>NC_080783.1:6166460-7366460 GCF_028018385.1 Neofelis nebulosa | reverse complement strand
CCAGGTTAGTTCTCATCCCCAGGAGGTGGCTTCACTGCATACTTCTGTCACCATCTATCCAGTGGGGTGACTAATCACCACTTCACAGCACGGTTGGATTAAACGAGGTGATTTTGCACAGTGCCCAGCACTTAGTAAGCTCTCAATAAACCATAAACACAGGCGGCTATTATTAATTCTTCACAGGGCTGTTGTAAAGATGAAAAGGATTAGTTTACGAGACAATGTGTGGTGAGCTGCAGAGCAGGCCAGGTTTAGTTATTGGGCGCTTTGCATCCCATGGTGTGCGCTGCTCATGTGGTCATGGGGTGCTTTGAGAGGAACAGATAAAACAGAAAGATGACGAAGGGGCCCTGGGAGGTTTTTCCTGCCTGTCTCGCAAACCCAGGTCCTGAAGGAAGTGACCGTGGACAAGTCGTCGTGGAGGATCACTTTGAAGAGGGAAGGACGCACTTCCCAGCTACACGGGGAGGGGTGAGGATGCCACTAATGTGTCACTTTCTAATCCTGCCTGGACTTACTTACATGGCCCCTGGCCAGTGCTTCAGGCAGGAACAAAGGCAAGCAAGCAGCCTTCCCTGAGTCCCGGGGAGTGAAAGTGGTAGCCGGCTCATGACCCCACTCTTCCCTGCCCTGCTTGGCTTCGGAGATGTCCCTTCCACATCTACACGCTGGCTTTGTTGCTGTGCCAGGCTGATGGCCCCCTGTGCGACATAGACAGGCCTGCCTAGATACACCTTTGGCCCTTTCCTCCAGCTGGGGTTTGCCCGCTGCAGTGCTGGGTGGGCTTTTTCCTGGCACTGACTCACCGAAGTGGCCACCTTTGCCTGCCTCTTTAAAGATTTCTTTAGGGGCGCCTGGGTGGCTCAGTCGGTTAAGGCTCTGACTTCAGCTCAGGTCATGATCTCACAGTTTGTGGGTTTGAGCCCCGCATTGGGCTCTGTACTGACAGCTTGGAGCCTGGAACCTGCTTCAGATTCTGTGTCTCCTTCTCTCTCTCTGCCTCTTCCCCTGACTTGCACTCTCCCTCTATCAAAAATAAACATTAAAAAAAAAAAAAAAAAGGAAGATTTCTTTAAATTCCTTTAGCCTGTTTCCAGACTTTGCTGACGCCCTTTCTGACATGTTTGTCCCTTTTCTTAGGCCTGGAGAATGTTTCAGGCTTGAAACAGTTTTTCCAAACCTTCTCGACTCGTGTCGGTCAGAACCCCAGAAGAGAAACAGAAGGCTGACATCTCAGCCCCCTCCCTGTGCATGAGCCCGTGGCACCAGCCCCACTGGGGTCCCCTGGGGGAGGTCGTGCTTGCTGTAGGTTACGTGAGCAGGGAACCCTGGTCGGTCCTTCACCCTGACCTGTTCTTCTCTCCTCCATCCTCCTTCCCAGCTTCTCTTCCATTCTGGGCCCTCCCCTCACTCACACCTAGGCTTTTGCTGCTCCCTTTAGAGACCCCAGTGATCACAGTGCCCTCAGTGATTCACATCCGAGATGCACCGTCCTTCAGAACTTCGGGGCTCCTGCTCTCTGCAGACTTTGTGTTGAAACATGCACCGTGTGCATTGCTTATTGACATATATTCAAAATCTCGGCGTGACAGGTACCATTGTGGTTGTTTAACCCAGTCCTTCTAACACCAAATTGTTGTGAGATGCGTTGTTGTGTCTTGTTTGGAGCGCTCGGCGACCAACGAGTTCCGCCTTCTAGTGGAAAGTCCCCAAAGGCAGAGGATTGTGTGATCAAATGAGCCTGTGTGCTCTGTTTCCCTCTGGTAGGTTTCAGATGACTATATGGAAGGCTCTGGAAAGTTCCACCCTAAAGAAGCCTGTTTATTTTGACTAGGACTCCCTGTAACAGAGACTGTCCCTCCAGCCTGTTTGTAAGAGCTCTTCTTACCCCAGGTCTTATTCTGGTTGGCTGTTTTTGCCAGGAAGTTCTTCCCTGTGTTGGCTAAAGGCCAGCTCTGTCATGTCCCCGCACAGAGCTTGCTGCTCTTTGGGAATGCTCCTGGGAAGTTTAAATGCGTAATCTGAAGGCGGCACCCTGCTCCCAGGGCCAGATGCTGCCAGTTCCTCCTTCCACGCCCATTCTGACATGGTCCATCGACCTTCGTGGGGGCCCCCCACGGACCAGGCCCACATCCCCCAACGTGTGGGGTCGGCCTGGAGAGGAGAAGGGCGTCGCGGGCTGGAGGGACTGTGGCTCCGCTCTTTCAGGATTTGGGGCTGTGGGAGCCCAGAGCTGCCGCCATAGGAAATATCTAGCAGCGGGAGGTGGTGACTGCTGAGGAGCAGAGGGCAGACAATGGGGCTGTTGGCCATCAGAGATGGAAGGGGGCAGCTCCCTGAGCTTGAGGGGACAGAAAGGCCACTGAGGACAGCGGGGTGGTGGCGGGGGGGTGTGTTCTGGGCGGGAGGAATGGCATGAGTCGGCTGCTGTGGCTGGAACAGATGCGTCCTGGGCCTCATCTCCAGCCTCACCACGTGGGCCTCAAAAATACCACCAGCCCTCAGGGCTAGATGTCTCGTTGCCCACAGGCTGCATTCCTTGGTGGGTGGTGGTGTGGGTGCCAACAATGGCGGGCTTTTGTTGTCGGGAGGGTGGGGAGGGGGACAGTGCAGGAGCCTGCTTTGTTTATCTGTTTTTACTGTGGTAGGATGCACGTAAAATCTGCCCCCCTTAACCATGTGAGCGCACAGCTCCGTGAAAACACCCCCTTTGTGTTACCATCACCACCACCATCTGTCTCCGCACCTTTTCCTCGTCCCAACTGAAACGCTAACCCACGAAACTCACTCCCCAGGCCCTGGCAACCACCGTTCTGTCTCCGTGACTTGACTGTTCTAGGTCCCTCATACAAGAGCAGCTGTATAGTGTTTGTCCTTTTGTGTCTGGCTTATTTCAGCCCTGCCGTAATGTTGTCAAGGTTGGTCCTGTGTTGTCGCACGTGTCAGAATTTCATTCCTTTTTGCTGTGAATCATAAACACACCGTATTCCGTCGTATGGGTCTACTTCATCTTGTTTATCCGTTCATTGTCACTGGACACCTGGGTGGTTTCCACCTTTTGGCTGTCGTGAACGGATTTGCTTTTTATTTATTATCAATATTGTTTTTATTTTCGAGAGATGGTGCACGTGAGCGAGGGAGGGGAAGCAGAGGGAGGGAGAGACAGAATTTTTTTTTTAATTTTTAATTTCTTAAATTAAAAAAAACTTAATGTTCATTTATTTTTGAGAGAGAGAGAGAGAGAGAGAGAGAGAGAGAGAGAGCGGGGGAGGGGCAGAGAGAGCCGGAGACACAGAATCCGAAGCAGGCTCCAGGCTCTGAGCTGTCAGCACAGAGCCCGACACAGGGCTCGAACTCATGAGCCGTGAGATCATGATCTGAGCCAAATCAAGAGTTGGACACTCAACCGAGTGAGCCGCTCAGGCGCCCCCGGATTTGTTTTTTTAAAGCAAGATGTTCATTCGTACCTGAGCAACAAGGGACCTCTCAGGAGCAGAAAATGGGATGGACTTGAAGGGAGGAGAGCCGGGGGGGGGGGGGGGGGTCCGTGGGAAAACCCTGTCACAGCCAAGGTGCGTTAAGAAGTGGGGGGTAGAGCTGTTGGGAGAAAGCAGAGGACAGAAGGCTGAAGAAGGCTCCTGTGGGATACCCCGGCACTGAGGAGTAGAGGGCGGGGCCGGCATGCCCCCACCTTGATGAGGCAGGGTTGGTTCCCAGCCAGGGGACCGGGGCGGGGGACAAAGGGGGCTGGAAGGACAGCCGGCAGAAATGCTGGCTCTGTGATAAAGCTCGGCCAACAGGTCAAAGCCAGGTCCCCTCTCGGCAGTCACTGGCATGGACGTGACCTTTCGGACCTGGACGCTAGATGAGCACGCCAGAGGGCAAAGCTTAAAACCAGAGAGTCGGGGCCAGCCTGCTACACAGGTGCATGCAAGGGTGGGAACCAGCTCCCACAGGCAGGAGACCAGAAGGATGAGCGGAGGGGTTTGTGGAAGTGCGGGAGGCAGAGACCCAAGAGGAGGCTCCTGGAATTGCCAGCGGCTCCGGGAGAATGTAGGGGATGCTCATGGCTCGCTCCTGCACTCCTTCGTTGTCCGGCATTCGTAGACCAAAACTGGGGGAGGTGAAGGTAAACAGGCATGTTCTTCATCGACAAGAAACTTAGGGCTTAGATAAGGAGATAAAAGACACGAAAACATCCATGAAGTTCAAGATCCCCTTTGAATCGTATTGTGCAGATCCAGAAGGTGTTTCTAGAAGGGGGTCCCCACTGATACGGTGACCCATGTGGGCACTGCAAAGCAGCAGGTAACTAACGGAATTGTTTTTCAGTAAATGAGGCCAAAAGAATGAAGTGTTTGGGAGAGTGACAAGTGTCTTATTGTCCTGGCTGGCCATGGCGGTCCCTCGTCAGCATCCTTCCTTTGATCCCCGCAGGTATGACGCTGGACGGGACGGCTTCATTGACCTGATGGAGCTGAAGCTGATGATGGAGAAACTGGGGGCCCCCCAGACCCACCTGGGCCTGAAGAGTATGATCAAGGAGGTGGACGAGGACTTTGACGGCCAGCTCAGCTTCCGTGAGGTACCTGCTGATATGTGTCCTGCCGGCCCCGAGTCCCTGCAGGGAGTGGCCCCCTGAGAGGAGACTCACATTTACCGTCCCCTGGAGCACAAGTGGCTTCGGCCCCTCCAGAGCGCTGCTTGGATAGTCAACATAGAGCTCTTTTACAAATATCTTTAAGAAGCTAATAACCCCAGTGCTGGCATGGGCAAATGCTCAGTAAGCAGATTGAAAGTCACTGTGGGTGGGACAGCCTCATTTGGGTGAAATGGTAAGTGCTGAGAAATCGGGAGGGTTGTTTACCAAGATACTCATAGTGGATATTTGTGGGTGCAAAGTTCTGGTACTTTTATAAAAATTTTATACTTTTTTTATACATTAAAACTTAAAAATTGTTATACTAAGTATTTAAAAATAGTAAAAAAAAAAAAACTAAAAAAACAATGGAGGCACCTGGGTGGCTCGGTCGGTTAAGCGTCTGACTCTGGATTTTGGCTCAGGTCATGATCTCATGGATCGTGAGTTCGAGGCCCACTTCAGGCTCTGTGCTGAGCACAGAGCCTGCTTGGGAGTTTCTCTCTCTCTCTCTCTCTCTCTCTCTCTTTCTTTCTCCCTCCCTCTCTCTCTTCCTCTCTCCCTTTCTCTCTCAAAATAAATACAATAAACTTAAAAAAAATTAAAAATAGTAAAAAAACAATTAAAGGATCTTACTCTGGGGTCATGGATCTCCCCTCCTCCCCATAACAATCCAAGTATGGGCTTTTTTGGCCTTTGAATCCCTAAAATTGCAGGCAAAATTTTGCGTGTACAGATGTCGTTCTGGAAGACGCAAATAGATTCAAAGTCTGATCTCTAAACGTGTGAGAACTCTGGTGATTTAAGGCCATTTCTGTCTGGAGGGAAGTCTCAAGGCCAGTGTGTTTCTTACAAGGCAAGGATGTGGCCCCACAGGGAAGGGTTTCGTGTCTTACGTGCTTGAGTTTTATTGTAAGGGCTTTAGACGTGTCAGCGCGCCCTGGTGTTAGAACAGCTTTGGGAACAACATCCGGGCTAGAAGCTCAGCATTAGCCCAGCTGCTGCGGTCTTGTTCTCTGTCAGCTGGGCCCTCGGGGGCTGGGAATAGAGAGCCCTGTACTTGCTTCCCGGTGCATAACCTTGGTTATTCCAGAAACAGTGGTGTTCTGGCATCCTGGTTTCTGATGGCGAGAGCTTTGGCCAAGTACCTGTCTTCTCTCCAGACTAGATAGGGCCCTGGGACACTCTTCCTGAGGTCCCTGTGGCTGAACTGGCAGCAATGAGTTCCCTCCCCAGCCACGATGAAACTGGCCTTGCCTCTCTCACTGACCACAAAGTCAACTCCAGATCCCCCCTTCTCTTCCTCTCCCGAGCTGGCAGATGCGGAGAGAGAAGATCACGGAAAACCTGTGTTGGGCATAACCCTCAGGACAATCTAGGCCAGGCTTCTCAGGTCAGAGCTGAGGAGCTAGAGGGTCAGAACAGCCAGCACTTGCCTGAACTCATGCTCCAGCTCAAGGCTGGACCTGGGTGGCAGCCTCTGTGCCCACAACCTCCCACTGTCACCCGCCACGCTCACCTTCGCAGGTGTCCCTCTGGCTCCCTCGCCTCTCATTCGGTTCCTTGGTATCATCTGTGCTAAGCATTGGCTCTTTCAACCTGGGAGGCAACACTGGGGAAAGAGCTTCTGTGGCAAAGTTGTGACCTGTGGGGAACAGAGATCGAGAGTGTTGAGAGGTCTGTGCAGGTCACCAACCGGGCCAAGATGCAGTCCCTCTCCGCTGTCTCACCCAGGAGCCACTCCCACATGCTCCTCCCGGAATCCAAGACCCCTGGTTAGCTTTGGGTTACCTACGGGTTTGGCTATTTCCTACAGATGGTAGACCTCAGAGGTCTGGAAATCTCCAAAGTGTTCCTTTGGTTTTCACCCCCCCCTTACAAAGCTTCAGTGACATTCATGTCTGTCCTTTGTCGGTTCAGAGTCCCATCGTGGTCCCGTCTCTCGCAGCTGCGCCCAGATGCACAGGATTTGGAAGCGGTTGCCATTAATGCCCCACGGCCTGACCTCCTGCTTTTGTTTTGTCATTCTGCTGGTTTCCTCTGGTGTTGGGAGCCACCGGGGTGTTGACGCTCTGCTTAGGTGACAAAAAGAGGCTGACAGACCTGGGTCTCCGCACAGAGCTGTGTAACTTGAGCAAGTTATTTGACTTCTGAGAGCCTCAGTTTTTCTGTCTTTCAATAGGGGTGTTAATAGCTTTCCCTCAGGACTGTTGTGAGAAGGAAGCTCTCTTCCCACACCGGTGTCAGTTAGAACTCTTGATCGCAGGCAACAGAGAACACCAGCTAATTGAAACAAGAACAGGACAAACAACTGTTGGTTCACGTGCCTGGGAGAGGAAGTAGAAGCACCAGGCACAGTAACGCAGCGTCTTTCTCTTGTCATAGCTTTTTTATTTTTGTTTTTTAAGATTTTATTTTTTAATGCTGTTTTATTTATGTTTTAAAAAAGTTTATGCACGTATGTTTGTTTGTTTGATTGTTTATTGGGGCAGGGGGGCAGAGGGAGAGGAAGTGAGAGAATCCTAAGCAGGCTCCGTGCTCAGTGCAGAGCCCGGTGTGGGGCTCAAACCCATGACCCTGGGATCATGACATGAGCCAAAATCAGGAGTTGGCTGCTCAGCCAGCTGAGCCACCCAGGCACCCCTAAAGATTTTATTTTTAAGTAATCTCTACACCCAACGTGGGGCTCTCTTGTCATATCTTGACCGGGGCTTTCTTCTGTGTCCACTTCACCTTTTCCTCCCCCACTGTATGTGGTCCCTGACACCTGCCAAGGTGGCTGCCAGCAGCTCAGGGGTGCGTTGCTGCAGTTTAGCCGGGATTAAACGAGTCTCAGAAGGCCTCTGATGGGCCCCACGAGGGACACTTGCCCACCTCCTGGACCAGTCAGTGCATTCAAGGTCCTGTGATGGGCTCGGTCCAAGTCATGTGCCACAGGGCCCCCTAGTTAACACTCCCAACTTCATCGTCCCGTGGGGGCCAGGTTGCCAGGTGAACAACACTGCTCTCTTCTACAGTTCTTTCCTCGCACCCTGGCTTTTAGCAGGTGCTTCGAGTTGCCTTTCTTTCTCTTGGGATTAACCTAGCCAAAGCAAGTCACATCCACATAAAAGCTCTTCGGTACAGAAGGTTATGTCTCTGTTAAGTACAATTTTGCTACTTTTACTTTTCCCCAGTGTACAAAGCAATTGATCTTTCTTTTAAACCATTTCTTTTCCAATCATGAAAATAGTGCATGCACATTCAGGGCATTTTAGGAAATGGCTTATGTGGAACTGTTCAAAGTGATGATGCAGCAGTGTTTTCATGACCAGAGAGGAAATGTAGACAACGTAACGAGCAGGGTTAGCGGTTCTATCCCTGCAGCTGTAGCGATCTGGAATTAGATCCTAGGCACTCCCTACCTCTTTCTCCTTTGGAGGTGGGCCGAGAAGCCTTAATAGCCTCCTCTCTTTTTCCTGTACTCCTCTGTAGTTCCCCTTACATCTGTCTCAAAGAAGAATTGCTCTAAGGCCACACGTGCGGTGGCTTTGTACAAAGGTCGGGTGATGGACTTCCTGGATACCTGTCAGTACTGGGACCCGTGGGTCCCATTTTCTCCTCCTACTGTACCCCCTCCCTTGGGTGGGGCCCCGGCACCCCTGGCTGTGCTGGGTTGCCCATTGGCCTCATCATCGTTGATTGGGCCATGGATGGGCCGCTGGTCAGGCTAGATCCACTTGATTTCCTATCCTGAGAATTTTTTTTAAATGTTTATTTCTTTACTTATTTCTTTGTTTGAGGGAGAGAGAGGGAGCACATGCAGGGAAGGGAAGAGAGAGAGGGAGAGAGAATCTCAAGCAGGCTCTACGTTGTCAGCACTGAGCCTGATGCAGGGCTCGAACTCACGAGCTGTGAAATCATGACCCGAGCCGAAACCGAGAGTTGGACACTCGACCGACAGAGCCACCCAGATGCCCCCCATCCTGGGAATTTGAAAATGGGGTGAAGTACTACCAACTCGTTCTGCAGGTGGCTATTCCTGCAAGAATAAGTCTAGGTGGGGTAGCCATTCCCACCACATGGACCAGACACGAAGCTAGAGGGGATGTTGCTTCCAACCCTGAGGGCATTGTCTCTCCCGGTCCCAGGCCTCTTCTGGGCTAGTGCGTTTTGCCCTTGGGACGTCTTTTTTTCTTTTCTTTCCTTTTCCTTTCTTGTCTTTTCTTTTCAGATTTTATTTTTAAGTAATCCCAACATGAGGCTTGAACTCACAACCCTGAGGTCAAGAGTTGCACCCTCCACCGACTGGGACATCCTTTTTATAGGACAAATACCTCCTTTTTGTTTAAGCCAACATGTCTGTTTCTGTCACTTGCAATCTTAGAGTGCTAACTAATACAGGGAGGTGTTTACATCCCAAGAGACATGGAATTAAAAATTTCTTTTTTTTTAATTTAAAACAAATTTTTTTTAAAAACCATTTATTTTTGAGAGAGAGACAGAGTGTGAGCGGTGGAGGGGCAGAGAGAGTAGGAGACACAGAATGCGAAGCAGGCTCCAGGCTCTGAGCTGTCAGTACAGAGCCTGACGTGGGGCTCGAACTCACAGACCATGAGATCATGACCTGAGCCGAAGTCGGACACTTAACCGACTGAGCCACCCAGGCGCCCCAAATTTCTTTAAATTTAGGGGCGCCTGGCTGGCTCAGTTAGTAGGGCATGAGATTCTTGATCTCAGGGTCATGAGTTTAAGCCCCATGTTGGGGGTAGGATTTACTTAAAAAAATTTTTTTTCTTTTAAATTTCTTAAATTTGGGGCGCCTGGGTGGTTTAGTCGGTTAAGCATCCAACTCTTGGTTTCGGCTCAGGTCATGATCTCACGATTTGTGAGTTTGAGCCCCACGTCGGGCTCTGTGCTGACAGCTTGGAGCCTGGTACCTGCTTTGGATTCTGTGTCTCCCTCTCTCTCTCTGTCCCTCCCCTGCTCGCACTCTGTGTCTCTCAAAAATAAATAAACACTTAAAAAATTAAAAAATATGTATTTATAAAAAGAATTCTTTACATTTTCCAGAAGCATTTGATAGCTTGTGCCTGAAATCGCTTGTTTTCGGCTTTGTTAGTTCTCTCTGTTTCTTTGTTTTCTCCTTCTCCTCTCCCCCCTCCCCTCTTTGCTCATAGTCACAGCTAGGACACTTTCCAATTCTCTACAACATACCAGTCTTTGTGGACTATAAATAGGAAGACAAACAAGGCTGGGCAGTCAGAGAAATTGTCATTCAGGAGTTGGTGGTTATCATAAAATGGAAAGGGAATGCCTGGCATGCTTCACAGGAGGCTGAACATTTTCAGGTTGGGTTGCATTTTTTTTTTTTTTTTTTTCAACTGGCTGGGGCAGAGACCCCAAAGTTATGACAGGGCTGCTCTTGGTCATCTGGGAGCCGGCAGAGTGAGAGTGAGCAAAGATCCCTGAGGAATACTTTAAGCCCTTCTGTAAACACCAGTATATATGGGAAAAATGACTCTCGGAGATGAGGAGACCCCCACCACGGTCACTGGCATGGCTGCGAGGCCGGGGGGGTGAGGCTCATCTTTCTTGAGCTGCCCTCGCGGTGTGGAGGGCTACCTGTTTTGTATTTGCCTTAAGGGGCCAGGGGTGGGGGAGGCGGGAGTGTTCTGTAACCGCTGTCCATATTTTAAGGGTGGGCAGGGTGCTGAGGGACAGGTGTTTCACTTCTGCCCTCTGCACGTGGCTCACGTGTGCAAGTGCTGGTGTCTTTGCTGCCACCTTCTCTTCCGGGAGAGCCCAACCACGACCGTCCCCCCAAGCCCCCTTGCCCTCCATCCTACTCTTGGGAGCCTCACCTCCAGTACGCTTGTTTTCCAAGACTTGGAGGCGGTATCCTGGCTCCCATAAGCCCGCAGGAAACTGAGTCTCTGCCGGCCTCTAGTGAGAGAGTTTGAAGCTGCAGGTGGATGAACGTGGCACTTCTGTGGAGCCAAGCTGACGGCAGCCTCCACAAAGCCACGGATCTTTGAGCTTCTTGCTTCCTCCCTTGCTTTGCGTTGGGCAAAGTCCACAGTGGAGTCAGGAGCCCTGAAACAGGAATCACAAAGGAAGGTTCATTAGCAAGGCATTTTGGGGCGGCGGCAACAGCCGAGACTCCCACTTAATGAAACACACTTTCCTCTAGGGATTAAGAGTCTTGGCAGGAAAAGATACCCTGGTTGGAATTTGGAAAGCCCGTTGATGTTGTTTGACCTCTCAGTCTACTTTAGGTAACGTTCTTTTCCCTTGGGGAAGCCATTCTTTAGAGGGGATGGTCATGAAAAATACCCTGAAAACTCAAAATTCCCTGTAGACAGATGTGTTTTACATAGCACCTAAAAACCTGGAGAAGCTCCTTTCTGTGCTGACTTGGAAAACTAAATTCTAGAAGTTTGGGCCGCGGTTGTTTGACGAACAAATTGGCCAGAATTCTTTAAAGAAGTAAAAGTCCTAAAATCGCTTTGGGGGAGAAAGTCTGGAAGAAGGGGGACCTGCCATTTCAGCTTGGCTTCTTTATTCATTTAAAAATATATCCTGTGGAGGCCCTGGTACAAATTGGCTTTAAAGATTAATGCATTGAGGCCACATTTGGAACCTGCAGGAAAAGAATGGATTATTCAATAAATGACATGGAGATTCCTAACTAACCATTTGGAAGAAAATAGGGTTAATGATCAACCTCACAGGACAGATCAGAATAAATTTCAGAGATTAAATATTTACACGTTTAACAAAAAAGGAGTCATAAAAGCGATAGACGAAAATATAGGTGATTCTGTAACCTTGATAGCAAGAAAGGTTTCTCTACGGATAACACGGGTGCACTGGTGAGAGAGAAGAAGAAGACTGATAATGTATATACAATTTTTGAGGGGGCGCCTGGGTGGCTCAGTCGAGTAAGCGTCCGACTTTGGCTCAGGTCATGATCTCGCGGTTCATGAGTTCAAGCTCTGCGTTGGGCTCTGTGCTGACAGCTCAGAGCCTGGAACCTGCTTCAGAGTCTGTGTCTCCCTCTCTCTCTGCCCCTCCCCTGCTCACACTCTGTCTCTCTGTGTCTTAAACATAATATATACAATTTTTGAAAGTCAAAAATGATCATAAACACAATGAAAAGGTAAGTGACAGTGGAAGTATTTGAAATATACCAAGTTCTGTAAAGATCTTTTAAAAAACACTTGGGAGAGGTGCCTGGCTGGTTTAGTCAGTACAGCATGCAACTCGATCTCGGGATCATGAGTTCGAGCCCCATGCTGGGTGTAGAGATTACTTAAAAAATAAAATCTTTAGGGGCACCAGGGTGGCTCAGTCGGTTAAGCGTCCGACTTCAGTTCAGGTCATGATCTCACTGTTCATGAGTTTGAGCCCTGCATCAGGCACTGTGCTGACGGCTCAGAGCCTGGAGCCTGCTTCAGATTCTGTGTCTCCCTCTCTGTCTGTCCCTCCCCTGCTCGCGCTCCATCTCTCTCTCTCTCTCAAAAATAAACATTAAAAAAAAAATAAGTTAAAAAAATCTTTAAAAGGAAAAAAAAGCAAGAGTAATCTAATGCAAAAAGGGGACACAAACAGAATATACGGATGACTAAAAACATTGGCAATTATTTAGGTTTAAGAAATAGCGTATATAGGTCTATTGGACTTTTTTTTTTCTTTCATGGCCACAAACTAGGACATTGCCAGTGATTTTTGCTTTTATAGACAATGCTTCTTAAACTATTGTGCAAATGTTTCTGAGGGACAGATGCCCAGCCGTGGAATTAATGGTTGGAAGCATTTTATTTTTTTGGTAAATATTTCCAAACTGGCCTCCAAAAAATTTGAATCGGTTTGCATTCCCTTCCACTGGATGCGAAGGTACCCATTTCCCTACATTCCTGTGGAAAATGAGCATGTGTTGATTTCGGACAGTGTGATAGGGGAAAAAATAATTGGTCACACGCACACGTTTGCACCCTTTTCGTAGGCTTGGCGGGCATGACTTTCCCTTGGGCTGGAGGGGACCGCCGTAAGTCTCAGTGAGGTTGACCCGGACTCTACTCAACCCTTTCCTACAGTTCCTACTCATATTCCACAAGGCCGCAGCGGGAGAGCTACAGGAAGACAGCGGGCTGATGGCACTGGCAAAGCTCTCTGAGATCGACGTGGCCCAGGAGGGCGTGAAAGGTGCCAAGGACTTCTTTGAAGCCAAGGTAGGTGACTCCTTCTTGTACAGGACCATTCTTTCTCCCTTCACTCTACCCGACATGGGCTTCCCCGCGGTGACTACGTCATCCACTCGCTCAGAACGATCAGAACAGCAATAGCTTAATAAGTCTGCCTGTCATGTGTGATTGAAGGGGAATGAACGTGTCTGCACACGATCTGAAAATTAAAAGCAAAATGGAAAAACAATCACACGGTAAACGCGTTCCATCCTGGGTTCTGATTCAGATGGCTTGCTGGCACGGCATTCCCAGATCAGTGCTTGGCCAGACCTTCCTAAAGAGCTCCTCTCTACCCCAAGCCCCAGTTGAATTACTTGAGCAGATGCCTCCACGTTTGCAACTTAAACACCTGTGTGTAAATGAACACTGGGGTCAGAGGAGGAAGCCTCAGTGGCCCGTTCCGAAATGAACCGGTGTTTGCTCCGTTGACAGTGGTTGGGAGTTGGGAAGCAATCTCCAGTGCGTGGCCCCAGAGCCTTTCCGGGTGCTTCCATTCATGCACACGTTCACAGAGTCATCAAACATGTATGGAGACCCTACCCCTGGCTGGGTGCTGTCGTTTTCGTCTCCACAGAGCACACCTGCAGAAAGAGAAAGCAGAGAGCCCTCCACATCCCCTGTCAACCAGAGCAGGGGAGTGCAGCGGGTAGGGCTGCCTGGGTTCAGATTCTGCCTCCTCCTCTTACTTACCCTTGTGCCCCAGTTTTCTCATCTGTACAATGGAGGCAATACTAGTTTGCCATGAGGCTACATGAATTCACGTATGTAAAGTGTTTAGCAAGTACCTGGCACTCGATACATGATATGAGAGCTATTGGGACTCCCAGCCATTCCAGATAGAAGCCAGCCTTTTGGGGAGTGTTGGCTTATTCTAGGAGTTTGCCCAGAGACAACGTGTCCCCGGCAACACATCCCGACCACTCTGGCCCCTAAATAGGACTCTCTTCTCACTTCTCTGTGTTGCTGCTTAGAGACAGGTTCAGTCATCTTTCTGTCAATATATAAACTGTGAATCACGATGGACTCCTAACACCTGCAGTCCTCCCGTCATCGTCTGATAACTTCCGGGACAGGCCAACCACTCCAGAATTGGATGTGGTTTGGCCCTTCCTTCATGACTTCACGTTGATTCAGCCAGCTCTGGCAAGGCCCAGCACGTTAAGCTCTGAAAATACAGCTCCTTTACAAGGAGGTCGTAGACAAAGCTTGTGCCCTCCCCAGGACACACAGTCTAGTGAGGAAAACAAACTCTCAGCCTTGAGAGAGAGAGAATAGAGAAGAGGGATAGGTTACTTCTGGAGGGATGGGTCCTCTCCATTTCATCACCTGAGCCAATACTTGATGATCTTTTGTGATACCTTGGGCAGGGGCCTAAGATTGAGACCCAAGTTTAGCACGACACTCTTCAACCCACTCCTGTAGCACAGCATACCAAATGCTCTTATTAAAGTCTGCACAGGGAGCCTGGGTGACTCAGTTGGTTAAGTGCCCCAACTTCGGCTCAGGTCATGATCTCGTGGTTCGTGAGTTCGAGCCCCACGTCGGGCTCTGTGCTGACAGCTCGGAGCCTGGAGCCCGCCTCGGATTCTGTGTCTCTCTTTCTCTCTACCCTTCCCCCCCTCAAAAAAAAATAAACATCCAAAAAAATAATAATTTATCTGTTCAGGACATTCTCAGACACCTTTGGTAAGAGTACAGATCATCCCAGCTTATTGGAGAGCAGTTCGGGGCTAAGTTTTATTTTTGAGACAGAGAGAGAGACAGAGCATGAGAGGGAGAGGGGCAGAGAGAGAGGGAGGCACGGAATCTGAAGCAGGTTCCAGGCTCCAAGGTGTTACCACAGAGCCCCACGCGGGACTCGAACTCATGAAACATGAGATCGTGATGTGAGGTGAAGTCAAGATCCAGAAACTTAACTGACTGAGCCATCCAGGTGCCCCAAAACATTATGTTTGAAACTCAGTTTTGATGGGAGCCTGGGGCCTGCTTCAGATTCTGTGTGTGTCTTTCTCTTTGGCCCTCCCCTGCCCTCTCTCGCTCTCTCGCTCTCTCTCTCTCGTTCTCTCTCTCAAAAAAAAAAACATTGGGGCACCTGGGTGGCTCAGTTGGTTAAGCGTTCAACTTCAGCTTAGGTCATGATCTCACAATTCGTGGGTTTGAGCCCCGCGTTGGGCTCTGTGCTGACAGCTCGGAGCCTAGAGCCTGCTTCGGATTCTGTGTCTCCCTCTCTCTCTGCCCCTCCCCTGCTCATGGTCTGTCTCTGTCTCTCTCTCTCTCAAAAATAAATAAACATTAAAATAAAAAAAAAAAAAACAATAACATTAAAAAGTTTTTAAAATGAAACTCAATTTTATTAAATATTCAATACAATCTGGGTAATTACATACCAAAGTACTTACTGGTAATAGTTATGTCTGAGGGACTTATTTTTTAGTTTTGGAATGTTTTATAATGCGTGTGCATTATTTTTATAAGTAGCAGAAAAGATTAGAAGCATAACAACATAAGTTTTTGAACTTGTTGTATGGCTGCCTCCTCAACCCAGACTCAAAGGTGGAGTAGGTGTGTTATCTTTGTAATTACAGAGCCTGGCACATAATCGCCTTCAATAAACGTTTGCATGAATGACGAATGTAGGGAATCATCACTCAGATCTCAGAGAGGGCCATAAAGGAGCTGACATTTGCGACAGATGTTCAGAGAAGAATGGGGATTCACCTTGTAATCAAGGAAGGGAGGGCGTTCCTGCCGTGGGAACAGCAAAAGCAAAGGCTCCGAGGCACGGAGGGTAAAGAGTACTTGGAGGCTGGCCCCCGGCCACACCGGATGACGTTGCACAGGGAGCTCTGGTCTCCCCTGAAGGTCAGGCCTTCCCAGCCTACTAGCCACCGGAATTACCTGCACACCAGCTTCTCAGGCCCCACCCACACCTACCTGAGATTTTCCAGGGCACAGTCCAGGAAGTGTGGAGCGGGAAGAGCTCAGCAGGTGTTTGCAATCCACAGCCAGGCTTGGGAAGTGCGGTTGCAGGCGCTGGGGGCCCTCAGGGGGCCTGGACATGACCTGGCGCTGGGGATGGGCTTCTCTGAGGAGGAGCTGGAGTCAGGGAGGCTTCCACAGATGTCTGGAGAACTACTGTGGGCCCATCCCACAGGGTAGTGACAGTGGGGCTGGGCTGGAGGTGGTGATGAATCCCAAACTAAGTAGCATTCTCAGTGTTTATGACCGCTTGCTTGGAGGTGGATGGTAAAATGCCACAAGGTTTGTGGAGCTGTGTAGAGAGGGCTGGATGATGTTTAAAAAAATCAAGACAGGGACACCAACGCCCCCCCCCCCCCCCCCCCCGCCAACAATGGGAATGGTTTGAGGACAGGGATGGTGTGGCCTTTCATTTGAAGGGCACAATGCTAGTTGCAAATGGTTTCGTTCATGTCATGCTGTATAGAACTTGGCCACTCCTGGCTGTATGGGAGAATACAAAATGCCTTTCTTCCTAAAGATCTGTGCCCAACTGTAATTCTGCTACTAGGGAGGATGGGGACACTCGATACTGAGGGTCGTGGAATAATCTCTTTCACACCTGTCCCTTGCTGAACCGAGCACAGGAAGGGCTGGGATAACATTACTCTGGGCTCTGTCCTGGAGCCCGTGGGTAGGGTCGGCCTCCCCAGACCCTGGGGCCATGCGCCAGGGGAACGTCTCAGAGGAAGAAGGGAGGGAGTGAATGCCTCACGGACACCAGACTACAAAGACCACAGGAGCCACCTTCACAAGATTCGAGTAGCAACTCAAGAATTCGAGTTGAGTGACTAATGGTAGAACATAATGGTGACTGGGTTGTGGGGAAGCAAGGAATTGGAGATACAAGGAAACCATGGAGAAAATGCTATTGTGGAGGACAAGACGCGATGAAGTCAGATGAGGCCAGAGAGGGGGTCTTGGGTCTGGCGAGTGGGTCAGTGGAGATTTTTGAGAGACCAGCTTCCCCGTGGAGGGCATTTGGCACTAGGGTGAGAGGTGAGTGGGCACTGGGAAGAAAGAGCTGTGATGGTTTACTTTTCTGTCTGGATGGCTGGCCGAGGAGGCCTGGACAAAATGGGGATAGTAGCTTGGGATCAGGAAAGGACTTTTGTTTGTTTGTTTTTAACCTAGAGAAGACAGATGCCGGTATTTTTTGGTCACAGGGAAGTGGTCCACAGAGAAGGAAACATGAAGACACAGAGTGGGGTGATAGGCAAGACAGGACTCCATGAAATCGAGGGAAAAGGTCGAATTTTATAGTGCAGAACAAGAACCCCGAGTGAGAGAATTGCCAGGGCCCCTCCCGCTCTGGCCTGGCCAGCAGTGGTGAGCAGGCGGTCTCAGGTTCTTGTCTTCTCCACTGCCCCCACAGACACTCTGGAGGGAGGTGGTGGCATCCCACTCTGTGGAGCAGGACCTTGAGGCTTAGACAGTGGTTTGTTGGTAAATGTTTAACAACTGGCTCTTTGAACAAAGTGTGCATATGCATGTATGCATAAGTTTATTATAAATTTAAATGTTTTAAGGGATACGTAGCACACAATTTATAAATAATAAAGTATGCATTTCTTCTGTTGCAAATTCCACACAGTCCATTGATTCTCTAAGAACGGCTCATGGATTTTTGCTGGGCTCTGTATCTGTCACTAGCCTATGGTTGCAACTGACAGCAGAATCTAGTTCCGATGTGAATGTTGGTTGATATTGTGTTTAAGTTGATTTAAAAGAAAAAGTAGGGGCGCCTGGGTGGCTCGGTCGGTTGAGCGTCCGACTTCGGCTCGGGTCATGATCTCACGGTCCGTGAGTTCAAGCCCTGCGTCGGGCTCTGGGCTGACAGCTCAGAGCCTGGAGCCTGTTTCGGATTCTGTGTCTCCCTCTCTCTCTGCCCCTCCCCTGTTCATGCTCTGTCTCTCTCTGTCTCAAAAATAAATAAACGTTAAAAAAAGAAAAGAAAAAGTAAAGGGAGGGGCACCTGGGTGACTCGGTTAAGTGTCTGACTTCTCGAGGTTCATGAGTTTCAGGCCTATGTTGGGCTCCACATTGGCAGTGCAGAGCCTGCTTGGGATTCTCTGTGTGTCTCTCTCTGCCCCTCCCCCACTCACACTCTCACTCTCTCTCCCTCAAAAATAAACATTAAAAAAAAAAAGGGTGCCTGGGTGGCTCAGTGGGTCGTGATCTCATGGTTCGTGGGTTCAGGCCCCGCGTCGGGCTCTGTGTCAGATTCTGGTCTCCCTCGCTCTCTGCCCTTCCCCTGCTCACAGGCGCTCTCTCTCTCTCTCTCTCTCTCTCTCTCTCTGTCTCTGTCTCTCTCAGAAATAAATAAACATTAAAAAGATATATTAAAAAAAAAGTAAAGGGACATATGTCAGAACTTCATTCATTCTTCAGTGAACAACTTCCCTTGCTGAATTCGATAATAGTTTTTCAAATATTGGAAGAATATTCCCTGAATTTCTTTGGAGCTATTCATAATGCAAAAGCTACAGACACTACACATTTTTCAGCTTAATCTGCATCTTTAACATCTCCCAACACTTTCTTAGGAAAAGGTAGTCAGTGAAACAATAAATCAAGGCCTAGTTTGTAGCATTTGTTGGTTTCCAAGGTGTAAAACCCCCACCACTTGCTTTCAAGCTTCCAACAGGATGTTGCTAAGTGTGGATTTGGGAAGATTCACAGCAGATTATCATATAGGATTTCTACCTTAGAGATATAACGGAAACAGATAATCTCCAAAGCACAGATAGAGTAAAATATATAGCAAGATAAATCAGGAAGCGATGACTTTTTAGTACTTACTACTTTTGCTTCTTTTAATTTTTTTTTTTTTAACGTTTATTTATTTTTGAGACAGAGAGAGACAGAGCATGAACGGGGGAGGGTCAGAGAGAGGGAGACACAGAATCCAAAACAGGCTCCAGGCTCCGAGCTGTCAACACAGAGCCTGACGCGGGGCTCGAACTCATGGACCGCGAGATCGTGACCTGAGCCGAAGTCGCCCGCTCAACTGACTGAGCCACCCAGGCGCCCCACTACTTTTGCTTCTAATATAATTTAATTATAGATTTATATAATTTACCTTCTAATATTTAACAGCCAGCTCATAAAATTCCTGAATAAAATAAGACAACAAGGAAAAAAAGATAAAGGTGAGGAAGAGAGGGGTTCAGGCTAGACAAGGGGATCTGGGGTCCAAATTTGCAACCTGAGTCAGGGGGTAGAGGGTCATAAGAGTCAGCATGAGTTGGGCCCTGCTCCAGGCAATTGAATCTGTCTTCTGGTGATTCTGATGTAGGGAGCTGGAGGGGAGAACTCAGCAGGGCCTCACATGCCTAAGAAATACCTGGGGGCGGTGGGGGTTGGGGGGGTGGGGGAGGAGAAATACCTGTGAAATTTGGAAAACATAATTTCCTAGTCCCTACCCCTAGGGATTCTGATCCGGAAAGAGTAAAAAATCATCATTTTTCAGAGGTGTCCTATGTTCAGACATGGACCCTGTACAGTGCAGGAAGAATTTAGGAAAGGGACATTATAATTTTTTCATTGAGACGTGAGAACCTGCATTTTGCTACACAGGATGTAATGGATTAACAACCAGAATGGACTGAATAAAGAGCCTGGTAGGAGGTGGTAAATCTTAGCCTTAACATGGCAGAGAAGTGACTGAGTGAACCAGAGAGTAGACAAAGAGCCACCCAAATGTGGACGCTTATGACAGGGAAAAGGAGAAATGGAGAAAAGATGATGGACCCAGGAACATGCTAGTTAAAAATTGTGAGAGGTTTGACACCTCAATCTGAAATCATTTAAACGCTACAGGAAAGGTAATGCTTTTCTATAAATTTGACAGAAGAAGGAAATGTGATGAATTGTAAAGACATTTAGAGGGTTAACTCCAAACTCCCCACAAACAGTTAAGTGCTGGGGAATTTAGGGATTAATTCTTCAATGTTCTACATTTTTTTTTTTCAATGTCACAAACTAGTTCAAACATATTGGAAAAGATTGTATCACATTCGTTCTGTGAAGCTGGCATGATTCTGATAACAATCGGATAAAAACACATCAAAAAAATTGTATCAATCTAATGAATATAGCTGTAGGAATCTTAAAACATTTGAAATTTATGTTCAGACTGCAGGGATAATTTTAAAGATCTCATGGGGCGCCTGGGTGGCCCCCTTGGTTAAGTGTCCAACTCTTGGTTTCAGCTCAGGTCGTGATCTCACGGTTCATGAGATCCAGCCCTGTGTCAGACTCCCTGCCGACAGTAAGGAGCCTGCTTGGGATTCTCTCTCTCTGTCCCCCTCTCTCTGCCCCTCCTGTGTGCACTCTCTCAAAATAAATAAACTTTAAATAAATAAATAAATAAATAAATAAATAAATAAATAAATAAATAGCTAGATAGCTAGATAGCTGGATAGATAAATATCTCATAGGTATCAAATATGAAAAATGTGATCCCTTCAGTGAGACATCTCAGAACATTTGGTGAAGTTTAATATTCATAATAAGACATTTAAAAATATGAAAACAATGTGCTTAGTCAACATAATGAAGGAATACTTTCCTCATAAATATCAAGGTTTTCTAAAGCGGTAATATTAAATAATGTAGTGTGGGTGCAGGAATAAACAGGTCAGTGGAATGGGAGAGAAAATAGTAAAAACAGATCCCCTTTGTGTGGGAATTTAGTACATGAACAAGATAACTTTCCAGTCAGTGGAAAAATAATGGGCTATTCAATAAAAGGTGTTGAGACAATTGGCTCTCCACTTAGGAAAATGAAGTAAAGTCATTTAAATGATATATATTCCTTCACTAAAATACAGTGTAAGTGACTTTAAGAGCCGAATGGGAAAATAAAACCAGGAAAGTATGAGAGGAAAATGGTTTTAAAGCCCTGGGGTATAGGAGACCTTACACATGACATAATATGGGGTGGCTCAAAGGTTGAGCGTGCAACTCCAGCTCAGGTCACGATCTCACTGTTCATGGGTTCGAGTCCCACATCGGGCTCTGCACTGACAGCATGGATCCTGCTTTGGATTCTCTGTCTCTCTCCCTCTCTTTGTGTCTCTTCCCCGCTCGTGCCCTCTTTCTCTCTCAAAAATAAATAAACACCAAAAGAGAGAGAGAGAGACAAAAGCCAGAATGGAAGTGGTTGGAAATTCTGATGACATCAAAATTTAAAGATTCACCTGGCCCAAGATACCTTGAAGTTAACAGACAATCAAAAGACTAAGAGTAACCAAAAAATATATAACAAGGGACTACGCCTAAATTATATAAAGAATGGCAAAGTGAAAAACCCCAGTGAAATGGGTAATTTACCAAAGAGGAGATAAAAGAAGGTGCCAGGGTGGTTTTTTTTTTTTTTTTTTTTTTTTTTTTTTGGTGTGTGTGTGTGTGTGTGTATGTGTGTATGTGTTTTGCCTATCAGATTGGCAAACAGGAAAAAGGTTACTGATAAACGTTGGGGACGTTGTGGGGAAATGAGAACTCACATTCCATGGTGGTGGGGGTGTAAATTCGAATAGCTACTTTGGAGAGCAATTTGGCAATCTTTATTAAAATAGCGTGCACACCCAGTGTGTTTGGGACTTTTACCAAACTGACGAGACACTGAGGGGGTTGAAAAAAGGAATCAATTCTAGAAGAGATGATTTTCAGATGGATTTATCTGATACGGTATTATTAAAGATCAACTAGGCTTAAAAGAAATGGCACCAAATCCCATTCACAACGTCAACAACACCGTGTAATATTTGGAAGTAAATTCAGAATGATGGATCTATTGTAAAGGTACTCCTTTGCCACAGGCAGACTGAAGCGATTGCAGTCAGCATCCCAGCAAGGAGTTCATTTTGGTTTTGTCTTTGTTTTCTCCCCGTAGAACAAAACAATATTATTGTGAAATTAAGGGTCGAAAGTAGAAGTGGGTAGTAGGCTAGGCGGGGATGTTAGAGAGTATCCTGGAAAAGAAGTAGAAAGAGCAACCTAGCGGCGTAGAACACGGCGGCAAATAAAGAGATCGTATCCTCGCTGTAGTTTAAACAGACTTGTGAAGAGGAGTGTTGGTTCTCAGGGGGCGAGGGGGTCCTGCCCTGCGGCAGGACCAGGTTCCCCTGTCACCTGGCTCCAGCCAACGGAGTTCTGTCGGATGGGTTGTTCCAAGTTTCTCCTCCCCTCCCTCAGTCTGTGGTTTGCTTTTGCTCTTCGTCTGCAGGTCCAAGCTTTGTCCTGTGCCAGTAAGTTTGAAGCCGAGCTAAAAGCCGAGCAAGACGAGCGGAAGCAGGAGGAGGAGAAGAGGAGACTCCGCCAGGCGGCCTTCCGGGAGCTCAAAGCTGCTTTCAGCACATAGTCAAGCAACCTTGACCTCCATCCACACAGTGCCTCACAGACAGAAGCCCCCCAAGAGAGCTGGCTGGGCATCTTCCCCCCAACCGGCCTCCACACCCACCACTCGATGCAAACTCCTTAGCCTCATGGAGTGGCAGGGGGTGGCTCTCATCCCTGGGTGGGAGCCCCTCCCAAGTGTCCTTGGGATGAGCCAACTGCTCCCCGGTGCTTCTCCTTCCTGCCCTCTTTCCTCTGTAGCCAGATCATGCCTCTCCTCAGCAACTTGCACTTTTTCCTTGTCCCTGCAGGTTTCTGATGTTAATGTTGCCCCTTCTCCCAGGGAATTCACCTCTCCCCTTCTCCACACCTCTCCCCTTGGGGGTCCCCCTCCTCTTGGTTTCCTGTTCAACTTCCCTGCTTTCATTCTGAGCCTGATTCTGCCCGTTGCTTTGGTGTCTTCTGTGCTTTGATGACAGCGAGGTTTAAGGCAAGCCAGGCTGGACCAGTGCCTGCCCCCTCTGCAGCGGGGGTGCATGCTGCTGAGACGGCAAAATAGGGGACAGGTAGGAAGTCCCGTTCCTTCCTCTCACCTTTCTCCTGTCCACTTAGCATTCCCCGTCCCCCACCCGCCCTCTTCTCCCCTTCATTCTGGTCCTCTCATTTCCTCCTACTCTTAAATACCCTGCTACTTACCTGCAAGAATGAGAGAATAATCAGAAGTGATATTAATGCATAGAAGAATCCCTATTAATTCCTACTATGCAAATAAATTACCGTGGACCCCTACATTCCCAAGTGACAAATCCAGAGCCTTCCAAAATCCCAAAAGTCGTGACTGTCTTCATCTGGCCAGTTTCCAACTTTTGCCCCAAGATGTTGAGGTGAAGCTGTTCTTACCCCCAGCACAAATTTTTATATGTTGGGTGTTCTTGGGATTGCTCACAAATACCAGGGGGTTGTTGTATTTTTTTTTTTCTTAAAGAATTCCTAACATTGTATTTATTACTTCTCTTTTGTAACTGCTGTCTTTACAAGGGGAACATCTGCATTTCTACTTCACAGCTGCCTTTTTTCCAATAAACCGTGCAAGTGGACTTTGCCGTCACATCAATGTGCTTCTAGTCTTCTTTCAAGTGGGGGAGAGAGGAGAGTGTTTTTTCAGGAGCCACATCCAGCCCCAGCTCCTGTCGGACATCCCCCCCCCCCCCCCCACCCCAGAAGTAGAGTCAGAAGTGTTATCTAAGATGATGGCCTTACTGGGGGGCATGCTGAACACTGAGGGTGTCAGTAGCTCTTCCCCTTCCCTTCCCTGAGGGTTCTTTCAGCCTCAGGTAAAATGTGTCCTTAATTTCTCTTGCTTCCTAGACCCCTTGAAACTCTGAGGAGAGCCAGTGACCCCTCCCTCCTTCTCATGTGGATTCTCGGGCACTTGGGGACCGGAGTAAGGACCTCAGTCCTAAGGGAACACCCACTGCTCCCCAGGGAGGATCAATTCCGTTTCGCACAAACCTAAGACCTACAATTCTCGGGCATCGTTTTTCCAGGTAGGGTCACCCTCCAACTGCCCCGCCAGAGGAAGTGGCCGAGAAAAAGGGGTGGAGACACTCTTACCGTACAATCCAGGAAGCGTGCTTCTTGGCATTTTCTCATACAAGCTGAGGACCTTCGTGTACACAAAAAACCTGCACATGAATGTTTATAGCAGCTATTTGATAATTACCAAAACTTGGGAGCAACCGAGATATTTTTTTAAGATTTTATTTGGAAGTATCTCTCTACCCAACGTGGGGCTCAAACCCATAAACCCGAGATCAAGAGTCGCATGCCTCACCGACTGAGCCAGCCAAGCGCCCCTCAAGATTTTTCAATAGGTGAATGAATAAACTGGTACATCTATACACTGGAATACTAATTCAGCAATGGAAAGAAGTATGAGTGATGAAAAATGAGCTGCCCGGGTGCCTGGGTGGCTCAGTCGGTTGAGCGTCCAACTTCGGCTCATGTCCTGATCTCCCAGTTCGTGAGTTTGAGCCCCACGTCCCGCTCTGCTGACAGCTCTGAGCCTGGAGCTTGCTTTGCATTGTGTCTCCCTCTCTCTCTGCCCCTACCCCCCACCCCCCACCTCAAATAAATAAACATTTAAAAAAACAAAAAAGAAATGAGCTGTCAAGTCATAAAAAGACACGGAGGAACCTTAAATACATATTGCTAAGGGAAAGAAGCCAATCTGGAAAGGTTTCACACCGTTTAATTCCAACTATGACATCTGGAAAAGGCAAAACTCCGAGACGGTGAAGTAAAAAGTCAGGGGTTGAGAGGAAGAGAGGGAAGGATGAGTAGGGGGGTTTAGAGCAGTGAAACTTACTCTGTGTGATTCTATAGTGGTCATTATACATTTGCCAAGACATACAGAATGTACAACACTAAGAGCATACCCTAATGTAAACCTGGACTTCAGTTAATAATAAGGTTTTGATATGGGTACGTAGGTTGTAACAAACGTAGCATGCTAATGCCAGATGTTAGAAACAGGGGGAAGGGGCAGGCGGCAGGGAGAGAGGCATACGGAGACTCTGTACTTTCTGCTAAGTTAGTCTGCAAATCTAAAACTACTAAGAAAAATAAAGTCTAGGGGTTCCTGATTGTCTCAGTCAGTTAAGCATCTAACTTCGGCTCAGGTCGTGATCTCACCATTGTGAGTTCGAGCCCCGTTTTGTGTGAGCCCTGTTTCTCTCTCCTCTCTCCCTCTCTCTGCCCCTTGTGGGATTCTCTTTCTTTCTCCCTCTCCCTCTCTCTGCCTCTTAGTTGTGCCCTCTCCCTCAAAAAAAAGGAAGTCTATGGGGGCACCTGGGTGGCTCAGTCGGTTGAGCGTCCGACTTCAGCTCAGGTCAGGATCTCACAGTCTGTGAGTTCGAGCCCCGTGTTGGGCTCTGTGCTGACAGCTCAGAGCCTGGAGCCTGCTTCGGATTCTGTGTCTCCCTCTCTCTGCCCCTTCCCCGCTCATGCTTTGTCTCTGTCTCTCAAAAATGAATAAATGTTAAAAAAAAATTTTTTTTGAAAAAGAAGGTCTATGAGCAAAAAGGAAAAAAAGAAGGAATGGAGACAACAGTGTAATTACTTCAAACATTCACTTGCCTCTGGACAACCAAGCCCATGCAAGAGCTAAACACTCATGATTACAAATGATAGGAAATGTAACACAGAAGGGCTTAAGACAAAAAAGGACAAATATTGGGTCATGTAACTAGAGACCAGGGAAAGGACTTCTTTGCTTCTTTTTTTTTTTCTTTTAATGTTTATTTTTGAGGGAGAGACACAGAGTGCAAATGGGGGAGGGGCAGAAAGAGAGGGAGACTCAGAATCTGAAGCAGGCTCCAGGCTCTGAGCTGTCAGCATGGAGCCCGACACGGGGCGAGAACCCACAAACTGGGAGATCAGGACCTGAGCCGAAGTTGGACGCTTAGCCGACTGAGCCACCCAGGAGCCCCTGCCTCTTGATCACAGAGTCCTATAGATTTGTTCCCTTCATGCCTCTCACCCACAGCTCCCATCATCCCCCTCTGTGGCCGTGGACTTCATTGGTTCTTTCTGGCTCTCTACAGTGGCCTCCTGACTCGTTTCTCTGCCCTCACTTTGCCCTGATTGTCCACCTGCAGCTAGAATAACATTTGTTCCTAACATCTCTTCAGCATTTCGGGATCTAGTCCCTGCTCACCTCTCCTGTCCCCTGCCTTGCTCGCCCCTCCTCCCTCCCCTCTCTTCCTTCCAAACTGTGCTCCAGGTATAGGTGATACCTGCCGGTTCCTAGAAAGCTCCTGAGGGCTTTGCACATGTGGTTTCCTCCACCTGGAACTCCCTCCCTCCCTTCCCTGCCAAAAGACTTCTCATTGTTGATGACTCAGCTCAGAGATTATCTTCAGAAAGCTTTCTTGATGCCCCCAGGTGAGGTGAGGTGCTCCCTCTCAGGGTTTCACTGCATTATGCAATATCCTTCTCTTGTCTTTCTCCTCCTCTGGACAAGGCACGGTTTGAAGGGCAGGAACTCTGCCTTACCCACTGCTGTGGCTCTAGCATGCAGCTCAGCCAGCAACAGGCTCCCCTGTGGATTTGTTTCACAAGAACAAGCCGGGTTTGTTGCAGCAGAGATGGGTAAGGGAGGACCTCTGTCACCAACAGGTGACTTCTAGGCACCCTGACCTGGAAGCCTGGCCTGAGGGAACAGCTCTGAAAGTGAGGATAGCGGAGATTATAGGGACATTCTTACTGGAAAAGTGATAAGTCAGCTTGCCAAAGGCCTTAGTTTGAGCAGCAGGGAAATCAACCAACAGCCGACCTTCTGCCTCTGCCCTGGAGGCTGTGTGATGAAATGGGATTTGGAGTCAGATAGAAGGTAGTAGCTGAGCCTCACTGATCCTGTTTCCTCACCTGTCAAGTAAAGATGATGATTGGGGCGCCTGGGTGGCTCAGTTGGTTGAGTGTCCCCCTTCGCCTAGGGTCACGATCTCTCCCGGTTTGTGGGTTCGAGCCCCGCGTCGGGCTCTGTGCCGACAGCTCGGAGCCCGGAGCCCGCTTCCGATTCTGTGTCTCCCTCGCTCTCTGCCCCTCCCCCTCTCGCACTCTGCCTCTCTTTCTCTCAAAAATAAACAAACAGTAAAAACAAAAAAGATGATGATCGTCTACCTGGCTGACTCTGTGCTCAGCACTTATTAGTGCTCGTGACATAACTGTTTCCCTCTCTATCTTCCACCTTGCGCGATGACCTCAATTCCATCTCCTCCTGAGCCCTGGGTCTCCGAAGTCACAGGCAAAGGATCCCAGGCCAGGGTGGCCCGGAAATGCTCAGTTCTGTCTTCTACCTTGACCCCAGGCACGGGTGCCTACTTTCTCACTTCTCTCTTCTTTTGAGGCTCCCAACCCAACCAGCCCAGGGGCATTCCTGCCAGTGTGCCTGCTCACCTGCCACGTGCCCTGCAGCTGCCACTTGCTGAGCCCTTCCGGCTGGATCTCGTGACCCAACACCTGTGGCCTTGTCCCCACTCACATTTCTCCCTGCTGACCCTGCCTGTCCACCAGGCCAGATTCTGGCCACATCCCTGCCCACAGGGCTGACTTACAAGGACAGTGGTTCCATGGGGTGCCTGGGTGGCTCAGTCGGTCAAGCGTCCGACTTCAGTTCAGGTCATGACCTCGCAGTTTGTGGGTTCGAGCCCTGCGTTGGGCTCTATGCTGACAGTTCCGAGCCCAGAGCCTGGACCCTGCTTCGGATTCTCTCTCTCTCTCTCAAAAATGAAAAAAACATTTTATTTTTTTTTTATTTTTTTTTTTCAACGTTTTTTATTTATTTTTGGGACAGAGAGAGACAGAGCATGAACGGGGGAGGGGCAGAGAGAGAGGGAGACACAGAATCGGAAACAGGCTCCGAGCCATCAGCCCAGAGCCTGACGCGGGGCTCGAACTCACGGACCGCGAGATCGTGACCTGGCTGAAGTCGGACGCTTAACCGACTGCGCCACCCAGGCGCCCCAAACATTTTAAAACATTTAAAAAAAGAAGAGGGGTTCCATAGCCACCCTCTGGGTCCTGTGCTGGTGGGAGCCCCTGTGGGGCAACTTGGGTTCCACAACTTAGGGAACTGCTCAGGAGGGACCTTATCAGGGGTCAGTTTCCCCTCCCCTGCCTTCTTTCTGAAATGTTTGGCAGTCTGCTATGTGGTATTGGTGGGAGTGCGCCTTGCTCTTGCCTTTTTGAAGGGCAATTTGGTAAACTGTTAAAATGTAAAATTGTACCTGTATTATTTATTTTTGCTTTAACGAATCATCCCATCACTTAGCGGCTTAAAACAATAGTTAACATTTATTATCTCACATGGATTCTGAGCGTCAGGAATTCAGAGGCAGTTTAGTTGGGTGGTTCTAGCCCAGGGTATCTCATGAGGCTGCAGAATGTCAGTTGGGATTGCACTCAGATGCTCAACCAACTGAGCCACCCAGGTGCCCCCTTTTTTTAATTCTTTGTTTTTCTTTCTGTTTATTTATTTACTTATTTAGAGAGAGAGGGAGAGGGAGCAGGGGAGGGGTAGAGAGAGAGGGAGACACACATTTGGAAGCAGGCTCCAGGCTCCGAGCTGTCAGTACGGAGCCCGACACGGGGCTCAAACTCACAAACCGTGAGATCGTGACCTGAGCTGTAGTCACATACTTAGCCCACTGAGCCACCCAGGCGCCCCTAAGCAGGCCTGATTTAAGCAGAAGAGATGCTGATTGAAAGTCACTGAGATGCTCACATGATCACTAGCAGGGCTAGGGAATGAGGCTGAGAAAAGAAACCAGCTGGAGGCCAGGTGGCTGAGACTAGCGTTAAAAACCCATCATAAGAACCAGGCAGGCATGTGCCTCTGCCCTGGCTGACCAGAACTTTGGGGTGTCCCGTTTTCTTCAGGTTCTTAATCCAAATCCAGAGTCTGAGGCCGAGCCCAGTCATATGCCCACATGTTGAGGGTAGGAAGGGTTAGTTTGTCTTCTGTAAAAGAGGCAGGCTCTGCCTCTCCCTAAGATTTTTGTTTCTCCCAAACATGGGAAAGCATTGCAGATGCAGAATAGTTGTGAACGAGTGGTGGATGTCCATTTCAGAGACCTCATGAATTTGATCCAGGCATTTTACTTCTGAGAATTTACCCTATAGGAAAACATAAGTGCGAACCAGGTTATATTTAGAGGGATACTCATTACTGCATTGCTTGTTAATAGCAAAAATACTGGAAACAGTCAGGCTATATCAGCAGGGAATCGATCAAGTATATTGCGGTTCAAAGACGTAAATGAAGGCTGCTAAGCAATCACTTAAAGCGGAGGACAGCAAGACATTGTTTCTTGGGAAAAGGTCAGGGGTAGAGCAGCGTACATAGTAATTCTGAGGTGTTTTGTTTGTTTTACGTGAGAGATGCAAAATCATGGCTCTGCCCATGTAGACTGAGGTGCAAGGGGTCAGAGACCAAGCGGATTTGGGGGCAACCATTGTATCCCCAGCACTTTGTGGTGCTGAAGGTGAGGATGTGCATCATGCTTGTTTATACGTACGGCATTTTGGGGAAAACCATACAAGAAACTGTCAACAGTGCGTTACCTGAGTGGGGGAGAACCCGAGCGTCCTGGGTAGGTCTTGGAGGGGGATTTAAATTTTTTCCTTTATATGTTTTTGCATTCTAAAAATGTAAACACCATAAACGTGTATTACTTTACTACTATTTTTTAAAAGTGTTTCTTTATTTTTGAGGGAGAGAACACAAGATGGGGAGGGGCAGAGAGGGAGGGAGAGGATCTGGAGTGGTCTCTGCACCAACAGCACAGAGCCCCAAGTGGGGCTCGAATTCACAAACTGTGAGATCATGACCTGAGCCAAAGTCAGACGCTTAACTGACTGAGCCGCCTAGGCATCCCGCTTTACTACTATTTTTAACAACAATTAATAAAAAAGAGAGGGGAGGTCTGACCACCATGAAAATGAGAAGGGACATACACGTGGGAACCATTTGGGATAGCTGCAGTATAAAATCCTAAATGTGCAAAAGACTCAGGAGAGGGACCCGTGGCTGCCTCAGTCAGTAGAACATGTGACTCTTGATCTCAGGGTTGTAAGTTTGAGCCCCATGTCGGGTATAGAGATTACTTAAAAATAAAATCTTTGGGGTGCCTGGGTAGCTCAGTTGGTTGAGTGTCTGACTTTTGGTTTCCACTTAGATCATGATCTTGTCATGGTTTTGTGAGTTCAAGCCCTGCATTGGGTTCTGTGCTGACAGTTCAGAGCCTGCTTGGGAATCTCTCTCTTCCTCTCTCTCTGCCCCTCCCCCATTCACGCTGTCTCTGTCTCTCTCAAAATACATAAATAAACTTAAAAGAAAAAAAGGAAAAAAAGAATAAAATTTTAAGGGCGTCTGGGTGGCTCTCAGTCAGTTAAATGACCAATTCTTGATTTCAGCTCAGGTCATGATCTCAACGTTGTGAGATGGAGACCTGTATCGGGCCCCATGCTAGGTGTGGAGCCTGTTTGAGATTTTCTCTCTCCCCCTCTCTCTGCCCCTCCTCTGTGCTTCTCTCTCTCTCTCTCTCTCTCTCTCTCTCTCTCTCTCTCTCAAAATAAATAAAGAGGGGTATCTGGGTGGGTCAGTTGGTTAAGCATCCCATCCGACTTTTGGTTTCAGTTCAGGTCATGATCTTACAGTTCATGAGTTTGAGCCCCTTGTCGGGTTTTATGCTGACAGTGGGAAGAAGCCTGCTTGAGATTCTCTGTCTCTCTTTCTCTGTCCCTCTCCCGCTCACGCACTCTCTCCCAAAATAAATAAGTAAACATTAAAAAGAAAAAGAACAAAATAATTAAATGAACTTTAAAAAATTAAATCTAAAAAAAAAGAACCCAGGAGAAAAATAAAAATTTGGGACCCATTGTGGGACATTTATGTACAAGAATACATTTGTTATATTCCAAGATAGTTTTTTATGATTTAATTTTCTTGGTATACATCTGAAGGTTAGAAATGAGAATAGAATTTAAAATATGCAAGTACTTTTATAATAAAAAATGTTTTCAAACATAAAAATGGATCTGTTTCCATAGTTATCATCTGAGCAGCCTTTCCTTGATGGCTTTGCTCAGCTCTCTGGCTCGGTATCTTCCCCCACTCTCTTACTTGTGTTTTCTCTTTGGTTTTCAGTTGTGTAGGCTACACTTTTAGTTAGGGTCCCATCTAACGAAGAGGGTCCCTCTTCACTAACAAATCCATGTGCCCTTTTCATCTGCTTTCAAGCTTCTACCTCCTTCCTTAAAAAATAAAAATTTTTTTAATGTTTATTTATTTTTGACAGAGCATGAGTGGGGGAGGGGCAGAGGGAGAGGGAGACACAGAATCCCAAGCAGGCCCAATGCAGAGTTTGCAAAGCACAGAGCCCAATGCAGGGTTTGAACCCATGAGCTCTGAGATCATAACCTCAGTCAAAGTCGGCCATTTAACCGACTAAGCCACCCAGGCGTCCCACGCCTCCTTCCTTCCTTGTCACCTACTCTTGCCTAATCCTCTGTTCTTCCTGCTCTGTACACAATTCCAGTCACCAATGCAACAGCAGGCTCCCCAGCCCCAGACTCCTTGGCAATTCTGTAGATTTGGAATTGCCAATCAATTTCTTCCTGCCTCTGTTCTGAGACTGGCTCCTGCTTCTAACCTGGTCCTATCTGTCGCTTGTCTCTGCCTGACAACCATGCGTTTTCTTCCCAAGAGCCTACCTTCATACTTTCCCCTTCTGCAATTGCTGGGTGTGGGTGATTCTCCATGATTTCAAAGATCTTCTTTGTATGGATGATTCTCAGATCTGTAGCTCAGACCCCCAAAATTTTAGCTGGGGCTGTTGCTGGAGGCAGTTACATGGGCCTCTCCCTGCAGTCTGGGTTTCCTCACAGAATGGCGGCCTCAGAGCCCTTGCATTTACCATCAGGCAGCTCTTGCTTCAAAAGAGACTGTTTTAGCAAATAAGGTGGAAGCTCTATAACCCTTGCATTGGAAATCACTTCTTTCACTTCTGCCATGTTCTATCAGTTACAAGGGCCCCAGGGAAGGGGAATTAGTCTCTACCTCTATGGAAAGGGTGGTGGCAAGGATTGTTTCTGGCTAAACTCCTTAATCCCTCCTCCCCCACTGTGATCTATTATTATCAACTTCTCTGTTTCTATCAAATGATACAATAAAGGTGAAACTTTGTTATTATCCCTCCCTAGAGTAGGCATCAGTCTACTGTTGTAACTTTAAAACGACTATTTAATGAAACATTTGGAGACACTGAAGGCACCCCTCCTGAGAAGGAGATGATCAAGAATTGATTAGATATTTACTTAGTTTCTACCCTGTGACAGGACAATGCCAGCTGCTGAGGGTGCAAAGTCAAATACTTCTTTCTTCCTCCTTTTCCTCCTCCTTCTCTTCTCTTAGATTTGGTTCCTGCTCTCTGGAAGCCTACACTTTGGAGCTAAAAATGTGGCTAAGGCACTCTGAAAAACAGTTTCACAATTTCTGATAAAGTTAAAAACACCACATAGCCACCAATCCCACTTTGAGGTATTTACCCAAGTGAAATTAAAACCTGTATTCACACAAATAACTGCTTGTGAATATTCATAATAGCTTTATTAATAATATCCCCAAACTGGAAAGAATCCAAATGTCCCTCAGTTGGGGAATGGATAAGCAAATACATACAATTAAATACTACTCATGAATGAGAGGAGAAGAAGAGGAGGAGGACGAGGAGGAGGAAGAAGGGGAAGGGAGGGGGAGGAGAGGGCAAGAGGAGGGGAAGGAGGAGAAGGAGAAGGAAGTATTTAAACATGCAACGGTATATGGACAAATTTCAAGTACATTATACTAAGTGAAAGAAGCCAGCTGCAAAAGGTTCCATACTCTATGGTTTTATTTATATGATGTTATAAGACAAAACTATAAGGACAGAAAACATAACAGTTGTTTCAGGGGCCAAGAGTGGAGGTTAGTGCTAACTACAAAGGGTTGTTGAGAGAACTCTAGTGCATAATGGGACTATTTTCTACTTTAATTTTAGTGGTATTGAACACACCTGTGTATGCATTTGTCAAAAGTTGCAGAACGACCGCTAAAAATGCTAAATTTTAATATATATTAATTATACCTTAGTTATATATATTTAAATTATATAGTCTCTAGATCAATTACATACATTATCTATATTATCTCTCTATAAAATTACAGGTGCAGATGACACAGCATCAGAGAGGCAGTTAGGGACATGGGCTCAGCAGTCAGTCAGCCTGGGCTACAAAGTCCTGGCTGAGATTAGGAGAAAGTAAGCAGATCTTTCAGGTGCCTGGTTGGTTTTCTTAGTGCTTCAAAGTGCTCTCACCAGGATTACGAGAGAGAATGAAAGTGAAGCACTTAATGAAGTGGTTAGCATATAACAAACATAGTATTACCTTTTTTCTTAAAAATAACAGTTCAAGGGATAAGATCTTTGGTCTAAGGGAGGAGATTAAAAAAAGCTTCACAGAGGCACTAACATATGATTAGGCTTTTAAAGATGAGCAGGAGTTACACAGGTTGGCGGAAGTGGGGTAAGTGTTGGGAATGACATTGTAACAAGAGGGAACAGAATGGGCAAAGGCTAAAACAGAGTGGCATATTTGAGGACCCTCAAATATGGGCATATCCGGAACAATAAATTCAGGGGAAAGAGGAGGGGGAGGGGGACAATGCGGATTATAAAGGGTCTAGAGTTCAACAGCATGGAATTGTGAAGGGCCCATTTGAGATTTTGCATGTTTGCTTTGTTTTGTTTTCAAGCCCAACAAGGGGCTTGAAATCACAACTCTGAGATCAAGACCTGAGCTGAAATCAAGAGTTGGGTGCTAAACCAACGGAGCCACCCACACGCCCCTGAGATTCTGCATTTCTTTCTTTTTTTTTTTTTTAATTTTTTTTTTAATGTTTATTTTTGAGACAGAGAGAGACAAAGCATGAACAGGGGAGGGGCAGAGAGAGAGGGAGACACAGAATCGGAAGCGGGCTCCAGGCTCTGAGTGGTCAGCCCAGAGCCTGACGCGGGGCTAGAACTCACGGACCGGGAGATCGTGACCTGAGCCGAAGTCGGACGCTCAACCGACTGAGCCACCCAGGCGCCCCAAGATTCTGCATTTCTAACAAGCTTCCAAGTGACGCTATTGTTGCTGGTTCATTGACCACACTTTGAGCAGCAAGGACATAAAGATCAAGGCAATAAAGTATTGCAGAAAATAGGGAGTGGTCAATCGTATTGAAGATGGAAAAGCACTAAATCAAGATTGGGACTGAAAAACTCCACTTACCAACCTGTAGGTTGAGGTGTCTAAGGACAAGCATTAGGTGGATGAGTCAGAATAGAAGCCACATTGGAGTGGTTGACAATTGCTTGCTTGCCAGGTATGGAAATTGGGAAAGTGAGTATAAACAACTCTTATGTGCAGTTTGGCCTTGAAACAGAGAGGTAGGGAGGTGGAATTGTAGTTTTTACCATTAACTTTTGAGTTGGAAGACATTCAAGTATTTTATTTTTTACTTTTTAAAAAAATACTTATTAATTTTTGAGAGAGAGCCAGCATGAGTGGGGGAGGGGCAGAGAGAGGGAGATACAGAATCTAAAGCAGGCTCCAGGCTCTGAGCTGTCAGCACAGAGCTGGATGCCTGGCTAACTCTTGGACCCCAAGATCAAGATCATGACGAGCCAAACTCGAACACTCAGGAGCCTTATTTTTTACTTTTTAAAAGGCTAAATGCCCAACATGGAGCTTGAACTCACAACCCTGAGATCAAGAGTCACATGCTCCACCATCTGAACCAGCAATGGGCTCCAACATTTGAGTATTTTAAAACACTGTTAAGGGTGGCTCAGTCAGCGAATTGTGGGACTTCCACTCAGGGCATGGGCTCGTGGTTCTTGAGTTCAAGCCCCACATCAGGTTCTCTGCTGTCAGTGCCGAGCCTACTTCGGATCCCCCGTTCCCCTCTCTCTCAAAAATAAACATTAAAAAAAAAAAATTAAAAAGCTGTTCAGAAGGACCCTGTTAAAAAAAAAAAAAAAAAAAAAGCTTGGATGTACAAGAAAGAATAGGATGACCTGAGAAGGGTTGAGTTGTCAGAGCAATAAAAATACAGGGCACCCAGGGGCGCCTGGGTGGCTCAGTTGGTTAAGCGTCTGACTTCGGCTCAGGTCATGATCTCATAGTCCGTGAGTTCAAGCCCCATGTCGGGCTCTGTGCTGACAGCTCAGAGCCTGGAGCCTGCTTTGGATTCTGTGTCTCCGTCTCTCTCTGCCCCTCGCCTGCTCATGCTCTGTCTCTCTCTTTCTCAAAAATAAATAAAAACATTAAAAAAAAAATTTTTTTTTAAAAAAAAAAATACAGGGCACCCAGTTAAATCTGATCTTCTGAAAAACAACAAGTAACTCTTTAGTGTAAATATATTCCCGATATTTCTGGGCGTCCTGTATTTTATTTGGCAGCCCCAGATGGTAGATTTTTTGGCAAAAGGGTTATAGCCCTTGACGCACCAGAAGGGGGTCCAAGCTCTCTAGTCCTTCTGAGCTGTCACATTTCAACACTCTAGAATGAATTCCCAGTTCTACCAGAACCGTTAACAAGTAGAAAAACTGCTTTGAATTTCGGCTTTTGTCGTTTCCCCCGTTTTCTACAGGATGGCAAACGGGCAGGAAAATGCTGGGTTAAAAGCTGTGGAAAAGTTCTAGTGTTGAAAATCAGCTCGTAAATGATGAAGAGCTTTTTGAACTGCGAACTGGCTCTGGATTGGGTGCATAGGACGGTGAGTCACACAGTGCCTGGCCGGGGTCCAACTCTGAACACCAACTCTACTCAACTCAAGGGCAGGCAGGGAGCCCCATCCCAGGGACCCGCAGGCGCCTGCGCCTTGCCGCGGCCCCGCCCTCTTCCAGCCTGACATCCGGGGCTCGGGCAGGGGCGTGTTCGGGGAAGAGGGGCGGGAGGCAGCGGAAAAGAAGGACGTCGTGGGAGGCTGGATCAGCGGGTAAGGGAGGTGAGGCGGGGCGGGGGAGGAGCAAGGGGCGTGGCGGAAGGAGCGCGCTGTCACGTGACGTGCGTGGCGACGTGTCGGCCATCTTGTGTTGTTGAGGCTGAAGACTGACTTGGATTCTGAGAGACTCCCTGTCCCGGACCGCAGGTAACCAGCGACTCCGTCTCACTCCCCTGCCCGGCTCCGCTCCGCGCCCCGACTCCGCTGTCTCCCATCACCCCCCCCCCCCCCCCCCCATGGAGCCGCCCGGGACTCCTGCCCGCGGTCGCGTCCCCGCCGCTCCGGTCCGGCCCAGCCGCATGGACAACCCACAGGCCGCCCCGGCAGCGGCCACGGCCGGCTAGGGCGTCAGGGGAGGGGACAGGTCAGGTGCTGGGCCGGAGGGAGCCTCCTACCCCGAGAGGCGGCACGCCGGGCCCGGGCGCGTCTCGACCGCCGAGCCGGGGAGCCCCCACCTCCGGGGCCCGGTGGCATCGCGGGGGGTGGGGGGGGGGAGCCGAGGAAGGGAAGAGGGTGGTGGGGTGGGCAGTGTCAGGCCGATTTGTTCAGGGCCAGAGGGTTCGCCTTCTGCTACCTGCTCCCCGGGCCAGCCACCCGCCCAGGCTGGGGTGCTCGGGGTAACAGCTGCCTCGGCCAGACAGCTGCTCCTGCCGGCCCTCCTCCCCACACCTGGCCTCCGGGAGGTGCGCCTTTGCCTTCCTCACCGAGCATCTGCACTGTGGAGACTCCTTCCGTGGCGAGAGGACGGGTCTGGACCAGGCCTGAGGCAAGGTGGAGCCATGATCTGAACCTGGGACGGAGGTTGGGAAAGTCGAGCCCGAGGCAGCTTTGGGACCTGAACACTCTTGTCAGATGGAGATGGGTATTAGTCTTTTCAGTGTCAGCAGTTTCCCACGAAGCACTTGGAATACTTGAGTTTTGTGGCTGAAGCCTAAATCAGATTGGTACTTCCGGCCACAGAATGGTCTATGAAAGAAGCAGGTTGCATGAGCCTGTTTGGGAAGCAACAACGTTGCTTCGCATTTATATGGCACTGCGTTTTGTTTTGTTTTGTTTTGTTTTTTTCCTTTCCCTGAAAGTCAAAGCACGTAAGCACACCTAGTTTTCTCTGTAAAGGAAGGTGAGTATTCCAGTTACACTTAGAAGAAATTGAGGATGGGGCCGGAAGCTGTGAACAGCCTTTCATCCAGTGTTGTGCGTCTCGGATTATAGGCAGTTTTGATTCCCGGTGTGGTGTGCAGGGAAGATATTTTGTCCTTCCGTAGTATTTCCTTTTTGGAATCTAATCGCTTCTTAGATTTAAAACAGGTTGTTTTTTTTTTTTTTTTTTTTTTCCCCATACCAGCCCTTTCTGTACGTTAACTTCCACCCGTCTGATATTTGCAGCCCTGACCTTACGGAGTTTGTCCATTTCGGTTAGATCACAAATGTGTTCTCTCACTCATTGATGATTTCCTATGTACTTTTCTGTTACATCACATGTTGACATCAGTAGAGGATGCTGGGAAAAAACCTTCAAAGTGGCATGTATCTGGAGAAATGTCACACAATTGTTCCTTTACATTTGACACCAAGGAAAACCCTGGTAATGGCACTGATTTATTGGCAAAGAAAGGGCTCTACACCTTTTCTGTACTTGATGAAGCATTTCAGAATTTTGCGACTGAGAAGGAGGAAGGGACTACGTGCTTCCCTTCCTTCATTCACGCATTCATTCATTTGACAAAGATTGAGACTCTACTGCACTGTTTGGTGCTGGGGCCAAAACAGACCAAAAATCCTTTCTCTGGGGAGCTCATTTCTAGACACACAAATAAAAACTCAGGTAAAATACATCGTGTTGTGGTACATGATGCGGGGAAAAAAAAATGAGGCAGAAATCGGATGACCGAGATTTAGGGGTTAATTTTAAATTGTGTGCCCTGAACTGGGTGTTGTATGGAAACCGATTTGACAATAAATTTCATATATTGAAAAAAAATAAATAAATAAAAAATAAATTGTGTGCCCTGAGAAGGCTGCACGGAGAAGCTCATGTTTGAGGAAGGACCTGACGTAGGTGGAGCAATTCCTGTAGCTGTCTGGAGAAGGAATGCTCCAGGCTAGGCGAGCCAGGGCAGGGATACCGAGGCAAAAGCTGAAGTGGGTGCAGGTCAGGTGTTGGGAAAAGTATGGAGGCTAGTTTAGCCAGAGGGACCCAAGAAGACGGAGGCTAGTGGAAAATGTGTACCCTGCTCATTGGTGCCAAGAGGGGTTATTCAGTGACTTAGAAATTTTTTCCACATCTCTTATGACTATTGCAAGGGGAGACCAGATTCTGGAAATTGGGGCCAGTATGCCCAGACCCCCTTCCCTCTGTGTATGACACACGCCCCACCCGAGTTTGGAAAAATCCAGGATGCTCATGTAACATATTTCAGGAAATTGTCTTGAAAAATCTTTCTTAAAAGTGTTTAAATGAGATGGATGATAGACTGCCTAAAAGATCTGGAATTGCTTTCGAGGGAGGGGATCTTTGGAACACTTACGGATATTTGAAAATGTAGGGAAATTAATTTCCTGTGAGGTTTAGACACATCATTAAGAAATATAACCTGGGAGAATGGTAGAATCAGCATATTAATTTATGTTATTCTTAATCTGATTGGTAAGAAGAATTCTTAATTATCTCTGTTCTGTCCATCCTACTTTTAGATTCCTCAGGGTCTCTTCCGCTAGTTTGTTTGTATGTCTTTTATAGCATTTTACATGTGTAGAACTTTTTGTGCTGAGTGTTTTATTTTTCCCCTTTTGCCTTTCAGACTAGCTGACAAGTTCACCAATTGATTTGATACTTCATAGGCTTTTTTCTTTGGAAAAAAATTTTTTTTCTGATTTCCTTCTAGCTTATCTCCATATGCTTATTACTGAGCTTTCATAAATGTCTTCTTGCATTTAATTCACCTGAGGAATTTAATATTTTGGTTTTGAAGTGCCTTTGCTGGTGAGTTGAGTTGCATATATGAAAAATAATTTGTCATAGCTTGCCTGAAGCTCATGAGAAGAGAGGAATTTACAACTTCAGGTTATGAGTGGAGCTCCTTGGCTAAAAGGAGACATAGCAGTGATAGTGATGAGGTGGTGTTTTAACGAATTTTTCCCCTCTTGTTCTTTTGTTGAATTTTTGAAATGACATTTTCATATTATGTCTTTGATGTCATATCATCTCATTTGTTCTCATGACTCTGCATTTTAATACTCCGTATGTCTGTTCTCTTTTTGTTGACTTTCACACTGGGAGATGACACTACTGATAGAGATTGCTGTCTGGGAGAACCTTTTGGGTGAAAAGATTATTGCTGACCCTTTTACCCTTGCCATTCTCAAGGATCTTTGATTTGTGCCATTTTCAAAGACTGACTTCATTTGCAGTTCTCCATTATCCCCTGCTGATTAAATTTTCAGTACTTTCTGTTTTATTCTATTTCTTATAGATTGTAGTGGGACCAGTCTCATTAGGTTGAATCTACAAGCCTCTGTTGGTGTTAATCCGGGTATCTTAGAGGCAAGTTAAATGTCCATTTTCCTTCAGCAATTTGAATTGCCTTAACATCATTTGGTCATCATTGTAAAACTCTGAACCCAAGCCTTTTTTCCCTATTCACCCTCTGCTAGGATTTTTATGGTAATAAAGTTCTAGGATTTCCATTCATTTTTAATGCCCTGAAAAGTTACATATTTTTAAATATATAAGTAGATTTTTACTCCATAGGAAGGCTTACTGATAGTTGGAATCCTAGTATTTCTTAACCCAATTGGCTTTTTTTTGTTTTGTTTGTTATGCTCTCAGATGACTGAGAAATACAGTAGATTAATTATATGGGAATGCAAAATGATACTTTTGTTGAATTGCTGGTAATTTAAAAAAAAATTTTTTTTTTTTTAAGTAAGCTCTACACCTAATGTGGGGCTTGAACTCACAACCCTGAGATCAAATTGTACTGACTGAGCCAGCCAGGCGCCCCGAATTGCCCATAATTTTGTGTGAAGTTGAGGGGGAGGAATAGGGGGAGGTTTGAAAAACGAAAGAATACTCCCTTAAGTGGTTACAATTAGTTTTATAAAAATATTTTCAAAGTATTATGTACCTACCTACTTCAAGTAATTAAAGTATACGATTTTATATTTTCTTGTTAACTGCAGAGTTTCATTAACTACAGAGGACTTGAACTTAATTATACTTGCAATAAGAGATACTTTAGAGCTTGTTTTTTTGAGTTAGGCCCAGAGAAGACTTTATTACCTAGCTGTCCCCTCTTTTCGTTTTGCATGCCCTTATAAAACTAAACTAGACTGCAGTGCATAAAGTTGAATGACCTTTTGGGTATTAAAATAACACGGCTATGTTTTTGCAAAATTAAGGTCAAAAGGCAGAAGTCGCTTTCCCAAGTTACTTTCTTGATGTTAATAAAATCAACTTTAATTTGCAATTATTGTTTTTTTGACACATAACAGCATTCAAAGCATTATTTGATTTTAGCTAAGAAACCACTTGAAGCTGTTGTGTTTCATTCAGTCTACTCCTAGTCAGTTGAGATGTCACCATCCTGTGGATTTTAAGATGCTGTCTCATTAGAGCATTAAATGCAGGTTGTGATTTTGCAACTGAAAGCACACCTGGAGTTTTGCTCCTTGGGCATTTTGGCAGTGGTTCTATTTCTTGGGCTCACTGATTATTTGCATAGGATACATACTGTATTGCTGTGTTGGTGGCTGTCATTTTTCTTTTTTTTTTTTCTTTTTTTTTTTTTTAAATTTTTTTTTTTCAACGTTTTTTATTTTTTATTTTTGGGACAGAGAGAGACAAAGCATGAACGGGGGAGGGGCAGAGAGAGAGGGAGACACAGAATCGGAAACAGGCTCCAGGCTCCGAGCCATCAGCCCAGAGCCTGACGCGGGGCTCGAACTCACGGACCGCGAGATCGTGACCTGGCTGAAGTCGGACGCTTAACCGACTGCGCCACCCAGGCGCCCCTAGCTGTCATTTTTCTATCAGATACGTTTAAAAATTGGTATCACATCCCTGCAATGTAGTTTGAATGAAAGCCCCAAGTAATCACTTTCCTAAACCCTGTATTGGTGCTCATTTGTCTTTATCAGAATCACTTAGAACTTCTGTTAAATATATGTATTTTTTTTTAGTCCCCCTCCAGAGCTACTGAGAAACTCTTTAAATGTTAGGAAAATGGAAGTTAGTTTCTAAGCTAGTTTTTAAGAGACAGGGAGAGAATCCCAAGATGATTCTAGTATTTTAACCAGGTTTGCAACCATTTCCTGTAAAACTATTCATTATAAGAGATTATGTTTTTAAAAGTTTCCTAAGAGATTGATTGTTGGGTCAATTACTTTAATACTTTTGTTATTTACAGTGTTAAAAGGACCTGAACAAAGTCTGCTTGCACCTCCTGCTGTGAACCAGCAGAACTTTTGAACAGGTGAGTGTTGAAGGGAAGCACAGAGCTGAGGACTTAGGCAAACAGATGATTTTTGCTTTAAAGGTTTCAGGGTTTTTTTGCCTTTTTTTTTTTTTCCCCCCTCCTGAAGTTATAGATAGTGATAGAAACAACTTCTTAGCTACTGCTCAGATTCCTTATGAACCACAAGAATAATCATACCCTTTCTACACTGTTCCTATTGTGAATTTGTGTCTTAAACTGTTGTCATGATTTTCTGATGGTGTGAAATAGGAAGAGGAATTCTTTGGGAGCAGAAGCAGGGAGATACTTAAAGAGCCTGGGGGCAGTTGGCTTTCATGAAGGACACGAACCCTAAGGCAGTACAGATAGCACTTCCCTCCCTGCTGGCTGTCAGTGTCCTCTCTTGTCTCTTTTTATCCTGCTTTAGTTGTCTTTTCACAGTCTGGCCTTTCCTGCTTTAAAAACACATGGAAGAAAATCACCACTTTCATTCCTGGTGCCACATATGAACTTAAATTCTAGTGCCACTGCAACTGTTACTAGCTCATTGTCTACATTTTAAATTCCTGGGAGGGGAAATTTGATTGGTTGAAGTTTGTCCAGTTCTCCATTATTGGTCTAATTAGTAGGGCCATAGGACTGTAGTCTAGAAGTGCAAACATAATTGAAAGATTCCACTTTAAGAGTGGGGGCAGGTCTCAGAGAAGGTGTAGTGTTGGCTCTTCTAGGCAGAAACCTGCAGAAGCTTCTGAACATTTTCCTTTCATAGAAAAATTTCTTATAGGTAGCTTGGCAGTTTCAGTTTATATGTCCTGAAGAATTAAAATATAGGTTTATCTACTGGTCAGTGAGGCCCGGTAGGTTTCACCAAGCATCCTTGTTTGAACTTCATAGTGCAGTGTTTTTTGTTTTTGTTTGTTTGTTTGTTTATTTTGAGAGAGAGCGTACGGGCATGTGCATGGGGGAGAGGCAGAGAGAAAATCCCAAGTAGATTCCTTGCTGACAGTGGAGCTTGTCATGACCTGAGCCAAAATCAAGAGTCAGACACATAACCGACTGAGCCACCAGGTCGGCCCCCCTCCGTGGCGTTTTAACAAAAGTTCTTGGTTTAGAAGGTTCAGAGGAATGTCTGTGGTAAAGGTTAGCAAATGAGAGACTTGGTTTGTGGAAAAATCATTGGTTATTTATTTTTCATTGATTACTTTTGTAAGTTTTAATTTCTGGGTACTTTTTACAGTGTTAAGCAACACTTGAGTATTAGGAAGCCATGGAGAATATGAAGGGTGGAACTTCTACATGTGAACATATATTCACATTATTTGAGTGGTAGCAGGAATTTTCACTGTTGGGAAGGGATCAGTTAGACAGTATATATAAACTTTTGTATTAACGTCTTGTATTTTAGAATTATTAGGTAATACTGAAGAAAAACATTTTTAATGGAACATTTTGAAGCCCTGTTTATTTTTGTTTATAGCTTGTATGTATTTGGTGATATCTGATTACTTAAGTAATTTTTTATTGCTTAAATATTCTTAGTATATTGAGATTATTTTTTTAAAGATTTTATTTTTACGTAATCTCTACATCCAACATGGGGCTTGAACTTAGAACCCCAAGATCAAGAGTCACATGCTCTACTGACTGAGCCAGCCTGGTGCCCCTTGTATACCAAGATTTTTAATGCAGAGCCTAGGGATTACTAATAAAAGTCATCTGTTGTAGAGTGATGTATTCAATGACAGGCCACAGATGTGACTTCCTCTGATGCTTTTTTTCAGACAAGGTTTACTTTAGCAGATTGCAGCTGAATTCTTTTTTTTTTTTCTTAGCTGAATTTATTAAAAAAATTTTTTTTTTAATGTTTATTCATTTTTGAGAGAGAGAAAGAGAGACAGAGACAGAGTGTGAGCAGGGGAGGGACAGAGAGAGAGGCAGACACAGAATCTGAAGCAACTCCAGGGTCTGAGCTGTCAGCATGGAGCCTGATGCGGGGCTCGAAGCCACAGACTGTGAGATCATGACCTGTTGCTGAAGTTGGCCACTCAATCAGTTGAGCCACCCAGACACCCCTTAGCTGAATTCATTTTTAAGGTAGAATAGCCCTCTCTCATATTGTATGTTCTCTTTAATCTGAATTTTGAGGTGAGGTATATTCAGGCTTACTGAGTTAAGGCTTTGTGAGGTTTTAAAAAGATTTCCACATAGTCTGTGTAAAACTTCACAGGCTCTGGGGTTCCCTTTCTGGAAAACATTGGCTTGTGGTGAGATTATCAAATGACGTAATGTTTATGGCCTTGTGATTTTTCCTAGAATAGTTCATTGATTCCTAATTTTGTTCTTCTTTACCAAAAGGGAGGAAAATAGAAATGTTTACATATTGTTCAGAAACAGTGGGGAGAATGACAGTAATAGCATTTCTTCTTACAGTGATATTGTGGCCAGTATGTTCTATGGGAACAAAGCTCCTTTTATTCAAATTGTCCTGGGCCTGGAGGAAGTCTTGGGAACTCTGGTCTCTTCAGTATTGGTTCTTTGGTTGCAGATCCTGGCAGGAATTGGCAGAGGTACTGGCTTGGTACTTTCTAATTGGTAAATCATGACTCAGGCCTTGAAGACATGGCCATATCGAGGGGCTCTCGTGGTTAGGTCCTTGAGAATTGAGGTGATATTGCTCAAGCCATGGCCAGTTGAAGGGCTGGATGTGAAGCCATCCTGCAAGATCAGTGTCAGAGAGCCTTAGTTTATGTTTTGGAATCTGACACTCTTTAGCCTTTTATACTGCTTCCACCATTGTTAATGAAATTTCTTTGTAGTGTGTTAGGAGAAATTTCTTCTTAGTGTGTTTGGATCCTGAGTCTATTCTCTTCCCTACCCTGAGAGCTTAGTATATTGCTTAACTGAGTGATGCAGAGGAGTAGAAGTTAAAGGATAGTGGAGCAGAGTGGAAGATTGGGAAAAGGAGAAAAAGTGACTTCCACAAAATGAATTCCTCTGAAAACTGCAAGGGAATGGAGAAGAAAGAAAAGGGTAACCAAGGAGTATCGAGCATTGTAGAGCATTGTATCATTGTGTAGTGAAAAGTTTGTGGCCTTTTAAAGCAGAGAAATGTGGGTTTAATTTTCTGTTACTTAATTACATGTAACTTGAGATAAAAAGTTAACTGCTGGTAGCCTTATTTCCTTCACCTGTAAAGTATATCCCATCGTGGTTGTGGGAATTAACAATCTAAAATGCCATGGGGCGCCTGGGTGGCTCAGTCGGTCAAGCGACCGACTTCGGCTCAGGTCATGATCTCACAGTCCGTGAGTTCGAGCCCCGCGTTGGGCTCTGTGCTGACAGCTCAGAGCCTGGAACCCGTTTCAGATTCTGTGTCTCCCTCTCTCTCTGCCCCTCCCCTGTTCATGCTCTGTCTCTCTCTGTCTCAAAAATAAATAAACATTAAAAAAAAATAAAATGCCAGTGTAATGCCTGGTGCACAGTAAATGGGACTTCAGTAAATGGTAGCTTTTATGATTGTTATTACAATGTAAATAGGTAAATTTTGATTGTAAAATTTCATCTTTATAATTTGAATGAGACATCATTGAGTTCTGTTAGCAAGTGTTGTTTTGTTCTCAGTCCAGCAATACTTGAATAGCTGCTTTGTGCCGAGTGCTGGGCTAGACACAGTGGTGAGCAAAACACATAAGGAACTATCTTCATAGGGTTTATAGCCTAATGGCAGAGGCAACCAAAAAATCATATAAGTAGGGGTGCCTGGTTGGCTCAGTTGGTTAAGCGTCTGACTTTGGCTCAGGTCTTGATCTTGCCTTTCCTGAGTTCAGGCCCTGCTTCGGGCTCTGTGCTGACAGCTTGGAGCCTGAGCTTGGTTTGGATTGTGTGTCTCCCTCTCTCTTTGCCCCTCCCCGACTCACCTTTTCTCTCTCTTCTCTCTCTCTCTCTCTCTCTCTTTCTCTTTCAAAAATAAACATTAAAAATCATATAAGTAAATTTCAAAATGTGAGAAGACTCTCTGTCCTTGGAAAAGATACATTTTTAAGACCTAGATACTTAAGTGTCACATTTTGGATCTTGGTGTTCTTGTTGTCAATGATGTTTTATGCCTTTTGATTAGCTTTCCAGGCTACGTATGTTTGTTGTAAGTTAATTTATGTATTCCTTTTGTTTGTCATTTTTCCCTTTTTCTCTGAGATAGACACATCTCAACTAAAAAAAAAAAAATTTTTTTAATGTTTGTTTATTTTGAGAGAGAGAGAGAGAGAGAGAGAGAGAGAGAGGGAGGGAGGGAGAGAGAGAGAGAATCCCAAGCAGGCCTTCTGCTGTCAGCACAGAGCCCTATGTGGGGCTCAATTCTATGACCTGTGGGATTATAACCTGAGCTGAAATGAGAGTTGGATGCTCAACCAACTGAGCCATCCAGATGCCCCAACACTTCTCAACTTTTTGATCTTAGGACTCCTTTATCCTTTTTTTTTTTTTTTTTTTTTTTTAAAGTTCATTTATTTATTTTTTTGTAATCTTTACACCCATCATGGGCCTTGAACTCACAGCCCTGAGATCAGGAGTCAGATGTGTTCTTCTGACTGAGTCAGCCAGGTGCCTCAGGACTCCTTTATTCTTTAAAAGTTAGAGGACCCCCAAAGAACTTTTAGGCCTCTTAGTTCTATGTGTCTGTATTATACTGAGAAATTTAAAATGATTTATTAGTTTAAAAATAAGTCTCATTATATATTAACATGAATATATTTTTAATGAAGAATACCCATTTTCTAAAACATTTCAAAAAAATTTGTGAGAAGAGTGACAGTGTTTTATCTTTTTGCAAATTGCTTTTTATGTCTTGCTTTGTGGAAGGCAGCTGGATTCACATATCTGCTTCTGTGTTCAGTCAGTTGCTCTTTATTACTTTGGTTGAAGTATATGAAGGAAATTAACCCTCACAGAGATATGTATGTAGTTGGAAAAGGGAGCAATATTTTAAGAGTTTTTTCAGATAATTGCAGATTATTCTTTGGTATAGTACACCAAAATTCAACAAGTAGTAGCTTTTTAAATTTTTTAAAAATTTATTCATTTTTTGGGGAGAGACAGAGACATCGTGAGTGGGGGAGAGGCAGAGAGAGAGAGAGGGAGAGAGAGAACAGGCTCTGCACTGTCAGCGCAGAGCTGACGTGGGATTTAAACCCATTAAACCATGAGATCATGACCTGAGCTGAAACTAAGAGTCGGACACTTAACTGATTGAGCCACCCAGGCACCCCTATAATTTTTCTTTAATGTTTATCTTTGAGAGAGAGAGAGAGAGAGAGAGAGAGAGAGAGAGAGAGAGAGACAGACAGCACGTGCTTGGGGGAGGGGCAGAGAAGAGAGGGAGACAGAATCTGAAGCAGGCTCCAGGCTGGCAGGGCACAGCCTGACCTGGGACTCGAACTCATGAACCAGGAGCTGGTTCGACTTAATCGACTTAGCTTAATTGACTGAGCCACCCAGGTGCCCGACAAGTAGTAGTTTTTATTTTTTATTTTATCTTATTTTTAATCTTTTTTTTAATGTTTGTTTTTGAGAGAGAGAGTACGAGCATGAGTGAGGGAGGGGCAGAGAGAGAGGAAAACACAAAATCTGAAGCAGGCTCTAGACTCTGTCTGAGCTGTCAGCACAGAGCTCTACGTGGGGCTCGAACCCATGAACTGTGAGATCATGACCTGAGCCGGAGTCAGACGCTTAACTGACTGAGCCAACCAGGCACCCCAAGTAGTAGTTTTTAAAGGTTAGTTGCAATATGAAATCTGAATTATGTCAGTGCACTTTTTATATTCTGTAACATTAAAATCCATTGGTCTGTCTTGTACCTTAAATGGCTACCTTAAATGACATAGTACCAAAAACTTGCATTCAGGGGTTCTTGTGTGGCTTTGTCGATTAAGCGTTTAACTCTAGATTTTGGCTCAGGTCATGATGGCATGGTGTGTGAGTTCTGGCTCTGCTCTAGCTCTGTGTTGTTCTCTGTGTTGACAGTGGGGTCCTGCTTAGTATTCTGTCCCTCTCTCTCTCTCCCCCCCTCCCTAGCTTGCTCTCGATCTCTCTCAAAATAAATAAAATTAAACTTAAAAAATTGCATTTATTAATGTTAGTACTCATCAGGAAAGCCTTGAAGAATTGGGAAAGTCTGAAGTACTGGAAAACCCAGCAAACACATGGCAAATAGAAGTTTTCCAAAATTCGAATTTTGCTTGAAAGTTCAAATTTTATTATTGGCCACAAATACTGCCAATTTTTTTGTTTTTGAAGTGATAGTGTCATTTTGTTCATTTTTTTGTTAGGATTATTTCTTCTAGTTCTGTGAAGAATGCTGGTGTTACTTTGATAGGGATTGCATTGAATATGTAGATTGCTTTGGGTAGTATCGACATTTTTAAAAAAAAATTTTTTTTTTTTTATTAACGTTTATTTATTTTTGAGACAGAGAGAGACAGAGCATGAATGGGGGAGGGTCAGAGAGAGAGGGAGACACAGAATCCGAAATAGGCTCCAGGCTCTGAGCTGTCAGCACAGAGCCCGATGCGGGGCTCGAACTCACAGACTCAGATCATGACCCGAGCCGAAGTTGGATGCTCAACCGACTGAGCCACCCAGGCGCCCCCCCCAAAATTTTTTTTTTAACGTTTGTTTATTCTTGAGACAGAGAGAGACAGAGCATGAATGGGGAAGGGACAGAGAGAGAGGGAGACACAGAATCGGAAGCAGGCTCTAGGCTCTGAGCCATCAGCCCAGAGCCCGATGTGGGGCTCGAACTCACGGACCGCGAGATTGTGACCCGAGCTGAAGTCGGACGCTTAACCGACTGAGCCACCCAGGCGCCCCGAGTATCGACATTTTAACAGTATTTGTTCTTCCTATCCAGGAGCATTTTCCATTTTTTTTGTGTCTTCAATTTCTTTCATAAGCTTTCTATAGTTTTCACTGTATGTATATACAGGTGTATAGTTTCACCTCTTTGGTTAGATTTATTCCTAGGTATTTTATGGTTTTTTGTGCAACTGTAAATGGGATTCCTCGATTTCTCTTTCTGTCGCTTCATTGCTGGTGTATATGAATTCAACTGATTTCTGGGCATTGATTTTACATCCTGCAACTTGGCTGAATTCATGGAGCAGTTCTAGCAGTTTTTTGGTGGAATCTTTAAGGTTTTCCATATAGAGTATCATGTCATCTGCGAAGAGTGAAAGTTTGACCTCCTCCTGGTCGATTTGGATGCCTTTTATTTCTTTGTGTTGTCTGATTGCAGAGGCTAAGACTTCCAATACTGTGTTGAATAACAGTGGTGAGAGTGGACATCCCTGTCTCGTATCTGACCTTAGGGGGAAAGCTCTCAGTTTCTCCCCATTGAGGATGATACTAGCATTGGGTCGTTCATATATGGCTTTTATGATCTTGAGGTATGCTCCTTCTATCCCTACTTTCTTGAGGGTTTTTATCAAGAAAGGATGCTGTATTTTGTCAAATGCTTTCTCTGCATCTTTTGAGAGGATCATATGGTTCTTGTCCTTTGTTCATTTTTCTTTTAAAGTTTATCAGCAGGAGCGGGGGAGGGGCAGACTGAAGGGGGAGGAGAGAGAGAGAAGGAAAGAATCTCAAGCAGGCTCCACACTGTCAGCATGGAGCCTGATGTAGGGCTTGAACTCATGAACCGTGAGATCGTGACTCAAGCTGAAATCCAGAATCAGATGCTTAACTGAGCCCCCCCAGATCCCCCACACTTCGATCATTTTTGAAAAGATGTCTGCTAAATACCCAGGTCTGTGTATTGGTTACTCTTTCACTGCATGATTAGTGCAGCGCCAATACTGAAAAGTGTAATATCTTAGTGTTACTGTAATAATAGTTTTGACATCATGGCTACCTTGAAAGAATTTCAGAAGATGTTACTTTGAGAATTGCTACTATGGGGAGTGGAACAGTTTTCAATGTTCTATTCACATATGATATGTAGTTTTTTTGTTGTTTGTTTTTTTAAAAAAAATTTTTTTTTCAACGTTTTTAATTTATTTTTGGGACAGAGAGAGACAGAGCATGAACGGGGGAGGGGCAGAGAGAGAGGGAGACACAGAATCGGAAACAGGCTCCAGGCTCCGAGCCATCAGCCCAGAGCCCGACGCGGGGCTCGAACTCACGGGCCGCGAGATCGTGACCTGGCTGAAGTCGGACGCTTAACCGACTGCGCCACCCAGGCGCCCCTGTTGTTTGTTTTTTAAAGCATTAAAAAATAAGTAATGATTTGAAATAGAAATTGAAATAAACATTGAGGTCTTTTAGATTTCATTGAGGGTTTTTAGTGCTGGGTAGATAAAGATTTGTTCATACGTTATGGTTATAAAGTAGCCTTCTGCTTTTAAGACTTTTTTTAATTTATTTTTGGGACAGAGAGAGACAGAGCATGAACGGGGAAGGGGCAGAGAGAGAGGGAGACACAGAATCGGAAACAGGCTCCAGGCTCTGAGCCATCAGCCCAGAGCCCGACGCGGGGCTCGAACCCACCGACCGCGAGATCGTGACCTGGCTGAAGTCGGACGCTTAACCGACTGTGCCACCCAGGCGCCCCTTAAAACTTTTTTTAAAAGTTTATTTTGAGGGAGAGAGAGCATTGGTTCTTAAGTTGTGATTAGTGATAAAATAGCCTTCTCTTTTTAAGACTTTTTTAAAGTTTATTTTGAAAGAGAGCACTCGAGTGCGCTTGTAAGTTGGGGAGGGGCAGAGAGGGAGAGAGAATCCCAAGCAGTCTCCATGCTGTCAGCACAGAGCCTGATACAGGGCTCACTCCTGTGAACTGTGAGGTCATGACCTAAGCTGAAAGCGAGAATCTGATGCTTAACCAACTGAGCCACCCAGGTGCCCTTCAGATTCCCTTATTTATTTATTTTAAAAAAAAAGTTTATTTTTTTCTTGTTCATTTTTGAGAGAGAGAGACAGAGACAGAGATGGAGACAGAGCACGAGCAGGGGAGGGGAAGAGAGAGAGGGAGACACAGAATCCTAAGCAGGTTTGAGGCTCTGAGCTGTCAGCACAGAGATCGATGTGGGGCTCCAACTCACTAGCCGCAAGATCTTGACCTGAGCTGAAGTTGGATTCCCAACCGGCTGAGTCCCCCAGGTGCCCATATAGTAGTCTTCATTTTTAAGAACAGTTTTAGATTTACAGAGAAACAGAAGATGGTACAGAGATCTCCCATATATACCACACCCAGTTTCCCCTATTATTAATGTTTTATGTTACTGTGGTATATATATTTAATGTTTGTTTGTTTTTTGTGGGGGGGGGGGTAGGGAGGCAGGGAGGGGCATAGAGAGAGGGAGACACAGAGTCTGAAGCAGACTCTGGGCTCTGAGCTGTCAGCACAGAACCCGACTGGGGGCTTGAACTCACGAACTGTGGGATCATGACCTGAGCTGAAGGTGGACACCCAACTGACTGAGCCACCCAGGCGCCCCTAATGTTTATTTTTGATAGAGCACAAGTGGGGGAGGGGCAGACAGGGGGGACAGAGGATCTGAAGCTGCTCTTGTGTTGACAGCAGCAAGCTGCTTGAACTCATGAACCAAGAAATAATGACCTGAGCTGAAGTCTGATGCTCAACTGACTCGGCCACCCAGATGCCCCTTGCTGTGATGTATTTGTTATAATTAATAAACCAATCCTGATACATCATTATTAGCTAAAGTCCATAGTTTATTCAGATATCCTTAGTTTTTCTGTTCCAGGATCCATCTAGGATACCACATTTGGTCACATATCTTATAGGGTCCTCTTGGCTGTGATAGTTTCTCAGACTTCCCTGTTTTTTTTTTTTGTTTTTTTGTTTTAATTTTTTTTTTTTAACGTTTATTTATTTTTGAGACAGAGAGAGACAGAGCATGAATAGGGGAGGGTCAGAGAGAGGGGGAGACACAGAATCTGAACCAGGCTCCAGGCTCTGAGCGGTCAGCACAGAGCCCGACGCGGGGCTTGAACTCATGGACCGAGAGATCATGACCTGAGCCGAAGTCTGACGCTCAACCGACTGAGCCACCTAGGCGCCCCTCAGACTTCCCTGTTTTTAACAGTCTTGGCAATTTTGAGGAGTTACTGGCTAAGTGTTTTTGTAGAATGCCTCTCTGTTGGGATTAATCAGATGTTTTTCTCACGATTAGAGTGGGGTTAAGGGTTTTGGGGAGGAAGACCTCAGAGGTAAATTGCCATTTTTATCAGATTATATTAAGAGCACATACACTATCAGTGTGCTTTATCATTGTTAATGCTAACCTAGATATACTTGATATATGGTTGACTTTGATTCCTTGTCAGGTTTGTCCACTGTAAAGTTACTCTTTCCCCGTTGAGGACCTAAATTAAATTTTAGTTGATTTTTACTTAATTTAACTTGATACAGCCACGTGTGGCTAATGGGTACTGTTATATAAGAACAGTTTTAGACAGTGTTCCTTGGTTTTATCTAAAACTTTAACATTTTTTTTTTTTAAGATTTATTTTTAAGTAATCTCTACATGCAACATGGGGCTTGAACTCACAACCCTGAGATCAAAAGTTGCATGTTCTACTGACTGAAGCAGCCAGGCACCCCTAACATTTATTTTAATAGATTTAAAGAAAGATGACTTACGGGTGCCTGGCTGGCTCAGTTGGTGGAGCATGTAACTCTTAATCTCAGGGTTGTGAGTTCAAGCCCCACGTTAGGTGTAGAGATTACTTAAAAATAAAATGTTTTTTCTTTTCTTTTCTTTTTTTTTTTTTTTTTTTAACGTTTATTTATTTTTGAGACAGAGAGAGACAGAGCATAAGCAGGGATGGGGTAGAGAGAGAGACACAGAATCCGAAGCAGGCTTCAGGCTCCGAGCTGTCAGCACAGAGCCTGATGTGGGGCTCGAACTCATGAGCTGTGAGATCATGACCTGAGCTGAAGTTAGACACTCAACTGACAGAGTCACCCAGGTGCCCCTAAAAATAAAAACTTTAAAAAAATGTATAAAGAGAGATTATTTAATATAAAAGGAATATAAAATGTTCGTCTTGGAATGCATTGCTCTTTGAGGGAGCCAGTCTATTTTTAGTAAGCTCAGTCTTTTTATTTTTATTTATTTATTTATTTTTTTCAACGTTTATTTTTGGGACAGAGAGAGACAGAGCATGAACGGGGGAGGGGCAGAGAGAGAGGGAGACACAGAATCGGAAACAGGCTCCAGGCTCTGAGCCATCAGCCCAGAGCCTGACGCGGGGCTCGAACTCACGGACCGCGAGATCGTGACCTGGCTGAAGTCGGACGCTTAACCGACTGCGCCACCCAGGCGCCCCAGCTCAGTCTTTTTAAAATTCACCTTTTTTTTGAAGTATAATTTACATAGAATAAAATGAAGGTATTAAGTATACCCATATTAAATGTACATTTTGATGTGTTTTGACAAATGTATGTACTTGTATAACCATCATCACAATCAAAATGTGTAACATTTTCATCACCTGTAGAAGTTTCCTCCTACATTTTGCAGTCATTTTTCCTCCCCCACTGAATTAGTTTCTGTGACTATAGATTAATTTTGCCTCTTCTAGGGTTTTGCATAAATGGAATTATTCAGTATATTTTCTTTTTTGGTCTGGCTTCTTTGGCTCAGTTCAGTGTCTGATTTCATTCATTCATGTTGCTGCAGGTATCAGTCATTAGTTTTTTTAGTGCTGAGAATATTGGGTATGACTATTACAGTATTTGTTTATCCATTCAACTTTGAACATTTGGGTTGTTTTTGCTTTGGGGCTGTTAGGAATAAAGCTGACCTTTTATGGCGTGGGTAGTGATTCAGATTGTGCTGGTTTACAGTGCTTATCATGACACTGTAAATTAGGGATTGAAATTTCTTTTAGGATGAGGAGAAAAGTCAGCAAAGCATCTATAATTTTTTTAAAGATATGCCACAAAAGGGTAATTAACATGGAAATAAACAGTATTTTGCAAGGTTTCATATATAATACTTGGTCCAGATAGATGTGCATAATTCTTTTGATCTTTGGTAATTTTCTGGGAAAAAAGTTCTTTGTTCCTTTTCCTAGGATTAACTGTTTAGTAATAAAGTAAATAATTGAAGCCTAATTTTGCTTTATGAAGTTTTGTCCTCAGTAAATGTGTTAATAGATCATGTTTTCAAAATTATTCAAAAACATTTGCTTGTTTCGGGGTGCTGGCTGGCTCAGTCAGTAGAGCATGGGACTCTTGATCTCAGGGTTGTAAGTTTGAGCCCCATGTTGGGTGTAGAGATTACTTAAAACCTTAAAAAAAATGTTTGCCTGCTTAAAACTGAAGATCAGATGGGTGCAAAGGGAATAGTGTTTTCTGCTCTAATAGTTGAGAGAAGAGTTTCCTTTTATTTTTTTACCTTAAAATGTGTGTGTGTGTGTGTGTGTGTGTGTGTGTGTGTGTGTGTGTGTGTTTTAGTAATCTCTGTATCCAATGTAAGCCTTGAACTCACAATCCCAAGATCAAGAGTCACACTCTACTGACTGAGCCAGCCAGGCACCCTCTTAAAATTATTTTTTAAACTGAGTTAATGTTCAAGAGAATATTAACTTTCTATGACATTTATGTTGGGGTTGGGAAAATATTTCATAGAAACCAGGCAAACACTTCCTGTGAGAATTAAAATATATTTTGTCATAAAAGTAATTGAAGATTATTGTAAATTAGGAAAATAGGGATAAAATCCTTAATCTCATCTCACTAATTTTTCTTCATTTCTGTGTTCTTTTTGTCTTTTAATGACATATGAGTAATTATACTCTTGTGTGCAAACCTCATTGTACCTATATTATGTTGTGTGAATGTGCTGCTTTCATAAGATTGCTTCCTGTCTTTTATGAAGATAAGTGATGTGGTGTATGTGGTTCTCTCCTCATGTTTCCTTTTCATTGTTTTACTTAGCTTTAGCTTTTTTCTGAAGTTTGGGGAAAATATGCATTCTGAGACTTACATATTTTAGCTTAGTGGTTGAGTCTTGCCTTATTTTATTTTATTTTTTAAACTTTTTTTTTTAATTTTTTTTTTTTTTAACGTTTATTTATTTTTGAGACAGAGAGAGACAGAGCATGAACGGGGGAGGGTCAGAGAGAGAGGGAGACACAGAATCCGAAACGGGCTCCAGGCTCTGAGCTGTCAGCACAGAGCCCGACGCGGGGCTCGAACTCATGGACAGCGAGATCATGACCTGAGCCGAAGTCGGCCGCCCAACCGACTGAGCCACCCAGGCGCCCCATTTTTTAAACTTTTAAAGTAATCTTTGCCCCCAACATGGGGCTCAAAGTGATGACCCGAGATCAAGAGTTGCATGCTCTACTGACTGAGGCAGGTGCTCCTAGTTTTGCTTCATTTTAATGTAGACTTGTTTTTGGTCTTAAGCAAATAATAGATGTGTAGATTATTATATCAGTATAGCGGTATAAGTTTTTTTAATCAAAAGTTTAAGTAGGGAATAAATTTAGTATTTGTTATCCGAAGATTGGCCTTTATTTATTTTTTAAATGTTTAATTTATTTGAGAGAGAGAGAGTGAGCACGGGGGTGGGGCAGAGAGAGAGAATCCCAAGTAGGCTCCACACTGTCTGTACAGAGCCTGACATGCGGCTCCATCTCACAATCGTGAGATCATGACCTGAGTCAAAATCAAGAGTTTTGAACACTTAACTGACTAAACCACCCAGGCGCCCCAGATGATTTGTATCTAAAATAGCTTTGCTTTGGGGTTCCTGGGTGGCTTAGTTGTTAGAACATCCAACTCCTGATCTCTCAGGGTTGTTAAAGAGTCCCACGTTGGGTGTGGAAATTACTTAAAAAAAAAAAAAAAAAAAAAAAAAGCCATCTTAAGGGTGCCTGGCTGGCTCAGTTGGTAGAGCACGCAACTCTTGATTATGGGGTTGTGAGTTCAAGCCCCATGTTGGGCATAGAGCTTATTTAAAAAAATAAAATAGCTGAGCTTCATGTCCACTAAAAAATATATATATTTTAAAGTTTATTTATTTTGAGAGAGAGAGAGCAAGCGTGGAAGGGGCAGACAGAGGGAGAGACAGAATCCCAAGCGACTTCACGCTGTTAGTGCAGAGCCCAATGCTGAGCTCAAATATAAGGAACCATGAGATCATGACCTGAGCTAAGATCAAAATTTGGACGTTCAACCAACTGAGCCATCAGGTGCCCCTAAAATATTTTTAATTGGACTTTTTTTTTAGTGAAACTATCTTACGGTTTATTTTAACCTTATTTATTTATTTACTTATTTATTTACCTTTTATTTTTAAGTAACGTCTACAGCCAACATGGGGCTCAAACTCACAACCCTGACATCAAGAGTTACGTGTTCCACTGACTGAGCCAGCCAGGTGCCCCCTATTTCAACGTTTTTTATTATTGAGGTATAAAATATAGTAAATAGGTGCACAGATCTGAAGTGTATAGTTGGAAGAAGTTTTACATACTATATACTTACGTAATCACCGGTTAGATCACAATAGTGAACATTTCTAGCTCCCCAGAAGGCTGCTTCTCCTTCCTCCTCACGAGTTCTACTTTCCTGATGAGCACATTTCTGACATCTGTCCCCTTTTGATTACTTATTGAACTTCTTTTCAAAGGAGTCACACAGTATATATTCTTTGGTAGCTGGGTTCTTTGTTGTATCAGTAATGGGTTCTTTTCTTTTTTATTGATGAATGTTTCATTGTAGGAATATACTACAATTTAACTTATTTTGAAATAATTTCAAACTTACAGAAAAGTTGCCAAAAATTACTAAGATTTTTTAGTATGCCCTTCATGTAGTTTGTTGTCACTAGTTTTTAACATTTTCTGTATTTATTTTATTCATTTCTTTCTCTTTTTCTTTCTTGTATGTGCATGTACGTATGTATATAATTCTTCACATAATTTGTAACATATAGCATTTTATATATGTTTTTTCCATTCCAGGGGCACCTGGGTGGCTCAGTCAGTTAAGCGTCTGACTCTTGATTTTGGCTCCAGTCATCATCTCAGGGCCATGATCTCATGGTTCATGAGTTTGTGCCTGGTGTCAGCTCTTCGCTGACAGAGCAGAGGCTGCTTGGGATTCTCTCTCTCCCTCTTTTTTTGCCCCTTTCCTGCTTGTATACTCTTTCAAAATAAATAAATAAATAAACATTAAAAAAAAAGTTTTCCATTTCATTTGAGAGTTTGATACAGACCTCATGCTCCTTTTCCCATAAACATTCCAATATTTTTTTTTTAAATAAACTTATTATTTTTAAAATGTTTAGGTTTTAGAGAGAGAGTGTGAGCGGGAGAGGGGCAGAGAGAGAGGGAGACATAGAATCTGAAGCAGGCTCAGTACTGACAGCAGAGAGCCCGATCTGGGACTCCAACTCACGAACTGTGAGATTGTGACCTGAGCTAAAGTCCGATGCTTAACAGACTGAGTCACTCAGGTGCGCCTAATTTATTATTATTGTTACTATTATTATTGTTGTTTTTTAAGTAAGCTCTGTATCCATCATAGGGTTTGAATTCATGACCCTGACATCAAGAGTCCCATGCTGCACTGACTGAGCCAGCAGCACCCCTTCAGTGTTATTTTCTAAGAATACGAGCATTCTCCTACATAATCACAGTAAAAATTTCAGTCATAATTAACGTTGATATGGTGCTACCTACCTATGGTGCTAACTTCTATTCAGATTATTACAGTTGTCTCTTTAATGTCTCTCTTTTTTTTTTTTATTTTTTTATTTTTTTTATTTTTATTTATTTTTTTTTTTAAATTTTTTTTAACGTTTATTTATTTTTGGGACAGAGAGAGACAGAGCTTGAACAGGGGAGGGGCAGAGAGAGAGGGAGACACAGAATCGGAAACAGGCTCCAGGCTCTGAGCCATCAGCCCAGAGCCCGACGCGGGGCTCGAACTCACAGACTGCGAGATCGTGACCTGAGCTGTAGTCGGACGCTTAACCGACTGAGCCACCCAGGCGCCCCATGTCTCTCTTTTTTTTAAAAGTTCACTTGTTTTGGGAGAGAGCGAGCTTGTGTGCACTCACAAGTAGGGGAGGGACAGAGAAGGAGAGACAGAATCCCAAGCAGGCTTCATACCATCAGCACAGAGCCTGATGAGGGGCTCTAACTCACGAACTGTGAGATCATGGCCTGAACTGGTATCAAGAGTCCATGCTTAACCAGTTGAGCCACCCAGGTGCTCCTCTTTAATATCTCTTATAGCTGGTTTAGGATGAAATTAAGAATCATACAGGCACCTGGTCTTTATATCTCTAAGTCTCCCTTAATCTGGGATGAATCTTCAGCTGTTGTTTTTTTTTTTTTTTTTTTTTGGTGTCTTATGACATTGGTATTTTTGGAGACTACAGTTGATTGGTCTTATGTCTATCAGTTCAGGTAGATCTGATGTTTTTTCTTTTTTTTTTTTTTTTTTTTTTTTAAATTTTTTTTTTTTCAACGTTTATTTTATTTTTTGGGACAGAGAGAGACAGAGCATGAACGGGGGAGGGACAGAGAGAGAGGGAGACACAGAATCGGAAACAGGCTCCAGGCTCTGAGCCATCAGCCCAGAGCCTGACGCGGGGCTCGAACTCACAGACCGTGAGATCGTGACCTGGCTGAAGTCGGACGCTTAACCGACTGCGCCACCCAGGCGCCCCAATCTGATGTTTTTTCAAGATTAGTTTCAGTTTATGCATTATTGTCAGGAATGTAAACATAAATAATGCTGTGTCCTTCTCAGTGCAACACATCAGGAGGCACATGGTGTCTGTTTGTTTGTCTCATTATTTTTGAGAGAGAGAGAGAGAGAGAGAGAGGCAGAGCATGTATGTGCCCCAGAGAGAGAGAGAGAGAGAGAGAGAGAGAGAGAGAGAGAGAGAGAGAGGCAGAGCATGTATGTGCCCCAGAGCAGGGGAGGGAGAGAGAGAGAGAGATAATCTTTTTTTTTTAAAAATTTTTTTTTTCAACGTTTTTTATTTATTTTTGGGACAGGGAGAGACAGAGCATGAACGGGGGAGGGGCAGAGAGAGAGGGAGACACAGAATCGGAAACAGGCTCCAGGCTCCGAGCCATCAGCCCAGAGCCTGACGCGGGGCTCGAACTCACGGACCGCGAGATCGTGACCTGGCTGAAGTCGGACGCTTAACCGACTGCGCCACCCAGGCGCCCCGAGAGAGAGATAATCTTAAGCAGGTTCCATGCCCAGCCTGGAGCCTGACGCAGGGCTTGATCTCAGGACTGACTGAGATCTTGGCCTGAGCTGGAATCAAGAGTTGGACGCTTAACTGACTGAGCCACCCAGGTGCCCCTGTTTGTCTCATTATTAATGATGTTACCTTTCTTAGTAACATAGCCAGAGGGAAGAGATGCATAGGGCAAGGGAGCTGTGAGGAGGGGAAGAGCTTCAGTGCTCTGTCTGGCATACCACCCTCTCCTTGAAGCTCCACTACAGTTTGTTTAACCATTCATCTGTTTGTGGTGATGAACACAGTAGCCAAATGTCAGTTTTTGGTAATTATGAATAAAGCTACTTTGAATATCTTGTCTTTGTCTTTTGGTAGAAATTTCCCTTGCATATATGTCTAGCAGTGGATTATGGGATCATGGGGTAGGCATATATTTAGATTTGATAGATATTGCCCAACTATTTTTGAAGTGGTTGAACTAATTTGCACTAATGGAGTTATTAATCTTGTGTTATCTTAATCCACATCTGGCTAAGGTAAAAATAGCTTGCTGTTGGAATGGGGACAGAACTAATCATTTATTTGGGACTGTGTACGTGAGGAGTGCTAGAAGAGTAGCTCTTTTTTCTACTCTTGGGAAAATGGTATTAAAGAAGTGTGGGGGCAGATTCAGTTCCTTGGTGTTCATCCTGTTAGTCTTTGTCAGACTATCTGTAGTACTGGCTGGAGTTCATTCCAGATTTGCCATAGTTTTTTCTGGGTAACTTTTACATATCCAGGAGATGGAGGTTTGCATCAGCAGATGATACTTATAAGAAAAATTCAGGAGGTTTTAAAGGAGTATACGTTTTGAATTATTAGTAGCTGTAACTAATTGGTCTGTCAAGACTTCTGGAAGCAGTATCAGTTGAACTCTCCGCTGCTGTGCCGGATTCTGATTCTGCTTTTGCTTCTCCTTGCTGTGTTTCTCTAGTTAGAACTTATTTACATAGATCTGCAGCTCCTTCATGTTGACAGTGACTATGCCCAGAAGTCGTCTGGCTTCTTGACATTGTGCCAGGTTGTGAGAAAATGGTAGACTTAGAGCTGAGGGACCAGGGTCTCCCTTTTCTTTGTTGCACATCCAATGATAATATAGAGCTGGGTTGATTTCTTCTCTCTCCTCTCTTGAACATGCAGTCACATGCCCACAGAGTGATTGATGCGGTCCCAAAGAGGAGGTAAGGAACCCAGGAAAACAAAAAAATACATAGAGAAAATATTTATACTAGTAATCAGAGATAAGATAATTGCCAGTGGGGGCTAATTTAGCACAGAGTGTTTTTTGTTTTTTTGTTTTTTAATTTTCGTTTAGTGTTTATTTTTGAGAGAGAGAGAGAGAGTGAGTGAGTGTGTGAGTGGAGGAGGGGCAGAGAGAGAGGGAGACACAGAAACTGAAGCAGGCTCCAGGTTCTGAGCTGTCAGTACGTACAGAGCTCCACACGGGGCTCAAACTCACAAACCACGAGATCATGACCTGAGCTGGAGTTGGATGTTTAACCTACTGAGCCACGCAAGTGACGCTAGCACAGAGTTTTTAGGATGTTGACAAAAAGGCCAGATTATTTTGCATTCATTGTCAAATATAGATTGCAGTTTATCAAACAAGACCGATTTCCTAGTATTAGAAGGAATATATTACTTGAATTCACTTGTAAGGAATTTTGATTAATGGGCAAGGTCTGAAATTTTGGTTATATAGGAGTGTTTTATCAGCTGTTTTTAAGTCAGCTCTGAAAATTTGAGGGTAGGCCGATGTCTGAGTTCCTTATCTCAGAATTGGAGTAGCCAAAGGAGAGAAACCGCTAGAGCCTTACCATCTATCTGTGCTGTCATAGTTGCTTTCGGCACGAGAAAGATAGGCTTGTAGGGTGGTCTCTGAACTAACAGTATTTTGCACATATTCCATAAGAAGCACTTTATGGCATTATATCCATTTTATGTCCTTTTCTGAATCCTTCCTGCAAGATTTGGGTGCTTTTATATTTCAGAGATGCTAGGACCAGGACTCGGACCAGGACTCGTTCCCAGAATTCTCCACTGTGCTGTGTGTTACTGTCATCCTTGGTCATGAGATGAATGAGGATCCCTCTGTTTATTCATCCTTTTGTTGTGTCATCTTCATAACCATGGAGTTTCTTTTACTGTTGACCCAGTCTCCTGGTTCTATTTCAAGAACTATTACTGGGGTCTCTATAATTTTTGTGTGTTAAACCTTTTCATATGTTAAATTGTTCATAGGATGTTTTTTGGCATTATTAAGGTAACTGAAGTCTATTGTGCCCTGATAATTTTACCTTCTCTTTAGCCCTCTGAGGTTACCAGAACATTTCCCTGTATGGTTGTAGGTATGTCGGTCGTTGGTAGGCAGAATCAGGGATTTTACCATTTTATCTTCTTCCATTTATGGCCTGTTCTGTTCCTTGACTAGGGTGACCATTCAACCTGGTTTGCTTCTGTTGTCTCTGTGCAATAATTTATACACCGCTTGCAGATACTATTTTCTGGTGTGTATGTATATAAACCCTACCCCCAGTGTGGGGCTCAAACTCATGACCTTGATATCAAGAGTCACATGCTCTACCAACTGAGCCAGTCAGGTATCCCCCTCACATTTCTATAACTGCTTTTCAGGTCACTAGTGACTTCATTGTGGAAGCCAGTGAAGACTTTTCAATCTTTACCTTTTTTGACTTCAGTGTTTGAAACTTTTGAGTTTTTCCATTAAAAAAAATTGTGCCTGTACTATCTTTGTTGTATACATAAGTTAGAAACTTAATAGGAAAAGGATTATCCATAATTCTACCATTCAGAAGTAAATATTAATAACGTGGGGCATATTTATGTATACTCACTAAGAATATATTTTAAAATGTGTTGAATGTAATGATTCTCTGTGCTCTGTAACCTGCCTTAAACATTTAATATGTTGGTGACCTCTTTTATGTCTGTGAATGTAGTTATTATTTATTATCATTATCTCTTTCTCTATAGGTATATAGGTCTGGCTTCCACAATATCTGCTGAATTTCTAACACCTCTCCTTACCTTTTAGCTTTTTTTTTTTTTTTAGAGAGGCAGAGAATTGGGGGTGGGGGGGGTGGGGAGAGAATCCCAAGCAGACTCCATGCTGCCAGTGCAGAGCCGGGTGCAGGGCTTGATCTCATGAGATAATGATCTGAGCCAAAACCAAGAGCCAGATGCCCAACCAACTGAGCCACCCAGGCATCCTTACGTTAGCTCTTGCTAATTCATTCTCCTCCTGGCATCTTGAATGATCTTCCTGAAGTGCAGATTTCATTCTAGACATTTTCTTGCCCTGATCTTTTTATAGCCTTTCATTGCCCTTGGGATATAAAATACAAAGTCTTCTATGATATGGGCACTATTTTACCAATCTTCATTTTAGTTTTTAGCCTTATTGAACAAATGAGTAATCTTCCCCAAAGATCCTGGCTCTTTCTCCTTTCTGTTATAGATACAGTGAATGTGGAGAAAGTGAGGGTCCATGATAGGGTGAAAGGTTAGTGTTAGAGATTTTTAACTGCGCAGTCTTTCTCTTCCTGCCAGTATCCTCCTGCATGGTGTTTGCTGGGCTTTGTTCTTGTCCCTTGAGCTTGTTCCTGTTTGATTTCTGCTTTGGGATAGTTTCATTCAATTTTGGTTGCAGTTGTGTAGATTTACTTCCAAATCTGTTTTCTCATCCCCATCTTGACTCTACACTAGAGTTCAAGGTTCATATTAATGGTCTTTTGGGGTGTTTCCTTAGGTGCATTCATTTTGATCAAAACTATAAGTCTGCTCCCAAGTTTTCTTTTCCATTTTCTTTTTGCTTTCAAGTTATATATACTGATTCAAAAAGCACTGCCATCTCAGTATTGAATCCTATAGGTTCCATTCCATTTCTGCATCTTTTTTTGTTTTTTTTCGAGTTAATTTATTTTTGAGAGAGTGCGTGAGTGGCAGAAGGGCAGGGAGGGAGGGGGAGAATCCCAAGTAGGCTCCACGCGCAGTGCAGAGACTTGACATCAGGCGATCCTACGACTGTGAGATCATTATATGAGCTGGTACCAAGAGTCAGATGCTTAACCAACTGAGCCACCCAGGTGCCCCCATTTCTGCATCTTATGTTTACATTTTCCTTTCCAGAGAGAGCAGCGCTGCTTCTACTTAGGAAATGGAGTAGATACTTGAATGGATCCTTGGTTTTATGCAGGCCACTGTAAGGGAGGTAGAGCAAGGCAGTCCTTCTGTGGCAAAGGAATGGCATGAACAGAGAAGCACAGAAGGACAATGCAGTGGAGAATAGAAAGTTCTCATTTGGCCTTGAGTTTGGAGGTGAAACCATAGGAGGTTGAGTTGAGGAGAGGGGTATAGATGATCAGGTTGGTGGTGACCTGAAATACCAGTTTTGACCCTACATGGTAGGTTTAATTGACTGTTTTACAGAGGGGTAGGCATGACCAGAGTTGTGCTTTAGGAAGATTGATGTTGTTAGATGTCAGTAGTTAGAGGGTGATTCAGGGAAGCAAGTTGGAAATTTTATTGTAATAATCCAAACATGAGTTAACAAAGGTTTAATTATAATGAGAGGAGAATGCAAGAAGAATCTTGAAGGAGGAACTGATTGAATTTGAGACAGGCAATGAGGAAGAAGGAGCTGCAGATGATTCTGGGTTTTTGAGTCTGGCTGACTAGTGGACTGTGAAAAAAAATGGTATCTTGATCTGTTGTTGAGGTAGATATATAGGAGGAGCAGGCAGCTGGAAATGCCATATAGGTCATGGGTGAAAAAAAAAATCTGTTATTCACAGCAGGGCTGGGACCCTTCCCAAGGGAAGCAGTTTGGAAATTTGTGGGAGAAGTTTTTATTGCTCTTTTTACAGTCACCCCCCCCCCCCACACCTCCCCCCTCCCTGTGTGTTCCTTGCTACCCCTGTGATTTAGTAGAGTTCTACCCTAAGTGCTAGTAGAGAACACCACTGTAGACAACAGAAGGTTCAAGGCAATACCTATACAGTTTGTAGTTAAATAAACCATGGGTATGCTCAGGGAAGTTAGGAGCTTTTGGGGAATGGCAGCTAAATAGGAAGGAAATGAAGATAGGAAAGCAGTACCAGTACAGCGCTGGTCATGGAGGAAAGAAGAGGGGATAGTTTCAAGAAAACGCAGTCTAGAGAGACAGAAGAACATGGTGGGAGCACAGCATCCAGAGTCTGGTCCAAATCTTGACTTGCTCTAAAAATTCAGAGCTGTTTTCTAAGGATCGCAAGCCTGGAGCTTTGCATTGACAACATTTAGCTCACGGCGAAACCTGTGTCATTTCAGTACCTCACTGCATCTTAGAAAGGACAGTTGAGAAATAGGCTCAGTTTCCATTCTAATATATAATTCAGGGGCATTGGGTAAGAGAGTCTCTCTGTTAGATACATAAATAATTAGGACTGAGCTCATTTAGATCGATTTTGGAAGGAGCAATTTGAGGTGGGGACTTGAGAATTAGAGATTACGGTACTGTAAGAATTTAAATGAGATTTCTTCAACAGACATGGCTCTTAGATTTCCTGCTTCAATTCATAAAAGAGAGCCTGAGTAGAGTATCATTCTGAGTAATGTAGATCTCTTTAGCTGATAATTAAATCACTTGGATGATTATTCTTAGGTTCTTAAGAATTCTTCAGAAATCTTTACATTGGGAAGTAATCTTTGTATGGAAACCATGTTATAAATCGGTAATTAGGTTTCCAGCTCAGGGCGTTAAAGAAACTAAGTTTTTAATGTTTGTGTAGTTTGGTAGTTGGGCACTACCTGAAAGGTTTGTAGGTAGAATGATAAAGGGGACTGGAACAGGATTTCCTTGCCTGCTCCTGGGTTTCGTTCTGGAATTCAAGACTGCTCCCGGCAGTTATACAGGTTATGCGTTCAACTCCAGGGCCTCCATTTGCATCCTTTGCTGTGATGGTATCCTTGGAGTTTTGTGCTTCCAAGACCTGTGTGGCCTTAAGGTAGTAATTTAAGGGGGGGGGGGGGGATTTAAATCTCTAAATGATTTTAATATTTGCATAGCTGTCAAATAATTCAGTTTTTAATTGAGAGTCATTTGCCTTATAAATTCAGCCTGGTTCAAATCTTTTTTTATTCTTTAATTTTAATTTTTTTATTAAAAAAATTTTTTTTAATGTTTATTTATTTTTTAGAGAGAGAGAAAGAGAGCACAAGCAGGGGAGGGCAGAGAGAGAGGGAGACACAGAAACCGAAGCAGGCTCCAGGCTCTGAGCTGTCAGCACAGAGCCCGATGTGGGGTCGAACTCATGAACCGTGAGATCATGACCTGAGCCGAAGTCAGACGCCCAACCGAGTGAGCCACCCAGGCGCCCCTGTTTGTTCTTTTTTTAAATTTAATTTATTTTTTAAATTTACATCCAAATTACCATATTGTGTAACAATGACTTCAGGAGTGGATTCCTTAATGCCCCTTACCCATTTAGCCCATCCTTCCTCCCACACCCCCTCTGGTAACCCTCAGTTTGTTCTCCATATTTATGAGTCTCTTCTGTTTTGTCCCCCTCCCTGTTTTTATATTATTTTTGCTTCCCTTCCCTTATGTTCATCTGTTTTGTCTCTTACAGTCCTCATATGAATGAAGTCATATGATATTTGTTTTTCTCTGACTGACTAATCTCACTTAGCAAAATACCCTCCAGTTCCACCCACGTAGTTGCCAGTGGCAAGGTTTCATTCTTTTTGATTGCCGAGTTATACTCCACTGTGTATGTGTCTATATGTGTGTGTGTGTATATACACCGCATCTTCTTTATCCGTTCATCCATCGTTGGACATTTGGGCTCTTTCCATACTTGGCTATTGTTGATAGTGCTGCTATAAACACGGGGGTGCATGTGTCCCTTCGAAACAGCACACCTGTATCCTGTGGATAAATGCCTAGTAGTGCAATTGCTGGGTCGTAGGGTAGTTCTATTTTTGGTTTTTTGAGGAAGCTCCATCCTGTTTTCCAGAGTGGCTGCACCAGCTTGCATTCCCCCAGTCTGGTTCAAATCTTGACTTGCTTTATAAATTAAGAGCTGTTTTCTGATGGTCAAGGTGCCCCAGGGGTTTGAGGATAAAACAATTGGCTGGATGGGGTTTAAAATGATAGTAAAAACACTCCTTCAAGATGTTTTTTATTACAGTAAAGTCTTATAGTTGATGTAGTCTCTGCATGTCTGTTTATTAGTCAAGTAGGTCCACATAGTTTTTAAAGGCACACTGATTTATGCCAAGTATGGTCACAGGGATGATTTGTAAGCAGCATATCTGTATTAATTTACAGTGGGCACCTTACTTGGGGTCTGATCATCATAACCTTGACAAGTCATTTCAGTTGGAATGGAATCTAATGGAATCTAACATGTATCAGTTGGGAGATTCTTTATTTTATGTATTACTAAGGAAGAAATCATCCTGTGAAGTAAACTCTGCTAGAGTTTTTTAATTACTTAAAATTTGTATTTTACATTTTTTTCCCTTCAGTGGTCTGCGAGGGGCGCCTGGGTGGCTCAGTCGGTTAAGTGACCAGCTCTTGATTTTGGCTCAGATCATGAGCTCTCTTACATTAAAAAAAAAAAAAAAATTTTTTTTTTTTTAATTTACTTATTTAGAGAGAGTGCACAAGTGGGGAAGAGGCTGACAAGGAGAGACAGAATCCCACACAGGCTCTGTGCCGTCAGCACATCAAGAATCAGGTGCTTGACTTACTGCATCACCCAGGCACCCCTTTTTATTTTACATTAAAAATAAATGTTTCTTTTAAGGGAGAGGGAAAGAAGGATGGTGGGAGAGGGGGAGAGGTAGAGAGAGAGAGAGGGAGAGAGTGTCAGCACGGAGCCCGATGTGGGTCTCCATCCCACAACCTTGGGATCATGACCTTAACTGAAATCAGGAGTTGGACGCCTAACTGAGCCACTGAGGAGCCCCTTATTTTACATTAAAAAAAATTTTTTTTTAAAGTTTGTTTACTTTTTGAGAGAGAGTGCGTGCGAGGTGAGCGGGAGGGGGCAGAGAGAGAGAGAGAGAGAGAGAGAGAGAGAGAGAATCCCAAGAAGGCTCTGTGCTGTCAGTGTAGAGCTTGACTTGGGGCTCGATCTCAGGAACCTGTGAGATCATGGTCTGAGCCAAAATCAAGAGTTGGTCGCTTAACTGACTAAGCCACTCAGTTACCCCTTAGGTATTGTATTCTTGAATCACTAGTTGCTTAAGAGGTGGGGCGGGCTCTAAGTTGACCTCAGCTTAAGTCTGGTGTATAAGCTTGCCTGGTCAGGTAGCAGGGAACAGGGTTAAATTAAGTTAGAATATGGACATCTTGGAACCCTCAGGGTTGAAATCGGGCTGGAAATACCTTCCAGGAGGAGGGCAGATAAGTTATTATTTATTTATTATTTTTATTTTTTAAATGTTAATTTGAGAGCGCGCGCAAGTAGGAGGAGGGGCAGAGAGAGAGAATCTCAAGCAGGTTCTCATGAAGCGTGAGATCATGACCTGAGCCAAAATCAAGAGTCGGCTGCTCAGTTGACTGAGCCATCCAGATGCCCCTATTTTTTTTTTTAATTTTATTTTTTTCCCCACCCACTGAGCTTCTTCCCTTTTTTTCTTTCCTTTTATTTTTTTCCCACAGGGCAGATAAATTAATGGCCGATTATAGACATTAACGTACTTTTACTTTGCCTTTTTTGCATTTTTGACCAATTTCTGGTTAATATTTTTAAGCCATCTCTCACTCAACATGGGACTTGAACCTATAACTCCAAGATCAAAGTTGAATGCTCTACCAACAGGTGTCCTGAGGCATATTTTTCCAGTTAACTTTTTTTTAGATCTTCTAAACATAAACAAAAGTCAGGGTGATGTGAATTTATCTTGGAGATATTTACAGTATATTTACAATATTTACAGTATTTTCCATTTTTAAGCTCTGATATCCTCCACCCCCCACCCCATATTTGAGATGTAGTTGACATATAGCATTGTGTAAGTTTAAAGTATATAGTGTGTTGATTTGATACATTTATATATTGCAAAATGATTACCACCATTGCATCAAGCTAACACCTCATTCCAGCACGTAATGGCTATTTCTTTTTTGTAGTGAGAAAATTTAAGGTCTAATCTCTTAGTATCTTTCAAGTATATAATATGGTATTATTAGCTATAGTCACCTTGCTGTGCATTAGGTCCCCAGAACTTGTTAATGTTGTAACTAGAACTTTGTACCCTTTGACCAGATATCTCCCCATTTCCCTCACCGCCCAGCTCCTGGTGACCACCACTCACTCTTGGTTTCTCTGAGTACTCATTGGCACTTTTAGATTCCATACACAAGAAGTACCCTACAGCATTTGGCTTTCCCTGTTTGACTTACTTCACTTTAAGCTCTGATATTTTAAAACGGCTTTTGAAAGGTCACTCATGAAATTGATGGTTCAAGACAGTGTTTTAAAATAATCACTAGCGTGTAAAGTGCTAAGCAGAAAGTGGGGGAGAGTTGTAGTGGAAGCTGTGAGATAGGAAAGGGGGGGTGCTTATTTTAAGAATCTTGAATATAGCTCATGGTTGGTTATGGGAGAGTCATTGCAAAGGAGTAATTAATATAAATTAAAATGTAAATCTGTTACCTTTCATTCACTCCCTATTGCTCAGTGGCTGAAGGAGAAAGTCCTTAATTTGGTCCCTGGTGCCCTGTGTGGTCTGCATCCACCCATCTCATGGGCTTCACCTTATACCGCATCTCCTTTTCCCACTTAAGAAGATGTGAATTGAAATGTGAGGTAGATTTGTTAATTTCACATTGCCTGCTAGATTGTTGTAAACACGGATTAAAACCCATTCTGATAGCTGCCCCGGGAATGAATGAAACACCCTAGTTAGACTTTCTGGGCTGGAATTCTGCATTTGCTCTTGACTAACTGTATGGAGATATTTTTCTCTTTAACAGGTTTCTCCACATATAAAAATCTATTGTAAAAATACGGAAAATAATGGCAGCGGAAACGCAGACACTGAACTTTGGGCCTGAATGGTGAGTTTTCAGAATCTCATCCTGCTTGATATTGGATGTACTACTAGTACAGTAGTAAGGTATTTTTACAGATGTTGGGTGGTTTATAAATGTACATGTTTTTGAGATTTTGATTTATGTGCCTAGTTGAAAACAGCGTAGCTTGTCTAGGAATAAATTCTGTTTGGTCAATGACTGCATTCTATATTTAAAAAACTTTTCTAGGTCTGGCTAGGTAATGATAATGAAATTTTCTTGGTCTGGTTTTGTAATGATAATGGACTCCCTGCAGTCCCACCACCCTAGCAAATTACTTGCTTTTTGTTTCAGCCCTTGTCTAGGTACATATAAAATTTTACATATAATTGTCATATTTTTATCTGTATGTTTTCTGCTACAATACTGTTTTGTAAGTGCTACTCCTAGACTTCTTTGACAACATACTTTTATTGAATTACTGTTTGAATTTTTTTTATTGATGGGCTAGGCAGGTGGTCCAGAATTATACTGGTTATTAACTGTAGCCCATCTAAGATTGGGATAGCATTTGCCATAATAACAATTAATTGACCTTTGAGTCTCTTACAGATGTGTTTGGACCCTGAATGGAATTCTTATGGAATTTTGAGATCCATCACATTGTAGTGTGACTTTTTCCCCCTCTTCTTCCTTTCCCCCCCAGTGTTGGTGATTGAAGATCCTCTCGTCAGTGGCATGAATAGTTGCTTTTTCTTTTCAAACCTTGAACCAGAGGCAGTATATAGTAGATAAATTGGAATAGTGTTTTAAATATTCTTGATTGTTTAGGTGGTGGTGGTTTGAAAAGTGATGCAGACTTCTGTAGTAACTCCCTATTTGAGGACACATACTAACTTATTTTATGCATTTCTTTTTATATGTAATTCCTAAATTTTCTCGGCCCTTTTAGTCAGCATTTGGAGACTGAGGAGAAATCTCTACTTGAAATTCTAAAAACTGATGCAAGTTCTATACTTTGATAATTTATTTTGGAAATGTTGACCTAAGTAATGCTGTACCTGTTTTAGTTTTTAGTTTATATTTAAAAAACAAGTTTCTTATTATTGAATCAATATGTTTCTAAAGAAATTAGAAATTACAAGTAAGCCAGAGGAAGATACAATTTTATCATCCATGATAACCACTGTAAATAGGTTTATCTCTCCAGGTGGTTCTGTGTATGCTTATTTGTGTGTGTGTACATTTATTTTCATGAAAATGGGATCATACTGTACATTCAACTTTGTAACCTGCTTTTAAAAAATAACCACATCAAAAGTATCTTTTTTTTCAATAAATGTTTTCTATCATCTTAAATGGTTGCATTGTATGATGTACCATCGTTTATTTAACTAGACTTGTAGATGTAGCATACATAGGCCATTCTCAGTTTTCCATTATTACAAAAATATTTTTGATGAACATTCTCATAGTTACATCTTTATTCACATTTTATTAACTTCCTTTATATGGTGGATTTAAATCCATATAGCTCATTTTGTAAACCATTTTGTGTGTGACTCTTCTGCCTTTATCTAGAATTTGTAACTGCTTCTCTTTTGTATTTACACGTGTTTCTTTCATTGTAAAAACATGATTAAAATTGTCAGCTAATTTAAGGAAGTTGTCCCCTACCCCCTCTGTCCCATCATCTATTAAGAAAAAGAGACAACACCAGGAATTTAGCCTAAACAAAAGAAAAAAAACTACTGGAGATGTTCTAGAGTCAGTACACATTTAGCTGGATGCTGTATACCATGGGTTGACAAACTATGGCCCGTGGAAGTATAAATAAAGTTTTTTTGAATAAAATTTTATTGGAACACAGATACACCTGTTTGTTTCCATATTATCAGGCTGTTTTCATACTACGGTGGCAAGGTTGAGTGGTTACAAGAGGGGCCATCTGACTCAGAAAGTTTATTTACTCTCTGGCCTTCTACAGAGAAAAGTTTTCTGGCCCCTGCCCTAAATCATGGGTTCCTAAAGTCATTTCAGTGTGTCAGTCCATCAGTCAGTGACCCAGTCCATCAACAGCATGGTACACATTTTTTCAGTGATGCTCAGAAGTCATGTTTGATGGTGTTTTGTTTGATCAGCCCAGTGCTTTATACCAAATTTGAATTGAAGTAACTTTAGTAGAAGACAGTTACCAGTCTCCTGCTTAAACAGTAGCTTTACCTAATTGTCACCCTTCAGGCATCATTATTAGAGCCTAGGAGCCTTCCCTTAGTCATATGAAATGCATATAAACTGAGGAGTGGGGGTCTAAGTAGGCACACTGCCTTTTTTTTTGTTTTACCAGCTATGAAAATTCCTTTTGGCTGGGGCGCCTGGGTGGCTCAGTCGGTTGAGCGTCCGACTTCGGCTCAGGTCATGATCTCACGGTCTGTGAGTTCGAGCCCCGCGTCGGGCTCTGTGCTGACAGCTCAGAGCCTGGAGCTGCTTTGGATTCTGTGTCTCCCTCTCTCTCTGCCCCTCCCCCGCTCGTGCTCTGTCTGTCTCAAAAATAAATAAACATTTAAAAAAAAAAAAAAAGAAAATTCCTTTTGGCAAAGGGAATATATGAGAACCTTAAGGAACTCTGGTAACTCTGAACTAGAAAGCTGCAGTATAAATAGAAGTTGCTACTGTGCTTTTCTGCATGTAACATTACATTGGTTGTGAAACTTGAGGCAAGGAGCTGGGTCCAGAATACTTTAGAATCAAAGTTTAGAGTGATTGCATTTAGTCAGTGTGTAACTCTGAACCATACAGAAACATTTAGTTATACTTTATTTCCTAAGATCATAATTTTTGTTAGGATGTAAAATATAAATGTTCAATGAAAGACGGAGAAAATGAAGAGGTGTACTTGGGATAGTAGTGACGATGGGAGAGTGTTGACAGTTGTGGAAACAGACTACGGGTGACTGTATACATGGACTCGTTAAGGTAGGTCTGTGGAGTCATTAGGTCTTAGCTTATCTCTGTATTTGGGATAAAGGTATGTATTATATAGTCACCAAAGCAATTCAAAAGGGTGTGATAGATTTAATGGAGGAGCACATTGTTTTTAGGAATAAAACCATTGTTTTTACTCAGATGTTGCCACCTTAGACCTCTCCTGACTATCTATAATGTCTTCCTCTTATTCCCTATCTTCTCTGCTTATTTTTTTCTTCATGACCTATATCCAAATAGAACATGGTAAACATTTTATTCACTTATTCTCTTTATTATTTATATTCCATTCTCCAGCTCCCACTAGACTGTGAGCTCCACTGAGGGCAAGTACTTTGGTCTCAATTTTTGTATACTTTGTTTACTGCTGTATCCAGTGCCTGCAAATAATAGGTACACAATAAATATTTGTTAAATGAGTGAATGAATTGTTGGAAAGTAAAGTTGTTTTTAATGTTTTTCTATTATAAATATGTGTATACAGCCTTCAACAGTTTTGTTTGTGTTGCTGCTTATTTATTTTGGAATAATTCCCTGGAAGTAGAGTTATTAAATCAGTTTCATTTTTAAGGCTTTGGATGATGTACGGACAGATTGACCACCAGAAAGGTTGTGTTAGTTTAGTTCCCATCCCCCTGCCTGTTTGCTTTACCCTTGACCAAACACTAAGTACTACCTTAAGAAAAACATTTTTTTTTGGTTTTAAATCTGGTAGGTTTAGGTTTTTTGAAATTTTTTGTTAGTTTCAGTAACAAGGTAATTCACGCTTGTTCCAGAAAGCCTTGGAGGAAACAGTAGTACAAAAAGAAAAAGAAAAGATCCAAGTTATCCTTAATCCTGCCATCCAAAGAACCATCGCTAACATTTGGTTTGCTTCCTCCCATTCTTCTTCTTTTTTTTTTTTTTTGGCAAAATTTTGTTATGTATACTTAAAGACATTTAAAAAAAACCCAAATTCATTATACTTGTTTTATATATATATATATATATATATATATGCTTATATATATAAATACATATATTGGATTGAAAATAGATAAATGTAGATGATTAAGGAATTTATCATAGGGGGAATGATTGCAGATAGTTAGTCGTCTTTATGGGGAAGGAGCCAAGGAATTGCCTTAAAGTTTTCTTGTATCTCATTACATGGTCTTAAGGAAGTTTTCCCAAGTGTTACCTTGCAAGAAAGTGAGGTATTTGTTTCCCCTAAAGCACTTTGTTTATAACTGTGTTGAAATAGTTACGACTTTGTGTTGTGTTTCTATGTGTTTTCCTTACTCAGAAGAGAACAGAAGAACGGCACTGTATTTCTCAGTTTTGGTAAGCACATGTTTAGCCTAGCTTACTGGACATAGGCACTTAGTAAATGTTGGATGAAGGCATTCAAGTCTCAAGGGGGTGGGGAGAAATGGAGGCAAGGAAGGGAAACCTGAGGTTGCTGGGTTATTAGCCATCATCTTTGTGGGGGATGAGAGAAATTCTGGAGGATGGGATGCATTAATCATCCCAGTTTTCAAAAAGAGTAAAAGACATCTATGCAGTCTGAAGGGATAGTAATTCGATGTTATCCAGGGGTGTATTTTAGAAGAGAATGTTAAGATTTGTTTAGAAAACATTTCTCACCTGCCTCCTATATTCTGTGCCTTGGATTAGGTGCTGATGCAACAAAGATGAAAGGACATGGTACCTACTTTTGGATTACTTACTTCTTTTAATCTTAAATACTACTGTGTGCCCATTTGCTCAAGCCGGAAGTCTTGGAGTTTTCTGGATATTCGGTTTCTTTTACTTCTGTATCTCTACATCTAGTTCATCACAGTGTTGTGTCAATTTCGCCTCCAACATATCTCTTGAAATCTGTTCATTTCTGTTTATTGCCATCACCCCAGTATAAGCCACCACCATCTCTGACATAAACCATTGCAGCAGTGGCCTGATGTTTTTGGGCTTTCATTCTTCTTATGGTTCTCCCTACAGCATCCAGAATAATCTTAAGATATAACTTGGGTCAAGTTTTTCTCCAGAATCCTTCAATAGCTGTATGTGTATTTGTATGACTATTTGTTAGTTTTTTTCTTCCACTAGCCAGTTAGATCCATGAAGGTTGAGCAGGTACTTTTGTCTAGCCAAGGTCTTAAGGATTTCGACCTCTCTTCCTTTCCCTCTACAATTCTCTTTCCAACCCCTCATCCTCCTCATTCTGACTCGACTCTTTTTTCCCTTCCTTCCACTTAACCTCTCCTCCTAGGAGCCCAAGTGAAAATGGTTTGGGAATATATTCCTGATAGCAGAAAAGGCATGTGTAAAGACAAGGGGGCAAGAAACAGCAAGTTTGAGAGAGGAACTCTGAGACATTGTGTTTATTATAGTGTGAAGTGTGGGAGAGATGAGCTTGGAGGCAGCCCTTCTGTGTTAAGAAGCTCTGGGTTTTATTTGATCATCGTGTGTCAGTCAACAGTTGTTAATCAGGGGACATTTTATTCAGGTTTGCATTGGGAATATACGTATAGTTCTGTGGGAGACGGAAGATGACTGGGTATATCAGTTAGGATGTTGTTGCAGCAGTCCAGGTAAGAAATGAAAGTGTGGACAATAATGGGTTAGTTGATCCATGGGATGGCTTGAGAGATTTAGGATTTAATGTTTGTTTATTTTTGAGAGACAGAGAGGGAGACAGAGAATCCAAAGCAGGTCCAGGCTCTGAGCTGTCAACACAGAGCTCGACGCAGGGCTCGAACTCGTGGACTGTGGGATCATGACCTGAGCTGAAGTTGGATGCTTAACCAACTGAGCCACCCAGGCATCCCAAGATGTAGGATTTAAAACTGGTAGGATCTGGTAATTAGGTATGGGCAATGGTAGAATGAGTAAAGCGTGATTCCCTGACTGGTAATCCAGTGGTTTAGATGGTGGTGTCCTTATCTGCCTTTGGGAATATGGTGATGAAGGGGGTTGGAATGAATAAGCTGATGAGTAGGGTTTGGGGCTCAAGTGGAGAGGCTGTAAGTGATTGCATATGAAAGCCTTGTTTTCTAGGGGAGAGGTCAGAGCCAGAGGTGAGAATCAGAAGCTTACCCAGAAATGTTTTTTTTTTTTTTTTTTTTTTTTTTTTTTTTTTAAATTTTTTTTTTCAACGTTTTTTATTTATTTTTGGGACAGAGAGAGACAGAGCATGAACGGGGGAGGGGCAGAGAAAGAGGGAGACACAGAATCGGAAACAGGCTCCAGGCTCCGAGCCATCAGCCCAGAGCCTGACGCGGGGCTCGAACTCACGGACCGCGAGATCGTGACCTGGCTGAAGTCGGACGCTTAACCGACTGCGCCACCCAGGCGCCCCCCAGAAATGTTTTTTGACTTCACACATCTATATTGACACTTCATATTGCTTTCATAAGCTGAAATTAGGATTTGGGACAATAATAAGTGAAGATTTTGGGGGTATCATGGGTTTTAGGAGGCCCTGCTACTGCTACCTGTTAGTTGCTACTACTTACAATAGAAGTGGGGCCTCTTGTGTTAAACAGATCTCAGTATGGCCAGGAAGATGATGACAAAGATAGGAAATTGTCCCTTGGATTTGGTGATGTTATTTGTGAACTCTACTGGAGTAGTGGAATTGAAGGGGAGAATCCAGATTGCTCTGGGTTTTGAAGTGACCCGTAATTCAGGTTGTTGGGGATATTTCTGAATGGAAGAGGTGCATAACTGGGGGAATGTGGTGCATAGTTTGGGGGTGCATGCAGTGGTGCATAGCTGGGGGGGATGCTGCATTAAAGGGGTTTTAAACAAATCACTGTTACTTATTTTTTATTTTTAAAAATTATTTCCAGCTTTAAATTTTAAAAAATTTTACTAAAAAATTTTTTTTAATGTTTTTATTTTTGAGACAGAGACAGAGCATGAGCAGGGGAGGGGCAGAGAGAGAGGGAGACACAATCTGAAGCAGGCTCCAGGCTCTGAGCTGTCAGCACAGAGCCTGACGCAGGGCTCGAACTCGTGGACTGTGAGATCATGACCTGAGCCGAAGTCGGATGCTTAACCGACTGAGCCACCCAGGCACCCCTAACAATTGTATTTTATAGAAAATTTTTTTAAAATTTATTTTTGAGAGAGAGAGCGCAAGCAAGGGAAGGCAGAGAGAGAGGGGACTTTTTTTTTTTAATTTTTATTTTTGAGAGAGAGAGTGCAAGTGGGAGATGGGTAGAGAGAGAGGGGGACACAGAATCTGAAGGAGGCTCCAGGCTCTGACTGTCAGCACAGAGCCTGACACAGGACTTGAACTCGTGAACTGCGAGATCATCACCTGAGCTGAAGTTGGACACTTAAGTGACTGAGGCACTCAGGAGCCCCAACTTTTTTTTTTTTTTAATGTTTATTTTTGAGACCATGTGAGTGGGGGAGGGACACAGAGAGAGGGGGACGGCGGATCTGAAGCGGACTCTACACTGACTGCAGTGAGCCTGACTTGGGGCTCGAACTCATGAACCATGAGATCATGACCTGAGCTGAAGTCAGACACTCAACTGACTGAGCCACCCAGGAGCCCCTAAACACATCACTTTTAGGTATACTTAGAGACTAAGGGGAAAGCAAATAGGGATTAAATTTCTAGAAGAGAGGCTTGTATGGAGCAAGATCCAAGAGAGGTTAAAGATCACTGGTGGGGTTTTAGGGATATTTATTACCCAGGTATGAGTTAGCTTTTCCAAATGTCTGTAGGTGAAGAGGGACTTGGAATAGGATTTGTTGATTATTAAGTAGAGCACAATTATCCTTATTCAGGCCACCATCTTTGTTTGAATTACTCTCTGTTTGTTTGGCTGTTCTCTTCACAGTAGCTGGAGGAATCTCTTGAGAATGCACTCTGGTTACGTTACTCTTAATAAATGTGGTGCCTATGAGAAGTATTCAGTCTTGGACACTGGAGGAGCTCTTGGGCATGGGTGATGGGGATCCACTGGAAGGGAACCGGGGTGGTGAGTGGATTTGAAGCCACTTGTCAGGAGCTGATGAACAAATTAGGGATGTTGGGCCATGAGAAGGAAAGTCTCTTGAGGCATTGTGACTATTTGCCACTTTGGGAATGATTTTCACTTGAAAGAGCACCTAGATATGCCCTCTAGTGGTAGAAACGATTGGCGAGCACATCGGCTCAGTATAAGAAAGATACGTTAAAATAATTTCTAATAAAATACATATATTTTAAAATTAACGTGTGGCAGAATAAACCCTGGCTATTTTAAATAAAATTTTGAGATGTATTGCTGGAAGGATTTTGATCTTTTTAGTCATGAAAACCTATGTTTGCACCTTTGCTCTGTGTGGGCAAGTTGTGTAACCCTTGTTTGTTACCGGGGTTGTTGCAGAGCTGAAATGAAATGAAACGAGGTAGTGCGTATGTAAAATTCCCAGCCTCAGCTCTGAGTGGGTATTAATTCCACTTCGTCAGGAAAGAATCCAGCTTTACATGACTTTGATGGAAAGCAGTTTCCTGGAAGGTCCTTCAACAGAGGTTGGATCACTTCTTTGTGGGCATGTTGTCCTTCCTGGTTGTTCCAACCTGTCTTACAGGAGTTGGACTAAATGACCTCAAAGTCCAAGAATAATCGGAAAGAAAACAAAAGATCAGCCTAGCAGCAGTGAGTACTCTTGGCCCCTAAATTGTGCTCTTAATATGCACCAAAGAGAATCAGGCTCCCTGGAGAAATGGTTGATTCTAGGGCCGAGGCAAGAAATAATAAGCTGTGCCGGGAACATTTTGACACACCAGATAGAAAAGAAGCTGTTAAAGACTGCTAGGGTTGTGTCAGAATTAGGAGCCAACCTGAAGAATCTCCCACGGTCAAAGAGGAGACAATTTGAGGGGTGCCTGACTGGGTCAGTCGGTGGAGCATGACTCTTGATCTCGGGGTTGGGAGTTCAGGCCCCACCTTGGGTGGGGAACCTACTTAAAAAGCAAAAAAGGATGAGACAATTTGGACATTGTGAAGTGCATTGAATTGAAATACTTTAATAAAAAATAATTTGTTACCATTGGAGAATGCTAGTGAACTAAGTCCTTATTTTGAAAACTAAGAAGGCTTTTTTTCTAACTTTCCTGTAAGAACAACATGAGTTCTTATGGGAACAACCTATTTCCTACTGAGTAATAACACCAAATAGTGTTAAGAGAGAAGTTTCTCCTTGTAGAAATACTCCCGCTAATAAAGAATGATAAAATAAAATCACTTTGTAACCTTAGTGAACTTAGGGACCTATGAAGGCATTGGTTCAGGGATTGCTAGACCCATAAAACCAGGGACTGCCTCCTGATGGCATTACACACCGCCACATCGAAGTACCTTCACTTGCAGTCACCAGTGTACAGGAAATGCAGAGAACAGCGAAACATGGCAAACCTATATCACCGGAATAAGATCAGCAAAATCCAGACTAGAAAAAAATCCTTATCTTTTAGAACATTCTAAAGTATTTACAAATGAAATAACTTCCCTTCAAAAATTTCCTCAAAAAATCTTGAAAATAATTCCCTTCAAAAAATCTTTGAAAGCGTAGGATTTCCTTCAAAACGGTATTAAAGAAGGGTTAGATGGGGTGGTGGAAGGAGCAGGGTTGGCCATGGGTTATTGAGCTGAGGGCTGGGTGAGTGGTACATGAGAGTTTGTTCTGTAATTCTTGGACTTTTATAAATGTTCAAAATTGCCCATGAATGTTAAAAAAACTAAGTGCAAAAGAGAAGATAGAAACATTGAGAAAAGACTCTACCATTGAATTTACTAATACATTTCTTTTTTTTTTCTCCCTCCTTTTATTGGTATTACAATGCTCTGATTTCTTTTTTTTTTACTGTGTAGATTATTCTCTTCTTTTTTGCTAATGTGAATGAAGTTAGCAATTTGGGGATGTATTTTAATGCCTCTGTTGAATTTTCATTTAGGCTAAAGTACACTGGCCCCTTTTACCCTTGGTACTTACTACTTTATAGAACTTCAGGCACCCCCCAGACAATGAGTTGCTGCTGATAGTTTTGCCACTTGCTCTTTGACACAGTGCTGCAGTGGGATCTTACTCTTGCCATTTTTTGCTGAGGTTTTCCCACCTTTTTAAAATAAAAGTGTCTTATAAAATTAAAAAAATGTTCCTCTTTCCCCAGTTCCATTCCTTTTAGGGTTATATATTTTTTCTGCCTAACAGTAAATATGGCTTAAATTTTTCTTTTTTTTGTATTTTCATTCTTCACTGCATTTTGAATTTCTCTACATTGATCATTGATTGCTTTTATTAAAAATGAATCATGAAATATTACAGGCATATAAAAGTATAAATTGTAGCAAATATCCATGTACCCAGTGCCAAGCTAAGAAAATAAAACATGGCAGGTATAATTAAAACTCCCTTGATGCTGTCTTTCCCTTTGCACGTAGAATCTTATGTTGAGTTTTTTGTCAGTTCATGTTTGTGTCTATACTTTTGCTACATTTTGTATGGTTCTTAAACAGTATAAACTTATTTACAGGTTTACGTGTATCTCTTTTTTGTAAGCTGTGTTGTTTTTTTTTTTTAAGTTTGTTTATTTTGAGAGAGAGCAAGAATCCCAAGCAGGGTCACACTTCCAGTGCGGAGCCCAGTGTGGGGCTCAGTCCCACATACCGTGAGATCATGACCTGAGCAGAGATCAGCAGTTGGATGCTTAACTGACTAAGCCACCCAGGCGCTCCTAACCTTCTGTGTTTTGCTTTTTCTTTCGTGTAGTATACTTTGCTAAATATTTTATTAAACATTAGCAGATTATTCTTTGAAGTGGTTGTTCCATTACAGTCCCACAGTTACTACTTGAGAATTTCCATTGGTTTTCATACTTACTAGCAACTGATACTCCAGATTTATTCATTGGTATTGTCAGATTTATTAATTCTTATTAATCTAACAGGTAGAAGGTGATATTTCACTTCTTTTTTAAAAAGATTTTATTTTTAGGTAATGTCCATACCCAACGTAGGGGTCGAGTTCACAGCTCCAAGATCAAGAGTCGCATGTTCTTCTGACTGAGCCAGCCAAGTACCCCTTACTTTAATCAGGTTACCTTTATAATTTCAAGGGGTACCTGCCTGGCTCAGTTGGTTGAGTGTCCAACTCTTGATCTCAGCTCAGGTCTTGATCTCAGGGTGGTGAGTTTAAGCTCCACATTGGGGGGCGCCTGGATGGCTCAGTTGGATGAACATCTGACTTCGGCTCAGATCATGATCTCGTGGTTGAGAGTTCGAGCCCCGCGTAGGACTGTGTGCTGACAGCTCGGAGCCTGGAGCCTGTTTCAGATTCTGTCTCCCTCTCTCTGCCCCTCCTCTGCTCAATGCTCTGTCTCCCTCTGTCTCAAAAATAAATACAGACACTAAAAAAAAAAAAAAAAAAAGAATGTAAGCTCCACATTGGGCTCTGTGCTGGGTGTGAAGCCTGCTTAAGATATTACAAGTTTGAAACAGTGTCACCTTTTCACTCCAGATTTCTCAGGGATATATCATGATACCTCTTTAAGTTAGGGAATTACCACATGGTTGTCTGTTTCTCAGTGAACTGCTCTCAACATGTTGTGACAATGGTTATATGAAAGCTAAAATCTTGAGATAATGGGATTTCTTTCTGTTCTTTTAAAGACCTAAAGTGAACATTTTTATAGCACAAAAGTCCTTGGTGCCAGAATATTTGACCCTTCATTTTTGTATTTTATGTCTCTCCTAGGCTCCGAGCTCTGTCCAGTGGTGGGAGTATCACGTCCCCTCCTCTTTCTCCAGCTTTGCCGAAGTATAAGTTAGCAGACTATCGTTACGGTAGAGAAGAAATGTTAGCACTTTTCCTTAAAGATAACAAGGTAAGGAAAAAGGAAAGACTTCAGAATTAGGAATGAGATTTCAGGGTATGTACAGTGATACATTGATAGATGATGGACTCATGGTTTTTCTCTTTTTTCCTGCTTTGAAACCTGTAGTAATTGACAGAGAATCTTCTAAGTGTAAGGAGCCCGTGTTTTTTACTGAGGACCTAAGATTTCATTATAGGAATAGAAAACTTCATGGAAACAGAATATTCAGCACTTAATACTTTGTCTCATTTCCTCTCAATGTCTCCGTCATGTCCATTTCTGTCCCAGTTTGACGTCTGAGAAAGGAGGAATTTCTTGTCTTTATTGTACCTCTTTTCAGTTAGAAGTTACGAGTGAGAAGAGGAGTTGCTGCTTTTTTCCCCTTCTTGTGTTAAATATACGATTTTTAGCAGAGAGAACATCTTAAAATATGTTACCACATTTGTGTTTCCTATAAATGGTCAAAACCCAAACAGTGTAAAGTACACTTAACTATCTGACTAGTGAGAGATAATATTTTCTGTTTTAACAATATACTTTGTTTTTGCTTTTATTAATGGGTTGGGGATGTCACATTTTAATGATGGCTGCTGAGGACAGATAAAATTGCTTATGAAACTCTTTACTGCCTTGTGCCTTGAGTTAAATGTGAGGATATTTACCCTTCCGCTGTGCACTCTGGAATGCCAGAGTTAATGCTGCATATCAGATCTAAAGTGGTGGTCTGATGGGAGGAAGAGGAACGGGACTGGGGTTGTTAATATTTAACCTTCTCAGGATACTGGAGGTAATTGTGGTTGAATAAGCTTTATTCCATATTTGTAACAATCACCAAGAGATAAACAGAAGAGTATTTTTTTCTTTTTTTATAATTTTTGTTAATTGGAGGGATAGCATTAATTTCATGGTCATGTGTTTGGTCATACAGATACCTTCAGACCTTCTGGATAAAGAATTTCTGCCTATCCTACAGGAGGAGCCCCTGCCTCCGTTGGCTCTTGTACCCTTTACAGAAGAAGAACAGGTTTGTGTCTAACTTTGAGCCTTAGGTCAAACCCTTGTTCCTTTCCACTGAGTTATGAAAACAGGAAGTTACCACTTAGGCTCTAAGGCCCCAACATCCCCACAGGTCTGCCACCTGCTTTCTGTTTTCTTGATATGTGAATGCCTATCTTGGTAGATGAGATTCTGCTTTAGTTCTGAAGCTTTGAGTATTCTGTAGAGGTGAGGAAATGTTTCTATTTCCTTATGGATGATAGGAGCCATCCCTTATAATTTACTTGAGTAGAGGTAGTTTTGGGGGGAGGTAGGGCCTTCTTTTCAGAAAAATGTAGTTGTCAGAAGTAATTGGCAACCTGATTTCTCACCAGAGCATTCTGCCACTAAAGGAAAATGTAGATTTTCAGCTCAAAATATGCTTAAAAATGTGTAGTTCTATCACAGATTTTTGTTTATGACATTGTGAGAAAGTTAGATTTTTAGGCTGGAAATAGATTTTGTGTTGTCTTTATTTATAGTGTGCTCTTTCCAAAGATAAATAAGAGTTTTTGATTTTATGGAACTTATGGTAATTGCAGTAAATGGAAAAAAAGGAGCTTTGTTGGAATGTTGGAATGCCACTGTAAATGAATCATCACTGTTTTTTTGCTTTTTTAATTTTAAAAACAGCTTTCTTGAGACATAGTTCATATGTCATAACAGTCACTCTTTTCTTTACGTTTATTTATTTTGAGAGTGAGAGAGAGAGTGAGAAGGAGGGAGAGAGATAGTGGGGGAGGGACAGAGAGAGAAGGAGAGAGAATCCCAAGCAGGCTTTGTACTGTCAGCACAGAGACTGTTGCGGGATTTGAACTCCTGAATCGTGTGATTATGACTGAGCCAAAATCAAGAGTCGGACGCTTAACTGACTGAGCCACCCAGCTGTGCCTATGTTCACTCTTTTAAAGTATACAATTCGGTGGGTTTTAATATATTCACAGAGTTGTAAACCACTGTTTAATTCCAGAACATTTCATCATTATTTTTTGTGATAACTCTGGCTATTTCGTTTACACTCTGGCCATATTTTGTATGAAGATATCACTATTAAGAAAGTGAAGCTGTGGCGCCTGGGTGGCTCAGTCGGTTGAGTGTCTGACTGGCTCAGGTCATGATCTCATGATTCGTGAGTTCAAGCCCCTCATCGGCTCCCTGCTGTCAGTGCAGAGGCCACTTTGGGTCCTCTGTCCCCCTTCACCTCTCTGCCCCTTCCCTGTTTGTGCTCTCTCTCTCTCTCAAAAATAAACAAACATTAAAAAAAAAAAAAAAAAAAAGGCTTGTTAGAAGACCTCTGTCAGAACCGTGTTAAGTTCTAAAACAGGTGTGATATTATTAATCTTTGGTGATTTTCATCACCATAGTGTCATAAGCAGTTTTTGTTTTATGATTTCTTCTGAATTAGGCTAGTTCTGTCTTTATTCCTGAAATGTAATTTCATCTAGAATCATCAGATATTTTCATTGACCAAAAGGTGTTTATTGCTATAAGGAGTACACAAGAAAGGGTTCTGTCTCCAGTGATGGCTGGAAATTTCCTTTTCAAAACTGGCCAATTTCCTTTTCACATAGATTTGACATTTGGCTATATTTTGGTTTAGTTTTTCTTAAAAATATTCCTACTATAAAGTATTTGAAACAGACAAATTTGAAAGTATTACTACAAATAACGATACATTTACAATTCAGATATATAAATCTTAAAATCATTACATATTTGTGAGTGTTTTTGTTTTAAAAAATAAGATTTCTCATTTGAGACTGCCTGGGGTATACTATACCCCTTCTTTCCCAGGGATTACTTTGAATTGGATTATTTTTCTCATTCATGTTTTATTATTTTCATTACATGCTTGTGTATTCTCTTGCCATAAAAGTTTCATTTTATAGGGCTATAAAATTTAAAAAAAATTTTTTATTATTATTTTAAAAATATCTTTGAAAGTAATGTCTGCACTTATTGTGGGGCCACTGCCCTGAGATTGAGAGTCACACGCTGTATGTACTGAGCCAGCCAGGTGCCCCTAGAGTTTGTTTTTAAGTAATCTCTGCATTCAACATGGGACTTGAACTCACAACCCTGAGTTCAAGACTTGTGTGCTCTACTGACTGACCCAGCTGGGTGCCCCTATAGGGTTATGAATTTTGTATTGAAGGTAGCATGCTGTAGTTTTTATTCTGCAGCTTGCTTTTTTTTTTTTCAGTAATGATTTTAGATTTATCTATGTTGATACACATAGCTTTAGTTTGTTCATCTCTCTTGCCTAGTATTTCTTAAGTGAGAAAATCCAGAGTTTTTCCAGTCTCTTTTGGTTAGATACTTAGGTTGTTTTCAAACTTTGCTGTTGCAAATTATGCTAAAGTAATCATTCTTAGAACATGTGTTGTAAAATTGGAATTGCTGGATTTGGTTCTGTATTTTTTAAAATTATTTTTTGTTTTTGTTTCTTTGTGTTTTTTAAAATATTTAAATATTTCTTTTTTAAAAATTTTTATCCAGGTTAGTTAGCATTTAGTGCAACAATGATTTCAGGAGTAGATTCTTTAATGCCCCTTACCCATTTAGCCCATCTCCCCTCCCACAATCCCTCCAGCATCCCTCTGTTTGTTCTCTATATTTAAGAGTCTCTTATGTTTTGTCCCCCTCCCTGTTTTTATATTAGTTTTGCTTCCCTTCCCTTATGTTATCTGTTCTGTGTCTTAAATTCCTCATAGGAGTGAAGTCATATGATATTCATCTTTCTCTGGCTGACTAATTTCACTTAGCATAATACCCTCCAGTTCCATCCCATGTAGTTGCCAATGGCAAGATTTCATTCTTTTTGATTGCCAAATAATACTCCATTGTATGTATGTATATATATATATATATATATATATATATATATATACATACACCACATCTTCTTTATCCATTCATCCATCAATGGACATTTGGGCTCTTTCCTTACTTTGGCTATTGTCGATAGTGCTGCTATAAACATTAGGGTGCATGTGCCCCTTCAAAACAACACAGCTGTATCCCGTGGATAAATGCCTAGTCGTAGGGTAGTTCTATTTTTAATTTTTTGAGGAAGCTCCATCCTGTTTTCCAGAGTGGCTGCAACAATTTGCATTCCCCCCAGCAGTGCAAAAGAGATCCTCTTTCTCCACATCCTCTCCAACATCTGTTGTTGCCTGAGTTGTTAATGTTAGCCATCCTGACAGGTGTGAGGTGGTATCTCATTGTGGTTTTAATTTGTATTTCCCTGATGATGAGTGATGTTGAGCATCTTTTCATGTGTTGGTTGGCCATCTGGATGTCTTCTTTGGAGAAGTGTCTATTCATGTCTTTTGCCCATTTCTTCACTGGATTATTTGTTTTTTGGGTGTTGAGTTTGATAAGTTCTTTATAGATTTTGGATACTAACCCTTTATCTGTTAGGTCGCTTGCAAAATCTTCTCCCATTCTGTTGGTTGCCCTTTAGTTTTGCCGATTGTTTCCTTTGCTGTGCAGAAGCTTTTTATTTTGACGTGGTCCCAATAGTTCATTTTTGCTTTTGTTTTCCTTGCTTCCAGAGACATGTTGAGTGAGAAGTTGATGCAGCCGAGGTCAAAGAGTTTTTTGCCTCCTTCTTTAGGATTTTGATGGCTTCCTGTCTTAATGTTTAGGTCTTTGATCCATTTTGAGTTCATTTTTGTGTATGGTGTAGGAAAGTGGTCCAGGTTCATTCTTCTGCATGTCGCTGTCCAGTTTCCCCAGCACCACTTGCTGAAGAGACTGTCTTTATTCCATTGGATATTCTTTCCTGCATTGTCAAAGATTAGTTGGCCGTATGTTTGTGGGTCCATTTGTGGGTTCTCTATTCTGTTCCATTGATCTGAGTGTCTGTTTTTGTGCCAGTACCATATTGTCTTGATGAGTTCAGCTTTGTAATACAGCTTGAAGTCTAGGATTGTGATGCCTTCAGCTTTGGTTTTCTTTTTCAAGATTGCTTTGGCTATTCGGGACCTTTTCTGGTTCTGTACAAATTTTAGGATTGTTTGTTCTAGCTCTGTGAAGAATGTTGGTGTTATTTTGATAGGTATTGCATTGACTATGTAGAATGCTTTGGGTAGTATTGACATTTTAACAATATTTGTTCTCCCTATCCAAGAACGTGGAATATTTTTCCATTTTTTTGTGTCTTCTTCAATTTCTTTCATAAGCTTTCTGTAGTTTTCAGTGTACAGATTTTTCACCTCTTTGGTTTTTGGTGCATGGTTCTTTACATTTTTTTAAATGCACAGATGTGGATAATGTAATGTAGGTGTTGCTACATTTGTTTCTGTAGTGTTTTAAGCCCTTTTGCACTCTTACCTGCAGCAAATGAGAGGACTCATTTTAAAAAAAAATTTTTTTTTTTTTTAACGTTTATTTATTTTTGAGACAGAGAGACACAGAGCATGAATGGGAGAGGGTCAGAGAGAGGGAGACACAGAATCTGAAACAGGCTCCAGGCTCTGAGCTGTCAGCACAGAGCCCGACGCGGGGCTTGAACTCACGGACTGCGAGATCATGACCTGAGCCGAAGTCGGCGGCTTAACTGACTGAGCCACCCAGGCGCCCCAGAGGACTCATTTTTATGCAAACCCCCAGCTTTTGTTTTTTACATTTTGGCCAAAACATTGGCTGTGATAGTTGTTTTTAATTTGTATCTCACTAGTAACTAGTAGCTGGATCATCTTTTCATATGCTCATGGTCATTATGGTTTTTGATTTGCCTGTGTTATTTGTCCATTGTTTTACTCGGTTTGTCTTTCATGGTGATTTTACAATTTCTTTATATACTCTGTATCAATAAAATCTTACGTGTTTTAAAATAAAAGGTACTCATATTCATTGTAGAAAATACAGAAAAGTATAAAGGAGAGAATCTCCCCCATAAACTCATCATGTAGAGATAATTACATGATAATTACTGTTAACGTTTAGTATGTTTTATTGCAGTTTGTTTTCTTTGTATATCTTTAGTTGTCAAAATATACCGATACAGACTGAATCCAACAGCATATTAAAAGGATTATACACCATGACTGAATGGAATTTATCCTCAGAATGCAAACGTGGTGCAACATAAGGAAAATCAATGTAATATACCACATTAATCGAACCAAGGAAAAACCACTTGATCATCTCAGTTGGCACAGAAAAAGTGTTTGACAAAATTAATCACTCTTCTTGATAAAACTGTCAGCAAAGGTAATAGAAGGGACCTTCAACATGATTAAAGGCATTTATGAAAAACCCACAGCTAACCTCATTCCCAGCTGTGGAAGACTGAAAGCTTTTCCCCTAAAATTGGGAACAAGACAAGGTTACCTGCTTTTACTACTGATATCCAACATTGTGCCAGAGCATTTAGGCTAGAAAAAGACATAAGAGACCTCTAAAAAGGAAGAGTAAAGGGGCACCTGGGTGGCTCAGTCAGTTGAATATCCAACTTCAGCTCAGATCATGATCTCGCAGTTTGCGATTTCGAGCCCCACATCAGGCTCACTGTTATCATTGCACAGCCTGCTTTAGATCCTGTCTCCCTCTCTCTGTCCCTGCCCTGCCTGTGCTCTCTCTCAAAAATAAACATTAAAAAAAAAATTAAAAAAATAAGAAGGAAGAGAAGAAGTAAAACTATGTCTATTTTCAGGTGACATGATCCTACATGTAGAATATCTTAAAGAATCCACATACAAAAAACTATTAGCACTAATAAATGAATTCAGCACAGTTGTAGGGGTCAGGATTGACATAATCTGCAAAGGGAATTATGAAAACAGTTTCATTTACAATAGCATCAAAAACAATAAAGTACATAGTTACAGATTTAACAAAGGGGATGTAAGACTTTTACATAAAACTACAAAATACTGTTGAAAGAAATTAAAAAAGATCTAAATAAGTGGGAAGCCATCAGTGTTCATTCAGCCTTGGAAGACTTAATATTGCCAGTCAATCGGTGCAGTCTCCATCAAAATCACAGGGGTTTTGAGGTAGAAATTGACAGGCTGGTCCTACAATTCATACAGAATTGCAAGGGACCCTAAATAGTCAAAATAGTTTTGAGAAAGATCAAAGTTGGAAGATTCATACTCCCTGATTTCAGAACTTTACTACAAAACTACAGGGATCACTGATAACTGTGGTATAAGGATAGACCTACAGGTCAGTGGAATAGAAGTCCACTGATTGTTCCATATGCTGAGTTGCTTTTAAGAAGCTTTGTATGGGGCGCCTGGGTGGCGCAGTCGGTTAAGCGTCCGACTTCAGCCAGGTCACGATCTCGCGGTCCGGTCCGTGAGTTCGAGCCCCGCGTCAGGCTCTGGACTGACGGCTCAGAGCCTGGAGCCTGCTTCCGATTCTGTGTCTCCCTCTCTCTCTGCCCCTCCCCCGTTCATGCTCTGTCTCTCTCTGTCCCAAAAATAAATAAAAAACGTTGAAAAAAAAAAAATTAAAAAAAAAAAAAAAAGAAGCTTTGTATGAGGATCTTTCTTGTTTCGCTGATGCCATAGCTATAGCATTTTTCTAGTACTTTTGCCATGTTCAGTATTTTTATTTTTTCAGATTTATTTACTTATTTATTGTTTGAATAAAGAATAAGTCATAAGTCACATGGTTTCAAAATAAAAATCTACTGAATAGCATGTAATAGGAAATCGCTTTCCCATCACTTCCCTCAGCCACCAGCATCTCTTTCCCAAAAGCAGCAAGTGTTAGCAGTTTGTTTTATATTTTTCCAAGTAAATATTAAATATGTCTTCCCCCTGGGCACCTGGATGGCTCTGTCTGTTAAATGTCCGACTTTGGCTCAGGTCATGATGTCACAGCTCATGGGTTTGAGCCCCACGTTGGACTCTGTGCTGACATCTTGGAGCTTGCTTCAGATTCTGTGTCTCCCTGTCTCTCTGTCCCTCCTCTGCTCATACTTTGTCTTTCTCTGTCTCAAAAATAAACAATCATTAAAAAAATTTTTTTTAAATGTCTTCCCCCTTTTATACACGTAATGGTCTACACTATGCATTGTTCTGCACTTCAGACATTGAGTATTTTTACTGAAAAATTCACTGCACAATCGGCAAAAATGTTCTTCCATTGGTTTAGTTTGTGTATCTTTCCCCAGTATAGTGAAGAGTTTTTTGAATGTTCGTGTTCATATATAATGTTTTGTTCTTGTCTTTGCCAACTTTTTTGTGGATAGTAGTCTTTTTCTAGTAACTACTATGTGAGCTCACCCTAATCCTGCCTGTTAAATTTTGTAAATTTTAATTTTTTTAATTTTAATTTTTAATTTTTCAATTTTTAAAATTTCAAAATTGCACTTAATGCCTTAGTATACCAGTTTTAATCTTCTGTGATTATCTTCCAATTTTTAAACGTATTTATACATACTTTTAATATTTTCTTTTTATTTTTCTTATTATAATTTCCTAGATTTCTTACAGGCTAAATGTAAATGGGCCAGAAAAGCTTTTTAAGAAGTAGGGAGGGGGGCGCCTGGGTGGCTCAGTCGGTTAAGCGGCTGACTTCGGCTCAGGTCATGATCTCGCGGTCCGTGAGTTCGAGCCCCATGTCGGGGCTCTGTGCTGACAGCTTAGAGCCTGGAGCCTGTTTCAGATTCTGTGTCTCCCTCTCTCTGACCCTCCCCCGTTCATGCTCTGTCTCTCTCTGTCTCAAAAATAAATAAACGTTAAAAAAATTAAAAAGAAAAAAAGAAGTAGGGAGGAGGACTTGTTTCTGTTTACCAAAACATGATAGACTTTTAATCAATAGAATAAGTAATTGAATCATCTAGAAACACCCTGTAACACTTCTAAGAAATCAGTAGTTAGTAAGTGCCCAATAAATCATTTGAAAAATCAAAGATTATTCAACAAAATGCTATTGGGAACTGTTGGTTAACAATTTGAAAAAGAGTAAAGTAAGGTTGCACTACACCTACACGACAAAAGTATGTCTGGAATGACGAATGGAGTAAATCTTCTTTTGCTTTTGTAATGGAAAAGTTTATCTTAAGGTGCTATGGTCTGGGTATTATAATTACGATAACCACAGAAGATCATCAGAGTCCATTTCCGGACTCAGTTAAAACACATCATTTTGGATTCCTGACACTTAACTTACTTGAATCCTTTGTCTATAAAGTATGCTGGAGTAGGACAGTGCTTAAAGCAGGCAAAAGATTCACTAGCATTTTGATGTTGTCCTTTTGATGGTTAGGCACTCCCCTCAGGGATTGTTTAGATCTTTGAACACTAGAATTTTGCATATTGTTTTTTTACCCATACACTCATAGGGGAGGTGATTAGTTCTAATAACCTACAATAGCTTTTTGTTGCATGTTAAATTTCTTGAAGTTACCTGAAATAGGTATTTTATGTCTTTAAAATGCAAGTTAGTTTTGTGCATTCTCTTTTTGTATTAATGAATGGATGCATGTAGGTCTAAAACACAACTTGGAAAAAATTTTTTTTAAGTTTACCTATGTATTTTGAGAGAGAACGAGTGAGAAAGGACAGAGAGAAGAGAGAGAGAGAGAGAGAGAGAGAGAGAGAGAGAATCCCAAGCAGGCTCCATGTTGTCAGTGCAGAGCCTCATGTAGAGCTCGAACTCACGAACCATGAGATCATGAACTGAGCCAAAATCAAGAGTTGGACACTTAACTGACTGGGCCACCCAGGCGCCCTGGAATGACATTTTCTTAAAACAAAATTGAGGGGCACCTGGGTGGCTCAGTTGTTTAAGCATCTGACTTGGGCTCGGGTCATGACACTGTGTCATGATGTCTCCCTGTCTCTCTGCCCCTCCCCTGCTTGCTGTTTCTCTCTCTCTCTCTCTCTCTCTCTCTCTTTCTTTCTCTCTCTCTCTCAAAAATCAACATTAAAAAAATTTATTGAGAAAAACACAAAAAAAACCAAAATTGATGCTCAGAAATCTGGTCACTATTTTGGTTTGGCATTTCCCTTGAATACATTTATCAGTTTGAGAAGCGGGACTTTTTACATAGCTACTACCTAATTTACATTGTTGTATTTTATTTGTTTATTTTTTTAATGTTTGTTTATTTTTGGGAGTGGGCGAGTGGGGGAGGGTCAGAGAGAGAGAGAGGGAGACACAGAATCTGAAGCAGGCTCCAGGCTCTGAGCTGTCAGCACAGAGCCCCGACATGGGGCTCGAACTCACGGACCGCGAGATCATGACCTGAGCCGAAGTCGGCCGCTTTAGCGACTGAGCCACCCAGGCGCCCCATACATTGTTGTATTTTATTTATGTGATGTCAAAGGAAATTATGTATGCATTTTTGAATAGATAATAACATGTATTTATGTAAAAAATTCAAAAAGGACATATAGTGGGAAGCAATTATTCTATGAGTCACCCTAATTCTGCCTACTTCTGTTCCTCAGAAGTAGCCACTGTTTCCATTTTGTGTTTCCTCTCAGTGGTAGTTAATATATCTGCACCTACTTAAATATCTGTTCCTGTAAAAAAACACATAAACCTAAATGCAGCATGCTATGCACATAGTTCTGTACTTCATTATTTTCACCTTTGGGTCTGTTGAGATGAGAGCAAATACTTCTTTAGCTTTTAATGTGTCCAACACTGTTTTAAGCACTTGTCATGTAATGGGTTAAGTGCTGGCAGCGGCCCAGGAGGTAGATGTAAATATGGTTCCTGTCTACTTTATCTAGATGAGTAAAAGGAGGTTCTGAGAAGTGGGTTAAAGGAATAAAAGTCAGTCTCAGGCAATCTGGCCTTTCCATGCTCTTTACTACAGCTGTGCTTTTATCTTTATACATTCAGTTGATCATATGAAATTGCAGTTTTTGTGGGTCAGAAGTGGTTGAATATTAGCAGTTTCATATGGATCAATCTAATAGAGTTGCCTCAGTTTTTAAAACAACTGCATAGAATTTCACATGAAGATGGCCGTGAGTTTTTAAATTCTTTTTAAAAGCTCTGTGCTTAACATGGGGCTTGAACACATGATCCCAAGATCAGGAGCCTCATGCTCTTACTGACTGAGCCAGCCAGGCACCCCTCATGATTTTTAAATTGCTCCCATTGGTTGATACTTAGGAGGTCCCCAATTCAATTTTACAACAGTACTGCAGTTAAAGATCTTTTTGCTTATGGGAGTTTTCGCATGTGTTACAAGAGGAATTCTGTCAGAGGGTATAGACATCAAAAAAAAATTTTTTTTAATGTTTATTTATTTGAGAGGGAGAGAGAGAGAGAGCCATAGAGTGTGAGCAGGGAGGGGCAGAGAGAGAGAGAGGGAGACACAGAATCCATAGCAGGATCCAGGCTCTGAGCTGTCAGCACAGAGCCTGAAACAGGGCTCGAACCCACAAACTGAAATCATGAAGTCGGATGCTTAACTGACTGAGCCACGCAGGCACCCCAAAGGGTATAGACATTTAAATATAGAACTTCCAGAAATTACTTTCCAGAGAGGATAGAAGTTTGCATTTTCAGCTGCAGTGTGTGAGGGTGTAGGAAAGTATATGCAAGTTTCTCTGCACTCTATTGATGGGTACATTTGAGTTGTATACATGTTTGGTAATGTGTTCACCTGCATGGGATCCTGGCATTAATTAGTGAAGTTAGCTCTGAGCTCTGTTTTAAAAAAAAAAAAAAAGAAAAAAATTTTAATGTTTATTTTTGAGAGAGACAGAGACAGAGCATGAGCATGGGACAGGCAGAGAGAGAGAGAGAGGGAGACAGAATCTGAAGCAGGCTCCAGCTCTGAGCTGTCAGCACAGATCCCAACATGGCGCTTGAACTCATGAACTGTGAGATCATGACCTTAGCCGAAGTTAGAGGCTTAACTGACTGAGCCACCCAGGTGCCCCAGAGCTCTGTTATTCTAGTATTAGATTATATTAATCTAGATTTTGGGACGTCATAGCCTTGCTTAATTGTGTTCCCAGAGGCACTTCTTCCCCCGGTTGCTCTGTGCTATAAGGTAAGTTGACACATTTGTTTCAGCCGGTTGTTTAAAAATTATTATTAGGTACGTTTTTTAACATACAGCTTGAAATAAGTGTTGGGCATCATCCTGTAAATTTTAGTTACTGATTAGACCTTAAATCTTGAGTTTTGAAGTTACTTGATTATACACTTATATACCTATGAAACTCAAAGGAAAAAAAACTTACATTATAAATTTCTAAAATTTATCAGAACAAATTGTAATAAATAAAATTCTGAGAAAGATAACTAATGAAGAAGGTAATGAGAAAATGACCCATAAATTAAAAAAACAAAAAAATTCAGTAATGGGGGCGCCTGGATGGCTCAGTCGGTTAAGCGTCTGACTTCGGCTCAGGTCATGATCTCAACAGTTTGTGAGTTCGAGCCCTGCGTTGGGCTCTGTGCTGACAGCTCAGGGCCTGGAGCCTGCTTTGGCTTCTGTGTCTCCCCTCTGTCTGCCCCTGCCTGCTCACGTTCTGTCTCTGTCTCTCTCAAAAATAAATTAAAGAATTAAAAAATTCAGTAATGAAAGAAGTTTTTTAACCAGTTGCATGTTGATTTCCTTAGAAGAGGTATAGAATCACATTTCAGTTGATTTTGAATTGAAACTGCAGATGGGGACTTCACAGTGGAAACACAATTTGGATTTTAATTATTAGTTGAATCACAAGATTCTCTTCAACCAAACTCCTAAGCCTTGTTCCTTGTCCTTCCACCAGCAGGGTCCTTAGCTGCAGCCATGCACAAGTTACATTTTCTTCATTGTGCCATACCTCTGCATGTTTGCATAAATGTCTGTTAGGTTCTAAGTATACAGAAAGTATTCCTGTAAGAATATATATTCCAACATTTTCTGAGTTTAAAACTCCCTTGCAGAATTCTCCTTCAAATGCCCAGGATTTTTATATTTTATAGATCATTTTCAAGATTTTAAAAATTGCTTCTTGTTTTACTGTTTCCTAAGGCCTACGTATTGCATTTATCCAGAAGTGTCAACTAAACATATTTTTTGGCTCCTAGGCTTCCAGTGTTCCTTTATCTTCCCCTTTCCTGTTTGAAGGATTCCCACTCACTACTATCCCATTGTTTTTGACCCTATCCAAATTGGGTGTGGTTGCAAATGCAGGCTAATGACTAATTGGGATTTTGGTTTTTTCAAGCATGCTCTTCCCCTCCCCATTAAGATGGTTGATCTTGTTTATGTAGATTCTTATTTGGCCCTTCCCTTTTATTTATGATTCTTGTCATTCTATTAAATAATACTTGGTGCTACTAATTCACATTGGTGAGCAGAATGAGGCAAAAATGATCATTTTTCCTCTTTATCATGCTACTCTTGATTCAGACTTTTTGGTGACCATCTCTTGTTTCTACCTTACACTACTTAAAGAATCCTTTCAGGGGCATCTGGGTGGTTCAGTTGGTTAAGAATCCATTTCTTGATTTTGGCTCAGGTTGTGATCTCGTGGTTCATGAGATTGAGCCCCGAGCCAGGCTCTGTGCTGATAGTGGGGAGCCTTCTTGGGATTTTCTCTCTCTTTCTCTCTGCCTCTTCCCTGCTTGTGCTCTGTCTCTCTCTCTCTCTCTCAAAATAAATAAATAAACATTTCCATTTTTTCTATAGTTTTCAGCGTACAGATCTTTTACCTCCTTGGTTAGGTTTATTCCTATATTTTATGGTTTTTGGTGCTATTGTAAATGGGGTTGATTTCCTTGATTTCTCTTTCTGCTGCTTCATTATTAGTGTATAGACATGCAACCGATTTCTGTACGTTGATTTTATATCCTTTGACTTTACTGAATTCACATATTAGCTCTAGCGGCTTTCTGGTGGAGTCTTTCAGGTTTTCTATGTAGAGTATAATCCAGTGATGAGCGGAAGACATGAATAGACACTTTTCCAAAGAAGACATCCAGATGGCTAACAGACACATGAAAAGATGCTCAGCATCACTCAGCATCAGAGAAATACAAATCAAAAGCACAATGAGATGCCATGTCACACTGGTGAGAATGGCTAAAATTAACAAGTTGGGTAACAATAGATGTTGGTGAGGATGTGGAGAAAGGGGAACCCTTTTGCATTGTTAGTGGGAATGCAAACTGGTGCAGCCACTCTGGAAAACAGTATGGAGGTTCCTCAAAAAATTAAAAATAGAACTACCCTACGACCCAGCAATTGCAACACTAGGTATTAATTCAGAGGATACAGGAAGTGCTTTGAAGGGGCACATGCTCCCCAATGTTTATAGCAGTGTTGTCAACAATAGCCAAAGTATGGAAAGGGCCCAAATGTCCATCGATGGATGAATGGATAAAGAAGATGTGGTACACACACACACACACACACACACACTATGGAGTATTACTCAGCAACAAAAAAAGAACGAAATCTTGCCATTTGCAACAGTGTGGATGGAACTGGAGGGTATTATGCCATGTGAAATAAGTCAGAGAACGATAAATACCATATAATTTCACTCATGTGGAATTTAAGAAACAACAGATGAACATAGGGAAAGGGAAGAAAAATAAGATAAAAACAGGGAGGCAAACCATAAGAGACTCTTAAAATACAGAGAATAAACTGAGGGTTGCTGGAGGGGAGGTGGATGGGGAAGGGATGGGCTAGATGGGTGATGGGCATTAAGGAGGGCACTTGTTGGGATGAACACTGGGTGTCATGTAGGTGCCAAATCAGTGGGTTCTGCTCCTGAAATCATACTACATTGTATGTTAACTAAATTAAATTTAAATAAATCAAAAAAAAAACCATGAAAAAAATTTTTAATAAAATAATAAAGTATCTTTTCAAACAGGATTTCTTCTACCAAGTTCATTATGGTGCATATTTATCCCGTCTGCTTCTGGATACATACAGTGATTAGAGTTTATTTAATATTTCCTCACAGAACCTAATAAGATATAAGGCATTGGTTGTCAGTGTTTGTTGATCTGAAATGTTAATTTGAGATTTTCAGGTAAAATTAGGTTTTGGATCATCTTAGCATGCGGTGTAGTTATGGTTTCCCATTGTTTGTAGTAATTAGATGCCATTTTATAGTTGGAACGGGAGATGGGGTGAAGCAACATGCAGTTTTATCTGTTTTATCCTTTTTTTCTTTCTTTTTTTTTCGTTTTTGTTTTTGTTTTCGACAGAGAAACTTTTCCATGTCTGTTAATAGTGCTGCTGTCCTGCGATTGACAGGACGAGGAGGAGGAGGAACAGTGGTGGGGGCTCCTAGAGGTCGAAGTTCTTCAAGAGGGCGAGGTGAGCTTCCATGTGGCAAATGTAATAATGGAGGAAGAGGAGAGAGAAGTCACTTTAAACATATAATACTTGATTTTTAAAAAACTGCTTTTGACATTCACTCTGTGTTAAGTGTCTGAATATTTGTTTTCTGAATCATTTCTCGGTGTATCAGCTCCACACCTCCTGATTTGGAGCAGAAGAGGGTAATTCTTGAGCGTGAGGGTTCCTCGTTAACTTTGGCAAATCCCCATCCATATTCCTCATCCCCAGGGAGCCTTGCCCTTTGCCATAGCTCTGGGAAGTGCCTCGGCTGCTGAGGCAGCAGCTAAGTCCGCAGGCCTTGGTGACACACCCTTTCTGTATAAGGCCGTGTGCGAGGAGTGTCCCCAGCCAGAGAGAGGCTTTAGTAAAAGCCCTGTGTCTCATCAGCGCCAGGGCTCTTTTAGAGGGTAGAGCAAAAAATAATTATGTATCAGTCAATTTACTTAACCTATGGTTTTATAGATTTGTGTCTCAGAAGAATTATTTTGTTGATATTACTTGTTTTTTCGCTGTCTGTTCCTTGTTTTGTATTCATTGATTTTCTGCAACATGAGGCCATTCTGGATGTTTTCAGTATAAATATTCAGCATTTACCTCTTGAGTTGGTTAACTCATTGCAGGAGTCTAGACATCTCTTGTAATTTTTGAAGAAGTGCTTCAGAAGTGGAAGAGTTGGGTATCTGCAGAGCCAGAGGCCACTGTCTCCACATACCACACCACCCAGGTTGGTGTGATCAAGGGTGTGGAATATCTGGATTCTCTTTTTCTTAAAGCTGTGCCTTATGAATAGAATAATTTATACTCAGCCTTTATAGAGGCCATATTAAGTTCTGCACTCCTGTGAAGAGGACACTTTCGGTTGTCCATTCCGAATGTGGGAATGCAGGGCACCTGGGTGGCACAGTCGGTTAAGTGTCTGGCTTTTGATTTCGGCTCAGGTCATGATCTCACGGTTCGTGAGTTTGAGCCCCACGTCAGGCTCTGCGTAGAGCCTGCTTGGGATTCTGTCTCTCCTTCTTTCTGCTCTTTCCTCGCTTGTGCACTCTCTCTGTCTTTCTCTCTCAAAATAAATAAGTAAACTTAAAAAAAAAAATGTAGCATGTGGGAGCGCAGGGGTGGCGAATAATGATGGGGCAGCTAAAGCTGTCCGCTTGTAGGCCACGTACTGTTAGCAAGGTATACGTGGTTTTTCTTTCTGAATTTGTCAGTTTCCAGAACGGAGTTTTTAACCTGGGGATTTGTTAGAAGTACTTCTGCAGTCGGATCCTGGGTGGTGAGATTTAGGCATGTGTGTGCTTCAAAAGCTCCCCATGCCATTCAGATTCTCACGTGCAGTGAGGTTCCGTTGGTCCAGAATTCACCTGAGGTCTTTGTGTCTTGGTGGTGTGGTGCAGTGGTGATGTGGAGATGGCTCTGGGCTACTGCTTGGGTGTTGCCTGTGATTTTCTTTGGTAGGCTGGCAACAGGGGGAGGTTGCACTCAGGTGGCTTTGCCTCCAGTGCTTTTTAGGGTAAGTTGTACAGAGATGATTATTCAAGAAGGGTGGTCCACAAGCCAGCGCTTCTGTGAGCCTCAAGTGATCAACTTTGTGTGCTGTAAATACACACCAGTCTCTCTAAACAGTCTTTAAAAAACTGCATATTGAGAAACAAACGAAAGGATTGGTAAATTTCTCCCTGCTTTCTGATTCTTTCAAGTGGGGGGTTATCGCATAGTGTCCTACATTCAGAATTTAAACTGGGCATGTGCAAAAAGATAGATACTGTGAGAAAAGCAGTGACTTAATTAACATTGATGTGAACAAATGGTATGAAACTGGTCAAATGAATGAATTCACTTTGTAAAAAACATTTTTAGCATCGTTGTCCAAAATGGGATTTCTTTTCCGATGATTTCATGAGATCATTAATCTGGTTTTGTTTTCTTTAGTTAATACTTAATTTTAACTTGTTGGTTAAGTGATGATTATTATGGCTCCCCCCCCATGGGCAAAGCTAACGTTAGATGGTTATTTTGGCTCTTTTTAACTTGAGATTTTTTTTTTTATTAAAATATTTTATTTATTTTTGAGAGAGACACACACACTCACACATACACACACAGAGTGTGAGCAGGAGAGGGGCAATGAGAGAGGGAGACACAGAATCCAATGGAGGCTCCAGGCTCTGAGCTGTCAGCACAGAGCCTGATGCGGGGCTTGAACTCATGAATCACGAGATCATGACCTTAGCCTAAGTTGGATGTTTAACCGACTGAGCCACCCAGGTGCCCCAAACTTGAGGAGATTTTGATGTGAAAACCAACTGACTTCTAGACTTCTAAATATCGGGAACTAGTAAAATGTAAACAAATGGGTGGGGAAACAGTGTAAAATGTCATCTTTCTATTTTACCTGGTTAAGGTGTTTAAGAGTACAACAGATCCACACAGCTGTCAGCCACTTGTCTTTATCATCATTTAAAGGAAGTATATTTTAATCCCCCAAAAGAATCGGGTGAAATCTCAGACAATAGGACAGTCCTTTGAATATTTAGCTGTGTGAGAGATTCATCATGTTATGTGTACTTGCTGCTGCTTATATGAGAACTGTATTTAGAGATGATTATGGTCCTTACAATTGGAAAGCTCTAGAATCTGATTCTTTTTATGTGTCTCCTTATAATAAGCTTTAGTCTGATAAGGAGGACCAGTACCAGTGCTAGTTAACTTGGCAGAAAATATTTTTGTCTGTGGTTTGCTTGTTTTTCTGGCAACCTGAAGGCTTTTTTCATATTCAGGTTTCTAAAATAAAATACTTTTTCAAGGTGCTTGGTACTTATTGGTTTACTGAGAAAATTGTCCTCTTCAAAAGAGGGGACTTTCTTACACCCCAAGAATCATCATTGCAGGAGATCCACGCCAGTGTTACATAACACTTGGCATTATACTGTTTTAGGATTTTACATAAAATGTATACATTTGCAGTATCTTATCAAAAGCAGGGATTCCTAGCCTGTGGGTTGATATTCACTGGTAGCCGTGTTATTATAAGGATATTATCGAATGAGTAATTATGTTATTATAAACGACTGGGAATCTGTATGTGCATCAGGCATTGTCTAAACACTAAATTATATTATTATACACATTTGATACTGTATTTCAAATAACGTGCACCTTTTTGATTAATAGAATGCAGATACTATTTTTTTAAAAATGTATACATTTCCTAAGGAGAGAGGTACTGAAATGGGAAACTGGGGAGTCGACTTTATGTTGATATAAAGTTTGATTGACAAAACTGGAAAGTAACTTTTAGATTATTATATTTTAAGCCTAGTCTCATTTCCATTTTACAAATGAAGAAATGTGGGTTACCTGGACTAGTTATGAGGGGTACCCTTCTGTGCATTTCATAATAAGGTTACATAAAAGTACAAGTATATTCTGAGTCAGGTTTTCATGCATTATAAGCAGAAAGTAGAAATCCTATGTGGATATTTGAAATAATTATTTAACTCACTTGTATTTAGCTTTGGAATGCATTCTTTCGTTCGTAATTCATCATCATTTTGTTTTGGGTGTTTTTACACTGTTAAAAATGGTGAGCTACGGATGATGGGTAATATTTTATCTAAGTACAGCTCTAAACTCCCCACCCTTTTCCAGTTTTCTCATCTGTGTGTTGGATACAAATGGTGCGCATTAGTTGAGAAAACCTCACATTGTGCAGAAAGTATAAAGCTAAAACGTTCATATTGCTTTCTGCCCCCAGAGCACCAGTTGGATGGATATTCCTCCTGATCCTAACAGCCATATAATTTATATAAGTGGAGTTATTTTTATAAGTATTATTTTGTCATTCAACAGAATAATGTAGATTTCTTTTAATGTCAGCATTTTATCTTCTGTGGCTTCATAATGTTCTACTAAAATTTAATATTATCAAAATTTAGGTTATTTCTGCTGTTACACATTGCAGTGAACATCTGCATATATGTGTATTTGCATGTTTGTGTATTTCTGTTAGGATAAATTGTGGTTAGAATCGTTGAGTCAGATTTTGATAGATCTGACCAAATTGACTTCAGTAAAGACCAGTTTACATCTGAACATTTAGAACCTCTCAGTCTCTGCATACAGCACATTCTCATTAGCTCGGGTTCAAATTTAGTCCTGATGTTTTTCTTCCTTGAAGACTTGAGCAAAGGGGAAAGAGTGCTTTTGTTGGTGTAGAACATCCTTTACCGAGTTAGTTCCCAAAATTGATAGAGTTGACCATATTAAATTATCCTTTCTTTTTTTTTTTTTTTTAAAGTTTTTTTTAATGTTGATTTGTTTTTGAGAGACAGAGACAGAGCATGAGTGAAGGAGGGGGAGAGGGAGAGAGAGAGAGAGAGAGAGAGAGAGAGAATATCCAAAGCAGGCTCCCAGGCTCTGAGCTGTCAGCACAGAGGCCGAAGTGGGGCTCCAACTCATGAACTGTGAGATCATGACCTGAGTTGAAGTTGGACGCCCAACCAACTGAGCCACCCAGGTGCCCCTTAAATATCCTTTCTGTGGAGTTAGATAAATTATATTAATGTTTGTGCTTCACTTTTGTATATTTTATCTGCTCTCTTCTGAAGCTCTCTAAATCTTTCATTTTTGTTGAAAATAATCCAATAAAAGGTCCAATTTGTAGTAATAGTTTACCGATCTTCTTAGAATTTTACTGTTAAACTTTTTATTAAAGAACTTAATGTTGACACTTTCTTATTCAGGACTGGGACTCTTAACAGCTGTTTTCTAACTTGTTTCTTTCAACCTCCTGTGGTCTAGCCTCTTCAGTGCCATTATTGGTCTCTCAGGTAAAGATCCGTCAGGCCTTGCCAAATGTTTAAACGTAGACATTCTCTTTGTGTGGAGACAGAACTTCAAAGATTAATCGTTGGTGTTGAATATGTGTCAGATATTGACATCTGAGTATCATTTTTTCTGTTTTCTTATTTTCAGGCAGAGGCAGAGGTGAATGTGGTTTCTACCAAAGAAGCTTTGATGAAGTAGAGGGTGTCTTTGGTCGAGGAGGTGGCAGGGAAATGCATAGGTCACAGAGCTGGGAGGAAAGGTAACTAAAAGATCCAGATCTTGGCATAAAGACTTATTGGTGTAAAAAAAATTTTTTTCTGTTTTCTCCAGAGGAGACGTTTCTTTGTATAGTTATAAGATTTCACTTAAAAAATGCTTTTAATTATTGAGTATCAAGATGTATGTTAGAAAGTTTTAAATGATCCTTATTTAATGAAAGAAGCATTGGCGATAAATAGGTTAATATGTTAGTGCCAGCATGGATATTTCATAGTTAGTCAGATTTGTTATTTTATTAGTGTTCAGTGGGAGGCATTGACAATTGACATTTTATTTTTTGTTGGCTATCAGTCAAAGCATCTTCTCTGTTCTTTGTGACTCTGTGAAGTCTGTTGATGAATGAGGGCAGTTCCACAAACTTGTATGTACAAAGATGTTCACTGTGATGATATTTATAATATAATTAGAAACAAGCCAAATAGCTTAATATCAGCATGGTTTCTTATGTAATGGTATATCCACACAATAGAATATTCTATAACCATTAAAAGGATGATTTTGAAAATATCTAATGATGTGGGAAAACACGTGCCAAAAATAGTATATAAAACTATATATAGTGTGTATCTAAAGTAAAGCATCTATCTAATTAAAATTTATCTAATTTTAAAAAACATTTCTGGGTCAATAGAAGCTGGCTTTTGGTAAGTGAGGAAGTGGATATTTTTGTTTTCATCTTTGTGTTTTCTTATATTTTCCAAATGTTGGGCGCTAACCGTTAGTTTTTACAATTTGAAAAGGAAAGCAATGCTATTAAGGACAGATACAGCAGTGGTTGTCAGGTATAGGAAATCTATATATTACTCCTAAGTCCTGTTTGAAACTTCTTTTATCTTTTCTAGAGGTGACAGACGTTTTGAAAAACCAGGACGAAAAGATGTAGGTAAGGCTTTCTTACTGTTTTGAAGTATTTTTATCTGAACTTCCATGATATTAGTTCCTAAAAGGCTCACATGTAAGGATCCATTTATTTAAAATTGACTCAGTTACCTGTGCCTCTCCAGTAGATGGAGTTGTAGCATTGCTTGGATTTATAATTCCGTGGTTATTTGATGGCTCTGTTGCACAAAACCAGGGGTGATGAACACAACCATTAGGATTTACTTGATTTAACTTTTTAGGTCTATGTATTCTTTGCAAGGCATATATTCTTTATTAAGTCTATCTTGTGAAGTGAAATTTTAAGTTAGGAACCAGTCTGTTAACTCCTTTTCCAATGTAGATACTTCTCACAGGATGAAAAGAAACAGGGAAAAAGCTAGAATGCTTGTTTTTGTGTCAGAGAGCAAATTTTACAACTATGAATGTTCTTTCTTTAGCCTTTTATTATTGATCTGGTCTTTTTGATACCTAATCTTTGTTTTTTTTCTTGTTTTGAGATGAGAGGAGTCAAAATAAATTATAGTTAAGGTAGCTACTGAATTAAAAGGAACATAGTAAGAAAACAAGGTTTCAGTGTTTGTGATGAATTAATTATAGTTTATATTAAAGAATCTATAATGTTAAGATGGGCTTTTCTGACTGATTAAAGGTACTGCCTTCTAAAGTGCCAGTAGGTATTAAGGTCTGAGAGAAAAAAGGAATGCCAATTCATAGTAACATTGGATTCATGTATTCATGTATTTATGTATTTATTTATTTAGAGAGAATGCGCACATAAGCATGTGTGAGTGGGGAACTGACAGGGGGCAGAGAGAGGGAGAAAGAGAATCCCAAGCAGGCTCTGCTCTGTCAGCATGGAGCCTGATGCGGGCTCAAACCTTTAAACTGTGAGATCGTGACCTGAGCTGAAGTCGGACACTTAACCGACTGAGCTACCAGGCACCCCCCCAGCATTGGAGTTACGAAAATTACCTTGTGATTTCCCAATTCCTGGAAGTACCAGAAAAGTTCTCCAGGGCATGATTGTATCTGACAATAGTAAGCATTTGTCAAAAATATATGTTAAATATGTAAATATCATTCACAGACTGATTTGCAGATTTAAAAAAAAAAATTTTTTTTTTTAACATTTATTCATTTTTGAGAGACAGAGAGAGACAGAGCATAAGCAGGGGAAGGGCAGAGAGAGAGGGAGACACAGAATCCAAAGTAGGCTCCAGGCTCTGAGCTGTCAGCATAGAGCCCGATGTGGGGCTCGAACCCACAAACTGCAAGATCACGACCTGCGCCGACGTTGAACGCTTAACCGACTGAGCCACCCAGGGGCCCCAAGATTTGCAGATTTCTTAAAACACCAAATAGTCAACTTAGCATCATTGTTTTCACACCAGTTCATTTTAACATATCAGTTATTTAAATTTCTCATTTATTAATATGGCATTGGAAATAATCAATTATATTTATATTAATGAAAAGCCATTAAATGAGTGTAGCACCAAGAAATCTGGAACAGACTGGGTAGATACCTTACTGCTAGATGAATGGCTTTACTTGTATTGTAGACTGTTGGATAAATATAATTTGGAGGATGTTTTGGGACCTCTGCTCTCATCCTTGTCTAACTTAATACTTTTGCCAGCGACTAGAGAGAGATAATGAGGGGTAGTTTAAAGAGTACAGGGTTTTGAATCAGAAGATCACTGGTAATCTAAGCTCTCATATTCAGTAGTCTCATAATAAATACAGGTGAGAATGCCTTACAGAATTTTTAGGATTAAATAAGAGTATATGGACTCCTTTATTTGTTCAACAGTTACTGAATTCTGACTTGTATGATAGGTCTTGTGCTATGTGCTGTATAAACATTCCTTTTCTTTGGATGACAGTGTTGATGTGTGATCAGATTTTCAGATTACTCAGTAGTTAGAGGGGTAGCTATAGAGTGGAACACCTGTGACTTAAGATCAGAATTAAGATGGAACAAGAGACAAGATCTAATCAGATGGAAGTTTAACAGCAGAAAATGTTAACTCTCATGTAAACTCTAGAATTTAAGATATGGAATAATGGTGTAATAGCAACTTGCTGGGGAAAAGCATAGCTTTCTTAGCTGACGTGGCCTCCGTGTTAACCAGCATAACATTTACTAGAACTGTAGGATCCTCATGAGGCGGGCAATAGGGACGCCCGCTGTCTTATGTTGACACAGGACAGCTTAAATATTGTGTGCAGTACTGGCCACACCTGGAAGGGATCCATATATTGGAGTAGAATGGGGCATTTGCAGCCCTGTGATGGTGAATGCCTGACGGAAATGGGGCTGTTTACCCAGCAGACAAAACTGTGGACAGGACAGAGTGGGGAGGAGTGTTTTTAGGATTACTGTCTGCAAATATTTGCTCAGCAATTGAGAAAGAGGAATTAAGTTTGATCTGTGTTAGTCTAAAGGGTAGGTTTAAGGTGGTAGATACTCAACATAGTCTCAGTGAAAAAGATCTAATAGAGGTGTCTGAAAATGACTTGGGTTGCTTTGGAAAAGCCCTGTGTTCTCTGTTATGACAGTAGCTCGATTTTAACTATTCACCACAGTCATACTTTCGTGGTTTGGTTAGAGTGTAAAGTTCCTTTTCATCATTATTTGCCCAACTTATATTTTAACTAGTATATTAATTCAACCTGAGAAATCTCTCCGAGCACCCTCTTTAAAAATACAGGTTTTGGGGGCATCTGGGTGGCTCTGTCAGTTAAGCGACTGACTCTTGATTTCAGCTCAGGTTATCATCTCACAGTTTTGTGAGTTTGAGTCCTGTGTCAGGCTCTGGGCTCACAGCGTGGAGCCCACTTGGGATTCTCTGTCTCCCTCTTTCTCTGCCCCCTCCTTCACTTGTGCTCTCTCAAAAAAAACTTAAAAAAATACAGGTTTTTTTCTTTGTATATGTGTATACAAAGGTATATATTTGAAAAGATGAGTTCTGTAAAACTAAATTGATGTGAAGTGATTAAGAGTATAAAGAAAGTTTTCCCTACTAAAATATCAGGGCATGTTCCATATATATATTCAAATAAATCATAGTGGCTTTTATTGAATGTTTTTTGATAAGATGCTCACTTAGGTATATTAACTGTGCTAATAATTTTGAGCCTTTCTTTTTATAAGTAATCCACTTTTGTTGTAAATATTGTAGATTAAAAAGTTTTTTTCTTGGAGGTGCCTGGGTTGCTCAGTTGGTTGAGTGTCTATCTGACTCTTGATTTCAGCTCAGGTAATGATCTCACGGTTTGTGGGATCAAGCTCAGTGTTGGGCTCTGTGCTGACAGCACCGAGCCTGCTTGGGATTCTCTCTTTCCTTTCTCTCTGCCCTGCTCCCTGCTCGTGGTGTGCACTTGTTCTCGCTCTCTCTCAAAAAAATTTGCTTTTGTATCTTCCACTCTTCAAGAATGGCAGTACTAAACTAGTTTGTTGGGGCAGAGTGATATATTGGTCGCTTGTGAGATGTTCTCTGACATCAAATTAAGATAATTTGAGTACTAAAGGTTTCAGAATGACTTGTTTTTAAAATTAAAGATGGTTTATATCCTGTATTTGCTTCTTATATTGGAGAGAAATGGGTATATTTATAGACATTGGGACAAGAATTGTACATAACGACTATGAACACATCTATGGGGCAATGTGGAGGTAGAAAAAGGCCTGTGGTACTGGAATTATAATTTCTGTTCAGTAGGAATTATTGTTGCAGAGGGGGAGATCAGTTCTGGTGATGATCTTGTAGTATGATTCTCTGAGGATGCAATTGAAAGTTCATTAAATAAAAAATGATCCATTTGATACTAATAGGTTCAGCCTAATGTAATACCAGTTAGTGCATTTTGGTGTAAAATACTTTGAAGTAGACATAGCAGCTTTTGGTTATTAGGTGCTGCCTGCAGTAGGTGTTACGGGCTTGTACATATATCAAAACTAGATGTTATGTTTTTAGTAACTGCTTGTGTAGTTTGTTGGGATTGTCATGCTTATCTGTATCAGTTTCCTAAATCATTTTTAAAGTTAATTCCAACGTGGTCTTCTTAGTCATGAATCTAAGGTATCATCCTTGGGCTCCCAGGTGCCCCAGATTAGTGAGCTGTGTAGCCAGGAATTAGAGATGCTGTTCCCATCTCCCAGTAATCACCCCCTCTTTCCATTTGTACTCCCTTGTCCTGCCAAGGAGAATGGTATCTTGGCGGAAAACTTAATCCTTAATGTAGAAGCTGTGATTCACTGAAAGTAAGTGAAAGAATCATGAACAGTGCTTTCAGAAGCTTTAAGCCACCTAGACAGAAGTTTCTGATTTTCTGATTGCATTTCTTAGTTGTCTACTTGTGAAACATTTATCAAATAGCATTAGTATACCTACAGTTATTTTGGGGTGTGTGTAGGGGAAGTCACATCTAGTTTTCAGAGGCAGAGCTTATATGTACATTGTGTAGTTTGAGAGTGCTCTGACTTGAATGGAGAACATGCTGTGTCTGCAGGGAGACTCATCCCAGATCTTTGGGCAGCTTCACCTAACTGTTGGGAGTTGTAATCTGTGTAAGTGATATAGAGCTCTTAGGAAAAAACATACCATGTAAATCTTTGATACTACTTTATTTTCACAGGTTAGGTGAATCTTGTTACTTTATTATAGAAATAAGAATTCCTGTTGTCTATATGGGTTATGACAGTCCTGGGTTGGAAAAAAAAGTCTGTTGGTCTGGTTAGCATTTAAGGATGCCTAAAAGTTTCAAACAGCAAAAGTTTACAATAATTAAGTTTCTGTGTCCTTGACTTTTTTTTTTTTTCTTTTTTTTTCTGTTACCACGGTTTGACTACTCCAGAGCTCTTCTTTATTTGCTTTTCCTTTTGGTCAAAGAGTAGAAAAATGTGACTGCTGCTCTGCCCTGCTTGTCACACCAGATTGCCTTTACTAGGCTAGTATTTATTCATGGGCTGATTCCTGGCTAGGTCATCACCAGTGGGGAGGGTTAATCTTTTACTTTTCCTACTAAACTTGAAGAAGGAGAATTACAGAAAAGAAGAGCAGCCACAAATCTACTTGAAATCTGATAGGGCGACTTTTTTGGTTCTTGTTTGCTTTGAAGACAGTTTTTTCTTTTTTTTTAAATCAAAATGAAGGCTATGCAGAGGGAATGGTTTTAAATTAAACTGGAGGTAAGGGAAAGCGTTCATCTAAGTATATATTAAATAAAAATTGAAGCAGAGAGAGAGTATAATTTTCATGGAGTATTAGATTTGGTAAGAAATAATAGAGTTTATCTAGTTCAACCTCCTACTGATGAATAAACACTCATTTTGTGTTTATAGAAAAAACTATTTGAAGTTGGAAACAGGAATTTGGGTTTGAAAATACTTTGTTGCCTAATTATTTTTTGCTTTATCTACTGGAGATTTTTTTCCTATTTGAATTACGTATAAGTAAACCTTTATATCTACAAAAACTTAAATAGCTTTGCATTTATGAGTTATTTAGAGTTGTTGCATTGTTTTATACCATTGAATAGGTCATAGGTAAGAAGGGGCTGTTTTTACTTAGAAGCCATTCAGATGAATAGTTGATTATGATTTTTAAATCACTGTTTGATAGTAGATATAATTTTGCATCTCCTTACAAAAATACCACCTTACAGGTTCCATTCAGGCTGGAGCTCTCACTTGATCTCATCACTTCTACCACAAATATGTGAACATGTGCATGTGTTTGGGTATAATGCCTTTAGAGCTACATATAAATCTCTCCATTGTTTTTCTTGTGAATTTTTGTTCTTAGATGTTAAAAATTAAGGGGGGGGTAATACTTACTCCAGCTTTGTAGTATGAAGAACCAGAGGAATGATCTTTGTTGTCTTGAAAAAATAACACTTTTAAAAGGATGTTCGCTAAATGTTGTGAAATCATCATTCTACCCAGGGGGCTAGGTTTCAAACTAGACTGTTGCTTCAACTTGCAGATGAAAATGAGAGATTTGTGGTTGATCTTAGAGTTCGGCTGAGTTAAACTTTACTGTCCCGTTTTCCCTTCATTAGTGGTATCATCCACGTTGTGATAAATTCACCAACTTGCTGTTATATAAATATCTGTCATGTTGAGATGCATTGATTTCAGCAGATAACCACAGATACAAACTTATAAGGTAGAATGTTAAATTTCCAGAATGTGTATTATTAGCTCAGCCATTTTTATGGGCATAGGCTTGTTACCATGATACCATCAGAGAGATGTAATCAGCATTGAAAAAAAAGTTATAACGAAGGAAAAGTAGCTGCATAATACATTAAAAAATAGGGCGCCGTGGATACATCTTATTCTGTCAGTCCTGTTTCAGAGATCTGAAAATTGTCCATGCTTTGTCCATTGATACGGATGTCCAGGTCAGTCCTGTTTGGGCTCTTGGAGACCACAGGAGTGGGAAGTTCAGGAACAGTCTTGTCAAAATTCTCCATCTTGATTTGGTATTCACCTTTGGAACCCCGGGTCAACAGAGATGCAAAACAGTGATGTAACATGATTTCGGAGGGTAGGTAGGATGTCCTCCTTTGGCATATTTCTCCAGTCCCTTCCTGCATTGCTGAGAGGAATACAACTAATTCAAAGTGCGGAGGATTTTCATGCTGGAGCAGAGTAGCCAGAGGACTTGATGGTATAATGGAGTGATAGTAGGTTAGTGGAAAGATAAAGAATGGACATTCCTCAGAATTGATGCCATCAAGGTGGAAGTCCACACTGGTCTGGTAGAGTTCACCGTTTTCTCTTTCCTGATAGAGTACAGCGGAGACCCGGACACTGGTTAGAGGGCTAGGTCGAGTGTTGGCCACTTGGAAAATTAGATTAGGTTTGCCATCTATGTGAGCTACTACTGCTAAGTCTGTAAAGCGAATTGAGAAAGCTCGATTTTTCGGCCGGGCAATCTTCGCCACAAAGGCACCTAAATTAGAAACCATTGAATTTTTTTTAGAATGAACACTTGAAATATCAATACCTTTTCTGAATGAGAAGGGTATATCAAATAGTTACACATTCCTTGATGCGATGCCTTCTAAGTGAGTCAAGAATTGAACACATTGTTAATTTGGGTAGTCTTACTTGCCTGAAGCATTTTTCAAAATGTACATACATCCTTATTTAAAAACTGTGATTTCAGAATGGTTAAGCAAAATTCACTTTGTTACAAAGAAATGTAACTGCGTCTTCTCATGTCTTATAAAATCAAATGGTCGTTTCCTACATTTCTGTCCCCACTTTAAAAAAAAGTAACAAGATTCACTTGTTATTAGAATTCATTTGTGATTCCGAGTTGAAGTAGAAATTAGATTTAGAGTAGAATGATTTGGGGTGGGGAATGGGACCAGTAGGATGAGGGATACACTGAGGAATTATTTAACGTGGAAACTTCTATAACTCCCCCCCCGCCCCCCCTTTATTAGAAGGTCTGCCCCTAAGGTGATTTCAGTGCACCTTTCAGAGTGCATCTTCTGTGTGCCCCCAAGCTATAGGTTAGGGTTTCTTAACCACTTTTGTGCCACAGATCTTGTTGGCATGCTGGTGAGGTCTATGGTCTACGGACCTCCTATCAGATTATGCTTTAAATGCATAAAAATAAAATGCATATACAGGAAACCAAATGTACTGAAATCCAGTTGAACATTTAAGAAAATTATAGTACTATATGTGCTTTAATAAAGCATTCAACAACAAGAAAAAATGCATTCAACAATGAAATTTAGTTGTGGGTTTAATAGTGTACTTTTGAAGTATCGGAGTGTGATACGAAAATGCTGATACTATTTTTTTGTTGTTATTGCCTACATTTATAATGGAAGAAATGGCAAATTTCAGTTAGGGGTGAGTGAACAAAAATGCAAGTTTTTTCTAAGTTCTTGGATCCTCTAAATTTTATCTAATGACTGACCCAGCTAAAAAACCCTTGTAGAGCAGTTAAGTGATTTGTTACAGGTTATAAAGTTGGTTGGCAGCACGATGGACTTGACTCCAGATCACCCTTCATATGGCCCATCACTTACCATTTCAGATTATCATTGGGTAGTGTGTTAAAGCCAGGTTTTCTTTTCGGGTTTTTTTTTTTTTGAGTTTTAAACTGTATGTATCACTTATAAAAATGACGCTAACCCTACTTTATTAGAAGAAAGTCTTATGTGTTAATCAGGTTTATATGTAAAATTTCATAATCTTTGTGGCCATATTTCAAGTTAAGTATGTGTATACTTGATCTCTAAATATGCTGACTATGGTGCTCTGGGCTCACTGGTGAATGTTGAATAAATGTTGAACAGATAAACTCAGAGGAGGAAATTCTAACCCAGTAAAGGGGGGAAAAAAAAATCAAATTCCTTTGTTAGATAAAATGATTGTCAAAATATGCATTGAACATATTTATTCACCTATTTAACAAAGCATTTAGCTTCTCTGAAGAATACCCTTTACATCTTCTGTTAATATATTTTTTTGGTATATGATGTTGCTTGCAAGTTAGTGTCAGAATGATCCTTTCTTTTTTCTTATAGAGTTCTAATAGGTAAAATTTAAGAGTCAGGTTTCTTATAATTTCACCTGTCACTTGGCCCCAGACTTTCTTTTCAATCGTAGAAATTACCTGCTAATAACGCAAGTAAATGATTCTACAACACAGTTGTTTATAACTATCGCCTCTCCAAAACACTTGTAATTTTTTTTTTTTTTAAAAAAAACAAAAACAATTACCTGTGATAAAAGCCTCTAGCATGAGGCCTAGTAGCATTTGTATGGCAAGCAAGGCGATTGCACTTGGACAGTCACCACTGGGGAACATGGTCCCATAGCCAATTGTGAGTTGTGTCTCCAGGGAGAAGGAGAATGCAGCTGTGAAACTGGTGATGTACTTCACACAGATAGTGTGGTTTTCAGGTGGGGCATCATGATCTAGTTCCAGATCACCATTCATCTCCGCTAGAACATACCAGAGCACTGCAAAGACAAGCCAGTGGACAACAAAAGAAGCAGAAAAGACCAACATCATCCAGCGCCAGCGCATGTCCATTAGGATTCCCCAAGCATCTCGAAGATATACAAGACCTCTTTGGGCACCATCCATTTGCAGTGTGCTGTGGCCGTCCTTGGTGACCATCCTCCGGTACCTCTGAGTTAGGAGAGGAGCAGTAGCTTTGCAATTACTGCCATCCATCTTGGTCTGTAATTTTCTGAAACCAAGAATAAGTTAGTAAGCTCTTAACTGTTCTATAGCTAATATTAATAAATTTTGAGACTTCATTCACTTTGTCCTGTTTTTGGAATGCTTCCCTAGCTACTGGGCCAGCTTTTCCAGTCTGACAGCTCTCTCTCCCCTCTTCGTGAAGGAGGCATTTACTGACTAAGCCATTTGTATGCTGCCTGATCAGGGGCTGCCTTAGGGTCTTATTGTTTCTTTTGAATGGCTGTTAAACTATTGGCATTTTAATATTTTTGAGTATATTTTAACATCCCTGAAAGTTGGGGATATGGTTTGTGGCTTGTCAGTGCTCCCTGTCTTGCAAGAGTCCAGGCAAAAGTAGCTGTTGATTTGACTAAACGTTACGTGTTTATCTACTTTTCATAATTAATAATTTAAAATTACGAGTAATTCATAATTAAGAGGAATAAGTTAAATATGTGTTCCTCTGTGTAAATAACTAGAAAGCATTTGGAAATGTAGTGTTAAGCTGTCTGCAAATATTTGGAAACCGAACTTCGTGCTGGGACAGGTCTAAGCATTTAGAGACCTATGGTTGTAATGTATACTTTTTTAAAATTAGCCTGTTGAAAGTTTTATGAATAGGTTTTATTTGTTTTTGTCACTTTGTGACCATTTTCATGGATTCTTTCCTTCTTGCTGCACTCTGAATATTCTAGATTTTGATTTGATTGTTGGGTGGGGAGAGAATTACTTTCTTAAAAAAAAAAATTTTTTTTTTTTTTTAAATTTATTTTTGAGACAGAGGCAGAGCATGAGTAGGGGAGGGGCAGCGAGAGAGGGAGACACAGAATCCGAAGCAGGCTCCAGGTTCTGAGCTGTCAGCACAGAGCCCAACGTGGGGCTTGAACTCACGGACTGTGAGATCATGACCTGAGCCGAAGTCGGATGCTTAACTGACTGAGCCAGCTAAGCATTCTCAGGCGCCATGAGAGAATTATTTTCTTGGTAAATAAGAAATTCCAGGTAGAGATCGCTAGATAATGTTAGTTTTGAAAGTAGGTAAACCAGAAGAAAAAGCTTCAAGTGTAATGAACTAAGATAACCATTAAGGCACCAAATGGCAATTTTTAAAAGTTAATTAATATAATTAGTTTTTAGCTATAAACAGTTAAATTGTAAATCAGTGGGTATGCTTTTCTCTGTGTGGTGAAAAGAAAGCTAAGGTATGCTTTCTATGTGACTGTTCTTGCATGTGCCAGAAGCATCTTAAGACTTTTATGTAGAGCCTACCAGGAACAGAATGGGAATTGCAGCTTTGCATTTGACTCTGCCTAGCTGCTTCCTTCAGAAGTAGGTGTCCTTTAGAGTACTGCATTTCCCCTTCCTACCTTTTGAATGGCAGTGACGCTTAAGAAGAAGGGGACTAGAGGCATTGTTGCTTGGGTTTGCTGGATCCTTCTTGTATCTAGGGACTTGGGGGTCTGTGGAGACTCCCTTCCTGTGTTATGGGAATTGCACATTGGCCAGCTGGATATATACTTTCCCTCCCTCTCCGCCCCCCCTTCCCGAGGCTAATATAACATTTATTGGTGATCGTAGAGACATTCTCTTGTATTTTCTTCAGATCTGAATTACTGTAGGAACACGGAGATAATTGTTAAAATTTATTTAGAGTGGATAGCCATTTTAGTTTCATATTATAAGCTTTAAAAAACTCTCAGGTCATTAATGCTTTATAATTCATTATTCTAACAAGTGGTCATTATCATTTAATGTATTTTTTCCCCTCAGCATGGCTATTTAATGACTCATTTTGCTACATTCTTTAAATGTTTTAGGAGACCTTATCTCTGCCCTTTTGAAAGTAACAACAGAAATAAAATTTTCGTAGGCACTTTGCTAGATGTCTTCATATTGCATTATCTTTAATTCTTTGGTATCTCAGCAAGGTAGACATTATTACCCCATTTTTCAGATGAGGTCACCAAGGATCAGACTAGGCAGGTGGGAGCCTTAGATTATTTATGTTATTATCCATGTCTGACTAACTTTACAAGTTAATTTTCTTACTACAAGAAGCTGTTTTGAAAGTTTGGTGAAATAAAAACCTTTCCCAAGGTGATTGGCATTGTATTCACAAGGCAGTCTTTGACAGCCAGATTTTTAGCACTTCTGGTAGATGTTCTTCCTGTCCCTACAACTATCTCAATTATCTATCATAAACTGTTGTTAACTTCATACATGATTCTTAGGACAGTAACGATTAATAATATTAGTAAGGATATATTGTTTATTATGTGGCAGGAATCATACCAAACACTTTCATGTGTGTTAACTCATGTGAAGCCAGCAGGCAATGCCTGGCACAGAGTAACCTTTCAGTGTTAGTTGCTTTATTATTATTACTAATGCTTCTTAACTTTCACAGTAGTGCCATTATAATTCCCATTTTACAGATAGAGAAACTGAGGTGCAATGAATTTCCTAGGATCGCAAAAGTAGTAAGTGTTGGTGAATCCCACACCAAATCCAGAGTCAGCACTATATTGCTTAAAAAATAGACATTTTAATCCTGGTTAGCCTTTGTGAGTAATACTATGTTCCATTTGACTAGTTTTGTTTGAGTCATTACAGAATATTTGGTCTTCAGGAATGCTTAGGTTCAACCCTGTGACTTTTAGGCAAGAAATTTATTTTCAGTTAAGGAAGACATTTGTAAAATTTGAAGATTTGCACAGCTACAATTATTACATAGTTGCATACAATTATTACATCTTTTGGATGTTACTAGATCAGTACAAATTAAAACAAAGTGTGGAGAGGAGAGTTCTTAGTAGCATTGCCTACTTTGTATTTTTCCAGGGAGGAAATAATTTTTAGGATATATCATCATAATTTTATAAAAGAAAGGCATTTTGACACTCGAAGAGGAAGAAGGAGGATATAAGAAAGGATAGTTGTTGGCTGCCTTCAGAAAGGTTGTGAACCACTGCAGTGTCCTATATGGTTTCTTTTATTTTTTTTCTGATTTTGAGGTAAAATTGGTATGTAACATTATATTAATTTCACCTTTAATTTTCCTTCCTGCTTTGTGTATAAAGGTCTATCATGGGCCTTGTACCCCTGGTGCTTATTCCACCTAGGGAGCTGCTGTCCTGGTGAATGCTACTAATTGTTTACTGTTTCACAGTAGTTTTTTTTTTTGGGGGGCGGGAGGGGAGGAGCTGCATGATTCTTAATTTTCAATCTACTTTATTAAATTCTAAAACTCATTATCTAGGGAGATAGCCTTTCTCTCTCTCTCTCTCTCTCTCTCTATATATATATATATATCATACACACTGTTGCTAACAAAATTATTATTTGGGCTTTTTCGGGGTTGTTACTTGTTACAGCTTTATAACAGTTAACTCTAGACTTCTACAATTTCATTTTTTCTCTTGCAATTAATCAATACATGAAAAACCCTGTGAACAAGGATGTCAAAAGGCCAATATCAAAACCATGAAGTTTTCTGGTTTTTATATATAAATCCTTGCTTGAACTTGTTTAGATTGTGTTGAGAAGTGGAGTAGTTGAGAGAAGTAAGATTTTGATCCCCACTTAACAGATTACCCTGAATACGTCCATCTTTGGATTCATGTAAGCAGTATGGCTTAGCATAATGAAGACAAGGTGGGGAATCTAGCCTACCGTGCTCTGGCTCTGTTGGTTACATAGCTGTGTCAGTTGGGCAAGCTACCCAATCCCCTTGGCCAGGCTTCCTTCTATTTAAAAATGGAAAAAGACAGGGAATTAAATAACACGGTCTCTTAAAACTCTGTGAATTTTTAAATTTACTTCTGCTTCTTTCAACTGACATAGGTTTCTTAGATTTTTTTTTTTTCTTTTCTTTCATGGTTTTACATTTGCTTATATGGTGCTTAAAAATTATATAATTGTTGCCTGATGTATATAGATTTTCTCTCCATCAGATTTAAAAAAGTGACTGATGGGCAGACATTATGTTTATACTATTACATTTCCAAGTAATTTTCATATCCCTACAGGTGTACAAATACTCTTTGAATATATTTGTCTTGGTTTGTATTTATATGATTCTCACTAACTGATCCCAATAGACAATAGAATTGAAGCTTTGGAAGGTTTGTTTGTATCTCCATGTGTGGGCTGGTAAAATATTTGTCCACTTATAAACTTTGGTGGAAAATACTACTTTATAAAAATGATAGTTTGGATGCTTCATTCTGGCTGTCAGGATTATTGATTCATTTTACTTTGTTGTAACATTCAAAATTATGTCTTTTGCCATATTGTAAGGTAGTAGTATCCTTCATGTTAAACAGTTGAGATAATAGGCTGTAACTACAAATGTTAAATGATCACAGTATTGCTCTGTATTTTTTTTATGTCTGGTGTGAAAACTGATTGTACAGAGTCTTTTCTCTTCTACCCTCTATAATCAGGGCAGTGTGCTAACTCTTATATAAGCTCAGAGATTCTTGTATATTTTAATTTCTTACTTGTAGAAGAATCTACTAATTTCAGTACTAATTTAAAAAGACATTGAAAATTAGATATTCATCACTTTTTTCATGGATTAAAAATTTTTTTTTTTTGGTCATTTGTTTCTGTAGGCTTATTTTGGGTTTTTAAAATCGCTTCCAAAAGAAGTATATCTATATATATTTTTAAAAGCCACTGAATTTTTTCTAGGGTCTTTCCTTTCTACTCATTTTTATATTATAATGGAGAGTTAGTATACACTGAATAAAACAAGAAAATTTCCAGTAATGCTTTCAGTAGGGCTATTATCCATTTCTAAAATTTAAGGAAAAAGAATAAAGAACCTTAATGTATGACCCTGTAGGTAATATCTTTGTTTAAAGAGTAAAGATACTCAGTTTCTTTCTCTGTTCCTCTTAAGGAAAGAAATAATATTATTTCATGTACTCACCAGTTCTTTTGCTGGGTCAGCCTGTGTGCACAGGTAGGTAGGTCTTGAGAAAACCAGACTTGTGGAGTCTGTCTTTTTGGTAAGGTAATTTTAATCTACAAGCCTAGCTTTTAGGTTCTCTTCTTGGACTGGGTTTACAGTTCACATTCCTCTGTTTATAATGTCGTGGGGGCTAGTTTCAGCTGAAGCTGATGTGATTGGTCACTTAGTCTGCAGGGGGGCCAATTAGCTCTGATCATGTGGAAAAGAATGCTGGTTTGTTAGGAGGTCTTTCTTTACCCAACACAAACCTTAACAATTCTGGAGAAAGCCTCCAGAACTGACTTGGAGAAGGGGTGCATTTTTTCCCTCTAATCAGGACCGGTCTTTAGTAAGTTTGCATAATCTTACTTAAGAGTTTATTTGAAAGTTCAAAGGGATAAAATTCCCTGCAAGGTTTCCTTTCAGCCGTCTTTCCTTATATAGCATGTTGAAGTGTGAGATACTTCCTTTACTATTCTTTTTTTTCCCTCCATTTCTTTGGGGAAGATTACCTTGGATAAGGAATTTTAGGCATGAATTAATGGATTGATCTTATTAGTTTTCTTTGCATATTCCATCTCACTAGAATGGCTACCACTAATTCTAAAACTGGGTAATATAGGTAATTTAGTTACCTGAATTCGGAGTGGGGGGTGGAGGGGCAAGGAGGCAGGCCTTCCCCCCCCCCCCCTCATTTTTTTAAGGCTGTGTGTAGAGATCTTGAATAAGAATAAACTTAATTGTTTGGTACCTGGCACTTATCTTTAAAAAACACACCTATGAGAAGGAGCTGAAGAATTTTCTTAAGGCATGTTTTAGTAATGTTTAGGGGATGATTTCCTGAGAAGCATATAGTAATGTTCGGTAAAATGTAGCATTCAGGGTACAGAAAATTTAATTGTCTAAATAGTGTTTAGGTAGAAAATGTCTGTGATCTAATTTTGTAGCAACCTTGAAAGAGCTGTAGGGTGGCTTTGTGTAATGCCTTTACTGAGCAGTACTTTTCTCCACCTCTGTTAGCTGCTGATTTGAAAACTTTGATCAAATGTCACATGTAAGAGGATCTGAGAAACAAAGGCTGTGATTGTTCAAAGTAAAATCATGGAAGGCCTGCTGGGAAAATTATTAATGTAGACCAATATAATGCTACTTAGAAGGTGAAATCCGCCTTTGTAGATTCCTTCCCCTCCCCCCACAATTAAAAAAAAAGTATTAATTCCTTCTTTGTTTTAGTAATGCCAAACATCTCAATACAAGTTCAGACACAGCATTGGAAACTTTGACCTTTAGAACTAGAGAAGGTAAAAACATAAAGTAGGGGCTTGTGATGTGATGCTTGTTCCCTGCACACACTGGTAGGAATTATTCTCTATATCTATTGACAGTTGACTGATTGGGGGAGAAAAAGCCAGAGCAAATATAATGTAACAATGCCTTTCAGAAAGTACTGGAGTGTATGTGCCATATGTCTTGCCTCCACATTATAGTAAACATTATGGTGAAGGATTTTAACCAAACTTACAAGCCTCTTTCCATAATACACTGTTTCAGAATCTATTAAGGCAAAAATGATTTGGCAAAATACCTCAAGTGAAAAAGTATTCTGCTTTCTGAATTTCTACAGTTTGAAAGTCTTGCTGTGGTCGATAGACCATGACTGCCAATCGTATGGATATTGTAGACCAGCTTTAGAGTGTCCACTCAGAAGCACAGCACTCCCATTATAATGTCCTGAGCAGTTTAGTTCATTTGTGGCTGAGGTTGCCAGGTCAACTGAGATGAAACTGATACTGCATAGATCGTATGTCAACTTTACCCCAAAATACACAGGCCTTCCATCTAAACAGAATTGCTGATTTCAGTTGGAGATGGCTCTGAAACATCTCTTCTATGAGTAAACGTAAATGCTAGATATCTATTCATTGATTTATTTTTTAATGAAAAATTATAATGATTAAGCAAGGTGCCAAGAACAGATACATTATTCTTTTTTTTTTTTTTTTTTAATGTTTATTTTTGAGACACAGAGCACAAGCAGGGAGGGGCAGAGAGAGAGGGAGACACACAGCATCTGATGCAGGCTCCAGGGTCTCAGCTGTCAGCACAGAGCCCGATGTGGGGCTTGAAACCGTGAGCCGTAAGATCATGACCCGAGCTGAAGTTGGATGCTTACCCGACTGAGCCATCTGAACGCCCCTGTTATTCTTTATTAAATTCAGTTCTCTGTCCCTAAAGGTGTTTGATTTTCTTTCTGACTAAAGTAGTCCAGTATACAGTCCATAGTTGTACCAACTTGTACTTGGGAATAACAAAAGCTTTAGTCGAAATGTAGCGTCCTGCCTATGTGTACATGGATAATCTCTGAACTTTAAAATGTTAGCCCTAGTCTCTTAGGTTCTTTCGTACATAGTATACTTTCTTCAGAAGATGCCTCATTCCTTTCCAGTTGTACATTCAAGCCCATCTACTGATCGTCGTCTTCCCCAGAGACTTGAGGCAGTGTCTGGGGTGTATACCGGCAGACAACTGAGCATGAAGGATGTAGGGATATGGGGCATATTCAGATCACAAGAGGTACTTTTTCAAAGAGATTTTGATATGCTACAGCCCCTCTAGTCTCTCTTCTAGCCAGGAACTGCTGTGTTTTAAGGACCGGTGTTAATGAGTGGAGCAGATTGTTATCCCTTAGGGGTTAGGACGGGAGAAAGTTAGAAATCTCTGCATAGGAGATTTAAACTTCTCCATCCAGCCATCTTGAGTTTGTTTACAATTAATTGTGGGGGGAAAAAGTAAATATCAACACTTGGATGGAATTTCCTTTCACTATTTTCTCTGGTATCAGAAAATATTTTTAGTGTTGATCAGAGAATATATATCTGAATAGAGGAATACAAAGTTTCTTACTAGAAAAATTTGCACATAAACAAGCTTCAAAGTCTGTCCCATAATTCCATTTTTGCTTTTGGAGTTTGGGCACTTGTAAGTTCCAAGTCTCACAGCTGTAGATTTTATTGGCTGAGTGCCTCTTTGCTCCATCTGAAGTTTTCCATAAACACCATTTTTGGCTGTGAGTCAAACATGCACACAGGTGCCCTTTTACTGCTCCTTCTCCTTAGGAAGTCTACTCAATTAGACCAGACTAAAACCAATATTACATTTTAATTTAATTTTATTCTTAGAAGAGTCCTATCTGACTTAATACATTAAGTCAGAAACAACCAAGTATTAACTGCCATTGAGAAAATGTTTATATATGTCGTACATTTGCATTTTAGCACCTTTTATACATCTCCAGTTACTATTGATATAAGAACATAACAACATAACATGTATTACAAAGGTAGTATAGTTTGGTCGTGAAACAGTCCTGTTTGCTACATTGACTAGAAGAAAATACATTTTAAATTTGTGTTTCTTTATCTTTTGGAGGTCATAGATACCTTTAAGACTCTTACAAAAACCTAGACCCTGGGGCGCCTGGGTGGCTCAGTCAGTTAAGCGTCTGACTTCGGCTCAGGTCATGATCTCGCGGTTCGTGAGTTCGAGCCCCGCGTTGGGCTCTGTGCTGACAGCTCAGAGCCTGGGGCCTGTTTCAGATTCTGTGTTTCCCTCTCTCTCTCTGACCCTCCCCCATTCATGCTCTCTCTCTGTCTCAAAAGTAAATAAACATTTGGGGCGCCTGGGTGGCTTGGTCGGTTAAGCGTCTGACTTCGGCTCAGGTCATGATCTCACGGTCCGTGAGTTCGAGCCCCGCGTCGGGCTCTGTGATGACAGCTCAGAGCCTGGAGCCTGCTTCCGATTCTGTGTCTCCCTCTCTCTCTGACCCTCCCCCATTCATGCTCTGTCTCTCTCTGTCTCAATTAAAAAAAAAAAAAAGTAAATAAACGTTTTAAAAACAAAAAAACAAAAAAAAAAACCTAGACCCTTTTCCTTCTAATTCAGGGATTCATAGCTGCCACATTCATGTATTAACTATAGGTTAGGAATATTTGAGTCAGGCATTACATTTATAAATTATTCAATTACATTTACTTCTAAGTCTTGTTTATAAGTTAATCTGTTAAGATTTTAAGATGAAGTCAAAATATGTGGTTACTCAGCTTTATTGTGATGCTGATGTTAATGGAAGGAGGAAGTCTTTGGTTTGAAATGCTAGGGAGGGTCTTGTGGGTGTCCTCACTGGACACTGTGGGATTCTGGAATTTGTGGACACGGAAAGAACTTTAGATATCATCCTTTAAATTGCCCAGGGATGACTTTTAATATTTAGCTTTTATTTTAAATTATATCAGTAATATACAAATGTATGTGTTTTTTTTAAAACAAACTATAGAGATGAAATTCCCTTTAATACTTTCACTCCCCACCCAAATCTACACAGGTACAAATCTGTAATCACTTAGGTTGTAAAGGATTAATTATTTTAATGTTATAGAGCAGTTCTTGCATGCAGTGTAATTATTAGTTGTATTAGTAGTAATTGGAATAGTGTGTGCATTATATATACAATATATTTTTAGATTTTATTTTATTTTTCTTTAAATTTTTTTCTTTAACATTTATTTCTTATTGAGGGACAGAGAGACATAGAGCATGAGCAGGGGAGGGAGGGGCAAGAGAGAGGGAGGCACAGAATCTGAAGTAGGCTCCAGGCTCTGAGATGTGAGCACAGAGCCCTACCCGGGGCTCGAACTCACAAACTGGGAGATCATGACCTGAGCTGAAGTCAGTCGTTTAACCAACTGAGCCACCCAGGCGCCCCTAGATTTTCAACGTTTTTTTTTTTTTTTAATTTATTTTTTTTGGGGGGAGAGAGAGAGACAGAGCATGAACGGGGGAGGGGCAGAGAGAGAGGGAGACACAGAATCGGAAACAGTCTCCAGGCTCCAAGCCATCAGCCCAGAGCCTGACGCGGGGCTCGAACTCACGGACCGCGAGATCGTGACCTGGCTGAAGTCGGACGCAGGCGCCCCTAGATTTTAAGTAAACTCCATACCCAACATTGGGGTTGAGCTCACAACCTCCTCGATCAAGGGTGCCAGCCAGGTGCCCTGGAAATGTGTGTTTATTGGATGGTGCTTGAAGTCATTTTTTTTCTCTTCAAAATAATTTTTAGAGTAAAATATTTATATTGAAGAAATTGGTCGTAACATTTTTTCAAGGGTATACATTTTGACATCATTTCTGCTAGAAGATTAACACATTTAGTTCCATCTTCCCTTTTTAGAGATGTTGGTAGTCTTTGTCTCCAAGCTGTACCATGCATGGTATGTCTGTTGCCCTTTTAGAGTTTGTTACACTTTGATCCCAGAGCTTCCACTTTCTGTGTTAGTTTTTCTGGAATTTTTTGCTCCTTCCAATGGGTTAAGTTTGTGAGTGAACCCAGGATTAAACCTATGACTTACTCACATAAGTGAGTAAACCTATGTTTTCTTTTTCTTTTCCTTTTCTTCTCTTTTCTTTTCTTTTTTTATTTTATTTTATTTTATTTTATTTTATTTTATTTTATTTTATTTTATTTTATTTTTTAAAATTTACATCCAAATTAGTTAGCATATAGTGCAACAATGATTTCAGGAGTAGATTCCTTAGTGCCCCTGACCCATTTAGCCCATCCCCCCTCCCACAACCCCTCCAGTAACCCTCAGTTTGTTCTCCATATTTAGGAGTCTCTTCTGTTTTGTCCCCCTTCCAATTTTTATATTATTTTTGCTTGCCTTCCCTCATGTTCATCTGTTTAGTGTCTTAAAATCCTCATATGAGTGAAGTCATATGATTTTTGTCTTTCTCTGACTGACTAATTTCACTTAGCATAATACCCTCCAGTTCCATCCACATAGTTGCAAATGGCAAGATTTCATTCTTTTTGATTGCCGAGTAATACTCCATCATATATATATATATAAATCTATATATATATATATAAATCTATATATATATATATAAATCTATATATATATATATAAATCTATATATATATATATAAATCTATATATATATATATATATAAATCTATATATATATATAAATCTATATATATATATATATATAAATCTATATATATATATAAATCTATATATATATATAAATCTATATATATATATATATATATATATATATATATATATATATATATATATATATATATACCACAACACACCTTCTTTATCCATTCATCCATCGATGGACATTTGGGCTCTTTCCATACTTTGGCTATTGTCGATAGTGCTGCTATAAACACGGGGGTGCATGTGTCCCTTTGAAACAGCACCCCTGTATCTTGTGGATAAATGCCTAGTAGTGCAATTGCTGGGTCGTAGGGTAGTTCTATTTTTAGTTTTTTGAGGAAGCTCCATCCTGTTTTCCAGAGTGGCTGCACCAGCTTGCATTCCCAACCTATGTTTTATTTCTAATTTGGGCACCACTCAGCTATGTGACCTTGGGAAACCCCCTACAGGTATCTCCTTCCACATAAGAACAATAGAGATGATGATGTTTAACTTAAGTCTTGTTATTACAAGGATTAGATGCAGTTTTTCAACTATAATAATCAGGACGTGTGTGTCCCTGAGCTATGGACCTGGCGAGTAGGTGCTGTGTCTAAGTCTCTTCTTTATTTTTGATACTACATCTTTAATTGTGTTTGTCCATACAGGAGGCAGTCACGTTAATGTTTGCTAGAGGTTTGAGTAAGACAAACAGGTAAAAAATGGTAAAGTAGTGCTATTTCCCTGGAAAAATATTTGGTACCACTAAAGTTGAATATACCTTATTTCACTAATTGGTATATACCAACAGAAATGCAAACATATGTTTCCCAAACTTCATATTCAAGAATGTTCATAGTAGCACAGTTCATAATAGCAAAAAACTAGAAACAACCTAAATCAGCAGCAGAATAATATATATTGCGGTCTGTCCTTACAGTGAGATCATATACAGCAGTGCAAAAGAACAAGCAACTGTTCTTTGTATTAATGTGGATGAATCTTCCACGTGTAGCCATTTGTATAAAAAAGTTGAAAATCGGCAAAACTAGTCTTTAGAGATAAGAATCGGAACTAGTGCTTACCTTGGGAAGGATTGACTGGTGGGACATAAAGACTTTTGAGAGCTCCTGATATTTTCTTTTTTTAAACCTTAGTTATGTGGGGTGTCTGGGTGGCTCAGTTGGTTAAGGATGTGACTTCGGCTCAGGCCGTGATCTCGCGGTTGCTGAGTTTGAGCCCCGCATTGGGCTGAGTGACTACTGTCAGCACAGGGCCAGCTTCAGATTCTCTGTCTGCCTCTCTGTCTGCCCCTCCTGCACACTCGCGCGCACACTCTCTCTCTTTCTCAAAAATAAAAAAATAAAATCTTTTATGTGGATATATTTGCTTTATGGAAACTCTTGAATTGTACATTGGTGATTTATGGACTTTTTGGCAAGAATGTTATATACTTCAGTAATAAGTTTTCACAAAGCGATGGGGAGGGGAGGAGTGAAGTCCACTTAAAAGTTCTTGAATTTGTTTCACCCTTCTCTTGTGAAAATGACAACTCCCGAAGGCAGAGCTCCACCTACCTTGCACTTGCATGTGGGGTATGTGACATGTCAAAATTACATTATTCTGGCTTTCCTTGGTTCACTGCAGGTATTAATTATGTAGTATTTGACGTCAAAAAGTATATTGCAGTTTTTAGGAATTGTTTTCTGGAAACAAACACCCAGTAACAAAATTTGAACCCCATTGTTACAGAATTTTTAACCTAGAATGGGCCAGTGTGGCTGTAAATTCAGGCAGCTTTACATAACACACACACACACACACACACACACACACACACACACCCTCCCTCCATCAAATTGGGAATGGTCTCCCCTCCCCTCCCCTCCCCTCCCCTCCCCTCCCCTCCCCTCCCCCTTGCCTTCCCTCTCCCTCCCCCTCCCCCTCCCTCTCCCCTCCCCCTCTTCCTTTCCTTCCCTTCCCTTCCTTCTTCCTTCCCTTCCCTTGCTTCCTGTCTGTATATAGATCAGAATTGGGGCCAAATTTTAAAATCAAGTGTAGGGACTACAAGATGTTTATTCTTTCTTCAGGACTGTGCTTTTCTGTATCTTCAGAATATCTGTCTCAAATCCTCTTTTGGAACAAGGAGTAGCATAGTTATTCAAACTTTATGAGGTTGAAAATTACGACATAATTTTCAGTAAGTAGAAAAGCCAGATTTTTTTCTTCCTGTATTTCCCTATTTTTACCCTGTCCATTTTTTAAAAGATTATATCTTATTTAAAAATTTTTATAATTATTATTTCTTTTACTTTAGAGAGAGAGAGAGAGAGAGAGAGAGAGCAAGCAGGGGAGAGGGGCAGAGGGAGAGAGAGAAACCCAAGCAGGCTTCAGGCTCAGTGAGGAGGCTTTTGTGGGGCTGATTCCCATGACCCTGGGATCATGACAAGCCAAAATCCGGAGTCGGATGCTCAACTGACTGAGCCACCCAGGCACCTCTTAAGATTTTATTTTTGAGTAATCCCTGCATCCAACGTGGGGCTCAAACTTAGAACCCCGAGATCAAGAGTCACACACTCTACCAACTGAGCCAGAAAGGTGCCCTGTCCTGTCCTGTTTTTTATATTTTTCTTATTCCTAGGTACTAATATGAAAAATATATATAGGACTTCACAGTTACAAAGGTGAAGAAGCTGTTAATTTAGAATAAAAATGCAAATAATTAACATAAAGGGACGTAAGATTAGTAAACAATATGAAAAATCTTTGATATGAAAAATTCATCTTTGAGCCACATTAGTATACCATTTTTATAACTGTTAAAGTAGTAAAGGTTTTAAAAGGATAGCTGCACTTAGTGTCCATAATGTAAAATGGTGTGGTGATTTGACCCTTTTTTTTGAGGGGGATAAAGTCGTGTCAGTGGATGAAGTCTGTCATTTCGCTAGTAATTTCACTCTTTTGAGGGTTTTTTTTCAGAAGACCTAGTTCAGAAAAGCAGATATTTCTTACTTTATCTATAGTTCACAAAAAATTGATGATAAAGTAAATGTCAAGTGTAGTAGATTATGCAGTAGCAGCAAGGTATACCTAGTGTATATATATACCCACTTGTATTGTTAGGACAGTGTAGAATCACAGAGAAATATTTGCTCTGCATGAAGAGTAGATTATAAAATAGTGGTTGTACTGATTACAGCTATATAAAAATACAAAGTTATGTAAAAGCTAACTACGGATAGAGTTCTGTTTCTCAGATTGAGGGATTACTAGTATTTTTATTTTTAATTTTCTTTTTTTGCAGTGTATCATCTGTTAGAAAGAATTAGTGACCAGTTTTTGATGAGTTAAACATTTTACCATTCATGCTCTTTGCTTACTTTGGTACGTTCATTGCTTTTTCAAAGGTTTAGTGTAAAAGTAGGTGAAACATAGTGAGTGAGTGTGTGGCTCATCCATCATGTGATTACTGCTGTATTCCCAAATTATTGCATGGTACCTGGCACATATTGCTTGTGACTGACTGTTTACGTGGGTTGAAGGCCATTTCCCATCATGTATCTATATGTGTCTCTTATCTATCTCTTTTTATGTGTTAGGGATTTCTTTAGGTTTCTTTTTTTGAGTGTAGCTACATTTTTCATCAAGTTATGTCAGCAGATGTGGTACTCTGTAAAATGGGTTGCCCCTCTTCTTCTGAGCAAGAGAATCTGGAAGACCTTCTAACCCAAGGGCAGACATGGGATATCTGTACATGAATTCATAAAACTTGGCACTTAATGTGTAAGAAATATTTGTTGAATGTGTCAGAAGATCAATATTTGAATCCTGTCCATGCTGTTCAAATAGTGGTGTGTAAAAACACTTAAAAATGAGTGTTTTTATTATCTATGGCTGTGTAACAAAATTACTTCAAGACTTAGTGGCGGCAAACATTTATTATCTTAGTTTCTGTGGTTCAGGAAGGAGCAGCATAGCTGGATGGCTTTGACCCGAGTCTTTCATGAGGCTGTAAGGCTGCTATCAAGGTGTTAGCCGGGGCTGCAGTCATCTGAAGGCTTGACTGGGGTTGGATTCTTTTCGAGCGCACTCATGTGGCTGTTGGCAAGCCTCAGTTCTTTGCCGTGTGAGCATGGCAGCTGGATTGCCTCAGAGAGAGCATCCTAGGGGGAATTCACAGTTGCTTGTGACTTAATATTTATTGGCAATGACATCTTATCACTTTGTGCTGTATTTTCTTTGTTGGGAGCAAGTCAGTAAGTGAAGCCCATGCTTCGGGTGAGGGGATTACACAAAAGCCAGAAGGCAGGGCTTGTTGGGAGCTGTCTTCGAGGCTGCCTGCATAAGAAAGCAGATAGTATTCTGCCCAGCAAATTCTTGCACCCCCCCCCCCCCCTTCCCCCCGTTTCCAGGTATTTTATCCTTCAAGAGAATAATAAGCTAGTAACAAGTTAATAACTGTTTGGGCAGACAGGATATTGAATCTCACTACATATGAAATGGCATATAAGAGAATGACAAAACATTAGAATTCCCTCATTTTCAGATGGAACTGTACAACATTCTTTCCCTTTCACTGTGGTTTAGTGAAAAGAATTGAGGTTGTCACTGAAGTATATGTAACTTTAATTGTTACAAATGGAAGATATCAGTGTATGTTCTGGATTTTCAACTAATGTAATGTAAGATTTTATATCATCTGTTACGAATTGTGTTAGAACATGTAGGGTGGTGACTAAAGAATTTGCACAGTTTGGATTTGTCTTGTCCTTTGAAAATACGAGTTTTGTTTGCTTGGTGTATACCAGTCTCTCTTTCATCATTAATAGACTCTTAATTTGCATTGGGTTACACATAGCTTAGCTTTGAATTCTTTTCAAAAGCAATTTGTCTGTCTATAATGTAATAGGTGTTAGAGTGAATGAAAAATTTTAGTTCACACTCTCTACCTTTGAGTTTACAGTGTGTTTTAGGATAAAAGACAAGTTGAATTTCACAGATACCCTATTTAGGCAGAATTGCCAGTAGAAGTTAAATTAAGATATGTCATATAATTGAAAATCTTATATGACTTAAAAAAAAGTGGTATGTGCTGGGTGAGGTAGGTTGATTCACTTTTCATTGCATACCCTTTTTTTTTTAATGCACGTATTATCTGAAAACTAATTGCCCAGTCTGTGAACATTAAACTTTAAGAAATGTATCTAGTAATCTGTGCATATACCTGCAGTTATTTCATTTACACTGCCTGAATGTTGAAATTGACACATTTGCACAAAAGCTTGATTTGGGCAGTCCAGTCTCTTTTCAGAATCCTCAGTGGCCGAGGCACATGGTTACTTATTTTCATTACAGGGAGACCAAATTTTGAGGAAGGTGGACCAACATCAGTGGGAAGAAAGCATGAATTCATACGATCAGAAAGTGAAAATTGGCGCATTTTTAGAGAGGAACAAAATGGAGAAGAGGAAGATGGAGGTTGGCGACTAGCTGGATCAAGAAGGGACGGAGAGAGGTGGCGGCCGCACAGTCCTGGTAAGAGATCTGAGTGAGGGCACAGGGACCAAAATAAGTGAGTATTTAACACGGAAATTTTTACAGATTAAGCAGGAAAGGTAAGCTGCTAAAGAGGCGCCAATTACTTTATGTCATTGTACTCAGGCTTATTACTACAAAACATTTTCTTTCTTTCTTTTCTTTAATTTTTTTATGTTTATTTATTTTTAAGAGTGAGAGAGACAGAGCGTGAGCAGGGGAGGGTCAGAGAGAGAGGGAGACACAGAATCGGAAGCAGGCTCCTATCTCTGAGCTGTCAGCACAGAACCCAACATGGGGCTCGAACTCATGGAACATGAGATCATGACCTGAGCCGGAGTCGGACGCTTAACTGACTGGGCCACCCAGGTGCCCCAACAAAACATTTTCAACATGAAAGTTCCCCACATCTATTCATTTGATGAAAATCATCTTTATTTTTCTGGAGCAAATAGTGTTAATGGGAAGCACCTACCCTTAACTGCAAAAATGTAAGAGGGTTTCATTTGGTTTTGTCTAATGCTAAATCTATCTTTTTCAGCATTGCTTTAAAACTTATAAATGTATAATTATATGCTCACTAAGGAATATGTGCTCCTACTAAAATGGGTATTTTTCCTGCGTAATAAAGGATTTATTCTTTCAAATTGTTTTTTGTCCTGAAAATGTGATTTAAGCTTATTTGAAGAATAAACTTTAAACCCAGGTCAAACACGTAATCACAAGTTCATTCTTTTGTCCTTCTAACTTTAGAAAAAGGAGAGAGAAGAGTAGTGATTAGTGGTTTTGTAAGTTCTTCTGTTTGACTCTTAAGAATGCTTCAAACTGTTCTTCCCTGACATTAGATATGCTGGTAATTGAAGACACTGGTGCTTTGTGTCAAAGTTCATCCCCTACCAAAGTGCTGATTCCATGCCTCATGATAATCAGATGCCACTGTAGTTTGAATCGTGGGGTCATGCAGAACTGAAGCTTACAGAGTGTATATTTGCCTTCTGAATTTCATGTGCATAACGTTATTTTAGCTGTCAACCATATGCCAAAGAAGCTTACTTTTCATAGAAGAAATCATAAGTAAACTGGTTGCATTTACATTTTAAAATCAAATTATTAGCAAAGTCACTAGTCTCGGTCTGAGTAAACATTATAACAAACATTCAGAGTGCTTTATGTACTTGTAGATAGGTAGAAACAGAATGAAGTTGATCTTTGGATAGAGTTTTGATGCTTTCATCACAACTCCTCATGGCTGCCTCATGGGTGAGTTTTCTGTCATTAGTAGGCATTGTTTACATCACAGTTAACTAGGCAGTTCTCATCAGTCTGTGTGCTGGGCAACCAAATGTTGTAGTTCTCTTCAAGGCATCACAGCATTTTGTGCTGAGCTTGCCTGTAAGCAAAAGGATTTGTAGACTATGTTCCCAACAAGCGTTCAGTGAAAGAATGGACAGGATCTGGACTGAGCGAGAAGAAAAATTCCAGCTGATCAAAAACAAACAAGGTGAATGTTTTGGAAGATCAACAGTGTTTGTGAGCCCAAACATCTGATGTTGATTCTTAATAGAATCCCTTTAATAAAGGAGATAAAGTAAAATTTTAGTGTATATTCTACCACTGACCCTTTTCACCCCACACCCCAGCAACTTCGATTTTGGCTATATGTTGTCTTTTTCTTAAGCCTTTCTCCCTGATACGTGATTTTCATGTCTAATTTATTTGTCATTAAGTTAACAATTTCCCCAAATTTTATATTGGTATATTTTTGAAAGACAGTTTGGGGTATATAACGATACATGGGGCTGAAAAATCAGTGGAAATAGTATTTTTTAAAAAGGACACTATCTGCTTTTTCAACCAAGCATATTAAAAGTTAAGTCTGATTGTATCAGTTGTATAAATTACTGTTAACATTTCTTAGATTATGATTTGATTCAAAGTTTATGATTTGATTCAAAGTTTAAATATAATGGTTTTGACTGATTTTTTATATTATAAAAATTGTAGCAGACGTATGTTGGAAAGCCTTCAAAAGCAGTGATCAGTCTTAATAAGCTATAGATGGGCCTTATCTGCTATGTTTGGTTTAAGTAGGGCTCAAAGTTGGATACGTTTGGAGATGCAACTATTAAGGTAGGGACAGCTAAGCATCCACTCTGGGAAGTGAACTTAAGAAACTCAGTAAGAGGAAAACATGAGCCAGATGCCTAGAAGGATAGATTCCTATCATGGTGCATACTTAGCAGACAGTTTAGAAATGATAGTAGTAGAGAGAGTTCTCAGGAATTCAGCACTGGATCATGAATACTTCTTTTGAGTAATGATTCTAGGTTTGCATATAAGCAAACTGGATATAAAGCTCCTTAGTTTTCGTAGAAGGCAATAGTTGTTGTAAGTAAAGGAGTGTGGGAATAATGTTCCTTATCTTTTTTGTGAGTGACTTACAAGTAGCTACATCTATTGGGCTGATGTTTGCCTTCTTATTTTCAGTTTGAATTTTAGACTGCTGGTTTTAGCAAATTGAGCCTCAGTAGTAAGAACATTTGACTTTGGCTCATTTCTTTTCTGTATCAGAGAAAGCATTCAAAAAGATAGAAAATTTTAATAGGTTAAAACTTGTCTCTCTTTTGAAGGCTTTCTTAGACTCAGGTTTGTCAGATATTAACAAGATTTCCCGTGTGTGTGTGTGTGTGTGTGTGTGTGTGTAATACGTTAACTGACATCTTTTATTCTTAGGAACTCTTTTTCTGTTGGAAAGTAGATGTAATAAACAGTATGCTAGGGTGGATTTAGGAATGTCCCTGGGGGTATTATACAGAAATAAACACTCCCTGGGGAGAGTTAAGAGTTGAGAATAAAGGAAAAGGAAAGTAAGCGTGCTGTTGTGGAAAAAGCAGTATTGGATGCAGAATTCGATTCTAGTTCTGCTTTGCCGTTATGCAAGTTACTTCTGTCAGAATTTTTGTTTCTTAAACTATAAAATTAGGATAGTGGGCTATATAAAATCTTTGACATCTGTCAATGCTGTAATTCCATGACTTTTTGTTGGGAATCAGAATTCCAACTGGAATCTTGTCACTAGCAAGTTGGCATGATGAGTTTGATATTAGGAATTGACACAGGGGGTTGGTCGTATCCATAAAGAATGGTATTTTTATGAGAAGAAGGAAAAGGTGTAAGACCTGCCAAAGGGAAGGCAGGAACTTCAGTTATGGTCACATGGTCAGTGTTACAGATCTGGGCTAGGAGTGTGCCCTGTGAATGGCTAACTGAAGTTTCGGTCACATAGCCAAAGCTTATCCAAAATGTATACTTTGAGTAAAGTGTCCTTTAAAAGTAATTTGTTTCAAATTTATCTTTCAAAACTGTAGAGTATGTTGTGTGGCTCAGTACTTATTGAAGATAACCACTATTGTCACTTAGTGGTATCGTTTGTATGCTAAGCTCTTAACTTGATTTAATTTGCCTAATTTTCTCTTTAGTTGATTGATCCATTTGATTTCACAGTTAATCATAGTTTTCTCCTTTATTTCCTATTCATGATTTTCTTTTTCAAATACTGTCATGAAAGTTTTCTAAGGTCTGTATCCTCCTCATCCCAGATGGCCCTCGTTCTGCAGGCTGGCGTGAACACATGGAACGACGGCGAAGGTTTGAGTTTGATTTTCGAGATCGGGATGATGAACGGGGTTACCGAAGGGTGCGCTCTGGCAGTGGAAGCATGGATGATGACCGGGACAGCTTGCCCGAATGGTGCCTAGAGGATGCTGAAGAAGAGATGGGCACATTTGACTCCTCCGGAGCGTTCCTCTCTCTGAAGGTAGGAAATCTGTTTTAAATGTCATGACACACACCGACCTTCCACCAAAGCCAAATGTACTGTTGACCTTCGGCTTTATTTTCTTGACACAGAAAGTCCAGAAAGAGCCGATTCCAGAAGAGCAGGAGATGGACTTCCGGCCTGTAGAGGAAGGGGGGGAGTGCTCCGATTCTGAGAGCAGCCATAACGAAGAAGCCAAAGAACCTGATAAGACAAATAGGAAAGAGGGAGAGAAGACAGATAGAGTAGGAGTTGGTAAGGCTCATTTTTGTCTTGTACCTTCTTCTTTTCATCAGATCAAAAGCTTCCTAAGGTGCTAATTTAAGATTACTTTATGTTACAGAAGCTAGTGAGGAAACATCCCAGACCTCATCATCATCTGCTAGACCAGGTACTCCTTCAGACCATCAGCCTCAGGAAGCACCACAGTTTGAGAGGAAAGAGGAACCCCAAACTGAGCAAACAGAAAAAGCTGAGGAGGAGAGTCAGACGGAAAATAGCCTGCCAACCAAAGTGCCCAGCAGAGGGGATGGTATGTATTTATGAGAGTAGATAAGCTAAAACAGGATTCTGCCCAGGCCAGTGATCATTGATAAGATGGGTTTCCGTTTATGCCTCCTGGAGCTGCTTCTAGTGGTGAATTACTGAAACACATTATTTCACTAGTAAACTTAGTCAAACTCTGCTTCCCATGTACATGTCCTTCCCAAAATTCACCGAAACAGAGAGGAAACGAAGGTGGAGCTCGGGAATCTCACTTTCTACAAGGTTATGACATGGTCACCTTGGTTATCAGCGGAGCAGACAGGGTTTCGGATCCTCCACAGTAATTTGATTCTCACATCAGACTGCTGCCTTCCCAGTGGCTGCAGGATGTATGTCCAGAAGGCACGCTAAAATGCTGTTGTTTCAAAAGAGGCCAAAAAGAATATGGATGAAGCTGTGGAGCTCCTACCACCTTTGCTAGTGAATAAGCTTAAAACATATCTCCTTCTCCAGTATTACTGTTTTGATTTTACTTTGCCTCATATGCCTTAGTGGCTAGTATTAATGTTTACTTCCATGTTTCTTCTGGTACATACTTAAAATTGACATTGTAATTCCTGATGTTGAAGGGTTAATGGATTGAGTCTCCATAAAAAGTCACAACTGTAACGTGGCCTGTGAGACCTTGCATAACCTGGCATCTGCCTGCCTCTGTACAGTTTGAGTGCCACTTCTGTCTCCTTCCTCTGTTCCCCAGCCTCACAGCCTGTTAGGTCCTCAAGTGTGCCCTAGCACGTGCTGTTCTCTGTGCCTGAAACTCTGTCCCATCCGAAGTTCCCAAGCCACGTTAGGTATCTTCTCTAGTTTCTTAAACAATTGACACTATTCCTCACATAGCAATACAGTATTAGAAAGATCTGTTTATTATTTTTTTTACTCAGTAGACTAATATTTTGAGGGCTTAAGCCAAAGATTTCTCTTCAGAGTTAAATGTCTAGGACAAAGCTTAGTGAGTGAATTCAGCGAGTATTTGAATCTCTATTAGGCACTGTGCGACTTGTCCATTTTGAGACCTGTTTGATACGTAGTAGTCATTTTTCAGTTACGATGTGCCCCCAAATTACTTGTGGTTCTTTCTCTTGAATGTACATTCCTGGGACCTTACTCTAGGAGATCTTAGGATGGAGTCCGGATGTGTGTATTTTGAGAAAGCTTCATAGATGTGCATTAAAGATGAAAACTCTAGATTGATAATCTGTGAGGGAGATAAAGGATATGTGTATCAGGCATCTAGGGCTAAATTCCCATTTTTAGAGGGTAGGTAAAGAGAAGCCAGAGAAAAATCTTCAGAGACAGGAGTGGACTAGAGTGAAGAGAAAGGAAGGAATGGAGAAGGTTTTAGTTTAGGCTTGGGTAGATAATGTCAGAGGCTACTGAGGTCGGAAGATGAGGACTAGGTAAAGCCATTGGATTTGGGGACTTTGAGTCACTGCTTCTCTTTGGGAGAGAAGCTGTGTTGGAGGGGTGGAAGTGGAAGTCACAGTGTAGCAGGTGTGGGTGGCAGTGCATAGACTGTTCTTTTAAGGAGTTTGGCAAAGAAAGGAAAGACTGAGAGGAATGGGAATGTGGAGAAGCTATCTGTAATTGAACCAATAAGGTTCCAAAGCGGAAGCTGCAGTTGTATCTAATTACTTTCATCCCCCTTTTTATTTTAAGAGCCTGCATCCTGAGAGGTTAGAAACAGGACCCAAAACAGAACCTCTTTTGTAGTCTCTTTTCTTATTGAGAAGACCGTCTGCACTGTACATGTAGACTCGCAAGAGCTCTTTGTTATCCTAAAAACTAATGTATTGCATTACATTTATTATCACCTGAAATAGGTTCTTATTTAAGAGAAATGCAGATACGTTTAATCAAAGTTTTGATGGTGAGATACGACATTTTTTGAGGAGATTTGCAGTGCTTTGTTAACAGTCTGCTATTTGGAGACACGTTATAAAGATAACATTGGTCTGATTCTGTTTGTTTTCAAGAGGTAGATGTGTCACTGTTGGGCAGATGCTGTAGTGACGCAGGCACTGTAGGAGGACCTTTTAATCCTTATATTTTGTCATTCTGTAGAGTTAACTGCTGTCATCGTAGGGAGAAATACTACACTTCTCCGTAAGAAGTTGCTGCAGTGAGGGTGCCTGGTTGGCTCAGTCGGTTAAGCATCCAACTCTTGATTCTGGCTCAGGTCATGATCTCAGGGCTCCTGACCCGTGTTGGGCTCTGTGAGGACAGTGCGGAGCCTGCTTGGGATTCTCATTTTCTCTCTCTGCCCCTACTTAGCTCATACACGCACGCATGCGCACACACCCACACCCACACTCACCCCCCCCCCCCCACACACCCTGTCTCTCTCTCAAATTTAAAAAAAAAAAAAAAAAAAAAAAAAGCTGCAGTGTTTGATACATTCACCTTTCTGTTGAGTCCATTTAGTGAGTGGCCCAACTTGATGGAGAGCTAGTTTTTCTTCATGAGAACCTCCATAGTTTAAAGGTTTTTCATGTTTCTGTGTTTTTTTCCCCTCTAGAAACGGTTTCTGATGTCCAGCAGTCCCTGTCCCAGATTCCTTCAGATGCAGCCTCTCCCCTTCTCATACTTCCACCCCCTGTTCCCAGTCCTCGTCCTGCCCTGCGGCCAGTTGAAACGCCGGTCGTAGGTGCTCCTGGTATGGGCAGTGTGTCCACAGAACCAGATGATGAAGAGGGCCTCAAACATTTGGAACAGGTAAAAATCATGTAATTCTTTTTTTCTCCTCTCAAAGCACCATAAAAATTGAAAAGCATTAAACAGATACTCAGAAATGGAACTTTTGTGCATTAGATTTTATGTACTGGAAAAGTTGTTTTAAATCTAGTATTTATTTGTATGAGTAATTGTCTTTCAAATCATTTCATGCTTTTAAGTTTCTGCTATGTAGTAGTCATTATGTCAGGTTATTTTTTCTCTTCTGAGGTTGCCCTTGGCTGTTTGCTTTTCTTTTTTCTTTTTGGAAATTAATGGAATGCCAAAAATGGCAAATACAAGCAGCTGTGGATGGGCACAGCGTCTTCTGTATTTTTTACCTAAAGTGTAACTGGGAATAGTTAAACTCTCAGGATATTAACATCGTATTCATATCTCTAGATTTCCCTGAGATTAAGTATACCTTTGTTGGATGTAAATGGTGACTTGCTTTCTACAGAAGAATCTGTTTCCTTTGCTCTGGGGTGGTGGTTGGTGGCAGGAAATGCTTGAAGAAAGAAAGAAAGTGGGCAGTGTGTTAGTAAAACTTGTAAAACTTTTGTAATTGTATTAATTGAGCCTTTGTTGTATTAACACCCATGTTTTTACAGGTTTAGATTATACGTTTCAGAATTGACCAATGGCTTACTGGTTTTAAAAGTAATCTTATTAATGTGTTGATTAGAAGAAGCCTGGGCTTTGATCCTTACCAGTTTGTGTTTTAATTTCAGTTTGCTTTGCTTAATAATTTTGAGACTCTGAGCAAGATTTGACCTCTCTGAGCCTTAGTTTCCCCCTCTATAAAGTGGGGATAGTACATATTTTCATGATATTGATGGAAGAATTAAATGGTTGCCTGCTGTGTTTCTTGCACAGTACTACCTTTTACAGATCAAGTCGTTCAAAAAAGGTAGGCATTTTTATTAAGTGTACTAGTATTAATTTGGGATCGTTTGTTTCCTCAATCCATTTTTTTTGTTTTCTGTTAGCAAGCTGAGAAGATGGTGGCTTATCTCCAAGATAGCGCACTAGATGATGAGAGATTGGCATCAAAACTGCAAGAGCACAGAGCTAAGGGAGTCTCTATTCCATTGATGCACGAAGCAATGCAGAAGTGGTATTACAAAGATCCTCAGGGAGAAATTCAAGGTAGCTCGTTCCATTCTACTGGAAGCCATTATCTCCTATGAGATGGTCATTATTTAATGTTAATTTGCATAATAGTGGAAAAAGTCAATTTTTACAGTTTTTCTTTGTGTGTGTGTGTGTGTGTGTGTGTGTGTACGTACATACACACACACACACTTACTTACTTACTTATTTAAAGGTTCCTTCCATAATATTTTGCAATTTCAGTGGTGGGGGGAGGGAGGTCCAGTGAAAATCATTTGAATACAAGGCGGAATGTGATAGTAAATATAACAGGGATGCAGACAAAATGCTTAGGACGCCCTTAGTTCTGGCTTCCCAGCGGGTTAATTGGGCAGGTAAGAGTTACCTTCTCTGCACTTCAGTTTACCTCCCATTAAAGGTGATGGCAATCCTAGAAGACCTTACCTGAATGTTTTGCTCAAGTGGAATTGATATAAATGGTAAAGAACTATCTGAGAAAGGATAGTACCATATTATAAGCTAATCCCTTAAAAAAGATTTGTATGGTGCGTAAGTTAGAATGGGTAGAGAATGTTGTAAAAGAAATTTGTTGATTCATTTTCACTTTTGAATTCTTTGTTTATAACCTGAAATTGATTGACTAATATTAGTGTCAGTTTCATGATACTCTTTTACCAAGTACACCCTGTGATCTCTTTGTGACATACTAACTCCCTTTCCACTGTAAGTCCCCTTACCCTCTATTGTCCTGCATAACATCTATTACTGCCTGGTTCTGATTTGTTCATGACCTGTTCACACCCCCATAGAATGGAAGGTGCAGGACAAGTGTGTGTATGTTTTGTTTTTTTGTAAAGCAATCAAAAGTGTTTATTTGATATTTTAAGGCTTACAAATGGAGAGACAAAATGTGCTTCCAAATTCAGGGCTGTGTGTTTTAATTAAATCATATATGGAACGGTGCCTCGGTGGCTCAGTCAGTGGAGCATCTGACTCTTGATTTTGGCTCAAGTCATGATCCCACGGTTGTGTGATTGAACCCCCACATCAGGCTTTGCACTGAGCATGGAGTCTGCTTAAGAGTCCCTCTTCCTCTCTCTTTCCCTGTCTCCCTCAAATAAAATTAAAAAATAAAATATAGATGTGTGCCTTAATTAAGTATACTTGAGATAATTGCAACTTTACATGCAGTTGTAACAAATACTACAGAGATTTTATGTACTCTTTACCCAATTGCCGTGAGTGGTAATCTCATGCAAAACTGTAGTACCATATCCAGCCAATGTATTGACTTTGATACAGTTAAGATTTAGAACATTTTCTTTTTTCTTTTTTTTTAATGTTTATTTTTCAGAGAGTGAGAGTGAGAGAGAGAGAGCATGCACACGTGCAAGCAGGAGAGAGGCGGGGAGGGGAGGGGGCGGGCAGAGGATTCGAAGCGGGCTCTGTGCTGACAGCAGACAGCCCAATGTGGGGCCTGAACCCATGAACCCCTAGATCATGACCCTGAGCCAGAGTCGGACACCTAACTGAGCCACCCAGGTGCCCCAAGATTCAGAACATTTTCGTTTCCTATTGCCCTTGGGTGCCCACATGCATTTCCTTTCCACCTGTTCCTGCTCCTTAACACTTGGCAGCCACTAATCTTTTCCCGATTTGTATATTTTGTCATTTCAAGAATTTTGCAGAAATGGAATCCATTTGCATCAAATGGAAAAAAAATTGTTTTCACTCAGCACAATTCTCTGGAGATTCATCCAGGTTGTTGCATGTATCAGTAGATTTCTTCTTTTTATTTACTGAGTGGTACATCCATGATATAGATGTATCGTTGTTTAACCGTTTATCCATGAAGGGCGTCTGGGTTGTTGCAGTTTCTGGCTATTATAATAAAGCTGTTAAACATTTATGGATAGGCTTTTGTGTTAATACAACTCTTCATTCCTCTGAGACATAAATGTCCAGGAGTGCAATTGCTAGATTGTATGGTGATGACATGTTTAGTTTTTTTAAGCAACTGCCAAGTTGTTTTGTGGAGGAGCTGTACTATTTTTGTATTTCTGCCAGCAATCTGTGAGTGATTCATTTTCTCCACATCCTTGACAGTATTTGATGTTGCTATTTTTTACCTTAACCATTTGGGCTTGTTATAGTGGTATCTCATTCTAGTTTTTGGCTTGCATTTCCTTAACAGCTAAAGATGTTGGACATCTTTTAATGTGTTTATTGGTGTTTATCCTCTTCAGTAAACGATCTCTTCATGTTTTTTACTTGTTTTCTCATTATTTGCTTTTTTTAACCTTTGAGTTTTGAGGCTTCCTTATATATTCTAGATAATAGCCCTTTGTTAGGTATGTGGTTTGCAGATATTTTCTCCCAGTCTGAATCTTTTTATCCTCTTAACAGAGTCTTTGACAGATCAAAAGTTTTAGATTTTGATGAAGTCCAGTTGATTAGTTTTTTCCTTTAATGGATTGTGTTTTTGGTATTAAGTCAGAGATAGAAGAACTCTTTGCCTAGCTTCAGATCCCAAAATTTCCTTTCCAGAATAATTTAGGTTTTTTTCATTTAAGTCTGTGATCTATTTTGAGTTAATTTTTGTATAACGTATGGGAATTAGGTCAGAGTTTATTTTTTTGCTGATGGATGTCCAGTTGCTCTGGAACCTTTTGTTGAAAAGCCATTTTTGGGGCGCCTGGGTGGCGCAGTCGGTTAAGCGTCCGACTTCAGCCAGGTCACGATCTCGCGGTCCGTGAGTTCGAGCCCCGCCGCGTCGGGCTCTGGGCTGATGGCTCGGAGCCTGGAGCCTGTTTCCGATTCTGTGTCTCCCTCTCTCTCTGCCCCTCCCCCGTTCATGCTCTGTCTCTCTCTGTCCCAAAAATAAATAAAAAACGTTGAAAAAAAAACAAATTTAAAAAAAAAAAAAAAGAAAAGAAAAGCCATTTTTCCTCTTTTGAATTGCTTTTGTACCTTTCTCAAAATTCAGTTGGGCATATTTATGTTGGTCTGTTTCTGTGTTCTTCTATTCCACGGATCCATGTGTCTGCCTTTCCACTAATACCACAGTCTTGATTACTGTAGCTATATAATATGTTTTGAAATTGAGTAGATGGATTTCTTCCAGTTTTTTTTTTCTCCTGGTTTATTTTTTAGCAAAGTAGTTTTTAGTTTTTCTAGTTCCCTTTGCCTTTCCATATAAATTTCAGAATAGTCTTGTCTATATTTACCATATAAATGTGTTCAGAAATCTATGTTTATATATCTTGCTGAGATTTTAATAGGAACAGTGTTAAACCTCTGTATCGTTTTGAAGACTTGACATCTTTTTCATGTTGACTCTTCCAGTCTATGAACTTGTGTCATTTTCAGCATAGATTCTGTACATGATCTATTAGATTTGTACCTACTTGATTTTTTTTTTTTGAATGATTGTAAGTTTTATTATATTATATTTCAGTGTCTTTGTGTTCATTCCTACTATATAGAATTGGATTTTGGATTTTTGTCATTAGTCTGTGACCTGCCGAGCTCATTTATTAGTTTTAGGAGTTTTTGTTGTTGTTGTTTGGGTAGGTTCCATAGGATTTTCTTTGTAGACATTGTTATCTGCAAACAGGGATCGTTTTAATTTTTCATTTCCAATCTATGCCTTTTATTTCCTTTTGTTGCCTTATTGTATTTTCCAACACTGTGTTGAATATGATGGGTGAGAGCAGACATATTTGCCTTGTTTTTCCTATGTTCCTATCTTAGGGGGAACACTTAGTCTTTAATAATTAAGTATGATGGTTGGTTTTCTTTTTTTTTTTTTTTTTTAATTTTTTTAACATTCATTTATTATTATTGAAAGACAGAGAGACACAGAGCATGAGCAGGGGAGGGGTAGAGAGAAGGGGAGAACAGAATCTGAACAGAATCTGAAGTAGGCTCTAGGTTCGAGCTGTCAGCACAGAGCCCGATGCAGGGCTCGAACTCACAAACTGCGAGATCATGACCTGAGCCGAAGTCGGTCACCTAACTGAGCCACCCAGGTGCCCCAGCTGCTTGGTTTTTATAGATGTTATTTATTTATTTATTTTTAAGTAATTTCTACACCACCATGGGGCTCAAATGCATGACCCTGAGATCAAGAGCAGCAGGCTCCTCTCACTGGCTCAGCACCCTTATCGATGCTCTTTATGAAGATGAGGAAGTACCTTATTGTTTGAGAGTTTTTATCATGATTGGGTATTGGATTTTGTCATATCCTTTTTGTGCATTTGTTTCTATGGTCCTGTGATTTTCCTTCTTTAGTAAGTTTAAGATGGTGGATTAAATTGAGTGCATTTTGAATATTGAACCAGCTTTGCATCCTTGGAGTAAACCCCATTTGGTCATGGTGTGTAATTCTTTTTATATATTGCTGCATCCTATTTGGTAATGTTTAGTTAAGGATTTTTGTGTCTCTGTTCGTGAGACATGTTGTTCTGTAGTTTTTTGTTTTTTGTTTTGGTGTTCTCATTGTCTGCTTTTAGTATCAGGGTAATAATACCAGCTTCATAAAATGAGCTGGGAGTTACTCCCTTTTCTGTTTTCTGGAAGATTGTTTAGAATTGGTGTTAATTCATCTTTAAGTGTTTTGGAGAATTCTCCAGTGAAACCACCTGGGTACCTGTTTTTAGGGAATTTTATTTATTTATTTTTTTTCTAAAATAGGCTCCATGCCCAACATATGGTGCTTGAACTCAGGACATCGAGATTGAGAGTCGCTTGCTCTACCGACTGAGCCAGCCAGATGCCCTGTTTTTTGGGAATTTTAAAATTACAAATTCAGTATCCCGAATAGTTACAGAGCTATTTAAATTACTGATTTAGTAAGGGTTGATTTTTGGTGGTTTGTGTTTTTTGACGAATTGGTCCATTTCATCTAAGATGTCAAATCTGTGTGTGTAGAATTGTTTAGAATATTCTCTTACTATCTTTTTGATGTTTGCAGGTACTGTAGTGATAGGCCGTGATTTATTCCTGGTGTTCGTAATTTGTTCATTTCTCTTTTTCTCATTGTCAGTCTTGCTAGAGATTTAATTTTACCGATCTTTTCAAAGAATTAACTTTGTTTCATTGATTTTTTCCCCCCACTTTTTTGTTTTCAATTGCATTGAGTTCTACTCTTTACTATTTCCTTCCTTTTCTTAGGGTTTATTTTGCTTTTCTTTTTCTAGGTTCTTGAGGTGGATGCTTATATTATTGATTTGAGACTTTCTTTTCCAATGTAAGCTATAATAAAAACTGTAAATTTCTCTTTCAGCCCTTCTTTAACTGTGTACCACAAATTTTGATACAAGTATTTTTATTTCTGTTCAGTTCAGTGTATTTTTTTTTTTTGTGATTCCTGTTGAGACCTCCACTTCAGATATATATATATATATATTTTTTTTTTTTTTAAATTTTTTTAACGTTTATTTATTTTTGAGACAGAGAGAGACAGAGCATGAACGGGGGAGGGTCAGAGAGAGAGGGAGACACAGAATCAGAAGCAGGCTCCAGGCTCTGAGCTGTCAGCACAGGGCCCGACGCGGGGCTCGAACTCAAAGACCGCGAGATTGTGACCTGAGTTGAAGTCGGACGCTTAACTGACTGAGCCACCCAGGCGCCCCTATATTTATTTATTTTTAAGTAATCTCTACAACCCCGAGATCAGGAGTTGTATGCTCCTCCAACTGAGCCAACCAGCTGCCCTAAGAGACCTCCACTTTTACTCATGGATTATTTGGAAGTGTGTTATGTGGTTTCCAAGGGTTTGGAGATTTCCCTGTTATCTGACTGTTAATGATTTCTAGCTTTATTTTCTTGTGGTTGAAACACATCATATATAATTTCAGCTTTTAAAATTTTATTGAGATTTATTTATGGCTCGGAATATAGTTTGTTTTGCTGTATGTTCTGTGGGTTCTTGAAAGAATGTATACTTTGTTGTCTTGGAGTGTTCTGTAAATATCAGTTGGACCTTATTGATGGTGTTGTTGAGTTCTATAATCTTGTTGGTTTTCTGTCTAGTTCTGTCAGTTGTTGAGAGAGTGGTGTTGAAGCCTTCAGCTGTTACTGGAGATTTCTCTGTCTTTTCAGTTTTATTAGATTTTGCTTCACATATTTTGCAGGTTTGTTCAGTGCGTACGCTTTTACCGTTGCTGTGTCTTCCTGGTGGATTGACGCTTTATTAATATATAATATCCTTCTCTGTCTCTGGTAATTTTCTTTGTTCTGAAGTCTACATTATCAAATACTAATATAGCCACTCTAGCTTTTTTAAAATTTGATTAATGCTTGCATGATATACCTTTTCCTATCCTTTTATTTTCAACCTGCCTATATTGTTATATTTGAAATGACTTTCTTGTAGATAGCATATACTTGGGTCATGTTTTCAGATGTATATATTGGATCATGTTTTTTGTTGTTTCTTCGTTCCAAATCTGGAATATATGAAGTAAAATGAAAAGTCAGGGAATTCACCTCCATGTGGTTCCTCAGGCACCAAGGCCAGTCTGCCTCCTCTCTACTGTTCAGAGTGTTCTTTTGCTTCCTTTGTATATATAATGTTAGGGTTTTTAGTTGTATTTAGCAGGAAGAACAGGGAAAAGTAGATCTACTCCATCTTCCTGGAAGTGGACATTATAGGCTTTTGTTTTATTTAACTGTTGTATTCTCATTACCTAGACTCATGTAATTGGTATTCAGTAAATATTTGTGAATGAATTAATTAATTGTTATTGATCAGTGTGAATCTGTTAATTTTATGTGTAAAATATTTGATTTTTAATTGTAAAACATGTAGAGAATGTTACTCTCCCTCCACCCTAAGCCAGATTTAGTCATACCTACGTAAATAATTTATCTTAATGTTTTTTAATGCTCGGTTATTTTTGAGTGGCAGGGAGGGGCAGAGAGACAGACAGAGATTGAGACACAGAATCCAAAGTAGGCTCCAAGCTCTGAGCTGTCAGCACAGAGCCTGACGCAGGGCTTGAACTCAGAAACTGCAAGATCATGACCTGAGCCAAAGTCAGACACTTAACAGACTAAGCCACCAGTCCGCCTCATAATTTGATTTAATTTGATTATTTATACTTTGCCTAACCTTTAATAATCTGGCAGAAAGTGAAATTTAGAAAAAAGCATATTTAGCTCTACATGTTTATATTCTTTATACATAAGTGATACAAAGTCTAACCAACACATTTTTCAGTTTTATTATACTTTTCTGACAAATGAATTTGTAGAGATTGAGTGAGATGGAGACAGTTATGCCCCTTAAAGTAATTAAAACCCCACAGACAATTTGGGATATATAGACATAAGTTTTATTTCAAGATCATTTCTGTTGTATTTTATTAGTTAGAAGCCTGTTTACCACTTTTGGAGATAAATTGAATTAAAATATTGTATCAAGTATTTAACAGGTGTTACCTGAAACAAGTTGTACCTCTGGATAAGGATCCAACTTAGGAAATATTTTTTTCCTCTTCAGTCTTCAAGGATTTTTATTGCCCTTCTGTTTAAATGGTGCTATTCTAGGTCCCTTCAATAATCAGGAGATGGCGGAATGGTTTCAGGCGGGCTATTTTACCATGTCTTTATTGGTGAAGAGAGCGTGTGATGAAAGCTTCCAACCTCTTGGTGATATCATGAAAATGTGGGGAAGGGTTCCCTTCTCTCCCGGTCCAGCTCCCCCTCCTCATATGGTAAGTACCGTATAGGTCACTCAGAACACATGCTAGATGCAGAAACGCTTGCTTCTCTTTGTAAGCACAACCTAGATATTGTGTCTAATGAGGAAGAAACTGTAGTTCTTTGAAAGCAATTGAAATGGCAGTGGGCAGTCTGATTGGAGACTGCATACCTATCCATAATGATCTTTTCAAAACTCAAATACCTGTGTCCTCCCCCCCTTCCCCCCCCACCCCGTCTCCAAATTCTAAAGAAACAAAATCCTTCAGTAGCTTTCCAGCAGGTGTAGAATAAAAAACGTCTTATCCTGACTTGCCTACCAGCTACTACATGTTCTGGCTCCTTACTTTTCTAAGCTCACTTCAGAGCTTTTACTTTTTTTTTTTTTTTTTTAAGTTTATTTATTTTGAGAGAGAGATACTGAGTTCACGTGTGCGTGCGCAAGTTGGGGAGGGGCAGAGGCGGGGAGGAGAGAATCCCAAGCAGGCTCTGTGCTGGCAGTGTAGAGATCATGACCTGAGCTGACACCCAGAGTCGGACCCTTAACCAACTGATCCCTCTAGGCGCCCCCCAGAGCTCTTACTTTTATCCAAGATGCTTCAGTTAGGTGACTTCTTTGGAGTTTCTTTCTGCCTCTAGTTAGAATGCACATTCTCCTCTCCTCCCCTTTCCTTCCCGCCTCTCTGTTTGCCTCTTGCTTTCGGAATCATAAATTTTCTGTCTTAGGTTTACCTTAAAGCAAATAAATGTCGCTAATAGACAATTCCAGTGCTTTGAATATTTTGAAGACTTTTTCTTTGTTTAATGTTAGTTACTGGTATGTTAACTAAAAACTGGATCATAATGTAACCTTCCTTGTGTACTGGCACTGGAAGGCCTTTGAAGGGCAGTTCCTACCCCTCTGTAGCTGCGTCTGGGCCTCTTCCTATAGAGTTCGTTTGGGAGGGCTGTGGATCTGCCTTACTTCTTCTTCTCCAGGTTGGGATGTCAGGGGGCTGCCATAGTCAGAAGTGGCCACAGTTAAAAACGTTTAGTGTGAACATTGGATTTCTGCAGTAACATTCACCATTGATTTATTCATCAACTGCATATTGAGGGCCTGTGCTAGGCCTTGTGGTAGGTTCTTATGAGATGAAGGTAAATAGGGCACAACTTCTATGGTCAGAGGAGTTCATAGGTGAGAATAGCAGCTGTCAAACTTATTTGGCCATAGCCCATAGTAAAAAAAAAAAAAAAAAAGTTTTACACCACTCCTCTGTACATTCATATATACTGTATGTATATTCATAACTGTACACACATACACATATTTGTGCAATAAGCTTCACAAAATATTTAAAATTTTTTTTTTAATGTTTATTTTGAGAGAGAGAGAGAGGCAGAGAGAAACTGTGCATATGGGGGAGGGGCAGAGAGAGAGGAGAGAGAGAATCCCAAGCAGGCTCTGCACTGTTACCACAGAGCCCGATGTGGAGCTCGAACTCATGAAACCGTGAGATCACGTCCTGAGCTGAGATCAAGAGTTGGACCCTTAACTGACTGAGCCACCCAGGCACCCATTATAATATTTTATGCCATGCACTTTTTTCTTTTTCTTGCTTTCTTGCTTTCTTGCTTTCTTGCTTGCTCGCTTGCTCACTTGCTTGCTTTCTTTCTTTCTTTCTTTCTTTCTTTCTTTCTTTCTTTCTTTCTTTCTCCTTCTCTCCCTCTCTATTCTCTTTCCTTTCTCTTCTTTCCTTTCCCTCCCTCCTTTTCCTTTTCCTTTTCCGGTTCCTCCCCTCCCCTCCCCTTCCTTCTCTCCCCTCCTCTCCTTCCCTCCCCTCCCCTCCCCTCCTCTTCTTTCACATGTAAATGTTGATCTTGACCCAGTAATTGATGTCAGTCCATGATGGGTTGAGACCTCGTATAATTTGGAGAACATTTATATACCAAGTTGGAACTTTATTTCCATTCTCTGAAATTGGGATGAGTTATCATGCATGTCTCAGAACTTTTGAAAGTTCATCCCTTGCCCGTTGCCTGACTTCCAGTTACAGGGGCTGAGCCTCCATTAGACTGCTTAACAGGAACAACCATGGCAAGCTGTGTCTCTGTCAGCTATGATTGCTAATCCCTGAATAGCCCTGATAAGAGTTCACCTGGATGATGAATATACCTTGAAGTGTAGGTTTTTTTTTGTTTTTGTTTTTGTTTTTGTTTTTGTTTTTTTAACGTTTATTTATTTTTTTTGAGACAGAGAGCATGAACGGGGGAGGGTCAGAGAGAGGGAGACACAGAATCAGAAACAGGTTCCAGGCTCCGAGCTGTCAGCACAGAGCCCGATGCGGGGCTCGAACTCACGGACCGTAAGATCATGACCTGAGCCGAAGTCGGCCGCTTAACCGACTGAGCCACCCAGGCGCCCCTGAAGTGTAGGTTTTTATGTAGACATTTTATTTTTATTTTTTAAAAGATTTTATTTTTAAGTAATCTCTACACTCAACATGGGGCTCAAACGTGCAACCCCAAGAGTCGCATGCTCTACCAACTGAGCCAGTCAGGCACCCCTTAATAAAAGTAAGCTCTACACCCTGTGTGGGGCTTGAACTCTTGACCCCAAGATCAAGAGTTAACATGCTGTACTGACTGAGCCAGCCAGGTGCCCCCTTATGTAGAAATTTGACATTAACCTAGTGTAGCTTCCAATCTTCAGTGTATAGTGGAAAAGAAAAATGTCCCTGAATTTCAGACGATCGCTACCCCCAAGAAACTGTGTATCAAATGTTTCATTCCAAACCATGATCTGTGCACAATAAAGATGTAAACTGTTCACTAATGATTTACCGTAGTCTGTGTTACCCTTATGCTTTTATTATTTCTTTTATTTAACATAACATTTTACATAACATTTTATTTTTCCGAGTTTTAACTTTGCAAAATTTAAATTCCAGCCATGTTATTTGAAATATAAACTAAAAAACAGCTTATTTTTTCTAACTCATGATGTATTAATAGCAATAGAAACACCTAATTTTGGGGTGGAGAATTAGTTTTCAAAGATTTTTCGTATTTTGTTTAAATTAAAAATTTCTCCGTGTTTTTAAGAAGACCGACTTCTATATTGCTTTTTCTGTTCATTATGAGCCATTATAATATTCTACTGTAACATTTCCTTTTAACTTTTTTTTCCCTTTTAGCTTTAGATAATTTTACTCCTTTCTGTTTTGTTCCATTTCTCTAATTTCTACAGGATTCCCAAATTTAAGAATCACTTTTAACATTGGGAAATTATACCTTTTTTAGTTACAGTAATGACTGTGGGGTACGTACAGTACAACATTTAGGTTCAAAAGTAGGAGGGGAGGACCTTATGGGAAATTCCTTACAGGGAATCTCTTAAAATGCAGATACCACCTTCTTCTGCTAGGTGGCACTGTTCAGCTTTTAAAGACGCTGAGTTTTTGCAATAGTTAAGCGTTTGGGGCAGAAAGGTGGAGTGTAATGTGAAGATCTCAGATTCAGTTTGCTCTCAGATATATGTAGTAAATGGCTTTTAGACTCTCTGCAATTTATTCAGTGGTATTTCTTCTCCCACCCCTTTGCTCCCAGGGAGAGTTGGACCAGGAACGACTGACCAGGCAGCAGGAGCTCACGGCCTTGTACCAGATGCAGCACCTTCAGTACCAGCAGTTCTTGATACAGTAAGAGCAGTAATGCTGTAGGTGGCAGTGCAGAATTCAGAGTGCCTTTAGGTAGAATTTCCTGAGTTGCACCTTTCACAGCAGAGAACTAAGAGTTGATAGGATACTTCAGGTACCCATCTAGTGACATGTTACCACTATGTATTTGGAGTTTGGTCTTATCTTCTTATTACCTACCATAAATTTGCAGAAAATGACATATAACTATAATCTTGCAAGCTCTTTGCCTTCTAAAGCAAGAAACAACAAGCATTTTAAGACTCAAACACCTTCTAAATGGCTGGCTCAACTGTGAACATCACAGAGAAAAAACATAGATGAGAGGGCAGGAAGAAGTAAAGATTTCTACTGTTAGTAGTGGTGTGGAATGATAGCAGAATCACTTAGATTGTGTGTCCCTTTGGTAGAGGAAGTAAGATTTGCCGTCATCCAGTGCAAAGATTGGCAAACCAGCTTGGTACCTGTTTTTATGAGCAGAGTTTTAATGGAACATAGCCACACCCATTTGTATATTGTCTGTGGCTGCTTTTGCACTACAGCAGAAGAGTTGAGTAGTTGCATATGGCGTACAAACTTAAAATATTTACCGTCTGGCTCTTTATAGATAAAAATTGTCTACCTCTCGGGGCGCCTGGGTGGCGCAGTCGGTTAAGCGTCCGACTTCAGCCAGGTCACGATCTCGCGGTCTGTGAGTTCGAGCCCCGCGTCGGGCTCTGGGCTGATGGCTCGGAGCCTGGAGCCTGTTTCCGATTCTGTGTCTCCCTCTCTCTCTGCCCCTCCCCCGTTCATGCTCTGTCTCTCTCTGTCCCAAAAATAAATAAAAACGTTGAAAAAAAAAATTGTCTACCTCTGATCTAGTGGGGGAAAAAAAAACCCAGATTTTCCAAGCTGAAACAAATTTTGAGAATTTTTATACAAGTGATTTTAGTTTTGGAAAGGGTGCTTCATTTGGAAATAGCTATTAGTTTGACTCTGTTTTATTAAAAAAGTTTTTTTTAACGTTTAATCAGTTTTGAGAGAATGAGAGACAGAGCATGAGCTGGGGAGGGGCAGAGAGAGAGAGGCACAGAATCCGAAGCAGGCTCCAGGCCTTGAGCTGTCAGCACAGAGCCCAACATGGGGCTCAAACCCACAAACCACAAGATTATGACCTGAGCTGAAGTCAGACGCTTAACCAACCAAGCCACCCGGTTTCCCTGAATCTGTTTATTTTTCACTTGGTTTCTGATGAAAGGCTATTATTTTCAGAGAGTTTGCCAGTTTTTGACATTTTGTGATTTTTTTTTTCTATCCTCTTATAGACAACATGCTGAGGATACATATGTTGTCTATAAGTTCAGTTCTTTCTAGGATGAAGTAGACAATTTTCTGTGTAACTGTCGTTATCATGAAGCGTTGTTAAAAATATATTTGATAGCTCTTTCTCATGGTATTTTTGGGGGGTGGTGGACTGGCCTTTTAGTGTCTTTAGTGTCTTTTAGTCTTTTAGTGTCTCAGTAAAGTGCACTAAATGTGGATAGACAGGTTATGCTTTATTTTACTTTTTGAAGACAACAATATGCGCAGGTTTTGGCTCAACAACAGAAAGCAGCCCTGTCTTCGCAGCAGCAGCAACAGTTGGCACTTCTTCTCCAACAGTTCCAGGCTCTGAAGATGAGGTTGGTGGTCACTCCATGACGGGTCATGTACGTGTGTACGTGTGTGTGTGTGTGTGTGTGTGTGTGTGTGTGTTAAAGAGAAGAACGGAAATTTTGGTATTGTGTGAACTCTGATATCAAAATACCCACACACAACACATTTTTGTGTATTGTGTATAAAAACAGGATATAGTTTTTAAAAATAATCTGTCAATGAAGCATTTTTAGTCTCTTTACTCATAGAGGATAAATTTGGAATAGTAACCAAGGAATAAAGAAAACATTTGAGAAGTAGTGTATTCTTATAGAACCAGCAATAAAAAAATTATAGTCTAGAAGTTTAATCTCATTTCACCCATGGTATGTCAAAAGAGATATGAACATTGCCACACGGAGTTAAAATTTTCCAGAACCCAAAAGCCTTTTTTTTTTTTTTTTTCTTCAACGTTTTTTATTTATTTTTGGGACAGAGAGAGACAGAGCATGAACGGGGGAGGGGCAGAGAGAGAGGGAGACACAGAATCGGAAACAGGCTCCGAGCCATCAGCCCAGAGCCCGACGCGGGGCTCGAACTCACTGACCGCGAGATCGTGACCCGGCTGAAGTCGGACGCTTAACCGACTGCGCCACCCAGGCGCCCCCCCCAAAAGCCTTTAAGATAAGTCTGAGGAAAAGGAAATTATGCTTGAAGCCTTAAATTTCTATTATAGATTTCAGATTATCATTCAGTGTATTTCCTTCAAGTGTATCGCTGACTGTCCTAAAAACCTTACTGTCCAATTTAACCAAAGCCTTTCACATTTCTCTTTTGAGTCCTAACCCATCTTGTGGGGAAAGCAGGTTAGGTAGGTGGTAAGGTACCAGTTTAGACCCTGGGAGGCTGAAGGACGTGATTGACATAATACACAGAAAACTTCAGAGATAGAAAAAAATGAAGCCTTTTGACTTAAGGTCTGTGGGTTTTTCATTATAACATGCTGTCTCTATGACTTCTACTGGCTTTTTATTCTGGGGTGTTTTTTGTTTTTTGTTTTTTTTCAAGACAGTCGGTATATTCATTATTTAGAAATCAACATTTGTTAATACCTTGACTCCAGAAGTGGGATGAATGTGCCTCTTTGTTCCTCTCCTAAATGGTTTTTTGGTAGTGTTGTATTTTAGTTAAAACAGTGAAGGAGTTTTCTGGCCATATTGCCTGGAAAACCTACAAATCATGTAGAAATTTCTCTTTATTATTATTTTTTTTTTTGCAAATGACAAGAACACGTGAATTTTTTTATTTCCTTTTTGCAGAATATCTGATCAGAACATCATTCCTTCAGTAACTAGGTCTGTGTCAGTGCCAGATACTGGTTCTATCTGGGAGCTTCAGCCAACAACCTCACAGCCTACAGGTAAAAATTTAGATTCGCCTTTAGTATAGCTCCAAGGATTTAGACTCTTACTTTGTAATTCAGTTTTTAAAAAATGTGTCCGTTTTTGAACCATTTTATTTATTTTTGAACCATTTTATATTGAATACTAACAAAGAGTCTCATTAGACCCCAGAAAAGGACTGAAAATACTGTTGAAACTATACTGTTAAAGATTTGCTAAAAGTCTTTAGTAGATAAATTTCATGAATTTGAGCTAGCCTCTCTTTTTTGTGTTGCTGTAATTGGTGTGGGAAAGTGTTTTAAATTTTGATTGATTTATTCTGCCAGAGTGAAAAAAAAAAGCTTTAGTAAAAACATCTCTTCTTTTGAGTGAAGGGTTAATGCATAGCTTAACACTCTAGGTACCCAGAAGTTTTGGGATGAGAAAAGCCTGCTTTATTTTATTGAAAAAATTTTTGATGTTTGTTTAATTTTGAGAGAGAGAGAGAGAGAGAGCGCGCGCACGCGAGCAGGGGAGGGACAGAGAGAGGGAGACACAGAATATGAAGCAGGCTTCAGGCTCTGAGCTGTTAGCACAGAGCCCAATGCAGGGCTCAAAATCACGAACCATTAGATCATGATCTGAGCCTAAGTCGGACGCTTAACCGACGAAGCCACCCAGGCACCCCGAGGAAAGCTTGCTTTAAAGTGAACACCCTATTTCATTCTCTTATCTTTTTACATCAAATTAGGAAATTTGGGGCTGAGATTTTTTGTTGTTGTTTAAAGCCTTGATATTGCTGGAACACTTTTGGTTTTTAATGTCTGATACCTGGAGAAGTAGGTAGTTTGAGTGAACCGTAGACAAATCCTTACAAGAGATTATAGTTAATGTTGACAATTCTCAGGAACCATGGGCATTGGTAGATTTTTCTTTTCTTTCTTTCTTTTTTTAATGTTTATTGTTTAGAGAAAGAGAGCACAAGTGGGGAAGGGCAGAGAGAGAGACACACACACATATAGAATCTGAAGCAGGCTCTAGGCTCTGAGCTGTCAGCACAGAGCCTGATGCAGGGCTCAAACTCACAAGATTGGCGGATTTTTCTTAGAGCCATTGAGCTATTCAGGCTATAGTTCTTTTACTAACATTGATCTTGGGGATTATAGCAGGAGAAGGACTGATTATCATCAACTTTTCCTGCTCTGTGTACTTGATTTTTTTTGGTAGTCATTTATAGTTGTGATGTTAAAATATTCTCCAATGTTGGGAGAAGTATTTTTAAGTACCTTATTGAACAGTTTCTTTTTGGGTATGATACAGTCAAGGCCCTTTAAAATTGTCCATTGGTTTTATACAAACAATAGTTTATAGTATAGAAATAGGAGTGTAGGGAATAGAGAATGCTGAAAAGTGGTGTCCGTGGACCTTTTGCTGGCAGTAGGAAGGCAGACTCAGAAGACTTTATCTATTTGTTTACTTCTGCATTTGACCCTGTGCTGCCTTTCAGGTCAGCAGGACCCATTGTGATTTGTGAGACTTGCCCAGCTTTTCCAGAGGCCTCCCCTCCTCCAGCTGTACCTCTTTCTCTTTGGCATGAAATTCATATAACATAAAATTAACGATTTAAGAAAATTAAAAAAATTTTTTGATGTTTGTTTATTTTTGAGAGAGAGAGAGACAGACAGACAGACAGATAGGCAGACAGCATGAGCTGGGGAGGGGCAGAGAGAGAGGAGGAGACACAGAATCCGAAGTAGGCTCTAGGCTCTAAGCTGTCAGTACAGAGCACGACACAGGGCTTGAAGCCACAAACTGAGTGATCATGACCTGAGCCAAAGTCGGATGCTCAACTGACTGAGCCACCTTGGTGCCCCAAGAAAAATTTTTAATGCTTATTTATTTTTGAAAGACAGAGAGAGAGAATGAGCAGGAGAGGGGCAGAGAGAAAGGGAGACACAGAATTTGAAGCAGGTTCCAGGCTTTGAGCTATCAGACAGAGCCTGATGAGGGGCTCAAACTCATGAGCCACGAGATCATGACCTGAGCCCACATTGGACGCCTAACAGACTGAGCCACCCAGGCGCCCCCAAATTAATCATTTTTAGATGAACAATTCAGTGGCATAGAACACATTCACAGTATCATGCAACTACTCAGTTCTCTCCAGTTTCACAGTTACATACCTCTCTTGACCCCACTCCTCTTGGTTTGCGATAAGAGGTTGTATGGCTACTGGGAATACTGTGGGCTTTAGGGTCTAATGCACTGGGATTTAAATCCTGGCATGGCCATGTGCATGGTATGTGTCCTTGGGAATGTTTCAGAACTATCCCCAACCCTTAGCATGTTCATCAGTAAGAATGGGGTGTGTGAACAGAAGTAGGGTTTTTGAGGATGAAATTAGTTTCCCAGTACATGCCTGGTAATTTATTTTCTTCCAGATGTGTTGAAGGATACTGATTTAAACCAGAGCCCATATGCAGTTCAGTCTACCTAAAAGCAGCCCAGATTTGTATGATGGAGCTTATTCAGGGACAGGGAAATAGCTTTTTTCATTATGCTTGTGGAGATGTGACCATGTACATAAGCTCTGATATTCCTCATTTTAACCCTTGTTGTCTTACAGTTTGGGAAGGTGGTAGTGTATGGGATCTTCCCCTTGACACCACGACTCCAGGACCTGCCCTTGAACAGCTTCAGCAGATGGAGAAGGCCAAAGCTGCAAAGGTCTGAACCTCATTCTTCTGTAATAAAGCATGCTTTCCAGCTGTCAGACACAGGGATTTGTTTACTGACATCTCTGTCTCTCTGGCCACTTAGACTTTGCCCTGTTAGTTTACTGTACTTACCTGTTATAAGCACGTTTGTATTCTAACCTTATTATTCCCTTTTCTCCCAGAAAAGACCTCAAACAATTAAAATTAGCAAGTTTAAATTAAATCAGTTAAAATTGGTTGGTTAACCCATTTATGATTATGATTATATGGATACTTTAATTACATTATTCATGGTGTAAACACCTGTTACAAATACTAAAACCTAGGAAAATATACACTGCATTCTTATTAGACCCTTGATTTATGGCTTGAATTCCCACACCGAATCTTTATAGTGATGTTAGTTTATATTTCTTAGTGTCTCCAGACATGTGGCTGAAAAGTTCCAACATTAACATTAGATTCTATGTTCCATTCACATTTTCTGGAGGAGCAAGGAATCTTGCCAGCTGAGGATGTCTTATCAACACTTATGTCATTGTAATGACTTTTGGGTTCTCATTCCTCAGGGAAAATCTCGTTCCTATTTTATACTTAATGTGTTCTTATCCTCTGCAGTAGTGACAGTCTCCTTAGAGTGCCCAGAATGTAGAAAGGGTTCATGGTCAGAGTCTGTCTCCATAAACAAGTGAGAGACCATAATTCAACTAATTCTTGAGAGTTTTCTAGTACTGTAGTGCTTTGTGCTGGGAACACGTGGGATAAATGATAGGAATTTGCAGTCTTTTGTGTCTGGGGTATGTGTGTTGAAGGAGCGAGGGCAATGACAATCAGGCAAGTAACACAGTTACAAAATACTACCTACTCTCACCCACTTAGGTGGGCATCATGAATTGGGTGACACTGCTGATGGACAGAAATACATACACTAATTTCCAGTTGAAGAATAGTAGAATTTAACCCACTTGAAAGAAATAATTCCTGTAATGGCTCAGAAATGCCTGAGAACATACTGGTTCAGGAAGCAGCTAAATAATTTGGTCTGGCTTGGAGCCATGGTGTGTCTGAGGGATACATGATGAGAAGGCTAAGATGAGGCAGGCCAGTCATGAGCGCCCTTACACATGTCATGTTAGAGAGTAAGGATTTATTTTCAGGGTGAAGGATGATGTTAAATGTAAGCCCGGGAGTGATTTTTTTTTTTTTTTTTTGGTGGAGCTTAAGATGTTGTGCTGGGGAATGTGGGCAAAACTGTATGCTGGGAAGACAAGTAAGGGACTCTTAGAAATGTGGTTGAGAGAGTGAAGGCTCAGGGGCACCTGAGTGGCTCAGTCAGTTGAGCATCTGACTCTTGGTTTTGGCTCAGGTCATGAGATCAAGCCCTGCATTGGGCTGTGTGCTGACGGTGAGGATCCTGCTTGAAATAGATTCATTCATTCATTCATTCATTCATTCATTCTCTCTTTCCCTCCCTCCCTCCCTCCCTCCCTCCCTCCCTCCCTCTGTCCCTGTCCCCTGCTCATGCATGTGCTTGCATACTGCCTCTTAAAAAAAAAAAAAAAAAAAAAAAAGGAAGTGAAGGCCTGAAATGTACGTGTGGCCGTGGGCTGGGCTTGGAGACTAGGGCCTGGGTTGAGCTGGTATCTCAGAACCGTAAATGATAGAATTTGTTAAGTGGTAGTTCTTCAAATTTTAAAGAACTCTGTGATTCATGCTACCAGCTTTATAACATTGCTGTTGAAGCCTAACAGTGTAGACACATCAGTCAGAAAATCTTCAGTAGATGTGAAGAAAATCAGTAGATCTTCAGTCAGAAAATCCTTTGTTAGAGATGAGCAAAGAGGTGCTGCCCCAAAAGAATTCTGACGTGACTCTTATATTGGCCACTTTCACCCATCCCTAGAAGATCAGTTATGGTAGTGTGGAGCGAGGAGGCAGGTAAATGTCAGGGAGAGTGCATTCAATTTGGAAGAGCAGAACACTGTTCTGCTTATTGGGACATATCAGAGCTTAGTTCTCGTTTTTCTTTTTTGAAGTTTATTTTTAGAGAGAGAGAGAGAGAGCACGAGTGGGAGAGGGGGAGGAGAGAGAGAGAGAGAGAGAGAGAGAGAGAGAGAGAGAGAGAGAGAGAGAGAGAATATGAGAATGAGACTATCCTAAGCAGGCTCTGTGCTGTCAGCGAAGAGCCCGCTGTGGGGCTCAAACTCATGAAGCCATGAGATCATGACCTTAGCCAAGATCAAGAGTCAGACGCTTAATCAACTGGGCCACCCAGGTGCTCCCAGAGCTTAGTTCTTACAGAGCTGGTTTCATCACTCAGCTGCAGTACAGGCACCTGTGAGCGGTGTAGTGTCTGCACCTTCCAGTCTCTCTTAATGGCAGTGGTCAGTCATGTTGGAGTGTTTCTGTGCTTGGCTTTAAGTTTCTAAGAGTATTTTCATGTCATCACAGCTAGAACAGGAGAGAAGAGAGGCAGAAATGAGGGCAAAACGGGAGGAGGAGGAGCGAAAGAGGCAAGAAGAACTCCGGAGACAACAGGAGGAAATCCTTCGGAGGCAGCAGGAGGAAGAAAGGAAGAGGCGGGAAGAGGAAGAGCTCGCCCGAAGGAAACAGGTATACCTTGGGGAGCGCCGACCCCAGCATTAGCCCTAGACCAGATTCATGGTTCTCGGAGACGGTCACTTGAAGTTGGGAAGGAGTTAACAGCCAGATCGAGATTAGAAATCCAGGAGAGTCACTTCCTTTAGAATAAATGTCTGTTACCCACTAGCAGCCCCTGCTGCTAGTTTCAGTCCGGGTAGATCTGGAGTTGCTTTTTTTTTTTTTTTTTAATATTTTCAGTTAGATTTCAGAAGTAACTAAGTCTTTGCTCATTTATTTATTTATTTATTTATTTATTTCTTTTTATTTACTTATTAGAGAGAGAGCAGGGGAGAGGGGCAGAGAGAGGGAGAGAGAGAAAATCTTAAGCAGGCTCCACAGCTTAAGGCTCCGAGCTTCAATGGGAAGCTCGACTTAAGTATTTATGACCAGTGTCGACTGGCTTTCATGTATTTTAACCACTTATGTATCTTTTTTTGTGAATTCTCTTTTCATTTGCTTGACCTGTTTCTCTGTTGGGATTTTTTACTTATCCCAGTTGAAAGAATCCACTCTGAAATAGCTCCTAAGTGCAGTGTTATCTCACATTTCATCCCATTTTTGGCCCCAAGAAGTACTCTGTGAAAAACAAAAAGGTCCATGCTGAAATTAGATCTGAACTACTAATACTTCTTAGAGTTACATTCTACACTAGCTTGTAAGGGCTCTAAGAAGTATTGCAGTAAAGAAATCAGTTGAATCCTGTGTTGCTCAGTATTTCCTAAATTATTTTGACGATGAGACCCTTTTCTGTGTACTTGCAACTTTGTTCTTCAGAATATGTTCTAGAATACATGGCTTTACTCAGTACTTCTGACTAGAGAGCTTATTCCTACAACACCAGGCATTTTGGATTGCTATGGTGATTTGATCTGTGTTCTAGGTTCCCGATTGAATGATTGATTGATTGATAGATAGATAAAGGAGAACTAATGGTACCAGCAGAGACACCAAAGTGTGAGGCCTCATGTGGCCCTTTCTGGGGTTAATCAGTAAATGATGTAGCTAATGTAGAATCCAGGGTAGACTCTCATTATAGTGCTGTGTAACTACTAATACTTCAAATACAAATTATTTTAATGGTTGATATGTCTGTCTCCTAACTCACATACTTACTTTTTACTCTAGATCCTGATTATATCCTTTTTATATTTACTGTTGAAGAACCTTAGCACATAGTCTATTTCTTTTCAAATTATAATGGGATATATTGAGATCCAGAGTTTTTCTCTCTCTTCCTCTCTCTCCCTCCCTCCCTTGCCCCCCCCCCACACCTTTTTTTTTTTTTTTTTTAATTTAGGAAGAAGCTCTGCGACGTCAAAGGGAGCAAGAAATTGCATTAAGGCGACAGCGAGAAGAGGAAGAAAGACAACAGCAAGAAGAAGCTCTTAGGAGACTGGAAGAGAGGAGGAGAGAAGAGGAGGAAAGGCGGAAGCAGGAGGAGTTGTTACGCAAGCAGGTGACACCTGGCTTGCTCTTCTCATTGCTTCTTTGAAGCTAGGGTTTGTGATTAGAAAGTGTTTGGATGTGAAGATGGCCTGTTGACTTAAAATTACCATGAGACCTAACTGACTCTTAACTACTTTTATGATGACTGTTCCACATGTAATTATAAAAGCTGAATGAAATCTCAAAGAACCAAGAAACCCTCAGAATACTGGACAGAAATCTAAAGGCCTTTAAAATACCAGCTGTGAGATCTGCAAGTTCACTGCTTCTGCTTGAGGGTGCTCTGCAGTTTTTTAAAGTGCACTGTTCAGTGCTGCGTGGTATTTTCACAGGCTATGAGCAGTCACCACTATCCAGTCCCAGGCCAGCCAGGCCATTCTGCCTCTGCAGCCAGCCAGAACCCCTAAAGCATTTCCTTTTAATGTTTAAGAACTTTGTTTTTTTTTTTTTAAATTTAGGAGACTATTTTTAGAACAGTATTAGATTTTCAAAAACGTTCGGTTGATAATATGGTTTCTTCTAGTATTATCTTACGTTAGTACGGTACATTTGTCAACAGTAAACCAATGTTGATCCATTATTTTAAACTAAAGTCTATGGTTTTTTCACATTTCCTCAGTTTCCCCCCAATGTTCTTTTTCTGTTCCCAGATCCCAAATCCAAAATAGTACATTTAGTTGTCTCCTTAGCTGCTTCTTCACTGTGACAGTTTTTCAGGCTTTCCTTATTTTTGATGACTTTGACAGTTTTAAGGAATAATTAATGGTCAGTATTAGGTTAACCCTCTATTGGAATTTATCTGACGTTTTTCTCACAATTAAACTGAGGTTATGGGTATTTGTAAAGTAGATCACACAAAGGCAAAGTGCCATTTTCATCATCCTCTATCAAGGGTGCATATTATCAACATGACTAATGACCAGTGATGTAGACCTTGGTCACCTGGCTGCGGCCATGCTTGTTTGTTTTCTCTGCTGTAAAGTTACTCTTGTCCCCACATACTGTACTCTCTGGAAGGAAATTACTATGGGCAATCCACACTTCTGGGTGTAGATTGACGCAAGCTGGAGATAACCTGCTTTTGGCTAAATTCTGGATTGAAACTCTTTGAACAACCTAAATACAATTAGAGGTAGAGAGCCTCAAGGGTAGATTGTGTATTGATTTGTCATTTGGTTTATTCATTTAACAGTTAACATGTTTGGTTGAGGTACTATATGCCGCTTACTGGGCATGTTTCTCTGGTAGAGTGTGAAACTTTTAAAGAAATTGTTTCTGTCCTCAGAAGTTCACAGGCTATGTTGGTGATGATTGTACAAGAAATAAATGCCACAGTTAGGATACATCAGCTGCAACACCAAAGTATTCACCTAAAAATAGTTGTTGTTTTTTTTTTTTTATTATTAAATATAATTTGTTGTCAAATTGGTTTCCATACAACACCCAGTGCTCATCCCAACAGGTGCCCTCCTCAATGCCCATCACCCATTAAAATAGTTTAAACAACAGATCACATGTCAAGTAAGGCAGTTACGACTTGAGTAACTCAGAGGTGTCATTAAGGATCCACGTCCTTTGCAGACTTCTGCTCTGTTTTTTAGGTGGGTTGACTTTTAACTTTAGATGTTTCATGTCCTGATTAGGCATTTTGTATACCATATCCTTGGAAAGCCTGTAAGGGAATGGCCCTTCTCTTGTGCTTCTTTTGTTTCAGAAGAATATCTTCTCTAGAAGCCTTCCAGCAGGCATCCCTTTGGCCTAAATCATATCACATGATTCTAGTTACATTGGAAGCAAAATCTGGCATTTTGGACCTCTGAGGTGACATAGAGGCTCTGTCTATAAGGAAGACGCCTAAAAGGAATGGTTGTTGGATAGGTAGAAATAATTGTTGACACAGGTGGTATAGGAGCAAACAGGAGGACAGGGTATAATTGGAGATCATGAAAAGGTGGGGGAGCAGGGAGGTGTCTCGGTGGTTCAGTTGGTTAAGTGTCTAAGTCTTGATCTCAGCTCAGGTCTTGATCTCAGAGTCGTGAGTTCAAGTCTTGCCTTGGGCTCCACGCTGGACGTGAAGGCTATTTAAAAAAAAAAAAAAGGAAAGAAAAAAGGCAGAGGGGAAGTCTGTCTCCTAAAGACTAGGGAAGTCATTCATAGAGTAGTTGACATCTGCCTTCAGTTTTGGAAAATGAAGGGGAAGGTGCTCTCAGGAAAAACACAGCATTGTAGGCACAGTAAGCAGACTCTGTGGAGGTAGGTGAGGAGCGTTCCAGAGGGCATAGTGGAATGACTTTGAGGAAGGGAAGCAGAAGGAAAATGAGCCAAGGTACAGGACAGAGTGGTAGAGGGAGGGACAATAGGTCAAGGAGAGATGTTCCAAAGGACCTGTGGGACCTCCAGAGGTGTGAATCAGGGATGGAATTTAAATGATCTTGTAAGGTTGCTCTGGTTCCACAACTGGGTGAGGCTTTCCTGGTAATCTGTCCTTGCAAGGTCCTGGTAGGTTTTCAAACTCAGCATCCTGAAAAGCTAACTCTGCCTTAACGGAGGACCAGTTGCCAGGAGCTTTGCTACAGTTGGCAGGTGATCTCTTAGATCAGTACTTACTACAAATGGTCAAAGTGACATTTCTTTTATGACGAAATTAGCAAATAAGTTATAATTTTATCCTGTGAGCATTCTAGGCTTTTGTGGCTGTTGTAAATAGATTTTAAAAGAAATCTTCTGTCTTACATCATCATAAACAAAGTTCCTGATTTTTCTGGTGTATCTATGGCTTTTTGACAAAAGCCTTCGAAAGCGATTCGGACTTTTTTTTTTTTTTTTTTTAAACATCTTATTCTCTCGTATATTTCTTTCTGGGAAGGAGGAGGAGGCTGCAAAATGGGCCCGGGAAGAAGAAGAAGCCCAGCGTCGATTAGAGGAGAACCGGCTGAGAATGGAAGAGGAGGCGGCCCGACTCCGGCACGAAGAGGAGGAGCGGAAGAGGAAGGAGCTGGAGCTGCAGCGGCAGAAGGAGTTGATGCGCCAGAGGCAGCAGCAGCAAGAGGCCCTCCGGAGGCTGCAGCAGCAGCAGCAGCAGCAGCAGCTGGCGCAAATGAAGGTGAAGCCCGGACGCCCACCACACACGCTGCCCGCCGGTGTTCGGAGGTGGATGCCAGCAGCGGCAGGAGCAGTGGCGCAGTGTGCTTTCTTTACTCTGAATGTGACCACTGTGGCTTCCTTTGTTTTTCCCCTAAGTAAGCTTCATGCCCAGTGTGGGGTCTGAACTCGCCACCCCAAGATCAAAAGTCACATGCTCTAGGGGCGCCTTGGTGGCTCGGTTGGTTGAGCGTCTAACTCTTGATTTCGGCTCAGGTCATGATTTCAGGGTCGTAGGATCAAGCCCTATGTCAGGCTCTGTGCTGAGCATGGATACTGCTTAGGATTCTCTTCCCATCTCCTCTCTCCCCCCCCCCCTCCCCCCCCCCTCCCCCTCTCCCTCTCCCTCTCCCTCTTAATAGCAGCCAGCAAGACTTGGTGACATTCTGGAAATGAGGCACAGAGGGAGATCTGGGGAGGCTCCTAGAGAGGAAGCCTTTGGTGACCATAAAGTTGTGGCACGAGTGATGGAGTGAGAGTAATTGGGAGAGAGGGACAGCTTTGTGGCAGGGCCCACATAACTTTACACGGGGTCTGTGGTTAGCAGTGTGGTTTAGTGTGTTCTGTCTTCAGGGCTTCACAGGAGAAAGACATAGGAATGGGACACTCGAATGCAGAGTGGTGAATGTAATGAGAGAGATGGCATCAGGCAGCGGTTCTCAGAGTATGAGCCCCTGGGAATTTGTTAGGAATGCAGATACTCAGGAGACCCACTCCAGAACCTCTTGGGGTGGGATGCAGCAATCTATGTTCAAACAAAGCCTCCAGGAGTTCTGATGCTTACTAAAATGTGAGAGCCACTGTCCACATGGGAAGTTGGGAAAGACTTGCTAGAAAATGATAACTTTTAAACTGAGGTATTAGTGAGGGAAAATTAAAAAAAAAAGAAAAAGAAAAAGCCCAACAGGCAGTTTGGAGAATGGAGGGGGTTTTTGAGCGAGAAGACCTGGGGTGAGCAGAGGAATGAAGTTCAGAAACACTGTGGTACTTCGGGGGGGATTTAGAAAGTGGTTACTGTTGTTGGAGAGTGAGGTATGAGAGAAGCGTGGGCAGGGTCCCGGTCACCGTGGCTTGTATATACTCTATTAGAGAACCAGGACTTAAAGGTGTGTAAAACAGAGTGGGCCACTCGAGTGTTTTCAGCTAGGAAATAGCACCGTCAGATGTGCAGGAGCAAATCTAAATGGAAGATGAATTTGGAAGGAGCAAAACGAGGTCAGCAGAGTGATTGCAAGGGGCTGATGGAGCAGTCCAGAAGGAGAAGGCGGCAATAATGGGATTGGAAAGGAGGAATTGAAGATAGCACTGATGATCGAGTGCTTGCTTTGTGTCAAGCACTGGACGACAGCTTTCCATACGTTACATCATTTCATCTTTACAGCCACGCTTAAAAGCTTAGGTGTGGATACCTGTGTTTTACCAGAGTAAAAATGTTCAGGAGCGAGAGCGGAGCCCTGTATTAGAACCCATATGTCTGTGTCTTCAGGGCCTGGAGGCCACGTCATAGAATATGGTGACTGATAAGAAGGTGGGGCTGAGGGGGAAGAAAAGTCATGGGTAACCTCCAGATCTCTGACTTCTCTGACTGTATCTGTTGCGTGTCTGGCTTTGGCTTGCTATCTTCCAGTATTTTATAGATCAACCTTCTGCACAAAGATAAAGAATTTGAGATTCAGTTATGAGGAATGGCTAAAGGCTCTCCTGAAAAAGGTTTTTTAAAGATGGTTTTATTGAGATACAGCTCACATACCATATAATTAAACCAAAGTATACAATTCAGTAGTTTTAGTATATTCACAGATAAGTGCAACCATTACCACAGTGGACTTTAACATTTTCAATACCACCCTAGGCCCCTCCTCCAAAAATCCTTTGGCGGTCACACCCTACTCCCTATTCTCCCAGCCCAAAGTTACCCCTAACTTACTTTCTCTCTTTATAGGTTTGCTTGTTCTAGACATTTGAAATACATGGAATCATATAATCTACGTTCTTTTGTGACTGACTTCATTCAATTAGCGTAATGGTTTCAAGGTTCACTTACACTGTAGTACGGCTCAGTACTTCATTCCTTTTTATGGTTGAATAATATTCCATTGGTATGGACATCCTGCATTTGTATTCATCAGTTGATGGACATTTGAGAGGTTTCTATCTTTTGGCTGTTGTGAGTATTGCTGCTATAAATCAATATTCACGGGCGAGCTTTTATGTAGTTGTATGTACCTAGGAGTGGAATTGCTGGGTCATAAGAGAACTAGATTTGATGGTTTGTGGAACTACCAGACTATTTTCCAAAGTGGCTGCACCATTTTCCATTACCACCAGCAGTATATGGGGATTCACATATCTCCACATCCTCATTAATCCTTATTATCTGACTTTTTGATTATAGCCATTCTTGTAGGTGTGACATGATATCTCATTGTGGTTTTGGTTTGCATTTCTCTGATGACTAATGATGTCGAGCAATACTGGCCCTGAAAAATGAGTTGAGAAATGTTTCCTCTTCTGTACTCTGGGAGAGTTTGTGAAGAAGTGGTATTACTTCTTGAAATGTTCTGTAGAATTCGGCAGTTAAACCATTTGGCCTAGGGTTTTTTTTGTGGATAGTTGGTTGATTACTAATTCTATATATTTGCTTCTTAACAGGTCTATTTAGCTTGTCTGTTTCTTCTTGAGTAAGTTTTTGGTAGTTTGCATCTTTACAATCTTTTTATTTAAGTTTATTCTGAGAAAGAGAGAAAGACAGTGCAAGTGGGGTGGGGGGTAGGGGTGGGCAGAGAGAGAGAGAGAGAGAGAGAGAGAGAGAGAGGGAAAGAGAGAGAATCCCCAGCAGGCTCTGTGCTGTCAGTGCAGAGCTGGACGTGGGGCTTGAACTCACAAACTGTAAGATCACAACCTGAGCCGAAATCGAGTTGACACTTAATTGACTGAGCCACCTGGGCAGCCCCATAGTTTATAGTTTTATAGGAATCGGTCCTCTTCATCTGGGTTATCTGAGTGGCAGACAGCTGGTGTTGGTATTCCTTTATATCCCTTTTTGTTTCTTTAAGATCAGCAGTGAGGTCCTTCTTTCTTTCCTGATTGTAATAATTTGAGTCTTCTCTCTTTTCTTGGACAGTCGAGCTAAGTTAATTTTGTTGACCTTTTTAAAGAACCAGCCTTTGATTCTACTGACCTGTTCCTATTATATCTGTTTAACTTCTCTAATTTTATTATTTTTTTCTGCTTGCTTTAAGTTTAATTTCCTCTCTTTTTCTAGTATTTTAAGGTGTAGCAGGTTAGTTTATTGATGTGACATCTTCTTGTTCGGATGGTCATTTGCAGTTAGAAATTTCCCTCTAAGTATGGTTTAGGTGCTACCCATAAGTTTTGATTTGTTCTGGGACTCACTGGTTATGTAGAAGTGTTTTGTTTAATTTCTACTGATTTGTGAGTTTCCAGAATTTCTTTTTTGTTACTTATTTCTCATTCATTGTGATCAGAGAACATACTTTATATTATTTTTATTTTTATTTTATTTTACTTTATGTTTGTATTTTAAGTAGGCTCCATACCCAGTGTGGGGCTTGAACTCATGACCCTGAGATCAAGAGTCACTCTACTGACTGAGCCAGCCAGGCACTGCTGTTTTTCCCTTTAAATGAATTATTGAAGTTGATATTATGTCTTAGGTTTTACCTTCATTAGATGTATCCTGGAGATCTTTCTTTGAGAAGAATGTATATTCTACTGTTGCTGGCTCGGGTGTTATATATAGATGTCTTTCAGGTCCAATTGGTTATTATAGTGTCACCTAGTTGCTTGTTGATCTCCACCTAATTGGTCTGTTTTTGAAAGTGGAATATTGAAGTAATGATGTCTTTATTTTTTAAAGGCAGAGGCATCCCTCTTCTATTCTATTCTATTCTATTCTATTCTATTCTATTCTATTCTATTCTATTCTATTCTATGGTTTTTTTTTTTTTTTTTTTTTTAAATTTTTATTTTTGGGACAGAGAGAGACAGAGCATGAACGGGGGAGGGGCAGAGAGAGAGGGAGACACAGAATCGGAAACAGGCTCCAGGCTCCGAGCCATCAGCCCAGAGCCTGACGCGGGGCTCGAACTCACGGACCGCGAGATCGTGACCTGGCTGAAGTCGGACGCTCAACCGACTGCGCCACCCAGGCGCCCCTCTATTCTATGTTTTTAAATAACTCACATGTGTGAGTGAGCAGGGGAGGGCCAGACAGAGAGAGGGAGAGAGAGAATTCCAAGCAAGCTCCACACACAGCTTGGGGGCGGGGCGAGGCGGGGGGTGGGGGGGAGCAGTGCAAGGCTCGATCCCACGACTGAACCAAAATCTAGAGTCGATGCTCAACTGACTGAGCCACCCAGACCCCCTAAGATTTTCTCCTTTTTGGCTTTCAGCATTTTTACCATAGTAATGTCTAATTATGGATCTCTGTGTTTATCTTGTTATAGTTAAGCTTCCTGGATGTATAAATTAATGTTTTTAAATAAATTTCAGCCATGGTTTCTTCAGATATTTTTTCTGCTCCTTTCTCTCCTCTCCTGCTACTTGTATTGTGCACATGTTGGTGTGCTCATTGATGTTTCCCATTTCTCTCAGGCTGTCTTCGTTTCTCTTCGTTCTTTCTTTCAGTCGGTGTTTTGGATTGTGTGATCTCTGTTGATCTGCAAGTTTCATTAATTTCTTTGACAAGTTCAGATATACTTTTAGTTCCTCTAGCGATTTCTCATTTTAGTTACCCGGCTTTCAAACTCCAGGATTTCCTTCTGGTCTGGAAATAATCTTTATCACTTTATTGCTATTCTTTGTTTTGACATTGTCATCATGCCTTCCTTTACCACTTCAGTCAAGGTTTTGTTTAGTTCTCTGAACGTATTTATAAAACTTGGATGTTTTTGTTAAATCTGACATCTGGTCACTTTTGTAGGTGGTTGCCAGCTTCTTTCCTGGCGTATAGGCCATTCTTTCTTGTTGCTTTACAGTTCTCATATTATTTTGTTGGAAACTGGACTTGTTTTTGATAATATGTTGTAGGAACTCTGGTTACTGGTCCTGCAAGCCCCATCATTGTTTTGTGCCTGACTGAATTAATTTAGTGACGTCCCAGTCTCTCACTGCCTCCCCAACAGGGTGGATGGAAATCTGCTTTGTCTATAGCTTTGTCTAACTGTTAACCTCCACTGATTGCTACCTGCATTACTTTCCTGTTCTCAGAAGTGCCCTGGGGCGTAGATTGCTTCACCAACTGATCCAGTGAAATTCAGGCTTCTTTGAAGAGACACTTCCTGAGGTCTATTTTTGAGATTGTTTCTGACCCCAGGAGAACCTCTTTCGGCAATTTCCTTGGTTCCCTGAGACAGAGCAGGGGCCCGCAGTTTAACCTGTGCATCTCCAGTAAATCTACTGATCCCCTCCCGGTTGCCTTTCACCCAGCCTCCACTGTTCTTAAAAGCGCCCTTTGGCTTGGACTTCTCATTCTCCGCAGCCTGTTACGAATAAAGTCAGTTCCTTTAGGAAGAGGTCCGGAACTCTGCATATTCCCATCTGTTCCTCTCACCTCCACCCCAAGGCAAAAGTATGAGTCACAGCTCTGGCGCTGGTGACAGTGGTGTGCTTTTCTAAGTGGCACTCTGCTTAGGAATTGAGCCCTTGGGGGAGGGACAGCGGCCTCGATTTTGCTTGGCTTGGCTCTGCCGGTGGCATGGTAGCCTTTTGAGTCAGGGCAGTGGCACTCAGGACCCTAGTAGCCCTGGTGGCACTGTACTGAAGGGAGTTTCCATTCCACAAGTTGGGGGCTGGGCATAAGAAGCACCCCCCCCCCCCCCCCCCCAGCTGTCCTTGCCGGTGCCTTCGCCTTTGCAGCAGGTAGCTGTAGCCAGGAGGGGACATGCTGGTGTTGTGCTCTTTGTAAGAAGCTAGCCCACCAACTGGCGCTTGACAGGGACAGGGGGCCTGTGTTCTGAGCTACGCTCATCTGGAGTGGCGCTTCTGTCTGGCTGAGCTGGGAGTCAGGAGAGAGTGGACGGATCTTGGTGCAAGTACCGCAGACTCTCAGTTCTTACCGAGTTTTACCAGGTTTTCTTGAAGACCTGTTTCTTCATATTCCTGTATGTTCACTTCCAGAGGCTTTAAGTAATTTTTTGAAAAGCAACTTTCACCCATTTTGCTGGGGAGAGGGTCTGCAGAGCACTTTGTACTATCCTAGCAGAGGTGTAATGGTTATTTTTCAAAATAAAGTACAGTGCTGGAAAGTAAGGTAGCAATATCATGGCAGAAAAAAATAGTAAATTTTCTTACCTCAGTGAAAGATACGAGGCATTCAGGTGATAAAGAATGTGCTGAACTCCCTATTAGTTGTTTCTGATTTGGGAGTGAGTTGTTCTGAAAAGTATGATCGATAAACTGTAGTTCTCTGAGTGGGCAGTACAGGACATTGGTTGAGTTGGAAAATGACCTGAGGCAGTGTTGACGGAGCGATGGGATATCATTTCCTATGCGCAAATAAGACTTAAAGAAAATGATAGGTATCTGCAGACATTTGTCTGTCATGTGAAGAAGACGGCTTTGTTCTCCATTAGTCCACAGAGCAGACCTGTGAGTCAGGAGCATAGAGTACAGTGAAGCGTATTTTGGCACAGCGGTGGGAAGGAACTCGGAGGTGCCGGAAGGGGGAACAGGCCATCTTGTGGAGGGAGAGTGCATCTCTTCCTGTGCTGACTGAGGCTCTGAAGAGGGCTGGGGATTGGTTCCTAGGGTACGCTGGGGTGACACATCTGGGATTTGAGATAGCTTTGGGGGTTACTGGCTGAATGCATCAGAATTCAAAACATATAAATTCTCTGGCCTCACCTTTGGATCTTCTGATTCATCGAACATGGGGCCAGGGCATCTGCATTTTCACAGGCCCTCTCAAATGCTGCTGTTGTGTTTGAGATCTACTGCCTCATTTGATCTTGATAGTGCCTTCCAATATGTCATTTCCTGTGGGTAATACGAGTTCGTTTGTGCTTAATGTTGCCCACCTAGTCCCCAGTCTTTCTCTCTTAGCTTCCCTCCTCACTTCTCCCCCGTTACAGCAGGGGTGTATTTTGAGAGAAATGCCCCTGCTACCTCCTCTATCAGCCCCAGACGTAAACGTTCAGGACCAATGGTATTCTGTAGTGCTGAAGGTACTCCTTCCGAGAGCTGTTTGGCAATATCAGTGACAGCTTAAACTGTGTCCTTACTCCACCAGCTCCAGGTTACAGAGATTTCTGCTATAGAGCCATTCTTCTTTGGGCTTTTTGGGCATTTTGTTTGTATGATTTTTATTAAACATATTTCAAGTCTAGTTAGATTTGGTTTTTGTTATTTTTGTTTGTTTGTTAAGAGCCACAAGATGTCTCAAAATTAAAGTGTGTGTTTTTTGGGCCCAGACAACCAAGAGATTCCCTTAAAATAATCAAGCATTTGAGAACATTAAAGTCTTCTGGACCCAAAAAATATTTACACTCTATTTTAGTCAGTGATTTTAAAGGATAGGAAAAATAGAATTATTTATTAAAAACAGCCTAGTGCTCATGACTAGAAGCTACAGCCTGGTTAACAGTGATTCACTTTTATAAAATACTGATTAAGAACTGTGCCTGACATCTTCTGTGAGCTCCCCACCTCAGCTTTTTCTTCAGAAATCTTGTCTTTCAGCTTTTCACTAAAAGTAGCATATCATGTCCTTCATTGCCCCCTTGGATTAAAAATGTAGTGGTTGTTTTGTTTTACTCCTTACTCGTTATATCTGTATATTGTTGTATATATATATATTAGTGCCAGGTGTAACAAATTTGCAGTCCGAAATGGTAGATAAAAGTGTACCATGTATATTTTAAGTTCTAAAATAATCTGAGGTTTAGAGTAGTGACAAAAGTTTCTTTTTTTTTTTTTAAATTTTTTTTTTTCAACGTTTTTTATTTATTTTTGGGACAGAGAGAGACAGAGCATGAACGGGGGAGGGGCAGAGAGAGAGGGAGACACAGAATCGGAAACAGGCTCCAGGCTCCGAGCCATCAGCCCAGAGCCTGACGCGGGGCTCGAACTCACGGACCGCGAGATCGTGACCTGGCTGAAGTCGGACGCTTAACCGACTGCGCCACCCAGGCGCCCCTTAGTGACAAAAGTTTCAAAAGCAAACTGGGAGAATTCTAATATGCACAAGGATTGCAGGATGGAATTTTGAGTTAAATGTTTAAGTGGAGTTGAAGGAAACATGAATTCCCTGCCTATATATAATGCAGTCTTGCCTCTTTGTTTCCTGTCCACATTTTCTCATGAACTCTTCTGCCTTCCTTTTTGTTAGCTTCCCTCTTCTTCCACGTGGGGCCAGCAGTCCAATACAACAGCATGTCAGTCCCAGGCAACGCTGTCATTGGCTGAAATCCAAAAACTAGAAGAGGAACGAGAACGGCAGCTTCGAGAAGAGGTACGTTTTAAAAGTAAAAGTGCTCTAGTCAGTGTTCCAGAATAGCTGGGGTGCATTGTGGGTGAGTGGTTAGTAAAGATCATGATTATTGTCATAGTTGCCGTGTGTCTGAATTGGATGTTCATCATTAAGCTCTTTAGCTAGTCTAGAATTTGGTGACTCCGGCAACTGTGAAGTTGCTGATGGGAATAACATTAAGATTAGGTAACATGAGGGGCACCTGGGTGGCTCAGTTGGTTAAGCGTCCAACTCTTGATTTTGGCTCAGATCGTGATCTCACAGTTCATGGGATCGAGCTCTCACAGTTCATGGGATCGAGCTCTGAGGCGGGCTCTGCTCTGACAGTGCGGAGCCTGCTTGGGATTCTCTCTCTACACCCCTCCCCTGCTCATGCTCACTTGCTCTCTTAAATAAATAAGCATTTAAAAAAGATTAGGTAATGTGAATGTTCTTGAGGAAGTAGCTCATAAATAAAAGTACATGGAGTTTTCATAATTATGGGTGAGTTTTATATAGATATGTTTCTTACAAATTAGATTTTTAGAATGCAGAATACATCTCTTTAAGGATACTGGGTTTTCTGACTAGCGTAGAAAAATTTAAATATGACAGAAATAAAGTCTCTCTACTTGTGAGTCTATATCCTATAGTTCATCATTAGGATAAGACGGATACAAAAGAGTGAAGTAAAGGGAGGAAAGGGAAGAATACAGTTCTTGACAGAAGAGAAAATGAATAAGAAAATGGTTTGGTTCAGCATGCTATTAGGTACCGTATTAATTCATCCGTTCACCCATCCATTCGTCCGTTTATCCATCACATATTTGCTGACACCTACTCAGTTGTAGGTGAGTTTAGCTGATTCTAAAACAGACAAAATTCTCTGCTTTTATAAAGCTTGCCTTCGGGTTGAAGGGAGATGGAGAAAAATTGGTGGTGGTAGCAATTGAGTGCCTCGTTTTAGGTCATGTGATCTAGGGAGGCCTCTGAAAAGATGGCAGGAGCAGCAGAGTCTTGAAGAAAGTGCTTTTCGTGGATATGACTTGAGGCAGAGCAGTCGTCATTTTTGGATCTGGGGGGCGTGGTTCACTGAAGGCCGTGGGTACACAGAGAAGGGGGAGTTGTCTATACATACTCACCATGTAGAGTGCTTGACCTTATCCAGTAGGTGAAACTTACTTCATCTTAAAAATTACCTTCTTTCCCACCCTCTAAAAAAAGAAGGACCACTTCCTGTAAAATAATTTATTTTCTAAAAAGTTACCAACAAGTAGATGCAGAGCAGAATAGATCTACTCTCTTTAAGACTAGAAACTGTTCCAGTATCTTTGGTCTCTGCTGAATGAAAAAATAATAGTGGTCATCAGAGTTGGAATCCTGGGACTCGTTCATCATTCAGTCAGTCAGAAGTTAATGGTTGCCTTATTTGTGTTTTCATTTGATTAATTCTCTTTGAACTGTTACTTTTTCACACTCTTCAAGAGGTATAAAATGCTACTCAGTAGATATTTCTCATGTAGGTAAACCTAGGATAATTGTATTTCATTCTTTCCTGGAGGTACCCTTTGCATGCCTCCCCCCTCCCCCCCCCCCCATCCTGTTCAAATCTGGGTGCTCTTGGTTTGCTGCACAGCTTGTTCTATTTTCTTTCTCAAATTCTTACCATTTGTATGTTGCCCTCCTGGACTGGTTTTTTTTTCTCATAATTTCTCTCTCATTTTTAACCTGTCTTTTTATCTTTTTTGATGGGAGCATTTCCTTTATCTTCCGTTTCAGTCCTTCTGTTGAGCTGTAATGTATGTGATCTTATTTCAAATTTCCCTGAGTATTTCGTTCTCTAAGTGTTTCTTTTTATAGCCTCTTTTTTTTTTCATTGAATTCACTTCTTACCTTTCTAAAATTACTTACTGATACCTTTTAAAAAAGCTAGCTTGTGCCCATTTTCCCTTGTTTCTGTTTCCACTGAATTTCTTTTTTTTTTCTTTTCTTTTTTTTAATTTGATCTTTGGCTTTCATTTTAGAAGCTTATGTCAAATCGGTCCTGAGCTGTTTATTTATATTTAGGATTAGAGATTCTGGCATACACAAGACTTCGGTGGGCTTTGCCACAGTGATCTCTCGCAGGGCTGTTCTGTTGGGGGAGTCCTCCCGTCTATTTGTATTTTATAGGTGTATCCTTTTGTGCTAGGTCAGCTTCCCCACAGAATAACCTACCAATCTGGCTCAGCCTCTCGAAAGAGGAACTTTTCCGTTTTCTGAGAGCTGCCCACTTACATCGCATTGCAGAGGCAGCTGGGATCTTAACTGCTACTTTTTACAGATTTTCAGGCAGGTTTTCCTCTGTTACCCACACTTTTAATTCCTGAGCTTTCTAGATGAATTAGCCTGTTTCTGAGCTTCATTTACTTAGGTTTCAGTTTACTGGATCTGTTACATTGGGTGTCATTATTTGCTTTTCTTTTTTCTTTCTTTCTTTTTTTAAAGACCTGCGAGTTTTTTTCTTTCCTTTTTTTTTTTTTTTTTTTTTTTTTTAAAGTTTATTTATTTATTTTGAGAGGGAGAGTGCATGCGCACTCATGTCGGGGGGTGGGGAGCAGAGAGAGGGACGGGCAGCCCTGCTTTTCAGCTTGTAAAATCTGTTCCGTTGTTTTTGTCCTTATGGGTTTATGCTTTTTAAAAGCATCTGTATACATATATGTATATGTGCGTACATACATACATATATATACACATATACGTATGTATGTGTATGTATCTGTGTATTTTATTATTTTTTTCCTGTCATTTTGGTAGGGCTTTAGGAAGTTCATATGATTTTCATTTCTATACTTAACCAAAAGTCCTCCTTAATTTTTAAGAAGGAATTCTGCATTTGATCTTTTTGTTCTCCTTTCAGTACCTCTGGTAGCTTACACCTTTATTTGAAGCAAAGTAGTTAACCCTGTCAGGCGCTTAATTTTGTACAGCTGTTATGTATTTGCATTCCATTTACCACACTGGATATTTGTAACTAGTATTCTAAAATCCAGAGTCTTCAGCTAGCTCCTATCTTTGTGCAACAGCAAAGGCGGCAGCAGAGGGAATTGATGAAAGCTCTCCAGCAGCAGCAGCAGCAGCAGCAGCAAAAACTCTCAGGTTGGGGGAATGTCAGCAAACCTGCAGGTACTGCGAAGTCCCTTCTAGAGATACAGCAGGAGGAAGCCAGGCAGATGCAGCAGCAGCAGCAGCAGCAGCAGCCGCCGAACAGAGCCCGGAACAATACGGTGGGTCCGGCTTCCTGAGCACGCGCGGTGCGGACTGGCGTCAGAAGTGACCTTTTCGAACTCTTGTGGACTCTCTGTTTATCTTTTTGGTATTGTTAACCACATCATTTGTCTCTGCTTCCTTAACAGCATTCCAACTTGCACACCAGCATTGGGAATTCTGTTTGGGGCTCTATGAATGCTGGTCCCCCTAATCAGTGGGCGTCTGACCTAGTCAGTAGTATCTGGAGTAATGCAGACACTAAAAACTCCAACATGGGATTCTGGGATGATGCAGTGAAAGAGGTGGGACCTAGGAATCCTACAAATAAAAATAAAAACAACGCCAGTCTCAGGTAGGGCTCAAAATGATCACACCTATGCTCTTCGGAGGGTTGGGGGATGGGGAGGGGCGTGTGTGGAGTGGGGATATTGGGTGGGCGTGACAAGGTAGCTCTTCAGTTTTTGCTTCTTTTCATCCATGTCCAAGCATGGAAGGCTGTAGTCTGGTGACTGCTTTCTTCCCCATGGAAACATATCTGTGTTATGGCTAGGGGCTCTTTGTATTGCTGGGCACTTAGTCCATTGCCTGTCACTTGGTAACCACTTCATAAATATTAGGAGTAGTATATATATAAAGTTTATTTGTTTTGAGAGAGAGAGAAAGTATTAGTCAGTGAGGGGCAAAGAGAGAGAAAGAATCCCAAGCAGGCTCCACACTGTCAGTGAAGAGCCCGATATGGGAATTGATCTCACAAACTGTGAGATCATGACCTGAGCCAAAGTCGGACACCCAACTGACCGAGCCACCCAGACATCCCGAGGAATAGAGTATTGTTTGTTGTCGTTGAACGTTTCTCCAAGATATTCTCTAGGTCTTAGCATTTTTTCCTAAATGTATATTTTTAAGTTAGTTAGACTGTAGGGAGTATTATAAACACCTCTCTAATGACCTTAACCCTATTTATTTTTATGGTAAATTAATGACATTTCACCTTTGTCTTTCTTTCCTCAGTATACGGTGTTCTTGGATGAGCATGGGTTTTAACGATAAACACATGAATCGAATCCCAGCACTACCACTTATTAGCTGTGTGACCTTGGGCAAGAGGGAACCTCTTTGAGCCTCAGTTCCCTCATCTGTAAAATGAAGATGATAATAACGATTTCACGGGCGTGGTTGTACAGATTAAATGAATGCACACGAAGTAGTGAGTGAAGTGCCTGGCACATAGTGACTACTTAATAAATGGTAGTGTTGTCAGATTGCCTCTTCTCGTTTGAGGGTCTCACGTATTAAGACTAGGACTCTAAACAACTGTCAGTTTATTGAGCATCTTTGCCAGGCACTGTGCTCTAGGCCTTGACATACAATATCTTTTTTCCTTATAATCCAAAGAAGTATTAGTACCATTTTACAGATGAGTAAACTGAGGCTTAGCAAAATTTAAAAACTTACCAAAAGACACACAGGAATAATTTAGCCATTTTTGTGGCAAGGCGCCCTATATTCACAAATCAGAATGTATTAGCTGAGGCTAGGTTGTAAGCAGGTATTGAGTCCCCCTGGCCCCCAGTCCATTTGAAGTATGGGGTTTTTTTGTTTTATGTTTTTCTTCGTTTTTGGAGCCAAGCGTTGGATTACTGGACAGCCGTCCAGTGTTGCCAAGACATTATTTATGGTGTTGTAGTATAATCATATAGTAACAGTTTCTGGGAATATAATATCGCCCTATTGTTTTGCTTTAGTAAATCTGTAGGTGTGTCTAACCGGCAGAATAAGAAAGTAGAAGAAGAAGAAAAGTTGCTGAAGCTCTTTCAGGGAGTAAATAAAGCCCAAGATGGATTTACCCAGTGGTGTGAACAGATGCTTCATGCCCTTAATACGGCAAATAACTTGGATGGTAAGAATTGGGGAGGGAAACCCAGCATGTGGAATGGCAGAGTAGGAGCCCCAAAAAGGTTTGCAAATTGGAATAATGGGCCAAAACTCAGGAGGTGAAAGGTGATGGAGGTCAGATCCTGTACCTACCGTAAGAACTTGACTCTTTCATAGTATTGTAAACACTACTTGTGAGAAAAGTCCTGTAATACTGTGCTCAAATAGGTTATCAGCGGTTGCCAAAAAATAAGTACTATTGTCAGGCTGTCTTACGATGTACAGGACAGAGAAGGTCACGGTTCCATATGGGTCATTTTGTGGGGGACATGCCAGCCAGTCCACGTCCATAGGAAGGTAACTCATGGTGGAGACAAAGGTTATCCTGGGCGAGAAAAGCCTGAAGTGATGCGAGAACTTTCCCTTCCTGCCTTTGGCAGCAGGGGTGGGAATTGTGTGACAGAGCGAGTAGACTCATTTTGTGCTGGATGAAACTAGGACCAGTGAGTGGAAGTGAAAAGGTTTGAGGGCAATTTGAAGAAAACTTTCTAAGTGTTAGTTGATCACAGAAGAGAATCATCTGCCTTAGATGGAAATGAGTCCTTGCCCCTACCCTCAGTTGTTTGAACCAGAGACCAGCTTGGTGTGGAAGGGATTCCTGTAACTGATAGGCTACGTTGAACTAGTCTATCTCCAGTATCTTAACTACTAAAACCAAGGATGTTTTAAAAACAGAACAGTAAAGGAACGGAAGCGTTCCTTTGCGTCATCGTTAACAATATCTAATGGTCTGAGAGAACCAGGGAAAACAATAGTAAATAATAGTAATGGCTACCATTCATTAAGCACCTGTCATGTGCTAGGCACTTTCTAGCAGTTAACATATGTTATTCCAGTTAATTTAATTTTTGCAATAATTTCATAAGGTACCTTTACAATGTAGGTGATATTATCCCCATTTTATAAATTAGGAAACAGAGGCTCAGAATGGTTAAGTAATTCATCAAGGTCACACAGCGAGCAAATTTCAGAGTCAGGTTTTCAACCCATGTCTGTCTAATTCTGACACTTATGCTTTTTCTCCTGCACCACACTGCTTGCAACGCTCCATTTGATTCCTTTCTAAACAAATGGTATCTCCATGAAGTGAAAGTTCCCGGGGGGTGTGGTGGTATTTTTAGTTATCTGTCACGGTGCCCGACACACATCATAGCACTTAATAAATAATTGATTGGATTTAAGGAAAGAAAAAATGAATTTCCGGGTGACTTCTTAGGCAAGCAGTTTTTTCAATCGATATAACATTTAGTTTTTACTAAAGTAACATTTAGTGAAACTAAGCATGCATGGTGTGTCTTTGTTGGACTTGATGCTATTTGAGATAATTTTGGTCATTGCAATGACAGTGGGCTTTTTTTTTTTTTTCTCCTCAGTAGATGAAAGAATATTTAACACAGTAGCTGCTTACCTTTCAAGTTTACGTGATTGAGTCGGTCGTAGGTGTGACAGTATATTAAGAACAAACTGATTTCTTGCATGTGATATTTCATTGTTACTTTTTATGTCTTCTCCCCTCTCGTGTTGCAGTTCCCACATTTGTTTCTTTCCTGAAAGAAGTAGAATCTCCTTATGAGGTCCATGACTATATTAGGGCCTATCTAGGAGATACATCTGAGGCCAAGGAGTTTGCCAAGCAGTTCCTCGAGCGCCGTGCCAAACAGAAAGCCAACCAACGGCAGCAGCAGCAGCAGCAGCAGCAGCAGCAGCAGCAGGTACGAATGAGGCAGTAGTTTGTATGGTGCTCCTGAGACTGAGTTAAAAATTTTTTGTTTTAATGTTTGTTTATTTTTGAGAGAGAGGCAGAATGCGAGTGGGGGAGGGGCAGAGAGGGAGGGAGACCCAGAATCTGAAACGGGCTCCGGGCTCCGAGCTGTCAGCACAGGGCCCGACGCGGGGCTCGAACTCACGAGCTGTGAGATCACGAGCTGAGCTGAAGTCGGACGCTTGACTGACTGAGCCACCCAGGCGCCCCAAAGATACCATCTTTAAAAAATGTTTATTTTGAGAGAGAGAGAGAGAGCGAGCATGCATGCAAGCGGAGGAGGGGCAGAGAGAGAGAGGGGAGACAGAGGATCCAAAGTGGGCTCTGCACTGATAGCAGAGAGTCCGGTGTGGGCTCCAACTCACGAACTGTGACACCGTGACCTGAGCCGAAGTCAAACACTTAACTGACTGAGCTACCTAGGTGCCCCAAAAGATACCATTTTTATACCGTAGCTTTTTAAAATGTGGTAGATTTGGGGCACCTGGGTCCATCGTCCGACTCTGGATTTCGGCTCAGGTCATGATCTTGTGCTTCATGGGATCGAGCCCCACGTTGGGCTCCTCCCTGGCAGCACAGAGCCTACTTGGGATTCTTTCTCTCTCTGCCCCACCCCTGCTCATTCCCTTTCTCTCTCTCTCTCTCTCTCTCTCTCTCTCTCTCTCTCTCTGTCTCTGTCTCTCGATTAAATAAATACACTTAAGAAGAAATGTGGTAGACTTGATAATTTCAAATCACATATCCAGAGACTTTTTGCAAATTTCCCAAATAGCACATATAATCGTTCTCGATTCCATTCTCCGTGGTGCGTACATCTTCCTCAAATTGCAGATTCCAATTTGTCATAGACCCATAAATTTTTTGAATAGTTAACACCTACAGATGTTAAATCTCCAGTGCGCAGGATCCACTGTACCCAATATTGACACTACTGTAGCATGTCAGACGTTCGTGTGTTGTTGATGGGGATGTAAAAGTACAGTCAGTTCTCATTATTCGTGGTAGTTCTGTTTTGTAGATCGCCACTCACACTGAATTAGCGGAGAGTGAACCTGTTGCTCCAGGGGAAACACCCAGTTAGGTTTCTGTGAACCTCTGGTCACAACATTTTTGTCAGCCGATCAATATGTAACCTTGTTTTATGCGTGTTTCTGTTTAAAGATGCCTTATTTAATATATTGTTAATTCCTTAACATTGCACTCATGGCCAGCAGCATAAGAGCTCATGCCTGAATAACGCTTATCTAACAAGTGTATTTTCTCCATAAGGTGTGGCACAGCCTTCTTGCACTGAGGAACACCAGACAGCACCTTAAACGTGGGGTCATTGCAAACAGTGACAGCATAAAGCACCAACAAGCATAGACATGTGAAAATCATGACACTAAATAGGCTGAAAAAGATACTTGTTCACAGTATGGGAGCTAAGACAAGAAGGCAGCTTACTGCCCTGTTCCACCTCAGCTGGAAATGTGTTCCTCAGGCAAGGCAGAGTTTTCACTGCTCTGTACATTTGCATATTCAGAATAACCATAAAAGCATTGCAAGTTTTGATTTGGGGGTTACAAATAAACTATAGCCAGTGAGTGAATTTGCAAATCTGGAATCTGTGAATAATGAGGATCAGTTATGCAAGTTTTATGAAAGATGAGCTGGCAAGGCTTGTGGAGAGCTTACGAATATTCGTGTTCTTTAGTCCTGTAATCGTGTTAGAGATGATGTTTGTCATCGGTCATTTCGTATCAGTCATTACATATATTCACTGTATATAAAAGATAACCGTGAAGTGCAAGGCGTTTACAATCCATTTGGGTAGGTGGGCTAACGGGGATCAAGTGAAGGAAAGTGAGAGGTATAAACATGAACAGCACAAGGAAAAATGAGGAACCAGAAGGGAAGATGTTGTGTGGCAATACAGACCGCTCTTTGCATTTGTGAGATGGCGTCGCCATGTGCCTAAATTGGAAGGTGGAGGCCCCTTGTGCGTGCACAGGTGCGCATAGCCGGGCTTGTCCTTTCACCGCACTCTCTCCACTCTTCCCCTGCCACCACCTGTGCCTTCCACTAGCTCACTGAATTAGATCCCAGTTTGAAGTGGAATTGCTCTAGTAAGAGCAACAGGGAAGTGTGAATGGCTTATAGACTGTTTCATAGTTTAACTAGTTGGTAGAAAGTGTATGGATAACATTTGGGGACCAGATCTCTTCTAGGATCGCCAATGGGAATAAAATACATGATACTAATTTTGTTTGGTAACATGCTGCCAGCTAGCCTGCAGCCTGTCCTCGCTGTCCTGGGGCTCAGAAACAAAGGGACCTTATACTCTGCTGTAAATTGCTGGAGTACAGAAGGCTGTTTGATTATTTGCCGTGTATTTGGTTTCCTGGTGGATGGTACAGACTCCTCGTATACCAGAGACGTTTTGACGGACGTGTTGTCACGGTGGGGTGGATACCTGGAGTTACCAGGATAGGCCTTTTGGGATGTCTGAATCTAAGTGAAGGGAAAGAGTGGCCCAGTGAATTCCTCTTGGTTTCCCTATTACCAGAATCCATGATAGGCTTTCTGTTTTTAGTCTCGTACCTGATAAGGTAAGGGCAAATCAACCATTTTCTTAGAGGGGACCACACTTGTGTCCACTGTGTAACCTCAGTCGTGACATCTTGTTTCACAGGACTCTGTGTGGGGAATGAATCACAGTGCACTCCATTCAGTATTTCAGACCAATCAAAGCAACAACCAACAATCCAATTTTGAGGCCGTACAAAGTGGCAAGAAGAAGAAAAAGCAGAAGATGGTCCGAGCAGATCCCAGTTTATTAGGTGAGCAAAGGCCTAAAGTCTCAGCTGGGTGTTGGGGTGTGCAGGTTATAGCAGTATCACTGAGTCCCATGATGGAATGTTTTTCATAAAGGGAAATATTTCTTGTATAAAATTAATTTTTTAAACCAGCTTAAATTAAGTACTATTTACTCGGCACATCAGTGTAAGAGCTACGCCTTGCGTGCTCTAGGGAATATGAAAAGTATTTACTTACATTGTCTGGTGCTGTAAACTTTGAAGCCTTAAATTTCATATTTAATATGAATTTTCCTAAAAGACCTTTTAATTTAGTTGGAAGATAATGCTAATGGAGAAAAGTAAAAGTTGTAAAAATTTAAATGCTGATTTGTAAGAAGCTGACCATAAATCCAATCAGGTATTCAAACAACTAGTATTTGTCGATATCCATTACGTATGTATGTATATCCAATTTTCAGAGTCGTTCTGCCTTCCCAGGTCATGTTTCCAGTTTACCAGTGAGTAAATCGAGGCCCAGAGGATTTAGAACATTTTCTAAAGTCACATAGCTGTTCAGCAGTAGGGCTGGGATTTCACAGGAGGCCTGTTTCCTTCCCACTCTTCCGTTGGCCACAACTATTCTTGTCTAGCATTGAGAACCAGAATCTTCTTGCTAGGACAGCTTCGTGGGAATGGTGACCCCAGAACTGGGGCTTTGAAAGACTGGCAGGAAGGACAGGCATTAGTGTTTCTGGAATAATAAACCATCTAGACAAAGTTGATGCAGGCCCCTTGTGTTTCTTAAATAGGCCTAACACCCTCACAGGCTATGATGAAATTAAGATGATTCTCTCTCTCTCTTTTTTTTTTAATGAATGTAAAATAGGCTATTAAAAACCATGCTTTCTGGAATAGAATGATTATATTGGCAAAGATAGCAGGTTGGGATGTTGGCCCAGGCAGGAGACAGACTAATTAGGCTGCACTATAGACCAGGTGAAAGGTCCTGGTGGCCTGGAATAGGGTTTTGGCAGTAGATGGAGAGGAGTTAGATGGATTTCAGAAACTTAGGGGACAGAATTGGCTGGACAAGGGGAATGGAAGGGTTTGGGCAGCAGGATGGGTAGTGTTGCCATTTGCTGACAGGATGAGCCCTGGAAAATGGAGCAGGCTTATGGAGTAAGGATGTGGTTGTTGAAGTGTGTTGGGCGGGTCCAGGGTGACATCAGGTGGTGATGCCCCTGTGAGCCGCAAACACGGTGAGTGGTGGATTGCCATCCTCCTCTGCCCTCAGGGTCCCTGCCTTCCCTGCGCAGTTTCCTGCCCTGGAGAAAAACAAAATGTCAGTAATAAAAACCTACCTTTGTGGATTGTCCTTTGGAACTGAGGCCTGAAAGCTGGCTTGGAAACAGAGAGGTCTGGTGAAACGCTGTTTTCTTCTGCCTGTCTCAGAAATTTATGTTAAGAATGGATGGAACAGTCTCACGTCTCATCCAGTTTTGACAGAAGTGGGTGAATATAGATGTAAAAGTGTTCCTGAAATTCTGGATGTGGGCTCTACCTAAGGAGACCTTATTTATTGCTCTTTAGCTGTGGCTCTCGAAGGGTAGGCTGTCAGAGAAAAGGTTCTTCTGAAAAGGAGGTAAAGCTCTTTGAATTAAATATTCAGTCTGACCCCATCCCTCTTACAGACCCCAGAAAGAAAGGGACTTAAAACTCCCTTCAGGAGAATGAGAGATTATTTTAGGAATAGAGTTTAAGGAATCGATTTATCTTGAAGGGGAAGAAAAAATATATATAAGGGAAATAAAACGTTCAACAGAGTATTGAGAAGACTCATTTGTGTGGGCTTGTACCTTTTAATGAAAATTTCTGCTCATTTAAATTTCTCTCTGAAAATGCTTCTGATAATTACTAATTTCTGTCCCTTACCTTCTCATTTCTATTTATTACTATTTTAATTGATACATGTCTTAATTGGCTTACAGATTGAGAAAGATTAATCAATGTCCATCAGTCACAGTAACCCATGCACAGAATAGACAGGTTCTAATTTGGTCCAGAATTATCCATTGAGAAAGTAGTCACTGATCAAAAGAGAACTTTGCTTCCAAAATAGAAGGGTGCCCTTGTGAACCAGTATCCATTATTTGGATATGATAAGTTTCACACACAACGGCATTTCCCCCCAGTCATACTTCCCTTATAAGAACAGTCGCTCAGGGGTGCCTGGGTGGCTCAGTAGGTTATGCATCCGACTTCTGCTCAGGTCATGATTTCAGCATTTGTGAGTTTGAGCCCCACATCGGGCTCTCTGCTGTCAGTATAGAGCCTGCTTCGGATCCTCTGTCTCCCTCCCTCTCTGTCCCTTTCCTGCTCTCACACACACCTGCTCTCTCAAAAATAAACATTAAAAAAAAAAAAAAAGAAAGAAAAAGATCTCTCAGACCTTAAAGAAGTCATGTGAGTGAGAGGTAGTCATTTGTTCTGATCCTAACAGAGTGTAGTCTTAAGAACTAGGCATAGTGGGCTTACATCCTCCTTTGTATTGCCCATTGTGCTGGGTTTTGTGACCAGTAAATGAAACCATGTCTGCTAAAAGCTTAGCCCAGTAATTGACATAGTGTCGATTAATAAGTACTGACATGGATAAGGAACTTTTTTTTGGCCCACTTTTTTTCCGTCTTCACATGATTAAAATTCATTTAGTTTGTGTTTTTATTACGTTTCCACTTTTATCGCATGTAGCTCATTGTTTTTATCACGGTTCATCTGTTCTTGAGATACATGTGAAGTCAAGAACCTGCTTCAGAATAGAGTCATAGCTCATTTCATAAGCTGTGTGGTCTTTAAGTTTTTATAGTTACCTAATTAAACTGTTACTTTCAAATAGGGACACTAAGCCTTTTGTTATTTTCAAGACAAAAGTCTTGTGGGCTGTGGGAACACAGTTGATGGGTAGAACTACGGTTGGGGTTTGGAGCCCTAACCCCTTGTAATCTTAGGCCTTGTAAGCAGCTTGGACCACAGCTTCCTCGCTCACTCTCCCTCTTGCTCTCCCTCTCTGTCTCTTCCTCTTGAGGAATATCAAATCTTGATATTTTGAGTCAAGAATATAGTGTAATTAAGCTATTTTTATTATGTGAGCCTTTTTTATTATTTTTTTTAAAAGTTAATTTATTTTGAGAGAGAGAAAGTGTGAGTGGGGGAAGGGCAGACAGAGACAGAGACAGAGAGAGAGAGAGACAGAGAATATCCCAAGCAGGCTCTACACTGTCAGCACAGAGCCTGATGTGGGGCTCAGACCTATGAACCGTGAGATCATGACCTGATCCAAAGTCGGACGCTTACGTGACGGTGCTACCCTGGTGCCCCTATTATCCATACATTTAAAATGTGTCTTTGTTTGGGGCACTGTTATGGTGCAGTTGGTTAAGCGTCGGACTTCAGCTCAGGTCGTGATCTTGCGGTTCGTGGGTCTGAGCCCCGCATCAGGCTCTGTGCTGACAGCTCAGAGGCTGGAGCCTGCTTCGGATCCTGTGTCTCCCGCTCTCTCTGTCTCCCGCTCCCTCCCCCACTCGGGTTCTGTCTCTCTCTGTCATGAACAGACAAACATTAAAAAAATAAATAAAATGTGTCTTTGTTTGAAAACTTGAACATTAAAAAAGGGGGCAGAACACTCAAGTAATGTTAACAACTAACTGCTTTCACATAGGAGAGTTTACTTTTTGATACTCAAATAAGAGCTGAAACAGATTGAACAGATTTCATTTAGGGTAGATGAACTGAAAGCTTTTTGGGAGTCCCTTGTTCCAAAGAAGCCCTGTTAATAATACTTTGTCTATCTCTGGTTATGAAGTTTATAGAAAAATTACATATGTGTGGCTGAAGGGATTAGGTTTTCAAACGTTGGTAGTGTTTGTGAGTACTGATCGTTGCCTTCGATGGTGGTACTAATATTACTTTCTCTAAACCAGATTCCATTTTGGTTAATCCATATGGCTAACTGAAATCCCTTCCTTTGCAAGCACTGTCATCTTTTTGTGCTCTCTACTCTCAGGGCTCACAGGATCATGTAGTGGATCTTGCCTGAAGCCTCCTATCCTCGAATGGCAAAAGCTCTTGGCCAAAACTTTGAAAAAGTTTTTGACCCATTGAGGGGGAAAAAGTATTCCCAATAGCCAGTGGGACTGAAGTAATATCTATCCCACTTAGAATTCACAGTCTTCTGGTCAGGTAGTTACAAAGTATTTGGCATATGTTATTCTCTCTCTCCCCTCTGCCCACATCTCTATTAAAGTGCCCATCCTGAATGAACTTTCCCCGCCAGCCCCCCTGACTTGGCCTTAACACATGCTTACAGCCAGATTGTTCTCAGGAATTGCTAAGGCACTAGTTCGTAATTCATTTTTTCCCTCCCTAATTAAATTATACCAGAACCCTGAGGAGTAAATAAAAATAAAGAATCTCTCACTGCAAGGGCAGAATACCACTCTCCGACCTTCATTCTTCTTTCTCCTTCCTTTCTTTAGTATCCCTATGGCAAGCTAAAACACGAGAGACTTCTCTTCCAGCCCACTGATGGGAATTCAAGCCCCATGGTTGTTCGGGTGTGGTCACTCATTGCCAATTTTTTCCGGCAGGGTTTTCAGTCAATGCTTCATCAGAGCGACTCAATATGGGTGAAATCGAGACTTTGGATGACTACTGAGCACCTGCCAGTGGACTGGCCTTCCTTCTCCTCTCTGCTGACCATGGATTCTCCACCTTTGGACACAACACTTACTCACCATTTACTCTTTGTCACTCTGCAACAAGTCACAGAACCGATCATCTCAGGCTTTTTCTTCTAGCCCTTTGTGTCCAAGATTCTTTAAATTGTTTTTGTTGGTGAGCATCTCAGACTAGATAAGTGGACTGGACCCTGTGTCTTGGGGGTGGCAGTGGGGATTCCTCCCCAACAAGGCTGATTTTGGGCAGCACCTGTTTACTGTGCCGTGATTTCATCTACTGTGTCCCAGAAAGTGTGTTGGGATCTGCCAATAGCTATTTACTTTCTTATGTCACTTTTTTCCCTCCTATTTTCTTTTTCTTCTTTTTAACTCCCCGTAAGAGCAAGGGGTCTAACTGGTGCAATCGTGAAGAGAGTTAATGGTAACAGACATTGACCAGCCACACAATGCCATGAACTGTGACTTGAGTGTCCAACAAGACAGTCAGAGCACCCCCAGTCTGAAGGTTGCATTGCCACTGTTAACTCTGGGATTGCATCAAAGAGGCCCTGAGTGGGGTGGAGTTTAGATTGGATTGGTTTGATGTTGCACACCCCTCGCCTGTTCTTTCTGAGCATCCTTTCGGAGAAAGGATTCATGTTTTTCTTCATTAGGTAGTGACTTCCACGCAAGCTGACTTCTCCCTTGGCATACTCCAACCTGATTGGACAAAGGAAACTCTATGGCCTGGGAGAAGAACTTATTCTTAATTTTTCCTTTCTTACAAAAACTGATTTTTTCCCATAAATATTTTTACTTCAGAGGACTAGGACCAGTTTGTTTTGGGCCTTTCTGCTGAAAATTTGTCTCGTTTAAGAGGCAGCTAGGATCTTTACCATATGTATGAATTTGTATAATTTCATTTTGGATAGGGATAAACTTTTGCTTCTGATAAAAGCCCGGAATTTCATCTGGTTCCTCAGAGCATTGCGTGTGTGTCTTGCTGTGGCCCCAAAAGGTTCTGTTTAAAGATTCTGGAATGGCAAGTTGCTTGCCTTTTCCGAAAAGAAAACATACAAAACCTGACCATCTTTAAGACCTTCATCCATGGAAACCACTACACAGGAGAATGCAGTGGGGTGGAGGGGATGGGAGAGAATGGGGGAGAGAAGCCTGGCTTTGGCTTCTGATCATGGCCTCCTAATACCCCTTCACTTCAGTTACAGACGTATTCAAGCCCTATTTATAAACAAGTACTCTTCCTGCCTCCCTCAGCCCCCCACAGAACATCACCTGGAATTGCCAATCACACTTTGGTCTGGAGCCATTGGACCGTCCGTCCCTGTGTGAGAAGTGCTGTGGTTCGGTGGCTCCTAGTCGAGCACCTTTTCTTTCTGTCATCATTGCCTGAAGAAGGCTGGAGTTGCTCTGAGAGCAGTTTGGTTTTGGCTGATTATATTTGGTTTCTATTTTTATTCTTTTGGGTCACCATTCTCCCTATCCCTTCTTGCCTTCCTCCCTCCCTCCCAAACATGTACAATAACTATACAGAGACTGCTACAGACTTGTATATAGTTTTTGGATCAAATAGCATGAGGAGATGGGGAACCATTCAAACTTGGGACTCCTGCTCTCCTTTGCTTTGTAAATTCAAAAGTGGGGGGTGGGGAAGAGGGATAGTTAAAATGTTTACAAAACTTTAAGCTCCCTCGGAACTTTTGCCAGTGTGGAGGAAAATAAAAAAGAACTTAAATAAAACGTGGTGGTATTCTGTCTGAGCACACCTCGTGTACTCACCTTTGTCAAGGCTCAGTTTTGCGCTAAACTGTTTTCTTGGCACCGTGGAGAAGCTCCAGGCACGTGAGCACCCGAGACACCGAAGCAGCCGTGACTTTTCCTGCCAGGTTATGGAACACTGGCTGGTTCTGTATTTGCGAACGTAGAGGTCACGATAAACACGGGTAAGTTTGACCAAATGTCTTTACTCCCTCTCACTGTCCCTTTCTGCTGACTTGTGGGTCGTCTCCTGCCCTCACACCACAGACACACACCCCTGAATGTGCCTTCCAGAGCCTGCCCACACCTTCCAAACTAGACTCCACCGTGTGCTTGTTCAGAGAGAATAAAAATAAATAGAACACAAACATTTGGGGTGGGGTAGGTGCATTTGGGGGAGCAAAGTCATTTTCATCATGGAACATTCCATTTAACCAAGAACCTTGCTTCTACTTGAGGAATTTCCCACTTAGTGGAAACAAGCCACTCTTCCCCAGAAATGGTCTTCTGTTTCAGTCCTGCTCCTTTTCACATTCTCATCTGTTCGCTCCCTTCCAACCACCACATTGTATCCCTTCCTGTAAACTTGTTTGCAAATTAACGTAACTCTTTCTGAGTTTTAAAGTATTTGTTTTGTGCGTGGTTTGCTTTTACTTATTTTAATTTGGATGTTTGAAAAACATACCCAGACAACACAGTTTTATTTTGGAGACTTTCCCCCCAGATAGTCGGTGTTCTCGTTACTGTTGCTGCATAACAACTTACCTCAGACTTGTTTACAACAACCCCCTCATTTTGTTGGCAATTTTAAGAGTCACGGTTTGGGGGAAGAGCTTAGCTGGGCAGTCCTCGCATGGGGTCTCCTCTGATCGCGGTAAGATGTCAGCTGGGACAATCTTAGGGAGCTTCGATTAGGTTGGCAGGCCAAGACGGATCACTCAGTGTGGCTGGCAGTTGGTTCTGGTTGTTGGCTGGGAGCTCAGCTGGGTTCACGGCTGGAGGAACCATGTATTCCTTTTCACGGTATCCTCAGGGTGGGTGGGCTCGGGTGGCACCTGGCTCCCACCCACCCCGAGGAGAACCAAGCAGAGGCTGCGTCACCTTTTCTGACCTAAACTCAGAAGTTCGGTAATGTCGCTCCTGTGGTGCTTTTATTCTGGCAAAGCCCGTGCACGCCCATCCCGATTCAGCGGGCTGCGAACATGGGACTCTCCCCGTCCTTGTTGGGCGATGTGGTAAGGTCACATCGTGGGAGAGCACGTGGGGTGGGACACGTTGCCATTTGGGAGAGTTTTCGGCATAAGAGGAGTTCTGCTTCTGCATCAAGGAACTTGAACTCTTCACTAGCTCTAAGTTGGGGGATTACTTTTTAATTTTAGGACAGGTAATAGCAGTACTGGCTTTATCTCCGTTACCTTTCTTTTAGGCAAATTGTACAAATGTGTAACATAGTGGTGTGTGTGTCCTTTTATACACTTTCTTTAAACTGATCAGATTAAGAAATTGAAGTTTATACAAAATGCCCTCTCTGTGTTACTAATAAAAATAAAAAAGTCTGTATGACAGAAATGCTTCTGTGGAACGAACCCGTTTCTCTCTTGTGCTTCCAGTGTGGAAAGTAGAATTCCCTCACAAGAGCCTCAGGCGTGCACATTCCAAATAGGCTGTAACTTACGACCAAGAGCGCATTCCAGATGGAAGTTGGCCTCCCAGTTGATGGGTTTCTTGGAGCGAAAAGAAATAGCCCAGCTCTGGAGATGGATTTGGCCCTGCTTGAGTGCAGGCAGTTCCTGGTGAGGAAGCTGCAGTGCTTGCTGAGATCGTAGGGAGCAAGGACCTGGGACCTTGAAGCAGCCAGATGTGTGGGGTTTATTTGAAGGGTGTCACCGGATGTCCTGGGAATGATGAACCCGTACAGCTTGTGGTAGTTCTAGCAGTTCCCAGTTCTAGACCGGGAACCTTTGGGAGGAGAGTTTCCCTCCAGGGATTCATCAGTGGGAATGTTTTGCAACTAAAACAGCATAGCTATGGTTCACTGTATGGGAGGAACAGCACATAGCTGCTGGAAGCAAGGGAAGAGAAGTGGGCTCTTTCCTTCATTACTCCTCTGCGGCCTAAAATCTATCACTGCCCCCACTGTCATTGCTGGCAAAGTGATGACCTCGTGAGGACAAGACTCAAAACAGCACCAACACTGAGTTCAGTGCAGGGGGTATTAAGCAGAGCCATCATTTCTCAAAGATTGTTCACTCGAGTACGGTGGTAGAATAGCATTCCTTGACCGAAAGTTACGTTTTCTTTTGAGTTTCTCGGAGAAGCAGTCCTGAAAATTGTCAGTGGGTCAGTATGAAGTTTGGTTGCATATAAGAGGAGACAAAAAGCAAAGTGAAACAAGATGGTTTCTCAAGTGAAATCTGGAGGTCATCAATCCAAGGCTGGCATGTTGCTCAGGGCCCTGGGTTCTTTTGTTTCACCATCCTGACTGTGGCTCACATACTCACAGTCACTCGTGGTCCAAGGTGACTGCTAGAGCACCAGTCATCAAGCCCATATTCCAGGCAGGAGGAAAGGAGTGAGTTGAAGCAAAAGAAGCACACCTCCCTGCTTCTAGCCCCCAATAAGGAGCTTTTTTAAAATCTTAACCTGTCAGGAATGTAAACACATGACTAAAGTTAGTTGCAAGAAAGGCTGGAAATTTGGGGCTTTTAGTTGAGTGTGCTGCCGCCCGAAATGCCACTGGAGTTCTGTTTCTAAGCCCTGGGGAGACTGGATATTGCATTGGCGGTTAGCAGTCTCTGACAGTAATATTCTCTAGTGTTGTCTTTTGAAGTTGCACAAGTTTGGGGTAGTTGGTGCACATAGACCATGAGAAAGGAATCTTAGTAACTACCCCAGTTTGGCCTGTGGACTGAGGACCTCCATCTTTTCTAGTGAGCGGGCTCAGAACAGGCTCTGGTTTCCATTCTTGTGCAGAGCTGGGAACCCAGAGCAGTTTCCAAAGGCCCAGCCTTCTTGTGTCCAGAACCTCCCAGTTCTACCCAGAGTCTGCGTTTTGGGTGGGTTTTTTTAAAGGTATTGTGTGGAATGAACCTGCAAGTAGTTTCAAGAATGGAGGTCCTAGAGTCGAGCTGTCAGATTTGAATGTTGGTCCTACCACCACCTACTTTGGGCAAGGTTCCCCCCCCCCCCCCCCCCCCCCGCCGCCCCAATCTGTGAAATGGGAACTATCAAGTAGTTGGGACTAATAAGTTGCAATGCAAGAGCGTATTACGGTGCCCGGTGCATAAATGCTGGATGACTACCATTTGTGGGCCATTTTGCAAGGGAGAAGGGAGTTTGTGGGCTCATGTAGGTTCAGTAAAGCATATCAAGTAGGGGGCATGGGATATCCACTTTTTTTGGATATCGTAAAATTAGTGCAAAGAAGCCTTCAAGGAGGCAATGTGTCATGGGTTCTAGGGGGCTGTATATTAGCTGGCACCAGGTTATCTGTGGAACTTGGGAGCAAAAATCGGTCCTTGAGTTCCATGAACCCAGAGTTTCTAGTTTGGAGTGGGACCCAGCATTGGAAATTATTTTTTTAAGCTCTTCTTCCTTCCTTCCTTTTTTTTTTTTTTTTTTTTTTTTTTTTGAGTATTTATTTATTTTTAAGAGAGAGACAGAGTATGAGCAGAGGAGGGGAAGAGAGAGAGGGAGACACAGAACATGAAGCACGATCCATGCTCTGGGCTGTCAACACAGAGCCCGACGCGGGGCTCGAAATCATGAACTGCGAGATTATGACCTGAGCCGAAATTGGATGCTTAACTGACTGAGCCACACAGGCACCCCTGTTTTTAAGTTCTGAATGGGAAGTTTGGAGACCATTGCTTAGCTGAGGTTTCACTCATCTCCAGTCTCTGGAGTATGTATGATCTGTGTGTACATCTGTACATGCTTGCCTTGCAGCATACTGCTGACCCAGGGTATTTTCTGATTTAGCACTTGTGTTTCAGTGTGGGTCCTGGATGAAGCGTGATAAGCACCCTTTACAGTTTTCCTGAAGCAGACCCAAGTTGAAATGCAAGTGTGGTAAGCCTCATATAGGGCACACTTAACTGATTTTCTGTCTTTAGTAATATGAAATTAAGCCTTAAGCAGGTTAGGGTCCCATTATGAAATAGAAACCACCTTAACTATTCAATCAAAAAAAATGAGGAAAAAAAACCAACCTGGAGTTGAAAAGGTTGGTAGCAAAAATGGGAAAAGGTAAGGTTACTGAAAAACCGGTAATTTGTAGGGAAACCCTTAACACAGTATCCAGTGATCCCATCAGTCATTCTGTCCATTTGTAGGTGATACCAATGCCTCTCCACTTACGATCTCACCTGGATCGTGTGTGTGTGTGTGTGTGTGTGTGTGTGTGTGTGTGTGCGCGCATGTGTGAGAGAGAATATGGAAAAATAGAAAAATTGGCTTATATCTACAAACATATATGTAAAAGAAGCTAGGAGGGGGCACCTAACTGGCTCAGTTGGTGGAGCACATGACTCTTGGTCTTGGGGTTGTGAGTTCAAGCCCCACATTAGGTGTAGAGGTTACTTAAAAATAAGATCGTGTAAAAAAAAAAAAAAAAAAAAAGTAAACCATCTTGAGAAGAGGGCAATCCCACCTACAAAAAGTAAGGAATAAAATATGCATAGCTGCTACAGTTCTTGTTTCTGTACCAGCTCATGAGACGGTGGCTGATATTTATACAACTTCTTTCCTTCCTACCTGTTCTATGTTCCTTTTGCCCTCCACCAGCCCCTCAGCTGGTGGGGTGACCTGAACCTTCATTCCTGAGGGGTTTGAGCCCTTAATAGTCCAGAGGTCATTGCAGCTTTTGTCTTTGATTAGCTTTTCCCCCCAAGTTCAGGTTTTCTTTTTAATGAAATTTCAAACATACATAGAAGTAGACTCGTGTCTTAGAAGTGTCTGGGAAGGCCCACGATCTGAGTGCCAGCAGATTCTGTGTCTAGTGAGGGCCCTTTCCCTGGTTTGCAGACAGGCATCTTCTTGCTGTGTCCTTGGGTGGCAGAGACATTTCCTGTCTCTTTTTTTTCTTTTATCCATCTTTAGATGTTTCATGTATGTAAAGAAGAATTTTTTAAGATTTTTACTCTAGGGGCGCCTGGGTGGCGCAGTCGGTTAAGCGTCCGACTTCAGCCAGGTCACGATCTCGCGGTCCGTGAGTTCGAGCCCCGCGTCAGGCTCTGGGCTGATGGCTCGGAGCTTGGAGCCTGTTTCCAATTCTGTGTGTCTCCCTCTCTCTCTGCCCCTTCCCCGTTCATGCTCTGTCTCTCTCTGTCCCAAAAATAAATAAAAACCGTTGAAAAAAAAAAATTTTAAAAAAAAAAATAAAAAAAAAAGATTTTTACTCTAATTCCAGTATAGCTAACATGCAGTGTTGTATTAATTTCAGGTGGACAATATAGTGATTTAACAATTCCATACATTACTCAGTGCTCATTCTGGTAAGCGTACTCTTAATTCCCTTCACCTACTTCACTCATCCCCCCCCATCCATCTCCCTTCTGGTGACCACCAGTTCTCTGGTTAAGAGTCTGTTTCTTGGTTTGTGTCTCTCTTTTTTTCTTGGCTCATTTGTTCTGTTTCTTTTTTGTTTTGTTTCTTGAATTCTGCATGTGAGTGAAATCATATGGTATTTGGCTTTCTCTGACTTACTTCCCTTAGCGTTATGCTCTCTAGCTCCATCCATGTAATCGCAGATGGCAAGATTTCATTCTTTTGCATAAAGAAGGTTGTGTGCGTGTGCGTATCTCCTTTATCCATCCGTTTGTTGATGGACACTTGGGATGCTTTTATAATTTGGCTAGATAATGCTGCTGTAAATATAGGGGTTCATGTATACCTTTGAATTAGTTCTTTTGTGTTCTTTGGCTAAATACCCAGTACTGCAATTCCTGGATCATAGGATAGTTCTATTTTTAACTTTTTGAGGAAACTCCATACCGTTTGCCATAGTGGCTGCACCAGTCTGCAATCCCACCAACCATGCATGAGTGTTTTCTCCACATCCTCACCAACACCTGTTTCTTGTGTTGTTGATTTTAGCCATTCTGATAGGTGTGACGTGATTCTCATTTCCCTAATGCTGAGTGATGTTGAGCATCGTTTCATGTGTCTGTTGGCCATCTGGATGTCATCTTTAGAGAAATGTCTGTTCGTGTCTTCTGCATATCAGTTCTTTATGCATTTTGGATACTAACCCTTTATCATCTTTTGATCTTTTAAAAATCATCTTTTCCATTATCAGGGCTCCACCCTCATGACCTACTCTAACCCGAATCACCCCCCAAAAGCCCCATTTCCAAGCACCATCACTAGAGGGTTAGGGCTTCAACATGTGAATCTTGGGGGACACGGTTATAGCAACTAGTGTAACAGACTCCTACCTAACATAACCCAGCTTCAACAATTGATATTTTGCCAATTTTGTTTTAATTATTTCACCTGTTTTTTTCCTTAGACTATTTTAAGACAAATTCTAGATATGTCACTCAAACATTTTAGTGTGCACGGTAACAGATAAGGATGCCTTAAAAAAAAAAAAAAAAAAGACTACATGCAATTATCATGTTAGCAATGTTGATAAAATATCCAAACCCAGTCCATATGTGATTTTCTCAGATTGTCTTAAAGGTGTGTTTTAACAAAAGTTTGAATCAAAATCAAAATGAAGTCCATGGATTTGCATTTGGTTGCAATCCGGTTCCTCCTGAAAATAAGAAGTTGGTGGGAATGCATGCTGGTGCACCACTGTGGAAAAAAGTATGGAGGTTCCTCAGAAAACTAAAAATAGAACTACCCTATGACCCAGCAATTACACTACTAGGCATTTATCCAAGGGATACAGCTGTGCTGTTTCAAAGGGACACATGCACCCCCGTGTTTATAGCAGCACTATCAACAATAGCCAAAGTATGGAAAGAGCCCAAATGTCCATCGATGGATGAACGGATAAAGAAGATGTGGTGTATATACATACATACATATATATATATATATATATGTATGTATATATATGTATATATACATATACATATATATATATGCATATACACACACACATATGCATACATACACAATGGAGTATTACTCAGCAATCAAAAAGAATGAAATCTTGCCATTTGCAACTATGTGGATGGTACCAGAGGGTATTATGCTAAGCAAAGTTAGAGAAAGACAAGTATATGATTTCATTCATATGAGGACTTTAAGAGACAAAACAGATAAACATAAGGGAAACAAAAATATAAAAACAGGGAGGGGACAAAACAAGAGACTCATAAATATGGAAAACACAGAGGGTTACAGGAGGGGGTACGTGAGGGGGGATGGGCTAAGTGGGTAAGGGGCACTAAGGAATCTACTCCCGAAGTCATTGATGTACTATATACTAACTAATTTGGATGTAAACTAAAATTTTAAAAAATTAAAATATTTTAATATTTGCCTAAATGATGACAATATAATATTAAATGAGAAAGCAGGAAAAGATACTATGTATTCAATATAATACACATTTTAACTCATTGAATTTTTTTCAGTAGAATAGTCATTGGCAATTTTAAGTTAAAATAGATATATAAGCAATTTTAAATATACACATTATGTAATTACATAAGTTAAAAGGAACTGTATAAAATAAAAAACAGGAAAGGAATACCAATAAAGGTTATCTTGAGATGATAGGATTTCAGTTGATTTTTATTTTTCAAATTATCTATAGAGAATGTTGTACTTGTAATCAGAATAAAAACTGCTGTTTTTATCTATGTTTTGGGGTTTGCACTGTGAACTAATCTTAAACTTAAGAATGTCTTGATTACTGGGGCGCCTGGGTGGCTCAGTCGGTTAAGCGGTTAAGTCAGTTAAGCGTCCGACTTCGGCTCAGGTCATGATCTCGCGGTCCGTGAGTTCAAGCCCCATGTTGGTCTCTGTGCCGACAGCTCAGAGCCTGGAGCCTGTTTCAGATTCTGTGTCTCCCTCTCTCTCTGACCCTCCCCCGTTCATGCTCTGTCTCTCTGTCTCAAAAATAAATAAACGTTAAAAAAAAAAAAAAAATCTTGATTACTGACTACTTACTGGAATAAATGAAATGAAAAAAATGAAACGAAAAAATATCCTATATCTATTCATTAAAAAAAAAAAAAGAAACTGGATCATTTATCCATAGAACATCTCATATTTTGGATTCAGTAAGGAGCCTCTTTATAGTGTCAATGTGTTCATCTGTCATATTTTCTGTAAATTAGTAGTCCAATCGAGAGGCTTGACTACATTCAGATCCCCCCCCCCCCCCCCCCCCCCCCCCAGAATACTGAGTTGTTGACAGGGTGTACGTTGGTGGCATCTTATCAGTCACACAGGCTGGTACCAGTGTCTGGTTTTCCATTTTTCTCATGTCGAAATTCAGTTGGTTCCACTGCTGCCAACTTGACCCATTATATTGACCATTCACGTAGCAGTTTTAACATTCCTCAGTGGTCATTGTCTAGGTCCTATTATTGCATTTGTCATTGATAAATAGTGACTTTGGGGGGAAGGGAGACTTTATTTTGAATAATTTCAGATTTATAAACTTGCAAGACCACTAGAAAAAACTCCAGCATGACTTTCACTCTCAACTGTTAACATCACATCTCCTTTGCCAGTTTTTCTTGATAACTATAGTCAATAATGACTGTCAGTAACTATCATTTTACGAACCATTTGGAAGTAAACTGCAGGCGTTATGTCCCTTTACCTCTTACCCGTTTCAGGGCATGCTTCCTTGAAACAAGGACATTTTTTTTTTCTTTTTAAATAATTTTTTTTTAAGTTTACTTATTTAGTTTTAGAGCATGTACATGAGCAGAGGGGCAGAGACAGAGGGAGAGAAAGAATCCTAAGCAGGCCCTGCACTGTCAGCGCAGAGCCTGATGCAGGGCTTGATCTCATGAACCCATGAGATTATGACCTGAGCCTAAATTAAGAGTCAAGTGCTTAACCAACTGAGCCACCCAGGCACCTCAGGACATTTTCTTTTGTAACCACAGTCTAATTAAAATTAGGAGATAAATGATATATTATTAATATCCAGATCATATTTTCCAACTGTTCTGCTAATGTCTTTTATAAAGAAAAAAATAAAAAGGTACAGGATGCCATCCATGATCACTTTTGTGTTTAGTGGTCATGTTCTTGAGTGACGGTTCCTCTGTCTTTGTCTTTCATATCTTGACACAAAGGTGCAGTACAGTTGTTTTGTAGAATGTCCTCAATTTGTGTTTGTCTGGTGTTTTCTCAGGATTTGATTGAGATTGTGCAGTTAGGAATAATACAGAAGTTGATGTTACGTCCTCGATGTATCCTATCATGAGTACCATGATGTTGGTTTCAGCCATTACTGGTGATTTAATTTTAATCACTTGATTAAGGTGGTGTCTGCGAGGTTTCTCCACCATAGGATTTTTTTTAATGTTCATTTATTTTTGAGGGGTGGGGGAGGGGCAGAGAGAGAGGGAGACACAGAATCCGAAGCAGGCTCCAGGCTCTGACCTGTCAGTGAAGAGCCTGACGCGGGGCTCGAACTCACGGACCGCGAGATCGTGACCTGAGCCGAAGTCGGACGCCCAACCGACTGTGCCACCCAGGCGTTCTGGACTTTTTTTTTTTTTAATGGGAGATACTTTGAGACTTTGTAAATACCCATTTCCTCTCAAACTTTTATCGAGTAGTTTTACCAGCCATTGATTCTTACTTGAACAATTAATACTTCCCAAGCTTTACTTTTATATTTATTAGCACTCTGCCAAAAGGAAGAGTTTTGCGTGCGCGCACACACACACACACACACGGCATGTGCACACACTATAGATTATAATCTGATACTATTTTTTCATGCAGATTGTCCATTTGGTGCCCTTCCAAGTTGGCTTTTGGGTCCCTTTGCTGTATCCCCATCATTTTTTGAGTACTTTCTTTGGCATGAGATGTTTTAGGCTCATCACCTACATTTCCTTTCCCAGATTTGGAATTAGCCATTTTCTCTAAGGAGTCTGCTGTTTCTGCAAGGGAGGCCTGAGGGTTTGTGAGTGGAAGAGACTCAGATTTGTTTGAGTCTACCCAAATATCCCCATTTCAAATCTCAAGGTCTCACTCCTTTTCAATCAGTGCATAGGTTTCAAACCTAAGAGAACTGGCATGGCTGTGAATTTTAGATCGTAATTCTGCAACTCATGAAATTTGGGGCCTGATTTGTAGCCAGTTATGCCCTGTATCTCCACGAATTGAGATATTTTTTTAAGACTGCCTGATCATGACTTGGCTTTCAAAGTTAAGGCCCGAACTTGTTGTTTTCTGTGAGTACACAATACAGTAAAAAGTAGCCAATTCATTTCACTCTCCTGTTGATCATCATCACCATTATAAACATCAAGTGTAGCATCTAAACTTGGTCTTTTGAGCCTTGTCTTCAATAGGCACTTCATGCAAAACAACTGTAAGTCTTTTTTGTTCTGTTAGTGTTTGAGAGAGAGAGCTTGCGCGGGGGAGGGGCAGAGAGAGGTGGGCAGAAGATCCCAAGCGGGCTCCACGCTGACAGCAGCGAGCCCTGTGTGGGGCTCTAACTGAGGAACTGTGAGATCATGACCTGAGCCGAAGCCAGAACGTTCAACTGGCTGAGCCACCCAGGTGCCCCAAAACAACTACAAATCTTAACATACGGCATGGCATATGTTACCAGATCTAATTTTCTACTGGCAGTGAGGTCTTTCCTGAATTCAAGCTCAAACATGGTGGTGAACTAAATGCAGAAACACATCTTTGAGGGCCTGTTTCTCAGGACCACTCCAGGTGCAAAGCTTTGTACTGGTCAGTGTCTGACTTGGAAACAGAGTTCACTCTAGGTATTTCAAACAGAAGAGATTTAATGCAGGGATATGTTATAAGGATGTCTAAAGGACCGAAGGAGCAAAAGAGAGAAGGGAAGGTTACTTATAAACAGACAACTGCAGCTAGGCAACTGACATCAGCCAGGGCTGGAGACAGATTACTCAGAGGCCACAACACATTGCTGGGGCTGGATTTCAGCTACCTGGCAAGGACCCAGAGCCTGTACGTCCAACTTCATGTGGCTGCCCCTGAAGCCCCCACCACCTGACCCTTAGTCCCTGATGTTCTTACAGCCAATGCTGCTATAGCCAGGGTCGCTGTCAGAAATCTGAACAGGGGTGCCTGGGTGGCTGTCGGTTGAGTGTCTGATTCTTGATTTTGGCTCAGGTCATGATCCTGGGGTGGTGGGATCAAACTCTGTGCTGTCAGCACAGAGCCTGCTTGGGATTCTCTCTCTCCCTCTCTGCCCCCCTACCCCAAATAGTAAACATTTTTTAAAAACCTGAACAGAAAGAATCATTTTTCCTCACCCAGCTTGCATCTCATAGCAGTGCCTCCCATTGGTAGATGCTAAATGGAAGTCTGCTTAGTAAGGAAGTCTCAGAATGTAATTTGGGGATCTGACTACATTATGTTGTTACGTTACATTTCAGGGCACAGAAAGTTGAAGATAGGAGACTGGGAGCAAAACAGCAACACAAACAAATGAATAAACAAATGAGAAGATGCTCAAAGTTAACTCTATCCCAGAAATCCCAACCGGTTGAATCCAAATACTGAGCTCCTGTTGCATGCTGGGCATGGTGGTGCTAGGCTTTGGAAATGCATTGGGGAACAAAACACAGTCCCTGCTGTCCCGGGATTTACAGTCACAGGGTAGGGATAGACAGCCAATAAGCACTTCATCTAAAGGCACCGTTACCTATATCTGACAAAGAATTTTTATCTTGATACACAACACACAAAACAAAAATAAATGTAGAAAGATAGACCACCCTAATAAATGGTCAAAGAAAATCGAGCAGACCGTTCACAAAAGAGGATATTCCTTTGGTCAATAAATACGAAAGGGTGCTCAACTGTGTCAGTCATGGAAATGCAATCTCAATGAGACAACACCACATAACCTACAGCTTGGCTAGAAATTTAAAAAAAAAAAAAAAAAAAAAAGGCTGGCAACGCCACCAGGTGTGGCAAAGTGTAGAACAAGGATATGGTCCATTGGAACGAACACTTTGGAATCCTGGTCAGAAACATCTACAGAAGCTAAACATTATACCTACCCTCTGACCTGGCAATTCTATGGTTAGATTTACAACCAAGAGAAGTTCAAGTATATGTTCATGAAAAGACATGTGTAAGACTATCCATAGGAGCTGTATTCATGAAAGTTCAGACCTGGAAATCACCTAAATGGCCACATGGATAAAAGAAAGGTTAAAAGTTGTGACATATTGGGACACCTGGGTGGCTTAGTTTGGTGTCCGACTTCAGCTTGAGTCATGGTCTCGCAGTTTGGAGTTCGAGCCCCACGTCAGGCTCTGTGCTGACGGCTCGGAGCCTGGAGCCTGTTTCCGATTCTGTGTCTCCCTCTCTCTCTGCCCCTCCCCTGCTCGTGCTCTCTCTCTCAAATATAAACATTTAAAATGAAAAAGTTGTGACATATTTAGATAATTGAATACTATTCAATAAAAGCGAGTGAGCTGCTGCTACATGCAGCAATGTATGGATGAAACTCACAGAATGTTCAACAAAAAAAGCCAGATATAAGAGTTTATATCCCATTTATTTGAAGTTCGAGAGTAGACAAAACTCATCTTTGGTGATAGAAGACAGAATCGTGCTTTGGTGGTATTGAGGGGGTAGAGGCAGGAAGGATCCTGCTGGTGTGCTCGAAATGTTCTGTATTGATTTGGACGGTGTTCCCACTGGTGTATATATGAATAAGAGCTCCACAAGCTGTAAACGTAAGATTTGTGCATTTCACAGTATGTATGTTATTCCTTAGAAAATTACCAACAAAAAAAAGCAAAAGAACTGAGAGTGTCATGTAAATGTAAGTGCTAAGAAGGAATTAAGCGATGTGATGGGTAGATGGGAGGTTGACTGACCAGAGCTGAGACCTGAATGGCGATGAGGAGGTAGCCACATAATGAGCGGAGGGACTTCCTGTGAGAGGGGACAGCAAGTGCAAAGGCCCTGAGGCAGGACCACATTTGCTGTGTTGGAGGAACATAGTCAAGGCCAATGGACTGGAACACTGTAAGCAGGGCCAAAGCAAGCCTTTATTTAGGGTGGCTTTTTTAAGAGCGAGTGGAAAGCATGAAAGGTATGAGATAAGGGGTGCTGGGTATACTTTCTCAGGCGTAAGGGAGAGAGAAACCTTTGATGACTTTTAATTCTGTGGCTGGGACATCTGGAAGGCCGGACGCTGGGGTTCCACTGACAGCAGGACTGGGGAGGCAGTGGAGTCAGGGTTGGTTTGGACCCTTTAAAGTGGACCTACTTTTTAATATCCCTGGAGTTGTTGGGGGAGGCAGTGGGTGGTGGGGCTGAAGTTGTGCGCCAGCCCCAGGCTAGGCACTCATGTCTGGAGCACACAGGTGGCATTTCCAGCTTCAGGCACCTGGGGGAACAGACAGCAAGAAGGAACACAGGGTGTTTGATGACATGAGGTTTTCTGGAAAGAGACTCGAACTGCTGAGGGTTTGGATTGAGACTGTTTTAAAAGTGCTTCTTTAACAAGCTCTCTTGAGTGCTCTCCCCACCAGGCACTGAGCGCCCCAAGGTGAGCAGACTGCCTGGGCTTCCGTGTCCAGAGCCAGAGCCGCAGGCACTGAAATGCAGATCCCAGGGCCCACCTGTGACCTTCTGATGCGGAGTGCTGGAGGCATCTGCATTTTCCAAGTTCCCTGGGTGAGTCTTTTTGCATACTGAAGTTTGAGAATCTCTTACTTCCAGTGGCCGAGGAGTGTGTGTGTGTGTGTGTGTGTGTGTGTGTGTGTGTGTGTGTGAGAGAGAGAGAGAGACAGAGAGAGAAAGGGGGGGCAAGGTGGGGGAGAGAGAGGAGAGAGGGAAAGAGAGCAATTTCCTCTTTCTTTCCCTCTCTGAGGGTGGGGCTACTCTGGAGTTCAGGAAAGCAGTCAGTTCTGTAAGCTTTGCTGTGTGTGTGTGTGTGTGTGTGTGTGTGCGCGCGCGCGTGCGCGTACACGCTAACGTGTGGGGGGCGGGCACGGTGTCCCAGGAGGACAGAGTTTGCATTGATGAAAACCCTTCCCAGCCCTTTGATACCTCTTTCCCGCCGCTCTGAAGTTAACTAGCTCCGTCCTCCTGCATCCCGCTCTCCAGCTGCACCAGCTGCACTCGCTCGCGGGCCAGGATGGGATTCTGTCTGGCCCTACGCATGGTGCTGCTGCTCCTGTCCGGGGTCCTGGCCCCTGCAGTACTCACAGGTAAGGGTGCTCCCTCGACTCTGCTGCCACCAGCCACCCAGGGCCAAGAAGCACCTGGAGCCGGATTCTCCACGGCCCACCGGGCAGAAGAAGCCCTTCCCTCACAGAAGGTGGAACCGCCATTTGGGGTGGTTCTTTGGAAGGCTCCTAGGAGACAGGCCGCCAGGAGCCGCGTTGATGTCCTGGGAGTTGTTAGCCGTGGGGACGATGGCCCCCGAAGCAGGAGGGCAATTTAAGCAGCAGGGCCAGGGACGTTAGCTGCCTGGGGGGACATGGGGGTACCCCAGCATGCTAAAATCTGAAGGCTTCCAGTCAGGAAAGGGCACTAGGCACAGGGCAAGCAGCCGAGGGACCAGAGGCCCCAGGCTCCTAGGCAGAAAACCACAGAGCCCTGCCGTTTTACGTTTCAACCCTGCAAGCCCTTCTCTGCTGGCTTTCTGAAATGTCCTTTCAAGAGTGAAGACCCAGGTACAAGTCTCAGCCCGGAAAAAATTCCAGAAAGAGCACAGAGCCTGAGACTCCTTGGCAAAACCATGATGAGGACACTGGACTTGGGCTCTGTACTTAGGTCAAAACGGCTGGGTGTGGGATTCAGTGAGAAGGAAGGTCCCCCACCAGGCTCAGGGTGGCAGGCTGGCCGGACCTCAGGCCCGGTCCTGGGCATGGCTCTAGGGCCCTCTGCTGGGAAGGGCTGTCCCAGGCCAGCTTCAAAGCCCGAGAGAGAAAAAGCCCAGGTAGTTCACGGATGGTCTTTCTCTGTTGGCTGTGAGGTGGGCCACAGGAGAAATATTTCAGGGCCCTTGTTGGGGGTGGTCCTGGGGCTAGAGGAATGAGTGGGAGGAGAGACCCCCGGAGACCTTCTCTGCAGCACCGACTTTGGGGGGAATGTCTGTGGATCTATAGGAGTGGCAGCTGGATGCCAGCCACACGAGCATGGCCCTGGGGAGAGTTACTGGGGGACGTGAGGCCCGGTGGGACAGCCACACTCAGGCACACACGCCAGGAAGAAGAGGGTGATGGCAAAATTGCCTGTGGGCATGCAGGCCCCTCTAGACGTCCTAGGAAGAACCTCTGGTCCTCAGGACTGGTCCTTGCAGATCCCCCACACCCCACCCCAGCCCTGCCTGGTGGTCAAAGTGGGTAGAGGTGAAGGTGCTGGCGCCTGCCTGCCCAGGCTCTGGGACCGTCTGGGGAGCTCCTGTCCAGTTTCTTGTTCCCTGGGTAGCCAGCTCTCCCAGCCCAGGATGCTGGCCAGAGGCCCTGGATCAGACTGCATACACAGCCTGGGTGGGTGGGCTTTGTCCACTGCCACAGGAATGTTTGGGGACGTGTTTGGCATCTCTGGGGCCTCACCCGGCCTCACCTCCCTCCACGTGTCCTACCGAGAACAGGCAGGCCAGCTCCACCCCGGAGTCTTTGGGGTTTTGGCCGGCTGTCATTCTTCCTGCCGTTTGGGGAGGGAGGATGTTTGGGAGCCTCTCGGCTACCCCACTTTGGGCCAGAAGCTCTGAGCAGGTGTGTATAGGGCCCAGCAGGCCCCCTGCCCTTTGCTCGGTGGGCTGGGGTCCTGTGGCAGGCAGGCAGGCAGGCAGGCAGGCAGGCAGGCAGGGAAGGAGTGGCCCCGTGGTTGAGCTGCGGGCCCTGCCTGCCGTCCACCGTCCTCCGTGTTGGTTGCCTGTGGCTGCCGCTACTGGGTAGGGGGAGCAGGCCAGGTTGAGCAGGCGGGAGGCCAGGCCAGGGATGAAAAGGCCCTTCATGGCTGGCACAAAGGCTGTCTGTGAGCACGGGTGCCTGGCCTCGGGGCCCAGTGGTCAGAGTGAGTGTTAAACAAACCTATTTACCGAAAGGCAGGGCGGTGGAGGCGGTGCCCTTGGCGGTGTCCCCAGGCCCCTTACTTGTCCTGGTTTCCTTGGTCAGAGTCGCAGGACATTGCTAACTCTGGCCTTTGGAGCTTAGATTTCCTCACAGGTCCCCCGTGGGGTTCTCAGCTCACCTTCCGTGCCCGTGGGCTCATGTCTTTGTTCACGCAGGGCCCTCTGCCCGTCTTGCTTTCCCTCATCTTCGCTTGTCTGCAGACGGGGCCTCCTGCTGGCAAACTCCCTGACAACTTCTTCTGTTTATGGCTCCCCCAACATAGATTTGGGGGCAAAGGGGGTTATTGCCTTTAAACGTTGTTTTTCTTTTTACTACAGCAAGTTGAGAAAATACAGAGACAGGTAGGTGCGCGTAAGAAAATGCTTTGGCCCCTTCCTGGCGGCTGTACTTCCTTCGCCGGAAGGCTGGTGGCCGAGTCCAGGTTGCAGTTCTGGGCTGTGTATGCTGCTGGGCCACCCCCTGGGCTTGCAGGGAGCTGTCAGGCCTTTGGGACGCTGGATATTTGGGTGCAGGTGAGCCCTGGGCCAGCCTTTGGGGGTCTCCCACGATGGTCAGCTGCGGCAAATGGACAGCACACAGATCTGCCCGGCCCGTGTCCGGCCGGAGGGCGCCGGGGGCCAAGGCGGCAGCTGGTGATGGCAATGACGGCACAGTTACAACTTGTGGAGGCCATGAGAGGCATGGCCCAATCCCCATTTCACAGACTGGGAAGTGAAGTCGGGGAGAGGGGAGCAGAGTCAGCCTGCTGGGGTCCCGGGGTGACGACGTGACAGACCCAGCCCTCTTGATTTGGAAACCCATGGGTTCCAAACCCCCTAAAGCTTCAGGGACTGGTTGAGTGTCAGAGGAGGGGTTGGAGGGGGGTACACGCAGCAGGGATGAGGCGGCCTGGGCCAGTGTGTCTGGCAAGGAGAATCCAGGCTTCTGTGGGGAGCCACAGAGTAGGGCTGGGTTACTGGGAGCTGAAGGGGAGAAGGCCTGGGTGTGTCCCCAACTGCCCTCACTCTCCTCCAGAGATGGCTTCTGAGCTCTGGCAGAGGGCAGAAGTAGATGCTTACCTGGGCCTACTCCAGGCAGCTGACTCCTCAGATGCCACCCAGGTTGGCTGGGCCTGGTCCCCAGCAGCCCTGTGGTGGCTTCCCTGTTGCCAGTGTATGGAGAGCCAGTGAGGGCCAGTGGTTTGTCTATTTATCTGGGAAGGTAGGCATTCTGTGAGCCCCACACTTCAGGGCCTAAGGGGTGGGCATTTTTCTTTGGCCTAGCCCCCGGGAGCCTGAGGCAAGCGTGTCCGGGGGCCTGGCACTTTCCATAGCAGCTAAGAGGCTTGCAGACCCCTGCCCTCCCAGGCAGTAACAGAGGACGCCCGACAGGGTTGCTTCCCCATTCCGCACAGCGTGGTCTTTGCAGCTGGTGGGAGGCCAGGGGGGCCCCCAGACATGGGCACTGCGGTTCAGCCTCAGGTCCTTCGAGTGGGAAGCTTCCCCTACACTGGGTGCCAGGGACCTTCTGCCCCCAGGAGGGCTCCTTGCCAGGGCTGTTTTCTGAACAGGGATGCTGGCTGGGGTAACCCCTGGGGAATAGGACAGTGGTCCCGGTCTGCAGGCTGAGCCTCAGAACTGACCCAGCCCAGGCCTGGGAGAGGCTGCAGGGACAGGTGGTCTTGGGGAGTCTTGTACAGTTGGGGGAAAGATTTTAAGTTGACAGCAAACTTGCAAGGATAATCCAGTGAGCTCTGGTACACTCTGCTTAGATTCACTTTTGCCATAGTTGCTCTTCCTGTCTCTGTCTGACCCTGCCCCCACCCCCAATCTGAATGCTGACCAGTCTAGAGTAAGTTGTAGATGTCATGCCTTTCTGCCCCAAAATGCTTCTAAGAACAAGGATATTTTCTCACATAACCGGTCAGTTACCCAAGATAAGACACGGACATCGATACAGCACTGTTATCTAAGCTACATATTCACACTTCCCCAGTGGAGCCCGGGGTGCCCTTATCCAGGAATACGTGCTGCATTCTCACATCCTTAGTCTCTTACTTGGAACAGTTCCTCAACCTTTCTTTGTCTTTCCTGACCTGGATGTTTTAGAAAGCACAGTTAATTTAAGACTGGCCCTGAATTTGGGCTTGGCAGATGTCTCCTTGCGATTTGCCCCAGGTGGGCACTGTTGGCAGGAAAGACCCAGAGCAGCCCCCCTCTGGAAGCCGGCGAGTCTGTAAGCAGCTTGGCTCTGGCCCGTCTGTGCCAGAGGGAGTTCTCAGGGGTGACGCCTGTGGAGGAAACGGTGCCCCGGGGGCCTGCGGGTGGGTGGCTGGGGCCGCGTTAACTCCACAACCTCCCTGGCTCACCCCTGGGAATTGCATCCTGTTGTTGCATCCTCCGGGGGGCTTCCCGCTCCCGGCAGCACCCCGCGCGGTGCCCGCCTAAGCCTGGGTTTCCTCAGCTCTGAAGCGGGGATACGACTGTTCCCGGCCACGGAGCAGCTGGAGTCCACGAGGTGGTGCCGTGCTGCCCGCACTACCCTAAGGACGATGTGGGGGCTGGGCATCCCTGGGTCACAATCGAGATTAGGCACTGGCGAGCCCTGACCCTGCCAAAGCACCCCCAGGGCTGGGGTGGGAAGGCGTGGAGACTGCCGGCCATTCTGGTCTTGACCGTTAAACTGGGCGCTGGGGCCTCCTGTCGGGGATGGACGGATGTGGGCCCAGGGTTCGGGAAGTGCCGTGGGGCTCCTCAGACCAGGACCCTTGGTGGGGAGGGGAGCGCAATTGGCAGGGCGGAGGTGGGGATATGGGGCTGGGGCTACCACCCAGGCCTCTGAGTCTCAGCCTGCCCTGCTCTCTGGGCCTCCCAGGTCCTCCACACCTTGCTAACTCCCACCCCACGAGCAGAGAAAGGCTCCTGCAGAAAACACGGCACAGGGATTGATGTGCTGACTGAGCCCCAGCTTGTGTGGGGACAGGGGAGCAGCTCCCTTTTCTTGGGGCTTCCCTTACCCTGACCACAGACACCCCTGCGCACCCCTCTGGCCCTGTTCTCTCTGGAAGCAGCGATATGCTGGCATCACAGTTTCTCAAGATCTAGAGCCCCCTTGGGGTTTCAGCCTTGGGACACGGGGTGTGTGTGGGCGCCGGGCCCCGTGGCCTGCCGGCTGCGTGGCTCTGCCTGGGTGAGGACAAGGGAGGGGGCGTAGGTCTGACTGCTCCTGGGCTGTGGAGTTTGCCTCCCCTCCCCACCTCCTGCAACAGTAGCCTCGTGGGGCTCTGGGGAGGCAGGGACCCTGGTTCCTGCAAGGAGAGTTGCCTCATCTCCCCGGCCTCTTCTCCAGGGCGAAGGCGGACCCCTGCCTGCCTCGCACGGGAAGGGGGCCCCTCGCCAGTGTCATCTCACCCAGGCCTACAGGGCCCTGCAGTTCAGATGGGGGACCGCAGTCTGTGCTGGGAGAGGTGAAGTGCCCCTGCTGCGGGCTCAGGCTCCTCACGGGGCCGTCTGCCGAGAGAACCCGTTGGTGCCCTCCTCCACCTCCCGGTCTGTCTTCACTGCAGCCCGGCCGCAATAAGCCCTCCGGGAGGGCCAGTGCAGCGCCCACCCCACAGTCCCGCACACAGCGCCACCTCCGCGGCCGGTTAACCGCGCGGGGCCACGTCCCCGTCGGCCCCGCCGCCTGCGCCCCAGCGCCCCAGGGCCTCAGCGCCTGTCCTTGGCCTTGCAGCCGAGGGCCCGCAGGAGCCCGCGCCCACCCTGTGGAACGAGCCCGCCGAGCTGCCGTCGGGAGAAGACCCCGTGGAGAGCACCAGCCCCGCCCGGGAGCCCGAGGCCACCGGGCCCCCGGCCCCCACCGCCGCGCCGAGCCCCGAGGACAGCACGGCGCGGGAGCGTCTGGACCAGGGTGGCGGTACGCGCGGGCCGGGCGGGCGGGGGCGCGGGCGCGGCGGGGGCCGCGGGGCTGACCTGCCGCCCTCCGTCCTCCGCAGGCTCGCTGGGGCCCGGCGCCATCGCGGCCATCGTCATCGCCGCCCTGCTGGCCACCTGCGTGGTGCTGGCGCTCGTGGTCGTCGCGCTGAGAAAGTTTTCCGCCTCCTGAAGCGAATAAAGGGGCCGCGTCCCCGCCGCGGCGCGACTCGGCTCTACCCTCGGTGGCGCCCCGGTGTCTCGAGTGTGTCCGCGCGTCCGCGTGGGGGCGAGCGGGGCGGGCGACGACTCGCACCACGTGCGCGCGGGGCCGCCAGCAGGAACCGCGAGTGCTCGCGTGGGGTCCCCCGCCCCCCAGCACAGCCCCGGTCCCCACACCCCCTCCCCGTCCCAGCCCCTGTCCCGAGAAGTGCCCGGGGCCCGCCCCCTGCGCTCCCGCTGGGACTCAAGCGTGGCCGCGGGCGCAGGAGAGGGGCCGAGCCGTCGGGGCTCCCAGCCCAAGGCTGGATTATTTTGGGGCCCGATCTGGCCAGCCGGGCCCCATCTGCGGAGCTCCAGACCCGCCCCGCCAGCGTCCCCAGGAACCCCTCCGCCCCAGGGAGCCGCAGGAGCAACCCGGTTCCCAGACCGACCGCAGCCCCAGGCTGCCTCCCTCCTCCCAGCAGCTTGGCCCCGGCCCTCAGTTCTTGGTCACGTCTTTTGTTTTCCGTGCTTCCTGGGAAACCTAGCTTTTATAATTTAGAAGGAGATTTAAAATAGAGGCTGAGCTGCTCGGAGCACAGCAGGGAAGAAGCCAGAACTGCGTCCCTTTGGAGTGAAATAGAAGACTGGAGGCCCGGAGGAGGGGCCGTCTGCGCACCCCGGGATGGTTTGATAGCCAGGGCCCTGGGCCGCCTGTGCGTGGTGCCGGTGGAGGGAAGCTGTTCGTCCTCTTCTTTCTCTGCTCTTTGTAGCAACTCTTTTGTCTTCATTGGCTTCCCTGAGCTCCCGACCACGCCTGCTCCAGCTAAGACCAGTGTCCTCCCCCCCCTCCTCGATACTCCAGATGAGCACTCGCTCAAAACACACGAAGGGTTAAAAGTTTCTGCTTCTATTATAAAGGACTGTTGTAAAACCGACCAGCTTTCATGCAGCGGTTTACATGACTTCATCGCACACAACCTCGTAACCAAAGCCCTAGTCGGCACAGATGATCCAAATCAGCATGCTTCAAAAAGATAAACTGGACAAGGGCCAGAACCAACGGTCACTCCCTCCCCTTTGCCCTAAGTCCCCCGCCCCCAAGAGCAGCACAGGGCTCAGGAATGGCCCCTCTCCCCCTCTGCCCACTCTTGGGGGCCTTGAGTGGGGGTCTTCCCCCTGGGGGTGTAGCAGAGGCCCCACGAGCATCAGTCACTGTTGAGCCAGAGTGTTGCACGTCTGCATCCTCAGAAATCTATCCAATTCTCAAAGGGTCTGAGGTCTCAAGAATGCCAAGAGCCATGCTGTGGCCTGTGGGAAAAAGGCTACGAAGTCCCACTTGACCCAAATCCCGGGCTTCTAACGAAAGGCCTGTTCTGGCACGGAGCAGAGTGCATCCCGGCAGAAAGAGTGTGGTCCCAGGTAGGGCTGGGCAGGGTCAGATTCCAGGCCCGCCACACTCTGGGACAGAACCAGGAGTGGGGCTGGGGTATCTGTGAGGGTTACCTGGGCTGGGGGAGGAGCTGCAGCCTTCGGGGGAACTTGCTAGCACCAAAAGTCGTGGGAAGCAGTGCCCGAGGTATGAAGCCCCAGCCCCATGCCTGGTGTTAGACATCCTGTGGGACCACCACCCACCGATACCTCAGTCCCACTGTGGTTTTCCAAACACGAGTTCTCGCTTCCACTGCGGCAGAAGGGTGTCCCCGACTCCCTCAAATTGCCTCTTCCGTTTCTGGAATCCATTGGTGAAGCCCCAAGTCTCCGTCCATTCTGGGATCCTAACCCTGGCTGCTTTTCCTTATCCTGGAAGCCATCTCAACCCCTTCCTTCAGGACCTGCCTCCTCCATTAGCCTTGAAAGGAGTTCTTCTCTCCCTGCCCAGACCCAAACACCTCATTCCCGTGTGCGGCAAGGCAATAAAGAGTAGACCTTCACCTCCTTTATTTTATACATGATGCTTCTTTTAATGCAGCCAAAAATGATATTTGCTTTTCTCGGAACCAAAACCGATACAGGATGCAGTGACCAATTCATTCCTTACAACACCTGGGCTCCTGAAGGGGCCAGAAGACACAAGTTACATCCAGCTTGTCAGGGAGCCAGAGGTGGCGTGGGCCCTCGGCCAAGCTCTGGTAGGCCTGCTGTGAAGCAGGGCCTGGCCGTGCAGCCAGAGGCTGGCGGAGGCTTGGGGAGGGGAGGACAGAGGCATTTGGTCTCTTGGTCCTTTGAACTGGAGACCAAGGGCTGCTCAGCAAGCTCAGGCAAAGGGCGGGCCATCTGCACGCACGCACGGAGGATTCCGATGGCTTCCAGGGGAGAGAAGGACATGTGCGGGCGGTCACGACAGTCCTTCCACCCTGCCCTCGGCCAGGGACACCCCCGGTCTGGGGCTTCCTCCAGCGCCTGGGGAGGCGCCGACGCACCTCCACCCCCTCTGAGAGACAAGAGGGACAGGTGGCATAATACTGTTGAAAATACACTTTCTCGTTTACAAATGCAGCAGAGGAAGGACGTAGGCACCCCTTCTCCCGTTTGCAAGCAAGGGGGCCGAGACGCACGTGGCAGGGGGAGGGGCGGGGTGACTCCCGCGCGAGGCGCTTGCCGTCCCCCAGAGCCCTCCACCATCTGTCGGGGGCTGCCTGCCCCGCGAGCGCTGCTCCAGACCACCCACGTCCTTCCCCCAGGCTGGCGACCGGGGCCGGGGGTCATTGCCGATTTCGACTGCCCAGCTTCCTGCGGTCCTTATTCTGGCTGCGCTGAGGGTCGTCCATCTTGTGGACACGGAAACATTCTTTGAGGTTCTGGGACCGGATCTTGGGATTCAGGATCTCCTCAGTCATGGAGCTGGGGAACCAGCCTCTCTCCTGGTCATGCAGACGCTCGCCAAAGATCCACCCTGTGTAGAGAGGGATCGGGGAGGGTAAGCAGCTCTTGTGGGGGTGAGAGCTGAGGGCTGAGCCCCCAGCCCGGCCAGGGAGTCTGGCTGGCCCCTCCAGAGGACACCTGCTCGACGAACCCCTGCCGGAGACACGGAGTTTGGGTCTGTCTCCCCATAAGCTGGGAGAGCACTGCCCTGACCCCCTCCTGGGGAACGTGGTCCTAGGGTGCCACGGGGTGTCCCAAATATATTGACTTTGGAACCCATTCCCGAGCCCTCAGCAACTGTCGGCTGCCCAATGTGAGGCCAGGAGACCCCAGGGACGCCCCCCAAAGGGAGAGGTACCTAAGCTGACCACCTGGTGTCTGGAATGCCACCATCACTCTGTTGGGCAGCCTGTCTCTGAGCCCCGGCCTCATGACATCTGCTTCTGCACATGGGGTGTAGACACCCCCACCTTATCCCTCAGGCTGGTACAGAGTCTCGGGGGTGGGGGTGGCACGAGTGGGAGATGCACCCAGACCCCCAGCCCTCACCGTCTTCCGTCTTTTCCAGGATGTTCAGGATGTCGGCCAACTCCAGGGTCAGCTCGTCTGGCTGCTGGGCCACATACGGGTGCACACACTGGACCTGAGGGCAGTCTGAGGGGAGGACGGGGAGGTGGCATGTCCTCGTCACCACGTCACCCGCCCTGCTCAGGACCCAGCAAACCCCAGACACCCCCTGTCGGTAGCAGGGCAGGCCTGCCTGTAACAGAGCACCCGGAAAGGGTCTGTTTGAGGGAGAGGAGAGTTTGGCTGCAGAGAAAACGTGACTAAGATAGCCAGGGGCTCTGGAGAAAAACAGTATATGGGTAAAGGGCTGACGGGCTGGGAGGGGGTCTGATTTTGGACTTGAGAAGGTACTCCCTGGACCTGACGTGCTGGCCGCAGTTTGGGAGGCCCGGACTCGGCGAGCACAGGCAGGGCTGGGAGCTGCTCTGTGAGGCAGGTGCACTGGCACCCTTTGATATTTTATAAGGTTTTCAGAGAGCGGGCAACCCCAAAAAGAACACTGGCATTTGTCTTCTGGGCCCAGATTCCTTTCGTTTCCTGGAGGTACCTGTCACTTAAGACTCAGGGACTTATCTCTTCACTAAGCACACAAACGTTTGCAAAGCTCAGGCAGCCAGATGTCCACCACGAGGGTACTAAGCTCGCAGCTCACACACAGGCCCTCTGGGCCGGGGAAGCTGAGCTGGCCTCTGGGGGCTGGTAAGCACTGCCCCACCAGGAATGTGGAGAATGCCTGCCCCTCACCTGCCCTTGCCTGCCCCACCCAGCAGGCAGCCTCCTCCCTAAGGGCACTCACCCAGCAGCCGAGAAGTGAAGGAAACAAACTTGGTTCTCCGGTTGGGGGCCAGCGAGGTCATCCAACGCTTCATCTCACTCCTGGGACACAGAGGACGACTGCCGGAAACACAGAGCGACCGCCCTTCCCCCCCAACCCCCCCCCCCCCCCCCCACGGGAGCTTGGTGCCCAAGCATCCCACGAGGCCACAAGCAGGACAGCTCGGGGTCGGGGCGGGGGGGGCACAGAATCTGGGCAGAGGCACGGGGGAGTCCTGTAGACTCTCCCCGACACACCTGAATGTCAGCTGGTGAGGGAGAGCCCTCCCGGACACCCCCAAAGGCACCCCGGAAACCGCAAGCTCTCAGACATGTCGTTGTCCCCGTCCGGATGGTGGGAGCTGGACGGAGATGGGGTGGGGATGGCCTGTGAGCTCTGGCGGGGACAAGCGCCGGGATGATGAGATGGCCCCGGGGCTGTCCAGGGATGTGGTGCACTGGTCAGCCTGACCCGAGGCTTCTACATCTCATCAGAAAAGGCCCTTCCAGGGTCCGGGCCCCAGAGGGCACACACACGCACCCCCGACAGAAGCCCTGCCCTTGGGGCCTGGGCGGCCAGGGGGCCACGAAGCATGTGCTGAACCAGAGCCCTGGTCCGCCAGGGAAGGAGGCGCGGAGGTGCCGCGGGGCCGGGGCCGGCGGTACTGGGCACTCACTGCGAGGTCGCCTTCAGCATGTAGGTGGCCTCCCGGTCGTCCGCATTCTCCAGCAGCCGCAGGATGAACACGTTGGCCAGCGTCTGGCCCTGGTCCTCCAGCTCCTCCACGCGGAGGAGGCCTCTCGGGGCCGAGTCAAACACTTGGTACTTGTCTCTGGGGACCGAGGGGGGCAGGGTTGAGGGTGCCAGCCCCCAGGAGGCCCCAGGGTCCCAGGGAACCACCCTGCCAGTCCTGCTGGCCCCACCGTTTGGCCACGCCTCACCTCTGTCTGGAAGCCCCGGACGTCAACACGGGTCCCTCTCACCCCGAGACTTCCTCCTCCCACCGCCCCGCCGCGGCCCCCAGGCCAGTTAAGCCTCATCCTCGCTGCTCCTGCTCCGCAGCGGCAGCAACCTCACTGCTTACCCAGGAATCTGCCGGCAGATCACCAGCAGGTCGTTGAAGAGGAAGAGGTAAATTTCCCGGAAGAGTTTCTTGGTCCGCAGGGTTCGGGATGTCTTGGGGCCCGCCATCTGCCGCAGCGCGCCCTGCTTCAGCAGCCAGCGGGAGTGGGAGATGATGGGCACTGACTGGGTGGGTGGGGGGTAGCGTCAGAACAGCTGTGCCCCCCCCACCCCGCCCTGTACTCCCCAGGGGCCCCCTGGGCCTCGCTGGAGTCCTAACCGGAGGGACAGCTTGGGGGCGCTGCACTGGGGGGTTGACGGGAAGGAGCAGTCCTGGGCAAATGTAGGAAGGGCAGCGTGTGTGTGTGTGTGTGTGTGTGTGTGTGTGTGTGTGCACGTGCACAAGGGTGCACGCTCCCATGGACACGTATGTGGCTGTGTATGTGTATCTGTGCCTGTGTGTAGCTATGCATTTGTCTGTTGTGCATGTGTCTGTGTGTGCTTGTGTGTACGTGTGCTTGTGTCTGTGGGGACTTGTGTCTGTACCTGTGTGTGTCTACATGTGGGCACCTGTGTGAGGGTCGTCGTTCCCTACCAGGCTCAGCCCGTGTGATGTGGTATCAGAAGGGGAGCCAAGGTCACAGGGGAGAGGAGAACTGGGTCCCCTGGGGCAAGGAGGCCAGGTCTGCAGGTCCCCACTGCATGGGTCGGGGACGGGTTCCTGGCGGTGGTCGGCCCAGCAGGTGGAGATATGGCAGGAGCCCAGAAGGCCACATCTGCGTCCTCACCTGGGGCTCACCTCCTAAACATGGCATGACCTCAGGGACCCTCAGTGTGTGCTCATGTGACCACGTCACCAGAAACCCAGGCCCCTGGGACCCTTAGGGCACACTAATGGCTGAAGCTTTACGTAAAGTTGGGGGAGGTTGGTAACTGCTGTCAGATTTTCAGTTTCCCCCGATTTAAGAATCCTTGGAATGGTCCCTGTCACGTGCTTCATGTCAACTAACTGCTCCAGGTCACACGGACAAGAAATGAGAGCAGGTGGCTCCAGGGTCCTTGCACACCATCTCTCAGAAGGTAAGCGCAGGCCAATGTGATGGCCTGGTCACAGGGGGCTCTTAGGGCCAGCTAGGGGTGTCAAGAGACCTCAGTGAAGGTGACACCGAACTGAGACCCAAGGGTGGCCAATCACTGAGTTCGACCAGGCCAGCCCGGCTGGGTGGGGACACACGGATGGGCACAGGTTCACCTTGATCTTAAACTCCATCTTCTTCTGAATGCTGATCATCTGCTCCGTGCGGCTCATTTTCCTGACACCCTCGTTGCATGCTTTTACCACCTGGCAGAAGAAGGGGGACACGTGAGGCCACCTGCAGCCAGCTGCTCCCCCGCCACTGCCTTTGGCCCGCTCAGGCCCCCGAGGGTGAGCAGACGCTGCCTGCAGCGGAGACTGGCTGGCCAGCACCTCCTGCAACAAAGGCCAGCGGGAAAGCCCGTCAGGCTGTGGCTACGGCTCTCGGTTCTGGGGGAGAAAGTTAGCGTCTTGGCCCTGCTAGAAAGGACACTCCAGAGCACACATAAAATGATGCCTGACCTGTCATGTCACCTAAGAAAACAAAACAGCAAGGTGCCCATTCTCATCTGCCAGACTGGAAAAGTTAGACTGGTCACCTCCGGGTTCGCCGGGGTGTGGGGAGACAGGATCTGTCACCCACTGTGGGACGGGGCAGGGGGAGGGGGTGCAGATTCCCCCCACCTTCCTGGGAGGCCACCCAGATACCAAGAAGCCTAACAAAACCACACTTCCTGGGATTTCCAGGGACTCAGTCTGCAGAAACAGTATTCCACGATGGATCGCCAGTGTTTAGAATGGAGCCTGGCATCCAGCACGCTCCCAGTATGTGCCCACAACGTTCCCTGCGCTGTTGTTTCAAACGAGAAAAACTGTCGTCAACCTAAATGTCCACTGACTGGGACTGATTAACATTTATATGCACCTCACCCTGTACCACGAAATCGTTAAAAATGGCAACAACTTTACATGCGCTAAAACGGAGAGCAAAGGAAGCCAGCTTCGAAACCACAATCCCTGGTTTGCAAAAATTAGTTGTGTGTTTGCAAGGGCAAGAGCCCACATGTCAGCTGGGACGTGTGGGACACCTGGTGACCTTACCACCTTCTGTGTGCTCATGAGCACTTGCTGAATTTTTTTTTGTGTGTCGAACATCATTTTTATACATTAGAAACAAAACCCACCTTTATAAAGAAAACGTAAACCACGAGAAGCAAGTACGGCTTTTGTTAGAAGGGGAACGAGATGGTAGCAGAGACCTTTAGAAACAGAGAGCGCTGTCCCGGCTCCCGGCACGCGGGACCCCTCCCGGGCTGAGGCGGTCACTGGACTCACCTTAGGTGGCCCAGTGGGTGCCGGGACGAACCCCCGACCCGGTCGGGTGCGGGAGTTCCAGGGGAGGGCAGAGGGCCCTGAAAGATGCCGCCCGGGGCACTGACCCTCCCTGACCAGCCTGCCAGGTGGCCAACTGGTAAGGGACAAAAGGAGCGGCCGGGAGAGGACCACTGTGAAATGGAGCCCTTGGGGCCCCAAGTGGCTTAGAACTGCCATCAGGTGCCCACGGAGGCCAGTCCTTTTACTTGTCCCAGAGCTGCTGCCTCTGGGACAAGAAGTGGAAAGGACCACACGCTAGGCTCTTGTCCACCACGGTCGCTGGCACGACAGAGTGGCCCCCATGCCGCTTCCAAGAGCTGGCCTGCAGCTCCAGCAACACCAGGAGCCGAGCACACGAGCCAGCGCCGGGAGAGGGAAGGGAGGACCCGCGTGACCCGAGCGCTGGAGAACGGACATCGTGTGTCACTCCTCCGGCACAGCCCCGACTCTGCTGGCCACCCCAGGAGGAGCCGCTTCTCCGAGGACGAGGAATGGACGTGCTCTCCTCCCTCTCGGGCAGGAACAGCCCAGGACTCGGCAGGGCCAGTGAGTCGTCTCGCAGAGATAGGAGGGAGGGGAGCAGCGTGGGGAGAGGGAGAGGCGGGGGGAGAAGGCACAGGGCAGAGCTATGTCGGGGCACAAGAAGAGCCAGACCCAGCCTCCTCGCCTGTCACAGGAGGGAAGACCCCGGAGACAGGCAAGGACAAGCGTGGGGCTTGAACCCAGGACCCCGAGATCAAGAGTCGGGTGCTCTACCTGCCCGAGCCAGCCAGGTGCCCCTCAATGACTTTCTTTTGATATTAAAATGAATTTGCAGTTTCCAAAGACCCACCAACATAGGAGGAAGCAGGGCCAGAAGGTGGGTGTCCAGACAAGGACAACGGTTTGTTGGGAGAGAGAAAGAGAAAGCGGGGCTCACCATCTCCAGTTCTTTGTGGGCGTCCAAGGCAGTGCACTCACGCTCAGATCTCTCTTCCACTCTCTTCAGAATGTTCTGAGCACGGGAAAATCTGCATTAATGCGACCACCTGTGGCCTTTCCTCCCCTCCCCGCCCCCATGAGCAGCAGCACATCGAAGAGCCCGACTGGCAGGAGAACCTATGACTGGGCCCAGGACCGGGCATCCTGAATCCTGACCACGGCTGGCCCAGGACCGGGCATCCCCACCCACAGCCGGGCCCAGCTCTAAAATGATGACCCCAAGGCAGTCTCCCGAGAGGATTAACTATGGAGGCCAGGCTACATCCCAGGATCCCGTGGGGCTCACCAGGAGACCACAGCAAAGCAGGTGACCCCACGCTGGCGGGCTGGACCCAGCATTGGGGGGAAAGGCATGCTCGGGATGGCCCTGTCCCCACGGGGAGCCCTACGCTCACGGTGGGCACCGGGGAGGGAGCCCTAGGCTCACGGTGGGCACCGGGGCCTTCCCCACCCTTTCCCCTGCGATCAAGTCGCAAGAACCCCGAGGCTTTGTTAACTGTTCTTATTGATGAAAACGTCTCTTTTCCAACTGTTTGATTTTCTTGAGTTAACGTCTTGCTTACTTTCCCTCTGCCTTGAGCGTGCTTCCTGGGAACGCTTCCCTGATGGCTCCACCGGCCATCCCCTGGCCCCTCTGTTTCCTCGAGACCACAGCAAGATGGGTCTTGATCTTAGTTTTGTTGGTTTTCATCGTACAAAAATTAGTTTTTTTATATATCCACACATGCTCTTTTCCTACAAAATCTCTTTTATTTCCTATAAAATTTCTTAAAAATTTCTCCGTTTTTCTGTTTCAGTTTTTCCAAGTGAAAAAAAAAATTCACACGTAGCCCCCCCACTCACTGGTGTCCTGTGACTTAGGCTCACACTCCTTCTCTGCCAGAGCTCTCTCCTGCCATCCTGGGGGCACGGGGGGCGCCTCCTCTGACACCCCATCTCGGTGGTCCTGGGCCTTGAGCCCTGGTCCCCCTCCCCCTGCCGAGGGCTGTGACCTCCCCGCCTTACTACTGCCACCGTGGAGCTAGCCAGCTGCCCCAGGTCTTTGGCCTCCTGTCTGCCTGTTTCCCCTAACTGTGGCTCCTGGGTCATCGTCTCAGCCCATGCCCCTAGAGCCACGGCCAGATCCACACCATCCCCTCCGTGTGACTGGTGGACTCCCAGCAGCCCAGGAGCGTGTGCCAGGCACAGCACGTCTCTGCCCTGCTGGAGACCCCCTTTCAGGAAGTGTCACCCCCTCCAGGCAGCCCTCCTGGTCTTCCTTCCTCACCACTGTTCCTTCTTGGCCACTGTGTCCCACAGCCGGGTCTCGGGACCCCTTTCTCTCCTTCCTGGCCAGTCTCCTTTCACTAAATGCCACCTCGATGCCCACAGGCCCTGCTCAGACTTCTCCCTAACTCTGAACTTGGAGATTTGACTGCTCAGTCACCACAAGCTCAGCTAGTCCACACTGAGTCCTGCTGTCTTCCCACCGGCTCCCCACCTTGGGGAAGACTGCGCCATCACGCCCACTGCTCAAGTTCACACTCTCTTCCCTCTGACCCGAAGTAGCAAGTAGGCGTCTCAGTTCATCTCAATTCGGGTTTCCCTCCAACATCTCCCCTCTTCCCTCCCCCACCTCTCCCCCAGGCTAAGCTTCTTTCTCCAGTGGCTTCCTAACCACTTCTCCCATTTCCCTCCTGCTCTCCTGCCCATCACTCTGCACAGGCAGCCTGTGTGCTCTCGCAGAAGGCAGTTAGATCAGGGGACTCCCCAACATGCTGAAGAATGACCCCAGCATCTTACCTGGTCCCTTAGGGCCCCAACTGGCCTCTCTCCCCATCTCTGCACTCACTCCCGTCAAGTTCCCTCAGTTCACCACTGGCCTTCCTGGCTGTGAACTTGGCTGCCCCGGGGCCTTTGTGCAAGCAGTTCCTTGGCACCTGAATGGCTCCTCCCTGTCAGCCAAGTCTCGGCTCAAATGCCACTCGTCTGAGAGTCTTTCTTGACCCCCTGAACTGGCACTGACCAGGCAGTCACCCCCTATCGTGTCACCCTATTTCACCGTCCTTCCAGCCGCGACCACTTCCCAGTTGTGCGGGCTTGTCTGTCTCTCCCCCAGATTGTGGGGACAGGGGAACAGGGGCTGAGTCCCCACTGCTCAGCACACAGTAGGAGCTTCACGAGGATTTGTGGAACAAGTGAACTTCCCAGAAAGCTAGCAGGGACCTGGGATGACCACAGGAAGCCCTCTGCAGCCGGAGAAGCCTGGGCAAGTCCAGTCCGCATGCCGGGTCGGGGAGGCCGGTACCTGCACCAACAGCTTGAGGCGCGTGATCCTCTGGAAAGGCAGGATGAGGAAGGAGGACAAGGGCAGCCCCCTGCACTTGGGGTCCAGCTCCAGCTGCGCAATCAGCTCCCGAAAGGCCGCCTTCTCCTGGCTGGGGACACAGACACGAGAGTCGGTCTCCGGCTTGCAGGAGGCGTGAATCAGAAGAGCATGGGGGGCCTCGTGGGAGCCAGATGGCCCACGGGCACAGGATACGTGTTGATGTGTTTCCTTCTTTCCTTTCCATGGAAAAGAAACTGTTCGTGTACAAGTCAAATAACAACAGGGGCTTCACGTGCCTGGCCCCTGAAAACTTAGCAAAGTGTGCTGTGTGTGGGAAGGCAAGGATTCCTCGTGTGGCCAAGTCTGTGACTCAGACACACAAGCTGGTGGTTTACCCTGCAGGGAACCGTGGCGAGGTGAACCCACGTGGTGACGGGGACAGCGGCGGACTGGGGGCGGCTGCCAGAGGAAAGCTGTGCTGTTCCTGCCAGCAGAGATGGCCTGTGTGCAGGTGGCTCAGCACGGGGGGTGGGGGGTGCGAGGGGCGACAAGGGCTCCGGGGACCTGCAGGGCCGCTCTGCCTCTATCTCAGGTACACGGGGTGCACACCAGCACACCCTCAGCACGGCAACGCCTACGTCCTGTTCCCCTGTATGCTCATCTCCCCCAGGTTTGTCCTCAAAACGGGCATCCTGATTCCCTCAAGTCCCAATTTTCAACCCCCCAAATGTAAGACCTCCAAACCCCCGAATGCTCAAGTTTTAAAACATCCACAGTTAGCCACAAGGCTTGACAGCAAGGCCCAGGGCAGCGTAACGTTCGGATGTTACTTCTCAGAGAGACCTTCCGTGCTCCTGAGTCCAGGTAGGGACACATCACTGGTGACGGTCACTGACACGTGGAGCAGAAGTGTGGACACTTCAGAAGAGGCTAGTTGACTGAGAAGTTATCTCATCAATGGAAACCCCAGGCGAGTTTACAAGGGGGCAGATCAGGGACGCCTGGGGGGCTCAGCCGGTTAAGCATCTGACTTCAGCTCAGGTCACGATCTCACGGTTCATGAGTTCGAGTCCCGCATCGGGTGAGCTCGTGCCCTACTTGTCTCCCATTCTCTCTGCCCCTTGCTAACTTGTGACCTCTCTCTCTCAAAAAAAGAAAAAAAAAATTAAAAAAAAAATCGGGCAGATTAGTAATGAACTCACCACCGAAGACTTCCTCCTGCCCCGTCCTCGCCTTTGTCTCTGGTTCAAACCATTTTCCTGACCTCTTGGGCCCCAAGGGGGCCTCTGGGCCTCAGACCCTCTTCTCTAAACCTCACAGAACTCAGCCCAGCCGTTGTGGACACAGGCCCAGCGGGTGCCACGGCCGACTGTCTTGGGGTCGACATTTCTCTAGTGACCCCGAAACCCCCGACACGTGCCAGGCTTGGGCACCATCCCGGGAAAGCAGAGGTCCAAGGACTGAGCGCAGTGGCACCACGGGAGGAGCCACGGCCCCACTGCCGGGCACACTCACAGCAGCTGCTTGTAGGTCCTCTCCTGGTAGGTCTGGTTGCTGACGTAGGTGATGTAGACTGAGAAGTGGTTGGCCGCGTAATGGTACACGATGTCGCACACGTCCGAGATGACGATGTTCTCCTCCATCCGGCGCTCTAACTCCAGGAGAAACCTGCAGGGGGGCAGTGGCTGGGGTTAAGGGCGCCTGGACGGCGACACTCAGGACACGTCTCCACCACCGGGCCTGGCTCCGACAAACCAACAAACGCGATGGGCCGCGATCCCTGTGCCGACGGCATGTTCGGCCACATCGAGAAATTCTACGTTCAGTGTTTTTAGGTGCGTAACAGCACTAGGGCTATTTTTTTTTTTTTTTTTTTTTTGGGACAGAGAGAGACAGAGCATGAACGGGGGAGGGGCAGAGAGAGAGGGAGACACAGAATCGGAAACAGGCTCCAGGCTCCGAGCCGTCAGCCCAGAGCCCGACGCGGGGCTCGAACTCACGGACCGCGAGATCGTGACCTGGCTGAAGCCGGACGCTTAACCGACTGCGCCACCCAGGCGCCCCCTAGGGCTATTTTTTAAAGAGACAGCAAGAGACTTTATGTTTTGCATACATATCGATGTGTTCACGGATGAGGTGACCACAGGGATTTGCTTCAGAAGGATCCTGTGGGTGGTGGGGAGGCGTGGGGTGGGGACGCAGGCAAACCTAGATGCTGGGCTAGGGGTGGGCTCGTTATACTGGCGTCTCTACTTCTGCATGATTGGAATTTTCCACGGTAAAATGGAAGTCAGTACGTATGTAAAAAGACACCCCTTTCCCAACGGGGTCAGGGGGCAAAGGCCAAGAAGTCTCTCGGCAACCATGTGCCCAAGCCCACTGGGTGGGGCTGCCCCCGGGAGGTGGGTGTCAGTGCGGAGGGGGGACCCACCCAGGGGCCCACAGGGGGCCAGCAGCGCCCGGGGCGCCCCAGGGGTTGGAGGAGCCCCTCCTGCCACACCTTAGCTTCACGTCTGAACGTGCACGGCTGGATCAGCTCATCCAGAAGCTGAGTTTTGTGCTTTGGGCTGCAGGCTCCGTGGCCTCCAGGGAAAATGGTCACTGGATCCTCTACCCCAATGGTACGACTGGCATGCTTTTCTTTTTTGCAAGAACCAATTAGTGGTTGTTTATTCCTCCATTTAAGTTCCTCCCACCCTTCAAATAGGCAAAACGTAAGCACAGTTCCAAAAATTACTGGAAATGCCATCTAACTGGGGAGAGAAAGCCTAAGTCCAGGGCCAGGCTCTGCGCTGGCTCTCAGAGGGCCCCAGGGCCCCGCGAGCCAGGGTTTCCGGATTCAGGATGAAGAGCAGCTGACACGGACACCCCGGACCTGGTCAGGACACCCGGCGCAGACCTGCCTGACTGTGGGGGCTCATGGACACTTGTGCTGACGGGAAGGAGCCCGCAGCCCTGTTCGGGGGAACGTGACCTGCCGTGGCACCGTTCAGGTGGCAGAGGGCTGGGTTTACGTATTCATTTATATCTTACTATAGGTCATCCCAAACACACACAAGCAGAGAAGCCAGGGCACCACAGGTTTCAGCCGGGCCCTGGCTGAGGAGAAGGCTCCGGAAGCCAGGCCCCACAAGGACCCGAGCCGGTGGCTCACCGCTCACTGACGGCCATGACGTCCAGGACGTTGGAGAAGAGGATGTGCGCCTCAGATGGGTGCAGGGTCTTCTTCAGACGCTCATTCTCCATGAAGTGAGACACGAGCAGGCTCAGGCTTTTGTAGTACGAGGCCTCGGAAGTGACCAGCTCGAACATGGCCTGCGTCGGGGCAAACACGGAGGAAGAGAGCCGGTGGTCACGTCCCGGGCCTCACCTCGCAGGAGGGCGTCTACCCCGCTCCCAGCGAGACGCAGGCCTGTGTGCACGAGGCCGCGGGGAGCAAGGACTTCCTCACGCCGACGGCCAGCGCGCCTCTGCCTAAAAGACAGACACCACGCGCTCCTGGCTCGTGACACTGAAGCCAGAGACCGCCTGATGCCCGAAACACAGAGCACGCGCGAACCCAAGAGGTCAGCCATGCCCCAAAGCCCCAGCAGCTGCGACGGGTGGCTCGCACAGTCTCCAGGTGCCGAATGGATGTGAAAATCGGTATAGAGGGACGCCCACCTTGACACGCCCCCGAGGACGGCTGGAAGGCCACAACTGCCAACCACAGGTATCAGCAGGGGGTGCAACGTTTACCTGTATCTTTTCACCCTTTAACTTGTCTGAAAACTGAAAAGTGAGCATCTACTATTTCCTTCGTGGCTTAATTTTAAAATGTAATCGATAAAGCAATTTTCATTTTGAAAAAGAGAAAGAAATCCAGAATCTAATGAACTTTTGGGAGGCACCCCTACTCTGTACCGTGACTGTCACCTGATCACCGAGCCCGCGCACACAACAACAGAGTCCAAGGGCCATCCTCCGCGGCGTGGGGCTTCTGTGCAGCGAGGGCGCTCGGATGTCAGCTCACCTTCCTCCCATGCTCAGAAGCAAAGCACCCACCTTCCTGAGACCACCCTGGGGTCATCCTCACCTTCCGCGGTTCCCTGACTGAGGACGGGTTCAGGTTCCACAATAGCTGCCCAGAGGGACCGAGTAGTGGGGTCCCCGCTCCCAAACTGTGTTCACATTCTAAGCTCTGGCAACCTATGAATGTGAACTTGTTTGGGAAAAAAATCCTTTGAAGATGCAAGTTAAGGATATTAAGGACACAGAGGTGCCTGGGTGGCTCAGTTGGTTAAGTGTCCGGCTTCGGCTCCCAGTTTATGAGTTCGAGCCCCACGTCGGGCTCTGTGCTGACAGCTCGGAGCCTGGAGCCCGCTTCGGATTCTGTGACTCCCTCTCTCTCTCTGCCCCTCCCCCACTCACACTCTGTGTCTCTCTCTCAAATAAATGTTAAAAAAAATTTTTTTTAAAACAAGGATGTCAAGGATATCACCCTGGGCTGAGAGCCTAAACCCAATGGCGGGTCTCTTTATAAGAGAGATATTTGACACAAGAGGGACATGGGACACAGAGACAAAGCAGGGACGTGAAGCCAAGGCAGGGATGGGGTGACGCAGCAGCCAGTAGGGGCAGATGGATTCCTGGAGTCCGCAGAGGCAGCGAGGCCCGAGGACACCGTGAGTTCAGGTTTCTGGTCCCCACAGCTGGGTGCGAACAAACCCTGACAAGCCACCTAGTCAGTGTTAATTTCTTGTAACAGCCCCAGGAAGCTATCATAGGTGCACAGAGGAGGGACGGGGAGCAGGAGAGGGATGAGCAGGAGAGGTCAGTGCCCCGGGCACCCCACATCTCACTGTAGCCTCCCCTCCGTCCAGAACCCTGATCCGGGGCCGGAGGCTCTGGCTGTGAAAGCTGGAGCTCCAGGGCTCGGGAAGGACAGGTGGAAGGAGACAGGGAGGGACCAGCGTTGGTTCCAAATCCTCCCGGGTCCCCTGGGAAAGGGCACCCAGAAGCTGCCGTGTCTCCAAAAGGAACCAGCAGACGCAGGGGCGGGGTGATGCCCCCACAGTTACCGCTGGACGGCTGAGGAGCTGAGACTCAACCCCGGGGTTTTCCCAGCGCCGGGCTCCCCCTCTACGCCGCCGCAGGCAGAGCAGGGGATAAAATAAGCAACGTGTTTGTGATCTGGGGGACACTCAATGGCATAAACCTGCCCAGCAACAGTGAGAAAGCTCACAGCGAAGCCCCTCAGGGGACACCCACCCATCAGAGCCTGGGCCACCACAGAAGACAGCCCACCTGGTGCCCCAGTGCCTGCAGCTGACAGGAGACAAGCTGGTGGCCTCTCTGGGATCATCCCTGAGTCCCGGTGGCCTGGTCTCCTTAGAGGACGGAGCCACAGAAAGCACAACCCACCAGCCTCGCCAGCGGCCCCAGCACTGAATGACTCCGTCAACGGCCACCCAGGCCCCGCTAACAAGGGCGCCATCAGGACGACGGGGAGCTTCTCTCTCAGGGGTGAAGTCAAACCATTTTCCTGCTGCTAAATTTAAGTTTCCTAAGAAAACGTCAAGCCATTGCAGCTTGCAAGTTCTAAGCAAATATGACTAACTCCCCACCCCCCCACCCCCCACCCCCAACTGACACAGGAGTGTTGCAGACAGGGAAGAAACGCCGGCCCTCACACAGCACTGTGAGCACGTAACCCATGGACCCTTTGGTTCAGACGCCACGGTCCCGGCTCCGTGTCCCACAGCGTGCCTGCCAGAGGGGGTGACGGCCACCTTGTTCTGCTGAAGGCCGGGCTCTGCGCTCCGATGCTCAGCCCCCGTGCACCCCACACACCCCGAAGATGAGCCGGAGGCCCGAGGGCCCGAGACCACCCTGGCCGCTCGGGTGAGCTGTCCACGCACGGCCACATGCTCCCTGTCTCCTCTGCGGGTGTGGCCGAAGCTAGGGAAAGGAAAGGGGCGGCCAGGCCCTTCCATCAGAGGCAGAGTCCTTTCGTACCAGCGAGGCCACTCCGGGTAGACACGCTTCCACACCCTGTCAGACCGGTGCCCCGGGAGCCGGCTGGAACGGCACAAAGCTTCCCTCACTTCTGCCGCTGGCACCGTAATTCACAGCCCACAGGCATTAAGCTGGACAGAAGTGGTTCCCAAAAGGCCCTGAGGAAGGAAGAAGCCCTTCCGAGTGTCTCTTTCTTCCAAGGATAAGGACGAAGTCAGATTCCAGAGCCCACGCCTCCACCCAGTGGAGTGAGGTCTGGTCCACGTGGGAAGCTCAAGGAGGGACGAGACTGAGCAAGTTCACAGGGCCTCGGCCGTCGCATGGCGTGGCGACAACTACCTCGTGGTGTTGCTACGGGCCTGGGCGTCACGTATGAAATTCGAGCTCACCTGCAGCCTCCGGGGGGCCCTGGTGCGCCCCCCACACCACCGGCAAAAGCCCACCCATCACCAGCCCCAATTGTGGTTTCCCCAGGCGACCTGGTTAATAAGGTAATTTGTGAAAAAGTTTACACTAAAGTAGGTGGAAACATAAAAACCTCCATTCTTGAAAAGATGTGCAGCCTCACTCACAGTAAGAGAGATGCAAATCAAAACCACGATGAGGTATCATTTATGGTCCAGCACCGTGGTCAAGACAAAACGACTAGATGACGTAGACCGGTGATGCCGAAACAGGACCCGCCCACCTGAGCGTGAAGGCAATTGGGCAATATCTTCCCAAAACTTACAAAACAGGTAACGTTTAACTCAATGGTTCCACCTGGCAATTCCCACAGCAACCCACTGCGTGGCTCTCGGTCTTAAATAACGCAGCGCCGAATGTCCTCGATCCACAACGTTTCTAATGGCCAATGTCCACTGATGGGGGACGGGTAAAATAAATTATAGAACATCATAAACATTGGAGGCCCATAAAGCTAACAACAGGAACAAAAAGAATGGGGTGCTCCATTTGGGCTGATATAGAAAGACTTTCAAAACATTTTGCCACGTTAAAAAAACAACTACAGGGGCGCCTGGGTGGCTCAGTCGGTTAAGCGGCCAACTTCAACTCAGGTCACGATCTCGCGGTCCGTGAGTTCGAGCCCCGCGTCGGGCTCTGTGCTGACAGCTCAGAGCCTGGAGCCTGTTTCTGATTCTGTGTCTCCCTCTCGCTGACCCTCCCCTGTTCATGCTCTGTCTCTCTGTGTCTCAAAAAAAAAAAATAAAACGTTAAAAAAAAATAAAAAATAAAAATGACAAATGCTAAGTTGCTTTGTTAAAATAGTTCCAGGTATTTGTTATAAAACAGGAGATAACTGATGTTCTGTGTGGTGGCTATTGTCCGGCTTAGGCCACAGGGCAAAATTCCCTGCCCCGAAACCGACAAGAGACTAATCCGCTGCATTGTTAAGGTTTTTCCTGAGGGGACAGATATGTGATTCAACGAGGGTTGGTGAGCAAAGTAACAATCACGATTTAATTTCTTGATAGAAGGATATCATATTAAAAACCCACAATTTCCTTCTAAAAGGGATAGTTTTCTTTTGAAAAAACGAAACAAACATGTAAGTTCTAAGTTGTGCAAACAGGAAAAAACCTCCCCAGCGTCACAGGCTGAGCAGACTCAGGTTGTGAGTGATACCAGAGCTGGACAGATGCCCCAGAAGGCCCACACAGGACGGCCACTGGGTCCCCTCCCTGCTTGTCCTGGGCTGGATGTAGCTGAAGTTCTGTCTGCACACGTTGGGGCTGTCTGGCTGCCAGTCAGCACCAGTCTGGGCAGGCGGTCCTCTGGGAGTGTATGTGTGACCCCGTTGCCCCGGAGATACTCAAAATATCATTCCCGCTCCTTTTTTTCAGGCTGTGCACACCCAGCTCACCAAGACTGAGGACCAGGGCAACTCTGTCTTCTTCTATCTCTTTGCCGAGCCAGGTTACTGGCCCTCGCCGGGGACACAAGCCACACCAGCCGCAGGAGTGACCACTCCCAGTGCATGCTGGGGACGGACAGCCCCTCCAGATTCTTCTGGCGGGTCAGGCCTGGTGAGAGCTAAGCGCTGTCTGATGCTTCCTCCTGCTAGTGACTGTCCCCACTGCTCCCCAGTCCTGGTCCCTCCTGTTTGCTCCCTTTCAGGACAATTCTGTGTTCCACGGCTTTCCGGGGAAGCCCCTGCCCTCCCCCCGTTGAACACCCTACCTTCTCTACAGCTGCCCCTCCTAACCTTGTCACTTGAATGTACGACTGATTATTTTCTCAGACTGTTGTGTTCTCAAACAGGAGCTCCCAAACCTCTCCAAGGAGGACAGTGGGAACCAAGAGCTTCAGAATAAGTTTAAAAACCAAAAAACAAAACCAAGAAAATCCTACCCGACACCTAAGATGGGGTTTTCCAATTTCAGCTACCTACTTACTTAGAAAGGCAGGGAAACGCACAGTTTTACTCTTAAATCCTGATTCGATGACTGATTAAGACTCGGGCCTGCCAAAAGGCCATCGTTCGGGGTATTTTCCGTGTGTGAACAGTAGTTCACTGCAACCTGCTGCTTGTGTAGCTTAAGGAGGAAAAGACGTTCCAACAACAGAGGGAGCTGGCGGTACGAGTTGCCCGACTTGCTCTGATAAATGAGGAGCTCTGATGCAGAAGTCACCGATTTGGAATAAAAAATCTGAAGGTCTCCCTGTGCTGTCCCTTGCCACGTTTTAACAAAATAGAAACTCACATTCAGCTTTTTAAAATAAACACGAAGGGCGCCTGGGTGGCTCAGTCGGGTAAGCGACCGACTTTGTCTCAGGTCATGATCTTGCGGTTTGTGAGTTCCAGCCCCGCGTCGGGCTCTGTGCTGACAGCTCAGAGCCTGGAGCTGCTTCGGATTCTGTGTCTCCCTCTCTCTCTGCCCCTCCCCTACTCATGCTCTGTGTCTGTCTCTCAGTCATAAAGAAACGTTAAAAAAATTTTTTAAATAAATATGAAAAGTCAGACCATAAAGACTCAGAGCAAGACACACAGAAGCCTGCGTGCCCGCGTTATTTGCTACTGCGCGGGACTATATTTACGGTGAGCTCATCCTAGTTGTTTACAGATCGGATCCATAGAAAATGACAAACATGAAATTTATTAAATATCTTTATTTCCTATGCCAATTCTACTACGGATGTCATGTTCCACCATGACTTTTTTTAATTTAAAATATTTTTTTAATGTCTATTTATTTATTTTGAGAGAGAGAGAGAGAGCAGGTGTGCAGCACAAGTGGGGGAGGGGCAGAGAGAGGGAGGGAGAGAGAATCCCAAGTAGGCTCCACGCCGAATGCAGGGCTCAGTCTCACAACCATGAGATCACAACCTGAGCTGCTATCAAGAGAGATGCTTAACAGACCGAGCCATCCAGGTGCCTATGCGGTCTTTTAAAATTTTCTAATGTGTCGTAAATTCTAGTTCATTCGTTTTTTTCCTTTTTTTAAAATGTTTATTTATTTTTGAGAGAGAGAGACAGAGCATGGGTGGAGGAGGGGCAGAGAGAGAGGGAGACACAGAATCCGAAGCAGACTCCAGGCTCTGAGCTGTCAGCACAGGGCCCGACGCAGGGCTCTAACTCGTGAACCACGAGATCATGACCTGAGCTGAAGTCAGATGCTTTACTGACTGAGCCACCCAGGCGCCCACGTTCATTCTTTTAAAACACGTTTTTTACATGTTTTGCCTTTGTACGCTGTCTTACTAGATAATTCCCCCATGATTGGGCATTTCGGGTTCTTACCCCCATTCTTCCCCTAATTTTTGCTGGAATGAACATCCTAATAAATATTTGTGCACGTTTCTGATTATTTTTCAAGATGAATTTCTAGGAATAGTAACACTAGACAGTGGACAAACATACTCTTGTAGGGGGTTGGTACAAATATTGGTATACTCTCCCTATCAGCTGTGTTTGAGAGTACTCATTTAAAAATCTCCCCAACACCAGGTTTTAAATATATTTAAAAGCCTCTGCCATTTGCAAGGCCTGTGCTTCAATGCTGCTTTAAATTTTTTTTTTTCAACGTTTTTTATTTATTTTTGGGACAGAGAGAGACAGAGCATGAACGGGGGAGGGGCAGAGAGAGAGGGAGACACAGAATCGGAAACAGGCTCCAGGCTCCGAGCCATCAGCCCAGAGCCTGACGCGGGGCTCGAACTCACGGACCGCGAGATCGTGACCTGGCTGAAGTCGGACGCTTAACCGACTGCGCCACCAAGGCGCCCCGCTTCAATGCTGCTTTAATTTGGACCCCGTTGATTAAACCAGTGACATTGATTTCTTTTTTTCCTCCTTTTTAAATCACTGGCCACTTGGCAGTTTTCCTGAGAATCGTTTTGTCCGTTTTCCTTTGGGATACTCATCTTTTTCTTATTGATAGAGCTTACTAATTGATTGAAGCCTGGGTTTTGCTGATACATACAACAACAACTAAGTTTTGTATGTTTTTCTTAGAATCAGGCATTTCCCTCAACTGCCTTATCAGATCCAGGACTTTTGAATCCCTCAGGATTTTTATTTTTTATTTATTTTTTAAATATTTACTTTTGAGAGAGCGCCAGCAGGGGAGGGGCAGAAACAGGGAGACAGAGGATATGAGGCACCCTTTGCACTGACAGGCTGACCGCAGTGAGCCCGACACGGGGCTCGAACTCACGAACTGCGAGATCATGAGCTGAGCCGAAGTCAGACACTCAACTGACTGAGCCACCTAGGCGCCCCCACCCCAAGATTTTTAAGTAGGCAGCCATCCTTCATTGGCAGGTAAGAGTGGCTTTGACTTTCCTTCTTTATTGCTTTTTATCTCTTATTTCTTTCCTTGTCACGTTGGCCTGGCTTGAACTTCCAGAACATCAGCGTTAGCAAGATTCATTGTCTTGCCTTTATTGCCTCCAACAAATCTTTGTTCAATGTGATCTTGGATATAGACTTAAGATATTCCTTATACATTTCAGACAGTATCCTGAGTTTTGTTTAGATGGAAATAAATGGACTACTTCCCTTTCCAACGTCTTTGAAGATCAGGACGTTCTTCTCCTCTGGCCTATTGACATGATTCATTTTGGCCCAAACTTGACACTATCTTTGTATTGATGCATATGTGCTCAATGTATGTTATTCTTTTAATGTAGCCCCAGGTTTGATTTTCTTGTGTTTTAGGTAAATTTTTGCCTTAATTCACAGTGAGACAGATCTAGGTTTTATTTTGGGGGGGGAGTGTGGGAAAGAGTGCTGATTTTGTTGGGCTGAACAGAAGGAGGACATTCAACCCTTTTTTTTAAATTTTAGTTTTTAAATTAATATGCAGTAAAATTGACTGTTTTGGGGGTGCGCAGTTCTGTGAATTTTAACACAAGTATAGATACTTATAACCAATATTGCAACCAGGGCGCACAAGGGTTTTATCAAAGGGCCCCTGTGCTATCCTGCTCTAGTCACACCGTCCCCAACCCTCACCCCTGGCAATCATCCATCTGGTCTCTGTCACTGTAACTGTTGTTCTCAGAATGTCCTACACATGGAATCTTTAGTGTGGAAACTTTCTGCTTTCTTTTGCTCAGCCAGATGCCTCTGAAATTCATCTAGGCCGTGCGTATCAATAGATCTTCTTTTTAGCACAGAGCAGCATGCCATTGTACGCACCTGTATCTATATCCAACGGATAGGTATCCGTATCTGTTAAAGGATATTTGGGTTGTTCCAAGTCTTGGGCAATTATGAATAGAGATACTATAAACCTTCATGTGCAGGCTTTTGCGTAAATGTGAGTTTTTTATGTATGTATCTAGAGTTTTTTATGTATCTAGAGCAATGGTTCTCAACGAGGAAGTATTTTTGCTCCCCAGGGTACGTTCAGCTAGATCGAGACACACTTGTGGCTGTCACAACTGGGGGTAGAAACGTGTTACAATGCACAGGAGAGCTCCCCCCAACCCCCAACAAAGAATGATCCAGCCCCAAATGTCACAATGTTGCTCTTGAGACACTGGTCTAGGTAGACACGTACGATTGGGACTGCTGGGCTCTACGCTGTCTGTTTCACTTATAAGAGCCCTGAGTTAGGCTCTGTGTTGAGTATGGCACCTGCTTCAGATTCTCCCTCTCTCTCTGCCCCCTCCCCCACTTGTGCTCTTTCTCTCTAAAACAAAACACAAAACAAAATAAAAAGAAACCACCCACTCTTCTCCAGAGCAGCCAGACCATTTTGCAATCCTACCAGCGATGTACATGAATTCTAGGTCTCCCACATCCACACCAGCACTTGGTGTTGTATTTTTTTTTTTTTTTTTAGCTAGTGTGTATCATTATTAGGTTTTTTTAACGTTTATTTTTAAGAGAGAGAGCATGAGTGAGAGGGACACAGAGAGAGGGGGTGACAAAATCCAAAGTGGGCTCCAAGCTGACAGCAGACAGCCTGACGCAGGGCTCGAACTCACGAACCATGAGATCATGACCTGAGCCGAAGTCAGACACTTAACCAACTGAGCCACCCAGGCAGCCCTATTATTATTAGTTTTAAGAGGGTTTTCCTTTGTGGATTTGTTAGGATTTTCTATGTAGACAATCATCATATCACCTGTGAACAGGGATAGGGACAGTTTATTTCTAACTTCCCTGCAGACTTTCTCTTTGACTCAGGGACACGTGCTGCTTGACTTCTGTGTTTGGAGATTTTTCTGTTATCTTCATGTGATTTTTATTTTTATTCTATTATAATCAGAGAACATACTTTGTATGATCTGAACTGAATTATTTTATTTATTTTACTTTCTAGAATTTATTTATTTTTTATCATTTATATCCAAGTTAGTTAGCACATAGTGCAACAATGATTTCAGGAGTAGATTCCTTAAACCCCTTACCCATTTAGCCCATCTCCCCTCCCACAACTCCTCCAGCAACCCTCTGTTTGTTCTCTATATTTAGGAGTCTCATGTTTTGTCACCCTCCCTGTTTTTATATAATTTTTGCTTCCCTTCCCTTATGTTCATCTGTTTTGTCTCTTTTTTTTTTTTTAATTTTATTTTTTAACGTTTATTTATTTTTGAGACAGAGAGAGAGAATGAACGGGGGAGGGTCAGAGAGAGCGAGACACAGAATCTGAAACAGGCTCTGAGCTGTCAGCACAGAGCCCGACGTGGGGCTCGAACTCATGGACCGCGAGATCATGACCTGAGCCGAAGTCAGACGCTTAACCCACTGAGCCACCCAGGCGCCCCTCTGTTTTGTCTCTTAAAGTCCTCATATGAGTGAAGTCATATGATTTTTGTCTTTCTCTGACTAATTTCGCTTAGCATAATACCCTCTAGTTCCATCCACGTAGTTGCCAATGGCAAGATTTCATTCTTTTTGATTGCCGAGTAATACTCCATTGTATATATATACCACATCTTTATCCGTTCATCCATCGATGGACATTTGGGCTCTTTCCATACTTTGACTATTGTTGATAGTGCTGCTATAAACATGGGGGTGCATGTGCCTCTTCAAAACAGCATCCCTGTATCCCTTGGATAGATACCTAGTAATGCAATTGCTGGGTCATAGGGTAGTTCTATTTTTAATTTTTTGAGGAACCCCAATACTGTTTTCCCGAGTGGCTGCAGCAGCTTGCATTCCCACCAGCAGTGCAAAAGAGATCCTCTTTCTCCGCATCCTTGCCAACATCTGTTGTTGCCTGAGTTGTGAATGTTAGCCATCCTGACAGGTGTGAGGTGGTATCTCATTGTGGTTTTAATTTGTATTGCCCTGATGATGAGTGATGTTGAGCATCTTTTCATGTGTCGGTTGGCCACCATGTCTTCTTTGGTGAAGTGTCTATTCATGTCTTTTGCCCCTTTCTTCACTGGATTATTTGTTTTTTGGGTGTTGAGTTTGATAAGGTCTGTATAGATGGACACTAACCCTTTATCTGATATGTTGTTTGCAAATATCTTCTCCCATCCCGTCAGTTGCCTTTTAGTTTTGCTGATTGTTTCCTTTGCTGTGTAGAAGCTTTTTACTTTGATGAGGTCTCAATAGTTCATTGACCTGAATTCTTTAAAATCTCTTAAAGCGTGCTAATGATCCATCTTGGTGAATGTTCTGTGTGCACTTGAAAAAAAAAAACAAACCTGTATTCTACTAGTGTTGAGTGGGGTGTCCTATAAATGTCATTAGTTCCAGTTGGTTGATGACAGTCAACTTTTCTTTTTTTTTTTTTTTTTAAAGAAAGCAGATTCTGCTTTATTATTTATTTGATATTCTTTTAAGTAGGCCAGCACAGAGCCCAGTGTGGGGCTTGAACTCACGACCCTGAGATCAAGACCTGAGCTGAGATCAAGAGTTGAACACTTAAGTGACTGAGCCACCCAGGCACCACCCCCCACTTTCTAAACTTTTTTTTTTTTTTTTTTTTTTTTTTTTTTTGAGAGAGGGAAAGAGCATGCATGTGTGCATGTTGGGGAGGGGCAGAGGCAGAGGGAGAGAGAATGTTAAGCAGGCTTCAAGCCCAGCAAGGAGCTGGTCGAGGGACTCAATCCCACAATCCTGGGATCATGACCGGAGCTGAAATCAAGAGTCAGACGCTCAACTGACTGAGCCACCCAGGCACCTGAATGACATTCAACTCTTCTATATCCTGATTTCATGCCTCCAGGTCCTACTGATTATGGAGAGAGGGGGTGTTTAAGTGGATTTGTTGCAACGTGTGTGTGCACTACTGATCAGATTTGGTTACTAAGATTTTCAAATTATGTGTGTATTTCCCTCTTTGCCATGTTCTAGACCAGGGGTCAGCACACCATAGCCCATGGGCCGGCCAACTGTAACTGTAAAGTTTAACTGGAATGCCCATCCCTTTGCATGGTGTCTATCTGCGGCTATGACATTATAACGAAGAGCTGAGTGGTTATGAAAGGGGCCGTATGGCCCGCAAAGCCTAAAATATTTACTATCAAGTCCTTTACTAACGGATGATTCCTGCTCTAGACTTGTCCTGACCAATACAGTGGCAACCTGGAGCTCTTGAAATGGAGGTTGGTTTAAATTAAGTAAAATTAAACGTTTGGTTCCTCAGTTGCACTAACTGGGTTTCAAATGCTCAACAGTCACATGTTGACTGGAGACTTTTGGAGATGCAGTTATAGAACATGTCTGGTGTTGCAGAAAATGCTGCTGGCCAGCAGTGTTCTAGGCTATTCTAAGCAACAAGGGACTCCTCTGTGCTTTGACCACTTGGCACAACTCAGTCATCTGGGTGCAACATCTCTTTTGTAGATTTTTTTGGCTACCTGGTATATTTTGGTGTTTAAAAAATTTTTATTTTTGAGTTAATTTTTGGTAGCTTATATTTTCCTAGAAAATAATTCTTCACTCAAAACTTTTACGTTATCTTTTGATCTCTACCCTATCTGCTTTCCTTAAGAGTATGTTTGTGTGGGGGGTTTCCCACCGTATGTCTCAAGCTGACATCTTAGTTCAGTTAATTTTGTATTTATTCCTTATTTAATAATGAAAGCATGTAAGGTTGTGAATTTTTATCCAAATGCAGCTTTGGCAGCGTTCTGTATGTTTTTAAAAATGTAGCATCTTCCTCATCATCTTTGAAAAAGTCTATAATTATAAGATTTACTTTCTTATCTCAAAGGTTAGGAGCATTTAAACATTTCTGATGTGAGGTTTTTACACTGTTTACATTTATTTTCTTGTTTCACTGCATTTTATGGCAGAGAGATTCCGGCCTGTACAATTTTAATAAACATTTATCGAGCTTTTTCTTATGGCTGTTGAACATGGCCACTCTTTGGTGGTATTTCTGGACACTGGAAAATAAAAGATTGCTTCTCCTAGGAGCAGTGCTGTCCAAAAGAAATAGCAGTCTCAGATACAATTTTAAATTTCTTAGTAACCACATTAAAAAAGGTCAAAAAAAAAAAAAAAAAAGGAAAATTTTCATCTGGTTTACTTAATCTAGTGTATCCAGGATATTATGTCAACATGCAATATAGAAATTATTAATAAGGTACTTTGTTTTCTTTTTATTTGTGCTAAGCCCTCAAAATTTGGCGTGTATTTTACACGCACAATATGTTCCGTTGGGGTTAACCGCGTTAAGGGATCCGTAGCCCCACGTGGAGACAGACTACCAGTGGGCGACACGCCTTCAGTGACTATAGAGATCTGTAAAAATGTCTTAAACCCACCTCATGACTGTCTTCAGATTGCTTATGTCTGTGGTATATCCCACCCCTACAGAGACAGTATATTGTGTGTGTCAGCTTCTGCTAGTGTTTCTGATGGATTCTGCTCTGTCTGGCTGCCAGTTCATAATAGTTTGTAATATTACCTTTTCATTGTAGAGAGCACCTCTTGGGAATGGCCTTCCTACTTCCTAATCATAAGACAGAACATCTAGGAGACTAGGTTGAAAACAGTAAAAAGACTGGCAGGTTTCCTATAAAAATGACAAAATATTTTTATGTGAAAAAAGATACAACAGACAAAGCATGAAGGCAGGGCACCACTGAGATCAGCCCGTATGGCTCTTTATCCTCCTAACTGAGTTGATGTGCCTGGCAGCCCTGTGATACAGGTACTATGATTATCTCCATTTTACAGATAAGGAAACAAAGGCACAGAGAGGCTAAGTAACAGGCCCAAGGTCACACAGCTAGGGAGTAGCAGAACTGGGATTCAAACCCAGGCAGTTGGGCTCCGGTGCCTGTGGGCATAACCACCATGCTAAATCACTTCCCCTATGCTTTATGCTTTATGACAGAAGAAAACATTTTAAATGTATATAAAAAAATGTAACGTCCAGAACATACAAAAAGCTGCTATCGATCAAGAAGAGAAATACAGTAAAACCTTGACTTGTGAGCATAATTTGCTCTGGAAACATGCTTGTAATCCAAAGCACTCATATATCAAAGTGGATTTCAAGAACTATTGACTCAGTTGTGATCATGTGACATGTGGCATCATGTCCTACTTGTACTGCAAGACATGGCTCACTTGTCAAGTTAAAGTTCATTAGAGGTGTTTGCTCGTCTTGCGGAACCCTCGCTGAACAAGGTACCCGAAATCCAAGGTCCTGCTGGATAAACGCCCTAATAGAAAAATGGGCAAAGGATAAGAACAGGCAATTCTTAGATAAAGAAACGGAAACAGCCAACAAACATATGAAAAGACGCTCAACTTACAAGTCATTGATACAGGCGGGTTAAAACGAGGTACGATTTCTTTCACCCAACAGACTGGGGCAAACATCTTGCGGTTTGCTAACTGGCACCCCTGGGGCGGTACAGAATCTGTCTTGCCTCTTTGAATGGCAAGCTGGCAGTGCCCACCACCATTTAAACTGTTCTTTGCGGCGACATTTACCCCAATGTTTACAGCGGCGCTGTCAACAGAAGCCAAATTATCGAAAGAGCCCAAATGTCCATCAAGTGATGGATGAAATAGATTAGATGTGGTTTATACATACAATGGAATACTACTCGGCGATGAAAAAGAATGAAATCTGGCCATTGGCAGCAACACGGATGGAACTGGAGGATATTATGCTAAGCCAAAGAAGTCAGAGGAAGACAGATATCACATGATTTCACTCATACGTAGAATTTGAGAAACTTTACAGATTTTCATAGGGGAAGGGAAGGAAAAATAAGATAAAAACAGAGGGAGGCAAACCATAAGAAACTCTTAAATACAGAGAACAAACTGATGGTTGAGGGGGTGGGGGAAATGGGGGCTGGGCATTAAGGTGGGCACTTGTTGGGATGGTCACTGGGTGTCATATGTAAGTGATGAATCACTGGGTTCTACTCCTGAAGCCAAGACTACACTCTATGTTAGCTAACTTGAGAATTTAAAAAAAAAAAAAAAGCATACATGCGAACTTAGAAAACCTTAAAATAAACTGTTCACTTTTTACTTTTTTCACTTAAAAAATTTTTTTCTTTTAATTATGTAATCTCTACACCCAAAAGGGCTCGAACTCAAGACCCTGAGATCAAGGGTCACATGCTCTTCCGACTGAGCCAGCCAGGTGCCCCTAGAGCGCACTTTACTTTGATACATGAGCACGGAGATACATGCACACAGAAGCTCTTCCTAATCAAGCTCCGCGGGACCACTTGCTGAGTCAATGGCACTGTTTCCCTGCAAAGCTGTGCAGGGGTCTGCTGAGCTCTTTGGTCACCAGGCCACCTGCACACTTCCCTCCCCACCTATGAGCTGCCCGCCCCCGTGCTTGCCGTCACACTCATTCAAGCCAGCTGTACTGCAGGCCACGGGGAGCGGTTTTCATGAAAATTAAGCTGAAGGCTCTTAAGAGGCCAACAAAAAGCAAGTTGCTAAAAACCAAAACCCAAATCAAACTGCTGTTGAATAAAACAACTAAGTATGGGGGGAAACCTCACAAACATCTGTAAGGATTTTGCCCCTACGAGTCTCTGTAAGTGTCTGAACTCCAAAACCAGAGTTTTGTGACATTGTGACTACACTTTAAACAGGAAAGAGAAGACACACACAGCTGGTCCCCCGGTGAGAGGCCAGGAGCCGAGAAAAGGCCGGCACACGTCTGCACTGTGTTTTCTTGAACAACGAAAACGTGTTCATGAATTGCTTATTTAATTTTAAAACACTTAAAAATAAAGCGGTACCTTCATCAACGTAAAGGATCCCTTTAACAATACAAGATGATTCGCTCCCTTTGTTAACTTATCTGAATTCGACTCTGTCCCACAATGTAACGGGTCTAGTTTTCCAATCAATTGGAGGATTTCGGTCTTTCCATGGAGGATTTAAGCAATTTACACTTATTATAACTGATAAGTTTGCTACAGACTCTGCCACCTTATTTTATGTTGTTGGTTTGTGTGTGTGTGTGTGTGTGTGTGCTTTTTTATGGTTTTCTTTTATTACAAAGAGAGCCCTGTGCTCTCTGCTTTAACTTTACTTATGTTGTAGAAAGCTTATAAGTTCTACTAGAGTTTATCCCTAAGCTTTCCGAAGTAGTTCAAATCTTTATTTCTCTAATTATCAAGGTAAGAAAAAGAAATATTTACCCAGAAATTGGTCTTTTTTCCTTGTTCCAGGGACCAAAAAAAAAAAAAAAAAAAGAAGTCCCCATGGTGGTAATACTGTGTGAAACAAGTCAAATACAAAATAGTATTGTATAATTCCTAGTTAGGGGATGGTGACCGTGCCTGCGGCTGGGGAAGCCTCTAGGAGGGACGGACAGGTGCGGGGGTGGGAGGGGTGTCTCTCCACATGTTCCGGCACCTTCCTCACGGTTGCTTTTCTCAATCCAGCGCCCCCTGCCTCCGGGGAGGTACCCCCATATATCTTCATTTCCATGGGGGCGACTGGCTTCTTTATGCCTCCTCCAGTATTTTTTATGCAAAACTGGGGAGAAGCCACATCGGGAATGGATGCCTACACATTATTTACATCAGAAGTTTCATAAGAAAAAACAAAACTCTTGACACAGCCATTTACAAGTCACTGCTCACAAGTCCCAAGGGATGTCAAGTTTTAATCCATCCCTCCTGATCGTCCCTGACCCTCCCGGGTGGGGTGCCGGCGGCTCTGCACAAAATACCCACCCCCCCCGGCCCCAACGGCCCCCTCACCTTCCCTGAGCAGCTGTCAAGCACACTGTGAGCCTGAGTCCACGTTAGGGGACTCTGGTCAGGAGTACTCTCATTCCCAGTGGTGGGCTGTGGGCACACGTTACTTGTGCCTTTTAAATAAACAAGAAGAACAAATGTTTCTGTGGACTCCGGTGCAGAAGGCACAGGGGTTAAACAGGGCAGGCCATCTGGAGACCCGGCCGCATCTAGGAACAAGTTCCAGTATGGTCCTGAAGGGGTACGTGAGTGTGGGTGAGAGACAGATGATGAAACTGAACAGATTGAAAAAAAACCCAAATCTCTCCACCTATCTATCCACCTTTTTTTTTTTTTAATGTTTATTTATTTTTGAGACAGAGAGAGAGCATGAACAGGGGAGGGGCAGAGAGAGAGGGAGACACAGAATCTGAAACGGGCTCCAGGCTCTGAGCCGTCAGCACAGAGCCCGACGCGGGGCTCGAACTCATAGACCGCGAGATCATGACCTGAGCCGAAGTCGGCCGCTTAACCCACTGAGCCACCCAGGCGCCCCTCTATCCACCTTTTAAAATTCCCCATGAGCACCCACGTGGATCCTCGCCATTTCCCCCCCAGCAGTCTCTGTCCTCACCGCTGACCGGCCACGCCCTGCTGACTCTAGACCACAGGTGCGCTTTCTGCACCCAAGTAATCTTTGCTCAACTAAATGAACACGAAGATTTCTTAGCGACGCATTTCTCTCACTGTTAATTTTTCATGGGTTATTTCTCCCTGCCTGCGACAAACCGTTAGGCAACCCAGTGCTTCTGCCTCAGCCTAACTCACAGGCAAGGTCTGGCTGAACCATCAAGTGAAGCAGAGAAGGCACACAAGTCCAGGCAAGGTGGCAGGGGCTCCAGAATGACGCGGTGAAGGTGAACCACAGATGACTGACTTCCTTCCCGGGCCCAGCGAGCTCGGCATCACCGAGTGCATCGGCGCTCACGTGTGCCCCACAAACACCCGACGGCAATGGCGGGGACAAAAGAATGCCACCTTGCTCTCTAATGAAACAGCTAGGCTGTGAACATGCAGGCTTGGGCTGAGCTCTCCTGGAAGGTAATGAGGGATTTTTTGTTGCCTGTGAAATGATGTGAATTTCCCTGCATGTTCTGGATGGCTGAGCCCTGCCTGGAACTCTTCTGGTTAGCCAGCTGGAGGTCCTCCCCTCACAGAAGAAGCCTCACCACCGCCCCCCCCACCCCCCCCCACCCCCACCCCTGGTTAAAACACCTGTATGTTCTGAAAGGAGATAAGGAGATCCCACCCCCTCCCTTCCGGGCAGCCCTTTACCTCCTGCAGTTTGATCTCCTCGGGCTGGAGGATTTCCAGCACCCCGCTGCTCTGAATCTCTGGAAGATCCTGCCAGAGGTTAAATCGCGAGTGGGGGTTACTGAGCAGGCAGATCTGGGGCAGAGCCTTCCTCTCGGGTGGGCTTGCCGGCTCATCCTCCTCCTCCTCGTCCTCATCCTCTCCTGGAGTCTCCTCGCTGGCCGGGGAAACATGGGCATTGGTTTGTATCTCTGCATCCTGTTGTCTCCTGGTTTCAATTTCCTGGAGTGTTGATTTGTCTCGGTATTCCTGATACAGGAGCCCTGAAGCCAAACAGATTTATAATGAAGAAAAGGGAAAGATTTCAGACGAAGATCTTTCTGAATCACTAGGTCAAGGCTCGGTACTCTTATCAAGGGCAGGTGCTGCACCTATGAATACATAAAGCCAGCCAGCCCCGCACCCGTCTCCCCAAAAGGCTCCGGGCGGCCCAATGAACTGCCACATCTTCATTTCTCAGGAACGATCAGCATATGGAAGTTTTGTTCAACAAATAAAGAAATCCATGAATGCATTCAAAATCCAATCACACAAATATACTCGGCAAATCTAGAACTTGATGTGTTAATAACCATTGTGCACAGAGTTGATGGAGACGTCCCAATTACGTTTCAGTATCCCAACAGGATGCTTTCCCTAGCCTTAAATGCTTCAATATTAAAAACCCAAGTATGTTCATTTGTGAAATGGGAGTAGTTGTAAATTCTCATCGTGAAGGAAAGACCAGTAATTCATTCCTTTTTTTTTTTTTTTTTTTTTTTTGCTTTTGCAATTTCAGACTTACCTCCCTGACCAATTGTACTTAAAATAAAAGCACTCTATGTCTCCAAGGAGATTTGGAGGTACATATGAATCAGCACAAACGTAGCATCTCCATAGGGAAAACCCACTTCAGACATCCTGGCTGCAGGGTGGAGGGAGGGTCTCCTCACAGCAGATAAGCTTCAGTGGCCAGGGGGTTTCCTGGCCTAGCGAGACCGGGGTGGGGCCTGCGTGAGGAGGGGGTCAGACCCCTAGGGTCTTGTCTACTTGCCAGGCCATGAAGGTGGTGGTCTATCCTGTTGGGAAGAGAGAGGCCCCGAATGACCCGAGGCAAGCAGCTCTGCCCCCATTTTTGGATGGGTGCGGTTAGGAAGAAAGATGCTGGGGTTAATTCCCCAGGAGGGTGATGATGGAGACCTGCACTACCTGTGGGGGATGGGGCCAAGTACCCAATTCGGGGAACAGTGATAATAAGGTACACGTCGGGTCCTGGTGACTGCCTGTTGCTGGGTCATGAATGACATCCAGGTGACCAGCATGGCCACAGGGTGTGGTGGCCCCACTCAAAGAGACCAGGAACACAGGGAGAGGGTACAACTGGGGGATGGGGTGGTGGAGAGATCAGGTGCACCTGAGGGGCACCCAGGAGGAGAGGTCCAGTGGGCAGCTAGCTGGATGCACTGGTCTGAACAGCAGTTGGGGCCCCTTGATATGTCTACCTATAAAACAAAGATGAGTTTCCCAAAGAAATTCTAATTGGGATAAATGTACCACTTGTAAAGCACTTTCTCTTACAATGAACGAAGCACAAACATTAGCTATTATTCCTTCCTTATCTAATTGTTAAATATATCTAAACAGGAGACAAAGGAACGAAAGAAAAACAGATTAACTTTGAAATCCTGAATGTGGCCAGATAAATTATATTCATAAACAGGAGCCAAACAAACTCGCCCTGTGGAATTAGTTGGCTTCCTATGCTCCATGATGCAAAATTATACAGCCTTTATGGTAAGTATAGCGCTTACTTAAAAAAAAAAAAAAAAAAATTAAGATCCAGGGCGCCTGGGTGGCTCAGTCGGTTGAGCAGCTGACTTCAGCTCAGGTCATGATCTCATAGCTCGTGAGTTCGAGCCCCGCGTCGGGCTCTGTGCTGACGGCTCAGAGCCCGGAGCCTGCTTTGGATTCTGTGTCTCCCTCTCTCTCTGCCCCTAACCCACTCACATTGTGTCTCTGTCTCTCTCAAAAATAAAAATAAACATTAAAAATAATAATACATAATTAAAAAATTTAAAAAAATTAAGATCCTATGATGTTGCAGTGTTAGAATCCTGTGATTTTGCAATGAAAAAAGAAAAGCAAAGTCTTCGTTAAATGCAATCCAGACTGAAGATCTATAGGACAGAGGTTTAACGTCACTACCTAAACTGGTTCAGTCATGAGCGTAAGATTTAACTGTTGTGCTGACATTGACCCAGTCATTCTCCTGTGATTCCAATGCACAGTGTTTCCAGAGGCTTAAAGAAATCAAGTTTGAGTTGAGTTGGATTCACGTTTCCAGGTGACTGAGCCTCTCACATAGTAGGTACTCATGTATTTGTTGGACGCCTTTAAAAAAATGCCATTTCTAAAGTTTCACCAAAGCGCTTACTAATCTGGCATCTTTTTGAAGGTTCAAATAATATGTCTTACATATGCTACGGTCGGCATATCATGAGTAAATCCTATCTCCGGCATCTCACTGTGATACGTCTGGTGAAAAGAAGCAAAAATATCAGCATTGTGGGTAGTTGGGTTGAAAATAATAATTCGGAAATCACACGGTTGGCTGCCTCTCCCCCATCTCCTCACACCCCTTGTTCCCAGCTGGCAGGGGAGGAGTTTTGTTTGGGTGCTGACCTGTTCTGTGCTCTGGGAAGTGGGTGAATGTTGACTGATCAAAACCTACTGTGATGCTGTATTGTACACCTGGAACGAATATTAGTTTATATGTTAACTAACTGGAATTAAAATAAAAGCTTAAAAAACAGAAGTAAAAACTTTCTCCAAAGGGTGGGGGGAAAAAAACCCAAACCAACCAAACAAACAAAAATTCTTTAGAGAGAGCTCTCAATTATCTTAGCAGTATAATGGCTAGCTCCAGGGGACTCCCTTGACAAGAGAAAATCACAGAAATTAGTCTTAAGATTTAGAAATAAATGTCCACAGCCAATGTAAATTTCCCTTAAAATCTGGCTTCATCTGCCTAAAGGGCCTCATCTGCCCTATAAGATTCATAGGGGACACTCAGCCCTAATCTGTAAGATCAAAGTATACAGGTTGTTCATGTGTATGCTGAAAGCCAGAAAATAAGTTTAAGAAAACCACCTGAAACCAACCAACCAACCAACCAACCAACCAACCAACAAACAAACAAACAAAAAAGCCCTACCATGATAGTTTCCTCCTTCTTGCCAGTGGTGGGTTTAGACATGAACATGACATAACCTAACCTGGCCAAGGAGAGTAAGGGGACATCCTACATCTCTGAGAAGGGCTTCCCAAAAAGATGTTCCTTACCAATAAACACTTGAAGAATAAGCACTTCCCTTTTTTGCTTTTATACATGGCTGCTTGAAGATGTGATGCCTGGAGCTATGGCAGCCATCTTGTGACATGAAGCCCAAATGTTGAGAATGGTGGAGAGAAAGGAGCTGGGTGAGGAAACCAATTCCAGAATTTTCTACCTTTGAGATACAATATTGCCATTGTGTAATGTCATTTTTTGCTGGATATTCTGTTACTTTTGGTCAACGACTCCCACTACCAGTAATTTTAGGATTTTCTTAAAACTCTATAGTTCTTTCTGAAACATTTAGAATACGAATTTCAACACTGTTTTTCCTGGAATTACTGTGACTACAAGGAGTTATCTGACACACTGTGTAACCATTTTTCATAACTTGTTTATTTTTATTGGTCTTAAAATTCAGATAGAGTAGCTTTACCCGAGAAGCTACATGTTAACTGATTAAATTTCTCTACTCCTTGTATTGTTAATAAGATTTCCTATTTTATATCTTGTACACTCAGCAAGCACAACTTTATGTGAAAATTAACTTTACTGGTAAAATCTTTCACCTGGTGTATATATTTTTAATTGTTTTAAATATTTATTTTGGAGACAGACACACAGTGCAAGCAGGGGAGGGGCAGAGAGAGAGAGAGGAAGACACAGAATCTGAAGCAGGTTCCAGGCTCCGAGCTGTCAGCACAGCGCCGGATGCGGGGCTCAAACTCACAAGGTCATGACCTGAGCCGAAGTCAGATGCTTAACTGACTGAGGCACCCAGGGGCTCCTTTCACCTGGCATATTATTATTGTTTTTTTAATGTTTATTTATTCTAAGAGAGAGACAGAAAGAGAGTGCACACAGAGGAGGGGCAGAGAGAGACAGGGAGACAGAGAATCCCAAGCAGGCTCCCGCGCAGTGCCCGACGTGGGGCTCTATCTCACAAACCGTGAGATCAGGACCTGAGCCATAATCAAGAGTCGGAGGCTTAACCGACCGAGCCACCCAGGTGCTCCCCACCTGGTGTATTATATTTATGCAAAATTAGAAGACCCAGTTCCCATCTTTCCTACTTAAGATGATTTGTACCAGGCTGGCTGTGCTGTCCCGTGAAAGAGGGGGAGTTCTTAGCTCCTCTGGCCCAAGCTCCTGGAGTCATTCAAAATCTCACTTTTTGAATCACTCAAATAGAAACTTCTAAAGGGTGGGGGATTCATTTAATTTTAAGTGAACACCTTTCACGTGTCAAGCATCTGTTTGGGGTCAGAGACAACAACAGCACACCTATGCACACGAAGCCCGTCTCAGGGTCCATCACAGGGTCTCGGGGTCCGTGGTCTATAACGACAGCTGTGTGCACCATGCTGAGCAATTCTGTTCTGGCCTCCGTGGGAGACGCTGCAAACCCCAAGAGCAGGCTACAAAATGCCCACACCTGCCTTCGCCTTTTCCTCCCTGCTTGATTCCCCTGTGGCTTTAGGAACGCGTCCTTATCTGATACCTGGCAAGGAACTCCCTTCCTTCCGGGAGGTAAGGGCAGATAGGGCTGTTGGAGGAGTCTGCTCTGCTCAGCACCGGCCTCAAGTCCATAAGGGAGGAAGCGAGAAGGTGCTGACAGCTCTGGGTTGTCGTCCATCCATCACAGCCGGTGAGCCCTTACTACGGATCCAGCCCAGGAGCCGGACAGAGATATTCACCAATTATACCAGCGGATACTGGAAGGGGGTGGTGGGAGAAAAGACTTGGAATATTAGTCCCTGCGGTTTGCCACATGCCGAGGGCCAGCCTGAGTGCACACCAGCGCTCAGGTCCCCTGACTCCCTGCTTCAAGCTTGTGCCACTAGCCTAAGGGGACCGGCCACCTCCAGGAGGGGTGCCCGTAATGCAGAGGACAGCCCCTCTCTCCGCGAAAGGAGGCATGGAGCTCCCCACCCCCACTCTACGTCCCTCCCAGTGATGACACTGGTTTCAGCCACAGAAGATCCCTTTCGAGAGGGTGGAAGTCAAGGTTTCCAGTGTATGCTAAGGCAGAGGTGGGTTTCCTCACTACGAAGGACAATGCCGCAGAGAGGCGGGAGCAAAAGGTTTCTAAGGGTCTTTGCTCTCGGCCCCTGTCCGTTACCCCAGCAAACAAAGGGAAAACCTGCCACCATCACCCAGCCTGACACACAGGAAGCCCTGGTAACAAAATTCCTGGAGTCAGCGCAGCCCAACAGCTCGCAGAATGCGCCCCGCCCCCTCTGCTGTGCGCGGGGCTCCGCTCCCCTCAGGGTTCAGTCTGGAAAAAACCCTTCCAGGGAAGAGTGGGCTGGCCCGAGAAGTCTCCCACAGACAGGGTCTCCTGGGGCAACGGAAACTCAGCTTCCACTCAAGACACCTCACGTCTGCCTCAGTGACTCAGAGAGAGGACAGTAACGATGTATTTAGGGATAAAGCTTCCAAACCTGGCATTTTAATTTAACGGATAAACTGCTGCTCTGACGACACCGAAGGACAAAAAGATTTTCTAGGCAGCCGGTACCATTTTCCAAACCACGGAGCCCACGCTGCCCCCCTTCACTACCCCTTCACTACTGCCGGTGGTGACTGTCACGGGACGGACCTCGTTTGACGGCGTTAGCAACTTTTGACTTTTAAATCCAAGTGCTTGAGTTCTCGGGACACCTTCTCGACCCACTCTGCGTTCACACAGTTCTTGAGCCACAGCTGTGCCCCGCACCCTGGGCCACGTTCCTGGAAAAGCAGGTGACACCAGGCTTCCCTTCCGAACCCAGGGGCCTCTGGGGCTCCCACTCCGTCTCCATTTTACCCTTCCTTCCCACCACTGCCTCTTCTTCCTGAGCCTGGGTCTCCACAGAAGCCATTCTCAGACCTGGCTGTCTTCCCAGGTCTTTCCCAGGCCCCTCCCAGGAGGGGCTCCCACAGCACCCCTTCCTGCAAAACCCAGCAGGGCCTCACCCCTGGTCTTTTCGGCAGAAATGACAAGGGGGCAGAGGGCCCTCCCCCGGAAAGGGCTGGGCAGGTAGGCCTCTCTGGAGAGCAGGACTCACATCCACTTGCTGGAGCCCAATTATACAGCGCTATTAAAATGTGGCAGTTTTGCCTGTGGAACCGCTTGGAACCGAATGTGTCAAAAACGTCCCTTAGCCACACGGGGTACAGTGCTCGCAGAAATGCAACGGCATCTCACGGGCAGGGGGACCCTCCGAGTCCACCAGGGCGCTTCCCAGTGGAGCCCCGCCGCCGCCAAGGACACCCACCTATCTGTTCGATGAGGTTTCTCCACGAGTCTGCGGGAATGGGGTGGATCATCTGCAGGGCCTCGGTGAGCGTGGTCGGGCTGTCGGCGAGCGCCGGGCACTCCTCGGGCGTGGCCCCATTTCCCGGCGTGGAGGACGACTCGCTGCCCGAGAGAAGGAGGCGCAGGGCGGGTTATTTTTAAGCAACGACACACCTTGGCCGGCTCGCGCGTGGTGTCCGCACAAGTGGCCCGGGCCAACTGGACCCTAACGCGGGACGGGCCAGGCGGGCCCCACAGGCCCTTTTGGTCACCGCGCCCGGGCGCGACCGGGGTGATTCATTCCCACACCAGCCCGCCCAAACCCTTCATGTTTTCGGAGCTCGCGGGCAGGCGTCGGAAACTTGGCGCGCCCCTGCCTGCTCCGCGGCGCCGACCGGCCGCCCCGACGGGTCGGGCGGCCGGAATCCCAGCCGGCGCTGCTCACCCCCTGCCGTCCGCTTGTCGCGCGACCCCCGGCCCCCGACTCCCTCCCGCTCCGATCCTCGCGTCCCAGGGCCACGCGGCGCGAAGATGGGCGGGGGGGGGGGGGGCGCCGAGCGGGACGCGCGCGCCCAGGGCGCCTGGGAGGGGGCGCGGGAGGAGCCCCGGGGCGGGGATCCGGGCGTCGGCGGCCCGGGCTGGCGCGCACCCCCAGCCCCCGGGCGCGGAGCCCGCACGACCCCGGCCGCAGGTGGAAGTGGCGGGCGGCGGGGGCACCGGAGCCGGAGGCGGGAGCTAGGCCGCGGGGGTCGGCGTCCCCCGCGCGGGGGCCAGAGGCGCGCGGGGGCGGCGCGCGGGGGTCGCGGCGGCCGCTGGTCCTCACCTGCCCGGCAGGTGTCCCGCCGCCGAGTCGCGCGAGTCGCTCTCCGAGGTGGAACTGTCGTGGTCCACGGCGCAGGCGGCACTGAAGGCAGCGGCCAGCAGCTCCATGGGGGCCGGCGGCCGGGCGGGCGCTGGGGCCGGGTCTCGGGCCGCGCTGGGGGCTCGGAGCCGGGCCGGGGGCGACGGGCGGGCGCCAGAACGGGGTCGCAGCGCGCGCGGCTGGAGCTGGAGCCGGAGCCGCCGCTGCCGCCGCCGCTGCCGCTGCCGAGCGCTCCCGCGGGCTGGCGGGCGGGCGGGCGGACCGGCGGGCGCGCGCCCGGAGGCTCCGGGTTGCCACGGCAACGGGCGAGGCGGGAGGGGCGCGCGCGGCGGGGGCGAGGCCGGGCGGCGGCGGGGCGGGGGAGCGCGGGCTGGGCGCGACCGGGGCCCTGCGGGCGCCGACTGCCGCACGGACCTCCCGGCCGGCCGGCCCGCCCGCGCCGGGCGCTGGGAGAGGGGCAGGCAGCTCGGGCGGGGGCCGGCGACCTGCGCCTTAGCCTCCCGCCCCCTCCTCGTCGCCTGGCCTGCCCGCCCCCGCACCCTCCCCCCGGCTCGCACGGCGAACCTGGAAGGTACCGGCGAGGTGACCCTCTGCCCCGCCCCCCCCCCCCCTCGAACCTCCGCCCTGCCCACGCCGCGCAGCCCCTGCAGCCCCGCCGCCCCCGACAGGCACCCGCCCGGGGACCCAGCCTCGGTGGAGTGCGTCCTCGCTGGAGGTGCCCCTGTCCGAGGGAGTCCGAGGCCGAGCCTGGGGTCCTGGAGACACCCAGCACCCCGGCTCCTGACACAGACTATGCAGACGGGGCCAACCGGAGGCCTCTCCGGGAGAGGCCTGAGGCCCCGAGGCCCTGGTGGCCGGGGCTGGGTATGGAGGAGCGAGAAGGGAGAAACAAAGTGCCCCCAAACTTGCACCCGGTTTCCCTGCCTGGTCACATTGTCTCTGGAATCTGCACGTTCGTGGTTAGTTCAGTCCGCTTCTGGATGCACAAAGCAAACAAAAGGGGTAACGGGAGTCTAGTGGAATGTCAGTGATCCGGAGTGACGTGGAAATCTAGAGGCATTTTCATACAGCAAGACGACCAGCCTAGTCCTTGTGTCCCTTTCTGAGGCCAGCCTGCCCGCTCCCTTGATGGGCCCCCGGTGACAGCGCCTGCTTCTGCAGGCCGGGGCCAGTTCCTGAGGAGGCCTGGGGCCTGGGGACTGGAGCACAAAGAGGAAAAAAATCTTCCTCTGAGCATTGCCCTGCACGTTCCACCCACCGGGCGTTTGTTTAAATGAACCAATTCCTCCTTTGGGGATGCAAATACTCCTGGTGGGAGCGGTTTAGCTACTGGTTAGTAGGTTGGCCCTGATGGGTTCCTTAGCCAGCCATCTGGAACACGGTGGTGGTGGTAAAGGCAGAGGGGCAGGGATTGGGTGGGAAGGAAAGAAAGTAGCTTGAGGGGAGGCTTGTGGCCTGGGAGAGAACTCCCCTCCCCCCCCAGACGGTATCAGGGGAACCCCATGGACCTTGCCTGGTCCGTCCTCCCCCGTTCTGACTCTGGGGAAGGGTGCTTAGGTTGTCTGAAATCCAGTCCCTAAAGCTGCTACCTCACTGTCCGTCCCCTCTAGGGTCTCAAGTCTTGCTCTTAAGGCCTCAGATTATTTGCATGACAACCATCTGCTCTCTTTTTCCGAGCCAAACCCCTTCCTTCCTTGACTCATTCCACACGTCCTCTCTTCTACTCCACATTTTCGTCTGCTCTCAGGCCCTTTTCACCGGGATGCCTCTTAATCATTCCACCAGTGCACTCACATGTCCCCACTGCCCCCAGCAGCCAACCAGGGCACCAGGCCCAAGGTGAGAGCTGGCCTCAGCCTTCTTCGTGTCACTCCAGGTGTCAGTGCCTCACTGAGCCCCCTGGATCCCTGAAGTGCTTCAAGGCAGGACGCACCCCCCACCCCCTGCATTTGGACCTCTCCCCAGTCCATCCCTGTCTCTGTCCGTTTTCTAAATTATGGGTCTGCTTTGGTCCCTTCCCTGCTTAAACACCTGTGTTGGAGTCCCAGGGCCACCAGCTTCCTGGTGCTGTAACAGGCTCGTCACCAGCCTCCTTCTCCCTGCCTGCTTCCTCGGGGCCCCTGCCCTTGCCTGCGACTCTGAGGCTTTGGCTTCCCCACAGGCTCGTCCGGGCTCTGAGCTTTGCAAGTGCTGTTCCCTCTGCTGGAACTCTGTTCCCCTAGTAAAGTCCTCACTCTTGCAGGTGGAGGCACCCTGGGGCTTCCCCACCAGGCCCTTTGCCCTGCAGCAGCACTAGAATTCTCTGTGAATAGGGCCATCCTTACACTAAGCCATGGATGGGTTCCTGCCTCCTGCAGGGCAAGCACTCCGGTGTCTTACTCATGTTCCATCAGGGCCCAAGGAAGAACGCTGTCTGGGCATCACTGGGAAATACGGTCAGGATGGCTTCAGTGGCCCTCAAAGATGTAGCGCTCTGTGGAAGCTGCTCCCATCATACTTTGCTTCGCCAAGGGGAAAAGATTCATTTTTTTCAAAATCAGAAAATACTCAAGTGAAATTACATAGATTAAGATGACCATAATAAAACCTTCCCATTGAAAAAGGAGCTAAAAATATCCTCCTAATTATAAAATCGGTTTAGAAAGTCATTGAGTTCTGAAGGCATATAACTTTAAGCTAAAAGCTGCGTGTTCTCTTTCCTGCCATGTTTGGTGCTTCACAGGCTCTTACTAAAATCTCCACTGAACCAACATCTGCTCAGCATCGTTCACAAGATACGGATAGATATTTCAAATATTTATTTATACCTGGTTAGTACGTGGGAGGTGCCGCATACGATTTGCTAAGGAACGAATGGTATGTTTTGAAAAATATTCAGTTATTTTATATATTTAACCTAAAGGTTGTGTATTTCTTCCTTTGGGTTATAAAAGTTAAATATTGGAAACAAGGTGGATTCTTATTTATGTAGCAAGCTCAGCCTTGAAGGGTCCTCACTTATCTTTACAAAAGGTTACTTTATTCTGAAGGAGAAAAGGGAGAACCAGAGGAAATCTAGAAATAATCTGATCCGATAATTTTATTTTACAGAAAACGAAGCCGAACCCGGGGGTTAAAATGACAGGCCCAAGATCACACAGCTGGCTAACGGCAGATTTTTGAAGTATTTGCTAGTAAGTATGCTATGCTGTGTGGGACAAAGGAACTGTACATTTCTATTCACTTATGCTAAGTGTTTTTTAGGGTCACGTGTATGTCACCAGGCTCTCAAATGTTAAGACACATTTGTATTTTTAGATCTAGTAGGAAAATGACTTGGTTTTTTTTTTTTTTTTTTTTTGGTAGTAAGAGGCTAATCCTTACATAAATGTTGGAAATATCTAGAAACAAGTGCTCGATAGTGTTTAATGACCTGTATCTTCTAACGCCATGAATGAACTGTAGTTTATGTTTGTCACTCTCAAAAGGCTTTTTAGTTGCTTTGAAAATCAACACATTGAAACCACCTAGGTAGCCCTGAGAGTCCATCCACAAGGGGCCACTGCCTCGAGGTTAAATGGCCCCCCAAAATTCAGGGAGAAAGTTAGGAAAAGGACAAGACGTACCTCTCTCCTGCAGTGCAACCCTCTGTAGTAAAGAGTTAATCTTACACAAAGAGAGGTTTAGCCTTTGTCTTGGGCTCCAGGCAGGTGATCTCTGAGCCACCGGAATGTGGGAATGTGACGTCTGATAGGAGTGTCTCTGCTTGCCTGGAGACCTGGGAGCAGATAAGGTGGGGGCCTTGGACTGTGTGATAATAGCTCAATCTCCAGGGAGGCTGAGGACTGTGTGGCCAGCCTGTTCCAGGTGATGGAGCCCCTTTAAACACTCTGGACACTAAGGCTCAGGTAAGCCTTCCCGACTGTCACACGTTGCTGCCAGGGAGTGGTAGCACTGTCCATAGCTCCGTAGATGCTTGGAATTCCAAGTAGAACTTTTCTGGACCCTGTCCATGCATCTCTGCCCTTGGCTGATTCAAATCTGTAGCCTTGCACTGAATAAGCCATCACTGTGAGTATAACAGCTCTCCACGAGTCCTGAGTCCTTCTACTGAATTTTTGAACCTGAGGGGGGGTCTTGGGGACTCTCAGCTTCTGCAGTTGGTGTCATAAGTGAGGGCGGACTTGTAAGTTGTCCCCACACATCACAAGCCTCTAATTTGATTTAGAGTATGGTGGCTGTGTTCCCTTCACAGGCTTCCTCTCCATGATGCCTTATTCTCCCCCTCAGTGTGCCCTAAGCACAGTGGCCGGGGTAGTTTTCCCCGGACATATCCGATCCCACACATCCGTTACCTTCAGTGACTCCCCAGTACCTTGTTGCTCATTCGTGGCCAGTGAAGTTAATGTAGAGTCCAGGCTGGGGCTGCCCAGATGAAAGCTGGGTCACCCCTGAGAGCTCCCGACCCTGCCTTTTGCTCTGTTAGTCCTGCTCTGTTATTACCCACTTGTGTGGTATCTCTTCCCAGTGAACCTGAGATTTGGGGGGAAGCTATGAAGGTGTCATTTATCTTTGCATCCCCAGCATCCAGCACATCCAGGAGGCATCAGGAAATAGTTGGTGAATAGGCAAATACGGGGGGAGTCGGTAGGTGCTACACTGATGTGTTCTTTTCAGTCTTTCTCCTACAGTTACTGAATGCAGCATTGGCGTTCCCTTGCTGGGACATCTTGGCCTTCTTTGGTCAATGAAGATTTCTTTAACTGATCTCTTTGGGAACTAGCAGGCTTCTGGGGTAGCTGCCTCAAGTTTGGGGCAGGTAGCTGTGACCTGTTTTGGGGAGTCAAAAAAAAAAAAAAAAAAAACCAAACCCAACCCAAACCTCGTTTTAAACCGGATTCACTGTTTTGGTAAAGTGAGGAATACTTTGTGTTTGTTCATCTTCTTTTTTGGTATGGTTGCTATGGTGGACAGTTATTATCGTTTTGGTTAAATAGGGAAAAGCTCAGAGGGACAAAGAGATACATAGGAATCTCCGTCTGGCTCAAGGAGATATGCCCACATTGGATGGGTTTCAGTGATTGAGGTTGTTGGGCTTGCTTGCTGGAGATTGATACTGTTCTGCTGAATTACGTTTTCAGAAGCAAAAATACGTGGCCAAGCTTCGCTCTGCTTCCAGAGAGGCAGCCTGGGTGAGGTTGTGTGGCTAGTGAAACGCTGGAATTTCCAAATCGTTTTGCTGGTTTATGTGTCCTTATGGTGTCCTTAAAAGGCTGGGAAAATGGTGGCCTTATCTTCGATTATGAGGTGCAGACAGTTGTATGGCCTTGATAGAAATGTCTTTCTCAAAACTGGCTCCCCAAAATGACTCACGGACAAGAAGCTGTCATGCTGTGTGTTTATCTGAAACTGTGGAAAATGATAGAAGGCCTGGGCTATGGATTTCTTTGGAATATTCCCAACCGAGGAGCCTGGGACACATAGGGCCCAAGAATTTTGGCTGCGGGTGATGTCATGGACTTTTGACCATTGGGAGCATCTTGAAATAAGGGCAATCTAAGGAAAAACACTGTCATTTGCAAGGTATTTTGAGGATGAAATTTAGAGTAAATAAGGAATTGCCTCAATACACATAATTTACATTTTAGGTTGTGGCCTTGGAGGTTTATACACTCTTGGTTGAAACTCAAACTATAAAGGAATTAATATCCCACTTCCTTTGCTTAAGTTTATTCATTTTAAATTGCCTTATACACTACATAGTTAGATCTAATTTAGTCTTACATATGGAGAGTCCTATATGTACTTTACAAAGAGAAATTATTATTATTATTATTATTATTATTATTATTATTATTATTATGGCTACGACTGTTACTACTACTTAGGAAGCCAACATTTAGCACTAAAATACATTCACTATTAGAAAATGTATTGCCTTGGGGCACCTGGGTGGCTCAGTCGGTTAAGCGTCCGACTTCAGCTCAGGTCATGATCTCACAGTCTGTGAGTTCGAGCCCCGTGTCGGGCTCTGTGCTGACGGCTCAGCGCCTGGAGCCTGTTTCAGATTCTGTGTCTCCCTCTCTCTCTGCCCCTCCCCTGTTCATGCTCTGTCTCTCTCTGTCTCAAAAATAAATAAACGTTAAAAAAAATTTTATTGCCTTAACCATTAGCCAAATGTAGCAAAATTGTATAGGTGTGAAATGAGAAAGGAAACGATGTCCATTCATAAGCAAAGCAGACTTGAAGGAATGGCATATAGTTAACAAAATTAATAACTAGCAATTGTTCAGACATTGTTCCTTGAAAATCGCAAATAACTAGATTTTAAAGAAGTACTTTTCGTAACAAGAAGTGTGTGGTGGGGTCACTTTTCATTTTCTACTGAAACAAATTCACCTCACCCTTAACATCCAGGAGAAAGAATGTTTCTTGTGGAGTCACCAGGAGTAAGCAGAAGGATTTAGAATCTCATAAAAAGGCCAATAGGTGTTTGGTGGAGACCGATCACTTTATGAAAGGTGTTAGAGACAAGAACGAGATGTGCCGTCAGACAAAGTGCCCCATTCCCGGTTTTAACTGCCCATCATAATGTTGACAGAAACACCTCCCCCCCACCGAAACTCAAAGGTTTTACTACTTTTGATATTTCTATTTTGAGGACTCTAATAAGGGAACTGGCCACCACGGCATACATATCAGCACCAAACATTAGCTATCGTAAAGAGGAAGCACGATTTTTCAAAAGCAGATCAGAGACACAGCGGTGAAAGTGTTTTAAAATGAACAGCCAGTGTTAGCCAAGGCTTGGAAACTGTCATTTGCGTCTGGGGGTGAGAGTGTGAATTCAACCTTTCTAGAGGGCACCCTGGCAACCCATATCATAAACCTGCAAATGTTCCTACTCTTTGGCAAAGAGGTTCTATTTCTAGGAATATATCCTAATAAGCTGTAAGAATCTGTGTGAGAAAAACAGCTATAAGAATGTTTACCATAGTGTTATTTTTATTAGTGAAATGTTTGGAGCAAGCTAAATGTCCAGTAATAGGAGATCGGCTCTTTAAATTATGACACAGCTCTAAAATGGAATATCATTAAAAATGATGTAGAAAATATTTCATAATCTGGAAAGATGTCCGTAATACATTGAATGGAAAAGCAGGTTCTGGATGGTAGTATGATCTTATTTGTTTATAAATAGACTTCAATACATGAAACTTTAGGCATACATTTATATTCGAGAGAGGGCTGGAAGAATGATCAACGAGAACATTTCACAGTACTTGTAGTTGGTTGGATTCTGAGGGAATTTTCCTTTTTATTCATGTGCTTAAAATTTTTTTTTTCTGCAATAAATGTGTCACTTATGTAACAAGGGGGAAAAAGTTACTTTCAAAAACAACATCAATATCTTAATGTGCATAAATTTAGAGCCTGAGTTTAAAGTGTTCATGTAACCATAGGGAATCCTGATGACCTTGAAAAAGGGGGCTGAGCCGCTTGGCATTCTCTGGATTTACTTGGGGGCAGGGAAACACCTCAATTCATTACATAAATCTTGTAAAAAGCTCGTCAGTTTCCAAGGAATCGTGAATTCAGATCTTACAGTAGATTACATCCTGGCATCTCTAAAACTAAAGCCCTTACCTGATAGTGTAATTTGCCTGGTTATAAAAATAGTCCCTTTCCCAGAAATTCCCCTTTTCCTTCTATAATTCCACAAGTATGACTTCTAACCAGGTTGCTTTTTCGGCCTTTTTAATTGAAGTCGTGATGTCATAAAGGAGTCATCAGAGAAATCACTGCCTCCTGTCAAGGGCAGGTCTTTCTAATGCCACAGCCCTCCCCTGCCTGGCTGCGGGGCTACATCCCACTTGTGCTGCTTCAGATGCCTCCTCCTCCGGGAAGCCCGCCCTCCATCCCATCCCATTGCTGGCTGTTTTCATTCACTCTCAGGATCTCCTGTAGCACTTCACTAAGGCTTCTCTTAAAGCTTGATTACTTTCTTGGAGGATTAATTCTCTGTCCTGCGGGACGGTGCAAGGAGACGGGACTCAGCCTGATTGATGTCGCCTCCTTTACTGTGCGGGCAGAGACCTTGTACATGCTGGAGGCTCTGCACATGTTCGCTGAATGGAGCCAGAGTTGGGGGAGGCTGGAGAGCACACAGACACACTATTGGTGTCATCCCAGTGCTTGATGGGTAAGTTATAGTCTTAGAAACACCTCATGGACCCTTGTCCTTTACCCACTAAATGCAAACCTTTCCTTGCTGCTCCCTAGAAAGTTCAGTGCACCTTTAGCTGGAGGACCATTATTACCTGGGGCAGGTGTGTGTGTGTGTGTAGGACGGTGGGGATCAGTTTACCAGCAAAGAAGTGACATTTCACTTTTGCTTCTTTACCTATTTATTGTTTACCCCTCTGCCAAGCAGACCAGTTGATGCTGCTTTTCCTAATTTTAAACCCTGTCTCATTTTTTCCGGGCAGTGAAGATTGCATGCTAAATTATTGCTCTTTCTAAAATGCTGTTCAGCCTGGAGTAGCTTTTATTTGTCAGAGTCAGCGGGATCTCTCGGCCTGTTGCTCTGTTAGGCTCCGGATAAAAAGACAGTCCTTAATAGGTCTCTCTTTTCTTCTTAACCATGAGGATCTTTTGTAGGGGTCTCAGAGGAGGGTCTTAAGCTCCCCAGAAATACATTCTTCTGTTTGAAATTAGCATTTGTTCTTAAAAAAGAAAGACTCTAACCTGTCATCAGTTGAGTGTTTTTGCTTAGAAGTGATGGATTCTTACCAGGAGAGAGGAGAGCTTCCTTGACACAGTGAGTCAGAGAAATGACAGCACGGAACGGAAAAATTCCTTCCCCTTGAAAACACCTTAGACCACACAATGTCCCTTCCTCAACCCCAGGCCCTCATTTTCAGCACTTTACCTGCTGTGACTCTCCATCGATTACGCACCTGTCTTGAAGGTGAAGGGCTCTAAGCTTTCTGGATTGAAATCCACTTTATTATCAAACTGAACATCTTCAGGGAAAACATGCACTCATATATGTTGCTGATGGGAGAGCAAAACTGTGCAACCTCACACGGAAGGGAATTTGCCTGTAACTGGCAAAAGCACATATGTGCAGCGGACTGACTGTTCGTCTCCCCCCAGTTCATATGCTGAAATCCTAACCCCAAGGTGTTGGCATTTGGAGGTGGGGCCTTTGGGAGCTGATCAGGTCCTGACGGCGGAGTCCTCATGAATGAGATTGGTGTCTTTATAAAAGACACCACAGAGAGATCCCTTGCCTTGGTTTTGGATTTCCCAGCTTCCAGAACTGTGAAATGAAATGTTCTACATAATGGTATTCTGTTATAGCAGCCCAGGCTGCATGGAGACAATGTGCATTTGCCCTGTGCTCCAGCGATTTCTAAGAATTTACCCTGAAATATGAAACAAGATACGCGCGAAGTCATTCACTGTGGCATTATTTTTTATAGCAACATGTTGGAAACAACCTACATATCCAGGATCCTGGGTAAATACATTATGAGGTAGTCACACAATGGAGTACTATGCAGCTGTAGAAATTAGCTCAGGAAGGCATTTCTGAATGGACACGCGTGATTTCCAGCATTGTGTGAAAGAGGCAAGGTGTGAAAAAGCATATGTAGTATGTGAACTAAAGAGAGGGGGAAGTTACCCAGGTACACATGCACATTTTTTTTTTTTTAAATCTCACGTAAGAATCACAGGAAGGAAAACAGAGAAACTAGTAAATTGGTTACTTCCAGAGGTGGGGTAGAGGGTAAGACTTCTGAGCACACCTTTTCCCATAGTTTTGACTTGTAAACCATGGAGATGGTTTACCAATTCAATAAATAAGAATTCAATAATAAAAAACTGAACATGTGCAGAAAAAACAAAGTCTAGCATTGAAAAAAAGACTGAAATAAATGAATCCAAGTAATTATCAAATTGATAACAGAAAAATTTAATTTAAGGAGTTTCTGAATATCGTATGTTATACCATTACTGAGATCTATTCTGGGACTAAAAAAGCAAAGAAATCTTAAACTTTACTTAGGAGGTGGTGTGGGCTGAGCTGTGTCCCCTGAAAAGAGGTGCTGAAATCTTAGCCCCCGATACCCATGAAGGTGATGGGACTTGGAAATAGGGTCTTTGCAGATGTAACGGAGTTCAGAAGATGTCATACTAGATATCCAATAATGGGTATCTTTGTAAGAAAAGAGAATTTGGACACAGAAATGCACAGACAGGAGATTGCCCTGCGAATATGTTGGCAGAGGTTGAAATGATGCATCTATTAAAAAAAATTTTTTTTAAATGTTTGTTTATTTTTGAAAGAGAGAGAGAGACAGAGAGGGACAGAGAGTCAGCGGGGAAGGGACAGAGAGAGAGGGAGACACAGATTCTGAAGCAGGCTCCAGGCTCTGAGCTGTCAGCATAGAGCCCAATGCAGGGCTCGAACTCTCGAATCGTGAGATCATGACCTGAGCTGAAGTCAGATGCTTAACCTTCTGAGCCACCCAGGAGCCTCCCCCTTTTTTAAAAAAAAAAATTTTTTTTTAAATGTAGAATGATGCATCTACTAAGCTAAGGAAAGTCAAGGGTTGCCTGCAACCCTCAAACACTAGGAAAGAGACTTACTGACTCTCGCCTTCAGCCCTCAGAGGGAGCATGGCCTTGCCATTGCTTCGATTTTGGACTTCTCGTCTCCAGAACTGAGAGAGAACAAATTTCTGTTGTTTTTAAGCCGCTCTGTCTGTGGTACTTTCTTACCGCAGCCCTAGGAAACGAATATGGTGGGCTTGTTTCAGGCGATGGCACAGAGTAATTGTGAAATTCTGTAATTGTAGACTAAGGAAATATCCTACAGTATGCTGATGTTGAGAACCAGCATCCTGACTTGTAGAAAAGGGAGATGCAAACATGAATCGAGAGTAAGGAGGAGCGCTGTGTGTTGAATGGGAACTGGAGGGATCCATATGTGCGTGCAGGTGTGCACGCACGTTTCCTAGCCGTGTGCACTGAAAAGCATTGCTAGCAACAGACAGCCCCCAGATATTGGTTTCTAAATACTATTTTCACTAACAGGAGCTAGGACTCTGGAGAAATGGCTGGCTGCAGGCTTAGAATATAGAAAGTATAAGAAAGGGGGGCACCCGGGTGACTCGGTTAAGCGTCTGACTCCCGATCTCGGCTCAGGTCACGATCTCATGGTTTGTGGGTTTGAGCCCCACGTCAGGCTCTGTGCCAACAGCCCAGAGTCTGCTCCGGATCCTCGGTCCCCCTCTGTCTGTCTCTCCCCTGCTCGTTGTCACTCTGTCTCTCTGAAGTAAATAAATAAAAACTTTTAAAAACATTAAAGAAAATAGACAACTAAAAAAAAAAGACAGACTGAAAACAAACCCACTGTGAATCCATACTGATACTCAAAAACAAAGCAAATCAAAAAACAAAGGAGTTTTCTTGATAGAAAAATATCAGCTAAATAGAAGGAACACTAGAACATTCCCATTTTGCAATTCTCAATGTAATGGTTAACTCAGGAGGGATTATTAATGGATGTTAAAAGCCACTGAGTTAAAGGTTAATAGGAAGAAGATATTTATGTGGTTTCAAACTGTCTCTGCGGATAACTTAGTAGTTATGAAAGGAAAAAATTGTGCCTTTACTTCTGAACAATCTGGCAGCTTCCAGTTAACTAAATGATCAAATTTAGCACCAGGAATAGTAGGCCAGCTGACTTTAGTGCTTCCTGATAAGACGCAATTTGAAGAACACATCACCTGGATGCATTCTTGCTAAAAATGGGTAAACTGAATCTAATTAAGCATCTAGGCCTAACTTCCCATTTAAAGAAAAGACGGGCAGTAAAGGAACAAGTCAAAACACTGCACGAGGAGGCAGTCAGACAAATCCGTAGTGGGGGCCATACCACAGTCAACAACCCTGGATTCTCAAAAGGTCAGTCACGGTAAACCAAATGGGGAGATGTTTTAGGTTACAGCCGTCTAAAGAGAGCAAGCTGCCAAATGCAGTCCTTGAAACTTGGTGACATTCTTGATTCACAAATCCCAGCTTGAAAGGCATTTGGGGGACAATCAGGAGAAATTTGAATATAGATTGGATATTAGATAGACTATGGAGAGACTGTGGATTTTCTTATGTGTGATAATGACATTCTGAATCTGTACAAGAACAGCCTTATTCTTAGAAGTTGTACTCTAGAGGGGCAGCTGGGTGGCTCAGTCCGTTAAGGATCCGACTTCAGCTCAGGTCATGATCTCACAGCCTGTGAGTTCAAGCCCCACGTCAGGATCTCTGCCGTCAGCACAGAGCCCTTTGCCTTCCTCTCTGTCTGCCCCTCCCCTGCTTGTGTGGCTCTCTCTCTCTCTCAAAAATAAACATTAAAAAAAAAAAAAAAGAAGTCATACTTTGGATATTCAAGTGTGAAGTGTTACGATGCCTGCAATTTACATTCATATGTTTTAGTGGAAACAGAAAGAGAGAAAGTACGGATATGCAGGGTGCTAGTTTTTCGAATCTAGGCTGAGGGTGTGTAGGAGGTCATTGTATTATTCTCTCATTTCTTCTGTATGTTTAATTTTTTCTTTATAAAAGTTGGGAGAAAGGAAAGAATGTTAAGAGAAATAGCACATTTGTTTTAACGAAACGTATTAATGATCAAGTTTAAATGTAGTCAGACGTAAGGTATGGAATAAACACCAAGGGAGTGAAATGGAATTTGCCAGTCACCTTGCCGGACTTGGGGTCTCTGGGGTGCCAAGGCCCATGGTATATAAACCCTGTGTACCTAGAGAAAAGCCTGGATCATAGTAAATGCCCAGTAAACACCCATCTGATGAAATGAAGTGTAAACAACTCAGTGATAAACGTCTTTGTCTGATGTCTGATGATTTTTTCAGGATAGACTTTTGGCCAAAGATTAAGAGCATTTTTCTGCTTTTCACATATATTATGAAATTACAAAAGGTTTTACTGCTTTATGCCCAACTAGTATCTCTCTCTGCATTCTTTCTAATAGTATTAGAATTAAAAAAAAATTTTTTTAATGTTTGTTCATTTTTGAGAGAGAGAGAGTGAGTGAGAGTGAGACAGCATGAGTCGGAGGGGGGGGGGGCGGGAAGAGAGAGAGGGAGACACAGAATCCGAAGGAGTCTCCAGGCTCTGAGCCGTCAGCACAGAGCCCAACATGGGGCTCAAACCCCTGAGCAGTGAGGGGCTCAAACCCCCAAGCAGTGAGATCATGACCTGAGCCAAAGTCAGACGCTTAAACCAACCGAGCCACCCGGCTGACCCAGTATTAGAATTTTAAACAATTCACCAATTTGATACATGAAAAATGATCTATTGTTCTATTTTACATTTCTTTCTTTACTAATAAAGTTTTGTTTGTTTGTTTGTTTTTGGTTTTTTTGATTGTTTTGCCTAGTTCTTTTGTGAATAATCTTTTCATGTCTTTGGCTTGTTTTTCTTTTTTTAAGTTTATTTATTTATTTACTTATTTAGAGAGAGGGAGAATGATCGGCAGTGAGAGAGAGGGAGAGAGAGAGAGAATCCCAGGCAGGCTCTGCACTGTTGGGACAGAGCCTGACTCAGGGCTCAAACTCATGAACCGTGAGATCATTGTCTGAGCTGAAGTCAAGGGTCCGAAGCTTAACCGACTGAGCCACCCAGGCACCCCAATGCTTGGTTTAAATTTAGGATGTGCGTGTTTGCCTAACTGGTTAAAAAATTTTTTTTTAATGTTTTTTATTTATTTTTGAGACAGAGAGAGAGCACAGGCAGGGAAGGGGCAGTGAGAGGGAGACTCAGAATCCAAAGCAGGCTCCAGGCTCTGAGCTGCCAGCACAGAACCCAACACAGGGCTCAAGCTCACAGGCCACGAGATCGTGATCTGAGCCGAAGTCAGACGCTGAACCAACTGAGCCACCCAGGTGCCCCTTGCCTAACTGATTTTAAACACAGTGTGCCATGTTGTTTATATGAGCTTTAAAAAACAAACAAACAAACAAACAAAAAACAGAACTGGCTCATTTTGTAGGAAAGATCAAGAATCAGAGGATGCTGAGTGCAGGGTGGTGGGGTGAGCCATGTAGCCACCCTCCTTGGCCCCTCCAGGAGTCCTGGTTCTTCTCTCCTCCTGGAATGTGGGCAGGGGTGCTGGGCCTAGAGATGAGGGTCTGGAGGGCAGAGAGGAACCTCACCATGTCTTTTGGGCCAGCACCTGCCTTTGGACAGGCAAGACAGTCGTGTCATGATTTTATAGAAGAAATCTGTAGGGGGTGAGGCTCAGGGGAGGATCTTCAGTCCTGACTAGTTGCTGAGACATCTGGTCACCTGCAGGAGATCCCCTGGCCACTGCCTGTCCCCCTTCCTCTGTCTGAGACAGTTGGATCTGAACCTGTCACCATGAAAACCAGACTCGCCTTGTCTGCCGGGTCAGTCTTTTTCTCACTAACATATGATAGATTTCACCACATGCTTTCGAAAAAAAAAAAATGCAAGGCAGAACAGCTGACAAATTTATGTCAACTGCCAACTGTTTAGTAATTTATTTATTCCACAAGTGACTGTTGAGGATCCACTGCCCACAAAGCCCTTGTAGACAGTCGGGCCTCAGCACCCACTGTGGCACCCAACGCATGTGCGGCTGGCTGTTGCTGACTTGAATGATCATTACGTGGAAACCCCAAAACATCGCACAAGAAAATACCGTAAGGTTACACCCATGCTTTCTGAAAAGACTCCTCTTTTGAGGACACGTTATTTCATCTTTGTAGTCTCTGAAGGATTTGTTTTATTGTCTTTCACATAATAAAGCCCTAGTAAATAATTTTTGGAAAACTTCTGGGTAAATTACATCCAAGTAAAACTTTGGTTTGTGAGCATAATTCATTCCGGAAACATGCTTGTAATCCAAAGCACTCGTATATCAAAGCGAATTTTAAGAACTATTGACTCAGTTGTGATCATGTGATGTTTGACATCACGTATTACTTGTGTTGCAGGACATCGCTTGTTTATCAAGTTAAAATTTATCAGAGATGTTTGCTCGTCTTGTGGGACGCTCACAGAACGAGTTACTCGCAATCCAGGGTTTTACTGTATTTAAAGCTGTGAACTTACAGTTTTTTTGTTTAAAAGCTATCTAAATGAATTATGGGAATGGAAGAATGTCTTTAAGAATCTGATAACCTTAAGGGGAAATTTCAGTAAGATGTGATTTTTAAAAATTAATTATGTTTATTTTTTAGAGAAAGTGAGAGTGAGCAGGGGAGGGGCGGAAAGAGGAAAAGAGAGGGACTCTTAAGCAGGCTCCCTGCTTAGCGTGGAGCCCAACTCAAGGCTGGATCTCAGGACTCTGAGATCATCACCTAAGCCAAAAGAGTCAGATGCTTAACTGACTGAGCCACCTGGGTGCCCCAGTAAGATGTGATGTTTTTAATGTTCATTTTTCACATGGGGTATCTTAGGTCAGGTTCCCTGGAGGGAAAGACTGGTGCAGATGATTCATTAAGGAAGAGCTCTGGCGAAAGTGCAGGGGAGAGGGGAAGCAAACCAGGGAGAGGAGAGTGCCAAGCAAGGAGGTGGTTTCAGGCAGAGCCCTGGTCCCAGCTGCCCCACAGGGGCTCCAGAGCATAACTGCCCCTTGGGGTTTGTCCCCATTGTGACAAGGAAGATGGAGTTTTATACTTTGGCAACAGTCATTGCTAAGGGCTGTATGGCATGTGTGTGTGTTGGGGGACAGGGCAACCCTCAGGCATGGGGAACAGGAGAGAGTCAGGTGGACTTAGAAGGACTTGATGCTAAGCATTTCTGCCAGCATCTGATGTGTTTACATCGAACTCACCTTCTATCCCAGGTTTTAGAATGTTCCCGATAAAGGGGTTATCTACTGCTGGGTAACAAGCGGCCCCAGGACTTTGCAGCTTACAGCAACGTTTATTCTCTCATGTAGCTTCTGAGGGTCAGGAAGCCTGTGGCTCTGGCTCAGGGTCTCTCACGAGGCTGCAGTCCAGCTGCTGGCCAGGCCTGGAGGCTCCCCTTTCAAGCTCATCCATGTGCTGTTGGCCGGAAGCCTCAGTTTCTCGCCACATGGACTTTTCCTTGGGCTGCCTGCTACATGTCCTCACGACATGGAATCTGGCCTCCCCAGAGTGAGTGAGCCCTGAGAGGGAGAGACAGATGCCCACTGCCCTTTGTGACCTTGACTTGCATTCACAACCATTATGTCTGCCTGTCAGTTAAAAATGGCCATGACGTCCAGGCTGCACTCAGTGGGAGGGTGTGAATACTGGGTGCTGGGGTCCTTGCGGGCCATCTTGGAGGTGGGTTCCCACACCCTCCTTCAGCTTTTGCCAGTAAAGTTCTAGGACAACTAGTGTTGCTGCCCCCGTTTTGTGAGTTTGACGCTCGCCAAAGCAGCAACTCCCAAGTGGACCGAGACGCTGGGTCCTTTCTGCCTCTCTGGTGGGCCGGCAGTGCTGGGTTTTCCACAGGCCGTGTGTCATCATCCCAGGCACTTCCTGTGGCCCTTCAGGTGGAGCAGACTTTTTGTATAAAACGAGCTGCTTGTGATTCGCTCTTCTCCCTTGACCCCCCCGTCCAGCCGTCTCATTTCTTTTGCTCACACACAGGTTCTTAGCTCTCTGTCCCCCAAGGGTGACAGCCTTCTCTTGGCAGACATGTGACTTTGCAACCTGGGGAAGATCTGACTCCTGGCATAATAATTAAACTTGGCCCAAGTGGAGCTTGCGATTATTATTCTACTGCACAGAGTCAAGATCTTAATTTGGAGGTTTTAGAGGTGCATGACTGGCAGTGTCGGGATTTAAGAGGCCGACAGCACCAATTACCCTTGTCAGAGAGAAGAAAGGAAACGGGGAGATCTGACACTCCCTCTCAGGGTGGGCCTACCAACGGGGTGCCCAGGGCCCCATTGCTCATTCGCTTGCTCCTTTCTCTCTCTGTAGCCTGCACCCCACTCCTTCCACTTCCCTAAGGGCAGTGGAAACCCCAGTGTATCATTTCTGGGCAGAACAAATTATTGCGGCCATGGGTTCTCATACTGTATGAAGGCTCCTATTGCTAAAGTCAGTGTAACAGGAAGTTTTGAGCGGCAGCTTTTTTATAGCCTCCCTTAAAGTAAGCCAGAGGCATGATATGGAAAAAAGTGTCCGTGGAGCTTTGGCTGCAGAGCTGAAGTGTGGAAGGAGAGCATAAACTCATCAAGTCCAAGCACCGATGCCTGTGGGGGAGGGCCTGGTGCAGCCCGGGGTAAAGCCCGGATTGTCAGAATGCCAGGTGTCTCTCCATCCCGAGCGAGGCCTTGCCCCGCACCCTCGAAGGGCTCTGTTGAGCCAGGACGGGGCTCGAGCCTCAGACAAGGACCTGGGATGTGCACGCGCTGTGCGGTGGTTAAGGCAGATCTTGAACAATAAAGCTGAGGAAAGCTACCGAACCCTGGAAACGTGAACGGGAGGTCCAAGGACGATACCTGGGAATCAGGCTAATGTAAGAATTGCAGAGGAAACTCAAGCTCTTCCCACCCCAACAAACATTTATTTACCAAGCACCTAGTGTGTGGCAAGCGCTGTTTTGCGTGTTTTCCACGCATTTTTTTTTTTCATGTATTTCTCACAACGCTGTGGGTAGGGTTAATCTTCTAAATTTCAGACATGTTTTTGGTCAATGGCGTTCACTCTGTTGTCTTGAACGCCTCTTTGTCCATCAGCAGGGGAGTTCTAGGACTTTTGGAAGATGATCTGTCAGAGCATCTAGTACCCTTTCAATGAAGATATTGATTACTCTCACAGTGATTACTATGTTCTTCTAATTATAGATTATAAGAAATAGTCTTATTTGCCAAATAACATTTTGGGAGTTTGCGTTTTTTTACTTGGGCATCTTTTTGCTGGAAAGTCTTAGAAACACAATTAATTGCTTTGATTAACCTATCTTTGTAAAGGGGTTGATGTATCTGCCTCTGGATATTGATTATTTCTTTATTAAAATTGTTTTTTAATGTTTTATTTTTGAGAGAGGGAGACAATGAGAGGGGGAGGGGCAGAAGAGAGGGAGACAGGGGCGCCTGGGTGGCTCAGTCGGTTGGGCGTCCGACTTCGGCTCAGGTCACGATCTCGCAGTCCGTGAGTTCGAGCCCCGCGTCGGGCTCTGGGCTGATGGCTCGGAGCCTGGAGCCTGCTTCCGATTCTGTGTCTGCCTCTCTTTCTGCCCCTCCCCCGTTCATGCTCTGTCTCTCTCTGTCTCAAAAATAAAAATAAAACGTTAAAAAAAAAAATTTTAAAAAAAAGAAAGAGAGGGAGACAGAATCCGGAGCAGGCTCCGGGCTCTGAACTGTCAGCACAGAGCCCAATGTGAGGCTCGAACTCATGAACCACGAGATCATGGACGCTTAAGCAAAGTTGGACGCTTCACTGACTGGGTCACGCAGGTGCCCCCAGATATTGATAATTTAAATTTGAGACAGCTACTCCTACACAACCGATATGCTCAAAAAGAATGAATGAATAAATAAGTCCAGAGGATGGCTGACATATATCCTTTCATGAAAATTAGGAAGTGGGACAAAATCCTCAGTATCCCTGTCCCCTGCTGGGGATGATCTGCCCAGAGCCATCATCTTCCCTAGAAGAGCAGCTCTGGGCTTGCTCCAGGACATATGCAGTCAAGGCCACAGTTTCCTCCATGGAGCATGACTAAGGGAATTGAGGCCTGGAAGCCTTTTCAAGCAAGAATGCATCAGAGCTACACAACTAAGGCCCAACAGTGGGCCCCTGGACCATGGGTTTTAGGACACTGGAGTCTTCTGGGAAGCTTCCGTGGGAAGTGGTTGCCAAACATCCCCCGGAGTCACCAAATAAAGAGTTTTCTGATAGAAATTAGCACTCAGAAGAGTGAAGGTGCTCAATAAATATTCATGAAATGAACATATAAATGAATGGATCTCTACACTCTGCATGTATGAAACATCTACCAAAATGAATGATTTTTGTTCTAGAGCAGCTAACTACAAAAATAATACGTCCTTCCTATTGATGTCTGGATAACAGAACAGATCATCTATGAAGGCAACTGTTCATTTGTGGTCAGGGCTGGGGTGTGCAGTAGCTCAGGCTGTGTACTGCTCAACTCCAGGCTACCTTTTACATAGCTGAAAATGTGAATGGTGCTCCCCAGAAGTGGGTCCTCCCTAGAATAACATCCATGACTGAAAAGTGGGTACTTCATTTGTACTCTCTGACAGGGGAGGCACGACTCTAGGTCATTCATTCATTTGTTTATTCGGCTGTCTTAAGCCTGGGGTATGACAGTGAATAAAGATACCAGCCCAGCCTTGGAACTAATCATCATCTAATCTAATAGACAAATAAGTCGTGGGGATCATAAATTAGGATATATGATGGGTGTATTACATGGTGCTATGAGAGCTCAGGAGAGGAATTTCTAATGCAGCCTGAAGCAGGGAGTTCGAGGGAGGGGCGGTAGGTTAGGGGAGGCTTTCTGGAAGAGGCTGAGGCCTGAAGTATGAACAGAATTCTGCAGGCAACATGGCGGGGCTGGGGGAGGGGTAGAGTGCAGCACGTACAAATGAGTGAGACGTAGTAACAGGTAACACCCATGTTGCGTAACAATCGTTGTTCTTGGTGCTCTGTAGATATTAACTTATTGTTTCCTTCATAACACATATAATGAGTGAAGCATTATTATTATCTCCAATTTAAAGATGAGTAAACTAAGGGAAGGAATGACTAAGTAACTTGCCTTGTTAATGATGGACAAAGAGTCGAGCCGGGGAGTCTAGATGTAGAGCCCTGTGGTCTTTTATTTTCCCTCAAGACATTTAAACGATTATCTTTTTTATATTTTGAAAGAATCTAGAAATTTTTAAGTACAGCTGATCCTTGAACATGAGTTTGAACCGTGTAGGTCCACTTCTATGTGCATTTTTTTTTTAACGTTTATTTATTTTTGGGACAGAGAGAGACAGAGCATGACCGGGGGAGGGGCAGAGAGAGAGGGAGACACAGAATCGGAAGCAGGCTCCAGGCTCTGAGCCATCAGCCCGGAGCCCGACGCGGGGCTCGAACTCACGGACCGCGAGATCGTGACCTCAGCTGAAGTCGGACGCTCAACCGACTGAGCCACCCAGGCGCCCCTATGTGCATTTTTTTTATACGGGCTAATGATGTAAGTGTATTTTCTTTTATGATTTTTCTTAGTAACATTTTCTTTTCTCTAGTCCACTTTATTATAAGAATACAGGGTATAGTACACATACAATATATGTTAATCAACTATTTATGTTCTCACTAGGGATTCAGACCAATAGTAGGCTACTAGTAGTTAATTTTGTGGGGGAGTCAGAAGTTAGACGTGAAGTTTTGCCTGTGTGGAGGTCAGTGCCCCTGACCCCTATCCATGTCTTTCAAAGGCCAAGTGTATAATACAAATAACTTTTTTTTGAGTACTTTTCCAGAACCGATGGGGAGTCAGTTGCTGACCTAATGAGCCACCCTTATCAAACACTTTTTAGTGTGTGTTTTCCACAACCAAAGACAAGCTCCTATGTAACCAAGATACAAACACCAACATCAGGAAGCCAGCTTTGCTACTTTATTGCCAACTAATGTTCAGACTCCACTCAAATTTTGTCTATCGTCCCAATAATGTCCTTTATAGCAAAAAGACTCAATCCAGGGTTACTCACTGCATTCAGGTGTCTGGCCTCTTTGGGTTTTTTCAGTCTGGAAGTCTTTGTTCAATTTGTTTCACCTTGACACTTAACAAAGATTTCAGGCCAATTATTTTGTAGAACGTTTCTTGATTTGGACTTTCCTGATGTTTTCTGTGATTAGATTCAGGTTTTGCATTTTGGGCAGACTACCTTGTTTAGTGTGGCAGAGTTTTGAATTTTGCAAAAATGAAACCACACTGTCTGTTCTCCTGTGACCTGTCCCAGGTACAGGGGGGCAGTTTTCCACGTGCTTGCACACTTGGCCCGTCCTGTCTGTGTATTTCTGTGTTCATACTCAGCTCTTCTCCTTTATAGTAGGAGGTGACGGAGGTGTGGGGAGAGGGAGGATCTATTTACCCAAAGCCACATGCTGGTATGAGGTGACCCAGGACTCAAATTCTGCTCTGAGCTTCTCTGATCTCTTGCCTGTATGGGGACCCTCTTGGGCCTCTGAAGGTCAGAGAAGTCAGGTCTTGAGGCCTAGGGAGACAGGCTTCCTAGGTCCCCTACCCAGGCTTCCACATCCTCCCCAGAGCCAGCCCATAAGGTACAAACATTTTCAAATTAAGAATTCAAAAGAATTTGGGAAAAAACATAATCAGTAAGATACAAGACCATGACTAATAAAAAAAAAAAAAACAAACCCCAAACAGGATAATTAACATTATGCATGAAGGGTAGAAAGAACCAAGAAAATAATTTAAGAACCAAAATTAGGTTGCTGAAAAGTTAATGTTATAAACAGTCAAGCAAACAAAATAAAAGGGCATATGAAGGATTATAGTTAAAAAGAAATCGGAAATAAAACAATAAGTTAAAGCCAACAAAACCCCAGAAGCTTAGGGAATGTAAATGGTAAGATACAAGTAAAATAAAAGGAAAAGAAGGGATTTGACATTAAAATTCATAAAATTCAGAAGCCTTGAATTTTAATAGTGGTAATCATTATAAAAGTAAAACACTAAAGGAAAACATTTAAAATGTGATTAAAATAGAGAGAAAATTAGAAGGAAGATAAAAGGACAAAGTAGGAAGTTTAAAAATGAAAAGAATGACAGCTAAGATGGACCAGAATCACCAAAATTAGGCAAAATTAACCCAAGTGGACAATTTAACAAGTGGGAAGGTGTAGTTTAAAACACTGAAGATGTAATTATGAGTGGGTAAAGTCCATGCTCCAAGCCTAGCCCAAAGGCCATTATTACTGTTATTTTAAAAGTTAAGGGGGTCAGCAAGGCCAAGAAACTGTCCACATGACCTCTTAAGATCTGAGCTGAACTCTCTAAGGACTTACCGCCCACCTCCAACCTGTCACTTCTGGGTGGGGCGGGGAAAGAGGGCGGGGCCGGAGTGGGAGGACCACGCCCATCTCGAACCCCGCCCCCACCCAGGGCCACTTGTCCCCCAGCCCACGTCAAGGAGGCCTTGTGGGGAAGTAGGGACTATGCAACTTCAACTTCCCAATGGGGAAAAAGTTTAGAACGGCTGAAAATAAGATATAGCTGTCAGAAGTATATGAAATTAGCTGCATAAACTGTGAAACATAAGTCACAGTTATATTTGTTCTGAGACGGTGTAAAAATAGAAACAATTTCAGAGATCGAAAATTCAAACCTCTTCCGTCACCGTGTCCAAGTGGCCTGAGATCCTCTGAATGCTTTCCTGTCTTTTGTTTATGGTCCACAGACTGACTGGGTGGGCAATCCGGGGGGCCTCAGCCAGTGCCCCGGTGGGGGGAAGCCAGAGAGGAAATTAATTATGAAGCTCTATTTGCATTTTTAGTGTTGAGGGCGTTGGGCCTCCTCTCTTGCTGGGGGAGGTGGGAAAGTGCGTTATTTCCAAAAGGCAGCTGGGCAGGCAAATCCCTGTGCGCTAGAGATGTTGCATTTTTTGCTGAAGCTGCAGGGAGTATTTATCCACCCTGGTGATGTTGTTTGTGTTGTTGTTGTTTGTTTGTTTTAAGTTTATTTATTTTTGAGAGAGAGAGGGAGGGAGAGAGAGAACCAGCAGGGTAGGGGCAGAGACAAAGGAGGACAGAGGATCTGAAGCAGGCTCTGTGCTTTCGGTAGAGATCCAGATGCGGGGCTCAAACTCAGGAACCAGGAGATCATGACATGAGCCAAAGTCAGGCACTTCACTGACTGAGCCACCCAGGTGCTCCCATCCTGGTGACATTGTAACCTGGCTTTGCAAGAACCTTAATCTGCCCGTTCTTGGGCCACTGCTGGACCAGTCTGCACAGGCATGTCTTCAGGTTCCCGGGTACACACCTCTGCCCGGGGAAACTGTGTGCATGCATTCATTCATTCATTCATTCATTCATCAATCTTCATTAGTCGTTTGCAAATATTGAGTGCTTCTGGTCTGTCAGATGTGTGCTAGTTTCTTAGGAGGGAGCAAAACTTGCCATTTTCCTGCCTGCAAGGACTCTACAGTGAATGCCCCCCAGGCCACCATGGCCAGCGGTGAGAGCTGATGATTCTGCCCAACCTTCTGGAAGGGGGCACATGGGCAAGAGTGGGACAGGACTGGAGGATTGCTTTACCTTAGCTCCTGCCTATTTCTTTCTTTTTTTTTTTTTTAAAAATCAGCTTTCAAAAAACTAACCCTAATAAAAATTAAACTTATTATTACGGGCAATTTCAAACATACACTAAAGTAGACAAAAACTCCAAGGAACTCTCTAAGGACTCACCGCCCACCTCCAACAGCAATGGATGATTGACTTATTTTCTTGCATCTCTACTCCTACCCACTCCTTCCTGGGATTATTCTGAAGCAAACCCCATTGAGAATATTCCCCTGATTGCGTTGAACCTTTCCTTCCCAGACCGTTTGTCCGAAACAGGATTCACATGGGGTCTACACGGAGCAGTTGGTTCATATCCCTTTCTTTTCTCCTTGCGCTTTGTTGAGAAATTGGGTCATCTGTCCTGTTTGGATTTTGCTGAATGCATCCGTACTATGTTGTTCCTGTTTCTGTCTTCCCTGTGTTTCTCATACATCAGTAGAGGCTTGACTACAGTCAGCCTGCATTTCTTCAGCTCCCGTATCGTCTCAAATGACTGACTAATGGCGAAGCTCGAAAGTAGTTTCCTTGAATAAAAGAGGCAGCTCCAAACCTGAAGTGATTCAGTATTTGTTTCAGTTATTCAGTAAATAGGCATTTACAGTTTGTAAAGACTCTCAGACTCTCCTAGGAACAACCCAAACTAGCACTGATGAACATCTGACAAGCTGCCCCCAGGGTTATGGTACATGGAACTTGTACATTTCCATGGAAACATGTACAGTTTCCAATATGGAAACTGTTCCTTGCCCTGTATCAGCATTCAAAGACTCACAGTGCCATGCATGAATCTTTGGTGGCAATGAAGGATTTGATGACAATGACCATTTGGGAAATGGATCCAGGAATAATGGTCACAGTATTTAATAGTCAGGAGGGTCTGGCTGAACCAGCTGGAGCAGAGTTGTTAACGCTTAGTGAGGCTGCCCCTATCTTCCCCCTGAGTGTCAGCCCTAGGGTGATTCTAATGTTTAATGCAGACTGACCATCCGTGGAATAATGAACTCCTGCAGTTCCCTCAGAGCACTGCCAGGAAAAGACAAGGGTATTTTTGGTTGGAAGATCAGTGGACAAATATTTTAAGCATCAGCCTGCTCAGTTCATGCAGAAAAAGTGTTCACATGAAATTGTATAATGTAGCTTAATTTGATGTAGAAATGTCAATTTATAAAAGTTCATGTTTGAGTTCTGTTCTATCTATCTATCTGTCTGTCAATTTGGTAGTTTATGATATGACATGATTTCTGGGACTAGAACCCTGATTTGTGACATTGCAGCTATGGTAAAGACCCAATGTGCAATGCTTTGACTTGAGAGAACCCCTAAGGGACCAATCTGGCAGTGGACTAGAGAGAGGAGGCTCCCTGTGCCTCCTGACTTTGCCCCTGTGAGGTTAATAGGAACACCCTCCTTCTTACAGCCAAGTTTATCCTGGAAGCACTTTCATCTGGGGCCGCCTGGGAAGTGAGAGATCATGGTGTGTGAGGCCCGGGGTTCATGGTCTAATTGTCTCACCAGCTGTGCACAGGTGACCTAGTTACCAACTTCCGTTGAGCCTTAGTTTCCTTATCTGTGAAATGGGGATAACAATAAGAATTTATTTTTTAAAATTGTTTTAGTATTTATTTATTTTTGACCGAAAGAGAGACAGAGAGAGAGAGAGACAGACAGACAGACAGCACGAGCTGGGGAGGGGCAGAGAGAGGGGGAGACACAGAATGCGAAGCAGGCTCCAGGCTCTGAGCCATCAGCCCAGAGCCCGACGCGGGGCTCGAACTCACGGACCGCGAGATCGTGACCTGAGCTGAAGTCGGACGCCCAACCGACTGAGCCACCCAGGCGCCCCTCAGCATCCTTTTTTTACTTGAACAAATTTAAGTTGTTCAATATCCCTCTTCTACTTGAACACGTTTAAGTAGGTTTCTGGTCTTTGCAATCAAAGCATTCTTGACCAGGACCTAGAACACGGATATCTACTCACAGCACGTCTATCCAGCCTTGTAATAGAGACTTTGCCACTGCAATAAAGCAAGAAAACACAAGGAGAAGGCATGAAACTTGGGGGAAAAGAAGAACTAAAGCCATCTTTATTCACGGATGGCAGTGTTGTGTGCATAGAAAAATCAAAGAAATATACAAATAATTAGAACTAATAAGTGATGTATCAAGGTCACAGGATGCTAGGTAGCCATGCAAAAATTAATTGTATTTGAACATACTACCAGTGAACAATTGAAAAGTGAAATTACAAAACACTGGCATTTAAAATAGGATCAAAAGCGTTAAAATCCTCAGAACAATGCAATTAAAATATGTGTAAATCCTCAGTGCTAAAAACTGCACATGGTTGCTGGGTTAATTTAAAAAACATCTAAATAAACAGAAGGTTAGGACATGTTCATAGATTGAACAATTTAAGGTGCTAATATTAAGGTGTCAGTGATATCCAAATTTATATAGAGAGACGATGCAATCTTTACCAAAATCCTGGCAGACTTTTTTTTTTTTTTTAGAAATTGACAAACTGATTCTAAAATTTATATGGAAATGCAAAGGACTGAAAATATCCAAGACAATCTTTAAAAAGAACAAAGTAGGAGAGCTTTCACTACCAGATTTTAAGACTTAGTATAAAGCTACAGTATTTAAGTCAGTGTGATATTGGCATAAGGAAAGGCACTTAGATCAATAAAACAGAATAAAAGTCCAGAAAAGATCCACATGTCTGCAGTCAGCGGATTTTTTTTGTGGGGGAGGGGGGTGGGCGCCTGAGTGGCTCAGTCAGTTAAGCGTCTGATTTCGGCTCAGGTCATGATCTCACAGTTCGTGGGTTTGAGCCCCTCATCCGGCTGTGTGCTGACAGCTCAGAGCCTGGAGCCTGCTTCGGATTCTGTGTCTCCCTCTTGCTCTCTGCTCCTCCCCTGCTCGCACTCTGTCTTTCTCTCTCTCTCAAAAATAAATAAAAATTTAAAAAAATCTACTAAATAAATAAATAAATGACTTGAGAGCAACTTGTATGCATATGGAACACAGACCTAAATGGGAAAGCTAAAAGTATAAAGCTCTTTTTTTTTTTTAAGTTTGTTTATTTATTTTGAGAGAGAGAGGGAGTGGAGGAGGGACAGAGAGAGAGAGACAGAGAGAGAGGGAGAATCCCAAGCAGTGGCAGAGCCGGACGTGGGGCTCAAACCCACTAACTACGAGATCATGACTTGAGCCAAAGTCAAGAGTCAGATGCCCAACTGACTGAGCCACCCAGGCACCCCAAAGTATAACGTTCTTATAAGAAAAACATAGAATATTTTTATGACTTCGAAGTAGTCAAATATCTCTTAGGATGGAAAAGGAAAAGCAAGGGAAAAAATTGATAAATTAGTCTTCATGAAGATGAAAATTTCTGATCATTAAAGGACAAGAATATTAAAAGAGAAGCCCCAGACTGGTAGAATATCCATATCTATATCTATATCTATATCTATATCTATATCTATATCTATATCTATCTATATTTGACCAAGGACTTGTCTTCAAGATATATAAAGAATTACTAAAAATTAAAAACATAAAATTTAGAAAAATGCACAAAAGACTTGAAGAGGAACTTCACAAAAGAAGATATGTGAATGGCCAATGAGTATACGAAAAGGTGTTCAACATCATTTGTCATCAGCAACATACAAATTAAAACCACATTGAGGAACTTCAATATATTAGAACAGATGCAGAGTTGGCCAGCACCTGGTGTGACCAGTATTTTGATACCTTGCGGGTAGGAGTGTGGAATAGTACAACTGTTTTGAACAATTATTTGGCTCTTCCTAATACTGTTAAGCACGTACCTATCCTAAAACTCAGCACTTCTACTCCTGGGCATACACCAAGAGAAACAAGTGAATACATTCACAAAAAGACGTGTCTGAGAATGTTCATAGCAACTTTATGCGTAATAGTCGAAAACTGGAAACAATCCAAATATCCAACATAAAGACGGGTAAGCAAATAGTGGTGATACTTCTCAGCAATAAAAAGAACAATCTGATGTAGATACACTGATGAATCTGGGAAAAATATGTTCAGAAAGTCAGACACCATTGCGTGCACACCGTGTGATTGACCGCATTCCCATGAAGGTCAAGAACCAGCAAAACTAAGCAAATGGTGATGGAGGTCAGAAAATGGTGATGTGTGAGAGGGCTAGGTATTGACCAGAAAACGAAGAGTCTAGGGAGACTCATGGGCCAATGGAAATGTTGTTTCTTGGTCTGGTTGATGGTGTTAAAAAGAAAATCACAGGCCCAAGATGGTGCCACTGAGGTTAAGACCCTAGGTCATTAAACCAAGATTCAACACTTAACCTAATGGGAGTTTCAAGACCCCAGGACTATAGCCTGTACCTGGTCAGCCAGGAAGTTTTTGATCAGCACGGATAAGATAATCTGTCACCTGGGCCCTCTTCACCCCCTAAAGGAAGATGAGGTAATCTACCAACTGAAACCCTTTTGTCCCCAAATGAAGGTGACCTCTCCTGAAATTATCCTTTCTTCCTGTTTATGATATTCTTGTCTTGCCTTGAAAAACCCTTCCCATTGTAGCGCCCTTCAGAGCTGCCCTCTACTTGCTGGATGGGGTGCTGCCTGATTCAGGAATGGATTAGTAAAGCCAATTAGACCTTTAAAATCATTCAGTTGAATTTCTTTATGTAACAATGGTCAAGTGGGTGTATATGTATGTAAAAATGTACTGCTGTCGACTGAATCGTGTCCCCCACCCCTCTCAAATTCACACGTTGGAGCCCTAACCCCCACGTGATGGTATTTGGAGGTAGGACCTTTGGAATTAGGTTTAGATGAGGTCATGAGGGTGGAGCCCCCATGAAGAGGAAGAGGCCAGACCTTGCTTTCCCTCTCTGTCCATGACATGAGGACCTATGAGAAAGTAGCTGTTTGCAAGCCAGGCAGAGAGCCCTCCCACAGTCTGACCACAGTGGCACCCTGATCTTGGACTTCAAATCTCCAGAATGAGGAGAAAATCGACGTCTGCTGTTTAAGCATCCAATCTGTGCTATTTTGTTACAGCAACTGAACTGACTAATACATTCATCACACCGTGTGCCCAAGATTTGCACGTTTTGTTGTAATGTAAAATTTCCTTCAATGAGTCCCTTTAAAATTACCTTTACGAAGACACTAACTATAGTAGCAATTACAGAAAAGAGGGAGAAACCATTTGGGGCCCTGCATGAGGTAGACGCTCTAGTCCCTCCTCAGTTGTTTCCAGCCTTTGTACCATGGAAGCTTCTTTCCTTTCCTTTTCTGTTTTCTTCTGTCCTCTGTTAAATTTGGATCACAAAACCTGCATTTACATGCATGAATCTAGGTGACAGAATTATTTTCCCAACTTAGAATAAAAGGGCGTCCAGCAGGAACGGGTAGCTACAGGCCCTGGGAATGTGTCTGTGGAAACATAGCGAGAGACAACTGGACTTAATGGAACCAGGGCACTCTGAATGAGGGACACGACGTGCGAAGGTGGGGACACGGGATGTGGGCCAGAGCAGGGATCACATTACTTTACATAAAGGTCCGAGCCTCCACATGCTGGGGTGCCTAGTGAAATGAGGCATGAGCAGAGGAATAGAAGAGAATGGATGGTCCTCGTGCGTGGCACCCACAAATGTTATCCCAGACGTGTCACATCTAATGCATCCTGATGTGGTAGCTTCTTGACCGTCGAAGGGTAACATTTCCCAGGAGAAACTTACATTTTGGTTTTTACCTTTAAAAGCAATAGCTTGGGGCCCTGGGTGGCTCAGTCGGTTAAGCGTCCGACTTCGGCTCAGGTCATGATCTCACGGTTCGTGGGTTCAAGCCCTGCGTCAGGCTCTGTGCAGACAGTTGGGAGCCTGGAGCCTGTTTCGGATTCTGTGTCTCCCTCTCTCTCTGCCCCTCCCCCACTCGCGCTCTGTCTCTCTCAGAAATCAATAATAAAAACTTAAAAAAAAAAAAAAAAAAAAGCAATAGCTCAAGCCCTGGGAGCCCGATGGCCCATCAGGAGGTTTTCCTCTAGAAAACTTTTCCATAGCGGATACATTGTGACTTACCCTGCCACAGATATCTAGTTCAGAGAACATAATAGAAACAAATCTCACAGTGGGGATCCTGAGATCCACCTACATAAGCTCCCCAGAACCTCTGTCCTCACTAGGTCACAAGACGGAGGTAAGCGCAGGGACCCCCTGGACTGGGGAGGGTGCAAACGAGAAGGGTCCCCAGGCTTCCTCTCCATCCCCAATTCCATCTGCTTGTGCTTGGCCTTGTGTGAAATCTCAGGCAGACCACGTGCAAAGCTCTTCTGGTCACTCTTGGGTTACCAGCAAATGCTCTCTTTCCCTAGGTGTTCAAAAGTGCACCCCGTTATTTCTGGACGCCTCTCTTCTCCCAGTGCCGGCCACAGCTGGGAAGCTTCTGCTTCCTGCCCTGGCATCTCCTGCCCCCCCCCCCCCGCCCCCAGCTGCTGTTTGGGCCCTCAAAGTGGGACACTTGTGGGGAACTCCTTGGAGATACCTCACTGGCCGTGGTTCTTTGGCGGGTGCAAAGCTCTCAAGCCGGCCACTTTCGGCTGCTTTCTGCCAAGATCCACCTGGCCCCTAGCAGGAAGCCGTGTTGGATGGAGTCCTTTTCAAAGTGATTCATGGCTGGTCCCCTCCCTTGAGATCTATACTTGGCTCCAAGAAAACATGTGCCTTGCCTTGCCTTTGGGGTAGATGCCCCTCACTCCCTGCTCTGCCCTCTCCCCCCCCCCCCCTCCCCCTTCCATGAGGCCGTCAGCCAGCTCATCTCTATTTGTTTCCAGGAGCAAACCTGGTTCTGGCCCTTGTGTTCCACACACCCCCCCCCTCCCCGATTACAGAGATCTCTTGAAACCCCCCTCACTAGGGTGAAAATGGGGGATATGATCGTTAATTTCAGGTATCAACTTGGCTGGGCCATGGTGCCTAGATATTTGGTCAAATATCATTCTGGGTGTTTCTGTGAAGATGTTTTTTGAGATTAACACTTAAGTCAGTGGACTTTGAGCAAAGCAGTTTATCCCCCATAATGTGGGTGGGCCTCATCTAAACAGTTGAAGGTCTTAATAGAACAAAGACTAAGTAACCTCACAGAGCAAAAAGGAATTGTGCGGCGGGCCTCCTCTGGACTCTGACTGTAGCTCTTCCCTGAGTCTCCGGCCCCAGACTCACCGTGCGGATTCTGCACTCATCAAGCCTCCACAACTGTGAGCCAGTTCCTCACATGGAACGTCCCCCACCCTCTCTCTCCACATCCTGCTGGCTCTGTCTCTCCAGGGAGCCCCAGCAACTACAAAGGGGGAACCCCCGTGGGAAGGTGTGGGCAGCTCCCAGAACTCTGACAATTATCCCCCAGCAAAAACAAAGCCTGGTAACCAGTCTCCTTAGCCTTACCCTCTTTTTTATTGATTGTGAAAATATGGAAACATTTGTGTGCTGCTTGGGAAATAGCCATGTCCTGAGTCCTTTCCCTTTTCCCTACTCCCAGGGTCTTTCCGCCGCCCCCCCGGGACAGCAGTTGGGCCCTGCTTGTGAAATATTTGTACTGTCACTCCTGCTGACCCCTGGACAAGAGGGATGAGCTAAGAGTGACTTCCCCCACTATCTCTTGAGCGTCCTGTGTGGGTGGGAAGATATTTACGGTGTCGTTCTTTGGCTCTTAAGCCAGAACAGAGGCAACAGGAGTCAGCTGCCTTTATTATATAATTACATGTAAGTGAAATAGGTCCGTATATATATTTATTTATTAAGTTATGTATTTAAATGATTATATGTATAATCAAGGGCCTGTGGTCAAAGCCGTGTCAGGGAGCAAAAGAATGCTTACCACCTGTTTCTGCGACAGGATGTCTATCCCGTACTTCCCCAGTACAAATATGGGAACACGACTTCCCTGTAACCAGGGATTTGTAGAAGGTGCGAAGTTTCTAAGAACTTAAGGAAATAAGGAGGAATGGGTATCAGGATTTTGCCACAACGATATTTCTCATAGTGTGGCTTATAGACCAGCAAAAAATTGGAACTCCCTCGGGTCAGAGATTGCTGTTGCCTCCCCCGTATCCATTCTCTTTTATTCCTTGGTATGGAGCCAATTTCCGGAGGTGGAAACAGACCTGGTTTGAAAGAGATACATTTCCCGGCTTTCCTGGTGCGCAAATGGAGGTGGCCGTGTGACCCAGTCAGTTTGGGCCAATGAGATAAAAGCACCAGTAGTTGAGTGGGCTTCAGGGAAGCTCCATAAGAGGAGAACAGAGTAGGCCACCACGAGTCCCCACCACCCTCTGCTTTTCTTCTTCCTGCCATCTGAACTATGGCTGTGATGGCCGGAGCTCTGGCAGCCACCTTGATAGCTGAAGGCATGAAGTAGTTGCTGTCACAACCCCCCCCCGCCCCCCAGGCTTCTTTCACTCAAGAGTCAAATAGATCTCTGTCATTCTAAGCTGTGTTTTTTGGTTACAAGCGGCTAAATTTAGTCCTAGCTGCTACAATACCCAAACATCCAACAACCATAACGTGATTAATGAATTATAATCCTATCATACTATAGATTACTTTATAGCCATTGAATAATTGTGTAGAAAAATATTTAGTAACATGCAGAAGGGTTTGTGATACACTATTAAGTAGGTTTGAAGACAGGATATATAGTAAGATCCTACTTTATGAAGAGAAAATAGGCATAAAACATACAAGAAAAAGCACCTTGCAACAGTTACAACATATTAAAGCCTCTCTGGGTGGTGGCACCACACAGGGATTTTCCTTTTCTACTTCTCGAAATCAGTAATGTCTACAATTTCCCAGTTTTATGATGGAAGAGTAACAATGGGTTATTTTTTTTTTAAAGGAGATGGTGAAGTTTTTTGTTTTTTTTTTTTTAAACACAGGCAAATAAAAATTACTTAAAAAAAAAAACAACAAACATAAGACATCCTTGCAGCTGTCCGTACTTTGCACCAACCGGTCCTGATACATCTTGTCATGGACTGGCCCCTCCTCTGATTTGCCCTCTCTTACCTTGTTCTCTTGGCTCCTGGGTCTGGCTGTACTGGGGTTCTCCACCGAGGCATTCTGCCCGAGGGGACATTCACGGTCAGGGGCTTATCCTCAGACTGTGCGTTTTCTGGTGAACCTGTGACATTTAAGAAAGGCAGAGAGCTAGAAAATGTGCATCTTCCCCCTTTCAGGCAATTCTCTGCGCATAGTAAGCAGCTTCACCCCAGGAGGGAAGAAGGAGGGAAGAGGGCTTTCTTCCGGTCACACCCCTGGAGGGGAATTTGCCACGGCTTGCACGTATTTGGTGACCTGGCACGCCATCTCTACAAAAATTATAATTATGATGCAAGAAACTTCACATGCATGTACACACACACACACACACACGTGCAGATGCACTCAGTGGAAAAAAGAATATTGGAAATGAGATTGCAAGCTTAGATACAAACCTGGTTAATGTCTGAGAGGGCAGTAAAACCAGAACCACTGGTGTTACTGTTTCTACCGAACGACAATCGTTTGCAACTGTCACTCTTTTAACATGTCACTTCGCAAGTCCTAATGGATATTAAATAAGTCAAGTTACCCCCCCTGGGGCGTCAGACCGCCGGTAGGTGGGTGGTCAGCCAGTGTTCTGGTGTGACTTTGAAAGGGCGCCCATTCAGCTGACCTCGCACACCTAAGTCACAAACTGAACCGGGAGCACAAGCCTTCTTTGGTTGGGTGGGAGGGGCGGAGGAGCCCCGCGCCACGCGCCGGCTTGTGCGCTCCCCCCAGCCAGAGCAGGGGGAGCATTTTCTCCTTGGACTCTGGATCAGAAAGCTCTGGGCTGTCTTAGGAGTTAACTGCAGGGAAGGGAAACAGGGAGTCATTTTAAAAATACAACTGAGTCTGATGAAAACCTTATGGTCTGGACATAAATGGCAGTTATGAGGATGGCAAGAAGTGAAGTGACCCTGTTCTAGTCTACATGGGTGTCAGGGTTCCCGACTGGGCTTGAGAAGCCACAGACTCTTTCCCCCCTGACCTGGGTCCCCTCTCCAGCCTCATCTCAGATAGTCGCCTTTGCTTCTGCTCAGAAAGACCCCCGGCCCCTGGCCTTGGGCAGCCGTATCCGCTTTTCTGTCTGCTTGCCGTGCTCCAACCCTGTGCCATCCCTGGGCCACTGCCAGCCACGTGTGGCCGTTATGCATTTGAAACGTGGCTGGTGTGGGGCGCGTGGGTGGCTCGGTTAAGCGTCCGACTTCAGCTCAGGTCACGATCTCGCGGTCCGCGGGTTCGAGCCCCGCGTCGGGCTCCGGGCTGACGGCTCGGAGCCTGGAGCCTGCTTCAGATTCTGTGTTTCCCTCTCTCTCTGCCCCTCCCCCGTTCATGCTGTGTCTCTCTCTGTCTGAAAAATAAATAAACGTTAAAAAAAAAAAAAGAAAAGAAAAGAAACGTGGCTGGTGTGACCCAGGAAGTAAATTCTTCGTTTTTTAAAAAACTTAAATTAGTTTAAAATGAAATGTAAAAACTGATACTCAGTTCAGTTATTGGAAAACTTTTAAGGATATTTGGAACAATCTGGATATGTAAATCTTTTTCTGACTGTACATTTTATGAAAGCTAAATCCAGATCAAATATTTCCAGTGAAAACTGAGCATGCAAATTGAGAGGGGCCGTAAGTATAAAATACTCTACAGATTTTAAAGACTGAGTGCAAAAAAAAATGCAAAATGTCTTATTACAAATTTTTTATATTGATTATTGACTACGTGATAGAACGATAATATTTTGGATGCATTGTGTTCACTAACACGTTAAAATGAATATTAGCCATTTCTTTTTCCTTTTTATTTTTATTATTTTATTTATTTATTTATTTATTTATTTCAACGTTTTTTATTTATTTTTGGGACAGAGAGAGACAGAGCATGAACGGGGGAGGGGCAGAGAGAGAGGGAGACACAGAATCGGAAACAGGCTCCAGGCTCCGAGCCATCAGCCCAGAGCCTGACACGGGGCTCGAACTCACGGACCGCGAGATCGTGACCTGGCTGAAGTCGGACGCTTAACCGACTGCGCCCCCCAGGCGCCCCTCTTTTTCCTTTTTAAATGTGGCCCCTGGAAAATTTTAAATGATGTATGTGGCTTGCGTTATATTTCTGTTAGAGAGAGCCACCCTAACCCCTTCTCCCCATGCACAGGCTTTGGGACTAGAAGGATCTAAACTCCAGTTCAAGCCCGGCCACTCACTAGCTGTGTGATTTAGGGTAAGTGACGCAATTTCTGTTTGCTTCAGGTTTTTTTTAATCTGTACAATGGGTATAGTAAGAACACCTTAGCACTGAGTACCTACAAGTGCTCAGCCAAGTTAGCTCCTGTTCTCTCTCTGGCCATGTCCTTATGCACTCTTCATGACTCGTCTAAAATATCATCTTCTTGGAGGAATCTTTCCTAACCCCACCAGAAGGGTCTCGTTTTTTGCCGTTACCTCTCTTGTATGATGCATCACTTGCAGTAGAATGACATCATCACAATATTGTGGGTCCCTCAAGGGCAGAGACTCTAACTTCCTTTGCGTGTGGGTGTGTTTCTAACTTTTAATTTATTAAGATTTTCAAACACACACAAAAGTCAAGAGAGTAATATAATGTACCATTCACCCAGCTTCCACGAATATAGTATTTCAGTCGTAGCTCTGACAACTCCCCCGTTTGTAAAAGTTTCTGAGCTTCATTCTGCTCAAGAAATACACTTCAGGGGGCGCCTGGGTGGCTCAGTCAGTTAAGCAGCCGACTTCGGCTCAGGTCATGATCTCACGGTCCGTGAGTTCGAGCCCCGCGTCGGACTCTGTGCTGACAGCTCAGAGCCTGGAGCCTGTTTCAGATTCTGTGTCTCCCTCTCTCTGACCCTTCCCCGTTCGTGCTTTGTCTCTCTCTGTCTCAAAAATAAATAAAACGTTAAAAAAAATTAAAAAAAAAAGAAATACACTTCGGGCAGATAAAATATACTTCAGACAGATATACTAGGAGCTGGGTTAAAAAATTAAGGGATCCAGGGGCGCCTGGGTGGCGCAGTCGGTTAAGCGTCCGACTTCAGCCAGGTCACGATCTCGCGGTCCGTGAGTTCGAGCCCCGCGTCAGGCTCTGGGCTGATGGCTCGGAGCCTGGAGCCTGTTTCCGATTCTGTGTCTCCCTCTCTCTCTGCCCCTCCCCCGTTCATGCTCTGTCTCTCTCTGTCCCAAAAATAAGTAAAAAACGTTGAAAAAAAAAATTTTTAAAAAAAAAAATTAAGGGATCCAGCTGCAAAGCTATTCCCGAGGTATTCATCTCAGATATTCTCAGGACAGCAGAAGCTCTGGCCGTCGCAGCACCAGTGAGAGAACAAGGGTGAGATGTCACCACTCAGGAAACTCCTGTCCCCAGACGCACCCAAATGTGGACAGCTCCAAGCCTCCCTGCTGGGATGCATGCACATCTGGGTGTTCTGTTGAGTCCTAGAGCAAGCTCTTTTCTTTTTTTTTTTTTTTTTTTTTAAATTTTTTTTTCAACGTTTTTTATTTAGTTTTTGGGACAGAGAGAGACAGAGCATGAACGGGGGAGGGGCAGAGAGAGAGGGAGACACAGAATCGGAAACAGGCTCCAGGCTCCGAGCCATCAGCCCAGAGCCCGACGCGGGGCTCGAACTCACGGACCGTGAGATCGTGACCTGGCTGAAGTCGGACGCTTAACCGACTGCGCCACCCAGGCGCCCCAAGAGCAAGCTCTTTTCGATAGAAGCCAGTCTTATGTTACAGTTTGGGTCAACACTTTCTCCTGAAGGACCCTCATCATCATTGTGGGGGAATTTGAATTCTTTAGGTAACAACTTCAAAATGTTTCCTTTTTTTTTTTTAAACGTTTATTTATTTTTGAGACAGAGACAGAGCATGAACAGGGGAGGGGCAGAGAGAGAGGGAGACACAGAATCTGAAACAGGCTCCAGGCTCTGAGCTGTCAGCACAGAGCCCGACGCGGGGCTCGAACTCACGGACCGTGAGATCATGACCCGAGCCGAAGTCGGATGCTTAACCGACCGAGCCACCCAGGCGCCCCTCAAAATGTTTCCTTTAATGGACCTGTCCTTGCTAGGTTGCAAGGCCTCTTATTCTTCTTTAATTTCATCAGGGCCTTTCAGCCCTGACGGCTTCACCTGCGTGTCAAGGTAGGCTCTGCCAGCAGCCCATGGTACTGACCTGCCAGGTGGCGGGTGTTCTGTTCAGGAGCGTCTCTGGCTTTGCCTTTGCTTCTGCGTCTCATGGAGCGATTGAAGATGGAGTTTCTCTGAATTCCGTGGGCTTCTGTGTCTTGTGTCTCTCGGTCCAGGGCGTGGGGCATTCCCTCTTCTGAGGCTACGTCGGGTCTCACCTTGGCCCGTTCATCATCAGTCTCCCGAGGACCACTCATCAGTTTCTTCCAGGGCTTTTTCAAACCTTCGGATATCTTCTCCAGCTCCATCGGTTTGAGCACTTTGGAATAGAAAGAGAACACTTTGCAGTTAGGGTCATCAGGGCTAAATATTCCATTCAGAGTCTGGCCTTCCACTCCCATTCAGATTTGATGGAATTTGGAATAATCTGCATATCTGGGTGGCTGTGTCTTTGTCAATGAAAATTACAGTTTAACCACTGCAATTTTGGATGCACTCAAGTATCATTTTAGAATTGAAGTTTGTTTATTCTATTCATAGGATGTGCTTTGGGGAAAATGCTTCAAGTGGCTTGTATAACTAGCTTTCAAGTAAACATCTTCTGAGTCATTCAAGAGAGAGACTGCAAAAACAGGAGAACTCCAGGAAACCAAAGCAAAGAAAGGGAAGACGTATGAACAGACTCGAAAGTAAAGTCTTGGGGAAACTCAAAAGGGCTATCAGCGAGTAGTGGTCCCACAACAGTGAATTCGGGGATGCAAAACTTGAATCCTGCGAGGACAGACCTCTTGCCATCCTCTGGCGGCTAGGTCTAGTTGTGGATTAGTGGCCTCTCTGATAGGATGATGCCTGGCTGCTGTGGGGACAAGCCCTCCCCCACCCCATCGACTTAGGTAACAGAACGGTTCCCTCCCTCTGGGGTGACCATAGTGGACATCATCTGAACCAGGGCCCTCTTCATGGGAAAAGGGGTGTAATAGGATTACACCAGGACTGTCCAGGCAAACCCCAGTTTCTTCCCAACATGGCCCTTCTAGGGTACGGGCTCTCAGAGTGGCGAGGGACCAGGTGGATCCTTGAGGGGAGCATACGCCGGTTAGGACGGTGTGCAGACAGGAGAGCACGCCAGCGATCTCTGTGGCTTCCCATCCCTCCGAGGGTTCAGAACCTGGGGTCCCATGGACTCTGTGGAAGTTTAAGTGGTCCTTAAATTGTATGCAGAGGCAGAATGTGGGCAGGTACCTCTTTCTTGATTACAGGTGCAGACCTTCTATTACGTTGTCAACGACTTTAGAGACTCAGGAAAGCTTAAGAACCGCCTTTTCTGCCTCTGTTTTCCTCTGTAAAATGTAAAGAATGGGGACCTGGACTTGAGGCACCCCACTTCCCACCGCCCCCCTCTGCTTACGCTAGAGCTCAGCTTCCCCAAGCCCCGCCCTCCAAGTTCCTCATGGGTGAGTTCCCAACCCCCTTCTCCTCCCCTCACCTCAGTCCAAATCCCTTTCAGGGCAGGTGGTCAGGTGATCTTAGAATATTCAGGAGGGTGGCTTCCCTTGCTCCAGGCAGAGCATATCTTTTTAAATCTTTTTTTTTTTTTTTTTTTTTTTTTTTTTTGCCTAATGACACAGATACAGGAGGTTTGTCCTGGGATGTTGCCTCCTTTCATACCTGCCTGCAAGTCTGAGGATGTTTGATTAATGACCCTGCCCATAAATAATCAGCCAAGCGAAACAAGTGTTAAGGTGTTAGAGGTCAGAGAGCCCTAAGACAAGGGCCTGCCTTGGGGCAGCTTGACCCGGCTTGCGGGGGCCTAGGGAGCTCCTTCGGCACCACGGCCAGCTGCGTGACCCCAGCAAGCCCCCGGTAGTCCCAGCATTCATGTCCCGATCCCTAAATGCCAGGTGTGCCCTGCGGGATCTATTGGAGAGGTCCCATCCTGCTGGCTAATCCTTTGCCTCAGACAGTAGAGCTGTGATTTCAGGTGGCCAGAGACGAGTGGCCAAGAGGTCACATCTGGAGGGACATCCCTCTCAGGAGTACCTGGGAGGGCAGAGTTTTATTACAAACGTGGCGAGGAACCCACAGCCCACAGGCAGGAGGGGCGGTTTCCATTCCCAGCAAGAGGATGAGAGAGAGAGAGAATGAGAGGCTTCTGTTCTGGCCAAATGGACGGGGAGGCTGTCTGCTCTGAGCTCGGGTTGGGAGAGAAGACCCAGGAGGGCTGAGGTCAAGGTTGTCACACAACTGCTCTCTGGGGTCTGCGGCAGGGAGCGGGGCGAATTCAGACCACAGGCAAGGACAGACTTCAGCTCTGGATTTCAGAGCTGGCGGAAGGCGAGCGGCTGCTCTGGGGGGGGTGGCGAGGGGCAGTGAATTGCCCATTGCTGGCTGCGTCCAGACGGAAGCCGTTGAGATTTTTAGGATGTTAGGACGCCTGGCTCGCTGACATCTCCTTCTCCCCCCTTTCCCTTGCCTTTATGCCTCCTAAGGGTCGAGACTCTGGTGCTAAGGCTGTTCTCAGCTTGATCTGGGGGCAGCAAGTGGGCAGAGGTCCTGTGGCTGCAGTTGGCAGGGGAGCAGGCAGTGCAGGGCCAGTCCGTGGAGGTCCCTGAACCAGGCCAGGGAGCTCTGAGCGCGTCCTTGCTGACCGTGGGTGAGGAGGTCGCAGGGCCCCAGGAGCTCTGGGCAGGCTGGGCTGGGGGCCCAAGGCCAGAGGGCAGGTATCACACAGGTATCACCAGGCGTGGCGGGTCGACGCTGGGGCGGGGAAGGTGTGCAAGAGGAATGACAGGATCGGCGACACACGGAGGTTTGGGGAGCAGCAGGGAGGGGCCGTCCCAACGGCAGGCGATGGGCCAGGGCGACGGGGCAGGTCGATGCCGCTCACTGCCTGCGAGGTAAGAGGAAGCAAAGCCCGCTTGGGGTTGGGGCATGCTGATTTGGGGGTGTGCGGTTGAAAACCCTCCCGGGAAGATTGTCTGAAGCTACTGTTAGGAGCAGGGCATCTCCCTGCTCTGACCGAGAGCATCTCCAAGGCCTCCACGTCGTGGCCCTGAACACAGACCGGGTTTTGGCATTGAAGATGATGATTCTTATCATCACCACGTATTATTTTATGTTGCTTTTTAAAAAACTTTTTTTTTTAGCATTTATTTATTTTTGAGACAGAGAGAGACAGAGCATGAATGGGGGAGGGGCAGAGAGAGAGGGAGACACAGAATCGGAAGCAGGCTCAAGGCTCTGAGCCATCAGCCTAGAGCCTGATGTGGGGCTCGAACTCACGGACTGCGAGATCGTGACCTGAGCTGAAGTCAGATGCTCAACTGACTAAGCCACCCAGGCGCCCCTAGGTTGCTTTTTTAAAAATGGTGGTATAATTTACACACAGTAGATTTGGCCCTCGTTAATGTGTGGCTCTAGGAGTTTTGGCAAATGCGTACATTTAGTGTAACCACCACTCTGATCAAGATACAGGACACATTCTCATCCCAAAAGTTCCCTGTGCCCCACTACAGTCGGCACCCCCCCCCCCACACACACACACACCGCACCCACTGGTGACCACCAATCTGTGTACATTTCCCATTTGCCTTTGCCTGGCTGTCCTGGGATAGAACGTCTGGCTCCCTTTGGTTGGCACGATCCACTGGAGATTCAGCCTGGTTGTATCAGTGCTGACTGCCAGTGTTGGCCGGGCGTTGTTGTGAGCTCACGGAAGCCTGCACGATGTCCAGTGAAGGGCATTTGGCTGGGAAGCAGGGGACTTGGGTTTGAATATCCATTTTCTGCTGCCTGTAATCACCTGCTTACCCTGGGCAAGTATGGGCCTCAATGTCTCATCCAGAAAACGTGGGTGCAGGTGCGTGTTGTTGTGGCTCCTGGCTGGCTCTCCAAATCTGAGATCCAGGGCGGCTCAGAGAGCCCTGAGAGGGAAGCTCGCGGCATGGTAAGAGCCCTGGGGTTGTTCTCAAACCATCTGTATCATTGTCTGTAAGTGGCAGGTCTCTGAAACCCTGAGAAAATGTATTCCATCTTTAAGACACACACACACACACACGCACACACTGAAAAATTGTGGAACTCTGAAAAACAACTCTGATTCCACCTCAATTATCGCCTATTTCAGGCAATGTGTTCTCCATCTGAAATATTTTTATAATGACTCCAATTCTTCCATATCCATTAACTGCTGGAGAGCCTGGCAGCCCTCCTCCCATCTCCTCATGATTTTCTTAAACTCCTCAGTGGCCTTAAGCCCACATCTCTCTGTTCCAGGTGGCTTCAGGGTGGACGAGCATGGGGTACGTTTGTGATTGGAACAGGGAGGGCTTGTGGAGAAGCTGTGTTTGTGTCATTCATTCATTCATCCACTCGCTCACTCAACTGAGCCCTGCTGATGTGTTGTCCATGCCTGGCACCTGCTGGCAGTGTTTACACGTCTTTGCTCCGCGTCTGCCCACATTTCCTTCTTAGGAAGCTCCTGAAGGACAGGATATGGTCTCTTCTGCTCAGTGCTGTCTCTGGTGCTGGGCACACAACAGCACACTGCAAACCATGGTCATTCACAGCAATGAACAAATGGATGAATTACCTCCCTGAGGTCCACGTGCTAATTACCACTGCTTTACAGATAAGGAAGCCGCAAGTCGGAGAGCTCTGGCACCTTGCCTGGGATCACACAGCCAGTAAATGGCATGGCGAGGACCACACCCCCATCTGTCTGACTTGTTTGCTGGGGGAACCTGGACTCCATGTGATGTGGTTAAAAGATGCTGTTGTAAAGATTGGTTGAAGGCTGGCAGGGATGAATCAGAGGCAGGAGTGGGGGTTCTAGTCTGTTCTCTGTGCTAGCTGTGTGGCTTCGGGCACATGAGCCAAGGGTGACTGTTAAACCTCCCAGCGTTAGGCTGAGGGCCAGGGGGCCTCCCCACATGAGTCAGTAGCCTGGGAGGTCAGGGCACGTGGGAGACGGAGGTGGGGAGGGGAGGAGAAAGCTGGCTGCAAGCCCAGCTGTGGCAACCCAAACCAGCTGCTGGGGGCGGGGGCGATGGCACGGTGGGCAGGGGCAGGTACGTCCCCTAGACCAGGGCTTTTCAGATGCTCATGCAAGGAGTCACCTCGGGCTCTTGTTAAGACACAGAGTCTGACTCAAGACATCCAGGGTGAGGCCTGGGATGCCAACACAGTGAGTCCGCAGACCAGCCTTGAGCAAGATCCTTATGGAGCAGAACTGCAGTATTTTCAGCAGGTGTGGGGGCAGGGGCCACCCAGGAGCTCAGCCCCATGCTGCCCCTCGCTTTGGCCAGGTTGGGTCATGTCAGCTGCCTGTCGGAGACAGAAGTCTTGATGGAGAGCCGAGCTGGGTGGGAGAGAGGAGGGGGTGTCAGGAGACAGTCGAGGGGGGAGGAAGCAAGTGCTGTAGGGAAGAATCTTCTACAGGGGTTGAGGGCATGCAGTCCACCCAGATGAGTCATCTGGGCACTTGCTCTGAAGCAGACCCACGGGAGCACCAGGGACAGCCTGGAAGACCAGGCCTGGCCTTCGCATGGCTAGTAGGGGCCACAGGGGAGAACAAGTACCACAAGGAAGAGAAGGCAAACTATGCACAGGGACGGCGGGGGAGGGTGTTTGCAGGGAAGGGTTGGGGTGAGCAGCAGATCATGGGGAACCCCGAGTGGGGGAGCTATGCTCCCTGGTCAATCAGAACATCACAGAGGGCAGTTCAAGGTCACTGCCTGGAGCTGGGGGCAGAGCATGGGTTATCCAGCAGAAGGCCCCGGCAACTCCAGGAAGAAACACTTGGGGAGGATTGTTAGTAGGACCCCGCTGAAGACCCCACCTTGTCTTCAGGGAGGAACCCAGGGTGCTGGTGACTGTGGGGTGTGTCAGCCATCCAGGCAGAGGGTGGGAGGAGGTGGCCTAGAGGGAACAGGGCTTGAATGCCATCACAAGGGACAGGTGGGCCTCCACGAGAACATGGGTTCCTTAGGAGGGAGGCAGGCCCGGCCTCTCCCAGGTCAGCTGCGCCATTTCCGCTGTTATTCCTGGTCCTAGAATCTGTATCTTAGAATCCCGAGTACATGCAGTGCTTGCCTTGTTCTGTGAGCACTCCCACAACCCCACCCCCACCAGCAAAGTAGGAAAGCCGGAGAGGAGGGGTTTAGGTAGTAGAGGGAAAACAATGAAGTTTCTGGTTTGGTAGAAAAGCCCCAGCAAGAGAAGGAGCTCGTAAAGCTGCCTTAGAAGACGCTCTGCCGTCAGGGTGACCTGCCACCACGCGTGCGCTCGTTGTAGGAAACGTAGAAAAGCAGAGACCAGGAGGAAGACACAGGTTGCCCTGCTGTGGACATGCCGCTGGGAACATTTAGGTGTTTTCAGCAGGAACAAAGGAGAGGAAGGGAATGGAATACCCAAACAGAGGAGAGACGGACCCTAGGAAATTTTGAAGTGGAAATTCAGAAATTGGGGAGTCAGTGGTGGGAAGGGCAGGATCAGAAAAGTGGCAGGAGAAGGGCGATGGCGGAGGGGGGGGGGGGCAAGGCACAGGCACCAGCCAGCTCTGCACCTGGGGCAAAGCCCCAGTGCATCATGGCCACATGGGGGCAGCACTAGCTTCAGAGGTGGTGAGGGGAGGGGTTCTCTGAGGCCCTTGTGGAACCCAGACGGTGGCCGAATAGGAAATATAACTGTATAGAAATAACTGAGGGGGAGGGGGATAGAAGTAACTGAGGGGAAAACCCAAACAGTCTGCTACTGGCACAAAAATAGACACATAGACCAATGAAACAGAATAAACGGCCCAGAAAAAAACCCCATGCTTATATGGTCAATTAATCTACAACAAAGGAGACAAGAACGTACAACGGGGAAAAGGCGATCTCTGATAAATGGTGCCAGGAAAACCAGACAGCTACATGCACAAGAATGAAACTGGACCGCTTTCTTGTGCTGTACACAAAAGTAAACCCAAAATGGGTTAAGGATCCAAATGTGAGACCTGAAACCATAAAAATCCTAAAAGAGAACACAGGCAGTAATTTCTCTGACATTGGCTGTAGAAACATTTTTCTAGATATGTCTCCTCAGGCAAGGGAAACAAAAGCAAAAATAAACTGTTGGGACTACACCAGAATAAAAAGCCTTTGCATGGCAAAGTAAAGTGTCAACAGAATGACAAGGCAATCTAGTGAACGAGAGAAGCTATTTGCGAATGACACATCTGATAAAGGGTTAGTATCCAAAATATATAAAGAACATATACAGCTCAACACCAAAAAAACAAACAACCCAATTAAAACGGGCAATTGACATTTCTCCAAAGAAGACATCCAGATGGCCAACGGACGCATGTCAGAAGATGCTCAGCATCACTCATCATCAGGGAAATCAAATCAACCCCGCAATGTGATATCAACTTATACCTGTCAGAATGGCTAGACTCAAAAAGACGAGAAACAACAAATGTTGGCGAGGATGGGGAGAAAAAGGAACCCTTGTGCGGTGTCGGCAGGAACGCACACTTGCACGGCTACTGTGGAAAACAGAATGGAGCTTCTTTAAAAAATTAAAAACAGAATTAACCTATGATCCAGTCATTCCACGACTGGGTATTTAGCCAAAGAAAATGAAAACACTAATTCAAAGAGATATAAACAGCCCTATGTTTTTGGCAGCATTATTTACCATAGCCAAGATCGGGAAGCAACCCCCGTATGTAAGCTCAGTGACCCCAGCAAGCCCCTGTCTCTCCAGCAAGTGGAGACACGGTTTGTGCTCTTGAACTCCTTCGCAATTCTCCCCACCCACTCTCCCTGACTTTCACATCCTAATTCCTTGTCTGCTTACACCGAACACCTACTGAAGCAGAAATGGTGCACCTCCAAATGATTAACTGATGTGGAGGGGGTACAAATAACTGAAAGAGAAGGGAGGGAGGGTACTAGACGCAATCAGCTGCCTTCTCCGAGGGGAAGTTGAAGCAGAGACCTGGAGGAAGCCAGAGAGCAAGGCCCTGAGGATGACAGAGGAAGAACTTCCAGACTGGATTTGTTGGTTTGCTTTTGGCTCAAGATGGAGAAAAGTGAAGATGAACCCTGGTTTTCCTTTAGGGCTGTTGAGCTGATACGGTGGGAAAGGAAGCAGGAATTTGAGGGAGAGTCGGGCCAGAGGTCAGGGAGAGGTGGCACATCGGCAGGAAGCTGGATTTGAACACGGTCCTTGTAACAGGGTCTGAACCCACCAGAACCTGGAAGGTTAGACAACCAATTACAGTGACAAGCTCATTGGGCATCGGCTTAGTGAGTTTCTAACCCAAGCAACATTTCTTTAGAGGCGAGATGAGGAACGTTCTCAAGGCCACGTAGCTGCTGAGTTCCAGCTGGGCCCTGAGTCCCCTGGAGCCACATGCTTCCCGCCACGCCACCTGTCAGTGATACATCCTAGCAGCCCGGCACGCTCACACAGAAGACAGGAAGGGGGGTAGATACTGAGACAAGATCTATGCCTAAGACGAAATCGATTGTGGTGGACCAACTGTGAACAGCACTGCTTCCCTGATGATGCAACAGAAATTGGTGAAATTAATTTTAAACCTGGAAACTAGACAGTGATAAAGGGGTTGAGCACATTTCTTTTCCACAGGCAGTTGTTCAAATGACAGAGTGGTGAGATATTCATCTATATTTCTATCTCTCTGTCTACCTACCTACCCATCTATTCTACCAATCTACCTATCATATCTATCATTATCTATCTGTCTATCTATCTATCTATCTATCTATTTATCTATCTATCATGTACAGAATCTACAACATGAAGAAAGCCCTTGAAAGAAAAAGAAAACCAGAGGCCCAAAGGACAAACTAGACATTCCTATTGGCAAAAAGCGGTAAATGACAAGCTCCAGGAGAAGGGCCGTGGAGAACAGATGGCAGAGGCCAGAACACGACTGAGCCGTGTCAGTGTGTGCGATGGAGGAAGGAGAAGGTCATCTCGAAGGACCCCAGATGAAGAGGCCCGCGGGTGATGGCAGGCACAGGGAGGGCAGAAAAACCTTGGCTGTTGTAAATTAAATAAATAAATAAATAAATAAGCCTTTTACTTTAGATTTCTGGAAAAGTTGAGGATGATGGAATTTTTAAAGCAGCCCTTCAAGGAACCAAAGCACTCTGAGAACAACGATGAAGTATTTAATCATTTGGAGGTCTTCACCATTTCTTTTTTTGTTTATTTATTTATTTTTAAGTTTATTTTTTGAATTTACATCCAAATTAGTTAGCATATAGTGCAACAATGATTTCAGGAGTTGCTTCCTTAGTGCCCCTGACCCATTTAGCCCACCCCCCTCTCACAACCCTTCCAGTAACCCTCAGTTTGTTCTCCGTATTTATGAGTCTCTTCTGTTTTGTCCCCCTCCCTGTTTTCATATTATTTTTGCTTCCCTTCCCTTATGTTCATCTGTTCTGTGTCTTAATGTCCTCATATGAGTGAAGTCATCTGAATTTGTCTTTCTCTGACTAATTTCACTTAGCATAATACCCTCCGGTTCCATCCACATAGTTGCAAATGGCAACATTTCATTCTTTTTGATTGCTGAATAATACTCCATTGTATATGTATACTACGTCTTCTTTATCCATTCATCTGTCGATGGCCATTTGGGCTCTTTCCATACTTTGGCTATTGTGGATAGTGCTGCTGTAAACATGGGGGTACATGTGTCCCTTCGAAACAGCACACCTGTATCCCTTGGATAAATGCCTAGTAGTGCAATTGCTGGGTCGTAGGGTAGTTCTATCTTTAATTTTTTGAAGAACCTCCATACTGTTTTCCAGAGTGGCTGCACCAGCTTGCATTCCCACCAGCAGTGCAAAAGAGATTCTCTTTCTCTGCATCCTCGCCAACATTTGTTGTTGCCTGAATTGTTAATGTTGGCCCTTCTGACAGGTGTGAGGTGGTATCTCATTGTGGTTTTGATTTGTATTGCCCTGATGTTGAGCATGTTTTCATGCGTCGATTGGCCATCTGGATGTCTTCTTTGGAGAAGTGTCTATTCATGTCTTTTGCCCATTTCTTCACTGGGTTATTTGTTTTTTGGGTGTTGAGTTTGGTAAGTTCTTTATAGATTTTGGATACTAACCCTTTATCTGATATGCCATTTGCAAATATCTTCTCCCATTCTGTCGGTTGCCTTTTAGTTTTGCTGATTGTTTCCTTTGCTGTGCAGAAGCTTTTTGTTTTGATGAGGTCCCAATAGTTCATTTTTGCTTTTGTTTCTGTTGCCTCCAGAGATATGTTGAATAAGAAGTTGCTGTGGCTAAGATCAAAGAGGTCTTTGCCTGCTTTCTCCTCTAGGATTTTGATGGTTTCCTGTCTTACATTTAGGTCTTTCATCCATTTTGAGTTTATTTTTGTGTCTGGTGTAAGAAAGTGGTCCAGGTTCATTCTTCTGCATGTCGCTGTCCAGTGTTCCCAGCACCACTTGCTGAAGAGACTGTCTTTATTCCATTGGATATTCTTTCCTGCTTTGTCGAAGATTAGTTGGCCATACATTTGTGGGTCCATTTCTGGGTTCTCTATTCTGTTCCATTGATCTGAGTGTCTATTTTTGTGCCACATTTATTTATTTATTTTGAGAGAGAGAGAGAGAGAGAGAGAACTGGGGAGGGATAGAGAGAGAGGGAGAGAGAGAATCCTAAGCAGGCTCTGTGCCACCAGTGCAGAGCCTGACATGGGGCCTGAACTCATGAACTGAGTGGTCATGAACCCAGCTGAAACCAAGAGTCAGACACTTAATCGACTGAGTCACCCAGGTGCCCCGGGCCTCACCATTTCTGCACGCAGCAGGTGTTCAGTGGAAGCAAGCAACAAAGAATTAGGATGTGAAAGAGCGAGTGGGTGGGGAGAATTGAGAAGGCGCCCAAAAGCCCCCAGCCTGTCCCCGCTTGCTGAGGTCACAGAACTGGCACAACCAGGAACGGAACCTTCCCCCATTCCTTGATGTCCACTCTGTGTGTACTTTCCTGCTCTCTGTCTGGCCCGTGTGGGGAGTTTGAGCATTTGTCCTTTATCAGCAGGAGACCAGAGTGAACTCTTGGGTGAGGTACCCTCAGCTGTCAGCTCCCACAAAAATACCAGTGACAGGTCAGAGAAAGACAAATATCATATGACCTCATTCATATGTGGAATTTAAGTTACAACACAGATGAACATAAAGGAAAGGGAGCAAAAATAATATAAAAACAAGGAGGGGAACAAAACAGAAGAGACTCTTAAATACAGAGAACAAACTGAGGGTTGCTGGAGGGGTTGTGGGTGGGGGGATGGGCTAAATGTGTAAGGGGCATTAAGTGTGAGCACTGGGCATTATACATAGGGGATGAGTCACTGGAATATATTCCTGAAATCATTATTGTACTATATGCTAAGTAACTTGGCTGTAAATTAAAAACAAACAAACCAGTGACAGCCACCTCTGCACCAGAAGCTGAAGTTAAAAATCGAGCTATGGCAATGCCAGCAGGCTCATCCACTAAACATACTAATTAAGATTAAGAAGCATCACCAATGACTGACTTGTACTTTAAAGTTCTTGAAAAACTGTGCACATGGTTTATAAACCAAAAGGCAAAATTAGAAAGGGAATATATAAAGGAGAAAGCTCAGAACAGGGTGATGAAAGCCTCCTGGGCTGTAGAGCAGGATTTTTCCAGTTGTTCTGGAATTGCTGCTTAGTTCTATTCAAATTTCTGCTGCAGCTTAGGGCGGCCCCCTCCCTGCACCCTGCCTTGATAAAAGATGAGGAAGTGGGGAGGAGCTTGGGTTTTGGGGGTGCCACGTTCCATGCCAAGAGGGCAGTGGTTCCCAGGGTTCCTTGGAAAAATCCCTGGGCTCCTGCAAGAACGGAGGCTCCAGCCAGGAGTCACAGGGCTGTAGAGCCTGTAGGCCCGCTCCCAAGTCTCCTGGGAGAGGGTTCTGAGAGCAGAGGTTAGGGTGTCTTGTCCTTTCTGTTGCGCTCCCCCTTCCCCATGCTTCTCAAGGCCTGGGATACACTGAATATGGGACTACTGCTGCTTTCCGTCGTCGAAGAATTTCTGAAGGCAGGGGCCTGCTGGGGGACTTCATGCTGTGAGGTTTGAGGGGAGTATGGCCTGGTGTGCCCTAGAAGATGAAGCACACTGACCTCATCTTTGTTCTTGTGGCCTTCAGAACAGCCCTTGCAAAGAAGAGCCCGGAATTCCTTGAGGTTCCCTGGAGCCCAGAGGTTAGCAAGTGCCAGGGGTAGGGGGCTGCCCAGGTGGCCAGGTGCCCAGGGGCTGCCCAAGCTGGAGAAAGGGTTGGGAGCGTGTATATACCTCTAGGACCACACAGACATATGGTGGCCTCTCTGGGAGGGATGGTCTCCAGTGGGGAGAGGGTGGGAAAGGGGAAGAGGTACAGGTGAACTCTGGCCCAAGGCAACCTTAAATACCCCATCAGAGGAGGCATCAGAGCCAGGCTGAATCAGAGGGATGCCTCTGACCAGGGACACACAGGCAGCCATGGAAGGACACCTGATCCCTGCCCCCTCCCCCACCGCTGAGGAAGGGGAGGAGGGTGAGGTGGTTTCTTTAGGGCAAGTCTCCCACCCTCCAAATACCCTAGCCTGTGCTAGAAAAACTTGGAATCATGTGAAGTTGAATTTTGGAAAATCTGCACATGACAAATGGGCAAAGGCTATGAACAGTGCACAGAAACTGAAATACAAATCACTCTCAAAAACCGGTGAAAGTTTCAACCTCGTGTCTCATAAGGAGAGAAGAAATCCAAAACACACTGAGCTCCCATGTTTCACTTATTAAATTGGCAAAAAATCAAAAGTTTGAGAAGTGATTGGTGAAGCCAAGGGGCAGGCCCCCCAAAATGGCTAGCAGGATCTTGTAGGATTCCGCTTTTATGCAGGCAGTTTGGCAATGCCTATCAAAGCTCCCGCCTGCAGGCATTTGGCCCAAGGACCTGCTCGCACAAGTGAGAAGGGGTCTGTGCAGGTATCTGACAGCAAGCGGTTGAAGACGCTACAATGTCTCAGGAAGGAATGGGTCATGCCAATTAGAAATTTCTGAACATTTCCAGGGCGCCTGGGTGGCTCAGCCAGTTAAGTGTCTGACTCAGGTCATGACCTCACGGTTCATGAGATGGAGCCCCAAATCGGGCTCTGTGTTGACAGCTGGAAGCCTGCTTGGGATTCTCTCTTTCAGTTTCTCTCTGCCCCCACCCCCAAGCCCCCCATGCTCTCTCTCTGTCTCAATATAAATAAATAAACTTAAAAATAAAAAAAACAAAGGATCTAGGATATTTCAAGAAAACAAAAAGAAGAGTAGAAGAGTATGTATTTGTGTGTTTCCATCAGTGTAAAGGGGGAAATATATTCAAATATATTTGGATGCGCCTAAAAGCTTCTGGAAGGAGTTAAAAGAAATGTGTCAACAATCAGTTAGAGGAGGGAGCCCGGACAGGTGAGGAACAGGACTGGGAGGGAAGGAGACTTTAATGTACATACCTTTTAATATTTTTTAATTTTTTTAAAGGTATGTATTCATACATTAAATAGATAAATCTTTTGAGAAGAAAAATGAATAGGATAGATCTTAAATGCAGAAATGAATCACTTCTGGGGTGCCTTGTTGGCTTAGTTAAGCGTCTGACTCTTGCTTTCGGGTCACGTCATGATCTCACGGTCTGTGGGATCGAGCCCAGTGGTGGCTCTGGGCTGAGAACGTGGAGCCTGTTTGGGATTCTCTGTCACCCTCTCTCTCTGTCCCTCCCCGCTTGCACTCACTCTCGAAAATAAATAAATAAACATTAAAAAAACAAAAAAAGGAACCACTTCTGAAAATGGAGTCAGAGAAGTTATGGAATCTGACCAAGGGGCCTCTAAGAATCCTGCTATACAGCTGGGTAGTGAGTTGGAGAGGAAAACTGGTAGCCATGATGGGAAAAAATAAAGCTGTTTTATGTTTATACCTTCAAAAAATCCAAATTTTTTCCCCCAAAAATCAGATACAGAAGAAATGGTTATATGCGATCTTTAAAAATTTTTTTTTAATGTTTTTATTTATTTTTGAGACAGAGAGAGACAGAGCATGAATGGGGGAGGGGCAGAGAGAAAGGGAGACACAGAATCGGAAGCAGGCTCTAGGCTCTGAGCCATCAGCCCAGAGCCCGACGCGGGGCTCGAACTCACAGACTGTGAGATCGTGACCTGAGCCGAAGTCGGACGCTTAACCGACTGAGCCACCCAGGCGCCCCTCGATCTTTTAATTCTATAATTAAAATGTTCTCAGGGTGATTTAAATAAAAGAGGCCATTTTGTAATCATTAAGCAATCTTAATACAATATAGCACATCCGTGGGTTAGTGACAAAATTGAATAACAATCTCCAAGAAAGACCTTTAAAAGTGAGACTCGGAGGAAAATTTATCATGATAAAGAGTACTGTGCAGATCAAAAAAACAGTGATGCTGGAAAACCAGGCAGGATCCTGCTCTCCTCATTATTAACATGTTTCGTGGGGATTGACCAATGTAATGAGACATAAAACAAATGTTATCAGAAGTTTAAATAATCATAATTTAGGGGTGCCTGGGTGGCTCTGTCGGTTAAGCGTCCAACTTCGGCTCAGGTCATGATCTTGCGGTTTGTGAGTTCGAGCCCTGCATCGGGTTCTGTGCTGACAGCTCAGAGCCTGGAGCCTGCTTCGGATTCTGTGTCTCCCTGTCTCTCGGCCCCTCCCCTGATCATGCTCTGTCTCTCTCTGTCTCTCAATAATAAATAAATGTTAAACAAATTTTAAAAAATAATCATAATTTGCGGGTGATATGATTTGTGTGTCTAGAAAACCCAAGAAAACCAATTGAAACTATTGAAATTACAGAGAATTCATCCTGGAGCCAGAATAGGATAGATACACTACATGTCAACAATAACAAGAAAGTAGAGAGATATCAGTCATAGGAGTAACAAAACCAGAAAACAAAGAATAACCATATTAATAAAAGCAAACAACCTGTATAAAGGAAAAACTTGAGAGATAAAAGGAGACTCACATCTTTAGAGAAGTATGGGTTTTTCCTGGATTGGAAAATTAAAAACATGTCAATTCTCATCAGGTTAATATATAGTTTTAGTGACATTACAATTAAAAAATCCAATTACAAAAAGCCTGTTGGAATGTTCTGATGAGATGATTACGAAATTCATTGTAGGATAGACAGGGAAGATTAGCTCAAACATTTTGAGACATATATGTAATGGAGAGAGTCTACTTCTCCTAAATATCATGAAATACTACAATAATACAAGGAATGTGGTATTACCCCAAGGCAGTCAATCAGTGGGACAGAATGGCCAGCCCAGAAATGAATTCTTATCTATAAAAACACTATCTTATAGAAGAGGCATCACAAACATAAAAAATGGAGGGATTAAGAAAGCAAACTAAACATCACAAGAAAACTACACACCAATATCTCTTATTAGCATAGATGAAAAGACCCTAACAAAATGCCAGGAAACTGATATATAAAAGGATTATACACCATGACCGAGTAGAATTTATCTCAGGAATGCAAGGTTGGTTTAACATGCAAAAATCAATTAATATAATGCACTATACCAATGAAATGAAGGACACAAATTATATGATCATCTCAGTAGACATCTGGCATCAAAGAGCATTTGACAAAATTCAACACTTATTCACAATAAAAGTACTCAACAAACCAGGTATAGAAAACTTCTTGAACTTGATAAAAGACATTTATGAAAACCCCACAAAAATGAACTACTGGGACCTCTGCACAGCAGAGGAAACAATCAGCAAAACTAAAAGGCGACTGACAGAATGGGAGAAGATATTTGCAAATGACATATCAGATAAAGGGTTAGTATCTAATATTTACAAAGAACTTATCAAACTCAACACCCAGAAAACAAATAATCCCGTGAAGAAATGGGCAAAAGACATGAATAGACACTTCACCAAAAAAGACATCCAGATGGCCAACCGACACATGAAAAATGCTCAACATCACTCATCATTAGGGCAATACAAATCAAAACCACAATGAGATACCACCTCACACCTGTCAGAAGGGCCAACATGAACAACTCAGGCAACAACAGATGTTGGCGAGGTTGTGGAGAAAGAAGATCTCTTTTGCACTGCTGGTGGGAATGCAAGCTGGTGCAGCTACTCTGGAAAACAGTATGGGGGTTCCTCAAAAAACTAAAAATAGAACTACCCTACAACCCAGCAATTGCACTACTAGGCATTTATCCAAGGGATACAGGTGTGCTGTTTCGAAGGACACATGTACCCCCATGTTTATAGCAGCACTATCAACAATAGCCAAAGTATGGAAAGAGCCCAAATGTCCATCGATGGATGAATGGATAAAGAAGGTGTGGTATATATACACAATGGAGTATTACTCGGCAATCAAGAAGAATGAAATCTTGCCATTTGCAACTACGTGGATGGAACCGGAGGGTATTATGCTAAGTGAAATTAGTCAGAGAAAGACAAAAATCATATGACTTCACTCATATGAGGATGTTAAGAGACAAAACAGATGAACATAAGGGAAGGGAAACAATAATGTAAAAACAGGGAGGGGGACAAAACAGAAGAGACTCACAAATATGGAGAACAAACAGAGGGTTACTGGAGGGATTGTGGGAGGGGGGATGGGCTAAATGGGTAAGGGGCACTAAGGAAGCTACTCCTGAAATCATTGTTGCACTATATGCTAACTAATTTGGATGTAAAGTTTAAAAAATAAAAGATAAAATAATAATAATAGTAATAACAATAATAAAAAAAGAAAACCCCACAGCTAATATCATACTTAATTATGAAAGTCTGGGTATTTTCCTATAAAATCAGGAGGATGATAAGGATGCCCATCCAATGGAAGGTCTATCCAGGATGATTAGTTAAGAAAAAGAAATAAAGGATTGGAAAGGAAGGAATTAAACTCTCTCTATTCGCAGATGCCATAGTCTTGTATTTAGAAAATCCTAGGGAATCTCCTAAAAAACTGTTGGAAATAAACAAATTCAGCAAGGCTTCAGGATATAAGATGAATATACAAATATCAACTGTATTTCTATATGGTAGGAATGAGCACACCAGAAGTGAAATTAAGAAAAGAATTCCATTTATGATGTCAAAAAATATTTCAAAATATAAATTTAACAGAAAAAGCACAAAACATATTCTGAAAACTATAAAATATCATTGAAAGAAATTAAAGAAAATCTAAATACATGTGAAGACATTCCGTTTTCATGGATCAGAAGAATTGTTAATATTAATATTAATATTAATAATATTAATATCTTAATATTGTTAAGATGATATTACTTCCCAAATTGATTCAACACAATCGAAATCAAAATCCCAGCTGGCTTCTTTGCAGAAATTAATAAACTGATTGTAAAATTCATATGGAAATTCTAGGGACCCATGCAAAAACAACCCTGAAAAAGAAGAGTAAAATTGGACCCATTTTCCTGATATCAAAAATTACTACAAAGCAATAATCAAGACCGACACAAGGATTTTATATATATATAAATATATACATATATATATACATATATACATATATACATATATATATACTTATATACATATATATATACATATATACATATATATATACATATATACATATATATATACTTATATATATATACATATATACATATATATATACTTATATATATATAAGTATATATATATGTATATATGTATATATATATACTTATATATATATATATATATATATAGGTTAATGGAATAGGATTGAAAATCCATAAATCAACCTATACATCTATGGCCAGTTGATTTTTTTAAATGTTCATTTATTTTTGAGAGAGAGAGAGACAGAACACAAGCAGGGGAGGGGGAGAGAGAGGGAGACAGAGAATCCACAGCAGGCTCCAGGCTCTGAGCTGTCAGCACAGAGCCTGACGTAGGACTCAAACCCACAATCTGTGAGATCATGACCTGAGCTGAAGTTAGATGCTCAACTAACTGGGCCACCCAGGTGCCCCTATGATCAATTGATTTTTGACCATAGAGGCCAAAAGTTCCAAGACCATTCAGTGGAGTAAGAATAGTCTTTTCCACAAATGGTGCTGGGGCAACTGAATATTCACACACAAAAGAATGCATTTGGATCTCTACCTCATACCGTATACAAAAATTAAGTCAAAATGGATCAAATACCTAAATGTAAGAGCTAAAACTATAAAACTCTTAGCTGACAACATACGTGTAAATGTTCTTGACATCAGATTAGACAATGGTGTTTTAGATAACACCAAAACATGGCAAAAGATCTGAATAGACATTTCTCCAAAGAAGGTATACAGTTAGCACATGAAAATTTGCTCAACGTCACTAATGATTAGGGAAATGCAAATCAAAACAACGAGATTGCATTATATCCATTAGGATATTGCATTATATCCACTAGGGTGGCTATAATAAAAAAGACAGGTAATAACATATACTGGTGAGGATATAGAGAAGTTGGAACCCTCATACACTGCTGATGGGAGCATACAATGGTGCAGGCATTTTGGGAAATAGCCTGGCAGTTCCTCAAAGGGCTAAACATGGAATTACCACATGACCTAGCAATTCCATTCCTAAGTGTACTCCCAAGAGAAATGCAAACGTATGTCCACACAGAAAGTTGTACATGAATGTTCATGGAGCATTATTCATAACTGGCAAGAAGTGGAAATAATCCAAGTGTCTACCAACTGATGAACGGATAAACAAATATGATATTTCCACACAATGGAATGTTATTCAGCCCTCAAAATAAATTAAATATTGACACATGCTATAACATGAACCACACATCGAAAGCATTTTGCTACGTGAAAAAAAGCCAGGCACAAAACACCACATATTGTCTTATTTCATGTGTAAGAACTGTCCCGAACCGGCAAATGCATAGAGGTGGAAAATAGATTGGTGGTTGCCTAGGGCTGGAAGGATGGTGGGGTGTGGGGTTGAGGAACCGCTAATGGGGGCGGGATTTCTTTTGAGATGATGCAAATGTTCTAAAATTGGTTGTGGTGGTGGTTGTACTTTAAAAACCGTTGAACTGTGTGCTCTAAAAAGGTGAATTGGGTGGAATGTGAATTATATCTCCATAAAATTGTTATTAAGAAAGGAGGAACGTCAATAAAAGTTTGGAACGCTAGTAAGCAGTTTGGGAAAAACATTTGAGTTTAGATCTTCAAAATAAATTCCCTAAATAAACAGCAACAGAATTAAAGCATTAAATATTGTCTTCAAACTAGAGAACGTTAAAAAAAATTGCATATGGTTTCATTACTTTTTCCTCCCCTTAAACAACTAGTTTTGGAAAATGTGGCATTCCGATGAACTAGGTATATACATCACATCCCCCTTTTAATATTTGCATAATATTCTATGATACATCATTTCTATTTTCTTTGTTTTACTATTATTTGCTTTGTTTTCATTGGTTTTTTTTTAATGTGTGTTTAAGTTAGGTTCTTTTTTGGTTAGAGAAAGAGACAGTTATTCAGGTTACTTGAAGAAAAGATACACAAGGCTGAAACTAGGTCAAGGCAGTGTGGGGACAGGCCCCTCCACCTGTCAGGGGTCAGAAAATAGAACATTTGGAGAAGGAAGTTCACGGTTTCCAAATCTTGCTGTGGCACGCTGGGGAAAGCAGTAAAAGCACTAAGCACCGTGGTTCCCTGGCACCAAGCAAGCATGGGCTGTCAACCCTGTTCATCCCCTTACAGGTCGCATGGGCAGTACACATCTCCTCCCCTTGGGCCTCCTGTTCCTCTACTGTCAGGGAGGCAGGACAGATATTAGCTAAGTACTGGGACTAATGTGAGGATGCACAGTGCTGGCACACAATGTGTGGTCGCTGTTTTTTCTAAGAATTATTATGCAAATCAACACGGGTAATATTTCCATCTATAAAAATAACAATATTCCTACTTATGTCTCGCTCATCCAACATGGCATAAATCAAAAAGGGGACAACAGAAAGAAGAATGAAGGAGTGGAGACATAAGACTCAATGAGGGATAAGTTTTAAAAAATTCCTATTACAAAGACTTTTGCTATGGGCGTGGTCAAATTATGCCTAAGCTTCCTAGGAGCCAAGGTGAAAAGGGGGAATGTGTCAGTGACTCATTCTACTCCAGTCGGGGATAAAAACTGACCAAGTGCTCAGGAGAAATTGCATTGGCACTAGGACGAGCTAAGTGATCTCTCTCAAGGGCTTTTATGGAAGAAGGAGCTTTAGTGCAGTGATTTTTAAACTTTAAAGAGTTCGTTAAATATATGGATTCACGGACTTACGTCCAATTTGGGGCAAAGCTAACGTGGATCCCAGGAACGTGCATTGTAGAGGAAGTCCAGGTAATACATGGACTCTAGTCTATTCCATCCAGTAGAGTCTCTCTCCTGGACCCACAAGGTTTGCACAGGCACACGCCAACAGGCTTAAGACTCTTCTGTGCCTCCTTTGCTGTAAACTGATGGCTTCACGTAAAAAACACAACCAAGCACAAATCATTCTGCAGGGTGACGTGGTTCAGGCTTCTGCCTGAGCAGGGGAGGCTCTAGAGGGGTTTAGGAAGGAAACATGGATTCTCCGTCTTCCCCGTGGAATCTCTGGGGAAGCTTTGGTGGAATCATCTTGGGACAGAGCTCCTAGATAAGCCACATAGGGGTGGTGTGTGTGTTGCCTGTTAACTACCCACTCCGAGTAGACTGGGGGTGGGGGAGAATCGACATCCTTAAGGAAAATGAGCCCACGGGATCCCTCCAGGTGGGCCAAGATTTTCCTCATAAGGGACAGTGTTACGAATCTACTCTAGCCCACAGGCAGATAGACAATGGAGCCACAAAGCTCCATGCTGTGGCGTCAAGGCCTTGAAACGTCTGGCCTGGAAAAATTCCTTGGCAAGTGAGATGAGATTCTTCTTTTGGCCCCCAACACTGGAGTCAAACATCCTCAGAATGTCTTGCCTTGTGCAACATTACTTCCTGGTATCCCTTCCAAGGTAAACCCTTTGTGAAATATCCACCAAGGTAATTGAAAGAGGTGGCTTGTTCTCTGAAAACACTATCTCTAAACCCGAGACAAGGTCGGGGCAACAGCATTTACCAAATATGGCAGCGTTACTTGTGGATGTGTTCTTTCTGGTTTTAATTAGCCTGCTTCTTCTGACGTCTGTTGAGGCCGTTTTTTAGGTTGAATTCATAAGACTTTTTTGGCCAAGGATAAAAGAAAGCCCAGCTTTCTACTCTCTGGATTAGAGGGACAGAACTCTGGGTTATCCCTGTGCGGTTGCAACCGAGCGTTAGGCTAGTCAAGAAGAGACAGGTAGTGGTTCTATTTTGCCTTTCATGGAGTTAAGAAAAAAGTATTTTTTTTTAATGTTTTATTTATTTTTGAGACAGACAGAGCATGAACGGGGGAGGGTCAGAGAGAGGGAGACACAGAATCTGAAGCAGGCTCCAGGCTCCGAGCTGTCAGCAAAGAGCCTGACACGGGGCTCGAACTCACGGACCGTGAGATCGTGACCTGAGCCGAAGTCGGACGCTTAACCGACTGAGCCACCCAGGTGCCCCAAGAAAAAAGTATTTTTTGATGTTTATTTATTTTTGAGAGACAGAGAGACAGAGACAGAGTGTGAGCAGGGGAGGGGCAGAGAGAGAGGGAAACACAGAACCCGAAGCAGACTCCAGGCTCTGAGCTGTCAGCACAGAGCCTGATGTGGAGCTTGAACCCATGAACCCCAAGATCATGACCTGAGCCGAAGTCAGACGCTTAACCAACTGAGTCCCCAGGTGCCCTCCAAAAACATCTTAATATAATTCTAGAATTATTACCTTGTGTAACCAGCACCCGCACCCAGAAGGAGAACGTCACTGCCGCTCCAGACAGTCTCTCTGCCCTCTCCCCTGCCCTGCTCCTAAGGGTAACCTCTGACTTCTAACAGCGTGGATTGCTCCTGGCCTGGTTCGGTACTTTATGTAAATGGAATAGTTCAGAATGTTCTCTTTTGTGTCTGACTTCTTGTGACATCGGCTTGTGAGATCCGTCCACACTGTTCCACGTTATTTCGTGTCTTTGCTGGAGAGTTTGTTCTCAAGGCTGGGAAGCAGTGATTCTCACAGTGGAGCGGGCCTCAGGGGGTTAAAACACAGATTGCTGGGTGCCCCCCTCAGAATTTATGATGCAGGAGGGCTGGGGTGGGGCTGAAAGTTTGTATTTCTTCCTTTTTTTTTTTTTTTTTTTTTTTTAATGTTTCCTTTTGAAAGAGAGAGAGTCAGAGTGCGAGCAGGAAAGGCAGAGAGAGACAGAGGGAAACACAGAATGAAGCAGGCTCCGGGTTCTGAGCTGTCAGCTCAGAGCCCGATGCAGGGCTCGGACCCATGAACCATGAGATCGTGACCTGAGCCACCGACTGCGCCACCTGGGCGCCCCAGAGAGAGTTTGTATTTCTAGCACGTTCTCAGCTGTTACTGCTGGGTACGCCTTAACTACCTCTTGGGCAAATCCCCTTTCCTCTGGAAAAGGAGTCTGGGCTTGTTGTTACTGTTGTTTCCAGAAATCACTGAGGGGCAACACTGAGTGGCAGGAGGGGTGGAGGGACAGGGTGGGGTGGAGGCCGGAGCTGGCGTTCCCAGGGCCGGGGTGGAACCCAGGACACTGTCCTGAGCTGACGCTGGCCTCTGTGGTGAGTGGTCAGCTGGGGTCAGAGAGGATTTAGTTTCTCTGCTGTCCTGTGCCTAACAGGAGGCTGTTAACGATTTGAATTCTTGTGGCCTCGCCAGGGCTCTCTGGCTCCCTCAGGAGTGGGCAGGATACGGTGGGGGCTTCCAGAACATAAACCGGTCGGATGCCAGAGGCCCCAGGGTCCAGCTACACACAACACCAGCGGGCTCACTTTCTTCTTCTTTGCAATGTCCGCCATCCTTCCGGCTTCGGACGCAGGCGGGCAAGGCCCCCAGTTCCCTTCCTCTGTGTTGCCCCTCACCCCGCACCATGTATCATACATACACCCTTGTTTTTTAGCCTGGGTCCTCTGCCAGACCTTCCCAGTCCTTCTCTCAGGGCCTCATCTGCCTCAGGGGTTTAACTGTTTCCCACGGCCATGCCCTCCTCAGAGAAGCTCAGTCGTTTGCCTAAGATCACACAGCCGGTAAGTGGCCGAGGCTGAATTCGAACCCGGGTCTTGCGGTCCCGGGGCCCTGCCCCACGGCTGAGGGGAAAGGAGTGACTGCAGTGGACACAGGGGAAGGCCAGGCATGAGCTTAGGAAGCAGTGCAGCCCTGCTCAGAGAACAAAGATCAGACAGGGCACATGGCAGGAGACAAAGCCAGAAGCAAGGCCAGACCAGCCCTATTCTCTCTGGGGGCTGATCTATCAGTTCCCGGGGCCTGTCCGGCAAGCCCCTCCCTCCACGTGGTATGGTGGCTTCTTCATGGGGAGCCCGGGGCAGTTTGGCAGCAGGGGCTCAGGCCAGGTGCAGGGGTCCTCCCCACTGTGGCTGTGGCCTGCAGGTATCCCGGTGACAATGACGGCCAGTCCCAGGCTTCCTAGTGAGTGGGGGTGGGCGGCCGCCCGAGCAGCTCACCTCTTATACAGCCCAGCAAGTGTCGGGCGGTCTTCCTTCTTTCTGTAGAACCCAAGTCAGGCTGAAGTCAAGGGACCCGGGAGTGGAGGGGACCCCGAGGTGTGGCTCGCCCTGGCAGGCTCTCAGGATGGGTCTCCTTGGGCTCTTGAGATAGCCTCGATCCTTAGCTTCCCATCTGAGGGTGGGCCATACCTAGCTGGCACGGGGTTGAACTGGTCAGTCATTGTCCTCGGTGGGTTCCATTTATTCACCCGCTGAGCGTGGCTCTGTCTGACTCTGCACTGGGTCCAGGGTCAGGAGGCAGACGTGCTCCCTTGCTCAGGGCCCCAGGGGAGCAAGCGGGGGCCATATTCGGACACCTGCCGTCATCTGAAACATGAGAGCAGCCCATCCTCAGGCTTCTCTTTCCCTCTGGAAACATCTCTCACTTGTGCAGTGGTAAGGCAAGCATTCAACGAGATTAGGGTGCCTGCCATCACATCAACATGCCCTAAGTGAACACTCCCGTTAGTGACACTCCCTAAAAAGGCTACGCTTTTTACTCTTTCCAAGTAAAGAGTAAAGGACTGATCCGCGTCTTCAAATTGTCTTTACTTTTTAGTAAAAAAAAAAAAAAATTCAAGATGGTAAAATGTTTATAATTTTCTATATAAAAATTAGGGATAGGGTTTGGAAAAAAGGAAGCAGGGGTCATCAGAGCCTTGGCTGTGTCCCAGTGAGTGAAATCTATGCCTTGTCCCTGGGGACTGGCTGGTGGCAGTTCCTGAGAGTCTTGTCCCCTCTGGGCACCTTGGTGACAGCAGTCACTCTCAGCTGGCTGGGGGAGGAGAGGGCTCAACCTACTTTCTCAAAGCAAGCCCCAGCAGCTCCTGCAGTGTTTCCTTTATTAAGAGAACTTTTACCTAATTAATGGAAGCTGACCCTCTTTCACTATTTTCCAAATCCAGTCATCAGACAGGCTGTGAGCGAGAGGAGGGAGTGAGCTGGGGACAAGGGCCACTCCTTCGGGGTGAGTGGCCTCAGCTGGCCACCGCCCTTGGCAAGCTCCCGCCCCGCCAGTGGGCCAAGGTCTGCTGGACGCAGCCAGAGGGACGCCGGCCAGGGCAGCCAGGCTCCCCGTCACAGAGCAAAGCAGACGCTACAGAAAAGTGGGCATGTCATTTCCGTAGCCAAACAGGGATATTTATATGCAGGAAGTTGCACACTCAACACTGGGTCTTTGTGGAGTTCTAGTTGTGGGGCCATTTGCATGTTGGAGTTGCTGTGAACTCATCTATCAACCCACATTCGAGAGGATTTATAAAAAGGCCTGCTAAAAATGACAAGACCGGTATTGATGTCTTAGTCAGCTCGGGCTGCCTTAACAAAATACCACAGACTGGGTGGCTTCAACAACAGAAATTTCTTTTCCCATAGTTCTGGAGGCTGGAGGTGTGAGATCAGGGTGCGGGGTTCTGGTGAGGGCTCTCTTCCTGGCCTGTAGACAGCCACCTTCTAGATATGTCCTCACATGGCCTTTCTTGGTGTGTGCCCAGGAGACAGAGGAGGAAGGGAAGAGGGAGAGAGACTTCTTCTTAGAAGGCGACTAATATCGTCATGAGGACCCACCTTCTTTTATTTTTTTATTTTTTTAATGTTCATTTACTTATTGAGAAAGACAGACCAAGCACGAGTGGGGGAGGGGCAGAGAGAGAGGGAGACACAGAATCCGAAGCAGGCTCCAGGTTCCGAGCTGTCAGCACAGAGACTGATGCGGGGCTCGAACCCATGAACCATGAGATCATGACCTGAGTCGAAGTTGGGTGCTTAACTGACTGAGCCACCCAGCCCCCACAACCTTTTTTTTTTTTTTTAAATTTTTTTTTTTTTTCAACGTTTTTTTAATTTATTTCTGGGACAGAGAGAGACAGAGCATGAACGGGGGAGGGGCAGAGAGAGAGGGAGACGCAGAATCGGAAACAGGCTCCAGGCTCCGAGCCATCAGCCCAGAGCCTGACGCGGGGCTCGAACTCACGGACCGCGAGATCGTGACCTGGCTGAAGTCGGACGCTTAACCGATTGCGCCACCCAGGCGCCCCATCCCCCACAACCTTTTAAAAAATTTTTTTAAGGCTGAGGACCCCACCTTCTTGACCTCCCAAAGGCCCCATCCCCAAATGCCATTACACTGGGGGTTTGGGCTTTAGCATGAATTTTGGGGAACATGAATATTCGGCACATAACAACTGGCAAAGGAACAAAGGGGGTGCAATCAAAACGGCTCCGGGGATCCAGTCCTTTTGCCAGAAAGCGGCCGTCCTTCCCTCCTGTTCTAGAACCCCTTCCTAGAGAGTTGGCTTCATCCTCAGCCCTGGAAGGGGAGGACCCTGAGTGCCCCTGGTGCCAGCCCCCTGGCCACAGCTGCCCAGAAGAGAGTGGACCTTTAACCCAGGAGGAATCAAGCCAGAGGCTGGGCTGAGCCAATCAGATTTGCTCTCCCAGTGATGAAGATTGAGATGAGGACCAGGCCAGTTAAGCAGGGGGGCTCCGGGCTGGATGGCCATGGGTGGGGGAGGGGAGGCGCATTTTTAATTGTCCAGGACAAGTCATATATAGGTGTAGCAGTGCAGCCAGTGTGGAGAGAGACAGAGACAGAGACAGAGACAGAGACAGACAGAGAGAGACAGAGAGAGAGTGTGCAAGGCAGAATGAAAGCCCAGGGAGAGAGACATGCGTGGCATTCCCATCTCCCATTTCTGGTTCCCAGCCCTCGGCAGGCTGGGTGTTAGTTTTGCCCTTCAGTTCCTTGTATTTTTCCAGTAAAATCTCTTAAAGTTGTTTTCTTACCCTGGTTTGAAGGGATTCTAATGCATCACTTCCCAGTGGTCCAACACTGGATGCCCTATCTGTGGTGTGTCTGGTTGAGGACGTGAGGTTGAGCTGGGTCCGTTGTGTCCTTGGGTCGCGGGTGGGTTCTGTCCACAGAACCCTCTAGTATGGCAGGGCTTCCCAGAACGAGGCTCACTCTGAGCAGCTGCGATATCTGGGAGCTCTTAAGACGTGCAGAATCATGGGCTCTCCCCCAGACCTGCTCAGCCAGCAGCCCTGGACAGGCTGGGGTGGGACGGGACAGCGCTGTGTGGTGACAAGGCCTCCGGGGGTTCTGAGAAATTCTCCTCTTCAGCCTTCTGCTACAGGACCTCAGTGAGGCTGAAAGTCTTTTGAAACCGAGGGTAGGAGGGTGTGTTTGTACATTGTGCGGGGTGGGGTGGGGCGGGACCGTCCACGGCTTTCCTCAGGCCCCCAGAGGGCAAAGACCACTGCTCTGATGTTCCTGCACCCCGTTTCTCTGCCGCTTATTGCCGTGTTCGTGAATCCGTGCGCTTTAATCATAAATAACTCAAACCTTGCTGGGCCATCGGCTAGGGACATCCAGCATGAACAAAATGGCCAGTGGGTACGTGGGACCTCCCCACACCAAGGAGACCCTCGAGAACCTAACCCGGGGCTGCCCAAACCCCCCAAATCACAGCAGCACTGGCGCTGTCTCCGCAGAGCCTGGGTCTCTTTGTGTTTGTGCCCCTTCCCGAGTCCATGCTGTCTGTCCATCTGGGCTGCTCCTTTTATTCCTCCTGACAGGGCTCTGGGTGTGGCTTCCAGCTTAGACCGACCGTTGGGTCCATGCTGGTGCCCCACGTGGTCCCGCCATCTAGCTCCTCAGAGCTCTGTCCTCCAGGGCTCCACCCGAGGGCCGGGCCCACACAGTCCACAGTGAAGCCCACAGAGACTCCTGTTCGTCCACTGACCCCTTCCTCTATCCAGCAAATGCCAGGCACCCACATGCCCCTGGCCCTGCGGTGATGGATGAGTGGGTCCGATGGTCATAGCACCCGACTATAGGCCAAGCTGAGGTCTCCTGGGGCTACAGCTGGCCAGCCCCCACTCCAAACTCCACCTGGCAGGGTTCTCTGGTCCTGCAGAACCTGGTACATAGCACAGATGCTCAAATCACAGACCAGGGTCTGCTTCTCCAACTTGGCCACTGTTGTGTGGCCACCCCCCCCCCCCCCCGGTGTAATCACCAGGGTCCTTATAAGAGGAGAGCAAGAGGGGCAGAGAAAGATTTGCAGGTGCTACCATTGGTGGCTTTGAAAAGGGAAGAGGAGGCCACGGGACAAGGAATGTGGGCAGTCTCGAGAGGCTGGAAAAGACAAGGAAATGTTGTCCCCAGGAGCTTCCAGAAGAAAAGTGGCCCAGATCACACCTTGATGTTAGCCCAGTGAGACCCATTTTGGACTCCTGTCTTCAAGAACTGAAAGGTGATGTGTCTATATTGTTGTTAAGTCACTAAGCGTGTGCTCATTTGTTACAGCAGCAACATGAAGCTAATACACTCTCTTTCCAAGTGGAGCCCTAAATCCAGGAGGTTCACCCACCATCAATTTCCTCAAATTCTTTCCTTCCTTCCTTCCTTCCTTCCTTCCTTCCTTCCTTCCTTCCTTCCTTCCTCTCTCTCTCTCTCTCTCTCTCTCTCTCTCTCTCTCTTTCTTTCTTTTTTTCTTTCTTTCTTTCTTTCTTTCTTTCAGTGTTTATTTATTTTTGAGAGAGACAGAGACAGAGCACGAGCATGAGCCGGGGAGGGGAAGAGAGAGAGAGAGAGGGAGACACAGAATCCGAAGCAGGCTCCAGGCTTGGAGCTGTCAGCACAGAGGCCGACGTGGGGCTCGAACTCACGAGCTGTGAGATCATGACCTGAGCCGAAGTCAGACGTTTAACAGACTGAGCCACTCGGGTGCCCCATCCTCAAACTCTTTCCATACCAGCAGTTACCAGACTCGGTTTTTTAAGATTAGAGCATTATGGTTTTGCCAGAAAAAGTACCTTCACTTGTCAAGAAATAGTCACTGGAGGGAAATAATTACTGGGTCAGACGAGCTGAGGCCTTGGGCGGGTGTACCATCTCCCCCGCGGACAACAGGCAGACCTGAGTGGCGCCATCAGGGGAAGGGAGTTTCCCAAAGCCGGCTGGGCTCCAAGCACTTGTAGCAGGTGGGCAGACTTGTCCGAGGACATCAGTTCTCTTTACATTTGAGGGTTCTCATGTACACCTTCGTGCTGGGTGCTCAGTTTTCTATGTGAACTGATACAACTCTACCGCTTTAAGTCAACTTTTATATTAGAAGAGAGGATCTATTCTTTTTTTTCTCTATTGGGATAACAGTGAAAGCCAAGCCCGATAGAGTCATCATCTCACGGAACATTCAGGGCAGTCCTAACGATCATTACTACCTTTGCCCCATGTCCTCCATGTGTACCATGGAGGACGTAGAAGTTCAGAGAGGTTAGCCAACTCAGCGAACGTCACACAGCCAGAACGTGGCGGAGGCAGCCTGGCTCTGGCAAAGAGCAGGATTTCTAAACTATTCCTTGCCGCCTTTAACTTAGGACATCCTGACGTGGAGCAAACAGCCTTTCCTGAGAAAACAGCCTTGTAAGATTATAGAGAATTCAGAGAGAGATAAAAAGGAGACAGTGACCCAGCCTGGGGCCAAGCAGTTAGAGTGTGGCCACCTTGGCCTCCAAAGCCTGTGCCCCGCCCCCAGTTAAAAGATGCATGCACATGTACCCCTGCTCTTTTATTTTGACAATTTCTGTGATATTTCTCCAAGGGATACACAAATAATAATGTTTTTCCAAACACAGCCTAGGTGGGTCTATTTATATTAGATTGAGCACCAAGATGGCTTCCTTGCGACCCCCAGCTAGAATCTCTCCGTGTCTCACCGTTGACTTGGAACCCAAGTTTGCCTAATACAAGGGACTTCAATCTTTGCCTCTGGACAGGTTTCCAAGAGGCCAGAAAACTGTAGAAAGGACGTTCCAGGGAACAGTTCTGATACCGCAGGCACTAGGAAAAATTGTCCAAATGCCAGCTGCCTTTTCACTCCGGAAACAAAAAAACCTTACCATCATTTTGAAGTTCAAAGCTAACTGCCTTAATTTTTTTTTTTTTTTCAACATTTTTTATTTTTTGGGACAGAGAGAGACAGAGCATGAACGGGGGAGGGGCAGAGAGAGAGGGAGACACAGAATCAGAAACAGGCTCCAGGCTCCGAGCCATCAGCCCAGAGCCTGACGCGGGGCTCGAACTCACGGACCGCGAGATCGTGACCTGGCTGAAGTCGGACGCTTAACCGACTGCGCCACCCAGGCGCCCCCAAAGCTAACTGCCTTAAAAAGGAACTTCAAGAAAAGAAGGCTGTCCGGCATTCAAGAATCCACCAAGGAATGTTTTTATCACTCAGATGAGAGCAAAAAAATATATATATATATATCTTCATAGACATACTCACTTTCATGAGTGGATTTAGGTCTATAGAGCATCATGAAAAATAAAGCCCATTATGCCAGGGTTTTATAAACGTAAAAATGCTTGGAAGTTTTTTGTCCCACTAGTGGGATTTAATGGGAATCTGTTTTGGCTCAGCGATGCCGAGTTAATCAGCTGTGAGTGGAAATTGGGTTTTCTTAACCTACCTGTTTGGACAGCAGTAAGGAGGGGAGGAGAGGCAGCCGAGGGGCCCTGGGAAAGGAGCAGGGGTTGTCCATCTTTGTCACATCTTAACGGCCCAGGGCAGGCGTGCAGCAAACACTGACTGGCTGAAGGCAGTGCTAAGAGGTCAGTGTGGCAGGAGCTCACTGCTGGGGCGGGGGGGCGGGGGGGGGGGGGGGGCGGGGGATTGAAACACTGACACAAGCAGGTCATATGAACGTACTTGGGATTGAGCAACACTTCCTGAGTCAGCCACAGAGAAAAACCCTTGCCACTTCCAGATAGGACCTGGGGGGTCAGGGTCCTCAGGACCAGCTTGCCTTCCTTCCTTATCCCAGCTGGTCCCTGCCCCAGGGGATCCCAAGCTTCTCTGAGCCTTTGAAGGCATCATCCGAGATGCTTGTTCTCTGGGAAGCCTGTTCTGGAGGCTTTGTCTCTGGAGGAAGCATACTCATTAAATAATAATGAATCAGCGCCCCATTTTTAGACTCATCAAAGACCTGGAAAACTGACGGGCAGAGCTTCTAGCCGTGGGAGACACCGGTGCTGGTGTGTGAACCTCCAGCAGAAAGTGAAGGCGACAGAGGCAAGGCCAGCTAGTGCTGGAGTACGAGTGCAGGGTGAGTTCCCCGTGGGGTGTGTTGGCCATACAGACGCCCCACTGTGATCTCCAGGAGGCTTTGGGGCCCAGGCATCGTGGGTGGCGGACCCCCTCCACCCACCCTCCCTCCTCTCCAGCACACCTGTCCTCATGCTTCACCAGGTCCACACCTCTGCCTCTTCCCATCCCCCTGCCCTGGGGGGCTCCCGCTCCACCTTGCTGAAACTCTGCTGTCCCTTTCCCGAGAGTGTGCTATTTGAAGAGCTTGCAACATTCAGTTAGGGTAAGTGTGAAAAAAATGACCTTATTTTCAAGTTAGAGAGCCTGTTTTATAATACATGAAACCCTACCCATCAATTCTCCTCTTGTAAATAATTAAGAAGTGATGTAAGGTTGTTTAATGATACTCAGCTCCAAGGCCACTTCTCCACGCATCCCTTTGATGATAACTCCCACCTTCATTCCCCCATCCCAAAGGGTGGGCCAGTTGAGGGAGAAAGAGTGAGACATGGCCTGACCCAGGTTCCCAGACACCCAGGTTCTTAATTAGCCACCTGAGCTATTCTCCCAAAAAAACACACGAAGAGATGTTCCAGGCAAATGCCCCCCCCCCTTTTTAACGTTTATCTATTTTTGAGAGAGAGAGAGAGACAGAGACAGAGACAGAGCACGAGCAGGGGAGGGGCAGAGAGAGAGGGAAACACAGAATCAGAAGCAGGCTCCAGCTCTAAGCTGTCAGCACAGAGCCCGATGTGGGGCTCAAACTCACGGACTGTGAGATCCTGACTTGAGCTGAAGTCGGTGGCTCAATCGACTGAGCTACCCAGGCGCCCCTAGTGCTCAGTCTTTTGCCCTGACCCAGTGTGGCCTCTGGGGACTCTCAAGGACAACTGCCAATCAGGGAAAGGGGTGCAGGCTGACAGTCTTCCCTTGGATATTTCCTCCATGCCTGGAGCTCCACAGCTCCCAAAGTGGGGAAAGGTGACCCCAAGGTGAGGAGGCCTAGGGGAGCTCCCTGAGACGCCAAGGAGAGTTCCAGAAAGAAATGCCGGTAGGCTCAGAGATGTAACCTCCTGGCTGAGCACACCAAAATGCCTCTGAGCCCCACAATCCATCCCCATCTCTGGAGTGAGGAGGGTATTCTGTGCCCCCTTCCTGGAGGGAGGGCCCCTAACCTGGCCTTGGGGTTCTGATTCTCCTCCGTCACCCTGGTCGCATCTGTGCCCCAGCCCCTTTGGGAAGCCTCACCTGCCCAAGGTGCTCGGCAGTTGTTTGATGAAGGAATTAAGGAAGGAATTGTGTCATTCTGTGGTGGTGCCAGGGGTAACTCCAGGCGACAGAGCTGGCTCCTTACTTGGGGAGGCAAAGGGCTCATGTGCGTGGGGGGTGCCGGACTTCGGGCTGGCGGGCCCGCTGGCTGCCCAGACAGGGTCCGCAGTGGAGCCAGTAAGGCTGGGCTGTTAGGTCGGCCTCCGCTGAGCCTCTGGGCTGCTTTGTCGGCTGATGTAAGCCCCCTGGGCCTCCCAGCTGAGCCCAGAGAGGCCTCCCACAGGCAAGGTGGGGCTCTCCAGGCAATTGTCTTCCTCCATCTCGGGCCACCGGGGACAAAGCTGTGGCCCCCTACTCACACTGCCTTGGTTCTAGCCCCCCTCTCCAGGGGCCGGAGGAGGGGGTCCTCCCAAGGGAGGGGTTTGCAAGACACGACACTTGGGACTCCAGGAAGGGGCGGGGTTGAGAGTGGGGCTGAGGAGATGGTCTGATGTCTGATTTCCCAGAAAGCTTAGGACACCCACGGAGACACTGGTTCCCAGTGCTGTGAGCTGCGCAATGCCAAGGGCACTGGAGAAGGGGCAGGAATGAAAAAGGAAGAGAAAGCCTGAGTGAGAAACGGAGAGGGGAGGATACAGATGTGATGGTGGGCGGGGAGGGGGTAGGCAGTTGGGACGTTCCCACCAATGGTCTCACTGCATTGACACGAGACTTTGCCCGAAAGGCAAACACGTGTGAGCAGTCGGCACAACACGGCAGAACGGTCACGCGTACGGGAGCAGCAGGTCCTACCTGAGCTTTGCCAATGACCGTGAACGTCCAGAATTTCAAACGGAGAGACAGAATGAAAGAAACTACCCCACCACATCCAAGAGCACGGTGTCCCCAGACATTTGAGTCACACCATGCTTTGGCTTGACGCCAGACAGGTGTGCAAGTCTGGAAGGTTGGGGGGAGCGGGCCTTTTGTCCTTTTGAGATGGGACCCTGAGCAGCAGAGGCCCCAGCAGAGGGGGCAGCATTGCGATGGGCTACCACTTCGGGGCTAAGATTTCCGTTCCCAGGTGTGGTTCCTGACCTTGAGATTTGAGCCACGGCACATAGTAATCACGGTTTGTCTGGCACTTCACAGTTTACATACACGTTTTTTTATTACGGCTGGAGCCACGAGCAAGTGACCTAGGCGGCCACACAGGGCTCTGCTCTTAGAAAAGCCCCTCACTTGGTTTAATGCTCTACTGTTGCCATTCTTAATATTTTTTCATTCTTAATTTTTGAAATTCTTAATTAATTTTGAACCTAGGGCCTCACAAATTCATTTTTCATGGGGCCCTGCAAATTATGTAGTCAGTCCTGGGTTATTATTTTTTTAATCTCACTTGCCCCCCCAGAGCCATCACAGGAGAGGAGCCTGGAATGGATCATTACTCCACTTCACAGATGGGGAAACTGAGTCCCGGGAGGCTGTGGTGAAGCCAAGACTAGACTTGGTCTCCACAGTGAAATCTGGGGCTGTCTTCTCTCTTGGGGCTGTCTCTCAATGACTGGGTGGTGGCCTCCTTCCCTTTCACGCACCTGCCTGGGGTGTCTCCAATCCTGCCAAAACCCCCATTCCATCTCTTATTTCATTTTCTTTCATTAAAAATACCAAGATCATTAGCTCACCTGCCAATGAGGTGCTCCTGGGGGGTTGGGCCCCCCTCGACGACTCCTTCACCTCTCCTCTGTCTTGTCCGGGGCCCCAGAGCAAGCCGCCGTGTCCCCAGCAAGATCCGTGCACCCTCCACCCCGTCTCAGAGAGCCTGCAGCCAGGTAATTTGTCCTCTCCTGGAGAAGGCTCCCTGTGAAGCATTTCTGACCTCCAGACCCACGTCGGCTCAGAACTGGCCCCGTGCCCGTGACAATCACTTCCTGGCTGGGTGTTTACCTTCCTGGGCTCCATGGGCCCAGACAGGGTGGAGGCTGAACACCTGGCCAGAGGATACAGGAATGCAGGTGCTTACCCATGGTCAAGGCCGGCAACGGCTGTTGCCAAACCCTGGTACAAGGTAACAGGCCCAATGGTCCCGTGGCACACCTGATCCCTCACCCCTCAGCAATAGCTAGGCAGCCACACAGCACTAGAATCTGAAGCTTGGGAATGGGCTTGGGGTCCCCCAGGGTTCCATTCACTTCTTGCACGTTGCCATCATGCCTCAGCTTGATCACTTCCGGGTGTGGGACACTCGCTGTTTTGTGAGGGAACTTGCTCCATTTTTATTCTTGCTAACACCTACCTTCTATTCGGTGACAGGTACCGAGCTAAGTACTTTATTTAAGCACTTTAAGTAATCCTTGTGTATTCTCTATGAGCAGAGAATTATACCCATTTTAAGAATGCCAGAACAGAGGCTCAGAGAAGTTGATCATCTTGCCGAAGGTCACACAGCTAGTAAGTTGGGGATCCAGGATTCAAACTAGCCCAGTTGGTACTAGAACCTGGATTCTTAACCACTACCATCATTTGCCAAGTTTAATTGTCAGAATGTTCATTTTTGTAAACTCAAATCAGCCATTGTATTCGCTATCTCTTGCTGGCCACAAATTAATTCCAGACGTGGCGGCTTGAAACAACACACATTTGTTGTCTCATAGTTTCTGTGGGTCAGGCATCAGGGCACAGCTTAGGTGGTTCTCTGCTCAGGGCCTCACACAGGCTGTAATCCAGGTACTGGTGGGGCTGGGATTACATATCAAAGCTCCACTGGGGAAGGGTCTCCTTCCTTGCTTATGAGGTTGTTGGCAGCATTCAGTTCCTTGTGGGCTGTTGGGCTGAGGGCCTCAGCTCCTCACTGACTGTTGGCCTAAGGCCACCACATGGGCCTCTTCACTATGACACCTTGTCACCAGGAAGATGGAAGTCACTGTCTTTTGTAGTCTACTCACAGAAGTAACAGCCCATCACTTTTGTTGCCTTCTACTCATTAGGAGAAAGCCGTCAGGTACAGCCTACAATCAAAGGTAGGGGATTACACAAAGGCATTAATACCGGTAGGTAGGGATCGCTGAAAGAAAGAAGAGGAGAGGAGAGGAGAGGAGAGGAGAGGAGAGGAGAGGAAAGGAGAGGAAAGGAGAGGAAAGGAGAGGAAAGGAGAGGAAAGGAAAAGAAAGGAAAGGAAAAGAAAGGAAAAGAAAAGAAAAGAAAAGAAAAGAAAAGAAAAGAAAAGAAAAGAAAGAAAAGAAAGAAAAGTAAAAAGAAAAAGCAGGCCATCTTTGAAAACCTATCTATGCAACCATCTGATTACCACAAACACTGGTTTCAGTTTTGCCTCTGAAAACCAGAGAGAAGTAGTCTCTTATCCATCCATCCGTCCGTCCATCCATCCATCATCCACTCATCCATCCATTCACCCATTTACCCATCTACCAATCCATCCATCCACCCATCCGTCCATCCATCCATCCATCCATCCATCCAAACATCCCTTCACTCAATTAACAAACATTTCAGCAGGATACTTTAAGCCAGACCCCACATTATTAGGCTCAGAAGATATCAGAATAAATACAGTTATCCCTACTCGCCTTCACTGTCCCCCACCACCAAAGGCTCCTGGTTGGGCTTCCACATATACAGGCATTTCAGGGTGTGTCCGCCGAACAAGCTATTCTTCAGGAGCACCTTTCCTTCAACTGGTCCTTATATGCTACACTTCTGCAACTCTTTTTCTTCGTGCTCACTCTCCTTTCATTGTTGCACTTGTTAAAAACCCTTATCTTAAGCAGATCCTCTGTGTGAAATGTTATGGTAGCCGGGGCATGCATGCCTGTGTGTGTGAGTGCATCTGTGTAGGGTTCCATCTGATTTTCTTGGCATGCTTTCCCCCTTCCTCATTAGCAGTTTTCTTGTCTTCCCTTAGCTCCCAAGGGAAGTGAGCCTGAAGCTTTTTGGAGACACCCCTTCTGCCACCTACGCCCAGTGCAGGGCTGTGTCTGCAGTAAAGCAGACATTTGGTGGGGTGCCTGGTGGAGTGAGGGGAGGGGTAGAGCAGGAAGGTTACGCTCCTGGGTGGGCAGGGCCAGAGGGGCGCAAGGGGAATGTGGGCCCTGGCCCTACCTGCTTATGTCCCCATCTCCTGACCCTGCTCCCCAGGGCCCAGGGCTGAGTGAGTGAGCTCTTAAGAGAGATGATGAGATCTGTGGGATTTACATCTTGAGGTGGCCAGTGGATGTCTTAGGAGAGGAACTGTCAAATCTTTCATATGGGAGACAATTTATTTCACACCTTTGGTGGGCATCTAGTAAGTATAGTCACTGTGCTAGGCACTGGGGATACCATTGGTAGCATCTTGAAGGTGAATCTGATTTCTTTTTTTTTTTTTCTCCACCACTCCATCTCACTGCTTCAGAATAGGCCTCCAGCAGCTCTTATCCTGACTAGTGCAACGTCCTTTAAACAGGTCTCCTGGCTCAATTACTTCCAGTCCTTCCCACTCCATCCCACTCCGTATGCCTTGTGAATCTGCTAACAGCCCTGATCTTGTCACTTTCTTTCTCAAAAACACTTTACATAACCTCTGAGAACAGTTTCATGAGCATTAGTCTAGAAATGTTCTGTCTGTATATAACCTCTCTCTCTCTCATACACGCGCGCACACACACACACACACACACACACACACACACACATCTGTATTTTCCTTAGGTGGGGTCACAGCATGTTCACACTGTTCTATGTTGTCTTGGTGTTTTTCCAATTCTGCACACGTTGGAGTCCTTCACTCTTTAATGACCAGCTACTACTTCCCGTAATATATGCTGGGATGATACTGAGTGCCATGGACTGAATGTTTGTTTCCCTCAAAATTCGTATGTCGAAAACTAACCCCCAAAGTGATAGTATAGGAGGTGGGATCTGTGGAAGGCGATCAAGCCATGAGAATTTGCCTATGAGGAACCTATAAAGTCTTTACAAAAGAGATCCTGGAGAGCTCCAGTGCCCTTCCACTATGGCCATCTATGAGCCAGGAAGAGGGGTCCCACCAGACACTGAATTTGCCAGTGCCTTGATCTTGAACTTCCTACCCTCCAGAACTGTGAGAAATAGATTTCTGGTGTTTATAAGCACCCCCAGTCTATGGTATTTTGTTATAGGAACCCAAATGGACTAAGGCACTGAGAAATCCCTTTCAAAACTTGAGATGTCCTTGATCAGAAGCTTTTGTGATGTTTTCTGGGTGATAATTTTTGATAGATCACTAATGGACTTAATAATCACAAAATAATCATTTTAAAATGACTATTATAAATGTGCATTGGCAGAGATTGAATATTCAAGTGTATGAAGTTGAATTCCTTATTAAGAGAATTTCTTTTAAGATTGTCTAACTTCCTGTGTTGAGTTTGCTCTTGGGAGTGGAGAGAGGAGAGGAAATTTCAATGTTTTAAATTTAAAAAATTGTAGTGGTTGTTTTAAAAATACATTTTAGGGGCACCCGGGTGACTCAGTTGGTTAAGCATCTGACTTCGGCTCAGGTCATGATCTCCCAGTTCATGGGTTCAAGCCCCACATCAGGCTCTGTGCTGACAGCTCAGAGCCTGGAGCCTGCTTCAGATTCTGTTTCTGCCCCTCCCCCACTAGTGCTCTGTCTCTCTCTTTCTTTCAAAAAAATAAATTTAAAAAAATGTTAAAATTTTTAAAAATACATTTGAAATGTATAAAGGCCTGATCAGGGAAAAGAACTGAGCAGAAGCATGAATAATTACCATGATATCTATTGACCACCTCTGGGCCAGGCTCTGTTCTAAGCACTTTACACGAATTAGTTTGTTTAATCATCACTACGGTCTTATGATGAGAGAGCCAGGTATACAGAAGTTCAGTAGCTTGCCCAAGGTCACATGAAATTTCCTGAACATACAGAAATGCTGGAAAAAATATATATATATATTACATATATCATATTTGATCTCAAATACATATTTGATCTCAAAAGTAAGAAAGGTAAATCTCCAGGTGCCATAAATAAATAGGTAATTCTATATTTACCTATTTCTATTTCTATTTCTATTTCTATTTCTATTTCTATTTCTATTTACTAGCTGGTGAGCTAGTTTATTAGGGACTGTACAGACATAGCCAGGGTGTATGCTTGTTTTAAGTTCCCAGCAGTGAGGGCACAAGAATAAATACTCTGGACCTGAATACAGCAGAAAGTTTAGAAAGGAATTATGTCTCAGATGTAAAAAAGAAAAGAAGTCCCAGGCCATGGGTAGAAAGAGAATCGCTGAAAAGAAAATAGAGAACAAGCTGGGTTTGTACATGGGGTTAAAGCTTTTGCCACTTACAAAGTACAGATACTCTAAGACAGAAATTAAGAAAAAGTTGAGAAACTGTGAACCCTTAAGACTTAGGTTGAGACAACTGTGGGGAGGCATCCACAATCTGGGGCAATTCTGGGGGCATCTCCACCGCCACCCCCAAAAGATAATCCCCAATGAGGATGAGCTCATACATAAAAATTATAAAACATTTGGGGAAGACCAATATGAAGGAATAAATGAATATAAATGATTAAAACATTAGTTTAACAAATCGTAAAACATTTGAGAAAGTCCAATATGAAGAAAAACGTTCCATAAAAATGAGAGTTGACATAGGAGGAGATGAAAACAATGGAATAATATAAAAAGCGACATTTAAAAAATAAGTCTGTTTCAAGTGCTTAAAGAGGTAAAGTAGTAAACTATATAAAACAAGAATAGGAAATTAATTTTTTTTTAAATTAAGACTTCATTTTTTAGAGCAGTTTTAGATTCATAGCAAAATTGAGAGGAAGGTACAGAGATTTCTCATTTACCCCCTGTCCCCACCCGTGCACAGCCTCCCCCACTATCACCAACCCCACCAGAGTGGTATGTTTGTTACAATAAATGAATCTTCACAGACACATCATTATTATTCAAAGTCCATAGTTTACATTGGAGTTCACTCCTAATGGTGTACATTCTATGGGTTTGGATGAATATATAATGACATGTATCTATTATTTTGGTACATTACAGAGCATTTTCACTGCAGGAAAAAAAAATCATTTACGTTTCCCCTACTTACTCACCCCACCTCTACAATCCCTGGCAACCACTGATCTTTTTACTGTCACTATTGTTCTGCCTTTTCCAGAATGTCATAGACTTGGAATCACACAGTGTGGAGCCTTTTCAGATTGCCTTCCTTCACTTAGCAATACGCTTTATGTCTTTTCATGGTTTGATAGCTCATTTGTTTTTAGGGTGGAAGAAAATAATTTTAAAAAAAAGTAGTGTCAAAGAAGAACTAAATAGAAATTGTCGAAATATTAAAATGTTGCATTAAAAAATGCTTAGCTATGGAGAACCTGGCTGGCTCAGTCAGTAGAGCATGTGATTCTTGATCTCAAAGTTGTGAGTTTGAGTCCCATGTTGGGTCTAGAGATTACTTAAAAATAAAATCTTAAAAAAAAAAAAAAAAGCTTAGATAGACACAACTTTAGATTTGGTCATTTGAGCAATATATCTACCTTCTCTGGCCTCTGTAGCTCGTGTGCTTGTCTTTTCCCCCCAGATAGATAATCAGCACTTGGAGCTCTGGGACCTCATCCATGACCTCTCTTCATCTCCTCGGTCAGCATGGTGTTGGCTACATAGGATGTATTTGATGAATACTTTTGAACAGTTAATCAATTGATCCCTTGGAGTCAAATGTAAGTTAAATTTGAATGCTGAATCAAACCCATTTTTAAACTTTTTAAAAAAGTTTATTTATTTATTTTGGGGGATGTAGGGCAGAGAGACAGAGAGAGAGAGAGAGAAAGAGAGAATCCCAAGCAGGCTCTGTGCAGTGAGCGCAGAGCCCATCACGGGGCTCAAACTCCCGAATCATGAGATAATGACCTGAGACGAAATCGAGTCGGACACTCAACTGACTGAGCCACCCAGGTGCCCCAAGCTCATTTCTATACGCTCTTTAGGTCCTTTTAAAACCATACTTCTGCACTCAGTGGTCTGGCCAGGATAGAGTTAATAGCTACCCTTAAGCCACATTTTAAAGTCTTTCATTATATTACTTACCATTGTTTTTAAGATAATACCTTTTTATTTTTTTATTTTTTTAAAGTATTTTATTTTTTTTATTATTTTTTTTAACTGTTTTTAATGTTTATTTTTGAGAGAGAGAGACAGAGTGCAAGCAGGGGAGGGGCAGAGAAAGAGAGGGAGACATAGACTCCGAAGCAGGCTCCAGGCTCCGAGCTGTCAGCACAGAGCCCGACGCGGGGCTCGAACTCACAAACCGCGAGATCATGACCTGAGCCGAAGTCAGACGCCCAACCGACTGAGCCACCCAGGCGCCCCAAGATAATACCTTTTTAAACTAACAATATTCATATGCATCTGGAAGAATACAAGGAAGTAAATAAATATCATTGTAATCCCACTAGTTAAAGTCAATTAAAATTAATTAGTTTTGTTCCATGCAGTGTGCTAAGTTTGGGGGGTAGAGCAGTACGTATTTTGATACAATTTTTGTTTATTTTTATATAGATTCTTGAGTGTACAATAAACACGTTTACAAAAGTGGGATCCTACCTCGTATGCCATGTATCCTGCTTTTAATACTTCACACTGTCCCGGCATTTTCTCATGCATTATCTAATCTTTAAAACATGATTAAAAAAATTTTTTTTAATGTTTATTTATTTTGGAGAGAGACAGAGACAGAGACAGAGTGTGAGCGGGGCAGAGAGAGAGGGAGACGCAGAATCCCAATCTGGGCTGTCAGCAACAGAGCATAACGCAGGGCTCGAATTCATGAGACACGAGATGACCTGAGCTGCAGTCGGACGCTTAAGTGACTGAGCCACCCAGGTTCCCCTTTAAAACATGATTTTAATTAATTGGTGCCTAATATTCCATCGTATGGATGGATAGCAATTGCATTCACCAGTCACTATGCCTACGCTTATTAACCCACTTTTAAAACACCTCTTCCGTGGCCCAGTGAGTTAGCCAGAACACAAGAAGGACTTAGTAAAGGCATCAGCTTCAAGGTGATTCCCAGACTTCCCACACATGGGGTATGAGTCAGAGCTAGGAGGCTGGGTTTACTGGGCTTTTCACATAGGCTGGCCTTCGGGTGTGGCTTTTTTTCAAAGAAAAATTCAAGGTCAGACCACGGCTGTCTCTCTGAGAACACTGAGAGGGCTCTAGACCAGAGCAGGACAGGGAGCCCAGAACGTGCCATCCAGGGGACACCTCTGCTGTGAGGCAGCCAGAGAGAGCTGACCCCCGGGAGAGAACGTGCCAAGGAGTGGCTGCACCTGGCTCTGAGCTACCGGACCCGTCTGGAGCTCATGGTACTGTGAAAAGACTTTGTTCCGTGGACGGGAGGGGAACGGATTAGGAAGACCTCCCTCAGCCCCCCGTCCTAGACCACAACAGAAAGCGCACCTTGAACCAGCTGGACTGCCTTCTGATTTTTCCAGCTCCTCCAGCCTCAGCCACGCTGTCTGGTGGTGAGCTGAGGCGAGGTGGGTTATGCAGGTGGTCCCCGATGTACAGCGGTTCAACTTAGGATTTTTCAGCTTCGAGATGGTGTGAAAGCAGTATGCATTCAGCGAAAACCCTACATGGCACTTGGAATTTGGCCCTTTTCCCGGGCTAGTGATGTGCAGCCAATCCTCTCTCGTGACGGCGGGTCGGCGGGGGCTCCTAGCCAGCCAGCGACCCCCAAGGTCAACGACTGGCACGCTGACAGCTGTTCTGTGCCCACAGAGCCGTCCTGTCACTTTCAGCACAACATTCGATACATTCCATGAGTTAAGCGACAGTTCATTACAAAATAGGCTTTGTGTTAGACGATTTTGCATTAGACGATTAGCCCAACTTGCGGGCTACTGGAAGCATTCTGAGCACGTTTAAGGTGGGCTAGGCCAAGCGAGGATGTTCAGTAGGTTAGGTGTATTAAATGCATTTTCAATGTGTGGTGTTTTCAACTCCTGATGGGTTTATTGGGATGTAACCCCATTATAAGTTAAAGGAGCTCTGTATTTTCTGGCTGTGCACACGCGGATGACTCATCCTTCTGGGAATGAACTCACGGTCCATGAGTTAGGCTTGGGTATGGTGGGTGTGGAAGAAAAGGGCTCTTTGCCAGGTACTAGCACCTAGTGAGTCCTTGCCACATGCCAGATGCTGGGTTAAGAGATTTAAATGGGTTTATCTTGTATGATCTTCACGGCATTGGCCCTGCCCGGAAAGGTAGCCTCATCCGTTTGCTCAGTTGATGAGCACTGATGGAGCACCGATGATATACCAGAAACTTCTCTCAATACTGGGTTGTAGTAGCAGATGAGGCATATAGTCTCTGCTCTCATGCAGCTTGGAATCTACTGTGATGTTTTTTCTACCATTTTTCAGAGGAGGAAACTGGGGTCCAAGAGGTCAAGAAAGCTGCCTTCCTTACCCAGCTGGCCCTGGCAGAGCCAGAAAAGGAGCCGAGTCCGGCATGGCTCTAGCCTTTGCTCTTGCCCTCCCTGTACTTCCAAAGTGTCCCAGGCCTTGGGAAGCTTGGTTCCTGCTGGGCACACATTTTGCTCGTTGCAGCCATTTCAGAAGCAAGCTTGATTCAGGCTGTCCATGGCTCATTCTGATTCACTATGACTGTGCAGGGACCTGGACAGACTTCCTCCTGGTTAATGAGTACCAGCGTCCTAACTGGGCCAGGGCTGGGCCTGGAAACTGGCATCGCCCTGGAGCACATTGGCAGATGAGTGGGTGACAGAAATAGGGCCTCCCTTAGATATATATAGGCACTGGCACAATAGAGGAGGCCCTGCGACTCGAGATGAGCCCAGAGGAACTCAGGAGCCCCACTGTTCTTCTAGAAGCTGGATTGCCACTGCCTCTGCTACATACTCTGACTTCCCACCCAGGCGCCAGGATCTGACTCGGAACACTCTCCAAAAGCTGACCAACAGCTTTTCTTGGAACTGACCTACCTGTTCCTTTGTTAACATAAGCAAGAGCTCTTCTGTGCAAGGTAATTATGAAGTGACAACGATATGGGAATGTCTTAGACCATGGCAGTTCTAAAGAGCAGGACAGCTCATCACCCTCAACCCCCTGTCTTGGCACCCACTCTGTTCTTGGGGAGCCCAGAGTACCTGCCGGATGGGGAAAGATGTGGAGAAGGCTCTAGTTGGTCAGCTCAGGAAAACTTCTCATTCTGCCCCCAAGTTATATAGCTGGTCTGGACTTCGAGAAGGCAGCTCAGTGGTCCTATACTGTCATGGGAATCAAGAAAGCTCTTCTCAGCCCGGGGTAGGAATCCCAGCAATGCACTGGGCCCAGGCTGAGTTGTTGAACCCATTGGAAACAGAGTTTTCTTGGGAAAAGAAGCTGCTGGAACTTCAGTGTTGTGGTCCCCACATGCTTGCCTTGCTGGTGCTATGGGCAATCCAGACGCGGGCAGCTTCCTGCTCTTTGGAGAGCTGGTATTTCAACATGGTAGCCAACAGGCAAACATTGCCCCCAAATCTAACCCCCAAGAACAAGGGCTATTCCCCTGGGAAAAGCTGCAGAGAGTGCCTCTTGTCTTGTTCCCAAAATTATTGGTTCTCTCTTATTACTAGAGGTTCCTGGAGGGCAGGGACCAGCACTTATCTGTTGATCTGTTTCCTGGCACCTAGAGGGTGCTCAGTGCAAATCTAAGCTGCCAAGGTATCTTCCTGAAGTGGGCACATGGAGGCCTCTGGATGTGAAAGGCACCCATAAGGCTGTCCTCTCAACAAGAGAGAGAAGGCAGGCCGGACTGCTTGCGTTTTCTAGGAAAGCCTTTTCGATCTGAGTCTCAGCTATGGGTCCCATGACAGCAGAGCCCAGTGGTTAGGGGTGTGGGCTCTAGAATCTGGCAGCTCCAGGCTCGTACCTGGGGGGCCACCCACTCCAGGTCACCTCCTGCCCCCCTGACTCCACTTCTCAGTTTCCCTACATCCTAGATGGCAGCACTAAAGCCAGCCTCTCGGGTTGGGTGGGGAGAAGTGAGCTTCCTTATGTAAGATGCTTTGCTCTGGGCCTGGGCCCCACAAGACCACAAGCCATGTCAGCCGCTGGTTCCTTTGTGGGACCATCTGAAATCACTGCAATTCAACCATTTTTGACCTACGGTGTGGTGGTTTCTCATGGCTCAGCCTGACATTGTCACTTCGCTGACTGCCTGGATGGTGGCATCTGAGGCTGGGTTATGCTGAGGCCCCCTCCCCTCCCCTCCCCCCAGGAGTCAGCCCCCGCTGGAGATGGAGGAGCCTGCATGGTCACCTCCTATAGCTCCCTTCTTGTCAAGTGGGGAGATGGAACCCAGGGAGGTAGGTTCTTGCCCAAAGATACACAAGGAGGGAGGGGACCTAGGACTAGAATCTGATTTTTTTACTCCTAATTCAGTTCTCTTCTCTCTATGTTGCTCTCAAGCTGCTGCCATGATATGGGAGCCAGAGCTGGGTCCAGATGGGCCAGCTACCAACACGAGGTGCTATAAAGCACCAGAAATGTCACAAGGTGCCGGAAGATGGCATTTTCCAGAACCCCTCCCAGAGTCAGTACTGCGGGGAGTTAGAAGTGTCTTTAGTCCCACCTCTGGCACTTAAGTGTTAGTGAGCTCAGTTTCCTCATCTGTACAATGGGATAAAAAAAGTGGCGATTTCATAAGTGTGTCACGGGTATTATATAAGTGAATATTTATAAATTGTATTGTAAATACTAAAATTTATAGGGGTGCCTGGGTGGCTCAGACGCTTGAGTGTCCAACTCTTGGTCTCGGTTCAGGTCATGATCCCACGGTTCTTGGGATCGAGCCCCATGCAGGGCTCTGCACCGATTCTCTCTCTCCCTCTCTCTGCCGCTACCCCTTGGCCCCCACCCGCGTGCGTGTGCGCGTGAGCTCTCTCTCTTTAAATAAATAAATAAACTTAAAAAAATAAAATACAGTTTATAAATACAATTTACAAAAAAACTTTTTAAAATATAGCAGAGCACTTAAAAGAGTGCCGGCCCTTCGTAAAGGCCGTGTAGGTGTTGGTTATGATGATTATGAAGACATTTTTGGATCGGTATTGTCGGTGGGTGTGCCAGTTCGGGCGGGTGCTGAGTTGCCGAAAATGAGACGAGCCCTCCAGATTCTCTTTTTCCTCCGCACCTGCCCTCCTGTGTCTGCTTTGGCTCAGGATACACATGGGGCAAAGACTTAGCCTAGCAGCCCCTAGGGGACAGGGTTAACACATGTCCACAGCCTCCCCCTCCATGCCAGGCTCTTTTCCCACAGGGGCGTGGCTTTCAGCCTCACAGGTTTTCAGAGGGCAAGGCATTGGTGGGGGCATTTGTGAGGTCAGGTACGGCCATCCCTGTCGAGTGCTCAGACAGGTCCTGGTCCTAGCGAGCACTATTGGTATTTGACAATAAAGTTAAACCCTTCGCATCCTCACTAGAACACAAACTCCATCAGTCCACGGATTTATTTATTTATTTGTTTTTATTCACAAAGCGTATTCACAAGTTTCTAGAACAATGCAGGGCCCAAGGTAGAAACACAATAAATATTTACTATTTGAATGGAAAAATTTGTCCCCACCCTAAAGGAGAGCAGACTCTAAGGAAGGTGTCTGGAAAACAGTGCAAACCTGGAAGCTTGTAACAAATTCATCTTCTGCAACCCCCCCCCCCGCACCCCCCTTCCCTCCCCCCGCACCCTCAGCAACAGTTCCCTGGGGCCAAAAGAGGGACTTCCTAAAAAATAAATCGGGTTAGATCACTGCCTTGCCTAAACAAATCCGAAATCTTCCCATTGCCTCCAGGCTAAAATCCAACTCTGATGGTCAGTGAGCACCAGCTCAACCTCATTAGTCATCCCGGAAATGCAAATCAAAACCACAGTGTGATGCTACTTAACCCCCGTAGGATGGCTGTTATCAAAAAGACACAATAACCAATGTTGCATTGAGAGATTGGAATCTTGACCTGGCTGGTGGGAATGTAAAATGTTGCGGCTGATGTGGAAACAGTCAGGCAGTTAGTGTTACCATATGACCCAGCAATTCCACTCCTAGGTACATTACCCAAGATACACGCCCAATAAACTGTTGATCGGTTTTCTGGAGAACGCTGTTTACCCTGCCTCTTTCTCCCCCATTTCATTTTTATTTTTAATCATATTTGATTCTTCCCCATCTACATTTCTTTTTTTTTTTAATTTTTTTTTTTTAACATTTATTTTTGAGAGATAGAGACAGCGCGTGAGCAGGGGAAGGGCAGAGAGAGAGAGGGAGACACAGAATCTGAAGCGGGCTCCAGGCTCTGAGCTGTTCAGCACAGAGCCCAGACGCTCAAACCTACAAGCCGCGAGATCAGGACCTGAGCCGAAGTGGGACGTCAGAGGCTTAACCCACTGAGCCCCCCGGGCGCCCCTCCCACCTACATTTCATAACAAAGTTTCAGCGTAGCCACCCTTCTGTCTACTAAACTCCATGTTCCTGGATGACAGTTTCCAGGTCCAGATTTTACCATGAAGACTTACCTCTTCCGCTCACGTTTAGGCAATCACACATTTTTACCTTGTGCAGTGTTTGCCCTCATTAGTTTTATTTTGTTATTTTGGCCTAGCAATAATATTCATTGTGGATTGAATAGAATACCGGTAGATTGCACTCGTTTCTCAGAAACGTTGAATTAACTTTTAGAGAATCCCCGGACGTGGTAGGAAAGGGTGCAGAGGAGAGGCTGTGTGCTGCTTACTGCTCACCCCACTTTCCAGGCAGGGCTCCCCAGGAAGCAGGCTCCGAAATGGACAGGAGGTTTGTGGGGGCGCCTCCTGGGGTCAGCTTGGTGGAAGGGAGGGGAGGGCAGTAGGAGCAGGCAAGAGAAGGGGGGCTGTGATGCAGTGTCTGGGAAGCCTCAGTGGAGCCCACGGGAGCCCTGGAGCTGGGCTGGTCCTTGAGAGCATCTCAGGTAGGACGAGGGAGCCAAGTCTTTACGTTCTGGGCAGGCTGGCTGGCAGGTGGAGCCCTTCCTGGGGTATGATCTCGGTTCTTTTCAGCTGCTGGCAGTCCTGTCCCTCCCCTGGGCTGACAGCTGAGGCCCATCTGTTCTGCAGCCAGCACTCCCTGAAGCTGGGGTGAAGTCACCCTGAAGGGGGAACCAGGTGGCCCGGCACAGGGACCACTGTCACCCACCATCACCAAGTTACCTCCAGCTCTCCCTACCCTTTCTGGCCAAATACTTATTTTTTTTTTTTCTTTTATTTTCTTATATGTCCGAAAGACCCTTCCAGCCTGGGTGGGGTGTCAGGAGCCTCTGTCTTCCATTGCCTGCACCCCCTCCCTGTCCCGGGGGGGGGGGGGCGAGGAGCCCCCATGGTGGGTGCAACTGGGCCTCCCCTCAGGCAGCCTGGGGATGAGAGCCTTGAGAATGGAGCCTGTTTTTTTCCCACATTTTTTTTTTCTTTTTGCTAAGGCAACTTTCTAGGGCTCTGCAGTTATAAAAAAAACTCCCATGTGTCATTTTCTGGCAGCCGGACAGCTGCGGAGCGCCCCTCGGCAAGCACTCCTTTCCCACTCAAGGTTTAGCATTTGATTGATGAGTTGGGTTTGGGAAAAGCAGTTGAAGGTTATCACGAATCTGTTGTAAGGAGGTTTGTTAACTTATAATAAAAATACGGCACAGAATACTCTTTTCCGAAGACCTCGTCTCCCATGTCTCACGCATACACGGCTGCCAGGCCCTACGAGGGGCATGTGCACAGTTGGCAGAAAGGGTCTTGGAATGTCATAAAGGGGGATGAGCCCCCACTGGGAAGAAGGACAGGTCACCCCAACGTCGGGTGGCTTGCCCGCGGGGTGAGCAGCCCCTGCCTGGGAGGGTGGCCGTGGCCCCGTCTCAGGATGTGAATGCAAGAGATTCACCTGCCTGTCCTGTGCCCTCCCCCAAGCCCCATGGAGTCGTGCCCCATCCTGCAGAAGGAGAGAGTGTTCCAGTCAGGAGCCCATGCCTACAGGATCCCCGCTCTGCTGTATCTGCCTGAGCAGAAGACAGTGTTGGCCTTCGCAGAACAGCGGATAAGCAAGAAGGATGAGCACACGGAGCTGATCGTCCTGCGCAGAGGAAGCTATGACGCATCCACCCATCAGGTCCAGGTAAGGCAGGGCGAGGCTACACGTGCTGGGAATCCAGGGGCCATGACATCCTTAGATGGCCGGCGTCTGGGGAACAGAGGGACCAGACACGCTGAATCCCAAGAGGGGCCCAGAGACCCATCAGAGATGGGGCGGAGAAGGTGTCCCCAGTGAGGGTGACCCACATGGGGTCACCGTGAGCAAGTTCAGCTGGCCTGGCTGCTTCTGCTTTCTTGCATAACAGGACAAGTCGGACAGGGAAACGGATGTTCGGACAGCTCCCCGCATCCCTGAAAACCTGAGGGAGGGGTAGTTTAGTATCACATAACATGGGGGGCGGGGGGGAGGGAGTGTATCCTTTTAGTAAAATTAACCTGGGGAGCAAGGTAAAGGTTGGAACTTGTGTCTTGAGATTGCAGCACGTAGACCAAGTATTTAATTTTGATGAAGACACCCAAGGCTGGCTTATCACATTTGAAGGGGTTAATATACTATTATCATTATTCCATGGTCTTTATGACACAGTACCCAGCCAGAGCGTGGGGTCTGAAGCAGATGGACTTGGGTTCAAGTCCTGGTTCTACCACCGATCAGAGGCATGGGCTTGGGCAACTCATCCATGCTGTCTAAGCCTCTCATTCCCCAGACGGGAGACGGAGCTGGTAACACCTGTCCCCCAGGAGTCAGGGATTAGTGTTAGACGACATAACAGACACCGTGCTCTGGGCACGGTGTCTACCCCTCGAACCGTTCACTGGTGGAGGGCTATTAATGGACGGAGATAGAGAGCAGAGCTGCTGCGTGTAGGCCACAGACTCAGGAACCGTGGAAACTCCTTGTGAGTCCTCGGTGTTGTGGTGCTATCCCTCCTAGGCTGCATTAATAGACTGTGATGTGTAGCAAATGGGAGGTGATTGTCACATTCTGCCCCGTCATGGCCAGACTACTGGAGTTACTCTAAGGCTTTATTTTTCAAGAATGGGAAACTGGACCGGGCTGGTGAGTGGAAGGGACCGGGATGAACCTGGGAACGGCTGTGCCCCGATCCTCTTCGTATGCTGCGGTCTGGCACTCTGCGGGGGCTCTGCAACATCTGTTGCTGGAAACGGCAGCGGTAGCCCCTCGAGTGAACAGTGTGCTGCCGCGGAGGGAGTACGGAGGGGCCGGGCTCTCAGCGCTCCGGGGAGACGTTGCGCGGGTGGATGCGTGCTGCGTGACCTTTGACGTTTCTCCCGTGGGATGCGCCACCTGCCGGTCTCCCCGCATTGCAGTTCCTGTCACTGCCGCTGTCCCCGGCCATTTCAAAGTCGTTTTTCTCCTCCTTCCTGTCTCCTCACATTCAGTGGCACGCTCAGGAGGTGGTGGCCCAGGCCCAGCTGGAGGGCCACCGGTCCATGAACCCAAGCCCCTTGTACGACGAGAAGACAGGAACCCTCTTCCTCTTCTTCATCGCCATCCCGGGGCAGGTGTCCGAGCACCACCAGCTCCACACCAGGGTCAACGTGACACGGCTGTGCCAGGTCACCAGCCCCGACCACGGGAGGTCCTGGAGCCCCGCCCGAGACCTCACTGACTCCGCCATCGGCACAGCCCACAAGGAGTGGGCCACTTTTGCGGTGGGTCCGGGGCACTGCCTGCAGCTGCGCAACAGGACGCGGAGTCTGGTGGTGCCCGCCTACGCTTACCGGAACCTTCACCCCCACCGGCGGCCTTCGCCGTTTGCCTTCTGCTTCGTCAGCCATGACCATGGGCACACGTGGCAGAGAGGGAACTTCGTGGCCCAGGACACCGTGGAGTGTCAGGTGGCCGAAGTTGGGGGTGCAGAGCAGAGGGTCGTGTATCTGAACGCGAGGAGCCCCCTCAGAGCCAGGGTCCAGGCCGAGAGCACCAACGAGGGCCTCGACTTCGAGGAGGCCCAGCTAGTGGAGAAGCTCGTGGAGCCTCCGCACGGCTGCCAAGGGAGCATCGTCAGCTTTCCCGGCCCCGGGGCGGGGACGGACGCCTCGGACAGATGGCTGCTGTACACTCACCCCACCGACCCACGGCAGAGAGCCCACCTGGGCGCGTACCTCGGCAAGCCGCGCCCGGGCCCCGCGGCCTGGTCGGAGCCCGCCCTGCTGGCCACGGGCAGCTGCGCTTACTCAGACCTCCAGAGCATGGGCACCGGCCCTGACGGGTCACCGCAGTTCGGGTGTCTGTACGAATCGGACGATTACGAGGCGGTCATGTTCCTCGCGTTCACCCTGAAACAAGCCTTCCCAGCTGAGTTTTTGTCTTCGTGAGCCAGCTGTGTGCCATCCAGGAAGGACTCCCGCCGGCCTGGGGCCCCCTTTCCTCCTGAACACCCCGAGTGAGAGGCCCGTGGGTTTCCCTCTGGGCTCTGGGGGCCAGCTCTCGGCTCCCCTCACTGAAACCGTGTGCAGACGTCTGCCTCTTGGCTCTCTTCCTGCTTGGATGTTTCTGTCCTTCCGAGGGATTCGGTTTTCAATCAGAAGTCGAAGGAACCTGGCTTCCCACAGCCCCTCGACAGGGAAGATGGGGAGACGTCGCTCTGCATGGCTCAGCCTGCCTGTTGCCCCCCCAGCCCCGGCTTCCGTGCGGATCCTGATAAATGGTCGAGTCCAGCCCATTTCTTCTTGGTAAACGCTCATCATGTTCCTGGGAGGAGACGGAGACAAAGATGCAAATTAGCAGAGGGGTGTGTGTGCATGTGAGTGTGCATGTGCGTGTGCGTGTGTGTGTGTGTGTGTGTTTGTGTGTTTGATGATGCTTTAGAGCAGACAGCATGGGAGACAGCTTTGCAGGGAGGTAAGGGGGGGCTAGGAAAATTAAGGTAACTCCTCAAGCTGCCGTAGCAAATCAGTACAAACTTGGTGGCTTAAAATAACAGAAATTCATTCTCTGACCGTTCTGGAGGCCGGAAGTCCAAAATCAAGGTGTCAGCAGGACCTGGGGAGAACCCTTCCTTGCCCCTTCCGGCATCTGGTGACCCCAGGCAGCCCTCGGCTTACGGCTACCTCCCTTTAATGCCTCTGTCTTTGAATGGCTTTCTCCCCTTCCCCTGTGTTTTTCTCTCCATACCTGGGTAACCCAGGATGATCCTTCACTCAATTATATTTGCATAGACTCTTTCCCGAAGGATGCCACTTTCTCCGGTTCTGAGGGTTAGGACGTGGATCTATCTTTTGGAGCCGCCACTCAACCTGCTACAGTCATCCATCCTAAGTTATTTTTGTACGGGTGATGCGGCTAAAGGTAGGAATGAAATTCAGACGAATCAGATAATTCAGAAGAGGGAAGTGGGCAAGAGGGGCTGGGCTGTCGGATGTGCGTCTGTGGCACAAAGCTGCTCCGGGGCGTTCAGCCTTTGCCATGACAGGTATGCCACCATGTGGAAAGAGAGAGGGTCAGGGGTGTGCTTGTGTAGATCTTGCTGTGTAGAAAGAGCAGGGAGAAGGCCGCTTCTGGTTGTCATGAGGGTGATAACCTGAGAGGGGGCCCGCCCCGGGTGGAGGGGGCTGATGCTTCTTGTCATATGTCCCAAGTCCATTCGCCCCCTCCCCCCATCAGAGCCCCTCCTACTGATTGGATCAGTCTAATAGTTTGATGGCAGGGATCGATGACAACAGTCATGGATTCTTGCAACGGAGCCGAGTCTCCATGTGGCCAGGCAGTGGTTAAATGGAATTTTCACAGGGTAGGGAGCTGGAGGTGTGGCTTTTGTTCTGGGTGTTTCCTGGCCCTGGCCTCCTATCTGGGTGCTACTTCTCTGTGTGGGGTTTTGTGAAATCCAGCTGGAAGGACAAGGAGTTAGGGCCTGCTCGTTGCTGGGGTGGAAAGTAGAGCTCCTCTGCGTTGGGAATGTCACCTGCTGTCTTCTAAACCCTGCGAAGTTAGCTGTGCAGAGCCCAGAGGCCTGGTCAGGAGAGCGAGGACAGGGCCACACAGGCCAGGAGCAGTGCACTAAGAGGTTAAGAGGTAGGGTGGTGCCACAGTGTGTTATTCAAATCAGGACACTTTTGAGAGTGAAAGGAGAATGTTATTAATAATTACACCAAGACAGTGGGCATCAGCCAGGACCGTCCCAGATAAACTGAGAGCTTTATTAGAGAAAGACCCACCGAGGATTGTGTCGGGAGCTGGCCTCTGCTAACCCCTCTGGAAAAGTCAATCATCTGCTAATGGTCTGGAGATGAGTCGGGAATACGATAAGACATCCGGACACTGCCAAGCTCAGAAAATTACTCCCTTAGACTCTCTCCATTCACAGAAGTCAGTGGGTCTCCATTACAACTGCTTTTTAGAATTCCCTGGAAAGCTTATAAACTGTGGTGATGCCTGGGCTCCAGCCCCGACCAACTGATACAGAATCTCTGGTGGTGGCGTCCAGGGATGAGTATTTTTTTCAAAAGCTCCTCAAGTTATCCTAGTGAACATAAGGATCAAGAACTGCTAGCACAGATCTCTAAATTTCCTTCTACTTCTTAATGTATGCAAATATCAAAGTCTTCTGATTTGAGTGAAAAAAAGCAAAAGTTGATTTGGTTAAAGTCGGACTTATCCACTCATTGAAAAACACCACTAAGAGAGTGAAAAGAAAAGCCATAGATGGGGAGAAGATATTTATAACACACATGTCTGGCAAAGCACTTGTATCCAGAATCTATAAAGAGTCCCTACAAACCAATAAGAAAAAGACAATCCAACGAAAATGGGCAAAGGACTTGAACAGGCACTTCACAAAAGAGGATATCACAAAGGCTGCTAAACACGTTTGTCAGAGAAATGCAAATTAAAACTATGAGATACCCACCAGAATGACTACAGTGAAAAAGATCGACAACAGCAGGTATTGGCAAGGACATGAAGCGACCGGAATTCTCATGCATTTCTGGAGGAAGCGTACCTGGTGTGACCACTTTGGAAAGCTGTTCAGTAGTATCTACTAAAACTGAACATGCAAATACTCTATGACCCAGCACTTCCTCTCTGCAGTACGTCTCTAAAAGACACGAATGCATATAGCTGCCAAGGACACGTATTAAGAATGTTTCTGGCAGCTTTGTTCGTAAGAGTCCCAAAGGGGAAACAATCCAAATGTCCGTCGATATCAGAATGGATAACCGAACTGGGCAATATTCGCGCAAAGGAATATTTCACGACAATAGAAGAATGAAGTACTGCTACACACGAGAGTGTAGGTGGTTTTCCAGACATTATATATTTGTGCGAATGAAGCCAGATTCAAAAGACTACATACTTGATGACTCTATTTATATGAAGTTCAGGAACACGCAAAACAAATCCGTGGTGTATAAGTCAGGAAGGTAGCTATTTCTGGAGGAGGATAGCTGTTCATGGGGAGCTAGGAGGAGTCTTCTGGGTGCTGGAAACATTCTACTATTTGATCTGGTGCAGCGGAGGAGGGCTAATTCTCATGAGAGAATTCGATGAGCTGTACACACAAGATTTGTGTACCTTAAAAGTTCAACTGAATAGTGGATTTGCTAGTTAAACCTCCAAATCAGTATATTATATTGGGTTGTAATAAAACTTTGGAAATGAATTTTTTTAATTAAAAAAAATTTTTTTAATGCCTATTTTTTAGAGAGAGAGAGAGACAGAGCATGAGCGCCGGAGGGGCAGAGAGAGAGGGAGACACAGAATCCGAAGCAGGCTCCGGGCTCTGAGCTGTCAGCACAGAGCCCGATGCAGGGATCGAACTCACGAGCCATGAGATCATGACCTGAGCCGAAGTCGGACACCCAACCAACTGAGCCACCCAGGCGCCCCAGAAATGAATTTTTGTGATAAACTTTTTTAGGGGGAACCATTTTAGACTTACGGAAAATTTGCGAAGATAGTATGGAGTGTTCCCATATATCCCACACTCAGTTTCTCCTAGTGTTAACATCTTATGTAACTGTGGTACATGTATCAAAACTAAGAGATTAACGTTGATGCACTATTACTAAACTCTAGACTTCATTCGGGTTTCACCAGTGTTTCTACTAATGTCCTTTTTCTGTTCTTGGATTCAATCCAGGATACATTTAGTACATTTAGTGAAACTGAATTTTTACTATAATTTGTGTCCATGGAGACATACACGTATCCACAGACCGATACACGGCCCCTCCCCTTGCCGTGTGAGGCCGAGGAGACGAGAGGGCTTGGGGCACGTCCAGGGCGGTCGCCTCGGAAGGCCCAGAGCCTGGCCCCGCAGAGAGGGCAGGCAGGGTGGTCTGCTCGACCCATTGGTGCCCGTAGAGAAGATCTGCCCCTCTCAGGAGAGACTCTGTCTCTGCACAGCGCGATGAGCTGGGGGCAACACGATAGCCACAGAGAATTACTGGAACTTGTCCATTCTTAGAGGTAAGGCCACATGTGGTGAGACACAGCATGTTAGCCTGTAGAGACGGAAGTGAACTTGAAGTCTTTTAAGTCCAGCCTCCTCACTGAGGGACGGGAGGAGGTGACAGCAGGTTCTGTGAGGTCCGATGACTTCCTCAAGACCACACAGCCCGTGGCAGGGCCGGGAAAGCAAGTGGGTTTCTGACCCTTGACCAGTGTCCCCACCTCCGTGCTGAGTTGTCTCCATTGTCCCTGTCTGACCATGCAAGGAGTACAAAGGGGTCTGTGTGTCCAGATTCTGGGACGTGGAGCTCTGCTCAGCCTGTCTCTGGAGCCTGTGCCCTTGGTTAGCCCCGGGTGCAACGCCTCCCTCGCTGGCATTCCCTCGTGGCCTCACCAGAGAGGGCGGAGAGATGCCAGCCCGGGCGTCTGGGAAGGCAGCACCTCCTGCAGAGCCGAGAGGCGTCGGAGAGCTTGGTGCTCCAAGTCCCTGCTCTGCGCTGTGAGATTTTAGAGCCAGCACCACACCACCGCCCACACAAATCCCCATCCCGTGAAGAAGAAAGGAAGAAATCCAGTATTTAAATGTGATACTTTAATCACACTGCTCACAAGGTGAGAAAGCTGACTGTACTTTTGGCAAGGTGTTTCTTTTTCAAATTCCATTTTTGTACTGTTTTTAGGGGAGGATTTCAAGGGAATAGATGCCAACCATTTGGAAGTACAAAGAGGCAGGATAAAACCACCCGTAATCCCACTAGGCAGAGGCACATTTTCTTCTGGTCTTCTATCTGTGAGATTTGCTGAGATCGTGCTGCAGAATCAACGTGGGATGGTGCCTTTCCTCCCCACTTGACATTATACCCGAAGCATTTCCCCCATGTTATATTCTTGCAAAAGACAATATGTCGAAGAAACATACAGTGAACTATGCAGTCATTCTTGGGTATTAGAAATTGAAGGTACTTTTACTTCTTTTCTGTTATAAAAACACTGAGATGAACATCTTTGTGAGTAAACCTCCGTCTTTATCTGTGATCATTCTGTAAACTGAATCCTCTAAAAGGAATTACTGAGTCGAAGATGAACGTGTGAAATCTCTTGAGATGTGTTGTTTGCAAATGTAAAGTGCAACTCTTCATTATGAATTAAAATGTCTTGAAATGGCTTTTTTCTTTTATATTTTTCATATTTTTATATTTGTATTCTGAGCTCCTGGAAAAATTGAATTAAGGGGCGCCTGGGTGGCGCAGTCGGTTAAGCGTCCGACTTCAGCCAGGTCACGATCTCGCGGTCCGTGAGTTTGAGCCCCGCGTCAGGCTCTGGGCTGATGGCTCGGAGCCTGGAGCCTGTTTCCGATTCTGTGTCTCCCTCTCTCTCTGTCCCTCCCCCGTTCATGCTCTGTCTCTCTCTGTCCCAAAAAAAATAAATTAAAAACGTTGAAAAAAAAAATTAAAAAAAAAAAATTGAATTAAGTCACGTATTTGTTCCTTAATTCATAAGTCATGGTTCCTACTCTCTCCCTACATGGTTTATGATCTGGCTTAAAGACCAGTGGTAGACACACATACAGAAAATTCTAGAATCACAGAGGTAAGAAAGCCCTTCCCCGAATATTCTCTGGTCTAAATGTGTTCATCTGATGAAGGAAAAAGTCCTGGGAAGGGGGCATGACTTGCTCAGAGGCCCCTGTGTATCCCCCCACCTCCCTCCTGCTCTGGACCAGAAGTTCCAGGGTCCCAGCAAAAGCAGGTGGAATCCTAATGACTGTCAGTTCCTTTACTTTTCTTCGGGCCCAATGGGTCACTGGTTGAGCATGCAGGCCCTCCTTTCTGCCCAAGGACGTGCATTACTCAGGCACTGAGCTGATGGTAGAAAACAACAGTGAATGTCCCTTGAGGCCTGACTGTGCACCAGGCATTATTCCAAGCCCTTTGCAGGTGTCCACTCATTTATTCCTCATCCCGATACTATAAGGCAGGTTACTATTATTGTCCCCGTTTTACAGAGGAAGAAGCTGAGGCAGAGAAAGATGAAGCCCCTTGACCGGGATCGTACAAGCCGGTAAGTGGCCAAGCCAGGTGGTCAGGTTCCCGAGTCTGCCCTTGTCCTGCGTGGCCGAAGGGGAATGACAGCTGGGAAGGAGTTCAACCATGAACAAGTGTCATAGCACAGAGCGAGAGATCCCAATGCAGAATGCAAGTCCAGGAGGACAGGGCCTGTGTTCCCTGCTACATCGTGGGGTCTAAGACAGTGTCTGGGTGTATGGGAGCTCTCAGTCATTATGTGTTGAATGAGTGAATGAATGAATGAACGAACGAACACATCAAGGTACCAATGTGGTCATGCTGGAGCCCAGAGTGAGTATAGGGGATGAGACGATCAGGCAATTCCATGATGGGTCTTGAATGGCTTGGTACAACCTGCCAGGGAGCTTGCCTTTCATCCTGTGATAACAGAAAGGCATCAGGAGATCTGATCTGGAGGAGACGCAGACTCAGAGGTGCAGTTCAGAAAGAGCTTGGTAGAAATTTGGAGGACAGAGTGAGAGATTGTGTGTGTGTGTGTGTGTGTGTGTGTGTGTGTTTGGGGGTCGGGGGATCCTGAAGGAGGACAGGCTAGTGACAGTCCTCTGGAAAAGTCCAGGGGGCAAATGATGTCAGGGTGAACGAAGCCAGGACCAGAGAGGCTGTATCGAAGGGAGTGGATATTCCGGAGGGTTCTACAGCTGGGTGATTCATCAGATGTAGGTGGTGAAAGGAGGGGGGGGTGAAGACTTGGATTCTGGCTTGGGAGACTGGGTAGTTGGGTGACCACGTGGAAGAACAGGTTTTCACCGTAAAACTGGGAAACTCAGGTGAAGTAGGGCTTTAGTGCCCGTAAGAAAACCACCTGGGCAGCGGGAAGTGTGGACGAGGCTTAGGAATGACGTCAGGTCTGGAAAGGCAGATTTGGAAGCCCTCGTGGGGAAAGAGCCCTGGGAGAGCAGCAGACAGACAAAAGAGAAGGCCAGGAACAAAAGTGGGGAAGCAGCCGTATTTCAGGGGATGGGGATGAGACAGGCTGGGAGGGAGGAACAGCAAGGCGGGGGGGCAGCAGTCAGGGTTCCAGAAAGGCGGCACGCCACAGCGAGAATGTTGGGAGAGGGGAGCGATTGGAATTTTGACAAGAGGTTTTCAGTGGGAATACAAGACGCTGTGACAGCAAGGACAGTTTCTGCAAAAGGATCACCAGTGAAGGCACAGAATTGGGCAATACCCAGGCACGAAGGAAGCAGGTGGGGACTTGGCTCTCAGTCTCGGCTGCCCACTGGACTCGCCGGGGGTGTCCAGACCCTCCTGAGAGATTTCTTTTTAATTGGGCTGGTGTGGAGCCTTTCAAACGCACAGCCGAGGCTGGGAACCCTTGGCAGGGAGGGTTGTTGTTGATTTAAGATAGAAAAATTTTAAGCTTCCTTGTGGGACGAGGGGGAGGAGAGAGAGAGAAAATCTGGGGGGGGGGGGGCAGGGTGCCTTCAGGAGCTGGTGTCCCAGCAAGGTGACACGGGAACCCAGAATGGCGAGGAGAGAGGCTGATGAAGATACATTTGAAGGTGTCCTGGGAGGCCCAGCTACCTGGGCAGAAAAGTGAGGGGTTTCTTTTTTGATGGCTTCTGGCTTCTGGGTGAGCTGCTCTGAGGAGCGTGGGGAGGTGAGGTAGGCCAACGGGGAAAACGCTGGCGCTGGCCAGTGGGGAAGGCAGAGGGCATGTCTGCAAGAGCCTGGCCGCCATGCAGGTTGGGAGCTGGGCATCTGTCCAGGCTAAGCTGCCTGGTAAGGGGTTGTTCTGGGGAAGGTCAGCACCCCATCCGAGGGAAGAACCTGGCTGGAGGCTTTCAGGGAGGGGTGGCGGGAGGAGGGGGTGGGGAGAGGAGTTGAGGGTGGAGAGAGGCCCGTCATGGGGACAAGGGAAGGGGGGAAGGGTAAGGACTGAGGTCTGTGGAAGACAGAAGGGAGGGAGGTGGTGGTCTGAGGGGTAGAGCAAGGTCTGGAGGTCAAGATTTGGTTGTACACATTCCGGTAGCCACCGCTACAATGGACAGGCGTGGGAGTAGATGCCCCTCCAGACATGGAGTCAGGAGGTCTCCTACCAAGTCCCCAAAGGTGGGGTGGGAAAGAAGAAGGGACGAAGGGACCCGGGTTAATTTGGTGAGCCCGCTTAGAGTTTTTGCAAATGCAGGATTTGCAATTGCAGAGGCTTTGTTCTACGGACAGCCAGGAGCCATCAGAGGATTTTCAGTTGGAAGTGGCTAGACCAAAGCAAGGCTTTAGGAAGATGACCCTGGAGGTTGTTTGCAGTCTGGATTGTAGCCCAGGGCTTGGAATTGCAGATTTGGGAGATGAGCTTGGCCACTACTACAAGGAGAACAGGGACCTGCAGACGGGAAGGGATTTGCAGGTCGACAGGTTCAACAAGCAGCCGAGGCCCCAGTGCCCCCTACCAGGTGGTCATCACACCATACTTGAGTTCACGGGAAGAAATCTGGGGCACCTGGGCACCGGCTGGTTAAGCGTCTTCATTTCAGCTCAGGTCATGATCGCACGGTTCGTGAAATGGAGCCCTGTGCTGGGCTCTGCACAGCACGGAGCCTGCTTAGGATTCTCTCTCTCTCTCTCTCTCTCTCTCTCTCTCTCTCTCTCCTCCTCCTCCTCCTTCTCCTCCGCAATTTGCATGCATGCACTTTCTCTCTCCCAAAATAAATAAACACAAACAAAAAGAAACCTGGAGGGTTGAGTGTGAACCAAACTTCTGTTCTCCTCAAGGAACCTGTTCTAATTCTGAAACTCTTATGAGCAGGAGACCAGCACCCTTGCCTGGAACCCAGCTACTCCTTCACCTGTGCTACTCCCAACAATGGGGGCCCATGGGGCTTCCACAGACGATGCAGGGAAGCCTTTAGGTGAATGGAGCAAAGGCTCCAACCTAAGGATTCCAGAGTCCACACAGAATTTCAGTCTCATCCAACCCAAAGTGTGCAATGTGCATACTGGTTATGAGGTCAAGCAGACAAGAGCTAGAATCTCCGATCTGCCACTAACTTGCAGATGAATTATTTACTTAATGTCTCTGGTTCTCCATCTCTCTGCCAGTTGAACGGAGATTATAATGAGACCCCCTATGGGGTATCACGAGGAATGAATGAAGCAATTCATATGCCAAGAGCTTAGCACAGTGTCTCACACATAGTAGCTGGTAGATAGATATTAGCTTTTGTTATAATGCAGCAAATATTTAGTAGGTACTGCTGTGGACCAAATCGTTTCCCTTCTGAATTCACATGTTGAAGCCCTAACCCCTAGTGTGACTGTATTCGGAGATAGGGTTTTTAGGAGGTAAGTAAGGTTACATGAGTTCATCGAGATGGGGTCCAAATCCTAGAGGTTTGGTAGCCTTATAAGAAGAGGAAGAGTGGGGCGCCTGGGTGGCTCAGTCGGTTAAGCCTCTGACTTGGGCTCAGGTCGTGATCTCACAGTTGGTGAGTTGGGAGCCCTGCATCGGGCTCTGTGCTGACAGCTCAGAGCCTGGAGCATGCTTCAGATTCTGTGTCTCCCTCTCTCTCTGCCCCTCCCCTGCTCTCTCTCTCTCTCTCAAAAATAAATAAACATTAAAAAATTTAAAAAAAAAATGAGGAAGAGAGAGAAAGTCTCCCACTCTCCCCCGTCTCATACAGGCCACGTGGGGAGGAAGCGAGAAGGCAGCCATCTACAAGCCAGGAAGAGGGTCCTCAGAGGGGCATTTCAGAGACGACGTTCACACAGCTTGGGGACCCCCTCGGGGAGCAGGGATACGGTCAAGAAATCCCAGGGCTTCCCAGCCAGGGGCCTCCGCGCAGGAGGAAGTTCACAAGACAACAGTGGGCAGAAGATGCTGATGGGAATGAAGTTAGAACCAACAGCATGGATTTGCTTTTGGTTTGGGCATTGGTGAAGAGCTCTGCTGGCCGTGGAGGCAAAGAGGAAGACCGACCGAACACGAAGCCGGGAAGGAGCTGACGTGTAGTCGCCACGGAAAGCTGATGGCTGTTGGCAGAAAATGCATTTGGGAAATGCAGCGACAGGCCCAGGCAAGGGAGGATTGGGAAGCGCTCAGGGCTGGGACAGAGGCTGGAGGTGACGTGGAGATGTCAAAATAGGTAAAAACGTGAAAAAAAATTTAAAAATAGAAGACGATATGGCATAATTAACCCCAAAGGAAAACGTGCACTGCCTTTGGACCCCTCGCCCTTCTGAGGATCTATATCCAGCAGACACACTGACTAGGATTTGTAATAACAAATATTGGAAACACTCTCAGGGGCCACCGGTAGGAGACTGGTACAATGCATGATGCTATGGCATATCATAGTATGCTAGCTTTTTTTTTTTTTTAAGTTTTTTTAAAAATTTATTTCTGGGAGAGCACAAGTCGGGGAGGGGCAGAGAGCGAGGGACAGAGGATCCGAAGCGGGCTCTTCGCTGACAGCAGCGAGCCCAGTGTGGGGCTTGAACTCACGAACCTCGAGATCCTGACCTGAGCCAAAGTCGGACACTCAACCTATAGCCACCCCGGTGGCCCTAGTATGCTAGCTTTTCAAAGACTATGGTAGATACAAAAACTCCACGAAATGTTCAGAAATATTGTGAAGTGAAAAAAGTAAGCTGTATGACAGGGTTAAAAGAAAAAAAAAAAAAGATGAGGCCTTGGTTCCTCTCTCTTCCTTATGATTCCAGAGGGACATGTAACTGGGATGCAACCAGCCCAAAGCCAAGTTGTCCAGAAAGATTTCACGCAAAACTTCTGGAACCCTAGTTGTCTTTGTATTTATTTAATTTCTATTTACATAAAAGTAGCATGTGGTCCTAAAGGAAATCTGGGAAACTAGAAGGAGGAAAAAAAATCGCTCGTGGATATGCCACTTAAGTCAGCACTCTTCAGATTCGGTGATTTCCCAGGATAAAGTTTTTTCCACAGCTGGATTCATGCTGTATCCTCAACTCGGTTTCCTGATTTTTTTTTCCTTTTTTTTTTTTTTTTTTAACTTACCATTGTATTTTGAATATGTCCCTGTGTCCTTAACAATCTTGGCAAAAGACACAAGTTATTTTTGTAGATGTGATTTTTCTCTCTTACTCAATTCTTCCCCCAAATCGAGCCCTATTCTCCTGGTTGCAGTTCAGGCCTATTTGATCTTCTGGCAAGGGGAGAGCTGCTCGCTGCCAGGCCTTTGGTATTCGAGGGAAATCCTTGAGCACAATGATGAACTCGGCCCCTGGACTCCTTGGGAAATAGCCCCCCCCCCCCCCCCCCCCCGTCCCTATGGCGTCGTTACTATGGGAACGGCAGAGGCGGGACTCTTGGAAAGGAACAGCTCTCCCCACACAGGAACTCATGGATGGAGGCAAGAGTTGGAGGCTCCCCCTGGTGGTGGGGGGTCGCAAGGCTCAGAATCTGACCTATTTTCGGTTATTTTTAGTTGTAGGTAAAGAGCACTTTTATAGAATCCTCTCTTTCATACCAGGGTTGTTAAATCAGTGGCCAGCGTCAATGGCACTGGCGGCTGGCTGGGGCCCCCCAGGACTCTGTCGTCCAGCCACCGGTCAGGGGGGCCCCCTACGGGAGCCGTCTCATCGGAGAGCACCTGCCTCACACCAGACCTTTCAGTGACTTCACAGACACTCCGTAGCAGCGGGATCTTGGGGCAGAGCTGGGGCTCAGACCCGGCCTTGCTCCTGGGTGTGTGCCTCGGGGTCTGATTTCCAGCCCTGAAATAGAACTACTTGATGGGGCGCCTGGGTGGCGCAGTCGGTTAAGCTTCCGACTTCAGCCAGGTCACGATCTCGCGGTCCGTGAGTTCGAGCCCCGCGTCAGGCTCTGGGCTGATGGCTCGGAGCCTGGAGCCTGTTTCGATTCTGTGTCTCCCTCTCTCTCTGCCCCTCCCCCGTTCATGCTCTGTCTCTCTCTGTCCCAAAAATAAATAAAAAACGTTGAAAAAAAAATTTATAAAAAAAATTAAAAAAAAATATATTTGAAATAGAACTACTTGAGACTGGAGGGAAAATAGTGTGGGCGCGCCGTGAACGGAGACCCTGCCTTCCCACCCTTCGGGGTGCTCCGGACTCCGGGAGAAGCCCCGCCCAGCACTCAGAGGACTGCTGAGCAGAATTTATGTCTGCAGGGGCCTGGGGGGAGGATCTGGAAAAGCCACCCGAAGATGCCATAGCGGACGCGGAGCCGGGAGTCTGTGAGAAGGCAGGCAGTTGGAGCCAGGCACCCTGATAGCGCTGGAGAACCCGCAGAGGTGAAGCTGGGAGACAGAGGGCCCAAGAAGGAGGCACCCTTCCTTCCCTGCAGAGGGTCGGGGGGATGATCCTTGCTATGTTTGGAGGTGTCTCAGCCCTCAGAAGATCTCTGCTGGGTCGTCGTCTTTCACTCTAGTGGAGAGTGAGCCCTTCCCCATCTCAATAATAAGTGTCCTTGACCTTTGATTTGGGAGGGGTCAATGGGGACAGGGTATATTCTCAGGGCAGAAGAGGGTGTCACTCTTTCCTGATGGGGGCGCTGACCCACTTGCCCTGGGCCCCCTGGCACTGGGAGCAACACTGCTTGACCACAGGAGGCTCAGGCCTCCTTGTCCTATCCCAGTTTTCTGGGAATGGCTACCCCATCTCCTTCTTCAGCCCAAGATGCCTTTTTCTCAGGTCTGGGGGGGTGAGGGAAGTTCACTCCTGATGACACCAGCCCGCGGGCAGCTTTCAAACAGTTCCTTCTGTATTGGTCAGGGTTTTCCAGAGAAACACCACCAACAGGATGTGTGTGTGTATGTACATATATATGAGAGAGCTTTATTTTTAAGGAATTGTCTCATGTGATTACAGAAACTGACAAGTCCAGAATCTGCAGGGTGGGCTGGCAGGCTGGGGGGGGTGGGCGGGGGTAGACTGCAATTCAAGCTTAAGGCAATCTGCTGACAGAATTCCCTCTTCTTATGGGAGCCTTGGTCTTTTTCTATAAAGGCCTTCAACTGATTGCATGAGGCCCACCCACCATATGGAGAGTAATCTGCTTTACTCAGAGTTTACGGATTTAAATACTAACCTTGGGGTGCCTGGCTGGCTCAGTTGGCAGAGCATGCAACTCTTGATCTTGGGGTTGTGGGTTTGAGCCCCACGTTAGGTGCAGAGGCTACTTAAAAAATAGAATCTAAAAAATGTTTAAATAAAATAAATACTAATCTCATCTAAAAGTATCTTCACAGAGACATCTAGAATAATGGCCCAGCCAAGTTGCAGAAAATTGACTATCACGGCTCCCTCTGTTTTTGGTGACTCAGTGAGTCAACACTTCCTTCACTCCTTCATTCCTTTGCCCTCCAGTAGGAATCAGTGGGTGACTGTCTGCGCAGGCTGGTGGGCCGTGGGGAGCCCTGAGGTACAGCAAAGGGCTTCCGTGAACCCAAGACACTAAAAAACAGGATCTGAACAGGAAGCAAGAGCCTGGACGTCACAAAAGACTCTTCAGTGCACTGACTGGACACTGAACATATAGATAATTACCTCCTCTCTATCCATTATACTAAATCTTCAATGATAAGTCACTGTACCTCACGTGGGTGCATGAATTTTATAATACACATTTTTAGTACATTGTTTATATAGACAGGGGCCCCGCAAAAAATATTCACCCAGGCCCCACCCACCCGCCGAAAGGGCAGCCCTGGTCTAAGTGTCGTGGTTTTCCGAACAGGGCAGCAGAAGGGCAGGGGGACCAGGAAGCTGACCGTGTCAGATGGCTCAGGCAGCTGGGTTGGATGGAAGTAGAAATGGGATGGGCCTTCAAAATTAGGGAAATGCGTGTGTCATGTATGTGTCCTGTGTGTCCAAGGAAAATCACAGGGGTAAAGGGCAAAGGTGGTCCCACTGGCCCCCCGACTCTGCTGAAAGGCAGGACTCGGTAGGGACAGAGGCCTGAGAGAGGGAGTGTGGGAAGCTGGAGAAAGTGGCAGGAAGGCAGTGATAAGTGCAAGAGTCTTGGACGTGGTGGAGGGTCTGGTCAAGGTACTAAGGGGTCAGGATTGCAGATGGATCCTTCTGATGGGCCCTAAAGAGACCAAGGGGCCTTGAGGCTGAGACCAAGGAGGAGGTTATTGGAGGGAGAGCAGGGAGGCAAGAAGGGTGCTAAATGGTGGTGATGGGAGCGTAGAGCTGGCTTCCAGAAGGCTGGAGTGTGGAGGCCAGCTCTTGTCCCCACGCCTAGCTCAGGGCCTGCCCAGAGGACCCTTGCTTTCTATGTCCTGAGAGTTTGGGAGTTGAGTTGTTAGTCCAGTGGGAGGAGCCGGGCAGGGTCCGAGGTCAGGGGAGAGGAAGCTCAGAGTGGCTTAGGGAGGTGGGAGTGAGGACTGGGGAGTTCACTGAGCTGGAGTTTCCAGAAGGAACGTCACCTGGAGCCCAGAGGCCACACTCTGGCCTCAGAATCAGGACATGCTTGTTCAGAATCACCTGCCGTGTGGAGGTCCATGCAGGTGGAGGTTCTAAGGGCTCATCAGCACAGGCGAGCTCTGTTAGGGGTTATTTCCTCAAGATAGAAAAGAGGAAACCTCAGCTGAGAGAAAGACGTCTGATCAGCTCCTGAAGCTCCGATGTAGAGCTGGGGGGGCTCAGACGGAGGCTCACTGAGCTCGGGCCTCTGGAGGGGGTCTCTTGTCATGTCTTGGGGGGTGGGGCGAGGCCTGGGTGTGGGATGGGTCAGCAGCACCCCTTGACCCTGCTGGGCCTGACCCAAGGACGGAGTGCACCCCACGAGCGGACGTCTGCTTTGGTGCCCTCAGAATCTGCTGGTCCGGGATGGCGGCCCCATGGGGGCAGCTCTCCTTTGGGCCACCGGCAAGTGCAACCACGGCAGCCTGGAGGCGCTCCACTGGCCACCCCGACTCTCCTGGGATAAAGGGCACCGGAAGCCATGGTCTTCATCCTTGGCCAGGTGGTCAGCCTGTGGGGAAGTGTCATTTCCGAGCGTCCTGGAAAGACCCAGAGGGGAAAACCCAGCCCGCATTCTCTCTGTGCAGGGTCAACGTCCCCAAGCCCTCCACCCCCTTCGTGCGTGGCTAAGCTGGACCGCCACGGAGAACAGGGTTCCTTCACACCCACCGGCGCTTGGGGACGAGTGTAAACGTGTCACAGAGCTGTCACCTGGGCCCTTGGAGCCCTCCGGTGGTGTCCCTCAAGGTCCTTCCAGCACCCAAGGCTGTGTGGTGTCCTGACTCTCTCACATTGGGAGGGGGCTCCACTGCGCCCCTCTCCCTCAATCTCGCCTGGCCCTGGGGGGCAGGCGGTGGTCCCAGCTGAGTAGCCCCTGGAGTAGGGTAAAGCCGAAGGCGAGGGATCCGGCCAGGGCGTGGCCATCCCACGTGAGCATCCAGACAGGCCTCCAGTGGCCACTGTCCTGGCCCGTCCACCTGCCAGGCCGCGCTTCTCCGGCAGCCGGCCGTGAGCCTCCTGACCCCGACGACGACCCAGCTGCCGCCCCGGGGAGGCCTTGGGGGGGCAGCGGGAGGGGCGGCCGGCGGGTGGGCGGGGTGGGAAGGTGGAGCGCGGCCTCCCCCGGCCGGTCTCCGCAATGAGGAAGTTCTCTGCCGCTGCTGGCTTCCTTTCCCTCGCTGAGCTCCTGAAACAGGAAGTCGGGCAGGGAGCTGGTGGCAGCAGCGGGGCAACCGAGAGGGGACCGACGGCGGCTCGCGGTGCGGGGGCCTCAGCTCCCCTCGGTGGCGTGTGGGTCCCGGGGTGGCCGCCCGCCCGGCCCGGGGAGGCCCGTGGCCGCCATGGTCCCCTGCTGGAACCATGGCAACATCACCCGCTCCAAGGCCGAGGAGCTGCTGTCCAGGACGGGCAAGGACGGGAGCTTCCTCGTGCGTGCCAGCGAGTCCATCTCCAAGGCCTACGCGCTCTGCGTGCTGTAAGTGCGCCGGGCCCGCGGGAGGAGGCGCGGCCCGCCGGGGGACAGGGTGGCTTCGGGTCACGGGATGCGTGGGCCGGACTTGTGTGCTGCCCGGATTTGTTGATGGGTCCTGCTGAGGCCCCTGTGGGCCTGCGTGGCCTTGGAGCTCAGGTTTTTCAACGCCGGACCCCCCAGAGCCACTCTGGGCCTGGTCACACACGAGCGGCAGGGCCAGGGGCTGGGACGAGGGTCTCCAGGCTCTGGGAGGCAGGCGGGAGCTCGGGGCTCCAAGGTGGTGCCCTTGTTAGACAGCGGCTGGCTCAGCTCAGGTGTGGGTCACAGGTGCCCAGCCCGGAGACCCTGGTGCAGACCTCTGGGGAGCAGGCGTGGCGAGCGGGGACCCTTCTGGCGCCTAGGCTTTGGGTCCCCGGAGGACGCCGTTGTTCGGGAGCCAGAATGTGGGGTGGGTTCGCTCAAGAAGGACCTTTCAGTTCACCTAGAAGTTGCATTCGGGGCCCTGAGAGCAGAGGAAGTCACCATCACTGACGGGGAGAGCCTCTTCCCTCCTCACCCCGGCACCGGGCTGTGTCCCCCACCCATTTCGGCCACCCTCATCTACCCGCTTCACCTCACTCCCGGCTCCGGGAGATCGCCCAACGCTCCGGTTCTGTTAACAATGGAGGAACCAGCCACTTGCTGGAGGTTCCTTTTTAAAACACCCTTCTTGACCCATGTCGGAAGAAGGCCCTCAGCCCTGCAACCCTGGCATCTAAGCACCCCTGCATGGCCTAGGGCAGCACCAGGGCACAGCAGGGGACGGGCTGTCCCCCTGCACCTCTCAGGTAGCATCCCCGGGCTTGCAGGAAGTTCCCTGTGACCAGGCAGCAGGGAGGCAGGTCACTGAACACAGACCCGTTTTGAGCATTAAGCGTACGTACTTGTCGGGGCGTTATCTCATTTCGTTCCCACGGCAACCTGAACCGCAGGTGCTGGTGTCACCCCCCTCCTTTGCAGTTGAGGAAACTGAGGCTCGGATAGGTTAAGCGACGGACGACGGTCGAAGCCAGGGCCATCTGACCCCAGAGGCTGCACCCAGGCCACCCCACTCCTCACCCTGTCAAGCTGTGAGCCTAGGTTCCGGGTGATACAGCAGGAGAAGCCAAGGTGTCTACGAGGACCAGCTGGGAGTATTAGAAAATGCTCCTAAACAGGCCTGAGTGTTGATGGCACCAGAGGCCCACCTCCCAAGGCCAGCTTCCCATGCCCCCCAGTCTCACACTCAGAGGAGGGGACCCAGGACCTCCCCACAGGCAGTGCCCCCGTGGGGACCCACCAACAGGGCCTGGGAAATAGCGGGGAGACTCCAAATTGACTCCGCTGGGCCCTCATGGACCGGTCTCCTGCCCCAGTGGGCGGCCGGTTCTGTTGGGTGTTCGCTGTGTGCTGAGCCCCCGCTGAGACCTTCCAGGGCTAACCGGTGCAGCAGCCCTCTGGTCAAGGGGCTCTGATTGTGCCCCGGCTGCAATGCAATCTCTGACTCCAAATGGGCAGCATGATGGAGGCCAGAGCCGGGGCTGAGTGGAGGCCTTGGGAGGCCTTGGGTCTCGTCCGATGACCCCTGAGTTTGCAAGTGAGCGGAAGGAGCTTTGAGAGGGTGAGGCCTATGTCTCCACTGCCCTTACTAGCTGGTGGCAGGCTGGGATCCAGGCCTGGTTTCCCATAGTCCTTCCTCCACTCCTCCTCCTGTCCCCTCTTCTGCATGGAGTGACTCTCAGAGCTGCAGAGAGTTCGGGGTCTGCATCTTAGGGAGGGCGCCCATGGTGCCCAGCTGTCCACCGTCCTCTTCACCGAGGCCTGGACTTGTCATCAAGTTCCTGTCCTCGAAACCCTTTCAGGTCTAGACCCCAGGGCTTGGATTCTTCCCTGGGAACCCTGCCCTTCGGCCAGGCCCGGGGCTCCCCGAGCCCCTCTGCTTTTCAAGGGAAGCCATCCTGCCCGCAGGGTCAGGAGCCACTCCAGGCTGTGGGATGCCAGGGACCACCAAACTTTCCCCAAACCTGTGAGACACAATCCTGCTGCCACCTTTCATTTTGCCAATGGAGGAGATTTAAAAATGAAAAACTGACTAAATGGGTGACAACTAACTGGACCTTCCAAAGGCTCATTTCATGGAAGAAAGCATCCTTTAACACCGAAAAGCAGGAAGAGTGTAGTCTTTAAAACAAAACAAAACAGGGGTGCCTGGGTGGCTCAGTTGGTTAAGCTTAGTCTGACTCTTGATTTCGGCTCAGGTCGTGATCTCATGGTTCATGGGTTTGAGCCCTGCATCGGGCTCTCTGTGCTGGTAGCACAAAGCCTGCTTGGGATTCTCTGTCTCCCTCTCTGTCTGCCTCTCCCCTGCTCATGTTCTCTCTCTCTCTCTCTCTCTCTCTCTCTCTCTCTCTCTCAAAAATAAATAAATGTTAAAAACAAAACAAAAAACCAACCAAACAAAAAACAAAGCAAACACCAGTCCTTTAAATCGAATAGATTTAACCTCTTGGGAAACAAAGCCCACCATCCTTAGTTTTCTCTGTTCCCCGTGGCCCGGTGCAAACCTTGCCCCACGCCGTCCTGTCCACGGCCTGCGGGGTGAAAAGCAACTGGGCAAAATGTCCTCGGTTTCACAAGCGACAGGCTTCGCCCCTCTGCTGTCTCTCTGGAAGTCAGCTGGGAGTACGGGGACCCAGCTGGTGGAGGTGTGGGGTCAGGGCTCTCAAAGTGAGCCAGGACTGCAGGAGGAGACCACCAAGACTCCCCTCCTGCTCTAGAAATATCCACAGAAAGAGACCTCATGGCCCTGCGTGCGCAGGCCTCATTCTGCCTGTGCCCACTGCCTGGAGCCTGTCCCCAGTCCCCTCTGCTGAGTGAGGGGACAGCAGGGGGCCTCCAGCAGCCGGTTTAGGCAGCTGTGTTCGGAGCACCAGGAACTGAGTACAACCTCCCCAGTGGCCTTGGTGCTCAGGAAAGAGAACAGGATTTGACTATTTAAATGAAACGAAGAGGGGGGTGAGGAAGGCACCAAAAGACAAGGCTGCAATTCAGTGCCACCCACGTGATGAGAGCACACGTTCACCCCAGGCCTCGCAAACCCGCATTTCCTCCAGAGAGGTCAGCCCTACCGCCCACCTGCCACTGGGCAGGAAAGCTCAGGCCTCTCGTCAGCGCTCAGAGAACCCCGCTTTAGGGAGGCCTGGAGGCCCATCTTGGGCCCTGAGAGCCGGAGGGGGAAGGCCCCAGGCAGCTCTGCCGTCTTGGGGCAAGGGGGCTTGGAAACACGAGCGACAGTGTGCTCTTCTAGATGGGGCCTCTGTCGTGCTCACCTGACCGCACTCAGTCCCACCGCAGGGGAAGCTGGAGGGGGCCTCCGGCCCAGCTGGGATGGGCATACTAAGAGGCCATCTAGCTTGTGCCCTCCTCTCCGGCCAGGACAGCATAGGTGCTTTATGCTACAGAAAAGAGATACATACCTTTGGGGATGGGGGTCCCCCCGATGTAAGAGCCAGGAGTCAGCAGGGCCAGCCTCCCCTGGCTCAGGCCACATAGGCAGAACCAGAACAATGGCCCAGTGTGGTTGGGAACACAGTCTGCCCAGTGGGGTGGCGTTCCCACTGTGGCACACTAGAGTTGGCTTCCCTCCTGGAGGAGGGGCAGACGTGCGCTGCCTCAGTCCAGCCAGCTGGGGGGCGGGGGGGGGGGCGGGTGGGGAAGTAATCTCGGGTTCCTCAACACACAGCCTTCCCCGAGACGCCCGGGTCCACCCACGGCCTCCTTCCCGGGGACGGCGGCCAGGCAGCCTGGATTGTGGCCTCGTCAGCACAGCCCCAAAGATGAAGAAGCACAGGCAGGACATTCAGTCACCAAAAGCTCCCTCAGAGAAGGCCGCCTTCTCGTTAGGAAGTGTGACAGGCCAGTTGGGGTAGAGCAGGCCCTAAGCCTTGCTCCCCTCACAAAAGGTGGTTGCTAACCTGTTCTGCCTAAAAATAACCGCGAGAGATTCACGAAGGCTAACTGTGTGCCAGGCTTTGTTCCAGGCTCTTTATGTGTATTAACTCACCGTCGCCAGTGACCTTCGGAGGAAGTCCTGTTATTATCCCCACCTTAGGGATGAGGAAACTGAGGCCCAGAGAGGTTAGGTAGCATGCCACATTTACAGGACCGATAAATGGCAGGGTCAGGACTTGAACTCAGGCCGTTCTCAGGAAGGAGAAACAGAGGGGAGCCAGCAAGCCTGGGGGTGTGTGGGATCGGGTAGGCCCGGAAAGGGGGGACACAGAGAAGGGACTTGGGAGGGCAGAAATGTCCAGGAGAGGCATAAAGCCATTTCCGGTGGTGTGAACGCATGGATACAACCCCCTTTCCTCCAATTCCCTTCCAAAGTTTCAGTCAAGTTTGCACTGCTCACTGGTTATTTTTGTGCAATGCAAAGAAATACACTGGTTTTCGTAGCTGGGGTTGACAGAAAGTGGGGACCAATACTGGTCCAAACGGTAGCCTCTAGCCAGGCTGGAGGACCACGGGCTCTTGAAACCCAGTTTACGTCAGAGTTGGTCCAAGTGTTCTTTTTTCTTCTGAGTTTTCTTTCTGTGCGCAAGACGGGAGAGAGTGGAGCGCCCATGAAGGCCTGTGCGTTAATGGCTCACTGGTGTCTTCTGTGCACGGTGAGGGACTCACAACGACCTGGTGAAGCTGACAGTCTCCAGGCTTTCTGCGCCCGTGCCCAGCACACCAGGGCAGCTCTTCCAGAACCAGCGTAGGCTCTGGCTTTGGTGTGTTTTGCAAGTTGGCCTGCTTGGCGGGTTAACTTCACCTGGACACAGACACTGGTGCCTCCCCGTCGAAGGGTCCGCTCTCCTGGAGCGTGAACCCAAACATGGTGGTGAAATGGCTGCGGTGCTCCTGGCCAGGCATTCCTCGTTGCCCCGGAGATGGGGTCACAGGGGGTCTGCCCTTCCCGCCTCTATCCATGCCGTGCGACACAGTGCTTAGCAGACAGCCCTCCGGGATTGGCTGTGTTCGATGTGAGTTCTAGTGTTTGCGAGATGCTAACCTGCCTGTGCCCACCCAGCGTCCTCGCTGGTGAGGTGCCCACTCCTGGGGTTAATTTGTTTTTATTGAGGTATAATTCACATCCCACAAAATCCCCCTTTGCACAGTGTACAATTCAGTGGTGTTTAGGACATCCTTAGCGTTGTGCAGGTATCACCACTGTCTAACTCCATCATCCCAAAAAGAAACCCTGTACCCACTGGCACTCACTCGGGATTTCCCCACCCTCCAACCCTTGGCAACCACTAATAGACTTTCTGACACTTGCCTGGTCTGGATATTTTATGTGAATGGAATCATACAATATGCGGCCTTTGTGTCTGGCTTTTTCCACCCAGCATAATGCTTTTGGAGTTCAGCCCTGTTGTAGGATGATTACGGTTAAATAATAGTCTGTTGTGTGGCTAGGCCACATTTTAATCATCCATTTATCAGTTGGTGGACGTTGGGGTCGTTTTGGCTATTATGAGAAATGCTGCTGTGAACATTTATGTACAAGGTTTTTGTGGTTTGGTTTTGTTTTTAAAGTTTATTTATTGGGGTGCCTGGGCGGCTCAGTCAATTAAGCGTCTGACTTCGGCTCAGGTCATGGTCCCACGGTTGGTGGGTTTGAGCCCCGTGTCGGGCTCTGTGCTGACAGCTCGGAGCCTGGAGCCTGCTTCTGATTCTGTGCGTCCCTCGCTCTCTGCCCCTCCCCTTCTCGTGCTCATAAATAAATAAACATTTAAAAAATTTTTTAAGTTTATGTATTTATTTTGAGAGAGACAGAGACAGCACAAGTGAGGGAGGGGCAGAAGGGGGGGTGGAGAGAGAGAATCACAAGCAGGCTCCACAATGTCAGTGCAGAGCCTGACGTGGGGCTCGAATGCACAAACCGCGCCCATGATCGTGACCTGAGCTGAAACCAAGAGTCAGGCACTTACCTGGGTGAGCCACCCAGGTTCCCCCCTGTGCAAGGTTTTGTGTGAACACGTGTTTTCAATGGTCTTGGGTGGGATTGCTGGGTCAAATAGTAATGGTAGCTTTCTGTGGAACGGTCGCACTGTTTTCCACAGGAACTGCACCGTTTTATGTTCCCATCAGCCATGACTGTTCCACATTTTCACCAACCCCCGTTATTATCTTTTTGGTGATAATGATTCTGGTGGCTGTGAAGTGGCATCTTATTGCGACCTGGGGCTGCGTCTCCCTAAATGATTAACGACGTCGAGCTTCTTTTCGTGTTTATTGGCCATTTGTCTATCTTTTTTTTTTTTTTTTAATGTTTTTATTTCTTTTTTAGATAGAGACAAGAGCACAAACGGAGGAGGGGCAGAGAGAGAGGGAGACACAGAATCCGAAGCAGGCTCCAGGGTCCGAGCCATCAGCACAGAGCCCGACATGGGGCTTGAACTCACAGACTGTGAGATCATGACCTGAGCCAAAGTCGGACGCCCGACCGACTGAGCCACCCAGGCGCCCCGGCCATTTGTCTATTTTATTTGGAGAAATGTCTCTTCAGATCCTTTGCCCATTTTAAAAGTCGGCCTATTTGTCTTTCTGTTGTTGTCATTGGATTACTGAGAGAGGGTAAAAATGGGAGAATGTGGGCAAAATGTGTGACCCAAGGCCAGGCACACACGGTCAACACCCACTAAACCCTGGCCGTTATTTTTTACAACTCATAAAGTGAGTAGTGACATTTCAGATGCAGAGGAGTATAGGGCCCCTCGGTGGAGAAAGTTCCACAGCAGAAGGAAAGAGAGCACCGGCAGAGTGACACTTCTAGAACTTCCTGGAGCCCTGTAGGAGCCTCCGGGAGACAGCGAGCTGTCATGTGGGGCCTCCTCAGAGGAAGTGCTCAAAAAGATAAGGCAGGAAGAGCACTTGAATGGCGCATGAGTGTCCAGTGGCCGCTGGGGCCAGGGTTGAGCTCCCGGAAGCCTGACAGAGAGAAGGGTCTGGGGCATGGATGCCAGGAAGAAGCACCAGGCAGATTGAAGATAAAATCAAGAAGGAATGGAGGCCGTTTTAAGAGGGATTAACTAGTTCCCATTTGGGAGGGAGCTACTGAGGGGACAAAAGTCCTAAGGCTCTGCAGAGGGAGCCAGCCCAGCATGTGGACGGGGTGGGGATCGGTGCAGGTGGCCGAAGCAGGCCCTGCCAGAGCAGAGTGGGTAGAATAAGCCTGCAGCTCTGGGGACCAGATCTTTCCTTTCTCCCGTGCTCATTTCATACCCCCGTTGTCCGTTAATTAGAAAAGCATTGTATCAGGGCGCCTGGGTGGCTCGGTCGGTTAAGCGTCCGACTTCGGCTCGGGTCATGATCTCACGGTCCGTGAGTTCGAGCCCCGCGTCGGGCTCTGTGCGGACAGCTCGGAGCCTGGAGCCTGTTTCAGATTCTGTGTCTCCCTCTCTCTCTGCCCCTCCCCTGCTCATGCTCTGTCTCTCTCTGTCTCAAAAATAAATAAATGTTAAAAAAAAAAAAAAAGAAAGAAAGAAAGAAAGAAAGAAAAGCATTGTATTAACAAGGACCCAAACAATTTGGGTTCAACTACTTTTTAAAAATCACCCCAGACAGGGCTGGTCCCCAGAGCATCAGCTGCTCCGGCCTTGCACTCATAGCCAGGACCCTGCCCTCCAGAGTCTCGAGGCTTGTTGAGGCCATCACAGACGTCAGTGACGATGCAGAAATAGATCTTCTGATAAACAGCGCAGTGTTCTTTCAAGTAACTTAAAAAAAAAATAGTGTTAAGGGGAGCCTGGGTGGCTCAGTCAGGTAAGCATCAGACTTCAGCTCAGGTCATGATCTGGCGGTTTGTGGGTTTGAGCCCCACATCGGGCTCTGCGCTGATGGTGTGGAGCCTGCTTGGGATTCTCTCTCTCTCTCTCTCTCTCTCTCTCTCTCTCTCTCAAAATAAATAAATAAACTGGAAAAAAAATCTTAAAAAAATAGTATTAAGCATAATGTGCAAAGAGGTATAAAGAAAGAAAGTAATCACCCACCTATTGACAGACAAACGTGAATACTGCTAATTTGTACGTGTACCTTCTCATTCTCTTTATTCCTCTTTCTCCAGGGATGTAGAAATCTCTGTAATATTATATCTAGCTATACGCACATAATTTTGGTCTGTGTTACATTAACATTCCTCAGTTGGTTAAAAATTTTCCTAAATATCATGTTTAGCGGGCGCCAAGATTCTAGCACAACATGTGCCACAATTGATGAAATGACTTGTGTGATATGGCATTTAAGTCGCCAGCAGTGTTTTATTGTTATAAATACGATGGTGATGGAGGTCTTTGTGCAGAATTGTGACGTTTCTGGGTATAGATTCCTAGAGGTGGAATTATTGGATCAAAGGATAGAAATACTTTTTAGATTCTTGGTACAGAAAGACCAACGGCTCTCCAGAATGTGGTTCCACTTTGTGCTCTGGTCGGCTGTACAAGAGAGTGCCTACCTCATTCCAGCGGCCGTGTGCTGAATCTTTGCTCCTAAAAAAACATTTTTAAGTTGCAAGGTGAAAGGTGGTTAATACCTGTTCATTTCTCTTTGCATTTCTTGATTGCAGTCGTGGTAAACTTGTTTGACAGGTGCATTGACCTTCATCATTCCTCTTCCGAGAATGGTCTGTCCATTCTCTCTCACATTTTGCTTTTGAAGCTGCCGTGTGGTTTTTCTGTTATCTGTTTGCATAAAGTCTTTGTATCACATTTGTTGCAAATATTTGCACTGTGGTTTCCCTTTAAACTTTGATTTTCTTGACATTCAGAGACTTTTCCCTTCTTTTTCCTTTGTGATTTTTTTCTCTCTTTCTCCTTTGCTTTTAAATGTAGAGAGTCCCTCCGCTCAAGATATTCTGGGTTTGTTTTTTTTTTTTTAGTGGGAGGCAGGAGGGTTAGGACAGGGCCTTTGGAACTTGATAGACTTGGGCTAAGGAGGACTCTGCCTGTCCAACCTCCAGCAAGTTGTCTAATTCCACGGGCCCTTGGTTTCCTTATCTGAAAACCAGGCTAAGAATACCTTTTGGGGTGCCTGGGTGGCTCAGTCGGTTAAGCGTCCCACTTCAGCTCAGGTCATGATCTCACTTGTGAGTTCGAGCCCCGCATGAGGTTCTGTGCTGACAGCTCAGAGCCTGGGGCCTGCTTCAGATTCTGTGACCCTCTCTCTCTCTCTGCCCCTCCCCTGCTCATGCTCTGTCTCTCTCTGTCTCTCAAAAATTAAACGTTAAAAAAAAATTGTTTAAAGAATACCTATGTAGTAGTGTCATTGGGTGGATTGAATTTAAGTGTACATCACGTGCAAAGTATTTGGGAAAAACAGATGGAGAGATGATAAATTTTTCATTTTTGTATGTTTATTTATTTATTTTGAGAGAGGGGGAGGGGCAGAAAGAAAGGGAAAGAGAGAATCCCAAGCAGGCTCCATGCTGTCAACACAGAGCCCAACACAGGGCTCAGTCTCACCAACTGTGAGATCATGACGAGCCAAGATCAAGCGTTGGATGCTAAACCGACTGAGCCACCCAGGTGCCCCCAGTTTTTTGTTGTTTGTTTTGTTTTGTTTTTTACATTTGACACTTTAATCTCTCTGGAATTAATTTAATGAGTAGCGTAAGCCAAGGATGTATGTGTATTTTTTTCAAGTAGCCAATCATCTTTCTCAAGAACTTTCACTGAATGATTTACTTCTTTTCCTTTTCTGATTCATCCTTCACTGTATAGTAAGTCTTATATATCTCTTTCTTGCCTGTTAACCCTGCTCTGCCTATTGTCTGTTTTCTTACATCACTATCATGCCAAATGCATCACCACAATTTTATAAACGATTTTATTTTAGGATTTTCACATCTATCGTTTTCAAGTATCCTTCCAGGCGAACCACCTAATAATTTTGTCGAGTTGGGAAAAAAGACAGTTGCACCTTCAATTAGAATTCCATGAAATCCATAATATAACTTGAGAAAAGGGACATTTTAGTATTAGTCTTAATGACAAGTATAGCTACCCCTATTTAAAATTGTGTCATTTTCTTCATACAGATCCTTCATATTTCTTGTTATGATTACTTCTGATTACTTTACAATTTTGTTAGTTTTGTACATGATAGCTTTTCCCCTGCAGTTACCCTTTTGTGGTAACTGAGAACATACAGGAAAGTTACAGTTTTCATGAATTCACCTTTTATTCTGTTACCTTACTCCTCCTTGTTTCAAATTGCTTTTCATTTGCTTCTCTTGGATTTTCTTGATGGACAATCCTGTTGTAAGTAAATTGTGATCATTTTGTGGTCTACTGTCCAAATACTTATAACTCTGATTTAGATTTCATAATTTATTACATTGGCCAGTATTTCTAAAACACTGCAGCGGAGGGTATTGGGAAGAGAACATATCAACCTCAGGAAGTTCTGTGAGAATCAAACGTGACAGTTCCTGGAAAGAATTTGGTACAATACCTGCATGGAGTTAGCACTTGATAAAAGTTAGTTGTTGCTCGTTGTCACGTTAAACAAGGACCCACCTTTCCTAGTTTTGTAAATAGTTTTGAATGACTAAGTATTGAATTTTATCAAGTGCCTTTTTAGTATCTATTGAGATAGTACGTTGTTTCCCTTATTTCAGTATAATAGCTTAATTTTATAAAGTCCCTAACATTGGGGCGCCTGGGTGGCTCAGTCGGTTAAACATTTGACTTCGGCTCAGGTCATGATCTCATTCATGGTTTGTGGGTTCGAGCCCCGCGTCGGGCTCTGTGCTGACAGCTCGGAGCCTGGAGCCTGCTTCGGATTCTGTGTCTCCTTCTCTCTCTGCCCCTCCCCTGCTCACGTGCTGTCTCTCTCTCTCTCTCTCTCTCTCTCTGTCTTGCAAAAATAAATAAAATGTTAAAAAAAACCCACTTTTAATAAATAAATAAATAAATAAAGTCCCTGACATTAACCATTTTTGCATGGTTAAAATTAACTGGTTTTGATCATGACAACTTTTGATTGTATTCTGAATTATTTAGGATTTTTGTGTATATGTGCATAGGTGAGATCGATTTATGTGATTTGGGTCAGGTTGTGGCTTAAGAGTCATATAAGTTTTATAAAATATGGAGACATTTATGTGGCATCATCATTATTAAAAAAAGTTGGGCAGAGGTGCTTTTCCTCAGAGCCACTTATAGAGATCATTTTTATTTTTCATTTATTTTTTATTTTAAAAAAATTATTTATTTTTTTAAATTTTATTTCTTATTTTTTTTAATTTATATCCAAATTAGTTAGCATATAGTACAACAATGATTTCAGGAGTAGATTCCTTAGTGCCCCTCCCCCATTTAGCCCATCCCCCTTCCCACAACCCCTCCGGTAACCCTCAGTTTGTTCTCCATATTTATGAGTCTCTTCTGTTTTGTTCCCCTCCCTGTTTTTATATTGTTTTTGGTTCCCTTCCCTTATGTTCATCTGTTTTGTCTCTTAAAGTTCTCAGATGAGTGAAGTCATATGATTTTTGTCTTTCTATGACTGACTAATTTCTCTTAGCATAATAGCCTCCAGTTCCATCCATGTAGTTGCCAATGGCAAGATTTCATTCTTTTTGATTGCCGAGTAATACTCCATTGTATCTATATACCACATCTTCTTTACCCATTCATCCATCGATGGACATTTGGGCTCTTTCCATCCTTTGGCTATTGTTGATAGTGCTGCTATAAACATGGGGGTGCATGTGTCCCTTCGAAACAGCACCCCTGTATCTTGTGGATAAATGCCTAGTAGTGCAATTGCTGGACCGTAGGGTAGTTCTATTTTTAGTTTTTTGAGGAAGCTCCATCCTGTTTTCCAGAGTGGCTGCACCAGCTTGCATGCCCATAAAAAAATTTATTTTTAAGCAATCTCTACACCCAACTTGGGGCTTGAACTCATGATCCCAAGATCAAGAGTCATATGGTCTCCCAACTGAGCCAGCCAGGTGCCCCAGAGATAATTTTTAAATATTTCAGGTGCCTGGGTGGCTCAGTTGGTTAAGCATCCGACTCGATTTCGGCTCACGGGTCATGGGATCAAGCCCCGCATCAGGATCTGTGCTGATAGCATGGAGCCTGCTTTGGATTCTCTCTCCTCTCTCTGCCCCTCCCCGACTTGCGTGCGTGTACTCTCTCTCTCTCTCAAAATAAATATGTAAACATTTTTTTTAAAAAGTTTTTAAAAAAAAGCATCTGTGCTTTCAGAAACCCCTATTTATGCATGTATGAGGACAGAGATCCTTCTTGTCTCTTATCTTCCCTCCCTATCTTTTCTTTCTGTACTGAATTTCTCGAACTTTTCTTCCCCGTTAACATTCCCCAGGACACGAGCTGTTGTGGTATTTAGTGCTGACTCGTGAACTCCACGTTTTCCACTTCTGATCACTTTTCCTTTGTCTCCTGCTGCTCAGTTCTCACAACTGACTTTTCCCACACCAGCAATGCAATGGTGTGCTGAGTTCACAATCAGACTTCTCCAGAATGTCTTTTATTCTTTTCGCAGTGATTCTGTGAAACATGGAGGTAACGCCTTTGAGTCCTTAGAAAAATGATGCCCTTCTTTTGAGTGGCGATAGGTTTTCATATGTCTGGTGTTTTTTCTTTTCTGACAAAGAACTGTCAGGAAACGTCGAGTCAGATTCTTTTGGAGATCAGAGTGGGTTTTTGCCCAAATCCTCTTACTAGCAAAAAAAAAAAAAAAAAAAAAAAAAAAAAGGACCAGCAAGATTGGGGGTGGGAGCCCTGATCCGAGATCTAGCTGATGGGGGTAAGTGATGAGGGGTGTTATGGCCTCAAGGATAGGTGGGCTTCCTCCCAGGGGTCTCATATAAGGAACAATTTGCTGGACCCCCAGACTGCTGGGGCAGGGTGCTCAGCAGACCCCCAACAGCACTCTGGCTGCCTCCCCTCTGCCTCTCACCCGGCCACCTGGCCTTCCCTCACCTTCTCTCTTCTGAACTAATGGCTTCTTATAATTCATCCATTTTCTTACTCTCTTTCTCTGGGATTCTTTGAGGTTCTGGTGGTGAACGGTGAACAAACACTGTTGGTTCCTAGGGCTGACACACATTTTCCCTTGTTTCTATATGGTCCAAGTGGCTTTTTTGAACACAAGGTTTCCACCCCTTGTTCTCCCACCCCATCTTGTCTACAACACTTAAGGAAGAAAAACAAAACATGTACAAACAGCACTAGAAATTGAACTGATATGTAACAAGAGTTACAAAGGGACTTAAAAACAATTATAGGGCATGCTAAGCCAATCAGCAAAGCGAGACAGAGACACTCATGAGGTTCTTGAATTTTAGAATTTGATTTCTGCCTCTTTCTCTTTCTCTCTCTTTCTCCCCCCATGGGGCTGGCTGTGGCAAAGGATGTTTCTGGGTATGCTCATCAGTGTTTATTTGGCTAGGAATAGTCATACAGATATAGTCCTGTTTATCTGACAGAATAAAAGTGCTGTGATATTTCTTCCTACTTCTGTTTCCTTGTCCTCTTGCATTAAAAAAAAAAATTTTTTAATGTTTATTTATTTTTGAGAAAGAAAGAGACAGAGTGTGAGCAGGAGAGGGGCAGAGAGAGAGGGAGACACAGAGCCGGAAGCCGGCTCCAGGCTCTGAGCTGTCAGCACAGAGCCCAACGTGGGGCTTGAACTCACCAACCGCGAGATCATGACCTTAGCTGAGTTGGGCGTTCAACCGACTGAGCCACCCAGGTGCCCCCGCTTGTCCTCCTGCATTTACGTATAACTTCCCCAACCATATTGGGATTGATCAGGAAATGCCCTTCCCGGGAAGCATCTTCCCTCTTAGAACAGGATGGGCACCTGCTGTCACCTGGCAGCTGTTGGGAGTCATGCGGGAAATTTGCTGTAAGCCCCACGTCATCTGAGGTGGGACAGCCTCCTCCATACCCAGCCCAGCACCGTCCCAACGTGGGTCTCCAGTGGGACTGTTCCTAACACATTCACCTTGAAATGCGACGTGATCACTGGAAGGAGTAGCAGCCGAGGGCCCGTGTTCGCACCCTAAATTGTTACTGAATCACCCCAAAAGAGCTGGGAAGGGCTGGATGACGCAGCCAAGCACGTTGTCTGGATTGCGTTCCCGTGTGGTCGTTGTCAAAGCTGATAGAGTCGTGGAATCTTCACTTGAAACATTTTACATGTGAGATTGTGCATGTACATGTCGGTTCCACGTCTGTATGTGGAGATACGCTTGTATGTACACGTATATGTGTGTTGTGTGTGTGTACATGTGTGCATTTGTACAACGTTTGTGCATCTGGGACCAGAATGCGGTGTAGCTGCTGAGGAGTGAGGGAGACCAAGGAGTGCCCCCCTCCACCTGCTCGCGGAGCCCCCGGAGCCCCACGGCATGCAGTCTGGAACAACTCATCTCCTGTGGGCTGTGTGTGTGGCATGAGTGGTGGTGGTGGTGACGTTGTACATTTTCCCCACAAAGACCTGAAATGACCCGGCTCCGGGGTTGGCTTGTCTGGCCCTGTGCACTGGGGCTGCTGAGATATCAGTGTCTAAGGGGAAATGTCCTCTCTTCCTATCGGACTAGCTTCTGAATCCTGGTCTGTTTGAACAACATGGAACTGAGTCTGTCTTTCGGTGTTCCTAGAACTTCTCTGAAAAGGCCATAACGGCTTGTCTGCCACACTTGATTAACTGAAGGGCCGTTCCGGTTCCGTGCAGTTGTCTGCGCCCCTCTCCTTGGGACCCTGTTCTTTTGCTTTAGGGGCTGGTGTTTGGGGCCTGCTGAACTTCTTGCACAAACCAGCTGCCCTCAGCCAAATGAGACTCTTCTGGCCCTGGTGTCATTTGCATATCTACTGGAGGAAGTGTCGTGAGAGCCAGCAGTGAAAGATAAGGGGGTAGCAGGGCGGAGCCACTCTTGGCATTTGTTGCTGGCTCTGCACGGGGGGGGGGGGGGGGGGGGGGGGGGGGCTGAGGCTGGAGGGGATGGCGACTGGGGGCTTGGACTGGGGTCCTGGGGCCGTCCTCCGTTTCTGGGACCTGTGCGGGAGGTGACGTGGCAGTGGCCTAGAGAGTCATCCCTGACATCTCTGACATAAGCCAGGTGTGCTGTCAGCTCAGGCTCTGGAGACAGGGTGCAGGTTGCTGAGAATTCAGAGATGAGACAAGACAGGAAAAGAAACTTCCCTGTGAGAACTGAACCAGGTGGAAGTGAAATTACGCAAAACATTCTCTAAAAGTTTCCTGAAATATCCATTGGTTCAAAAGCCAAAAAAGATTGTAAAATTGACCACATACAATCGTAAAACACAGCTAAAAAAAAAAAAAAAAAAGTCCCATGAGCACTGTCAATGACAACTCCAAAATAGGGTAGCATCTATCAAAGTCTGGCAAATAAATAAACAAAAGATGGTCTTAAAAAATGTAATTCGCAGAAAATGTCAGTTTGTAAAAAGAAATTCGCAGAAAAAGAAAGACAACTATGAAACATAAGAGAACGCGTTCAACCTTCCTCATAAAGAAAGGCAGATTAAAGTAAGCGATCATTTTTCTTTCACCTCTCAGATTTGCAAAGATTGAAATGTCTGATAACAGCCAGTTGGCAGGGTGTGGGGAAACAGACATATCCGGTTAGTGGGAGAAAAAAGTGACACAGCCTCACGGGAAGGCAATCGGTTGTCCCTGTCTCAAAATCTAGAGCCCGTGTCCAGCTCTTCTCGTGCCGACCTCCCCACAACCGCTAGTAAATGTCAGCACGTGCAGGGTTTAGCGTGCTCCAGGCATGTTCAAATGCTTTTCAGGGGTGCCAGGTGGCCCAGTCGGCCAAGCATCTGACTCTTGATGTTGGCTCAGGTCATGATCTCACAGTTCGTGAGTTCAAGCCCCACGTCGTGCTCCTTGGAGTTCTCTGTCTCTCCCGGCCACGTGCATGTGCTTTCTCGCTCTCCTAAATCAATAGGTAAACATTAAAAAATGAGAAGAAATGGGGCGCCTGGGTGGCTCAGTCGGTTGAGCGTCCGACTTCGGCTCAGGTCACGATCTCGTGGTCTGTGAGTTCGAGCCCCGCGTCGGGCTCTGTGCTGACAGCTCAGAGCCTGGAGCCTGAGCTCCAGATTCTATGTCTTTCAGATTCTATGTCTCCCTCTTCCTCTGACCCTCCCCTCTTCATGCTCTCTCTCTCTGTCTCAAAAATAAATAAATGCTAAAAAAAAAATGAGAAGAAATGCTTTTCGTACGTTAACTCGCTTAATCGACACAGCAACAGGTAGGTGTTGTTCCTGTCCCCGTTGTACTGACGGGGAGGCTGAATCTGTGACTTCACCAGTGCATGTGAGATGTAGGCACAGAGATGATAAAAAGTTAAGAAGTAGCTACTCATCTCTCATCATAGGCTGGTCAAATAAATGATCACACAACCACATGGTGGAACATGAGTTGGGAAGAATTCTAAGATTTTTTTTTTTTTTGGGGGGTGAGAAAAGCAAATTTCAGAACAGCATGTATACTATGATATTATTTGCATTTAAAAAGACAGGGACATATAAGCTTGCATGTATGTTTAAAAGTTCCGGAATGGCTTACAAAAAGGAGTAGTAAATCTAAGAAGTGGGGCTCCACAGGAGCAGGAGAAGGAGACATTTATTTTTCATCCTTTACCTTTCTGCATGGTTTTAAATTTTTAAAAATCGGGGTATAATTTTAAGATCTAGTTACCCAACACGTATAAATGTTGAGCAGAGTGCCAGGCACCCAGGAGGGGCTGAGTAAGTGAAACTCCTGTAACGAAGCTGTGTCTTGATGGCGGATTCCTTTAAATCAGACCACGAAGCTGTCAAGCGCCAACGTAAATCACGCGCAAAAGACCCCACTGCCTTTCTTCCTAAAGTTCCTTGGGTGTGGAGGGGGGCGGGGAAGGGGGCTTGGTACAGGACTGCTCGATGTCAAGGCCGATCTCCACCTCCGTATGATCGGCTCCAAAGTTCAGAGACATCGTGCCCAGATTCCTCCAGCCAGGTCAGGAATTCTCCAGAGAAATGAATTCTCTTGCGTGGGTTCTGATAAAGTCTTTGGTCTATTTCAGGTATCGGAATTGTGTTTACACGTACAGGATTCTGCCCAATGAAGATGATAAATTCACTGTCCAGGTAAGCCCTTTATCAACCTAGACACTGGCCCTGCGTGGAGCCCGTGTTGGCACAAGTGGGTGACAAAGAAGAAGAAGAAGAGAAGGAAAGCCTGTGCCCCAGACAGCCTGGACATGAGGGCCCGGCTGAGCCTCTTTCTCCCCCAGAAGTCTGTGGTTGGGGGTGGCTTAGTAGCTAAACTATGACCCTGCAGAGTAACCCCGCTCCGTGACACGTGGAAGCAGGCCTGACAGACATTAACTTGTGTTCCTGAGTGCAAAGGAGAACGATGGTGAGGAAGGATGCCCAGAGGCAGAGGAAGGGGACTGTGGCTTGTCAATTCTTTCCTTCAGGGAGCTCAGCTGAGTGAAGGTCAGTGGGCCAGGGAGGAGAGGAGGGGGAACTTCCAGGAGAACGGACCGTTCTTCCTGAGGGACTAGATGATTGCCCGGCGGGTTAGCGTGAGATGGTAACTTTCACTTCGCAGACGCCCGTTCTGCCCAAGGCTGATGCTCATGGCACCTGGCTGCACCAGGTAAAGTCCAAGTGTGTAAAATTTGCCGTTAAATGTTAACAAAGAATCAGCTGCACAAGTCTTTCCAAGTCTGGAAAGACCACCCTACACATAGTTTGCATGACAAACACCACGGGCTCTGTGTGACCGCAGTGCATGACAACCAAGTGAGGTGGAGGCCAGGGGAGCTATTTTTATCTGGCTGTGTTAAGAGAGCATGGGGGTGGTCAGAACAAAGGAGGTGATGCTCTCAGTGTCCTCAGCAGGGACAGAGGAGTCATGCTCAGTTCTCGAGAGGCACCAACAAATGGGGTGCACCTGTGTGTGGAGCAGAGCGGAGGAATAGAGCAGGGCTGGGACACCGTGTCATGTAGGAGCAGCAACGGGGTCTGTGGGGTTTAGTTGAAAAGAAAGTAAAAGTGGAGGAAGAGAGGTGGGGCCCTATCGTTGATTCCAGAACGTGAAGGGAAGGATGCATTTTGTCCAGAACTAGATGCAGTTATGGAAACAGGGCTGGACTAGAGGGCAGGACAGCAGGCGAGTCCCTGGGGCACAGGTCACTGGAAATGTGTCAAGAGGGAGAAGCTGTGTGGAGTGGAGCACCTCTGGGGAGAAGCTGTGTGGAGTAGAGCGCCTCTGGGGAGAAGCTGTGTGGAGTAGAGGGCCTCTGGGGAGAAGCTGTGTGGAGTAGAGCGCCTCTGGGGAGAAGCTGTGTGGAGTAGAGGGCCTCTGGGGAGAAGCTGTGTGGAGTAGAGCGCCTCTGGGGAGAAGCTGTGTGGAGTAGAGAGCCTCTGGGGAGCCTATTTACAGGGTCAAAGGAATCACTTCAATGAGCCACTTGTCAGAGAGTGATGTCCTAAGGGCATGCTTGAACCAACCCAGGGGGTTGTGAAGCTGCCTCCTCAGGCAGCTGGGGCTGTTTGATGCAGGGGCTTCTGGGAGATACAAGTTTGGGCTCGCTCGGAATTACTCCACCCGGTAGAGGTCAGGCTGAGAGCCGCTTTTGGCTTCTTTGTCCTTTCCACATGTGCACCTACACCAGTATCTGAAGAGTATCCATCTGAAGAGTTTTGGCTAGCCTGGGGTGTCCCCCTGTCTCAGCTTGGTCACCAGGGATGAATGGTAGCACATCTAGTATAAGACTGTCCGTTCATGTCCCTGGCGGCCGCTGACCACTGGTACGGTTGTCTCTCACGTGGGCTCCTCGCCTGCAGGGTGAGGCCTCAGGGAGGCCCGTGTGGGGCGGGCAGTGGGCCTCAGCTGCCTCGACCACTTTACGTATGTCTAGGACCGTGTGAACTTTCCTGGCCGGGTTGGCATCCCTGACAGGTGGTTTGCTGAAAGGAGTCTACACTCTCTTAAGTTAAAAGTTGGTCAATGCTTTTGATCTTTTTTTCCCCTTGTGGTTTCTTCTTTTCCTTCAAAGGGCAGAAGACTTTAAATATGACTAGGCCTTAAGCTGGAAAAGACACAACTTTGTGGCTTCTTGTATATACAGCGGCACCCACGACCTGTAAACACGTATAGACTGCGTCTAGTGTGCCCCGCCCCACCCCCCTCCACTCACCTTCACACCCTTGCTGCTGGGTGGCCTGTGTGGCTGTGCGTGGCGGGGTGGCGGGGCACCGAGGGAGAAGGCCTGGACTGGGACCAGAGGGTTTGGGGCCCTGCACCCGGGTGCAGCCTGCCGCGACTCAGCCCTTCTCTGTGGGTCCGCTCTTTCTCCCACCAACAGGTGCACTTCTCAGTTCCAGTCCCCAGAGGTAATCTGGGTGGCTCAGCCACCAACAGCTTTCTCTGCACAGGCCACTCGGGGGCCACGGGCCTGTGTGTGAACGGGCTGCCCGAGCCACTACCTGCCCCACAGTCAGAGTGTGAGGACAGAGGGTTACCTGAGGCCACGCTCAGCCAGGGCGATGGGCGGGCAGGTTCCCTAGAAGAGCTGGGGCCCTGCTGGACACGTGTGCTCCCGACCCCGGCACCGGGCCTGCGACTTCTTTGGTGGCCAACAGCAGGTAACCAGGGTGCGGGGATCTGTGAGGATGGGCAGCCTGTGGAAGCTTCCACGCCTAAGAATACACCTTCCTACAGAAAGACAACACCTTACCGAAATAATGAGAGTAGCTGGCTGCTGAGGAGCTACTTAAAGCACATGCCCCATGAGGTGAAGTCAGAGACTCGACGGGGCCTCGGTCCTCGCCAACTGCCGCTTATTTTAACTCTGGTTCCTCTTTTCATGTCGAGGCAAAACCTCATACTCTTTTCTGAGCTGAGCCACAGTTTCTAAATAACTCATTCCTTACACCTGAGTCTGCTCAGTGCCACCAGAATGTGAGGCTCCTAAAATAAGAATCGGGCCTGAAAAACTTGGCCAAGTGAAGCGGCAAAGGCTTTACTGGCTTTCTCATGTTAATTGCGTCCGCTCTTCTCCTGGGGCTTCTGTCTTTTTGGCAAAACCAAAGGGCCACTCCTGGGCTGTCCGTCCGTCCGTCCGTCCGTCCGTTCTTTGTAGAGGGACCTCATGATGAGTGCATCGTGACCGGCAGGAGGAAGCAATCCTGGCCCTCTGTGACCTTGCTCTCTCTCCACCTTTCTCAGGCTTCCAGATAATCAGAGAGGGGAGGGAAGGATGTAAACTAACTTCGTTCAACGCCCCCCCCCCCACCCCTGCTGTTAAGTACGAATGTGGCTGACGCGTACAGACGGTGGAGCTCAGACCCGGGTCTCCACCCCAAAAGTGTGTCCAGACCTGGCTGGGTGTTGGCCCCCTGGGAAGGGTGGACTCTGGCAAGGGAGGATGAGGAGGCAGGGCCATGTGGCCTCTCAGAGAGAGAGGCCTCTCTTCCTTCCCACGGTTGTTGATGACACTGGTCGTCACTGGCATTTGGGCCTTGTGGCGAATCAATGAGGCACCTGGCACTGAGGCAGGAAAGCATAAAACGTGTAGAACACCCACCCGGGTGACCGGCTGACATGGGGGAGCCATCACCTCCACCACTGCTGTCTTTATTGGCTGAGAGGAAACCAACGTAAGTCAGTCCTACCTCATGCTCAGGTGAGGGAGGGAGGGAAGGAAAAATGGAGGAAATGAGATGGAAAGATGGGGGGAGAGAGGCAATGGAGAGACAGGGAAGAAGGAAAGAGAAATGAATGAGAAAAAGAGGAAGAGGAAGAAAAAAGGAAGGAAGGGGGAGGAGTAGAGGTGGGTGAGGGTGGGGGCCTGTTTTGACAGAAGACAGCGTGGAAATAGGTGTGGGGCAGAGCCAGCAGAGAAAGGGGAGGTGGGGAGAAGGGGAGGAGGTATTCTAGAAGATTCTAGGCAAGTGCCTAGGGGTGGTGGGAAGGGGGCAGATCTTGTGGTGACCAGTCTCTCTCTGCTCTGCTCCTTGGGCTGTGGATTTCTGTGTCTCGGTTACCTCAGGGGCCCGTAGAATTGTCATGGAGTTGTTCAACACCCTCTCTGCCCCCCAGGGCCTGAGAACCTTCTGGTCCTCAGGGGTGGGCAGTGCTGAGAGCCCTGTGTGAGGCCAGAGGAAGGCACACCAGCTCAGCCCCTCACGCCTGAGTTTCCCAGGCCCAGAGCTTGGGTTTCTTGTAAAGCCCAAACTCCTTTTCTGACTTGGAAAGGGAAGTGACACTCCTCTGAGGAGCATTGACTCCAGAATGAGCTGTTAGGCCTCTGTGGCTTTTAAAATGGCCCTCCTCCGTGGGAGATTACGGACAAGTTTGAAGCAGCACGAGTGGTCCTGATGGGCCAGCCTGAGCGTGAGCAAGGGGAGAGAGGAGGCTCACGACATGGCTCATAAATGGCTGTCCCAAAGCCAACACCACAGTCGAAGTCCACACAGTCCTTTCAGCTGTGTTCCTACAACCCCTCAACCTTTGCCCTTGTTCTGACATCCTTCCTACCAAGAAGAATAAAGCAGAAAATAAAAACGGCCCCTGGTCCCCGTCACATCAGTGTTTGCGGTGAACTTCCTGTCTTTTCTCATGGTTGAGACTGTATCCAGGATATGGACTGTTTAAGACAGGAACACGCACGAGTTTTAACGCAAGTTTAAGTGAAGACAGAATGAATTTGAAACTCTGCCTCATAGACTCTTTCGGTCTTCTTTCCTGATTTAGAAGAAAAAGCCCAGTGGCTCAAGCCGCTCGGGTGAGAGGCTCATGACTCAGTTCCTGGTCCCTGACAGTGGCTGTCATGTTGCTCTGGGCAGTGTGGCTTTGGGAGACAGAAAACAAAACAACTTTCTAAAAGTTGTTCATTCGTCACAGTGTCCCGGAGGGTAAACGGTTGAGCCATTGTTATTAAGTTCAGGAAGAGGGTGGTAGCTGTTATTGTTCTGAGTGGTCACCAAGTGCAGTAAAGATTCCGTCTGAGCTGCTGGGCGAAGGATGTGGCTCTAACACACATTTCCTGACATTGCACAACGAGAGGGAGCAGAGAAGGTGCAGGCAGCAAAAGACACCCCGGGGCCATGCAGAGGGCAGTGGGCCTGGTGGGGGCCCAGCAGTCCCTTCAGGCCTTGAAGGCCACATTCTAGAAGCCTGCATTTCTTTACATTGAATTGAATTGGCTTGAACTGAATCGAATTGAATTTATTTTGTGAATTTTAAAAATTTTGCTTGCTGCAGAACACAGGCCAGTTTTCTAAGCTCCTGAACATCTCAAAACGTCCCCAGTTGCCTTTACACTCAAAGGGAAATTTGATGGGGATAAAATTTTTTGAGGACCAAGGTTTTTTCTCAAAATCCTACAGAGGTACCCTTCCAGTGCCTTCAGAAAATAGCCCCCAGTGCAAAACCCAAGGCCATCCTGGGGCTGGTTCCATTATGGGGAATCTGTTTTTTCTAATTTCTCTGCTCGGAAGCTGGTGTGAATTGTTTTCTACCCTTGTCGTTTTCCTTTCGTCAGTAGTTCCTGGAATGTGTTCAGCCTGTGTGCTCTGCAAATTTGGGTCTGTCTTTGGCTCAGACTTCTCTCCTGTTTGGTCTTTGAATAAGCTTTTTTGCCAGCTCTTCTGACTTCTGTTTGTCACAGCTACTTCTATGTGACTGTCTTTATCTTGTCTACGCACCCCCCCTCCCTGTCCCCAGACATCTTGTCCTGTCCCTGCCTCTCGTGCCCTAAGCCTTCTGGTCCACCTTGCCCCCCGAGATGGGCCCGTTTCCTCTTTGTTGCCCAAAGCAAAGCTCCCACAGGGCCATCCCCAGCTGTGGCTGGCAGGCTTGGGCACGGGGATGGGACGCAATTGTGACCAGTGGAGTGTGAAGGGAAGTGTTCCGTGGGGCTTCTGGGAAAGGTTGATTTGTCTTAGAGACACAAAGACAAAATGGCCCCCTTTCTCCTTTCAGAAGCTGTCATAGTGTGTGGTAGCTGGGGCTTTTGCCCCCCCCCCACCCCCGCCTTGCACCCAAGAGGCAGCTGGAGAGAGAGGCCAATACGTAGAGGAAAGAGCAGAAAGATGAAATGCACCTGAGGCCACCATCCCCCATGATGCCATTAAATGAACTGAACACGATTAGCCAACCTGGTCACCGCCCTGCCTCCAGTCTTTCTTTCTGTTCAAGTAACTGAATTAGGCCCTTCCGTCACCTGCAGCCAAAAGTGTCCTCACATGCAAAGGTTCGGGCTCCCTAAGGGGAATTTCAAAGCAGAAAATGAAAATTTTAAATTGAACATCCAGTTTCACTGCCCCACAAGCCCACAAGCCCACGACATGTCCCATGTGGTCTCTGCCTTTCCGCTGTCCTTAGCTGCCGCCTGCGCCGTGTTCCTGGACTCACTCCCCAACCCTCCCCCCAAATATTGCCCGTGATGCACCTCCATGCCAAACATCCTGGCGTTCAGTGTCCCCTTCTCCAGCTGTAACCACAAAAAAGAGCACAGAAACCAATCCGTATCTTAGCAGCTTCTGCCCTGGGAAGGCTCCTCAGTTGCTGCTTACAGCAAATGGGTTAGCCCCTCCTCTGGACTTTGCCTTTCAAGATGAGATCCTGGGTCTAGCTGTGGCATATGGAAGAGGCCACTTAGTGTTACCCAACAGAAGGGAGTCTTTCCTCTAAGAAAATACCTCACCTGAGAGGCCTGCCCTGACGACTCCACAAAAATATCTACCCGCACCCCCGTCCCCATATCTTGCTATATCTTCCATATGGCACTTGTAACTACCTGACTTTATATACTTCTCACCTGATTCATGTATTGTCTGTCCCAGAACTGTCTCTGCCATGCAGTGGCCACTTGGTAAATATTTATGGAATGAATGAATTCTCTGCCACCCTTGAGAATACAGAAAGAGCTACATACTTCAGTCACAACTTGTTTTGCCCTAGCCGCACTCAGCAGTCCTAAATTGGGTCTCCACGGGATCCACTTTATCTGTTGACTACTCACTCCTGTTTTTCGTGCCCTGTTTCTCGCTGCCTTCAGAATGCCAATTTCCTCTGCATTCTGGGCAGGGGCCTCTGTCCCACAGTCTCCGTTTGGCTGCCACTCCCTCCCATGTGGATTAGAAGTTCACCATTGAGTTTTTCATTTTGCTGCAAGCCTGCCTTATCTGGCTCATCTCCCTCTTTAACTGGCCTTGTCATTTGTTGGTTTTTCCCTTCGTCCTCTTCTTGTGGGTTTTCACTCCTGGGTATTAAAGGCCCCGCCTTCTACATTTGTGTGAGGACATCAGATGCTTCCCAGGGTGTTTTCCTAGTTTCTGCCGCAGCATTTTCAGAGAAGGCTCCTTCCCGTCTTCTTCCCTCTACCCTCTGTTTCTTCTTCTGAAATACTGGGATAAAGGCAGTACGTGCCTCGTAGGCAGGTTTCCAGGGTGGAGGGAGATGGTTTATGTGAGGCACGCAGTGCAGTGTTGGATGTATGTGTGACTCCATGAATGATCGATTTACAACAAGGAACGGGGGAGAGAAGCAGGGAGCTTCTCTAAGTCAGCTAAGCAACCCCCAGGCAGAAGCCCAGGCCTGCCAAGGGTTAAGGATGCTAGCTGCAGGGGAGGCAGGAAGTCCAGACATTTGGGGACACAGAAGACTCAGGAGTCCTGGGATTGGTACACGACAGTCAGAGGGGCTTGGGAAGAAGTGTGAGTGGCCAGGCATCCTGACTGGCCAGATTACTGCCCAGGAGCAGAGAGGAGAGGGAGGCACCAAGTTTGGGCTTCTCTGTCCTGTCTGGAAGGGGACCTGTTCGAGAACTGTGATTGGCCTAGGCCTGCTCATTCCCAGCTTTGAAGCAGTAGGGAAGACAGAAGCAGGGGGTCAGGGCAGGGGCTGGTGGCTGGGGTCCCCACTAGGCAGCTCTCAGAGAGCCTTGAGGATACCGGAGAGGTCAGAGGGAGGGTCCTCTCACTCCCCCTGGGTCCTACCTCATCGTCCCTTCTCACCACTGCCCCCCATCGATTGAGCCCTTCTTGGAGCCAGCCACTTGACATATGTTCTTTAGTTTAATCCTGGAAGGGAGTATCATTATCATTATTCTCACTTTAAATACAAGGAAACCAAGGGGCCGATATTATTTGCTTGGTTCACACAAGTAGTCAGTGACAGGATAAGGCTGTTATTTGACCGGCCATGCTCTGGCTCTGGCCAGGCCACCCTCCCTCTCTTCTTAGCTTGGCTCTTAGTCACTAAGGCACCCTGCAGCCTGGGCCTCCGGCTGGAAGGTAAGCGCCAGACTGAGTCTGCTGCTGCCACCATGTTTGACTATCGGCCTTTGGTTTCCCAACCACTGGAGTATGGCCCTAGCAATGGAACCAGCTGTGAGTTGTATGGCATTTTAGCCTTTAACCTTCTTGAAGGAGGCTCGAGATGACCCTACTTTTAAGCCGAGTCCAGTCAGCTCTATAGCCATATCTCCTGACCATATTCCTTAATGACTTGTCATTCCAGAATGACTTAGCTCAGAGATGCCCCATTTGTACATCTGCTTGTTCACGCAGCAACTTCTGGTTGGGCGCTGGGGGTACAATAGTTAGCCAACTTCCTAGGCATTGTTCCTGCCCTTATGGAACAGATGTTCACCCTAGAGACTGATGACAAGCAATCATCAAGATTGTCCCCTGGACCGAGATCTATACCGCTTGAAGTAGAGGTGTTTCAGGTGTTTCTGTAGCAAAAGGAGCCCGCCCCAAATGGGAGGAGATGAACGACCCAACCCAATGCCCCTAAAATATCATCACTCCCTCTTCTGTGCTGCCATAGCACTCCCCCTTTTCCCGCTACCGTGCCCTCTCCGTGTGGGTGGTCCTCAGCTCTGTTGTCTGTCCCCCACCCCCCGCCCCCCGCTCTGGTGAACCGTGGGTGCCTCACGAACATGTGTGAGGGCTCGTTTGGTTCTGTGTTGCCCTACAGCCTGGCACAAGACAGAAGGTTCATAAGCATTTGTCCAACAAAAGGCCCGGTTGGACTTAGCTTGAAAATGGTGCCTCTGTTTACCACTCAGGGCTCACAAAACCTCTGGAGGTTAACCTTAATCCCCCCATTTCTTGGCAGAGGTGTGCCCTGCTTTGAGCAACCACAAGAAGGAAAAATCCAAATTTCTTCCTAAGTATTGAATGACTTAATAGATAATCCGTTAGTCATTTTTACAAAGAAATTCACCATAAGAGAGTAGGAAGATCTCAAAGTCCCTTCATTTCTTCTCTTCCTGACAGTCCAAGTCAAGAGACCCTCAGTGCCTGCCCATCTCTCCGCCACACTTATGCTCCTTCATGACTTGGGGGGAAAGTTTCTGAAGTTTTGAAATGAAGAAATGTGTTTTCCAAAATCCAGTATCTCTGGCAAATATATATACTCTTAAGACCCTAAGAAGAGGCCTTAGTACCTCATACTGGGACAAGGAGAGAACACAGGGACACAGGGACACAGTCCCAGGCTTTAAGGAGGGAAACCAGACATTCAAACAAGTAGATTTCAAGGTTACTCAGAAGTCTGCAAGAAAAACCATTGACTGCTCGGGAAACCGGACAACAGAATGGCTCTCTCTTTGTGGGAAGGCATCAAGGAGGTAGAAAAGATAGTTACTTCTACCAATACCAAGCTCCTTCCTGCCCCAGGATCTTTGCACTTGCCCTGCCCTCTGCCTGTGACTCTGTCCCTCTAGATTACCATGTAGCTAACTGCCCCAAAGTTACTCCCAGGTCTTCCTGTCTAAAGTCATGCCCTGCCCTGACAATCATTCTATTTATACCCCTTTCTTCATAGCCCTGATCACTGTCAGCAACCGTATTAGTTTCCTTTTGCTGCTGTAACAAATAACTGCAAATGTAGTGATTTAAAAACAACACAAATGTGGGACGCCTGGCTGGCTCAGTCGGTAGGGCATGTGACTCTAAATCTTGGGGTTGTAAGTGGGAGTCCCTCGTTGGGTGTAGAGATTACTTAAAACTAAAATCTTTAGGGGCACCTGGGTGCTCTGGCTCAGTCGGTTAAGCATCTGGCTCTTGATTTCGGCTCAGGTCATGATCTCACAGTTTGTGGGATCAAGCCCTGCATCAGGCTCTGTGCTTACAGCATGGAGCCCGCTTGGGATTTTCTCTCTCCCACTCTCTCTCTGCCCCTCCTCTGTTCACACACACACACTCTCTCTCTCAAAATAAATAAATAAGTATCATAAAAAAATAAAATATTAAAAAAAAACATAACACATATGTATTATTTTACAGTTCTAGGGGCTGCTAGCCTGAAATGGGTCTCACTGGGCTAAAATCAAGGTATTGGCTGGACTGTGGTCCTTTCTGGAGACGTAGGGGGAAATCTCTCTTCTTGCCTTTTCCAATTGCTGGGGGCCACCTGCCCTTCTTGGCTCACAGCCCATTTTCCCATCTTCAGCGTCAGCAGCAGCCAGTCAAGGCTTCCTCCCCATGCCATGTCTCTGGTTCTGACTCTCCGACCTCCCTCTGTCCCTTCTGAGGACCCTTGGAATTTGACTGGGCCCACCTGAATAGTTCAGGACGCTATCCTTATCTCAAGGTCAGTACATCAGCGACCTTAATTCCTTCTGCATCTTAATCGCCCCCCCCCCCCCACCTGCCCCAATGCCATGCAAGAAAAGCTATCTATGGGATTCAGGGGTCCGGGATCCGGACATGGCCTTCTTTGGCAGGTTGTTGTTCAGCCCACCCCAGTGACTGTCTTTGTTATTTACCAACTCCCCTGTTTGTCCTCTGTCTCCACCATGAGGATATGAAACCCACAGGGGAGCTAAGACCTTGGCCGGCTTGCTCACCACTGTATCCCCAGCTCTTAGAAGAGCGCAGAGCACATAGGCGGTTCACCATAAACATTTGCTAAATGGCTGAATGAAGGGGTCAATTTGTAACATGAGTGTGGGAGGAGACGCCTGCATTTCTTCACCTCTCAGTGGAGGGGAGTGGGGTAGGGACCATCAAAGGCCTCTGTGCTTTAAAAGTCTACGATTCCTTCCGTATCAATGACCTCAACCAAGGTTTAGGAGAAGGGGTGCTCAGAGCAGCTGTTTCATAATCTGTTCCGGGGTGTGGCGGCACACCGGGTGTGGCAGGCGGTGGGTCTGGGACAAAGTGAAGGCAGCAGGGGAGTTTGGGGGCGAGCAGCAGAGTTCGTTAGGGAGCTGCCCCAGGCGGCGTCCCCCCCAGGCAGCTCCTCTCCAGGCTGAGGACTCAGAGTCTGTCTGCCAGCTGTCATTTCTGTCTCCCCCGGAGCACCTTGAGAGCTTCACAAAGAGAAAATGAAGCAAGCTGGAAAGAAGACCATCTCAGGGACCTGTAATTAAGGATAAAAATATCCCTCCTCGCCTCCCAGGAGCGGAGAAACAGAGAATGCCTCTGTCCCGGGGACCCGGGGAACCATGTGGGGTTTGGAAAGATCATGATTAGCACAGGTTGTTGGTATGGATGAGCTTGTACAATTAGAAACACCACCTATATCCGAGCAGTGCCAAAAGACATGTGGTTAACTTCCTGACGGGGAGGACTGAAGCGTGAGGCATGTTAAATACAGAACCTTTGCTTGAGGAGGAGACAAAAGGGGAACTGGACACAGGGAAGGAGAAGATGGGCTTCCTTCTCTGCAAGCGTCAGAGGGAAATGGCGATTCCGAAGGCGAATGTCGAATACTGGGGGTGGAGGGGGACGAAGAGACCCCCGGCAGCACCCCCGCCTTCCCCTGCCTCCCGGCCCATCAGTCTTGAGCTGGACTGAGCCAGGCTGTGGAGCCCATGACTGTCCTGGGCCCGCAGGTGCCCCCACCCCAGCCCCCTGCCCCCCTCAGCCCCACCCATGCTTCCCACCTAAAGGACGTATCCCTGCTGGCACGGGTGAACACATTTGGACCCCGTGGTGAAAATGGTTATGCAGGCAGGAACGGAGAGGTAAATCAGGAGCACGTCCTGAGAGCGATGTCTTCCTGTCTTCCTGCTTACACAGCCCGGCTAGGACCACTCGATCACTCTGTCCTGTCGGCTAACTTTTCTTTCTTTGCATTCAGAAGGATTACTGCGGACCAATGTGTGTTATCTCTGCTTTTGCTCTTAGCAAAGTAGTAAGTGAAGGTGAGGAAGTTCAAACCGAAAATACTAAGCAGAAATGAAATCCCCTGCCCCTGAGCCATGCCTTGCTTCCTGGGAAACCGTCCGTGTAAATGTGTTTCTCTAAAATGTAACTTTAGAAGCTGTGACACATTTGCCGTCTTAAAAATAGTCTTAAAAGTACTTTGAGTGCTCGTTAACGCCCTCTTTAAATGGTGACACTCCTCCCGTAAGTGGGGGAGAGATTTGCAAAAATTTGGCAACGATGGTGTTGTGCCCGGTCAGCTAGAGCAAACACAATTTTAAGTGTGCTCTGATTCCCTTTAAAAGTGGAAGTGGTCAAAAGGTGCACACTTTCAGTTATAAAATAAGTAAGTCGTGGGGAGCGACGTATAGCATAGTAGCTCTAGCTAATGGGACTGTACTGTACCTTTGAACGTTGCAAAAAGTAAGTATATGGCAAAAGCTCTGATTACGGGGGGGGGGGGGGGGGGGAATTGTAACTGTGGTGCTGAATGTCAACTAGACACGTGGTGATCATTTTGCAACACATATGCTTATATCGACTCATCATGTTGTACACCTGAGCTAACATGTTGTATGTGAGTTCCAGCTCAATGTTTTTCTTTAGTTTTGAGAGAGGGCGCAAGTGAGCGAGGGGCAGAGAGAGAGGGAGAAAGAGAGAAGAACCCCATGAGAGAGAGGGAGAGAGAGAGAGAGAGGGAGAGAAAGAGAGAGAATCCCATTTAGGCTCCCCGCTGTCAGCAAGGAGCCTGATGCGGGGCTCGAACTCGCGAACCGTGTGATCGTGACCTGAGCCGAGTCGGATACTTAACTGACTGAGCCACCCGGGCGCCCCTCAATTTTTTTAATGTGAAAAAGAGTTTATTGGAAATGTTGCCTAGGAACAGGTCAGTGATAGTGCTGGTAGTAATAAGAGCATCATTGCTTGAAGCCCTTATGCCATCCGGAGCTCCTGCTACTGTCAGTCCTGAGGCAGCCTCAGGCCACACTCCCTTTGGCCAAAGAATGTTCTCACTAGTGCCTCCCGAGTGCCCTTCCTCTGCCTCCGCCCCATTCGCCCTGTGCCGTCCCCTGGTTCCCTCCCTGGTAGAGCCCAAGAGGTTCTCTAGCTCTGGGGAATGAGGCAGCCGCTGGCCCCAGGAGGACATAAAGTATTTGGGTTGCAGCTGGTCTGAACGGAGATGTGCAAAGTGAGAAATGCACACCAGATTTCAAACACTTAGTACAAAAAAAGAAAATTGAAAATTTTAAGAGACAAAGAAAAGAATAATATATCTCATAATGATTTTTTTTATTGCCGATTGAAATCCTCCCATTTTGCTCTATTGGGTTGAATATATGCATCAACTTAATTTTACTTAATTTTTTAAAGCCTTTTTTTAACTTTTTTTTTTTTTGTAATCTCTGTGCCCAATGTGGGGCTCAAACTCACAACCCTGACATCCAGAGTTGCATGCACCAGCAGTCAAGCACCACGTAAAATTCTTTTTTTTTTTTTTTTTTTTGAGAAAGAGAGAGAGAGAATCCCACAAGGGGCAGAGGGAGAGAGATAGAGGGAGGGAGAGAGAGAGAGAAGTGTGGCTTACCCAAAGTGGGGCTCCAACTCATGAACTGTGAGATCATGACCTGAGCCGAACTCAGATGCTTAATGACTGAGCCACCCAGGTGCCCTTAAATTTATTTTCAATGTAAAAAAATTCTTTTTAATGTAACTACTAGAAAATTTAAAACCATATATAAGGCTCGAGTTGTATTTCTATTGGAGAGCCCAGAGTGTGGGCCAAAGACCAGCATCACCTGGGAGCTTATTAGAAATGCAGAGCATCAGGCCCAGAGCTACTGATTCAGAAGCAGCATTTAAACAAGATCCTCAAGTGACAGCCAAGTGTGAAGACCATGTGTGCGGGGGGGAGGGGGGGATGGCAGTTGGTCTCACACATGATGGGAGGGAGGGCAAATCACCAGTATCCGAGAGCACAGATAGCGCCTGGGCCCGTGAGGATGGCTGAACCACCGAGAATGCGTCCAACAGGTCACATGGTCGGAGATACACACAAGGGCATTCACTGCAGCCATCACTGCAAGCAGGGGACCAGGGAGAATTGCAGACAACCTGACTGTGATTAATAAGGAACCGATACGTGAATTGTGGCCTGGCTAGTGGAAGATTTTGCAGTTATTTGAAAAATTAAGGCAGAGTTGTGTACAATAGGCTGGAAATCTCTCCAAAATGCTAAAAAAGTTGCAGGATGATATGCATTCGAGTACAATTGCTTTGTTAGGGGATAGATTATATACACAAAGCTACACATGCATCAGAATAACAGGAAAGATGTCTGAGAGACTGTTAACAGTGGAACAAGAAGGGGGATTTTCGGGCCATGGCGGGGGGGGGGGGGCAGTTACCAACAAGAGAAAGGAATTCTACTTTCCAATTTACACCCGTTAGTACCATTTTAATTTTTTTTTTTAACCATGGCTGAGGTGGAACTCCCGTAATCATTATTTTCTTTTTAATATTTCACTTCTTGCCTTTATTTAAAAATTATTACTACAGGAAATGGGATCGTCTCAGAAAATCTGGGGCTGAGGTTGCTGTAGCTTGGGGTCCCAAACGGGAGTCCCCATAGAGGTTGGGGAAAGACAGCCTGAGACCTGATTGAGGAAGGGCTTGAATGCTGGGCTAGGGAGGTCAGAGACCGTTCTGTGGGTAGGAGGGAGTCATGGAGGGTTGTTTGTAACTGATGTGAAATTCCCATCACACAAAATTAACTGTTTTGAAATGAACAATCCTGTGGCATCTGGTACATTCACAATTCTGCATGACCACCACCTCTGTCTAGTTCCTGGACATTTTCATCATTCCAGCATAAAACCCCAGACACATAGAGTAACCATTTGAAAGTGAGTTGTTGTTTTTTAAATGACCATTTATTCCTTACACCCGTTTCCCCGACATCAAGACCCTTGTAGGGAAGTGCTCCTGTTCTCTTTCCTTCCCGTTCTTTCTCGTTTTCCTGCCCTTTTTTTCTTGTTTTCTTTTTCAACCCAAATGAAACGTGAATATACCTTTTAAAAGTGTTCAGACAGGGACGCCTGGGTGGCTCAGTCGGTTAAGCGTCCGACTTCGGCTCAGGTCATGATCTCACGGTCTGTGAGTTCGAGCCCCACATCGGGCTCTGTGCTGACAGCTCAGAGCCTGGAGCCTGTTTCAGATTCTGTGTCTCCCTCTCTCTCTGCCCCTCCCCTGTTCATGCTCTGTCTCTCTCTGTCTCAAAAATAAATAAACATTAAAAAAAAAAATTAAAAAAATAAATAAATAAAAGTGTTCAGACAAGGGCGCCTGGGTGGCTCAGTCAGTTAAGTGTCTGATGTCGGCTCAGGTTGTGGTCTCATGATTCATGAGTTTGAGCCCAGCATCGAACTCAGCATCCATGCTGACAGTGCAAAGCCTACTTGGGAGTCTCTCTCTCTCCCTCTCTCCCTGTACCCCCCCACCCATCTCAAAATAAATAATAATTTTAAAAAATACTTAAAATCGTTCAGACAAAACAGAAGCACAGAGAGTAGAAAGCAAAATTCTGCCCTCATCATCGCCATACCCCTCTCTCCTCTGTGGGGGTAACCATTGCCAATGATGTGGTGTACATTTACATAGAGATATGATGTACAAATATATAGCATTTAAAAAATAAATGGGATGATGTGGGCCGCCTGGGTAGCTCAGTCCGTTAACCATCCGACTTTGGCTCAGGTCATGATCTCATGGTTCATGGGTTCCAACCCCATGACAGGCTCTGTGCTGACAGCTTCTCAGAGCCCGGAGCCTGCTTCAGATTCCCTCCGTCCCTCTCTCTCTCTGATTCTCCCTCACGGTCTCTTTTTCAAAATAAATAAATAAACATTAAAGAAAATAAATGAGGGTAAACATTTTTTCCTATGTTCACTGACCATTCATATTTCTTTTCCTGTAATTGCCTATTTATAGTTTGTCAGTTCTTTTTCCTTTTAAAAAATCCTTCTGGTTAAAAAAAAAACTCTTTATATGTTTTCATATTAATTTTGGGGTTAGTTAGTTATGATGTAAATATTTTCTCCCAACCTGTCATGTTTTAAAAACTTTGTTTGCGGTTCATTTGTCATGCGGAATTTTAACCACTTTTATGCAGTCACATGTTTTCACTTATGCGTTCTGCATTTTGTGAATTATTCATTTCAATATTATTTATCCAGGGAAAATACTAGTTTTTCCTAACAGTTTCATGATAAGCTTTTTTTAAAAGTTTATTAATTATTTTGAGAAAGAGAGAGCGCGCATGTGAGCATGAGTGGGGGAGGGGCAGAGAGAGACAGAGAGAGAGAGAGAATCTCAAGCAGGCTCCACACTGTCAGCACAGAGCCCAATGCAGGGTTTGAACCCACGAACTCTGAGATCATAACCTGAGCCGAAACCAAGAGTCGGATGCTTCACTGACTGAGCCACCCAGGTGCCCCATGATAAACTTTTATGTTTATCTCTCTATTTTTACACTTGATATAAAACAGGGGCAGTAACCCCATCCTCCGAATGGATAGCCGTACCGTATGTTAGACAGTATTCATCCCACCATCTTATTACACACTAAGTCCCACATCCCGCTAAAATGCTTTTGGGCTCTTCCTTTGGACGCGCGGACTGACGAATCTATTCTTGCCCTCGTTCCATCCCGTCCGCGTGACACGGCTTTGCTCTCTGTGCTCCCATCCGGTGGGCCAAGTTCCTGTTTATCGCGCTTGTTTTTATTCCTTGGGGGTTTCCGTACATTTTCTTTCCCAGATGAATTGTCTAATCAGCTTGCAAAGTTCTTTTGAAAAATCCGTTGGCGTTTTCATGTAATTACATTGAATGTATAGCTTAATTGGAAAATAATTCGTACCTTTCCACTACTGAGTCCTTCTATCTGAGAGCGTAGCCCCTCTTCCGTTTGTTCAGGTTTCCTTTTATGTCCGTTTTGTGCTGTCTTTTATAATTTCTCACTGTAGTTCTTACGCCTTATGTTCTTACATGTAATGTAGTTTGGTTACCTTGGCAGACAGAATCCGTCCTCTTCCGTGATTTTCCGAGTGGGCCTTGTTGATGTCTAGGGAAGTTATGGTGCCTGTAGGGTGCCCTGACCTATGTTTCTGAATTGTCTCGTGGGTTTTCCTTTCTTTAATGTGTCCTTTGGCCCCTCTAGGGACACGATCTTGTTGTCTGCAAATAAGGCTAGACTTGTCTCTCCTTTTCCACGGCTAATTGCGGGGGGAGGGGAACTGTTCTTGTTGCTCTCTGCTGGGGGGACCCCCGGTGCGGTCATATCCAGCAATGGCAGAGTGGTACCACTCGTCTCGTTTGTGATTTCCGAGGACGTTTTTGCTCCAGATGGAGGGTGCAAATCAAAGACAAGGAATAAAAAGGGGGAGGCGGAGGGGAGGGTATCAGCCGCACAGTGCCCAACCCGGAAAGACGCAGCTGATGGGAAGCTAAGCTAAGCAGGGCCAGGTGGTCGGTGCCCAATGGCCTTCCACCTGACTCGCCCACTGCCTCAGATCTCGGAGCTCTGCCTCCACCTGCTTCTGTCTGGCACCCAGCGAATCTGAGAAGCCGGAGGGCTTGGAGGTGGCCACACGTTGGTGAGCCCGCCACGGGGATCCTAATCTGAATCACTGGTGTAAACGAGGAGGAGAGCCCAAGAGCACCAGAGGCCATGCCCAGGCGGACGGGGGTGTGCTCTCACCCCAGTCCATATTCCTCCACGTAGCCCTCGACAAAACATCATGCAAGAATATCACTTTATTGGAACTATGTATGTTATATCGAAGATCACAGACTGGCCCACAGCCCCTGCTGTGTTGGATTTAGTGTTCTCCTTGCCTGACATATGTTTTTAAAAATTATGAACCAGCTAAAAGCAGTTTTAGGAATTCTGAGAGTTCATAAAATATTCTGAATTTTTCACTTTCCTTGAAAAACTTGAAGATCTGGTAAGCTTAGACCTGTCTTAGCCCACGGTAAGCTTCCCCCTTTTAATGAGGCATTTCTCTTTGACGTGACAAGGTCCCCACCTCTCCCTACCGCCCCACTTCCCAGCCTATTCCACTTGTTTATACCGGCTGCCTGGCCTCAGTAGGCAGCGGAGCTGTGACCTCTATCAGTTACAACCAACGATCTAATTCTTTAGGCTAGCAAACCTACATCAGCCTTCTGTGTAAATAAAATAAGAGGGGCGCCTGGGTGGCGCAGTCAGTTAAGCGTCCGACTTCAGCTCAGGTCACGATCTCGCGGTCCGTGAGTTCGAGCCCCGCGTCGGGCTCTGGGCTGATGGCTCGGAGCCTGGAGCCCGCTTCCGATTCTGTGTCTCCTTCTCTCTCTGCCCCTCCCCCCTTCATGCTCTGTCTCTCTCTGTCTCAAAAATAAATAAACGTCAAAAAAAAAATAAAATAAGAAAAACAGGTTCACCTGACCTGGTCTGGTCCCAGCAGACTCCTGCTGGCTCCCAGGATCGCTCCTTGCTCTGGCACGTCTTACCAACCATGCCGATAGTAATCTGATCTAGAATCTTGCCCAAAATGAACACAAAGCTCACTCAACTGTAAGCTACAGAAGAACCCGCCTGACCCATTGTGAAAATCACAACTGGCCTGCCTGCAGGCATCTGGCCTTCCTCTCTGCCCTTCCCTCCAGGTGGTCAGTACTGTGTGGTTGACTTCCCACCCCGATTGCACTTCCTCCCCTGGGGGAGGCTTGGATTCTGCAGAAGCAGGTATGGCTGTGTTCCCCGTTTCCGTCTGGGGCTTCGGACCCGTGACGTACAGGTGCTTATATCGGTCCCTCAGAGCCAGCGGGAGCCTGCACACGGTGGTGACTTTCGGTTCCTCTGCAGAGCATATGTTTACCCTAGGCTGCCCATTCACTGCTGTTTACCTAACCTGAGCCTCTTACCCCCCAGAAAGGGGGCTCTGGAGGGTTCATTCATCCCTGCATCTGGCCGACCAGAACATTTTGCTACCGTCCTTTGTAGACAGTCTCACCTCCCCAGCAGGCAGGTGGGAAGCTTCCTGATTTGATCTGGATCTCTATCGTCTTTAAGGGAAAAAGTGCTCTTCCTCACTGAAAGGTCACCCCCCACCTCTACATCCCCCCCGCACCCAGTGAATCACCAGCCATCTTGTGTCAACGATATTGTTTCCTGATCCAGTGTTGCTTCCAGAGGTTGGGGCCGTGCGGCGCAAAAGGCAGGTGTGTCCGTGAGGCCTCTAGGAATTGAAGGGATGATTTTGCCAAAGCTGTAAATGTCGCCGGGGCCCATGCAGTGGCAAAGACGACAGGTTCTCCAGGGAAGAAGACAAGATGCCGTTTTGCAGTGCTGGCCAATTCCTGTGGTGTAAATACGCTCACCGTGACCTCACCATAGTGGCCACATGTAATACCCAGCTCTTGGGGTTCTGGAAAAATTGGGCTTTGGGCCAGTATGAGTTGGCACAAGCTGGCACGAGATTATAAATGTATACCTGCTCCTGCCCTGGCCGAGTCTGCGTGCCTCTGGGACAGTAGACGTCTTTATTAGAGACTCCCGTGGCTTGTTAGGGGTCAGCCAGATTAATAATCACTTCTGCTTTACTTAAAGTCCTTTTAGGGGCGCCTGGGTGGCGCAGTCGGTTAAGCGTCCGACTTCAGCCAGGTCACGATCTCGCGGTCCGTGAGTTCGAGCCCCGCGTCAGGCTCTGGGCTGATGGCTCGGAGCCTGGAGCCTGTTTCCGATTCTGTGTCTCCCTCTCTCTCTGCCCCTCCCCCGTTCATGCTCTGTCTCTCTCTGTCCCAAAAATAAATAAAAAACGTTGAAAAAAAAAAAAAAGTCCTTTTAATACCCAAACCCTTATTTATACGTTATTTTAACTCAGTTTCACCCATTCCTTTTTATCGTATTTGGGGAAGATATTTGTTTTTCTTTTTTTTTTGAGAGAGAGAGACCCACACACACAGACTGTGAGCAGGGGAAGGGCAGAGAGAGAATCCCAAGCGGGTTTCATGCTGTTAGCACAGAGCCCAGGGAGGGGCTCGATCGCAACCTGATCTGAGATCAAGAGTAGCACACTTAACTGACTGAGCCACCCAGGCACCCCACTTCCCTTGAATATTCTGAAGTTCTGGCAACTTTAGGCCCATGTCACCCCACAGGGATGTAATTGGAGCTACACGAAGCTGGTCCCTTCAAAGGGACGTTTTTCCATTGTGCCACAGTCCCCACCTCTCCCTAGCGCCTCCCACCCTGCCTGCTTCGCTCACTTCAGGCTTCAGATTTTGTGTTTTTACCTACAGGCCATATTGCTTTGTGACTAACAGTTACTTCCCCTTGCCCCTTTCCCTCTCCACTTGACCAAGAGAAAAACAGACACAGAAGGTTTAGGTAATTAATTCAGGTCAAATCAGAAAGGCCACAACACAGCAAAGAACCCATCTTTCGCTATCAGGCGTCACGATCAAAACCGCAGTGCATTCTCGCTATAAAGTAATGTCTTACCAACGGCTTGGGTCCCTTCTGTCCCCATATGCACCTGCATACCCTTCCTTTAATAGGCATCCACTTGAGTGGGTTGTCTTTTTATTTGACTATGCTCCTGTGAAATGTATATTGTCGTTCGTGTACAATTTTAATTTGCTGAGACGATATCATAGCGCTCAGTCTATTTTCTACTTTCTTCACCAAAGGATCTTCTTAAGACCCTTCCATGTTGCCTCTGGCTGCTGTGTGACTCCTCACATGCACTGGGACTGCACTTTACCTCGTCTACTCTCCCAATGCTGGGCACCCAGATCTCTGCCGCCGCCGAAGTTGTGATGGCCATCCAAATAGGTGGCCCACGGTGACACTCGGGGCATATGCCCAGGGGTGAAAACGCTGTGCCATAGACTATACACATGCTTACAGTTGCGTCTGATGGTTCTGCAGAACTGGCGGGCTACCTGGATCCTTTATATAACACAGACGCGGAGGGAGGGGTAGAGGGAGAGGGGGCTGTTAAATATATATTATCCGTTAGTAAATAAGGCCTTTTGGATGGAGTTCAAAACAGACTTGCCTCGGGGCGCCTGGGTGGTTCAGTTGGTTGAGGGCTGACTCATGATCTCAACTAAGGTCATGATCTCGCGGTTTGTGAGATTGAGCCCCAACCTCTCTTGGGATTCTCTCTCAACCTCTCTCTCTGCCCCTCCCCAACTTGCATGCTTGTGCTCTCTCTCTTTCTCTCTCTCTCTCAAAATAAATAAAGAATCTTTAAAAACAAAAAACAACCAGACTTGCCTCCTACCAAAGGTACCAGAACACACAGGCAGAGAAACTGGAGGGTAGCCCCCTTTCGGAGTGCAAGAGCACAGAGCCTGGAGTAAGGGACCTGAGACCTGGTTCAAGTCCTGGTGCTGCCTCTTACGAGCCAAGTCAGTTGGCCCTTCTGAGCCTCAGTTTCTTCCTCTGCAAAGTGGGAAGACCAACAGAAACTTAAGGAAAGTTGTTTGGGTACTTGAAACATAGTCATCCTTCCTTCCTTCATTCTCAGCCCTGAAGTAAATATGTGATGCGTTTTGTCACCCAAATGCTGAGTTTCTGAGTGCGCTCAGTCTCATCAGGGCATTGAGTCTAGCTGACTCGGGGACTCACGGGACCAGAGGCCCAGCTACCAAGAGGGTTTTGGACTAGTCTGCGCAGGAGGCGAGGCAGGGTGTACAGGAGAGTGCGCTGAGCCCCAGGGAGGGGAGGAGGGAGGGAGCAGGGAGGGATGGTAGTGGTCCTCATGGGCAGCCATGTTTGGGGGGGGAGAGGAAGCTAAGGGCTTCAGGTCTGATCAGTTCCTCCATTAAGTGGTGGGGGAGGGGGCAGGGTTCCAAATTCTTTGCTGTTGGCCGGGGGCCTGGGTGCAGGGCGTGAGGGAGAATCCTTGGATCGGCTGTCGAGGGAGGGCTCAAGATGGACAAGGACCCGGTTGGGGAGTTGAGCCTTACAGGTCACATTCTCCCAGAAGTACACCCTGAGCTTGAGGACCAGTGATGCACTAGAGAAGAGCTCCCAGGAGAAGCCTGGAAGGCAGTGGGAGATGCAGGAGAGAGAAGGGGTGAAGCCAAGTGGTGCGGGTAAAGCCTGAGACCCAGCCTGATCTGCTAAGAGCCCTGGAGTGTGAGTTACATCTTGGGTGTTGTCCCACACGGAAGCGAGGAGCTGGGCTTTTGACACCCACCCCAAGCACATGTCAGCCACCTTGGGTGGGCACAGGGAACCCAGAGCTCCCCAGTCTCTCCTGAATCTCTGTGCGAGTGAGGTGGCTCCAGCGCCCAAACGGAATCATCTGAGGTTGCAGAGTCAGGCCTTCAGCAGCAAAGCACAGAGCCCCCAGGAGAGTGGGGACGGGAGCAGAGTGGTGAAGGGATCCTGGGAGAAGGGGGCAGGACACCAATAGCATTCCGTTTAAGGACCTAGCTGTGATCGGAAACCATAATTTGTATTCACGCAAATACTTTGCGCGAGCCGCTCCCTCTGCCTGCCGTGATGTCCCCCTCTCTTCGCCTCATCAACTGCCATCCACCCTTTGCATGCCAGCCCAAGTGTTGTTTCTTTGAGAAATAATTCCTGACCCGCCAGACAAAGTCTCTTTGTACGATCCTCCCAGGGCACCACGGTCTTCTCACAGCCTCTGCACCTTGGAATTATTTACTTGTTTATTGTACCATATCTCACTTCTTTGCCAGACTGTGGACAAGACCAGCACTGGGTCTGTGTTGGTCCCTGGTGAAAGCCTGCGGCCAAGTCCTGGGCAGGGCCCACGGCAAGAGGTTAACAAAAAGTGTGTGAGTGCTGCCTGCTGGCTCCACGAGCTTCCTGGCTCTGGTTTAGTCCAGTCGTGCTCAGGTACAGAAGGTGGTTGGGCTGCTGATCCTGGGCAGCGGCTTGGATGGGCAGGGCCTGCAGACGTGTGGGGCGGGGGTGGGGGTGGTCCCATGGCGCTAGGAGCTCTCGTGGCCACAGAGGGCTGCAGGCTTGTTGGAAAGATGGTGGAGCCCAGAGGGGCCTGACGGCCTGCGCAGAGGACGAGCTTGGAGGCTGGAGAGCAGACATTGTGGGAATGAGGGCATGAACTGAAGGAGTCGTCCCTGTGGCAGGTCCTGGTGATAAAATAAGTTGTGTCACAGTGGGCAGTTGACCGAATCTCTTGGACGTTCAGCTTCCTCCTGGGTAAGTGGAGATAATTCTGCCCTGAAGTTTCAATAAAAGGAAGACTCTCAGGAAAAGTTCATTCTTCCCTTCAAGCTTGTATCTGTCAGTGTTTGCTGCGTAACAAACTCAGAAAAAATCTCAGCAGTTCACAACAGGAAACATTTCTTTTCCGGTCCTGGGCCTGCAGGTCAGCTGGTTGGCTGATCTAAGCTGGGATCTCCTGGACTCAGCTACGCTGGGCTGGACTCCACGTTTCTGATCAGCTCCAGGTCTGTTCCTCTTGCCTGTATCCTTAGCCCACGCTGAAGGGCCAGAGGCTCCCTAGGGCATGTCATCTCATGGCAGATTGCAAGGGTCCAGGGCGGGCAAGCAGAACCCCACATTGCCCATTAAGCCCTGAGCTTGGAACTGGATCTTTTGCCTACATTGCATTGGCCAAAGCAGGTCATGTGGCCAAATCCAACATCGGTGGGCAAAGAAGTAAATTCTTCACACTGTAGTGCAAGGTGTTGCAAGATGCCATGATGAGGGGTGTGGCTGTGAAATTCTGCAGCAGGGAAGGGCCACTCAGCCTCAGCCCTCCTTCCCAAGTAGAGTGAAGTCCGGGCTTCGGTTTTTGTGAGATCCTAGAGAAAGCATGAAACTTTTCCCACAGGGCCTGGCAGCCTAACTGGGATGTTGGGTATGATGCATAGTTTCTAGGTGTCAACTGTGACTATTGACAAAGGACCCAGCCTTTCCCAGGGTCTGCACTGTGGGCCTGAAGTCCCCAGATGGGGATTCCCCCATCGAAACACCCAGACCACATGCTGGCAGGCAGAGCGTTGTCATTGCCTGACCCCTGGCCCCGACTGTGGTGGCACCTACGGAGACCTCAGACGACGCATCTCAGAACTGTCATTTCAGAACCAGCCAGAGGCACCGCGTTACCATTCAAGCTGCAGCTCCTTTGATGTGAGAGGTTCAAAGCACTTTATAAGCTGTTCAAGTCTGCGAGGAGAGCGTGGGGCTTACTCCCCCTGCACAGATATCAGAGAGCGAGAGGCAGAGATTTGGGACCTCATGATCTCAAATCCCAGTGGGGATGCCAGCTCACGAGCGATAAAGCTGAACGAGCTGCTGAACGCCTGGTGGGTGAGGGCTGTTGACCCGACACCCGGGGCTTCCCCGGCGGGAGAGTGCAGTGGGCAGGGCCGTTGGCTGTGTCGGTGAGGGCACGGGGCAGTCTGGGAGGGGGCTGGCTGCTACAGAAGCGGGAGCCGGGAACCGAGAGGCGGAGGGTTCCCAGCCTGAGGAAGGGGCATGGGTTGAGAAATGGAGATGTTGGCTCGGAGCACCGGGGAGGGATGTGGATTTAGAAGTAAGTGCAGACTGGCAGAGAGCAGAACTCATGCCAAGTCGTTCTGGGAAGTCTGCCCAAGACAAGGCAAGAGGAAAGCCAAAGAACCCAGCTTCAGGAAGTGGGGACAGGTTAGAACAAGGTAGATGGGAGACCCCAGCTTGATGGCCGGGAGTGAGACAGAGCCCCCCACCCCATGCAGTTCTGGGCTCACCGGACCCAGTGGGCAGCCTGGTGCCCGCCTGGGAGCTGGGGGTGAGCACGGCGTGAGCTGGGAGCCGTGCGCCCTGCTGGCTGCAGCTGGTGGGTGGGGCTGGGGCAGGCTTGGCCGTCCGCCCTTTTCTTCCTTTGAGCTTCTTGCCTCCTCACAGAGCTGCCACATGTGAGACCGAACCAGCCTCGTGTTGGCTTTCATGCTTTCGGCGCCTTCAGACATGTGATCGGGGGGGGGGGGGGGGGGGGCCTGCCACGGGGCAGGTCCATCGGAGACAGAACCGTGCCCACGGGTTACAGATGCCAGCCTCCCCACCCCCATCGCCGCCCACCACAGCTCGGAGGGCAGGCCCGCTGCCACCCAGGATATGAGCTTTTCCCACCCGCGGGGTTTCATACCACCCAGCCCGCCCATTGCGCCGCTGGGGGCTGAAGTGTGCCAGAGGATCTCCAGCCACCTGGTCCCACCCCGAGTTGGCAGCTCCCTGTGTCTGCTCTCCTCCTTCCTGTCTAGCTAGAAAGTCCGTGACACCCCCCCCCTCCTCTCTCTTGTCTTGAAACTTTCCCTTGGGTGCCGTTCTTCCAACAGCGTCACCCATACAAGTCGCTTACCCACTCTGAGTCTGTTTTCTCAGCTGTCAAATGGGGCAACGGCACCCACCTGTGATATTAGGTATACTGTAAATTAGACAACATACCTAACATAGCTGGCCCGGTTTCGGTTTCTTCCTTTGGGGAGGGTGGAGTCGTCACCCCAGAGAGGTTCCAGGAGACCCCTCAGAGGGACCCCGCCCCTGCCCCTGGCGTAGGACGACAGCACGCAACGGTGTTCTTGCTGCCACGAACTTACCTTCTGTCTCCCGTGGCCAACGCCTGGACTGTTCACGGCTCCTAAAAGAGGAAAGGTGGCGTAGAGCCTCTCCCCTGCACCTGGAGAGTCCTTGTTCCCCACCTGCTCCCTCCCTCCCCTCCAAGTGCTCCCGCAGCTCCACCCTCCAAGCCCCTTGAACTCACAACACCAGGCTGTTTACAAAACATGGCAGCTCCAGGGGCGCCTGGGTGGCTCAGTCAGTTAAGCAGAGGACTTTGGCTCCGGTCGTGATCTCACGGTTCCGTGGGTTCGGGTCTGTGGGTTCAAGCCCCACGTCGGGCTCTGTGCTGACAGCTCAGAGCCTGGAGCCTGTTTCAGATTCTGAGTGTGTGTCTCTCTCTCTGCTCTTCCCCTGCTTGTGCTCTGTCTCTGTCTCTCTCTCTCTCTCTCAAAAATAAGTAAACGTTAACAAAAATTAAATAAAACTTGGCGGCTCCAGCTTCTTGCAGCCTGACTGCCAGAAAGTGGCGCCTCTGAAAGGTCCCACAAATAGTTCTGAGACCCTCGAAGACCCCTCAATGTGCCCTCCGCCGGCACCGAGCATTGTCCCTTTCTCCTTCATGCGCTCCCGCTTGTGAGGGGCTGTGGCAGGGGAGACCCTTGGAGAAGTTTGTGCTGCCCTTTGGGTACCCCGAGGTCACCAGGGTCCCTGCCCCTGCCTCTGTCCGCTCGTGCCGGGTGACCCCTGTGGTTGTCTTTCTATTCTTGGTATGTTAGTATTATTACAGTTCTGAGCGTCAAAGATGTTTCCGAGATGTAGTTTTTGTACACAAGCCTCCAGAAACGTTTTTATCCAACTTTTTCAAAATCTGGCACTCTTAGACAAGATGCCTTGTAAACCCCTCTCCTCTGTGTGTGTCTGCTTGTGTGCACGTGTGTGTGTTAAATGGGCTAGGTTACAAAAACAGATTTTAAAAACTATTTAATTACTGCGTATAGCTCAAAAAAGCGTTTACATGTGACCGAGGTGCAGAGTAAGATAAATTAATCTTAAGATAAGTTGTAAAGTTACCATCCTTCCCTTTACTTATTTATTTTTTTAAGTTTATTTCTTTATTTTGAGAGACTGAGAGAGAGACAGAGAACGCCGAGGAGGGGCAGAGACAGAGGGAGAGAGAGAGAGAGAGAGTCCCAAGCAGGCTCCACACCATCAGCACAGAGCCCGACACGGGGCTCGATCCCAGGAACCGTGGGATCACGACCTGAGCGGAGGTGAAGCGTAGGTAGTGTTATGGACTGAGCCACCCAGGCGCCACACAAAGTTACTATCTTTGCCTTTAAAATTACTCACTATGTTATGAGGGTACATTTTTGGCCACTTGTACACCCCATTCGTCTCCAGACGCTCCCGGCTGGTCTTTAGCGTCTGTGCGTGCTTGCCTGAATCTCCTGTTACTGTGGTGGTTGGCAAACAGTGACGATTTCCATCATTCCTTCAGCAGTTATTAACTGGCATTCTCCTGTGAGGAAGAGCGTTTCCGTCTCGTTTGTTTCCATCAGAATAGACTCACCAATTGCGTGTTTATTCCATGAATTATAATTATTGTTAGTATTCATTTTGCTGCTCAAACGGAGCTCAGATAATCCTCTTTGTTTTCTGAGCATTTCCTTATTTTCTGGGACAACGGATGCCCCAGGTCTATCGCAAACCCTTCCTGCCGGGCCCTGGAATCGGCCTTCTCTCCTGGGAGCCCGGCTCTTTTTAGCGCTGAGTGGTGTTTCGCGACCGAGACCTGAGCTCTGGGTTTACTGACTGCAACTGCGGCATCTGTCGTTGCCTCCAGGCTGCGTCAGCAGACAGAGCTGGGACGCGTGTGGGTACACATGCACACTCACACGGGCATCAGTATTTACCTGAGTTCACCCTGATACGTCCCTGTCTAATACGACACTACAGAGTTCATTCTAGCCTGACTCCTTTGACAGTGAGAAGCCCCACTCCCCTGTCTCTGTATTTCTCGCCCTTTGTGCGTAGCTCTGTGCCCCTGGGCCCCCGTCAGACTTCCTTCTAAGGTCCCGGCCACTTCCTTGTCCCACCTGTGTCTTCTGCCTGCTGATCACCTCCTTGGCCCCAGGCCCCAAAGCCCTGCTGGCCCTGGCCCCTTGAAAGGGAGAGCAGGGAGAGGAAGCAAACCCATAAATATGTTTTTTTTTAAGTTTCTTCATTTATTTTGAGTGAGAGAGATAACACAAGTAGAGGAGGAACGGGGGGGGGGGGGGGGGGGGGAAGAGAGAGAGAGAGAGAGAATCCCCAAACAGGCTCTACACTGTCAGCACGGAGCCCGATGCGGGGCTCAAACTCACAAACTGTGAGATCATGACCTGAGCAGAAATCAAGAGTCAGACACTTAACCAACTGAGCCGCTCAGGTGCCCTCTGATGATTATGTCTTTTTATTTTATTTTATTTTATTTTATTTTATTTTATTTTATTTTATTTTATTGTTTTTGTTTTAACGTTTATTTATTTTTGAGACAGAGAGAGACAGAGCATGAACAGGGGAGGGGCAGAGAGAGAGGGAGACACAGAACCGGAAGCAGGCTCCAGGCTCCGAGCTGTCAGCACAGAGCCCGACGCAGGGCTCGAACTCACAGACCGCGAGATCGTGACCTGAGCCGAAGTTGGACGCTCAACCGACTGAGCCACCCAGGCCCCCCTGATGATTATGTCTTAAAGAGAAGAAAAGGGGCACCTGGGTGGCTCAGTGAGTTAAGCCTCTGACTTCAGCTCAGGTCATGATCTCGCGGTTTGTGGGTTCAAGCCCCACGTCGGGCTCTGTGCTGACAGCTCGGAGCCTGGAGCCTGCTTCCGGTTCTGTGTCTCCCTCTCTCTCTGCCCATTCTCTGCTCATGCTCTGTCTCTCTCTCTCTCTCTCTCTCAAAAATAAATAAACATTAAAAAAAAATTAAAGAGAAGAATAAAAGGGGAGGGAGGGAAGGGCAGGGCTGACTGGTTTTTAAGGAGACACATCCTGGGGTCCCTCCTAGGCCATATAGTTGAAGAGGGATTTCTAGATCTGAAGTTGGCCTCCAAAGCTCTTCCCAAACAGGACTATCCCCTCCTTTTTCCTCATCAAGGGACACTGACATCAACCAAGTTACCAAAACCAGAGATCTGGAGCGTCCTTCCTGGCTCCTTGTCCCTCACCGACCCCTCCCTGGCTGCTCCGGGCACAGCTCTGGCTCCATCCTGGCCCCTGGCCCTCCACCACACCTCCCCCGTTTAAGCACCAGAGTGGGGCTGCTAGGCTCCCCGCCCTGCAGACTCTATCCTGCCCTACACTAACTGGCCAAACTGACATTTTCAAAAATGTGAATCTGATCAGGTACACACGCACACACTTTTAAATGTCATTAGTAGGGGCGCCTGGGTGGCGCAGTCGGTTAAGCGTCCGACTTCAGCCAGGTCACGATCTCGCGGTCTGTGAGTTCGAGCCCCGCGTCAGGCTCTGGGCTGATGACTCGGAGCCTGGAGCCTGTTTCCGATTCTGTGTCTCCCTCTCTCTCTGCCCCTCCCCCGTTCATGCTCTGTCTCTCTGTCCCAAAAATAAATAAAAAACGTTGGAAAAAAAAAAAAAATTTAAAAAAAAATAAATGTCATTAGTGGCTCCAAATCAATTTTAGAACAAAATCCAAACTCTGCAAAGCCCCAAAGGTCTCTCTGCTTCCTCCTTCTTCACCCAAGTTGGGGTCTGCAATTCTTAGGAAGAGGTTTTGAGAGAGAGAAGGTTGTAAAGGATTGAGAACAACCCCGAGGGCAGAAGGAAGCCAAGGAGAGAAAACAGAGGGGAGGCAGAGGCGGTGGCCAAAGGGAGGTGGGTCCCAGCTGCGGCTGGGACACTGGACAGCAGTGTCCAGCCCCTGCTGAGCTCCTCTCTGAGTAGACGAAACGCTGCTGGACCTCAGAGGTCAGGAGGTGATGCCCCAGAAACGGAGGCTGGGCCTGGACGTTACCCCTCCCTCTGCTCCATTGGCACGGTGCCTCAGGGGATGTGTGGGAGCCCCGGGTCTGGGGGGCCGCGAGGCCTGGGCTGAATCCAGCCCTGCCCCCACTGCCCCTCTGAGGCCTCCAACGCCTCTCCAGCCTCCAAGGGAAAATGGGGACAACAGTGACACCGGCCTCCCCACAGCCCTCCCGGCCCCTTCTTCACAGCAGCCAAACGGTATCGTCACCTGCTCAAGAACCTCTAGTGACTTTCTCCCTGAACTTAAATGAAATGCTTTGCTGTAGTGGGATAACGAACACTTTCTCGTCCTCTGCGCGGTGACTGCATATGCTTGTTAATTTAAAGCGATTGTATATGCTTGTTAATTGGCGGAAGCTTGAGGAGGGGGCCCCTTGCAGCAGCGGCTTCCTGGCTCCCCGTCGGATCCCACTCTGCTCCCTGTGCTGGCTTCCTCCTGTGTGTTAGGGCTCTTTCGGTTCCCCATTTAGAGATCCCAGACAGTGCTGAAGTTAAAGTTACCCCCTGGGAAAGTTTAGCCCATCCAGCGCTCTGGCCTCCCTGCCCTGCTCGCCCTTCCTCCGGAGGGTGTCTGAAAGTCGCAGTTATTTCTGGACATACCACATTTCTCAGAGTGCACAGCCCTGAGTCTCCAACAGACTGGATGTACAGCTGCCCTTTGTCGTAAAGACCCTGGTGGTAAAAAAAAAAAAAAAAAAAAAAAAAAAAAAAAAGACCCTGGTGGTGGTCTCTTCCTGAGCCCTGGGGCTGGGGCTGGCCATCTTCCCTTGCTGTACCTTCCCCAGGAGCACTGTACCTGGGTGAGCTCAGGGGCCAGGTGGTGGGGGAAGAGGCGTTTCCCTGCAAGGCCCAGCCTGGCAACCCGCATCTCTGTTTCCTTCTGCAACTTTTCAAACGCGAGGCCTGTTTTATGCCATGAGCACATCTCCCCAAACAGAGGTGGGGCGGGTCATCACCCTTGAAGGGGCTTCAGGGACTGTTTGAGGCTGAGCCAAGCAGGGTCCCTTTCCTTCTAGGACTTAGAAACTTGTGGGGAGGCAGGCATCGCTGGGTGTGGGGACGAGGGCTTTGTGGAAATGCTAGTGCTGGAAAGTGCCTAGAACATTCCAGAGACGAGATTGTAACGGAGACAGAAGAGACCGGTGTTTTGTTTCACCGTCGAAACTACCCCCTACCATATTTTTTCCTGTGTGACTTTTGGTGATGAACATAAATTCATGTCCGTTCTGTCGCTCCCACAAATCCCAAGAGGCGCCTGTCTGCTCTGTACCCACACGCCGTAAGTTGACAGGCTGACCTAGCGCGGGAGATGCTTCGCTCTTTGCATTTTCAAAGTCGAGCTGGTATGTGCTCTAGGTGTCTGCCGAAGAGAGAAGGAACTCACTCCTGGTGGCAGGGGAGTCGCCACAGAGCGGAAAGCCGGCCATCCATTGGCAGTACCCTGGGGAGGGTCTATAATCACGTGGGGCTCACGCTCTCAGTGCAAGTCTAACGTGGGGCTTCAGGGTTTCTCTGTTTCAAAATGACTCGATAAATCTGCTCAGGAAGGCAGTGGCTGCGGAATGCGGAACGAAGTCTGGAGGCCCCAACAATCAAGGATGGAGGGCAGCCCCCCTTCCCGGAAAGCACGGCCGGTTCCCTCTGCCCTTGCGAGCGCTGCCTTCCCACTGCTTCCCTGGGGGCCCACCCCACCGCCTGCATGTGCCGAGGCTCTCCCGGTAGAGCCCACCTTCGCTCCCTCCCCAGCCCTGGTTTCCAGCTGGTGGAGGGGAGGCACAGCCACGTGAGGGTGCAGGACGGCCTGTCCTGGCCACAGAGGGCCGCAGCTCCTGCCGGACAGCCCTCTTGGGGTTCCTACACCTGCCCCACTTCGTGGGTGGTGCCACAGGGCGGCAGCTGCTCCCCTGTTGCTGGCTCCGGAAGGCTGTACCCCTCTCATTGGTATCCCTGAACCCCCATCCACTAAATTCTCCCCCAAGGCCCTGATGTCACGTGACATCCGGCTCCTGCCAGGACCTGAATGATACATACAACAGACTTCTTGTCAGCATTTGTATGTGCAAGTGGTTGGAAAGGCAGCACTTTTGAGGGAGGGCTGTGGTCCTGGGTGGTGAGGGGGGAGACCTCCCCACTGCCAACACCGCCCCACCCTGTTTCTTCGCATCCCCCTGCCCCGGACCCACATCGGGTCCTCTCTGACCATCTCTCCTGGCTCCAGATACCCGGCTCCTACCCCGACTCCACCAGAGCAAGTCCACAGGGTACGTGGTAACGTGGATATGAACGTGACCTGGCCTCTATCCCCGAGGGACCTCAGTGTTCCTGCTGGCCCATGGTCAGCGCCCTGTTCACCTGGAAGCCCCGACAGCTGACTCCCTGCTCCTGTCATTGACTTGACAGTGTTTGCTAGGTGGCCCCCAAGTCTGGCTCTCCTCTGAGCAGCCCCATCCCCTTGCTGGCCACACCACCCCACCCTCTTGGCTACCCTACCTGAGTGGAGAGCGTTTCTAGGTCCAGCTGAGGAGCAGGAAGGCCACAGCTGGGCTGCTCCTTTCTGTGCCTGCCAGGTGGGGACGCCCACCTCCTGTCTGCGCTGCACTCCTCACCCCTGCACCCCACCCTCAGCCTGGGCCAGCTCAGGAGCTTATATAATCCTGGGCACCCTGACCTTTTTCTCTTCCTGTTGCTGTTCTAGAATGTGCTTTGAACATAAGTTATTCCAGGAGTCTCTGCAAACCCCTTCAAATCTCAGTGCCAAGAGCAAATACTGATGAGAACAGTTCCTCCTCCGGAGAGACCCTGACTTTGGCCTAATTGGCATCCTGCCATCCACGTTTCCTCCGCGTCTGTGCTGCCTGTTGAGACAGGCTGCTCCCTGTTGACCCACACGTGCACAGCGTGTCTTCACTCCGCGTGGGATCTGCTGCGTGTAGACCTGCCCCCTGGCGAGCGCCCCATGCCTTTCCTGGGTGCTTCCCTCTCAGGAGTGGTGGGGGAGGTGCAGGAAGGCATCCCCTCCCCCCAGGAAGCAGTGCCTTTCAGTGACCACTCACTGGCTTGCGCACCCATCCCCGAAGACAGTCCTTGAGGCCTGGGCTCAACCTTCACCATCTACCTTCCTGGGTTTGCCAGGCCCTGGCTCCCTGGCCTCTGTGAACCGTCCAAACACAGGCAGGGTCCGGCATGTCTCTCCCGCCAACAGCACTCTGCATCTGCTTCTGGCTGCCTGGTCCTCCCACCTGCCTCCTGCCTCCTGCCTCACGGGATCTGTAGGGATTAGATTCATGTTAGGGGGCCCTGTTCCTCTGCATGCTTAAGACACTGTATTTCATCAGTTCTAAGACGCTTATTTTCTCACATTGAACATTTCTGAAATAAAACGTGTCCATGCTTAATGGCGGATCGTAGTTTACGCGTTAGCCTTTTTAGGGCTATGCGTAATAACATGGGTCTTAGCATCGATGCCTCTTAAGTCCCACCTCCAGCGTGCCCCCCTCAGACACACATTCCTGGCAGAGAACCCTCCTCCACACTCACGTATGAGCCGTTTCCCTTTGGCTTTCTTTGGTGGTTTCATATCCTTGTTCCGTACGCCTAAAAGCTTGTCGTCCATTAGCTGCAAATTCTTTGGCAAGGTGACGCTCACCACGGCTGCTTTAATGGAAGCGAGTTCATCGATCTTGCATCATGTCAGATTATTGTTGTTATTCTGCTCATTTTTGGTTTTGAACCTATTCTTGTTGCTTTTGAGAAGGTCTGCTGCTCAGAGATCTCTGGTTCCATAATGTTTGAAAGAGACTGCTTAACATGGGGCTTTGTGACAATAGGGAATTTATTGAAAATAATCTTTAAAAAAAAAACCTTTGTTAAACTATAAATTTACTAACTGGCTTAAACAGCACAGTCACACACACATAGCCTCACGTACAGATTTACACGCGTGTGGTGCAAATGCACAAACGAATACACTTGGAGAGACAGAGAGGCCAAGTGGAGAGCCGAGGCGAAAGTCAGGTGGATTCTTGTTGAAGGCAAATGCATCCTCACTACGGCATGGGGTTAACCACCAGGAGCAGGGCCTCAGGGACGGGTCTGAGTCCTGGTCTGTTCCCAGAGGTCTGGGTCTTTCCCGGTCTGGGTCATGCTGCTTCGTTTGCTATCGCAATCCCACTTACCTATAGCCCTTCGTGAAGACCTCCAGTCCAAGCAGCCACCCCCAGCCTCCCACGTCAGTCCCAACCATGCTGGAGTAATGGGTACCTGACTTGGAGGTGGGCAAGTCAGGATGGTCCAGCCACACTAAGCCAGACCCCCTGCGTTCGCCCACCTGGCAGGCTTTCCATCCCCCACCCTATTGTCCTATTGGCCTTCCTTCCCACCTGTGGTCAGTCCCAGCCCCTTCAGCAAGAAGGCTGCTGGCAGCCCCCAGGGGAGTGATGGCACCTTCTCAGCTTATTGTAAAATTCCATGACTGCCAGCGGGCGCCTGGGTGGTACAGTCAGTTAAGCACCCGATTCTTGATTTCATCTCAGGTCACGATTTCACGGTTCATGAGATCGAGCCCGACATCAGGCACTGCGCTGACAGCATGAAGCCTGCTTGAGATTCTCTCTTTCCCTCTCTCTATGCCCCTCCCCTGCTTGTGTGCACTCTCTGCCAATATAAATAAATAAACATTTTGAAAATAAATAAATAAAATTACATGACTGCCGTGGACAAGATGGGTGTTATGAAAACGCAGGTGAACTTAGTGTTAGGACCCAGATGGCTGTGCTCTGACTCCAGGGAACCCCGCCCAGAAAGGGGCGTCCTTTTGTATCATCCCTGTGCCCACCAACAGCCTGGTCCCTTTCCCCTGTCCAGCTGCACCAGGGTCACTGCTCCTCCCCAGAGCCCGGCTACATCTCCCTCCTCCACCCAGGGCAGCAACCCCACTCAACCGCTTCTTGGCTGGATCCGGAACACCCGGCCTCACACTGTCCACATTTGCCCTCTGTGCCAGAGGGAGGGAGAAGTCCAAGATGCCTCTGGGTTTCTGGCTATGTCAGTGGGGACATGATGCTGCCATTCCTTGAGACAGGGAGCACGAGGAGAGGCAGGCAAGGTACTGGACAGGAAGGGTGCACAGGACTTGGGGACACGGTGGGTTAGGAGGGTAGGGTACTGCATTCAAGAGAAGGTGAGTCTCCTTGTGGTTCTCACATCCAGCCCTGCCGCCTGATAGCTTCTTGGTATGGGCGGGGCCTCAGTGGGTGGGGCCTCCATTAGCCATGCTGGCTGCCCAAGGCCCACCTTGAATTTTTTGCTGGAGCCACTGTACAAGCAAGAGGAAGGAGACCTGGCCCCAGGGCATTTGAACAGCACTGCAGAATCACCTGCTGGCTCCTCTGTCATCAGCAACAGAGATATAAATCAGGGAAAAATACTGTGCTGCCTCACCATTTTTCTGAGTTTTGATAAAACAGAATTTTAACAAATGAAAATATTAAAATTAAAGCAAAACAATTGCCAGAATAGATTGCCTTGTGTTTAAAGATAAATTATCTTGGGGGGGGGGGGCGCGGTGAGAGGAAATAAAAATAATTCCCCAACAGAACACACATATACACACAGTCTAGAAAAACTTATTCCCATGTATTAAAAGTGGGTCTCGGGTGCCTGGACATCTCAGTTGGTTGAGCATCCGACTTTGGCTCAGGTCATGATCTCATGGTTTCTGGGTTTGAACCCCACATTGGGCTCTGTGCTGACAGCTAGGAGCCCGGAGCCTGCTTCAGATTCTGTGTCTCCCTCTCTCTCTGCCCCTCCCTCACTCACACTCTGTCTTTCTCTCTCTCAAAAAAAAAAAAATAAATTAAATTAAATTAAATTTAAAAAAAAGTAGGTCTCTTGGGGTTTGGGACTACAGGTGAGTTCTTTTTTTAAAAAAGTCTGTATTTTCTAATTTTGCCATAATGAAAATGTATTACTTGTATAACCAAATGCTTTTTAAAATAAAAGTTAAAAAAAAACAAACAAAGAAAAAGAATCTTTAAGACTGTCCTATTTGTGCCTTTTGCAGACTGGCTCTTGGGGCTGCTGGTTCCAGGATGTGAGGGTGTGGGCGTGGTGGACAGACACCGCGTGGGAGCCCAGGGCTTTTTCTGGATCGAGGTCACTCCCTCGGCCTTGTTGGTCTCTGCTACAGGTGGCCTTTGTGGTTAGGTGATGTCCCAGCCAGTTCAAATGTGTTTCTGTTTGGGGTTCTGTCCTCAGGCGTCCGAAGGTGTCCCCATGAGGTTCTTCACCAAGCTGGACCAGCTCATCGAGTTTTACAAGAAAGAAAACATGGGTCTGGTCACCCACCTGCAATATCCAGTGCCCCTGGAGGAGGAGGACGCAGGTGATGAGCCAGAGGAGGACACAGGTAGGAAGGGGTGGAAGGGAAGGCAGGAGGGGGACAGGGAGCCTCTAAGCACTATGGGGGGAAAGCCCTGGGATGTTTCTTTCACTACAAGGCCTTGCAGATTAAGTGAGTCTGATTATCAGAAGGGGAGAGGGTGACGTGGTGGCTAAGGACGAGCTAGCAAGGTAGCTCTGGGGTCAGACAGACCTGGGTCAAACTTCCTGTTCCCCAGCTTCATAGCTGTGTGACCTTGGGCAAACTACTTAACCTCTCTGAACCACAGACTTCTCTTAAAGAGACAGTAAAAATAATATGTACCTGTCAGGGTGTCACCAAATGAGTCAATGAATATAGCACACAGTAAGCACTCAATATATGCAGCTATCATCCTCATCAAAATAACTAGCTGCATTTCACTGTAAAGAGAATGGATGAGGAAATACTTGTAACTAACTGGAAGGCCTGTGAGAGAGGTGTTTCTTTATATCATCTCTAAAAGGAAAAAACAGTAGAGCCCCTAAAAAGTCTGTGAGAGTCAGGCCTCCCCTTAAAACCGTGGAGGGCCACAGACCAGTCAAACAGGAGCCCGGCAGAGGACCCTGCAGCACAGAACCCCACCTGGACGGCACCCTTTTCGCCTCAAAAGTTCGCTTTCTGGGGCGCCTGTTCAGCTTAGTCAGTTAAGCGTCCGACTCTTGATTTCAGCTCAGGTCATGATCTCACGGTTTGTGGGTTCGAGCCCCACACTGGGCTCTGCACTGACAGTGTGGAGCCTGCTTGGGATTCTCAGTTCCTCTCTCTCTGCCCCTCCCCTGCTCGTGCGCTCTCTCTCTCTCTCTCTCTCTCTCTCTCTCAAAATAAATAAATAAACGTTTAAAAAAAAAAATTACTTCCTAAAAGAAAACCTGAGATAAGTAACTGAGCCCCTCAACTGGTCAGGATTCCTCCTAAGTCCCCAGGGCCTGGAAACAGGTCCCCTGGACTTGCCCCCCCTAAGAGGGGGTAGGTTAGACCAGAGATGCTGAGGTCCCTGGGCTGGCTCCCACCCTGTCCCTGCAGGCTGCTGCCCGCCATGTGCTGGGCGCCCTTTTCACCCCACTCCCACAGGCTGGCTTGTGGGCCACAGGCCCATCTTCCTCCTGACTTCCTGGGGACCCACTCTGAGTGGTTGCATAGTTCATAGGCCGCCTCAGCAGAGGATAAACTCTGAGGAGCAGAGTTCTCTGGGCCAGGCAGAGTGTTGGAAAAGGACCGAAGCTCCGTGGAGACTGAGACAAGGCCCAGGCAGCCCGTGTCCCTTCTCACCTCCCTCCGCTGAGTAAGAGGTGCCCTCATCTGAAATAGCCCCAGATGACGTGTTCCCGGGTGAGTCCAGGGTCACTCACCTGCTCCATGCCACGGCCACATGTCCCCCGGCTGTCCCCAAGGCCTCGGCCTTGATGCTGAGAAGCCGTCCTGCAGAAATGCCCTTCACACGCTGGTGTCCTCACTCCCCGCACACCTTGATGGCTTTCCGGGGATGGCCGTCTGGAGAAAGACCCCGGCACCCTCACTAGCAGCTGGGAAGAGAAACCCAGTCTCGTGACGGCTGGCTTCACTTCCCCAAAGGAGGCACAGTTGTGGGCTTGAACCCAAGCAGTGTGGCAGTCACCCCCTCCGCCCAGTCCAGGGGTCTGATTTGGCTCAGGTCTCAAGGTGCTGCCAGTCCCCCAGGGCTCAAAACGCACTCATATCACCGAAAGAACCCCAGGCCACAGAGAGTGTGATGAGCTCATCCTTTAAAGATAATGTCCCCGGGGCAGCCCGGTGGCAGGGGGCCCTGGTGTGGCCATTCGATGTGGGAGGAGGCCCCAGACAGGAGGTCTTGGACCCAAGGGGCTCGGATCCCTCGTCCATTTGTGCTGTGCACAGGAGAGCAGTTCTCCTGAGGGTGAATGTGCAGGAGTCCTTTCTCCCAGGCCAAATTCAAGTTGTTTGTTTTATACTTCAGTTCTCTGGGTGAAGGAGGCCCTCGCATTCTTTATTTGTCTCCTAGGGTATGGTGGGGAGAGAAGGAGCAGCAGAAGCTGGAGGGAAAGCAGAGGAAGGGAGGCCGGGGTGGGAGAGAGAGGAGCCGGGCCTGCTTGCTCCCCACCCTTGCGCCTCCTGTCTGGGGAACTGGGCCTGTGCCCCATCCAGGGCCCCTGCCTCAGCCCTGAAAGCTGGCCTTCCCGCTGAGGCTGCTGGCTCCACCTGTCCAAGGCCAGCAGCCCTGCCCGGTGCCCAGCTGGCGGGTGTTTGCTGAGCGCCTCAATGGGCCAACCTAGCCGCACGGCCAAAGACTTCTAAGACCGGGCCCCTGCCATCAGCAGGCCCCCCATCTAGTCAGGGAGCAGAGACAGAGGGGACCATGCAGGCACAGATGGGGTCTGTAACTGGGCGCAGCGGCCTGGACCCCCTCCCCGACACAGGAGGGGTCACTATGCCAGAGACCCTCTGTAGCGGGGGGGTGACCCTGAGAGAAGCGAGTGCTCAGACCAAATGGCGTTCCTGCTCTTCTCTTGAGTAGAAGGGGTCCTGTCCCCTCCTGAGCTGCCACCGAGAAACATCCCTTTACCTGCCGGGCCATGTGAGGCCAAGGAGGCCCCTGCTTCCAGCGAGAATCTGAGAGCCACCGAGGATTGGAAAAGCTGGTCGAGCCTGTCCGAGCTATTGTTTCAGCGACTGCAGAGCATAGACACTAGTGGGTGAGTCCCTCCACCACGTGGCTCGAGTCTCAGAGGCCCGCCTCCGTCCCCACCACGCCCGGCTGCCTGGCAGGAGCTGGTTATGGACGGACGAGCGGTCCTCCACTGCAGAGGCCTGGTCCAGATGTCAGGGGCCTATGCTGTGATCCCCTGCCCGGGGCTCGCCGTGAACCTCACGTGGCATCCTCTTGCATCACAAATATCGCAACTGCCGTGGGATCCATGGAGTCCGATGGGCCACAGAGGGTTCACTGCAGGCTGGACCTGCCACGTGGCCCTTTCCTACTCTGGGCCCAGCTCCGAGGGGGCCACCTTGGTCACCCGTACATCGGCCAGATCAGTGTCTCTGTGTATGGTATGGGCTGTGATCTACACCGCACGCCTCTCCTTTCTCCGTGGGACATGCAGTCATTCTAATTCTTTAGAATCTCCTTGATCTGAGTCCAGGCTCCCGGGGTCTTGTCCCGTATGTAGGCCCACACTGGCTCCTACGGGTCCGTGTCGATGAGATCCTGCAGCTTCCTTGCTGTGTCCTCCTGTGTCTCTCTTAGCAGGCCCAACACTTCCCCTGCTGGATGGTAGCAAGTGGGGGTATCATGTGGGAGGGGTGGGAGTTGTCTTACAGACCACAGGCCCTTGAGTACAAGACCGGCCAGGGCGGGTGGCCTTAACAGGAGGGAGCTCTCTGAGGGGAAAGATGCCCCAGTGCCCAGCACATTGCCTGGCACGGAGGAGGACTGCCCAGGTGGTGCTGAATGAGCTAATAAGTTAGTACGCGGTGACTTCCGTGCATTAAGAACCTTAAAAATATGTTTTTTTCTTTGTTTCTTTGTGAGAAAAAGGCCCCCTCGAAGAATATCGAGGGGCTGATGCAGGGCTAATTAGCTTCAGGGCTAATGCAATCTCTCTAGCCTGAAGGATCAGTGAGGACAGCTCTCCCACCATCCGATTTGGCAAAATACAGAGGAAATGCCTGAAAGTACACACGAGCCGCCTGGTTGCTACGCTACCTGGTGTTGTTATATTTCCACTTTGAATACCCCTGGATTCTTCTGTAGGCCCACCAGGTCACATCCTGTGTGCACTCCTTGAATGACTTGTGTTGCCCCTGAAATAGCTAAATCCCCGATGTTTTTAACCTGTCGAGGTGTTATCACCACTACTCCCTCCTTGTGTGCACATAACAACTACTTAGTAAACCATTCCGTATAGAGCCATCGTGCAGTTTCCACGAGGGTCTGTTTCTCTCCAGGGTTAGATGCTAAATGGACTGAGCTCCTTGGGGAAATAGGCTCCCGACTCCCTGGCATGTCCTGGTCAGTCCCTCCTCTCTAGGGACAGGTGCTCTCTGGGGCCGCCCGGCACAGTGACACAGGACGAGGTGTGCAGCCTCGAGAGAGAGGGCAGGGGGCGGCTGGGGGCTTGTGTGCTCTCTGTTTCTGCTCCTCAGCTAACACATGGCAGCGGGGCACTCCTCACACTTCTGCTGGGAGCTGGGGATGAGTAAATGGAGCACAGTGGTGGGACCATGGAAGCAAGGGCTTGTCCTCTGTGCTCTTCTGGGTCATGGAAGACTGAGATTCTGCCTTGTGTTTTATTTTTTTTTTCAACGTTTTTTATTTATTTTTGGGACAGAGAGAGACAGAGCATGAACGGGGGAGGGGCAGAGAGAGAGGGAGACACAGAATCGGAAGCAGGCTCCAGGCTCCGAGCCATCAGCCCAGAGCCTGACGCGGGGCTCGAACTCACGGACCGCGAGATCGTGACCTGGCTGAAGTCGGACGCTTAACCGACTGCGCCACCCAGGCGCCCCTGCCTTGTGTTTTAAAGTCAGTCTGTTTTAGGGCGCTTGGGTGGCTCAGTCGGTTGAGTGTCCGACTTCGGCTCAGGTCATGATCTCACGGTCCGTGAGTTCAAGCCCCGTGTCGGGCTCTGTGCTGACAGCTCAGAGCCTGGAGCCTGCTTCAGATTCTGTGTCTCCTTCTCTCTCTGCTCCTCCCCCACTCTCGCTTTGTCCCTGTCTCTCTCTCAAAAACAAAATAAACATTAAAAAAGTAAATAATAAAGTCAGTTTGTTTTGCATGGAAAATAGCTTTTTACATGAAGGACTGCCTTTTGATTATTCTTCGCTATAAGACAGCCTGCACAGTCTTTTGTGCAAGTTAATTAGATCTAATCAGGCCATAGTTAATAGTTATTATGAGACTGCTGAGTGAAATCAGGCTTCTCTGATAAACAGAGTTCGCATCTTTATGTGAACACTTTCCTACGACGAACGTCCTAACAAATACAGCTTCCTATAACAAGCACTCGTGGTCTCAGAATTATGAGTCAGTAGTCTTTGGAACCGTTAAAATACGTACCTTACTGCCGTGGGAGTGACTTTGTCCTTTTCAGAGACAGACTCAGGCAGAAACTGGATTTTTATGATGTCAAGACCCAGAATGAGTGTAGATTAACCTTCAATGTGATGACAGCTGGTGTGTAAATAGGTGCTGACTTCTCACTCTAAGTCAGTCCGAATGGCCAATGGCCGAGGGCCTTTCTCATCTTAAGAGCAACAGCTTTCCAGTCTTTCAAAGATCCTGTGGAAAACACCTGTGACCTCTAGCACCAACCTGATTATATGTCAAGGCTGGAACAAAGATTTTTAAAGCTTGTAATAATTTTTTCACACAGGCAGATCAACAACCTTTAGTCTCAGTTTGCTCATTTGTAAAATAGGAATAATAACAATAATAATAATAATAATAATAATAATAATAACTGCCTCCTAACATTGGTTTGGAGACTAACAGGGAAATGGGGCATTAAGTGCTTAGCAGAGTGAGTGCAATGCTATTTGAATCATTACAGGAACGAAGACTCTAAAGTAACCCAGGGCGGGGGCAGGGGGGTGGCAGGAGGGGGAATGTGCTGGGAGAGAGGATACAGAGGGACCATTAGATTCACGTGATGGACCTGGTGCCACACAGCCTGGGCCCTGCCTCTGCTGGGCCGTCATGCACGGTGAGCGAGTCCTGCCTGCATGTACGTCGCCCAGAGATTGAGGGGCTTGGATCCAGACCCGGGAGGGCGAGGGCAGGGCACTGAGCCGGGCACCCTATTCCCAGCCCATCACTCACCACCGAGACTTCCCCTTGGAGCCCAGCACAGCTCAGAACATCCTAAACACAGAGCTCCAGGTGGCCTTTGACCGTGAATTTGGAGTTGGGAGGTGAGCTAGAACCATTTGCCAGCTCTACGCTAAGCATCACTCAGCCCCCAGGTGCTGTCTTTAAAGGTAAAGGAGGTAGGGAAACAAGTCAGTTGTACATTTTCCAGTTGTTTTGTCTCCTTTTTAAAGGATAAACATGTTTATGGAAATGTTTATTTCCAACCAGTATCACTTCCTTCCAAGTATGGGCTTGGGAAAAAGCCTTTATGGCAGGGTGAAGAGGCATCCTCCCTTGCCAACCCTTAAACTTGCCCAGACCTGCTTCTCGACCCTTTCCCTGAGACCAGGGGAACCATCCAGGAGCGTACACGTGTTCTGAAGGACGGCATCTCGGCCGAGATGCAGAGAATGATTTCTTCCTTTACGGTTGGTGTTTGCAGCTAAAGGAGCAGAAGCAGCATGTTTCTCTTTCTATTATTTTCAGGCTTCCCGAAGAGCATCTTAAAGCCATCCAAGATTACTTAACCACTCAGCTCGCCCTGGATTCTGACTTTGTGAAGACAGGCTCCAACAGCCTCCCTCATTTGAAGAAACTGACCATGTTCCTCTGCAAGGAGCTCTATGGGTAATGGCTCCGTGGGTGTGGCCATCCCCCAGGGGCGGGGACAGTGGGGACAGTCCCGGGGAAGAGATTCAGCTCATTAGAGTGAGCCGGGCTCTCCGCCTGGCTATCCAAATACCTCAGCTGTACTCAGAATAATAGGGCAGAGTTGGCAGAGGTTAGAAACCTTTGTGGTTGTTTCAAGGTTTTGTTTTCATGGTGTTTAAACTGTGGCTTTTTTTTTTTTTAACTGAAGTTAATTTGAGGCCAGTTGCTGTGGGAAGGGGTGAGTGGGAGCCCTTCCACACCTGCTCAGGATCCAGCAATAAGACTTTTGCACTGGCCCTCCTTCTGCAGCCAGCACCTCGGACAAGCACAAAAGGGCTCTGAGAGGAAAGAAATTAAAGTCAGCCAATCTTCTGCATGGTTGGGGACGGCCCAGGGTCGCCAGTTTTTTTGTTTTTTTTTTAAGGGAGCCAGGTCTCCAAAGCTTTCATTCTCCAATATTGAATTCATTGAATGACCAATTGGGAAAAATTCTGATTTTTTTTAGATTTTGAAAATTTTATGGTTTAACTTAATGTTAAAATTAACTTCAAGCTTCAGTACATTTTAATTGTTAGAAGCACAAAATTAAGGCTGCTGTGCTATCTGAAGAATTGACAGAGGGCTATTTTAAATACTTGGAAAAAAAAAAACCCGGAAAATACCATTCACAAGAAATCATAAGGAGCCAAAACAATCCCATTTTATTTTATTTTATTTTATTTTATTAATTTTTTTTTTCAACGTTTTTATTTTTGGGACAGAGAGAGACAGAGCATGAACGGGGGAGGGGCAGAGAGAGAGGGAGACACAGAATCGGAAACAGGCTCCAGGCTCCGAGCCGTCAGCCCAGAGCCCGACGCAGGGCTCGAACTCACGGACCGCGAGATCGTGACCTGGCTGAAGTCGGACGCTTAACCGACTGCGCCACCCAGGCGCGCCAAAACAATCCCATTTTAAATGAAGGGTCAACATTTTGGTGGGAAAAATGGCATTTCATGTGGGTGAGGCTTTTTCGGCCTATACCATTTCCTATGTATTTTATTATAAACTTACGGCAGCTCCAGAAAGAATCTTTCATCATCAGTAATCAAATTGAACTTTCCTCTGAAAGGCTCTTAAAAGCACAGTCAGTACAGTCGGGAAATTTAACAAATAATTTTCTTTGACAAATGGAGCACACTCATCAGATCGGCCAGTCGGGTTTTGTTTCAGTGAATTGGCTTTCAACTCATGTAGTTTCAGCCAAGTGGACCTAGAACCATTTTTATAGATTTGCTTGGAGAGATATTTTTCCACTTGATACTGTTGTTAGAAATCATGTCTCACTAGGAAACACACACACGTGCGCACACACACACACACACACACACACACACGGCACTTTTTCTTTGTAAGAGACACAGATTTATGATGACTGGGAACAAGCTTTTATTTCTGTTCCAGAGGAGATCCTGTTCTTTGCTGCTTCCTTGTGTGGGAGGAAGTACATCTCCAAGTCTCTCTGCTGGCTCCCACCCCCCCACCCCAGTCACTTCTAAGCCTTCCCCACCTCACTGCCACCTGCACTTTCCTGGATCTCAGTCCCCTCCCTTTCTGGACACAGCAACTTCCCCTGCGTGCCTGCCTCTCTGTGCTGGTGGGAAAGCTTCCTTGGGCTTCCTGCTTTCCCCGTCTCTCTTCACTGAACACTTAACTTCCGGCTAGAATTAGAGACACTGTGATGTATCTCACTGCACACCTGTCTGTCTTCACCCTCAGAGGCAAAAGCATTGGAAGACTTGGTTAACTGGGGGATGGAATTTTAGAAAATCTTACATAGAAGCAAAGTTATGTTTCCCCTTCCACACCTCTGAATGTGTGGGTTTCAAACTGCTTTGTCTGGAACAGGTCTTCAGTTCATTCATTCTGTCAGTCAATCATTTACTTAACCAATGTGTGTGGAGGGCCCCCCTCTGAACTTCTGGGTACTAGGATCCAGTAAAAACACAGTGCACAAGCCTTCTGTTCTTTGAGACCTTGTTGGAGCTGACGTCTCAGGAGCACCATAGTAGACTAAGTCTGTAAACAAAGATAATTTTAAGAAGCACTGTGACAAAATAAAACAGGTAAAAGTGACAGAGACATTGGGTGGGAGGGTGTCAGTGTCCTTTGGAGGTTAAGGAGGCCTCTCTGAGGTGGTGATAGAGCTGGGACCTTGGTGACAAGGGGCAGTTAGCCACCCAGCAATTTCGTGGAGGGATGTCATGAAGAAAGGTCCCGAGGCAGGAATGAGGCCAGCCTGCGAGGAACAGAAAGTCTGTGTGGCTGGAGCACAATGAGGGAAGGAAAGTGTTAGCGGCAGAGGCTGGGGACAGGCGGGTATGGGGTGGGCCAGACACAGGATGAATTTGAGTTCAGTCTGAATTTTAGATACATCACAAATACGTTTTTAGTGTAAGTATATGCCATGCAGTGCTGGGATATACTTATACTAGTAGATTATCCATTATTTATCTGAAATTCAAATTCAGCTGGATCTCCTGCGTCTTATCTGGCGGCGTTAGGCAGGAGCCACAGCAGGTACACCTCACAAGACTCGAGGTCTTACGGGATTGTGCCATGATCTGAGTTCCGGCTGTGGAGAATGGATCTCAGGAGGCTGACACAAAGCAGGAGAGCAGTTCCAAGCTCAGGGGCTGTGATGCGAGGGCAGTTCATGAGAAGGGAAGGCGGGGATGTGTCTGGGTTGCTTCCTGCTGAGTCCCGGGGTTTGGGACAATGCCTGGCACGTGGAAATGGCTGATAGATGTTAGTTCAGTATGATGACCCTGGACGTGGGGGTGTGCAGGCACTGACAGCAGTGTGACCTGGGGCATGTGTGGATGCTGGGGCTGGTATACATTTGCTGCCTGTTTGGATGCAGGATCGGGGGAGAGGAACGGAGGGCGACCCCTAGATTTTTGGTGTGAGCAGCTGAGTGGGTGGGGATGCCAGTTACTAAAAGTGGAGGTTGAGGAGGAGGGTGTGGAGCTGGCGGGGGGGGGGGGGGGGGACCTTTCTCAAGCTGCAGTGGGCTTGAAGCACTATTAGGCATCCCGCCAGCTGAACCACCAACCTTGGAGTTATGCCAGAAGCTTAGAACCCGGGAGACCTCAGGGCGGGATCTACATTTGGGACTCATTCGTGTAGTTGGCACTTAAAGCCTTAAAGAGACAGGTGGGGTGAGGTCACCACAGGGGGAAGGTGAATGGAGGAGAAGGGGACCCAGGTTGGACGTTTAGATGTGGGGTATAGGAAGGAGGAGCCGGAAGAGGGACTGAGTGAGGGTAGCACTGAAGATGACTAGGTCCATCCACTCAGACGGCCTGGCCCGACAGGAACGTCCCTAAGTGGGAAGGTGACAGAGAACTGAGGAGTGAGAAACAGGGCCAGAGCCTCCCCTGCAAAACGTCATGCTGAGTGTGCACGTCTGAACGTCAGCGGCACAAGGGCTCGAGGGCGATTTGTGACCCCAAGTTAGATTCCCTAGAACCAGACAGAAACTTTTCCAGAGAAAAAAAGAATAGAGAACAACGTCACCAGAGTCTGGAAATATTTGGTAATGCTTAAAATGGAGAAATGAGAAGAACTCCAAGTGGAATTTTAAAGCAAAATGTCCAAGTGTGGAAGAGGGTATTTTATCTATTAATGAGAGCAGGGTTAAGATTTTAATAGACAAATAAACCCGAAACAAAAATACGTCACCCGCATTACAACTGCTTCATTGGAGGCCATAAAAATAAACCCATAGTTTTCCAATCAAATCTGAAAATTAAATCACAAAACAGCAGAATGTCAGGGAAGTATATATAGAAAACACGGGAGAGCTAACTAAGCTTATAGAAAGAATGTGTGATAAAAAATTGTGATAGTCTTTGGAAAGAGGGCATTCATAGAGATTCAACTTAGAGCTGGTAGGATGGGCTCTCGAAGAAGCAGGAAAAAACAATGCATAATCAATGGCTAAGTATATAAAAGAAAAAAGTATTCCCAGGCTTATAAAGGACCTAAATCCAGGTATTGAGAAGCCTCATAAAGATCCAATTAGCAGAACAACCAAATAGCACCATCTAAATCTCTCTCTCTCTCTCTCTCTCTCTTTTTTTTTTTTTTTTTAACATTTATTTATTTTTTGAGAGAGACAGACCATGAGCAGGGGAGGGGCAGAGAGGGAGGAAGACACAGAATCTGAAGCAGGCTCCAGGCTCTGAGCTGTCAGCACAGAGCCTGATGTGGGGCTTGAACTCATGGACTGTGAGATCATGACCTGAGCTGAAGTCAGATGCTTAGCCGACTAAGCCACCCAGGTGCCCCTCTCTCTCTTTTTTTTTAATGTTTATTTTTGAGAGAGAGAGAGAGAGAGACAGAGACAGAGCATGAGCCGAGAAGGGGCAGAGAGAGAGAGAGGGAGACACAGAATCCGAAGCAGGCTCCAGGCTCTGAGGTGTCAGCACAGAGCCTGACGTGGGGATCAAACCCACGAACCGAACCGTGAGATCATGACCTGAGCTGAAGCCCCACACTTAACTGGCTTAGCCACCCAGGCGTCCCTAAATCTCTTCTTACAAAATTTCCAAACTACAAGGGAAGATGAATTCAGAAAGTAAATAATTATAAACAGCACCCTTACTTTAAAAAATGGCAATATGTAATATCATTCCCACTGCCTGATAATACAATATAAATTCTGAAGCAGTATCTCCAAGGAGAAGATCACTGACCTGGAATCAACGGAACATAGATGTCATTCAAGAGCACAGGGAGTCAGGGTGCCTGGGTGGCTCAGTCAGTTGCACGCCCGACTCTTAACTTCGGCTCGGGTCATGGTGTCACAGTTTGTGGGTTTGAGCCCCGCGTCAGGCTCTGCACTGACAGCACGGATCCTTCTTGGGATTCTCTCTCTCTCTTTCTTTCTCTCTGCCCCTCCCCCGCAAAATAGATAAATAAGCTTAAAAATAAAAAGAGCACAGGGAGTCTTTGCAGATTTTAAAACCTTGTAAAAATGTTCTAATCACATGTGTTTCCTTTAAAAAGGATCTGAGAATTTTTTTCCCAGAAATCTTAGAGTGCTGGTGGTCCTAAAAATAAGAGCCCAGCAGCTTACTGAGCAGCTGGATATGAATACACCCAAAGCAAAAGTGTTCATTCTGTACTCCCAGAACACAACATGACAAAAATAGAAATAAATAAGAAGACTAGCCACAACCACCCAACCACCTGCACACTTTCAGATAGCCTCTTAAATCACAGCTAAATTAAGGAAAGAACCAACACAAGGGGTACCCTTTATGGGTAGTGTGGGGGCACTGAGTAATCAGACCACCGCGTAGGAGAACTCTGTGTGGCACAGCCAAAGCACTACTTGGAGGAAAAGCCATAGCTTTAGATGCTCTGTTAGGAAAAAGGGGGTAGGATGAGTCAAACACACAAACTGAATCCAGACTGTGAGTCTCTTGAAGGTTATCATGGGTCAAGTCCTAATAGCCTTGCTATTTCCCACATCCAGCAAGTACCAGAAACATGTGTTTACTCAGTGCTCATGAACGGAGATTGAATGCGTGCCGAGTATGTGTCATGCACTGTTCCAGGGATGGAGACACAGCAGTGACCCACACAGAGTCTTTTAAGAGGTCTCTGTCTAGCAAATAAACAATAACAACAACTGTTAGAGGGGGTATGGTCAAAATAAAATCAGAAATAAGGAAAACAGTCAGTTACCATTTTAAATATTAGATGGGCGCCTGGGTGGATCAGTCGGTTGAGCATCCGATTTCAGCTCGTGATCTCCCAGGTCTTGGGTTGGGTTTGAGCCCCACCTTTGTGCTGACAGCTCAGAGCCTGGATCCTGCTTCGGATTGTGTGTCTCCCTCTTTCTCTGCCCCTCCCCCACTCGCTCACGTGCATGCTCTCTCTCTCAAAAGTAAATAAACATTAAACAAATTTAAAAAAAAAATTGGAGGGGCGCCTGGGTGGCGCAGTCGGTTAAGCGTCCGACTTCAGCCAGGTCACGATCTCGCGGTCCGTGAGTTCGAGCCCCGCGTCGGGCTCTGGGCTGATGGCTCGGAGCCTGGAGCCTGTTTCCGATTCTGTGTCTCCCTCTCTCTCTGCCCCTCCCCCGTTCATGCTCTGTCTCTCTCTGTCCCAAAAATAAATAAAAAACGTTGAAAAAAAAAATTTAAAAAAAAAAAAAAAAATTGGAAGCATAAGAGACTTAGTAATCGGCATTAAAGATTTGCAAATCAAGAATACAGTGCACGGGGATGGGACGCCTGGGCGGCTCAGTCCGTTGAGTCCGACTTTGGCACCACTAAACGAGAGAGGGGAAGTGTCCATGAGCTGCGGTGACAGCTCAGATCCTGCTTCAGATTCTGTGTCTGCCCCTCTCTCTGCTCCTCCCCTGCCCACACTGTCTGTCTCTCTCTGTCAAAAATAAATAAACATTAAAAAGGAAAGAAAAAATTTTTTTAATTAAAAAAGAACATGATACACATTGACATGGCTACAGATCTTCATATTATAGTTTAAATGGAACAAATATTTTACATACAATATGAAACATAAAAATTACCATGCGTGCCCTCCTTTGAAATTTCAAGAAGCAAATGATGACCATAATCTATAAATTATTCCTGAATGGCAAAAATCACCTAATTCAGTCTTCAAGAAAAATACAATAGTCAAGATAGCAGCCTGAAATAAAACGGTATCCATTTATTAATATAAATGTTTAATATTTCAGTAATGTTTTAGTATATATAATTTAGTAATATGAAGAATGGAGGCTTAGATAAAGAGCTCACTTCAAAGAAAAGTCAACATAAAACACCATCATGTAGTAGATTAAAAGATGAAAGAATCATTTGCATAGGTATCCTAACAGATGTGTGATTTTTAAAAAGTCATTTCTGGGGTGCCTGGGTGGCTCAACCCAGTTGAGCATCCAGCTCTTGATTTTGACTCAGGTCACAATCCCAGGGTTGTGGGATCGAGCCCCAAGTCTGCCTCTTCTCTGAGCTTGGGCCTGCTTGAGATTCTCTCCTTCTCTCTCTCTCACTCTCTCTCCCCCTCTGCCCCTCTCCCCCACTCACTCTCTCTGTTAAAAAAAAAAAAAGTCATTTCTAATTTTAAAGCATTTTGCAAATGGAATAGAGGGGTACTTCCTTAGTAATGCAATAGGTGTCAATGTAAAACCAATTACACTCGACAGGGAAACAGTAAAATCATTCTATTAAACATTCTAACAAAAGAGAGGCACCTGGGTGGCTCAGTCAGCTAAGCGTCCAACTTTGCTGACTTTGCTGACTTTGGCTCAGGTCATGATCTCACAGTTTGAGTTCAAGCCCCGCATCAGTCCATCAGCCTGTCAGTGCAGAGCCTGCTTTGGATCCTCTGTCCCCCTCTCTCTGCCCCTCCCCTGCTTGTGCTTTCCCCAAAATAAATAAATACTAAAAAAAAAAAAATTTTTTTAACAGAAGAAAAAGGTGCCCTTTATCATCTGGTTTCATGTTGTATGGGAAATTTTGGCCAAAGTAAGATGAGAAAAAGAAGGGACCCTAACCAACACTCCTAGACACATCTGGGAGCCAGTCAGATTTGTCAAGATTTTACAGTTTAAAAATAGAAGGAAAACCAGCATCATTCTTAGAAAACCCTAAGGATTCAGCTTGTGTATGTGTATTTGTGTTTTTAGGAAAACATTTTTAAAAAGGAGAACCATGAGGGACATCTGTTTGACGTTAAAACATGTTCAGAATTAGTGCCTTGGAAATTTTTTTATTTTAACCCAGAATTCTTGTATGAAAATGATAGTTTAAAGGGAAAGCTGCTGGGGCACCTGGGTGGCTCAGTGGGTTAAGCCTCTTCCTCTTGATTTCTGCTCAGGTCGTGATCTCATGGTGGTGGGAGGTGGGATCCAGCCCCATGTCAGGCTCCACTTGAGATTCTCTCCCTCAGTCTCTGCCCCTCCCCTGCTCACGTGCGCTCTCTCTCAAAACAAATACATAAAGATTAAAGATAAATAAAGGGAAGACTGCTGCATGAACAGATGAATGAACTCTGGCGGAGGGGTTGGGGAAACCCAGAACCTGCCTGCCCAGCCTTCCCCTCTCTCTGCTTTGCTAGTCAGTTCCCTCCACACCCTTCCTGGTCCCTGGAGTAGACCCACTTGTGATGCCTTCGAAACCAGCAGGTTAAAACACCATCCCCGAAACTGTGAGACGTTGTAAATCTGCCACCTTGGCATTGCCTGGTACACATGCGGAGCTCTGGATTTGTAGTTAAATGAATGATACGGAGCCTGGAAACAAATCCTACCATATTCTAGAAGAGCTTATATGCTCGATGAGCCCAAAAGAAGTATGCAAAACAGAGCAAGTGTTGTTGAGTGAAACTGAATAGTAATACGGAGAAAGATGAACCTAGTTCCACCCCATATTTAAAAAAAAAAAAAATCTAGATGAGGTAAGGGATTAGAAAATATAATATCGACAAGAAAAACCCGTATGTAATGTAACTTAAAAAAAAAGCAAGTAAGAAACCAAATTAAAATGAGCTAATAATTGCTTACTAGTAAATACTGATGATAAATTTTTAACTAAGGGAAGCAAAGAGTTACCAAGGAAAAGATGAAAAATAGAACAACAAAAAATTATAAAGCACTTTGCAATGAAATCCAACCTGCCCAGGATGAAAATAACAGAATGGGGAAAAAGTGCAACATCCAGATTAAATAAAAAGCAAAGCGGTATGTAACGTTTATACCAACGTCCAAAAATTCTGGCAAAATTCCCAACAGAAAACTGACAAAGGACACAAACAATTTATACAAAAAGAAATACAAAAAGAAAAACCAACTATGTAGAAATATATTTAATGACAATAAATTAAAGGTATACAATCAATGCATCAATATTGAAATGCAGTGTTATATCCACTAAACGAGAGAGGGGAAGAAAATCCTAGAATGAGGACAGCACGTCAAATGGGCAAGCTCAGACAGTGTCCATGGCCCGTGATGGGTACCATCACTCAAAGGCTTAGCAATACTGCTCAAGAGACACAATCTCTGCTTATCATCAAATTTAATTGAAAATAAGAAAAGAAAGGGTATGGGAACAAAGCTGTTCAGAGCAGCCTTTATTTGTAATCGCCAAGATCTCAAAATAACCCAAGTATCTAGCAATTCACTTTGGCACGTTTACTCGATAGAATATTTCAACACCATTAGAAGTTAAACATGTAAAGACATGAAGTTTGGGGTGAAATAAGGGAGAACGAGAACTCAGAATTGTCTGCCGCTGTGCTTAAAACAATGTGAAAACAATAGAAAAAGACAGGAGCAAAGAATGGGTAGGAGTTGTCAAGGAATTAGACAATGAAAAAAATCTCTCCAGGCATCCGTCTCGGGGGCGGGGAGGGGATTTGAACTAGAAGGCGAAGACGACTGCTAGCACCGGAAGCCCCTGGGGCACGCATTTAAAATGCAGATTCGGGACCAAATCGGGTTGGGGCCCAGAAATTTGCATTTTTAACACCCAGGTGTGTTTGCAATTCTTCTAAACACTCGAGGTTGGGAACCAGGGATTACTAAGTGATTTCATAGTAGTTTCGCGATCCTAGATTTGAATTATCCACAGCCTGTGAGTATGGCTAACCAGAGGTAAATCAGATCTACGGATCTACGCATTGCGACTCCGGTTTGGCCCAGGGTGGGCAACAGGATGGGAAGAGTGGGGGTCTTGGTGGGGGGAGGGGGGCCAGCACTGGCAGGCCTGGATCTTTGCCCAGGCTTGTCTTTTGCCAGACTGGGTGTGGCCATGCCTCTGGCTGGATCCTTCCAAGCCTTCCCTGGGTCCTCACTAATCCTTGACCTTCACCTTGTCTCCTGCTCCCAGCGAAATCACCCGGACCCTCCCCTCCCTGGAGTCTCTGCAAAGGCTGTTTGACCAGCAGCTCTCCCCTGGCCTCCGTCCACGGCCTCAGGTAAAGGCTCTGGGGTTGGAAAGAAGAGATTGATAAACTGGGGTGGAGGTGAGGGGTGTGGGGGGTAAGGTAGCCCGAGTCCCCAGGGCTCAGAAGGGAGCCCCCCATCCACTCACGCCCTGAGTTGGCTGGGGGACCAGAGCATGGGGTGGCCGGTGGGGGTGGGAGATTCAGGACCCTGTACCACCAGTAAGGCATTTCCCTGCTGCCTGATTTTGACTTGAGTGAAGATTTCAAATTACATACTCAGCAGAACTGCCTGTTAGTGTTGAATAAGGGAGCACGGCACGGCCTTTTCTCATCATTGTTCATCGGAAACTATTAGAAAGAAAAACACGGGGTGCCTAGATGCTTGATCCTGCCTCTTGCCCCTTAAGGTGAAGATGCTCCCTGCCCCCATCCACACACAGGCTCACAGACTCGCAGGAGCCCAGGCCAAGTCATCTAGGGAGCAAAGATCTACATATTGAAAGGTGTTACCAGCAGAGTCAAAAAGCAAAAGCAGCATCTCCAGAGAAAGGACTTGCAACAAATATAAGGGACAAAGGATTAATATGTTTAAAAAAAAAAAGAAAAGAAAGAAAGAAAAACTTCTTACAAATAAGTAAAAACAACCCTATTTTTAAAATGGGGAGAGGTTATAAAAAAAGGCTTTCTCACTAAAGAGGGGTGGGAGTGACCAATATATATACAAAAACTTGTTTAGCCTTACCTCATTAGTAACTGGCAAATGACATTCATAACCTTGCCTATCAGATGAGCAAAAAATTGATTGGTGAAGTCAGGGCTTGGCTGGGCTTTTGGGGTCAGGGACTCATGGGTTCATTGCTGTGCAGTTGGGAGGAGAAATGGGGTTTCTGAAACATTGTTTATCTGCAACGACCATGTTAATTGCATACATCCTTAAAGCACCCCGTTCTATATATAGGCAGCTGTCTTAGGGGAAAAAAGCAAATGGCAAAACAATCTATAAACTCCGAGGTACATCTATATGTGGAAATCAGACCAGAAGGATTTATACCCAAAGGGCTATTCTGGTCACCCTCAGGGGGGATGGACCGAGGGAGAATGGGGTAGGCCAAGAGGGACTTTAGGTTTGACCATACTGTTTGCTAAGAGGTTTTTTTACTGAGAAAATGTATATGTGCTATTTATACAGCTTAAGAATTCACCAGAAATTTAAAAAGGTGATTTTGCTTTCCTCGAAGTGAAGGATGATACGTTAATTTCTGGGAAAGTAAAAGCAAATCCAGGTAAAACAGGGGCCCTGCCAGACCCTCACATTTACATAGTTCGAACCGAAGACCATGCCCACATTTTTGAAATGGACCAGAAGAGGTAGAGGCCCCCAGGCAGTTAAGGTGACAACAGTCAAGCTGAGGTGCTGCAGGACAGAGCTGGGACAGGATGGAGAGAAACCTCAGATGAGGTTGGAGAGAGGGGGTTCTCCTTCCCACCCTCCCTTATGAGACCCTGACCCACAAAGAAATGCAGAGGTGGTTCTTGCCTTCAGAAGTTCACAAATGGAGGAGGAAGTTCCAAGGCTGCCAGCAGTAGAGGAAAGAACACTCAGAAACAGATGAGCTCAACATCTGACGTGCCCCTGGTGGCCTTTCGTTTCCTTATCTGTGCAATGGGTATAGCGTGTCTGATACTGCAGGGTTTTTGAAGGAGTAAGTGAAATGTTTGTGCGAGATCACATGACACTAGGCCCTTCTCCTTGGGTAGGCGAGACCTACTAGGGACCCCTGGACCCCTGTGTGGAATTTAGTTGAGAACTGATGGGAGGTGCAACGTTACCAAAATGACTGCGGACTTCAGGGTTAGGAGAGACCTAGCTTTGCCCGGTGTGAGAAGGGAGAGTCGTTAACCCTGGAACCCACATCCTCCCTTTAAAAGGGCAACTAAAAAGCAAAGTAAAATAACTGGGCCAGTTTATGGGAACCCGCAGGTATCACTCAGACCAATTCGCTCACTTCTAGGCTAAGCTGTGAATTATGTCCTCAGCCTTGACGTTCGTGACATTTGGGGCCAGGTGATTCTTGGTTGTGGGGGACTGTCCTGTGTATTGTAGGATGTTAACGCCTTCTTGTTTCTACTGACCAGATGCCATTAGCATCCCCCAGTTGTGACAACCCAACATGTCTCCAGACATTTCAAATGTCCCTTGGGGGGCAGGATCACCACCAGCTGAGAAACACTGGGCTAGATCTACTTTAAAGTCTCAGGTCTATACTGGCTGTGTGACCTCGGACAAGTTGACTCACCAACTGTGACTCAATTTCCGGTCCACAAAACAAGGGTTAGAAGAATCGATTCATGCTAGGATTAGATGAATGGATGCGTTTAAAATGTGCTTGGCAGCAGCAGAACTCCTCAGATTCTCCCGTATGTTCTGCGGGCTAGGACCCACAAGTGCAGGCATCATGCTAATCCCTTCGGTCCTGAGAACCAACCCCCAGTTTGTCAATAGCTTTGTTTACACTCGGTAAGTTTCTGCCAAGCCTGCCTCATAAAACACAGCAGAGGGGAAGAAGACAGCAGCCTAAATCCACAAGGTGACTGCCCCGGGAAGCCAGCAGGTCATTCCAAGTGTCCAAGAAGGAGAGGAGGAGGTCAAATCTGTTATCTTTTAAATTTTTTATGAGAAAAACAACCCGGAACGAAGGGATCCTGAATTGTCCCTCTGCTGATCAGCTGGTCTGCACCACCCCCACCTGAGGCCCCTCCACCCCACCCCACCCCACCTGAGGCTTGACCTTGAGCTTTGTTAAGGAGCAGGGCAAAACCAAAAGAGAAATGTTGACAAATAGGATGTGTTTGAGGTGTTGACAAAGTCCTGAGCGTTGTGGGGGGTGATGAGGGTGGTTGGGGGCAGTTGTGATGGCCATGGTGGGGGTGGTAGCCGAGGTGATGGGACAGGTAGTACACTAAAGTGGGGGGTTGGAATTGGATGTCAAACAAAAGTGTAGGGTGGCTGACTTCCTACGCAAGGGGTGAGGTGAAGGGATTTCACCTGGTTGGCAATAACCGTCGTTCCACTCCATACACACGTCTGATTTTCTCCTCCAGCTTCTGGAAGGCAGGGATGGTATCATTAATTCCACATGTGTGACTGCACATCTGGCTCAGAGTAGATGCTTTGTAAATGTCGGTTCTGGGAATAAACGCTTGAGACCGTGGATTTGGTCTCAAGACGGTCATGGATTCAAGTCCCGCCCTGCCATTCACTGGCTGTGTGACTTCAGACAAGGAACTTCGGCTCTCTGGGCCTCCTGTACGTGTTGACCAACTTCATGGAGCATCTTCTATGGCCAGGTGCTAGTCCTGCATGCCATGCTCATGGCCCCAGTTCTCACAGAGCTCCCGTTCTGGCAGGGAAAACACAAGGAACAGATGAATGACCTAGGTGATTGATATGGAAGCAAGCAGAGTGATTTGATAGAGGATGGTCATCTTTAGCTAGTGTGGTCCACGAACACCCCTTTGTGGATCTGAGACCTGAGTGAGGAGGTGGTCCTCCCAGGTGACCCCCACATCTCTGGGAATTCCTCGGGGAGTGTAGCTCAAGGACACGCGCAGGTCACAGGTGAGGAGGAGAGTGGCTGGGGGTGAAGGGTCACCATACAGAGCCTCAGAGGGCAGGCTAAGGAGTTCAAATAATTTTCTCCCAGTGGTGGGTTTTAAGCAGTGAGATGGCTATATTTTGGAAGTAGAGGAGGGACACCAATGCTGTAGATGTAGGGGGAACCAAGGTAACCATCAAGGCCAATCCCAGGATGTTTTTTAAGCAACTTGAGTGGCTGAGGTGACAGGACATTGGAGAAGCAGATGAAGGTTTATTTTTTGGCGACGCTAATGCTGAGATGATGCGACATAGCTGATGTTCTTGTCTGCGAAGGGGGGTGATAGCACTTGGGGGGTGGTCGGCGGGGAGAGCAAAATGAGAGAGAGCGTGGAAAGGGCCCAGCAGAACGCCTCTGGATGGTGACACTGTGACTGCTGTCCCTACCTGCTCTTTCCCTCAGGCGCCTGGTGAGGCCAATCCAGTTAACATGGTGGCCAAGCTCAGCCAACTGACGAGCCTCCTGTCCTCCATTGAAGACAAGGTATTAGGACATCCCGGGATGCAGCTTCTCTGGGCTTCTCTTTGGTCCTCTCTTCGCTTAGAGAATGCCCCCGTGTGCATGCTCTGTGCTCCCTTTCACTCTGTCCCCAAAGACGCTGCTTTCCCTGTGCCCCCCAACCTGAAGAGCCTTATGCATTCATGCCCACAGGTCAAGGCCTTGCTGCATGAAGGCACTGAGTCTCCCCATCGACGTTCCCTCATCCCTCCGGTCACCTTTGAGGTGAGTGGATGTGCCCTTGTATTCCAGGAAGCCGGGGGCCGTTCTGGTCCCTGTGGAAGGACAGCCTTTTGGCTCAGCAGAATGAAGGCAAGGAGCCCGACACTGAGAGTGCTGGTTGGCAGGGCCACGTGTGGAGCTGGTACCCAGACAGGTGTGCGAACCCCCTTCAGGGAAGGCTTCCCAGGGGAGAGCTCCTCAGCCCAAGATGCTTTAAACTGTATCTTCCAACTCGTGGCAGTAAGTGACATCAAAAAGGGGCCCCCAAAACTGGCAGCAAAGTAGTGCCTCAAGAGAAGAGCAGGAAAACAATTTCCATGATTTCCCCGAGCGTGACTTACATAGAACCTCCGAGCTCAGATACAGAAATTTGTTTTTCTTAACGATCCACACAGATTCTGGTGCAGCCAGCCCAGCCCTGGTCCCACATTCCAAAACACAGGACGAGATGAGCCCCAAAGGCCCTTTCTGGCCCTGATGATAATTCTGTATTTCCATCTCCAGCTTCTGAGCATGCCTAGGCAATTGTCTTTTTCCTAATTGTCATCAGTAAATGTTAAATTGTTGGTTGTAACAAGGCCCAGGAGCTTAAATCTGTTATGAACATCCTTTCTGGGAATAGATGACGCATCACATTAATGAGTGTTGTCAAATTAAGCAGTGAAATGAATCAGTTTCCGGTAGTTCACCTGTTCCCTCTGCCAAACCTGTTGGCAGAGCAGCTGATGTGCACACGACGCTCGCCAGGTTCTCGGGGGCTGCCCGCAGAAACACGGACTGGGGCTCTGGGGCGAGGGACGCTGGGAGGTAGGAGCCCAATGGCACCGACGGGACACCAGGGCTGGAGCGGCCAAGGGCTGTGCAACCCCATGGACGAAGGGCTCACAGGCTCCGGGAGAGTCTGGAGAGAGAGAGGGTGACCCACGTCTCCCCTCTCCTTGCAGGTAAAGTCAGAATCCCTGGGGATTCCTCAGAAGCTGCAGCTCAAAGTCGACGTGGAGTCTGGGAAACTGATAATTAAGAAGTCCAAGGACGGTTCTGAGGACAAGTTCTACAGCCACAATAAGAGTAAGACCCCCTCCCACACCCGTGACTCTCCCCTTCTGCAGGTGCCGTTACCCCTGGCCGGTCAGTAGCGGACCGCCAGAGAGGAAGTCCCACCAGGCACGCCCACCCCTGTGCCAGGATGCTCACCACCCCTCACCCTGCCTGTGGGTCCCCCGCCCAGCTCCGAGGCCCACCTCGCATGTGCCTCCTTCACGAGGCCCTCCGTCTGTTCCACTGCCTTCCACCAAAGCCTGGGGAAGGGAACTTACATGCCCGGTGCCGGGCGGGGGACGGGGGGCACTTCTTTGTGAACGTGCACTTCCCCACTAGGAGCCAGGCTGTTGCAAAAGGCCACGGCACGGTCCCCGTACAGAGCCCTGCACGTGGAAGGGTTGCCGGGCCAGTCAGCGTCTTTTAGCGTAGCGTAGACTGAGACCCAGTTTAGCATGTGCTCAAGCATGTGGGTCCTGGAACTAAACTGCCTAAATTCATATCCCAGCTCTGCCACTCAGCAGCTGTGTGACCCTGGACGCTTCGCCCAACTGCTCTGGGCCTGAGTGAGCATCAGCGGAGATGGCAGGCGCAGCATCTCATGGCATGTTTCACATGGATCTCTAGACTTACCCGTCAAGAACACTCACCTGAGCTGTCTCTTCAGATGGCAGATATTTGGCTCGACAGCCAAGCCCTACAGCAACATCCCCCAGAGTCCCCTACAGCTGGGCCTGCAGACTGGCAGGAAGGGAGATTCTATGTTCAGTGCTGGCTTGGTGCCAGACTGCTGGGCACAAGGGGACAGAGAGGAGTGAGGGTAGATCAAGGCCCTGCCACTTGCTAGTGATACCATGTTGGCCTGGTTACTTATGGCCTCTGTGCCTCATTTTCCTCATCTGTGAAATGAGAATAATAGTAATAGTAATAACAATAACAGATTTCTCCTAGGTTTGTCATGCGGAGTAGATGAGCTGAGGCATTTGAGAGCACCTCCTTTGTGCCCAGCAGCAGCACCGGCCCCATGGCAAAGTGCCCAGGCAGAGGCCGGGGGAGAGAGGTCAACCCCACGTGGGCCTACTCCGGCCTGCAACCTCTTGCTCCTATCTGGGCTGTGGCACCAAGGTCCAAGGGGTGCTCTCAGGGCAGCAGGTGGGGTGGGAGTCTGGGGACCAGCCCCATGCAGGAAGTGGGGTGCAGGGAGGGGAAGAGCATAGATGGTACAGGGGAGACGGTAGAAGCCCAGCCTTGGATCCCAGCTTGGCCGCTCGTGACCTCGGTCTAGTGCCTCTCTCCGTGTGCTCTTGTCACAAGGATACACATCCTGTGGGGCTGCCACAAGTCTTAAAGAGATCAACTTAGAGTAAGTAGTAGGTGCTCGTGAAAATACCGCGGCTGTTCTAATCATCCTTCCAAGGTAAGGCAGAAGATGGAGAGGGCAAGGTGCAGCAGTGAGGAAAGACCAGGAAAAGAAAGTCCCTAGACACGGGGGTGTCGTGACACAGACACAGACACGGGCTGTCATGGTCATGCAGGGTGGAGGTCACGGTGTTGAGGCAGGGCCAGAGACATGGGGCATATGAGGGTTTGAATAGGATTGGGCTGTGTTGAAAGTGATCCATAGAGCCGTACTTTAGAGCATGCTTCCTTCCCTCTCACCTGTCACAGAGAATGAGTTACAGCTGGAAGGGGTGGACCCAGCTTAAGAAAATGAAGCCTGAGATGAGGGAAGAGGGTGTCACAGTGCCTGACTGCTGTAAAGATCTCGAGTTTCTGGACTTGAGGGTTCTGGGAAGCACTGTTCACCCTTGTCAGTTTAATTCAGTGGACGTTTTTCCTTGGAGTATCTTCCACGGACCAGTCCCGAGTATAGTCCTCCCTCAAAGATGTAGCAGTTTAGAAGGAAAGTTGACTTGTGAGCACGTATTAGAATGTGTGTCAGATGCAAGGTTAGCCTGGAAGGACAATTGATTAGCTCTGTTGTGGGATACATAGGGAGGCTTCATACTACAGATGGCTCTGTCTAGGGCTTTGAAGGATGAATAGGAGTTCACCAAGCATAAGGTAGGAGAGGGCACTAGGACTGAGTGGCATATGTCGGAGCAGGGTGTTAGGGAAATCTCATGTTACTTGTGGCCCCAAGGGGAGGAGCAGTGGGGCATGGGGTCCCAGATGTGGACAGGGCCCTGAATGCCAAAGTAAAAGTTGGAGACGTTCTGTGGAACGGAGAGCACTGATGGATGGGTTGACCTCCTAGAGGGGTGAATATACCCCTTTGTGGGATTATGGGCGGTGTGAGAGTTGCCGTCAGATCAGGGATGGGTGAAAGAGCCAAGCTGGAGAAGAGCGGCCCTGGGAAAACCCAGCTTGTGTCGAGAATGCACTGTTACAGTGGAGGTTAATGAGCCTTTGAAGGAGAAGCATGGATGCCCAGAGCCTGCCGGCCCAGACTGCCTGCGGGCTACACCTACCTGGTCCCTGTCCTCTCAGTCCGTGGAGCCCAGCTCACCCTCTGTTACGGCATCTGTCACATCAGGACACAATTACTTGTTCACAAGTTCCCTCCCCTAAGTGGGCCAAGTCCCTATCTTACACCCTCTGAAATCCTGCACAGGACCAGGTACCCAGCAGGTGCATAGTCAGGGATTGCCAATTGACTGAGGCGCTTGCAATGTTGCTCATAAATTCCCGCCCACCAGAAAAATGTGGTCTCCACAGAGGCCAGGAAGTGGGGCTTTTTTGTTTACTGCTAAATCCCCAGAGTTTACAGCCACACTTCCACAGAGTAAGTGATTGATAAATACATACTGAGTGAATCCCTGAGTGAGTGAATGAACAAATGAGTTCAAGACCATTGCGGTAACACAGTCCATGGGGCCACGTGTTTAGGGACTTGTCTATAACTGGCACTGGAGGCGGGGTGCTTCAGCAGTGAGGAGCTCTGGGTAGACTGGATTCACATACTGTGTCTGCATCCTTGCTCCACAGCTTGATAGTGGCTTGACCTTGAATAGTGGCTTCACCACTCACACTCCGTGTCCATAGCCATGAAACGAATTCCTGTAGGGTCATTGTGAGTTCTGGTGGGATAAGGCATGTCTTCAGCCAGTCCTGGCACAGTTTCCAATCATGGTTCTGTAAAGTGCTGATCATTTGAAGGAAATCTTCGACTGCAGGTGTTGGAGCTTCCTTGCCCTGCTCCAGTCACCATGTTCATGGGTAGCTTTGGCATTGAGCTCTTCTGTGCATAGGAAAAGCCAGTTGCTGTATGAGGAAACCATAATGTATTCACTCACTGAGCAGTTATTAGGTGTCAGGTGCTGGGGATGCAAAGGTGAATAAGCCGGGGTGGGGGTGGGGGTCCTCGTTCTTAGGGAGGTTCCATGCAAGTAAGGGTCGAGGAGAAAATTACCAAGTACACAAATATATAAGCCAGTAAGGCGTCAGGGAGTGATAAGCTCTAGGCTGGGAATGTAAGTAGGACGATAGGACAATGATGGAGGGGTGCCATTTGAGCTGCCACCTGAGTGTCAAGAAGATGCTGGCCATGCAAACACCATGGACAGCGGCCCTTGAGCAGAGTTTCCAAGATGGGAGCAAGCTTGGCGTGTGCGAAGGCTGGAGTGGCTGGAGCACAGATGGTGCAGAGATTGGGCACCTATCCTGGGCTTGGTGAGCCGGGGTATGTTCTAAGGGCAGTGAGCCACTGTTAGGAAATTGGAAGCAAGGGAGTAGTGTGATCCCATTTAAGATGAACTCTGGCTGCTGTGCTAAAAGTAGATTGTGGGAGACAGGAAGACAGACCAATTAGGAGGCCTTGACAGTCACCAGACAGTTGCCATGGTGGTGGCTTGACATGTTGAAAGATGGACGTGGGGAATGTTTTGAAGGTAGAACTGCTCACACCTGCTCATGAGTGGATGTAGAGGGGCAAAGAAGAGAACCACAAAGAGCTTCTGGTTTTATTTAACTAGGTGTGGGGATAAGTGGGCCACATACCAGGCCTAGCAGAGTACTAATCCTGATCGAGCAAGATGTCCCATCTTGGAAACAGCCACACAATCCTGCATATGGTTGTCAAGGAAAACCAGGAGTTTGGAAGGAAGGAGACATGGCCTCATAGTAGCGGATTAGGAAGAGTCTGAGGGTATCCCACTTGGTAGCAGTGGGAGTCACACCATGGGATATTTACGGTGCCGACAAGGCTGATGGGATTTCTTTTTTTTTTTTTTTTTTAATGTTTATTTTTGAGACAGAGAGAGACAGAGCATGAACGGGGGAGGGGCAGAGAGAGAGGGAGACACAGAATCGGAAACAGGCTCCAGGCTCCGAGCCGTCGGCCCAGAGCCCGACGCGGGGCTCGAACCCATGGACCGCAAGATCGTGACCTGAGCTGAAGTCGGACACTTAACCGACTGAGCCACCCAGGCGCCCCAAGGCTGATGGGATTTCTGAGCATACAGGACATCCACGATTTCCCTTGGGTGGGATTTCTGTCAAGATGGCCGTTGAACATACACATTTGTCAGTTCCCTCCTAAAAGCAAAACTCGCGGGGACAAAGAGACCAGGTGAGAAAATGATGGCAACAAAATTCTAAGTGCTGAAAAACAGATGGATAATGATAACCAACTTATAGGAACCAAAACTCAATTTTAAGCATGTAGTAGGAAAAACTGAGACACCTGACTCATACCACAGAACCCACAAAGGGTACAGGAATTGATACTGTGAGGGGCCCCTAGAAGTGGGGGTGAAGGTGAGATTATAAACATCAGGATTGGAAGAAAATCTCTTTTAAAAGAGTTAGACCCACCAGATCTTTCTCCATTCCTCACAGCCTCCCCTCCAGGTCCCCTCACTCATTAGAAGACTGGATGTTAGTTCTCCAGAGAAGGTAAAAGCTGGGGGGACACCAGGCCTGGTAAGGGCCGAGGAACCCACTGGAAACACAGGACTAAATAGCAGTTACTTCTGAATGTTGATCCCACAGCCTTCATCCCTGCCTCGCCCGGATGCTGCCAGCCAGGTCTACACGCTGTGGGCAGGAGGTTGAAAGATTCTTCTCTGGAGCACACGACCAGCCCAGGGGCAAAAATCAAGAGGTTTCCCCATGAGTCAGCCCATGAGACCACCCAGTACAGAAGCCCAGTGTGACTCTGTCACTGTTGGAAGGCACAGCCAAGAATCACCAGACATTGAAGGGAAGCCTGGGATGGGCAGTGAGACTCAAGGCAAAAATAAGCAAAAAGACCAAAAACTTGGAGAGAGCAAATTATGAAGTTTGAAAGAAATTGCACCATGAAACAAGAACAGAGTGCTATTTTAAAAGGAACGTCCAGAGAACAAAGTAGAAGGAGGAAGGAAGAGAGGGGAAGACGATAAGGAAGCGGAAATTAAAACATTACAGCAGAAAGTTTTAAAAATAAAAACAGAATGGAAGGGTAAAATGATAAAGTTGAGGAAGTCTCCCAGAAGTAGAACAAAAGAACAAAGTGAGGGGAAAATAGAAGAGAAGAGCTTATTTAAAATTAGACCAGTCCAAGATGTCCAACACCAAAATAAGTCAGGAAGAGAAAATGGAAACAATGAGAAAAATTCTCAGAGCTGAACACCAGTTTCCAAATTGAAAATGGCCCACAAAGTGCCCAGCATAGCAGAGGAAATTTGTTCCACCTTAAGGCGCACACAGCGTTGGAAATTCTTAACATTCGTGTCAAAGAAAAGATCCTAAAATCTTCAAGGTAAAAGATAGATTACAGACTGTGTCAGGGCTCCCCCCAAGTCTATCTCTGGGTTTAGGGTCTCACTAGGAGAACTTCCAGGACTCAGCATAAAGTCATACAGCTGTGATTTATTACAGTGAAAGGATTCAAAGCAAAATCAGCAAAAGGAAAGGGCACATGGGAAGAATTCCATGGGGAAACCGAGCACAGGCTTCCAGGAGTCCTCTCCCAATACAAGTCACAAAGGGCACGCTTAATTACTCCCCCAGTGAGTTGTGACTATACATGTGAAATGTCGTCTATCAGAGAAGCTCATTAGAAAGTCAGCACTCAGGATTTTTACTGGCGACTGGTCACATAGGCACCCTCTCTGCCTGGCACGTACCCAAATTCTAGACTTCCAGGAGGAAAGCGGATGTTCAGTGTAAACCATACTGTTTTAGAAACAGTTTGGGGATAGTGAGCTGCTCTTATCAGTCAGGAGATGCTGGGACCCTTCCCAAAACCATGTTCCCAGATGCCCTTCAACCACCACCTTGCAAGCATCTTTCCAAGGATGGTGGTCAGGCCTCCCAGGTTAACTCTTCTGCAGACAGGTATATCCAAATGACTTGGAGTTTCTCAGCAGCAGTGCCCAAAACTAGACATGACAGAGCAAGTTCTCCAAAGGGAGAGTCCCGAGGAAAATTATTCTGAAGTGTGAAGGTAGGGTTTTCAGGCATGCCAGGCCTCCAAAAGTTATTACCCATTCCCTTTTCTTGGAAAACTTTTAGAGATGTTGCTCTACCAAAACTTGGGCATAAAGCAAGAAAGAGGAAGACATGATAGCTGAGAAATGGGATCCAGTACAAGAGAGACAAGTGAATGAATTCCTGAATGATGGAGAGGGAAGTTCTAAGGTAATGGCTATGCATTAGGCTTAGAGGTCCCCAGCCCAGAGAAGAGAGGGCCCAGAGGCTCTGGGAGAGGCTTTCCCAGGATGGCAAACCTGTTGAAAGTGTTTAATTACAGGAAAAAGAGAGTTACATAACTAGGAGGGTTAGGACCAATGGAAAAAAAAAACATGGCAATTATTAACTCCAGGAAAAACAAAGTTGTGTAGGAAAAGGAAAGCAGTGGAGGTTTATCTGTCAATAGCCCTTCCATAGTCCTAATAATACACTGAGTACTTACTTGGCCAAAATTACTGGAAGATGAGGAGGGGACTGAAATTACGCATTAGTAGGGGGAGAGGAGTGTGAGAAGGGAGACAGGTTGAAAGAGATCTAAACCTTCATCTTCTGTAGTGGGAAGTCGATATGTAATAGGAAATAGCTAAAACTGAAACACCAAGAAGTAATATAAGCATGTTATTTAGAGACAGTAAAATTCCCAAAGAATCCATTAAGGGAGTTGAACGTGGCTGCCTGTCGGTAGGAGGACATTGGAGGGAGGTGGGGTTGGGGGGATACTAATGTTTGTAAAAAATCTTGTAGAACGATTTGAGTCTTGGTTGTTGATAGAAGTAAACAATTTTAGTTTAGACACAAACTAAAAGCAAAGCAAAAGAAGGAAGGAATGGAGGTAGGAGGAGAGAAAGCAAAGGAGGAACATGAAAAGGTGACAGTTCACACTGTCTCTGCTCTGGCCAGGCTGCCTCTTGCTTGTACAAAGCACCACCCTTCTCAAGCATGAGCCCTTGTCCAGAAGAACAGCCAGGAGCAAAGGGATCTAGGAGATTAGGCATAAATTTGGTGCTCACCTGAGGATGGGAAGTCAGGATTGTTGATGATCAGGTGGCAGAATATAGTGTAGACCCTACATATTGTGTGGTAAGTAGATGAGTGAATAAATTAACTTTCATTTCTCTTAAGTCCTGCAGCTCATCAAGTCTCAGAAGTTTCTGAACAAGTTGGTGATTTTGGTGGAAACTGAGAAGGAGAAGACCTTGCGGAAGGAATATGTTTTTGCTGATTCCAAAGTGAGTGATGACAAACTACTTAGATGGGTCAGGAGGGGAGTGAGGGACATGTGTCTTTTGAGGCTTGCTTGTGCCTGGAAATGTGCACCATTAGCTCACTTGGTTCTCACAGCCCCCTTCCCACCTGGGAAAACCAGTCCCGGGGAGATTGGGACACGTCCCAGGTCTGCTGGGATTTGAACAGCTTGCCCCCGAGGGGGCACGTCCTTGATCACTTGTGCCTCATCCCACCCTGAGCCCCACTGGGAGACCTTTTGTCTTCTCTGGGCTGGACTCAGAAGCCCTCTGGGGCACCTCAGATTTAACTCCAAAAACCAGCCAGCACTCCTTCCGTGTCTGCATTTTGCCCCACTCTGCAGGAGTGAGACGTCCCACCAGGACTGGCTCCTGGAACAGGAGGTGGTGCCGGCTGATGGAAATCCTCAGGGTCTTTGGGCATTGCGGGGGGCCTCTGTGTAGCCAGAGTCCGGCTTCTCTATGATCTGATCCCTCTGCTATGACATGGCAGCCAGGGACTGAAACCCTCCACGTCGGCCTTACTGTTCATCCGTTAATATATGGCTCATGTGAGGCAGGGCGCAAAGCGCTCTAATCACATCAGATTGTTGGCTGACTGTGTGTTAGCACCACGGGAAGACTGAGGGACAAGGGCTCCCAGCTTAGCTTACCAAGTGCCAGGACCTGGCTTCTTTCATGTGCCCCATGGATGAAGTGGCAGGGGTGGGCTGGTGGGAGGCCAGTGGGAGGCCCAAAGGTGCCCAGAGCTGGCTGAGAGGGTGGGAAGAACTCAGAGGCATGACAGCGAAGGGGCGGGGGGGGGGGGGGGGGGGGGAGGTGGAGAGAAAGAACGCGTGGCTGGGCGTCATTCTGCATACGGGGACATAGATCCCAACACCAATTCTGTCCGTTGCTGCAAGCTCAGGATTGAGACACAGCAGTAAACTGAGGCACCAAATTTGGAGCCATTCGTACGTAACTGAGGACAGGATTCCATAATGACAGTCCTCACGACGTCCTTGTGAGCTGGTTTCTTCAGAAGTGATTACCTGGGATTTGCAATTATTAGGTCGAATCGAATGAAATTGCCATCTCTGTAGGTGTGAAACAGGCACATATTGGTAATTTCCTATGGTACAACCTGAAATATGTGTGTGTGTGCTTTTTCAGCCTGCCCTTGACGGCACGCTCTGAGAGAGCTGCGCTGCTTTGTCCCCTGCTGTATACCCAGGTACCCGGGACAACTCAGTGAAGACTATGAAGGAGACTCTGACAGCTTTCATCTGTTCTTTTCTTGTTAGCTTCCTTGATCTAAATTTTCATTCATTAAATACGTAGTCTATTCTCGGGGTGCCTGGGTGGCTCAGTCGGTTAAGCATCTGACTTTGGCTCAACTCACGATCTTGTGGTTTGTGAGTTCGAGCCCCACGTTGGGGCTCTGCTGTCTGTTGTTTCTGCTGTCAGCACAGAACCCGCTCAGGATCCTCTGTGCCCCTCTCTCTGCCCCTTCTCCTGCTGATTCTCTCTCTGTCTCCCTAAATAAAGAAATAAACTGGAAAACAAGCAAATACATAAGTAATCTATTCTCATTGGTGGAAAAATAACAAGTAAGCAAAACATTTAAAATGAAAACACACCTGTGCTACTAGTAGACTTTGGACTCTGTCTTTCTGGATGGTTTTTGTTTGTGTTTTTATAAAAATGCAACAGTGCTATTCATACGGTTTCGTCAACTGACTTTTCCCACCTAACAATATAGTTTGGACATCTATGCTTGTTGAGAAAGTGTTTCTGCACCAAAACTTGTAAACCCTACGGTATTCTGTCTGGCATGTGGATGACTCATAATACGATTATTAATTTGCTTCCTAGGATTGGACACTGAGGTCGTTTCTAATTTTTTCTGTGTTGAAGTGCGCGCTACGGTCCCCGTGACACAGTTGGGTCTTCGCACAGTTCCTGGTGGTTGTTAGAGTCAGGCCCTTGCGGAGGAATGGCGGTCAGAAGCCACTTCCTTAAGACTTTGGACCCACATTTCCAGATTGCTCTCCTGCAAGTTCGTACTGATTTGCGCCCCTGTCAGTTTTCTTGAAGCTGACCAAGCCCTTTGAAAGTGTAATGTGCAGGGAGGTGGAGGCCTTTCTGAGTCTGTCTGCCCTTCCATCCCTAGAAGAGAGAAGGCTTCTGTCAGCTTCTCCAGCAGATGAAGAATAAGCACTCGGAGCAGGCGGAGCCGGACATGATCACCATCTTCATCGGCACCTGGAACATGGGTGGGTCCACATGCCCCCCACCCCCATCCGCTTCCTCCCATCCCCTCCCTCTGGGTTCTGCTTTGCTGCCCCGGGCATCTGCAGACGGGTGGGGGACACCTGTCCTCCTCCCGCCCCCACTCCCCAGCCCATGTACGCAGCCTCCTTTCTAGGGCATTGTGGACTTCTCCCTAGACAATGGATGAGAGAAATGAGCTCTGGGATTCGCATGCCCCAAGAGCAGCCGGGCTGGGTTACCTGGCATGTCTAAGCTGGAAAGTGTTAGGGAAACCGCCTATATGGGTGATGGGGCTCTTGGGCACCTGCCAGCCTTAGGCAGCTCGCCAGGGGGCCTCAGGCCTGGAAGAGAGAACTCCCTTGTCAGATTTACTGAGAGGAAGAGAGAGCTCTGATGCCCAATTGCATTTGAATTTCATATAAACGGCACAGTTTTTTAGTATTGGTGTCTAGGTAGAAATAAATACATACTGAATATATATTATGCTAAATATATACTATATGTATTTATATATGGATACATATTATATGTTAATATATATTATACTGAATATAGGTCGTACCAGGTAGTGGAAGTATTCAGCTAGAAATAAGTACTAAATATGCACCAAATATATAGTTATAACCATGTACTGTATACTTATATATTAATATATATACACCAAATATATAGTTATAACCATGTACTGTATACTTATATATTAATATATATACACTAAATATATCACACTAAATGTATACTAATTACTTAGTGTAAGTATTCAGCTAGAAATAAGTACTAAATATGCACCAAATATATATATATATATATATATATATATATATATATATATATACACACACACACATATATATATATATATGTTTACTAACCATGTACTATATACTTAAATACTAATACATATTTATATACTAAATATATCACACTAAATATAAGTCATACTAATTATTTAGTGTAAGTTTTCAGCTAGAGAAAAACTAAGTAGGTACAGGATGTCTAGTCAATTTTGAATTTTAGTTGAACAGATATTGCCTGGGACAGACTTCCTCTAAAAGTTATCTGTTGTTTATCTGATATTTTAATTTAATTGGGTGTCTCTCCTCCCCGCACTGTCCAGAGCGGAGTCAGCCTCCGCCATCTGACACGGCTAGTAGTCCCCTAGCAGTGTCCTCTGGGAGGAGTAGGGTGAGTGGCAGCCCTTCATGGAGGGACAGGAAGTGATCTGGAAATGAGAACGTAATTTGCTAGTCCTGGACTGTCGGCTGAGTGGAGAGTGGGCTAGTCTTCCAACAGGGAAGTCAGGAGAGCCGCTGACCCTGATTCCACAAGCCACCAGGCCTTCATGCCCAGATTTTTTTCCAGGGCCAGAGTAGCCCTGAAGTAGAACTCTGGCCCATGCCTGGGGACCTTTGTCCTCTTCTGTCCTCTCTAGTATTTCTTGCTGGCTGCCTGATTCTATCAGCTCTCCACTCGGGTTCGTGCATGCGGGTACGCTGTTCCTCTTGTGTTTCCTCTGTGAGCATGGAGGTCTTAGGTTTGGCTGGACGTGGTTAGGCCCATCCTGTTCCCAACTGGAGGGAGTGCCCTTCACACAGAAGACAGTGTGGAAGGAGCTGGCTGGCTGGCTGGCTGGCTGGGTGGGTGGGAGGCTTTCCCCAAGCAGAGACCACCGGCCCCGGGGTCTACAGTCCCACCACGAACCATAGCAGAGAGCAGAATGATGGCAGTCAGGTTACGTCGGTTCTTGGCACTTGTGAGCCAAGAGGGTTATCTCCTTGGGGGAAAAGTTTACTCAATCTTGAAGGGGGTTTCGAGGAGAAATGTCTTTCATCGTTTCTTTATTGAGTTGCTTTGACTCATTTTTTGAAATGAAAATGGAGGAGGTCTCCACACTCTTCCTGTTTCTTTGGCTCTTAGTTTTCAGCCGAGATGTCTCTGTTTTGCAAGGAAGTCCCTGTTGTCTCCCAACCCTGGGCTAAAAGCCCCCATCCCAAACCTGCCAGCCTGCTGGGCTGTCATGGCCAATGGAATGTACATTGCTCAAGGACTGTCTCAGTCACTAAGTTAGCCCCAAAGACTAGGACAGTGTTTGACATCTTGTGCCACTCGTTCAAGGCACCATATGGCATCTTCAGGTACTAGTTCTCATCTTTAAAATTCATGTTATCTTTACAAAGAAACGTTACTGCACTCTGACCCTACCTGACATCCTGGGAACAATTAGTACCTCATCCTCTATCTACAGTACTTTGTTGGGTGACCCAAATGGTTTTCAGTGACTGTGTGAACTTCCTGCCCTGCATACTTCCCCCACCTGTGTTTTGAATTCTCCTGATGTGCCTTTGACTCACTTGGTGTTGGGTTTTGCTGTTGAAGGTAACGCCCCCCCTCCCAAGAAGATCACGTCCTGGTTTCTCTCCAAGGGGCAGGGAAAGACTCGGGATGATTCTGCCGATTACATCCCCCATGACATCTACGTGATCGGCACCCAGGAGGACCCCCTGGGAGAGAAGGAGTGGCTGGAGATACTCAGACACTCCCTGCAAGAAATCACCAGCATGACTTTTAAAACAGTGAGCACCTGGCCAGGGCGCTGGGTGGGACTCAGGGGCAGTGGGCTTTGCGAGGCTGGCCAGGAGCATCTCAGAGGCAAGGGTCGGCTCAGCCTGTCTCCTCTCTCAGTTTCCAAAGATGCCTGAATGTTCCTTGGTCGTTCTCCACCACCACCGCTACCTTCCAGGGCCAGAGAGGGGCACCTGTTCGGAAATTGGGGTCCGTGGGCGTTGCTGCAAATCACTAGCACGTCCCTTCTTCCCTGCCCCTGCTTGTAGGTCACTCTTGCTTCACTGAAATCTTACCAGTCCTGGTTCTTCATCTATGTTGCACCTGCAAGGCATCATTAGGAGGCTTCGTGAAGCTTGGGGGCCCTAGACAGGTTCCCTGCACCTCGGGGGTGAGGGCTGGGTGGGAATCCCTTGCCGGGTGGTCAAGCACCATGCCCGGGCCAAGGGTCACCATGTTGTGCTCCCCTCCAGGTTGCCATCCACACCCTCTGGAATATCCGAATCGTGGTGCTGGCCAAGCCGGAGCATGAGAACCGCATCAGTCACATCTGCACCGACAACGTGAAGACGGGCATCGCCAACACGCTGGGTGAGCAGGGAGGGGCCGCGCTCCCCCGCTGCGTGTCCCCGGCTCCACTCGTGTGCCCATCCCGTCCCCACCAACGGCGACATCCCTGGGTGGAAAACTGAGCCTCACTTCCTGGGATCCCCTCGGTCCCGGGCAGCCGGAATGGTTGGTTCCTCCAGCCTAAGCCCATCTGGGGTCTACCCCAGAGCTGCTGGGGATCTGGCCAAAATGCAGGCTCTGACTTAGCAGGTCTCAGGCGGAGCCTGACATTCTGAGTTTCCAGCCAGCTCCCAAGTGGTGTCACGCTGCTGGCCCCACAGACCCCCACCTTGAGAGTCCAGGACCTAGGACAGGGCTTGATGGACTTGCTGTAAAGGGCCAGATGGCAGATGTTTTAGGCTCTATGGGTCCGTGCTGCTCCTTACCCCTGCAGCCGCGACACAAAAGAAACTGTGGGTAGCACGAACTTGAATGGGAGTAGCTGTGTTCCAGAAAGCTTTGCCTACAGACACAGGTCGGGGCTCAATTTGGCTCACAGGCTTTTAAACAAATTTTTTATTCCTACATTTTTTTGAAATTTTTTTGACGATTTTCATTTTTGAGAGACAGAGAGAGACAGAGCACGAGTGGGGGAGGGGCAGAGAGAGGGAGACACAGAATCCGAAGCAGGTGCCAGGCTCTGAGTGGTCAGTACAGAGCCCAACGCAGGACTCCAGTCCACAAACCGTGACATCATGACCTGAGCTGAAGACGGACGCTTAACCGACTGAGCCATCCAGGCACCCCTGCCCACGGGCTTTATGTTGTCAACCCCTGGTGTAGTTCTAGAAGGACTCAGGTTGGATGTGGAAATGCTGGTTTTAGCGGTGAGCCTGTGGGGACCCGTCAGGGCACCTCAGAGAATTGAATTAAGAGCCGGGGACTTCAGGAGTGTGTTTGTGAGTGTGAGTCTTCGTGTGGGTGTGTATGTGAGTACTGTGAGTATGTAAAGGTGTGAGTCTGTGTGTGTCTATATGTACGAGTCTACCTGTGCAAGTCTGAGTACGTGTGTGTGAGTGTACATGCGGGTCTATATGTGTAAGTCTGTGCTTGAGTGTGCGTGCAAGTCTGCGTGTTCGAGTCCGTGTGAGTCTGTGTGTGTGAGTGCTCACGCAGGTCTGTTCACAAGTGCACGTGTGAGTCTGTCGGTGAGTGTGTGTGGGCTGGTGCACCCACGCGGGCCGTGGGTGGAGTTGAGGGCAAGGCTAGTGGTTTCTGGTGGTTGGAGTCAGGGACAGGACAGAGTCCCAGAGACAACAGGATGTTGAGAGCTCTCTCGGCTTTTCTGCTGACAAACCGCAAGCTGCCCGTGTCCACACCCACTTGCCCCCTTCCTTCCTGTCTCCGTAGCTGCCCTGTCAAAGCCCACGCCCTTCTGCTGCCCAGGAACCTGTCTTTCCTTGCTGCATCCTGCCTGGGCTGCCCGTCTCCCTTCCCCGGCCCCTTCCCAACAACACGTAAGGTGCTCGGACCCCCTGCTACAAGATAAAACCACACCTCAGCCAGACCTCGCCTCCGGCTGCTGCCCCCAGCTCTCATTCATCACTACAGAGCTGACACCGTGTCCCCCAGTGCGGTGCTATGCGCTGGGCAAGTGACCACGCAGATAGCAGCCTGCTTGCATGGATAGACAGACAGTAAGATGGTTTCTAGGAGTAAGCGTGCACAGGGCAAGGTGCACAGGGCAGTGAGGCCCCAGTTCTACTTGAGATGGGGGTGGGTCCAGGGGTCTCTCTGAGAAGGACTCAAGTCCCGGGGGTAAGGAAGGATCAGTATGGGTAGTGTTCACACAGCAGGAAAAGTGAAGCAAAGGCCCTGAGGCCCCGGGGCCGCAGCTCTAGTGGATGTCGGGGGGCGAGGCCAGAGAGGGAGGTATGAGGTCTGGGCAGAGTCCGAGTTTCGTGGCCATTAGCGGGTAGCTTGGAGGCCAAGGCGTTCCTATGCACCAGCTCCTCCCTTCCTCCCCCAACCCTGGGGCTGGCCTCTACTCTCTCTACTGCTCCCCTCAAATGGCTCCCAGCCATGGTTAACATGGGGCAGAGCTCGGGGAATGCTGGTTGGCTAATGCTGGTGGACGTTACCTTAGAAGAACTAAGGCCTTTTTGAGAACGTACATGTTCATGGCCAAGAGCTAACTGCTTTATGAGTATTATCCCATTTAAGATAAATGCCCTGTGGGGACAAGGACTGACAAGATGCTGGAGGCTACAGTGACATTTCTTAACCTGTCCCTAGCACAATGGCAGGAAAGTGATGAGCAGGGATTTAAGCCCAGGCCACATTGCAGGATGGGGAGAAAGCTGGAAAGAGAGGCTCCCTGGGGGGCAGGGGAGCTGGGGCACCCATCGTGGCCAGGGCAGACCCTGGTCCAGAGGAGGCAGGGCGCAGGATCTCTGAGGTTCTTCAACTTGGGCTCCAGCCAGCGCTGTCCAGCCCAGTCAGAAGGTGAGCTGTATAGGTTGTTATGAATTTGCTAGGAGCCACATTCAAGAAAGTAAAAGGAAACTGGTGAAGTTGGTTTTAGTTAGCATTTTATCAAACCTCATTCACTCAAAATATTACCATTTCTGGGCACCTGGGTGGCTCAGTCGGTTATGTGTCCGACTCTCAGTTTCGGCTCAGGTCATGATCTCTGGGCTTCATGGGTTCGAGCCCCTTATCGGGTTCTGCATTGGCAGCATGGAGCCTGCTTGGGATTCTCTCTCTCTCCCTCTTTCTCTGCCCCTCCCCAACTTGGCTGTCTCTCTCAAAATAAATAAATAAACTTAAAAATATATATATTACCATTTCCATAGATAGTCAATATGAAAATTAGTAATTATTTTATATTTTTCTTTTTTTTAATTCTTTTTTAAGTTTTATTTATTTGAGAGAGGGAAAGAGAGAGAGAACAAGTGGGTGAGAAGCAGAGAGGAGGAGAGACAGAATCCCAAGCAGGGTCTGCACCACCAGCACAGAGCCCGACGCGGGGCTCGAACTCACAGACCGTGAGATCGTGACCTGAGCCGACGTCGGACGCTTAACCGACTGAGCCACCCAGGCGCCCCTCTCCCTCTTTATTAAGAACATCGCTTCACCTTGATTTCCCGCCACTTGGTAAACTTGCCTGTGTGACTGACTTCTTCCCTCTCCCCTCCCTTTAGGGAACAAGGGAGCCGTGGGGGTGTCGTTTATGTTCAACGGAACCTCCTTGGGCTTTGTTAACAGCCATTTGACTTCTGGAAGCGAAAAGAAACTCAGGTAATGGAGCTCCTTTCCCGGGCGGTCCAGGCAGACCTCACATCCCTAAACACCAGAACTACTGTTCAGCCCTCGGCTTTTCCCGTAACTGTGGCACAGGAGTGACCTCTCGTGTGGGTGAATTTTGTCGGGAGGATGGAACACACATTTGCTTATGTCATTCATCTGATAGATGCCTCAATCCCGCTCCATTTCTAAAGGGAAAAACCTCATCCGGGCATCCTTACAGATCAAAGCCCATGTGGCTCATTTGGCCCAGGCACAAAGACAGCTCTTTAGAATAATCATGATTCCAGTTCCCTGCTAAATGGATGCTCCGGGAGGCCCCCTGCCATGTGTTCCCATTTCTGCCTGAAAGGCCCTTTGCATCTTGGCTGTGCCCCACCTGCACGTGCAGGTGGTTCATTGCAGCAGGGGCCGGAGAGTTAAGGCTCCGTCCCCCCAAGCTCCCTCTGATTTCCTGCTGCAGTGGTGACATAAGGGGCCAACGGCCTCATGCTACATGGCTGCTTTTTCACTTAAATAGGCGAAACCAAAACTATATGAACATTCTCCGGTTTCTGGCTCTGGGAGACAAAAAACTGAGTCCTTTTAACATCACTCACCGCTTTACACACCTCTTCTGGCTTGGTGATCTGAACTACCGTGTGGACCTTCCCACCTGGGTAAGGAGCTGCCCACCTGGGGAAAGAACTGTCCACCTGGGGAAGGGGCCACCCGCCTGGGAAGGAGCTGCCCATCTGGGGAAGGAGTGGTTCACCTGGGGAAAGGGCCATCCACCTGGGGAAGGAGCTGCCCACCTGGGGCTGGGGCTGGGGCTGGGGCTGGGGCTGGGGCTTCATGGGACAGAGAGGCTCCCTTGAGTTAGCTGAGGGCATGGGGCCATGGAGGCACAGACTGAGCTGGGCCAAGGCAACTACTCCCCTTCTGGGACTCAACACTGTTCTGCTGTTCTGTCTTGGAACCCCTGCCTTTCTTTACACTTTACCTCTGCTCACACTTAGTTCCCACACAACTGTCCCAGCCGTTCTGGTCCTCCAGTGGCTCGGCCCAGATCTCCAGGAACTGTTAAGGTCTGAGGAGACCAGCACAATTTTCTGCCTAGATGTTGGTCACTGGCCAGCTAAGGAAGAAGTTACTTACGTTGGATGCCCAGGCACGGTCCACTGAGCAGTGGTCAGAAGGGCCACCTAACACAGACATGCCTCGCTCGCTCAGGCAGAGCAAAGTGTTCTCTGGGAAGGTGGGGGGTGCAGGCCTGGGTGCAGAGCTGTGCAGTGTGCCCAGAGACCTTGGTTACAGCTTGAACGTCCCTGCCAGGGATGGAGAACCTTCATACCACATCCTGTGAGGGCAGAAGCTGAGAGGCAAGAACCCTGGGGCACCAACAGGCTAAGAAATAGCCTGGAGTCAGTTTCTGACCAGTGGCAGTTGGGATTGAGCCCAGACCTTCTCACTCCTCTTCCCCCGTGTTTCCCCAAGCATCTCGCCTCTCCCTCTTGCTGCCCCAGCGGCTCGGCAGAGACAGGAGGAACTGAGGGTCTGTTTATGCCCCTTACGTCCCCACCACTCCCTCCCTCGTGGCAGATGGGAGAGGACTAGGCAGGAACCCCACAGATTTCCTCACCGGGAGGTCTGCCAAGGGCATTCTCCAGAGCAGAGGTAACAGTCTGGGGAGAAAGGACGGCTGGGTTCCATCCCACTGATGCCGCGCTGACTCTTGGGAGTCCTGATGCCCACAGATTCAGGGGCTGGGGTTTCAACTCCTTCCACGGCCTCACAGCAAGCTGCCTCGGTTCCCATAGACAGCAAGGGAAACATACCTACCTGCTAATGAAGTGTTAACAAAAAGAATACTAAAAGTCCGTGTGAAAAAGTGAAATGTCCCTCTACAAATTTGGAACGGCCAAAGCTTGTATTATCAGGTTGACAGTTAACTACTTTTGTAGAGTTTTCCTTATAAAACAGTTGAGTGCCAGGGGCACCTGGGTGGCTCAGTCGGTTAAGTGTCTGACTCTTGATTTCAACTCAGATCATGATCTCGCGGTTCGTGAGCTTGAGCCCCACATCGGACTCTGTGCTGATAGCACGGAGTCTGCTTGGGATTCTCTCTCCCTCTCTGTCTCCCCCTCTGTCTCCCTCTCTGTCTGCCCCTCCCCCACTCGTGCTCTTGCGTGCATACGCGCTCGCTATCTCTCTCTCTCTCTCTCTCTCTCTCTCTCTCTCTGTCTCTCTCAAAATAAATAAACGTTTTAAAAAAGCAAAAAACAGTTGAGTGCTAAGGAAAGCCAACCGGGGTGCCGCAGGACCAGGGTCTGGTGCAGAGTCCGCGGCTCCAGGCAGGTGAGTGGTGATGGGCCTCATCCTGTTCGGGACGGGGAGCATCTCACCAGTGGCCTGGCTGTGTCCTTGCTCCAGGAGGCAGAAACCATTGTCCAGAAGATCAAGCAGCAGCAGTACGCAGACCTCCTGTCCCACGACCAGCTGCTGATGGAGAGGAAGGAGCAGAAAGTCTTCCTGCACTTTGGTAAGAGCTGCGGCGCTCTGTACCTGGGCCCTCTTCAGCCATCGCCGTCTCCCCTTTTCCCGGAATATCCTCCCGGGGTTGGGGTGGGGTGGGGTGGGGGGAAGGACTATGCCTGGAGAGGAAGGCAGTGTGGCCAGATGTGAAACAGGGATCACAGCAGAAACCAAGGTTTTGTTTGATTTCAGAGGAGGAAGAAATCACATTCGCGCCCACCTACCGTTTTGAAAGACTGACTCGGGACAAATATGCCTACACTAAGCAGAAAGCCACAGGGGTGAGTGAGTTCTCTTCACAGACGTCACCCTGACCCTCTATCACCACCCCCTTGCACATCTCTCCCCTCTTGTGTCCGTTCCCACAAAGACGAGCAGGAAACCGTTGAGCATCCTCGTCCACTAGGCAACAGGAAAAAAAGGAAAATTAGCAATCACGTGTTGATTGGCATCACTGAGCAAAAACCTCTTCTAAGGAGAGGCTGGGCAGCCACACTTGCCCATGACGGGGAACCGGACTTGTGACTCTGAGGATTTACCTTCTGTCCAGATAGTCTAAGATTCTGAGAGGGTTTAAAGTATTTCTATAACTGAGTCCTGAAGCTCTTTCTAAAGTTCTGTGATCAAATCTATTTGCTCATCTGCCAAGTGAATCATCAGTAAACAAGCTTCTTTGCTGCGGGACTTATCAGAGCCTTTACAGGTTTGTGAGCATTGTGGTTCTCCACAGTGAAATGTGTGTGCCAAACTCAATTGGTCATGGCCAGTTATGTTATGAGGCCCCTCGTGTTCCAAGGAACGGTGTTTCAGGGAAGATGCAATAAAACCTTCATTCGTTCTTGCTCAACAGATACTTACTGATGACCTGTGATGGGCTAGGCACTCTCCTAGGTGGTAGGAGATCAAAGATGAGACAACACACAGCGACTAACCAGAGATAGAACATGATGTTGCCGAATTGCACAGAGGAGCAGTCAGAGAAGGACATGACCTACCGGGCAAGGAAAGATCAGGAGAGGCTTCTCAAAAGGGCCCAGGGGTGGTGCCTGAGGGACGGCTTGGATTTCCAAAGTGGACAGGACAAGGGATGAGGCTTATCATTTCCATTTGAAAGAATTGCTGGGACAGATAGGGAGACAGGAAATTCTGGCACCCATCACCTTCTGGGTCCTGACCGAGGGAAGCCAGCGCCCTGGCCAGGCCCTGAGGGGTTACAGGTGCGGAATGGCGTGTTTCCCAGTTTCTGGGGTTACTGGAGACCTAAGGAAATGGAGAGCAGCTCAGAATGTTGCCAGAGGGCTCGGGGCAAGAGGAGAACTTCAAGGGGGAGGGTGATGCCAAAACAAAGTAGGAGCCAATGGAGGAAACTAGACGGAGGACGAGGCCGAGACCCCCAGGGCAAGACACCTGCTGTGCACCTGCAGCCCCCTAGCACTGTCAGGGCAGGTCCATGGGGACGTTGGGGGGGCAGTGAGGCTGTGTCCAGGTTGACTCGAGCATGCGGAGAAAGAGACGGGGGTGTAGCTGGGGTGAGGGAGGTCCTAGATGCCAAGTTAAGGCTTTAATCTGTTTGACGGGCATCAGGAAGCCACTGAAAGTTCTGCCGGGGGCTGGCAGCATGGCAGCGATCTACAGCACAGGCCGGTCTGCCTCTGTAGAGGATGAGGATACAGGGAACCAGCGAGGAGGCCGTATGGTCCTTCCAGCTGAGCAACCGGGGCCTGAGTCAGAATCGGGAACAGACCATGAAAAGCAAGAGGAAAGAAAGGACGTGTTGGCAGATCTGATTGCCATTGATAGAAATGAAAATCGGAAGGCGGAGCAGGCTCGGAGGGGTAAACAGAGCTTGTCTTCAGACTTAGTGTGTGATATTAGCCGACGATCTCAGAGGAAACCTCTAGAAGACAGTTGAGAATAGTAGATGACGCTGGAGACACAAGGACTGGGTCATAGATTGGGGGGTTGTGCCCGCAGAGAACATGGGCACAGCCGTGGGGGTGGGTGAGTTGTCGGGGAGTAAGTGAAGGATGCAAAGAGAATAGCCATGGGCAGGTTTGGGGGCCATCCGTGTGCGAAGGCGAGAGGAGGAAGCAGACACAAGGAAGCAGATGGGACATGAGTGCTCGCGTAGGTGGCCGGAGGACCAGCCAGGCATCTCAGCACCACAGAAGCCAGGGGTGAGAGACTGTCAAGGATCAGTGGTGGCCAGTGTGGAGTGTGAGTCTGGGAGAGCATGTGCCCTGCACGTGAACCATGCCCGAGGAGCTGGCTTTGTGGCCCAGAAGATTTACTGGACTTGAAAAACAGTTTGCAGAGTCTTGGAGGTGAAATCCAGACTTCAGGAGGATGAGGGTCGCTTTTTACCAAGTGGGTGCAGAGGACTCTGGTGACGCTTTCCAGAAATGCAGCTCTCTGGGCCTCATCCCCAGAGGCTCTGATGCAAGAGCCCTGGGGCAGGCCCCGCCTTCTGTATCTTTGTAAAGTTCCGCTAGTCATTCTTGAGGCAGCCAGTGCTGAGGACTGGAACGCTAAGAGGAACAGTGTGGCAGCATCTAGGAAACTAATCTACCCTGTGATCTGGTAATTCCCACTTTGGAGTAGTACATTTGCTTGTCAAGAGGAAGATACAGGAATGTTTATTGCAGCTTTGTTCACAATGTCCAAAAACTGGGGACAGCCCTATTTCTGTCAATAGTAGAGTAGATAAATGCAGTATATACATACAATGGAATACAACCACAGCAGTGCAGCAAATAAACTTCTACAGACAACAATATAGGTGAAAGAAGCCAGACATCAAATGATAGATACTGAGTGAATCCATTTATAAGTTCAAGCTTAAGCAAAATTAATCAGAGGCATTAGTCACCATAACGTTCACCTCTACAAGGAGGTGGTATGGACACAGAGGCACATGAGGGAACCTTTTGAGATGATGGAGATTTTCTAGATCTTGATCTGGGTTGTGGTTAAATGGGTGTGTACAAATATAAAAATTCCTCAAGCTGTATACTTGAGGTTAGTACCCTTTACCGTGTGTAAGTTGTACCTCAAGTTTAAAAAACTAAATGGGTGGTCCAAAAGTAGAGGCAATGAGAGTAGAACCCTCTTGGAAGAAAGTTGATAAAAAGAGGAAAGTAATTGAAAGAGATGGCAGGGGTAGGCTCTTTTATGATGAGTACCTTGACATTTATAGGCAGAGCAGAGGGGCGCCTGGGTGGCTCAGTCGGTTGGGCGACCGACCTCGGCTCAGGTCATGAGCTCGCGGTTTGTGGGTTCGAGCCCCGCGTGGGGCTCTGTGCTGACAGCTCGGAGCCTGGAGCCTGCTTCGGATTCTGTGTCTCCCACCTCTCGCTAACCCTCCCCTGCTCACGCTCTGTGTCTGTCTCTCAATAATAAATAAACGTAAAAAAAATAAAAAAATATATAGGCAGAGCAGAAAGGGCTAGAACTTAAAGGGATAAAGGATATTGCCAATGTGCCTTGTCTATCACACCCAGTGAGCATCTCGCTTGCCAGTGTAGCCTGGGAGAGGGCTTGTCTTAATACATTTTGTTTGACTGATTGGATGGTTACATGGATATGCAGATGGGTGGATGGATATGTGAATGAGTAGGTAGGTGGGTGAATAAGTAGGTGGCTGACTGATGGGATGAGTAGAGAGGTGGATGGCTGTGTGAAAGGATGGATGGATGGATGGATGGATGGATGGATGGATGGATGGATGGATGGATGGATGGATGGATAAGTAGATGCTTGGCTGGCTGGATAAGTAGATCGGTGGATGGCTGTGTGAATGGGAGGGGTGGCTGGAGTGTGTTATTAAAGTAAGGAGCTGGAGAAGAGAAGCAGAGACTGGGTTGAAAGTACCCATGTGTGGGGTTCATCTGAGTCAGAAAAAAAAGAGAAGATAAAAACAGAAAATTCTGAAATAATGCGGAGGATAGGTATGAGCACATGGCCAAGTGAGTCGATCTTCCAAAACAGGAATCCAAGGCGTCTGACAGTGTGGGGGCAGCAGTGGACTCAGGACTTAAGGCAAATGAAAAGGCTTGAAGGCCACCTATGGGGAAAATCTATAAAGCTCCAACAGCACATGAGTTCAAGGATTACAGAGGCCACATGTTAATCTTTTCTTTTACTGACTTACCTATTAAATAAACTAGCAGGCATCTCACAAAACTCGTGACTGTGATTTACAGATGAAATACAACCTGCCTTCCTGGTGTGACCGAGTCCTCTGGAAGTCTTACCCGCTGGTGCATGTGGTCTGTCAGTCCTACGGTGAGTGACAAGCTGGGAGCTTCGGCTCCCTGAAACTAACGGGCTGCAGTCCGTCTCTCTCTGAAATGGGAGAAGTCCCTGCAGCCCTGGTCAGGTGACCCGAAGGAGCTGACGTACCCTCTCGTGTCTCAGGCTGCAGCATGACAAGTGTCTTCTGATTTGGGAAACACCAGAATTAAGGAGCCCCTCTTAAAAGAAATCCAGACTTGGGGTGCCTGGGTGGCTCAGTCAGTTGAGCGGCCGACTTCGGCTCAGGTCACGATCTCACGGTCCGTGAGTTCGAGCCCCGCGTCGGGCTCTGTGCTGACAGCTCAGAGCCTGGAGCCTGTTTCGGATTCTGTGTCTCCCTCTCTCTGACCCTCCCCCGTTCATGCTCTGTCTCTCTCTGTCTCAAAAATAAATAAACGTTAAAAAAAAAAATTTTTTTTTAAAGAAATCCAGACTTGTTCTGAAAACGCATTAGGTTTGAACCACATAAAAGTGGTATTTTTGTAGGTCAGAAATAGTCAACTATTGGAAATTCATATGGTTCAACCTAACATATACCATGGGTATATGTGTATGTATTTATGGACGTTTAAAGATAAATTGAGTTAAATTGATGAGAAAGTTATAATATGCAATATTAAAATAAATAATTATGAAAAAGTTAGCAAAACAATTCAATAATTATTGACTCTAGAAGTTTAAGATATACTGAAGGAATTCTTAATTGCTTGAGTGCTCATTCTTTTTTTTTTTTTTTAAATTTTTTTCAATGTTTTTTATTTATTTTTTGGGACAGAGAGAGACAGAGCATGAATGGGGGAGGGTCAGAGAGAGAGAGAGACACAGAATCTGAAACAGGCTCCAGGCTCTAAGCTGTCAGCACAGAGCCCGACGCGGGGCTCGAACTCACGGACCGCGAGATTGTGACCTGGCTGAAGTCGGACGCTTAACCGACTGCGCCACCCAGGCGCCCCAAGTGCTCATTCTTAAAAGCTACCTCTTAATTCCCATTATTTGGAACTCTTCTGCACTGTGTACTTAGAAATTCAGAGCAGGGGCGCCTGGGTGGCTCTGTCAGTTAAGCGTCTGACTCTTGGTTTTGGCTCAGGTCATGATCTCACGGTTTCGTGAATTCGAGCCCCATTCCGGGCTTTGTGCTGACAGCTCAGAGCTTGGAGCCTGCTTCGGCTTCTGTGTCTCCCTCTCTCTCACTCTCTGCCCCTCTCCCGCTCACATTCTCTCTCAGAATAAATACAAAATAAATTTAAAAAATTCACAGCAGAACTACCTTGAACACTTTACTCACTGACCATTAGGATATTATTTTTGAAACATTGCAGATTTTCAGGCAGTGACATCCAAAGGAGGGCCATCCTTGTTCCCATCCCAAGTCACTGGCCTGAGACCCCTGGTGGACTGTTCATGACCTCACCCCTACCCCACCCACCAAAGGGAGGTTCTTGCTGCTGCCCAGTGGCCACCTTTGTGGCTCCCATCCTCTCTCTGGGGACCAGCAAACACCCATGTTTAAGTCCGGTCCCAACAGGTTGAATTGATTTCCATTCCTTTTTTTTTTTTTTTTTTTTTTGGTCCATGCCTCCTGATGCCCAGAGGGGAACAAAGCGACTACCCTGGGAAGGAATGCACCCCACAGTCCCCTAGCACCTGAGCTCTGTCTCCCAGAAATGACTTCACTAGACAAACTGCACACCTTTAGGTGTGCAGAAAAGCATCCCACCCCCATAGCCACAGCCAAAGAATTATTCCGCGCTCAAGACCAATGAAGACTCCTATCCCACCCATTGGCAATCATCCCATTTCTCAGTGGTGCCTCTTTTCAACATCCTGCAACTCCATGAGTCCTGCCAATCCTTGTCTCTAGGAAGATGCAACCATCTGCCTTATTCAGCAGGTCTCTGCGGCGATTCAGGAGAAAGTGCTGGCTTGTAGCATTACTGCTCTTTGAAGCTCTTTAAGCTTGGCGTCCAAAAAACTCCATAGTGGAGATTTTTAGGAAAACGGAGGGAAATTGGTCTGGAAGTGGCATTGAGGAGCAAAGGGGACACACCTTCCCACTTTCTGGACCCACATATGGGGGACAAAGCAGACAAACAGCCCTTAGTTGAGACGCTGTGGTATTTTCCGAGGAAGGACCAGGTATAGAATGTGATGGGAAAGTTGAAGACGTAGGGAATTTTGCTAATGATATTTCACTGAATGCCGGAGGGTGTGGAGGAAGAGTTTAATGATTTGGGGGTGAGCAAGAAACTAGGAAAGAGAAGGGAATGAATGTCCAGAGCTCAGGAAATGGGGGTCAGCTGGGAGCTTGAGTCTTATGGTGATTAACATAAATAAGATGTATCAGTTAATCTGCTGCGTAACAAACTACTCTAAAACTTGACAGCTTACAGTTCTCTGGGCTGGACTTGGGACTGTTCATCTCTGCTCTCTTTGGTGTTGGGCGGGCGCACTCAGGCCAGGAGCCCACCCAAACTGGGGGTTGGTTGGCCGGTTAGCTAGCTGTCAACAGGGGCGATGGTGGTAACTCGGCTGTGTTCATCACCCAACAGGCTAGTCCAGGCTTCTTCCTGGTCCCAGGGGTCCCAGATGTGGAAGAACTTTTCGAGTCTCTGCTTGTCTCACATTTCCTAATGTCCCGCTGGCCAAAAGAAGCCACAAAGCCAAGCCCAGACTCACTGTGGGAGGGGGGCATACAGTATGTGGTTACAGAGAGGCCACCCAGGTAACCATCACCCTCCCAGTTTTCGGGGCACAGGCATCATACTGCTAGTGTTGTTCTGCTTGATACGTATGTAAATATTAAAAATGCTGGTCTACCCTCTAACTTGTCGCTAGAACACCCCACGCTCGTCCTGATTCCCCCGCCTCCCTGCTTCACACAGCACTGGACCCTCCCTGACTTCTTCCTGTCTACATCCAAATGTGACTTAGGCTGGCGCCCTTCCTACCTTTTCCCTTCTGTCTCAGAGAAGGGGTGTCCTCCCCCTCTCCTGGCCCCTCTCCTCCATCCCTTCTTCCTTCCCCAGACCAGTACGCCCGCCTTCCTCCTTGTTCTCTTCTTTCATTCTGTCTCATTGTTTCAACTGTCTTTCTGATGGTTGTTAGCAAGTGAGCATGATTTTCCATGTTTGGTAGCCATCCATATTTCTTTCGGAATTTTCTGCCCGTGTCCTTTGGTTGGTTGAAGGGTGAGGTGTTTCCCTTTGTCTTGCTGATTTATAAACACTTTATAGGAAAGGATGTAAATCGCCTTCCTGCCTTCTTGGTCTCCTGTGCTATTTCTCTTTGCCCATTACTGGCCGGTGTAGCTTGGGCCTCCTGCACACCTCCCCTGCGGAGCCCAAACATCCTCATGGCTGCTGCTTCCACCTCACATCGTGACTCCAAACCTAAAGATAAATCTCCAGCCTTGAGTACCCAGCTGGACAGCTCCACGTGGCTCTATTATAAGCACTTAGAACTCGGTATTTCTAGAGCTGTGTTCTTTCCCTTACGCCCTCCAAACATGCCTCACTGCATTCCCTCCAAGCGCCATGTTGCTTAAAAGAGTTGTCTACGCTCTGTCTACACTGCACGTTCCACTGTCTCCCAATCCTACGAGGCATTGTGGGATGGGGGAAGGCACCAAGTCAGTTGCTGATGAGCTCGGTGACCTGAATCCCCATCCCACACTGGGCCGTGAGCTCATCGGTGCAACAAAGTGCTGAGACCAGAAAAGTCTGAACGCTCCACGATCTATTTAAAAACTCGTGTGTCTCGAGGAAAAACTAGCACAGGCACATTTTTGCCACGGAGGAGAGAGTGTCACCCACTTCCACTGAGACTTTTGAGCGTGGTTGTGGAAGGCCAGTGGACTAACGGGTATAAGATCATGAAATTTCTGGAGGCTTCCATAAGTACAAGTTGATTTCTACCATGGGTTTGACCTCCTTGGTTTGACCAGAAAGGAATTCTCATTCCTTCCCTCCCCTGCAGGCAGCACCAGCGACATCATGACAAGTGACCACAGCCCTGTTTTTGCCACATTTGAGGCAGGAGTCACCTCCCAGTTTGTCTCCAAGAATGGTAAGTGGTGGATGGTGTCCGTCCCTCTGTCGTCCGCGATGACAAGAGGCTTCGGGCACTCATCTTCTGATTACAGCAGTCTGTTGTCCGTGGTAAATGGGGGCTCATCCTTCCAGACGAGCCCACAGTCCACGTCAGGCCGCATCATGGTTTCAGTGCGGAGCATTTGCTTGTTCTCTTTGGCAGATACGTCAGCTTTCTGAGCCTCAGTTTGAATCCAGTCCTTAAAACTGAGTAAACGAGGGGCACCTGGGTGGCTCATTCAGTTAAGCCGCCAAGTCTGTCTCTTGGTTTCGGCTCAGGTCATGATCCCACGGTTCGTGGGTTTGGGCCCCCATCGGGCTCTGTGCCGACAGCCTGGAGCCTGCTTGACATTTTCTCTCTCCCTGTCTCCCTGCCCCTCCCCTGCTTACTTTCTCTCCCTCAGATAAATAAATAAACTTAAAATGTTTTTTAAAATAAAATTTAAAAAGTTGAGTAAGTGAATGTTTTTCCAAGGTGTGGCATGTCCACCACCAAAGGCCATTCCGGGTGGGCCACGGATGAACATTCGAGAGTAATGCGTTTATTTTGACATGTTTTGCATCTGTCTCTTCTGTGTAAAGGCAAGCCACGCTGGTTTTTCATTCAGTCTCGTGGTGTCCTTTCTTACTTAAACATGTTTGCCTAAGTTTAAACAGTGAGTCTATTTAAAGAAAATATTAAGTCAGCGTTCACGTGGGTGCACGGTGGGCGGAGACAGTGAACATTGTAAGGATGGGATGTGGTGACTGAGTTTGGGAAATGCTAGAGTAAATAATACTTAGATCTGCAGGTAAATTTTCAAGTAATCCAGCTCAGCCCGGCTCACCGGGCCACCGTCATCCCAGCAGGGGTCCGGTGTTCTCTGTGGTGCATCCAGCCTGGGCCTGGGTGACTGGGGAGCCATGTTGTCACCTCCTCTGTAACCCTCCCCCACCCCTCTTCTGTGGTCAGCAGACAGTCCGGGCTAATTTAGGACGGTTGAGTGGGGGGCTCAACGCAGGTAGGAAAAGCCTGTATTACTGTGTGTCCGTGCCATGAAGGATGTGGGCGCGACTGGAGTACTGTCTTTCTGGGACACTCCTCTCCATGCTGTTGGGTCTAACATCTATTCTAGCAGTGTGCCCTCCCCTCTCCACACAGCCTTAATCCACCACCCTGTCTCCATGCTAGCTCTGAGCACGGTCTTTCCAGAACCTTCCATCTCTCCCAGGCCTCTCACCCATCTCCCATCTCTCTGAGTTCCTGCAGCTTTGATGGGGTGGCTGACGCCATCACACACACCCTCGGTGAGGACCCTCATCACATCATCGGTATCAGGCTTGTCTTCCCTCCACTGGCACCCAGCACACAGAAGACACAAATGCCCATGACCTGGATTGAGCATAGGTTGACTCTTCCTAAGCAGAGCCTGGTCTAGATGCTGTGGGATTTAAGAACATAAAAGAAAGCTGAGTGAAATAAGCCAGAGAGAAAAAGTACCATAGGCGTATGGTATCGCCTCTACGCGGGATCTTGGAAGAAACCTCCAGTTTCATAGAAACAGTAGGAGGGTGGTTGCCAAGGGCTGAAGGGAGCGGGAAATGGGGAGATGGAGGTCAAAAGGTCCAGACTTTCAGTTACAAGATGAGTAAATTCTGGGGAGCTAATAGCATGATGACTACTAATAATACAGTATTGTAAACTGGAGATTTGCTGGGAGTAGATCTGAAGCATTACCACACACACACACACACACACACACACACACACACACACCCCAGTTAATTATGTGGGTGATGGATGTGTGAATTGTCCTGATCTTGGTAAGCATTTCACAGCGTATATGTGTATCAAAGCATCACGCTGTACCCTTTGAATATGCACAATCACATTTGCCAGTTATTCCTCAATAAAGCTGAGGGAAAAGGAATAGAAAGGAAAGAAGGGCGCACGGGCGGGACAGTGGACCGGGATGTCTGTCCTTGCTCTCGGGTGGCTCAGAATTTACACGGAAGGATGGAACTTGTTCAAAGCCAGCCTGAGGACACTTGCAAACACAATCCCCTCCGTGAGTGCCATGAGGAGCCAACTGTGGATGAGGGTAAAGAAGGAGTGGAGGGAGGTCAGCCAGAGGCAGAAAGAGCAGGTAGCCCTTGCTACCCGGACCTAGAAACGACACAGATTTGGGTATCGACCAGAGCCTTTATACAAGCTCTCTTTGCCAGAACAAATGGGGAGACTGAGGCACTGAGGCTAAGGGCGTCGGGCTCTTGGCTCCTTGAAGTCTTTGCTCTTCCCACCCTGCTCTCCGCACATCAGAGAGGGCGTTCCCACCGTTGCCATTGCTCAGCGCATGTGGTGGGATTCAGGAAAACCTCTCCTTCACCTGGGCCTCACCTTCTCTGGGCACATTGTGGAGCCACATCTCTTTGTCACCTGTTCCAGGCCCCGGGACCGTCGACAGCCAAGGGCAGATCGAGTTTCTCAGGTGCTTTGCCACGCTGAAGACCAAGTCCCAGACCAAGTTCTACCTGGAGTTCCACTCAAGCTGCTTAGAGAGTAAGTGGGTGCCGAGCTGCTACCTGTTGGCCGTGCAGGCAGGACTCTTTTTCTTAGGTGCCTTTTCATTGGTGGCGCCTCGCCACTCTTCTCTCTGGGAAGGATTCACAGATGGGCCTCACGGGGGTCTGCAGGGGGAGTGTTGGAGTCTGTGGTTACTGTGGGGGCACCCCCCGGCGGCTTGTGATCCTGCCGTTGTGGCCTCAGAGGCAGGGACAGTCACTGAAACACTGACCCGTCGTCAGCCCTTGGAGGTGACCGGGCCGCTGGCTCCTCTCCTTGCCCCTCGAGTGTAGCCCCCGAGGGTCCCTCCCCTCCCCAAGCTGGGGCTCTGACTCAACCCGAGGGTCCTGGGTGGAGGTCCAGAGCTCATGGAGGCCAGTGCCGGGCCTGACCAGCTGCTGGTAGCCACCTGTCCTTCCTTCCGGAGTCCTCTGCTCCTTTGTACACGACGGGCATCTTTCTCAGGTGTTCTGGAGCATCCACAAGCAAGCGAGAGACGGACGGCCTGCTCCCAGCCAGCAGCAGTTAGCGCAAACTGTGTTTAGCAAACACCATTTCCGGGTGACATTTCTAGGCATATTGTCTAAAGCTGTTTTGAGGCAAGATCTGTGTGGTTTCTAGCTCCCCTCGCCGAGATGGTCTGGAGTGGGGGGAGGGGGGCAGAATCAACTCCATCGAAGGAGGCATTTTGGGACAGGATGACGGCTGCTTCCAGAAATCCAGAAGAGGAGTTGCCCCACTCCCCTCCCTTCCTTCTCCCACTCAGCCCGGGCTCAGTCTTGCCGACAGACCTGCCTTCTCCGCGAAGTTTCCAGGTCCCGAGTCACCAAGCAGGGGCAAGGCACCTCCAAAAATGATGAGGATTTTTGTGCGGGTGTTTTTAATAAACTATCGAGACATTTGCATACATTTCTATGGAAACAGCATATTAGGAAGCTTAAATTAGCATTTCGAAAGGCTGCTATCTTGAGTGGCGTGGGACAAGCTGTCATGTTTCCTAATCTCCTTGCCTGTGATGTGATGATTTCTTTGTTGCCTGGTTTGTTGCAAAAAAAGGAGCTGAAAAGGAGGGAAGTCTCTGAGTTTTTCCTAAAAATAATCCAACCGTGTTGGCAAATGACCATCCCCTGCATCAAAACAGAATCCCCCACAAGCCTGACTCCGAAGCAGTGCTATGGCCCCTACAGATGAAAGAGGGAGAATATGGGGCACCTGGGTGGCTCAGTCGGTTAAGCGTCTGACTTCAGCTCAGGTCACGATCTCACGGTCCGTGAGTTCGAGCCCCGCGTCGGGCTCTGTGCTGACAGCTCAGAGCCTGGAGCCTGCTTCCGATTCTGTGTCTCCCTCTCTCTGACCCTCCCCCGTTCATGCTCTGTCTCTCTCTGTCTCAAAAATAAACAAACGTTAAAAAAATTTTTTTTTAAAAAAAAGAAAGAGGGAGAATATCTTCCTCGGTCTGGGTGGGGCGACCCTAGGAGTCTTCTCTGTCTGGCTCTTGTTTGTTGTTTGAAAACCAGCCTTCTTGTCCTCTGTCAGGTTTTGTCAAGAGTCAGGAGGGAGAAAATGAAGAAGGAAGCGAGGGGGAGTTGGTGGTGAAGTTTGGCGAGACCCTTCCAAAGGTAAGTCAAGAACAGGATGTAGCCGGGGAGAACTTGGCATTCGCCAGCCCCTGTGGCCCCAGCATTCCTTAATGGATCACGGAAGAGATCCAGAGATGGATTTGTCTGACCATGTGACTTTACAAAGAAGGAAACTGAGGCAGATCCCAGAGAGGCTGGTTCACAGTCACACAGCCACACAGCTGCAATGACAGGCCCCAGGCCCCGAGGTCCTGATCCTCCTGCAGTGGCCTTTCACCTGCTCAGCCCAGCTTGGGGGATCAAGTGAAGGGGCAGAGAGGAGTTCATTGCTCCTACCTGAACACCGGGTTCAGAAAGAGCTTGATGTGTCCATGGCCCCGTGATACCAGAGGGTGGAATTGAAAACACATAGACCGACCGTATTGGCAACACGTTCCTCTTTCTTATAGAAAAAAAAAAAAAAAATTGGTGTTCTACCTGGGACCCAGAAAAGCTTTTGTGACGTTGAGTTGACGGTGGCCACGTCTGGGTGTTCACGCTGGGTGCGCGGCGGAGTAGGACCTTGTGGGGTTTTCTGTCACATAATGAGAAAAGGGTATGCAGAGGGGAGTTCAGGCCAGGCAGATCTGTTGTATGCGGCAAGAGTCCCAGGGGCTCTCCTGGAAGATTCCCTCAGAGGTGACACCCAAGGTGAGCTTTACAAGATGGCCTTAAACAGGCGGAAGGACCCATCCTCTCCTAAGGCTTGAGTGGGACATGGGCAGTTTTGGGGGGCTGTTGATTGGAACCCGTTCTTGGGCCACATCACAGAGTCTCCTAATTGGGGAGCACTTCTGATCGGGGTCCTCCACAAGGGCATAGCTGTCAAAAGTCCTCATACTGGGGCTGTTTTCAGGTACCTGAATCCCTGTGGCTTAGGTCTCCAAGGTGACATCCTGCCTCAGCCACCCACCCGACCCTTCTGTTCCTCCCCTCCCGGCTGCCCCACGCGGCAACCAAATGGCCCATCTCCTCCTTCGGTCAAGTTGTGAAAGATGCCAGCGTCCCCGTCCATATAACACATGTACCCCCATCTGGTTCAGGGGACTCCAGGGTACCCTGGCCCTCCATCCCCACTGCTACCAAGACCTGCTCTTCCTCCTGCCTCTGTCCCTCCTCTCCACCTCACTGCCGCCTCCCTCAGGGTCTCCATCCCACCCGCCTCCTTGCTGAGGCATCCTGAAGCCTGATGGAACTCTCTGGAATGCCTGTCTGGTCCTGGCATTCCCCCTCTTTATCTAGTTGGCTCCCAGCCCCCTCCTCACTCTCCAGCTTCACCCGCTGCCCCCACAGCACCTAAGGGGCCCCCTGACCCTCCACCCATCCCTGTCACCTGACAGCACCCTCTCTGTACACTCTATAATCCCACCAGGGCACCCTGACAGAAGCTCCCTGCGCTCTGCCGTCACTCCCACCACGATGATCATGTCCCCTGGGAGTCAGCTCTAACCCTGTCCCCTTCTCTGTGCAGCTGAAGCCCATTATCTCTGACCCCGAGTACCTGCTGGACCAGCACATCCTGATTAGCATTAAGTCCTCTGACAGCGACGAATCGTATGGTAAGGGTCCCTGGAAAGGTTGCTGCACCTGCTGTTAGCCAGTGGCCTCTCATGTAAGGGAGGCACTGGCATCTCCGTTCCAGAAAGCCCACCTCCCGCTCCCCATCCTGCTCTCCTGTCCCCCCTCTCCTCCTCCCAGGGCTGCCGGAGGGACAGTTACTGGTAACTCACCCTTCCTGCCTTGTCGGGCTTCTGGGAGGAATAGCCAGTAGCCACAGCTCCTGTCGTTTATGGAGTCTTTCCTGCATCAAGAGTCTGTGGCAGGTGCTTTGCAGGGATCATTTAATCCTGACAAGACCTTATAAAGCACGTACTATTCTGTCAATCAGTAGGTGAGTAAACTGAGGCTCAGAGAGCTTAAGGGACTTGCCTAAGTCACAGGTAGAAACTGGCTGAGCCCAAATTTGAGCCCATGTCTGTCTGGCGTTGGTCAGTGCCCATACTGGGCAGACACCAACTAGAGGGACGTCATCTTCTATGACATTTTCTTCAGCCAGTGCGTGGCTCCAGCCCAACGTCAGGTTCGAACTCCATACACTCATTGTGGTTAGAACACAGGGATAAGAGGGGCAGGTGGCCAGAGCGAGGCTGGAGGCAGGAGCCAGATCAAGCAGCTCCTTGCAAGAGGTAGACAAAGATGAATCCTGGTCCCAGGAGGGTGTTCAGTTTTCAATGGAAGGAATTTGAAGGTGTTTAAATGCTAATCAGGGGAAGTCAGGAAACAAAGAGGCCGAAGACACAAGGGTGTCTATGTGTTGGTGGCCTACTGTCCAGGCTCGCCAAAAGCCCTGGAACGTAGGTACAATGGCTACCTTAGCTGCAGAGGTGAGGAAATGAAGTGACCTGTCCAAGGTTACTTGTCCTTGGCCACTGAGTGACTTTGACAGGCTACCGTGTGACCTTGGACTTGAACCCCGGCAACCCAGCTCCAGAATCCTGCCCTTCACCCCCTCCTAGCACAGCACTGGACAGAGGGTCCCAGAGCCAGGCAGGGGTGGCCAGAGCCTGAGGATTGTACCGGCCCTGGATGGGGGAACCCCTATCCATCATGTCGAGGCAAAGAGAACGGATCCATGTGGAGTCAGAATGTTTGAAGTTTTGGTGGTAGCACACAGGAGCACAGGAAGGATGGTTCCGTTTTCTTGTTCAAATACTGTCTTCTTCCTTTGTTTCTGCCTCTTGGTATTCACACAAACAGCATATCGTAATAATAACGGGAAAAAAAAAGCCAGCCCACAGTCTCATTCCCCACAACGGGAACCATGTTTATTTTGGTCTCATACTTCTATCCTCATACATAGGCATACATAGATTTCTATATTTACAACCACCACAGAGGTGCCATTTTTAATTTTCTTTCTCCCCCAGTGATAGACATGTCAGATGATACACGTTTTCGTGATCATCCTCCTTTACGGCCTTCACGACGGCTGCATTTAATGGCTTAATGATATCCCATGGGTTTGCTGTTGATTATTCCTGGCCGTGTTCTCAATAATGCTGAGATGGATGTCTTTGTGAGCATTTTTGATCCTCCTTCAGCCACATTTTTATTCTTTCGAATCCTCTCTTTAGGATAAGTTCCCACGTGTGCCGGGTCAAAGGGCACAAATACATTGGTGATTCTTGACACTCGTTATCAAACTGATTGCTGTAAAAAAAAGTCTTGCCGTGTTGACCTCGCCATGTCCAAGGGTACGGGTTTCCCCAGATCCTTGCTGGTTCTGGGGATTCTTTTGCTTCCTTCCATCTTGTACTAATTTCCTGTCTGTAAGAGTCCCTTAGGGCTGTCTTAATTTGCATTTTTGATGGCAGGGAAGACTGAACTAGTTTCCATTTATTGAAATTAACCAGTTACAATTATTTTTGTGTGAAATACCTGGTTGGGTTATATGCCCAGTTACCTGCTGGGATTTGATTTTGAGGAGTTCCTTGTAGGGTTCACGAAGCCATCAGTCTCTTTCACATTTTCCTTTCTGTCTTTGTGCAGAAGTTTTAAGCTTTTATATCTTCTTACCTGTCGGTCTGTTTTGTCATTTCTTACATTGCCTCAAGCCCTAGGAAGTTATCATTCGCTCCCGCAATCAGATTAGTGGTTAAGTCTGCTTGTCTGCTGGATTTTCTAGGATTTAATTCTTTTTTTTTTTTTTTTTTTTACATCAACTAATCCACGTGGAGTTCATTCCACTATAAGGTTTGAAATGTTTTTCCCAAATTGCTGAGGCGTTGTTCTAAAAGCTTTATTCGATAATCCCCACCTTGGACATTGTTTCGAAGGATCATCTTTGGACGGTGGAGTTAATCTCCACGCTGAATGCATGGTGTTTCTCCCGTGAAATGCCTCTTGACATGACTGTTGTTCTCCCCACCTGCCCAGGCGAAGGCTGCATCGCTTTACGGTTAGAGGCCACGGAAACTCTGCTCCCCATCTACACGCCTCTCACCCACCACGGAGAGATGACAGGCCACTTCCGGGGGGAGATTAAGCTGCAGACGTCCCAGGGCAAGACAAGGGAAAAGCTCTATGGTGAGTGGGCACGAGCCCTCCCCTGCTCACTCTTCAGTGCTGCTGGCTTAGGGACAGGAAAGACATTTCTCTCCCCTCAGCCATTGCGTGTTCTCTCTGCTGTGGCCTCAGAACAGAAATCCAGCATCACAAGGGATGTCAGAGACCATCTGGCCCGATTCTTAACTGACTCAAGAATGTCCCTACAGAACCGCAACATCCCACGGCCGCACGTCTTCGTTCCCTGACCCCAGTCACCTTCCATCTGTAAGGATGGGAAGCTCGTGAATTTTCCAGATGCTCTGCTGCTCTTGTCTCCTGTTAGTCTTTTAGGCCTTGTCACTCCCAGTTAGCACCTCCACCAGAAAGACCAAGATTAGACAATAAACCTGCCTGATTCTGAATAGTTCTTTCCAGGCTGCAGCTCACACATACATACCTACGTAGCTACGCCCTGCCCTCATGGTGCCGGCCAGGGCTTCTGGGCCTTCCAGATTGCTGTCACACACCCTGTGCGCTAAAAAGCGGCCCCGTCCTCATACTGCGCACATTTCCTTGGCTTTTCCCTACCTAGGCCCCACCCACCGCCCAAAACAGCCCCATCTTCTCCTCTGTTCCTTGGCAGGGTCCCCCAGCACCTCTTCCAGCTTGACCTCAACTCTTTGTGTCCTGCAAAACGACACTTGCTTCTTTCTGCTGGCCGTCAGGAGGACATGTTTCTCGTGGCTCTCAGAAAGGACACTGTGCAGCCATGCTTGGGAACAAATGCTCATTGGCAGCGTTTCTTCACCCCACGTGATGTCCCAGCCTTGGGGAGTCCTCTCCTGTCTGTCCCCAGAGGAGACTCCGCTGATTCCCATTAGGGAATTGTAGATGCCTCATCTCTAGATAAGAATTGTCACTGCTCCTCTGGGGAATATTGAAACGCGGCCAAGAGACCTTAATAGCCGGGAACACGAGGACGTTTCTAGACTCAAATCTGTAATTTTCTCAGAATCCTTCCCCAAAATTTTAAACTTGGAAACTAGCATGTAGAGTCCTCAGTAGTATCCATCACATTAAAACCTCTCTGCTTGAAATAACAAATGATTTGAGGGATACAGAGCTGCTCAAAATGTGTTCATCAAGCATTTCTTGCTTCCCACACAAACATCAGGTGGTTTTTCCTTCCTTTTGCCTTTAATTCCTACTCAAAAGCACTCTAACAACAATGCCTAAAATGAGTCGGACTTTAACTTGATGCTGGATAATGTGGGAAACGATGGTCTTATGAATGTCATCCCATTAATGCCTTGCAGTAGCCCTGACAGCCCGGTTTCGTCCTTGTGTGGTAGATGGGGAAACTGAGGCTCAGAGAGGTTCAGTGTTTGGCTGAAGGTCATATATCTAGCAGGCGCCTAGCCCAGGGTGAGAGTACAGGTTCACAGGGTGCTAAGGTGGAATTCATAAACACCACGGGGGCCCGAGTCTCACATGGATAATGAGAGCAGGACTCACCGTGTGTAGACGGTCAGCACTCCCTGCTTCTGGGAGGGCTCTGGGCCCCCGGGGGTACTATCTCCTGTGGATGGGGCTCCCTCTTCCGCCCTGTGGGAGCTCCTTTCTCCAGCAGAACCACAGGCTGGGGGGAGAGGGACTTGCCTCCTGTGCAAGCACAAGCCAGAGTCCGAAAGGAAGATGGCGTCCCAGTTCCCCTTTCGACGAGCTTGGCTTTGGTCTCGGATGCTCTTACGGAGCCACCTTGTTAATGTCTGTTTCATTCGGATCTGCCAAGAAATGTTTCCCTGCCCCTTGTGAGACCAATAAGTTGGACACATCACATGACAAGACAACTCTGGGTGTGGACTCTTCTCCCCGTGGAGTGGGGGCACGCATCCTTCTTCGATCACTGAACTCATGTGAGGCCTCAGAATCTTGCTCGGCCCACCTCCCAGACAGCCACGGTTGACTGTCCCGCGTCGGCTGCCAATGGAAACTTCTATACCATCCTGGCCCGTGCTGGGCGCTCTGGCCCTCACGTGCTGGTTGCTGTATTTCACCCTGCAGACTTTGTGAAGACTGAGAGAGATGAGTCCAGCGGGCCCAAGTCCCTGAAGAGCCTCACCAGCCATGACCCCATGAAGCAGTGGGAACCTGCCACCAACAGGTAGAACGGGGCGGGGTGGGGGGTGGGGGTTGCCAGGGCTTCCCCACCAACTAATGTTATTATGCAGACCCAGGACCCAGGGGAGGGTGAGTGGAGCACAGGGAAACCAGGGACCAGGAGGGAATGAGAGCTCTGGCCAGGGAGAGGCGTTGTCCAGCTGCCAGCCCCGGGCAGGTGGGTGTGCCTGTCTGTGTACGGCCTGGGAGACGCTTCTGTGTCAGAGAGCAGTGGACTTCACTGACATTGGCCGAGCCCTTGGCGTGTGTCAGAGTCCAGAGAAATCAAGGCAAAGTAGGTGAGCCCCTGATTTGGGAACTCCCGGCCTAGCAGCAAGATGCCCAGTCCAGGGGGAAGCCACTGCAGAGGTGACTGTGGGGAATGGTTCCCGCGTCTCCTGGGGACCCGTGACAGCAGCGGCTCTGTGGTCAAAAAACCCATCCTGTTGCTAAGGGGAAAACAATCACTGAGGAAAGTGCACACAGGTTGCTCTTGGCAGAGCCTGGACTGGGAATCACACAGACATTAAAGTCTACGTGACCAGGGGACAGGAGTCCCCACTGGCAGGGCCGCCTCAGCTCACTGCTGGGGTCCTGAGTCCTAGCATCAAGCCAGACGGCGTCATCATGGTCCCTGTGCCCGCTTGCCTGCTGAGGGGGCGAAGCCATGCCGGTTAGCCAACGCGAAATCCCAGACGCCGCTGCAGAGCCCGGCTTAGTCCCCTCCTTCGGGCCCCCAGACCACTGTCCCTCCGGCCCTTGTCCTCGCACCTGCCCCACCCATGCACCAGGTCTCCCCTCTCCCAGCCAGTCCCTCGCCCACTTGGAACTTCTGACCCTCAGAGCCATATAATGTTCCCTTTCGATCTTTTTCTTCCAATGTTATCCCATCAATGAATGTATCCTAACTCTCAGATGTCTGTTTGGTTCCAGAATCAGGATCAGTGAGGGTCAACAAATTCTTTTTCCATTTGGCTAGTATTAGAACTAACGCTTCTCCTTCTTCTTTTTTTTAATTTTTAATGTTTATTTATTCTTGAGGGAGAGAGAGAGAGAGAGAGAGAGAGACAGCCTGCGTGGGGGAGGGGCACAGAGAGAGGGAGACACAGAATCTGCAACAGGCTCCAGGCTTCAAGCTGTCAGCACAGATCCCGACGTGGGACTCGAACTCAGGAACCATGAGATCATGACCTGAGCCAAAGTCGGAGGCTTAACTGACTGAGCCACCCAGGCGCCCCGAACTAATGCTTCTTAAATAGGCATTGACGGATGGGGAAGAGATAGACTGGGGCTGGTTGAGCAGATGAGAGCTGGGGAGCCTTGCTCGTCACCTGTATACTCAGCTCTCTACTAGTTGGTTCTCATAAGAGCACTCTCACAAGGAAGGACGACACTCTTGTCGCCGAGAGGCAGCACGGTGTGTGTGTCTCCCAGGGTCACCTCGGCCAGTTCAGTGTTCAGCCCTCCACAGTGTTGAGCTGACTCCCCCTGACATTCGAGGTTCCGGCCTTGACTTCTGTGACCTCCCGCCCATCATTCCAAATGCCTGCATGGCCGTCCCCATTCTGATGTCTCACGCAGTGGTGCGAGCCGACACATTCCAGATGGAGCCAGCCGTTCATTTACCACCCCCTCCACAGCCCTGCCCCCCCCCCCCGCCCACGCAGCCTGACCTCGCCAGCCTCTTATCCATTCTCCCCACTTGCTCACAGCCCTTCAGGACTATGAAGCCCCTCCTACCAGGGCCTCCCACCCCGTCTCCCCTCCCTTCCTTACCTGCCTCCTCAGATAGGTCTTCTCTGCTCGCCCTGTGCCCAGTTCATCCCAGCCCTCCAGCTAGTCTGTCTCTGCCTCCTTTGTTTCCCTCAGACTTCAGCACTACGTGAACACTGTGTTTCTTAGTCACTGTGTTTTTGTTTTCTTGCCTGTCAGACGTGGATTTTATGAGAACACAGACTGGCTGCTCTGTTCACACCCATATTACCTTCTGGCCCAGGGCCTGGTACTTACTAAGCACTCCATAACTATTTTGCTGTAGGAATGAATGAATGAATGAATGAATGAATGAATGAATGAACGAATCCACTGTCCAAAGAGTGAAGGAATCGCGGAGGACCTGGGTTCCCCGAGGGACATCAGAGGATGCTGGCCTCATGGGGTGCTGACCTGGAGAAGGGAAGGGAGCCCTGGGGTGTGACTTTGGGTGTTTTTCCCCTCCAGGGTCCCTCCATGCAGTGGCTCCAGCATCACGGAAATCATCAACCCCAACTACATGGGGGTGGTGCCCTTCGGACACATGAAACAGTCCTTGTCCCCTGACCAGCAGCCCACAGCCTGGAGCTATGACCAGCCACTAAAGGACTCATCCCTGGGGCCTGGAAGGGGAGAGAGCCCCCCAACACCACCATCCCAGGCACCCATATCACCGAAGAAGTTTTCGTCCTCCACAACAACCCGGGGCCCCTGCCCCAGGACACAGGAGTCAAGGTGAGCGTCCTCTTCATCAAGTCCTCTCCCTTCCCTGGGTTTTCATCACCAGGAAACCTGACCCTAGAATAGAAGCTGCATGAAGCTAGGGTTGTGTGTCCACTTTGGTCATCGACTCATCCTCAGGGCCTAGAACACAGTAGGCACTCAATAAATGCCTATGAAATCACCATGTCCTACCCTATTGGTATAAATTGGAAAGACTTTAAAAAAATAGAACATTTTTTAAGATAGTGCCCCAAAAAACAACTTCCCGTAAAAACTACATTTATTGGAAAATATGTTTCTATCACCAGTGAGCCTTCATGCAACCTCTCAAGGAACAGGTGGGGATTTCTGAGTTCCCCTGCTTTTTCAGCCACAAGGGTCCTGTTCCCATCCACAACTTTTCCATCTCTCCTTTTGAGGCCAGTAAGAAAAAGCAGTAGCTATGCGGTGCGGGGTGGGGGCATGGATTTTGAAGGGTGGGAGGGCAGCCGGCCTGCAGAAGGAGTTTGGCCAAAAAACTTTGGGAAAGGCCAGGAGCCCAGAGAAAGCTGGCCTGCATCTAGAACGGCCAGGAGGACAGAGCCAGGAGGAGCTCAGGCCAGGCAGCCAAATCTCCAACCACTTCTCACTTGTGCCACATCACACGTGAACCCATCCTTTAGCACCTCATGGAAATGCCAGAGAGGGAGCCCTACGAGTTTTCCAGTAAGCACAGGATGATCGGGAAATTAAAAGTGCAGATCCCGATTAACGATGATTGGAGATGTACAAAATATCATGAGCACCGTCTTTCCTTGGTTGCTGTCTTGGTAGTGACTTCAGGGGGCTGCTTCTGGACCTCTCTTCCCCTCTGAGGTCCTCTGTTCCTCAATGGTGTCTTCCATCATTTATGAGGAGCCAGGGAAGGGACCGTGGTCACACATCATCGTTCTTACTCAGCACACCTCGTCTGGCAGGAGCCTCCTTTGGATTGAGGGGTACTTTACAGGTTTGCTTCTCAAGCATTTTTGCTAAAAACAAATTGGACAGATGCACAGAGGGGAGGAGGATGTGATAGGACAGGAGCAGTCGCGAGGCCTCTGAGCCTCACCCTGTCTGTGGCCCTAGTCTTCAGGGTTTGTTGATAATATTTTCGGACTGTGGTCACCCTGTAAGAGCCTTGGAAGAGGTTTCTCCCTGGGAAATGGAAACAAAAGCCACCGTTTGATGGGTGCTAAGGTCCCTCTGTGGCAGCCCTGATTCTTTAAGTGTAATGATTTTAAGTTGCCAAAGTCAGTGTATCTTTGTACTTAACAACTTGAACACAGCACACAGCCTGGAACTGGGTGGGGACGTATTCTCTTTGGTTCCACGGGTGACAGCTTCAGAACGGGCACATCTGTAGGGAAGGGGTCCCCAGGGTGGGGTTCTAAGCTCACTTCGCACAACCGAGGTGATTCTAGGCAAGAAGCCAGCAGCTCCCATGCCTGGCGGCAACCCTCTCTCCACTACTCAGACCCCCGGCTCAGCCTGAGTGAAAGGCTGGGGGGGGGGGGGGTGTCACCAGAACCCTCTGTTCCCTGCCACCTCCACCCCACACCCAGGTGGAGCGAACAGCCGTTTCCGTTTGCTCAAGACTGTCCCCATTTCAGCACTGGGAACCCACGTCTCAGGGAACTCTTGAATCCTGGGCAAGCTGGGACATATCTCTGGGCTGAAGTCATGTGGTGAGGAAGGGGGGCCTGTGTCAGACCCTGCTCAGTGCTTCGCTTTAGAAAGGAAGATTCTGGAATCTGACAAGTGGGGTTACTTTGCCCCCTGGATATTGGTTCACTCATTCCACAGCCATGGCCTCCTCTGGAACTTGGTTTCTTGTAACCTGTGGTCAGGGAAATAAGACTTTTTGAATTTCTTGTGGTTTTCCCCAGTCAGCCTGCCCCCACCAGACCCCTCTCTCGGAGTGACAAGAGCCCCCTCAGGTGGAAGTCTTAACTTGCCCCCTGCTCTCTTCCCGGCCCTGCCCCTGATCCTCCTGTCTGTCATTTCAGTTGCCAGGAATCAGGCCATGCATTTTTCTTTCCAGCTTCTTGACTCTATCGGAAACGTCTGGTCGATGCTGCTTGGACCTTCCTGCACCTTCCTCCCTGCACCCATTCATAGCCAAGATCTTTGAGGACCCAGCAGGGGTACAGAGGGTGGCCTGACGTGGAGGGGCAGCTTTCAAAGTCTTTGTTCAAGGCCCAACAATTCTGATTATGCAACTGCTTCTAGGTCTTTACAAAGAGTAATGAGCAAAAACCCCAAGTCAACAGTCAAGCCCCCTTTGGCATGTCCCCGAGGCTCGCCTCCCCCACACCCGTGGCCTCTTGTCTCATGAGGACCCATGTGAGGGTGACATCTCGCCTCTGTCCCTGGAGCCCATGCCTATTTCCTGAAGAGCCTATTAGCCTTGGCCTTTCCGCGACTTTGGAACAGTGTTTCAGTGCACATTCCATCAGTAAGAGGCATCGCGGCCTCAACACTTCATTGGTTTCCTAGGGACCTGCTTGTTCACGACAGCTTCCCCTTTTTGCAGAAAGCAGAACCCAGAACACTCCCCTCCCCGCCCCCCCCCCCCCCGGGAGACTGTGCTGTTGGCCAGAAAGTAAAACGTGTTCCCATTCCTGATTATAATTCACTCAGCAGGAAATCACCTCGAGTCAAAGCAGCAACAATTCAGGAAACACATCAACACAGGCAGCTCTTAACCTCCTTGCAGTTGCAACCGGGAGTATCTGCACTGCCCAGTGTCAGACGGGCCTGTCCGCTTGCCCGGCGCTGGCCCACGTCTCTCCCGGTTCCCTCTGAGTTTCCGCACGGCCACCCATTTTTCTTTTCCTCTTTGAGTGAAGGAAACCACACTCACCAGGAGCTCTCCAGGGAGAGAGGGCTTGTGTGGTTGGGAAGAATGCTGTGCTCATTGGGAGCATCGGTCCCCTGAGCACAGATTTTTGTCTGGTTCGTGGCCCCCTCCTGTGCCTGAGGCAGCATCCCACACATTGGGGGCCCCTGCTGTCTGTTAAACGGAACTCCTTGAGCTGGGGCCCTGGAGCAGCACAGATAGGTCGCTGAGGGGGTGCGGTCCCCCGCAGGCTTCTGTTCTGAGGGTCTGAACAGAATTTGCTAGAGACAACATAGAGGCTGTGGGGTTCTTATGAGGGGAGTCCAGGAAAGGAGGTCCATTAGCTGCTGTGAGGGGCGGGGGTGTGGAGGGCAGGCTTCTCTGATAAGGACTGAAGAGGTGCCTTTGACATTGATGGTGCCGTAGAAGTGAACTCCTTCTTCCCTTTCTCCTATGAAACCTTCAGTGAAGCCCCCCCACCTTGCTCCCTAGTGCTCCAGTGTGAGCAGTGAAAAGGTCTAAGGCAAGAGGCGAGCTTACCTGTGAGATCATCAACAGATGAGCAACACGGCACCGTCTCCTCTCATTTTTAGATTTGTTTAATTGAAGTGAAATGCCCATAACAAAATTAACATTTTTTTTTTAAAGAATAGAAATACTCAATTTTGGTGGCGCCCAGGCTCGTGAGTTTGGGCCCCTTTGCATTCTGTGCTGGACAGCTCGGAACCTGGAGCCTGCTTCAGGTTCTGTGTTTCCCTCTCTCTGCCCTTCCCCCACTTGCACTCTCTCTCTCTCAAAAACAGACATTTAAAAAATTTTATTTTAACGTTAAAAAAATAAATAATCAATTTTTTTTCTCATCGCAGTCAAAATTGAAGGAAATCTTTTATATGAAACTCCAGGAAAATCATTGCTGGATGCTTCTTTTTCTTTCTTTTTTTCAATTTTATTTAAGTTCTAGCTAACATTTAGTGTAATACTGGCTGCAGGACTGGAATTCAGTGATTCATCACTTACATATAATACCCAGTGCTCAAGACTGTGCCCTCCTCAATACCCACCGCCCATTTAGCCCATTCCTTGCCCTCAGATTAACCATTTTATTGTTTATTTGTTTTTTGTGTTTTATTTTTGAGAGAGAGAGAGCTCACGCGAGCAGGGGAAAGGGAAAAGGAAAGGGAGAGAGGGAGAAAGGGAATCCCAGGCAGGCTCTTTGCTGCCAGCTCAGAACCCAGTGTGGACTGGAACCCACCAACCTTAAAATCATGACCTGAGCCAAGAGTTGGAGGCTGAACCGACTGAGCCACTCAGGCATCCCCCAAATTAACCATTTGAAAATGAACAGTTGCGCTCGCTTCGGCAGCACATATACTAAAGTGAACATTTCGGGGGCATTCAGAACAATCACAAAGTTGGGAACCATCACCTCCATCCGGTTCCAAACGTTTTGATCCCCGCAAAAGAAAACCCCGTCGGAATTAAGCAGCCATTGTTCACACGTGCTTCTCTGTGTCTCCTCTCTGCCACCCTTCAGGCTCTGCGACATGGGCAAGAACTCAGCAGAACCTTCCCCTCAGGAGGACCCGCAGCTGACCAAGCCTGAGATGTTTGAGAACCCGCTTTATGGGTCTGTGAGTTCTTTCCCTAAGCTGCTTCCCAGGAAAGAGCAGGAATCGCCCAAAATGCTGAGGAAGGAGCCGCCGCCCTGCCCGGACCCGGGAATCTTGTCGCCCAGCATCCTGCTCCCCAAAGCCCAGGAGGCGGAGGGCACCAAGGGGACAGGCAAGCCCGCGCCCGCGCCCTTCCTCAGCCCCACGCCCCGGCTCCGCTCCTTCACCTGCTCGTCCTCCGCGGAGAGCCGGCCCGCGGGCGGGGACAAGAGCCAGGGCAAGGCCAAGGCCCCCGCCAGCTCCCAAGCCCCGGTGCCGGCCAAGAGGCCCATCAAGCCTTCCAGGTCCGAACTGAGCCAGCAGACCCCACCCGCGCCGGCGCAGCGGCCGCCCCTCCCGGTCAAGAGCCCCGCCGTCCTGCACCTGCAGCACTCCAAGGGCCGCGACTACCGCGAGAACGCCGAGCTGCCCCACCACGGCAAGCACCGGCCCGAGGACGCGCCGCTCGGCCGGGCGGCCATGCAGGTGCGCGGTGAGGGTGCGTGTACGCATGCGCGCGAGACCGCGGCCGTGCCTGGGGGCGTGCCCAGGGAGGGGGGGGTGTCCCCGGCCCCACCCCGGCCCCCCTGTGCCTGGGGGCGTGCCCAGGGGTGCCTGTGCATGCCTGTGATAAGACAGCAGGCCCCTGTTTAGATCTCAGAATTTGAACCCAGACCTCCCGTCCCTGCTCCAACACTAAAAGGGCTAAATAAGGCGCTGGGGACAAACTCTCTGAGCCCTCCTGTGTCTGGCCTTCAGGAACTCAGGCTCCACAAACACAAAGACCCCGGATCGTTTACATTTCACGGTCACCATCATTAGTGTTAGTACTTAAATGTTTCCCAGTATTTTGGAGACTTCAGATGCGCTGTCCTCTTCCTTCCTATAAAATAGTTTGTTTGGTTTTTTTTGTTTTTTGTGGTTTTTTTTTGAGCAAAACTAATAGTGGTTAAGAACTACCTCAGGAGCCAGACTGTCTTGGGTTTGGATCCCAGCTCTCCCACTTTCTGGCTCTGTGCCCTGAGCCTCAGTTTACTCATCTGTAAAAGGGGGCTATTAATGGAATCTGCCTCATAGGTTTATAGGGAGGATTGCATTTTATTATATGTTATTACTATGTTATAATTTACATATTAACTATATATTATACATTACATATTATTTCTTCCGTATACTATAATCACATATGCATATAACATGTGCACATATATTAGAAATCAATTACACAAAACAGTGTGTTGGCTCTTTGTAGCACCATGTTAAAGGAAGCCTGATCTAGCCCACCTTATGTAAGGACGTGGGCACCTTCAGTTAGATCTGGCCTGGTGGAGATTTTGGCACTGAGAGTCTTCTGTTCTTGTCCCACAGTAAAGCCCCTGGTGAACTGCCAGCGAGACAGGAGCCCAGAGGAACAGCGTGAAGCCACTTGGACCCTCTCTCAGGACCCCCTGTTGACTCCTCCTACCTAGCTTCCTGTGCAAGGCTTACTATTTTTCAGGAGAGGGCCTAGCTTCTGTGTGGTCACAGAGTGCTCTGGCTATGAAACTTGGCACCAAATGCTAAGGTTGGAAGGGAAAGTGTACTTGGGCCCCCAGCTTGATCTTGGTACTTGGGACCCATGAGCCTTGTTCCGGTCATCATTTTGAAGAAAGGAACTAAAGCGCTGATTTGCAGGTGGAGATATAAAATAATAATAATAATATTAATATTAATAATAATAATGGCTACATGTATGGAGCACTCACCACATGCTAGGTACTGTGCTAAGTGCTTTACAAACATAAGTTGTGTCTTCTTCAGCCAACCGAAACCACATCCCAGACCCCCAGTTCAAAACAGTGTGTTCTGAGTGGTTTGGACAAAGCATTAAAAATTAAGGCCAGTGCCTTCCTGGAGCGAGACAGGGCTTGGCCTTTAGGGAGCTGAAGAGTGAGTGGTTAATTTAGGGTACAACAAACCTGGCCTTGTCTAGCTTCGGTGATGCCCACTGCTTTCGCTAAGGCCCTGGGGGGTCCAGCAGAGCTGGCGCCGAGGGAAGGGATCTCAGTTCTTCAGTCGGAAAGGGAAGGAAAATCAGCTCCTACTCTACAGTGGAGACATCCGGCTTCCACCTGTGCTGGAGATGCCCAGGCCCTCCTCGAGGTGGGCAGCTATCACCAGGCGGTGGGCTGAGCCAATCCCCCCAGCACTTATCTCATTGTGCTAAGAGAAAAGTCTCTGCCGTCGTTCCCAAAGCCGAGCTCTCCTGCCTGGCTGCCAAGCGAGGGTGATCCTCTCTGTTCCAGCTCTCAGGACAGCGTAGCCATCTCCTCCCGAACTCCGTGGCTTTTGGCTCTGCTTCCTTGGTTACTGGGAGGGTAGGTTGGTGGCGTCTTTTCTTGTGTTGCTTTTTTGACATACAGAATTAGTGTAGGAAACCGAATCCAGAAGCGTGAGTACAGGAGAATGGGTACGCACCCCACGTCCCCGTGTGTGTCAGTCTGTGTGACCAATAAATTGTGCCTTTCTCACTCAGATCCCATCTGTGTGGCATTTTTTCCTGACATTCAGCCACAGACATGCTCCTAGGCTGCTGGGGCTGCAGAGTGGCCGGCACGGGAGGAGAGGAGGTTGAGGTTCATGGTGGTGAGGGGCACTCATTACCCTGACTAGAGGGGACTTTGTAGCACCGGGTTGAAGTTGGGCAGAGACCAGTAGATGTTACACGGCTTTGTGGATTCCAGGCCCCGGGCAGCCGGCCAGCTTCACCAGTGTCTCCCCCCACGGACACACCACCATCACCTGCTGTCCTGCAGCCGCCAGGTCCTGCTGGCTCTTGTAAGTGTTCGTGGCTGAGCTCCGGAGACCGTGAACACATGTAAACAGTCCCCAGGTTGTGGGCCTCCAGCTCCCTGCATTCAGGGAGGGCCGGTGTGGGTGCGCTTGACCCACCCCACCCCCTTTCCAGGGTGCTCTGGCCCAGGGCTGCTGTCCCCACCACCTCAGGCTACCCAGCCTCTGCTCAGGTCCACAGACACCAGGCCTGGAGCTGGAAGGAGTGGTGTTCTCAGCAGCCGTGGAGCAAACCATTTGCTTCCCTGCACCCATGGAGCGGGAAAGCCTATCCCAGCTGTATCTCCTCCCTGCAGTCAGATGGGAACCCCTCTCCCTGCAGGCTCACTTCCTGCTCCTCACACAGAAACACCAGAGTCCCCAGGTACTAGCCTTTGACTCGATAGGCCAAGGGCCAAGGTGGAAGGACAGCTGGAGACACCCAGGCATCCTTTAGGGCAACCCCCCCGTCTAGCCATCACCCCACGGCTGAGGACCTGGGCATGATACCTGTGGCTCCTGGGGACCCACTGGCTGCCCGGATGGGTGGGCCTTCCGCGAGCCACCTGTAGCTGCCCACTCAGGAAGAGCATAGACCTGGAGCTTCCACCCCCACCCAGGATGGACGTCCAGGCCCTCGCCACCATTTCTGAGGCTTCCCAGGGGAAATGAGTTGAGGACCAGCAGTGGGGGGTGTGCTTTGGACTCCCCATCATCTTTGCGTTCTAGCCACTGCCTGAGCAAGTGCGTTGCCCCTCACGCGTCTCCCCCAAGTTCTGCCACAGGCTGTGCGAGCACCAACCAGGCTCTGTCAGCTGATGGGTAACAGAGGCCACTGATGTCTGGGACTGGAAACTGAAACGTAAGCTTCACCCTTGTCCTCCCGGCCACTCGGCCCTGCGCCACCCCCCCCCCCCCCCCAGGGTCCCTGACCACCTTCTCCCTGGGCTCTGTCCTGCCACCGCTTTGGGGGACCACTCCAGCCAGAGTTCTCTGCCCCGTCTGCCGTGCTCCCAAACAGCCGACCCCCGTCCTCTGGCAGGATGATCGGGGACCCAGCAATTCCCACCTCTTTGTCACTTGAGTAATTGACCTGTGTTTAGCTTCAGCTAGCCTTCACCAGGCTCCCTAACCGAGAAGACAGGTTGATTAACACGCTTTCCTACAAGGGTGCCCCTACCCCGAAGATGCATTCTGTCGCCCTCTGTGATGGCAGAAGTTGCTCCAGCCGTCATTGTTGAAGAAGCAAAATTTTCCTTCCTTGTGTGATTGTATGAAAGCTGGTTCAAATGGCAGAGTTTATGCTGACGGGAAGGTATAATCGCAATGGATATTCTCCAATGGCAGTTCACACCCAGCATCGCCACCCCCAGCGGCTCCGTGCCAACCCCCCTTCCCGACCCCCCTGGCGGGGAGGGGGTCAGCCACACTGCTCCTCCTTGTTCCTGGGTTTCCGTTCTTTTTCCATGCCATTTTTTTCCACCTCGATAAGAGGGAAGTTAGTGAGTCATTCAGAAAAGCTCTCTCCCACAGCTACCTTCCCTAACCCCAGCCTACAGGTCCTCATCTTCGCTGGTCCTTAAAATAGCTCCTTTCTCTCTGCAAACTAATTTCCATGGAGATCCAGCCATCTGAAGGCCTAGGAGGCTTCTGCAAGGCAGCAAACGCAATGGAAAGAGACCTTTATAATGCAAATGCCTGGTCTCACCCCCACAGACAACCCCACCCACAGTCCAAGAGGGACATCTCCCACCCAAAAAGATCTCGTTTTGGGAAATCTGCACTGCTCCGGAACGACACTGGCAGGTTGTTTCCTGTTCTTTGCTGATTGAGACCCCTCTTCTCAGGTCACCGCAGACCCGTCTGTGCCCTGGACTCATCTGTGAGTGCTTACAGGCTACGTGTGCACAGCTCATGGCCTGCCTTCGTTCCCCCAGCCACATAGGTGTTGGTGGCATGTGCAGGGCCTCAGGGGTCAGCACGCTTATTAAAGGGGACCTCAAGGGGGAGGGGTGGTCAGACAGAATGGAGTTTAAATGTCTTCCGTTTCCTAAAAATATAATCTCATACTGGGCCTTAGCCTTTCTGAACCTCGGTTTCCTTGTCCATAAAATGGGGAGAAGGACGCCATCTGCATGGTGCAATTGTGCAGATTCGTGAGCTCGGCTCTGCAGAGACTCAGGGCCCGCCCTGGTGTGGGCTTCACTGAACATTAACATTAGCCTCTCCCTCTTTCTAGGAGACCAGACAGTGGTATGGGAGGGCTCTGGAGAGATCACACTGGGGAAGCAGGCCGCAATCAGGGAGGTTGCTGAGCTGGGCTTCTTGGGACTATAGGAATGTCCTAGAAGGTGGTGGGTAAAGGCCTCCAACATCTGGGCAAGAGAATGACTAGACAAGCAAGGCGGGGGGTAGGGAAGCCTTGAGAACAGGGGGCTGGCTGGGGCCAGTTGGGCTAGATGAAGTCAAGGAAGGGCTAGTCGAGGCCAGGGCTCTGGTTGGATTGCTTTGGCTACACAGACCAGAGTCACTCAGACCGCCTAAGCCAGTGGAACAGGCCTCAAGGACACGAGGACGTCCCTGTGTGGGCACCCAGCCATGCCTCACAGGGCCGCCCTCCTTTCCATCTGGGACATGTTGGCAGTCCCAGTGGCCGCATAGCCTATGCCGTTCTGGATCGCCCCGTCCCGTGGAAGACTGCTCTAGCCCTTCTGTTTCTCTCTCATTTGGCTTCTTCCTCCTTCCCTAACCAAGTGAATGAGTCACAGCCCACGCTTCATCCTGCAGGCACTGGGGTCCACAGGGACTCAAGCAGACAGTGACATGCTGCTCATGTGTTGAGGCAGGTCAAGGACAGAGTAGAGCAAGTGAGGCTCCTGGGAGTAAAAGGTTCAGGGGCATTCACTCTCAGCTGGCCACCTGAACTTGTACCACCTGAATGTAGCGCCCCAGCGCCGGTCTTGCCTCTGCCCGGCCCCGGCCTTAAAACCGGGGGGGGGGGGGGGGGGGTCGGGGGGTGTGTGAGCACTGCCCGTGGATGCCAGGAGGAGTGATGGTCGGCAGTGCTCCAAACTGCGGCCCCAGCAGGGGCCCCGGGGAGGAGAGGGAAGGGGTGGAGAGGCAGGCAGGAGAGGCTGTCCTTGGAATTCTGTGGAGTCATGTTTTAGTGCATGGGATGTCAATAGAATGTTCACGTCTAATTTTGAGCATATCCCCAGGCACGGTTTGTCTTGCTTCAGTTATTTTACAAACCAGCTTGCAGTATGGGTAGTGGCTAAGAGCACAGACTCTGGAGCCAGAGTGCCTACATGTGCCCCAAATGGGCCAGGCTCCATGCCAGGCTGGGAGGACCCCCAAAGAATAAGGCAGGGCTCCCAGCTTTGAGCAGAGGCCCGTTTGCGGGCTAACAGCTATATTACCATGTGGTAAGAGGTGTGTGGACAACAGACCCGTGCTCTGAATTTCCTTCAGGAGTTAGCTGGGGAAACATTTTGCGACTTAGCACTTAGAAAGGCCATTACCACGGTGGTGAGGATCTCGGGCTCTGGGGTCACACCGCATGACCTTGACTAAGCGCTTCACCTGGCATCGCCTCCTTTTCCCCACCTGCAAAAAGAGAGTGATGTCATGCACTCGGGCTGTCATTGTGAGGGCGGAGAGACCTAACCGTGACGAATCAACCGTGGCTACGTGCGAACCCTCAACGAACGTCTGCTGTAGCCGGAGTGATGATCTGACAAAAGCAGGGTAGGTCTTCGTGTTTCCATTTCAGCCTCAGCTGCCAGAAAGCCCACTTGTGTGGAAGCTGCCGAGTTTTTGCCCCTCACGACTGCTTCTCCCGGTGACTCCTTCAATCCCGGGTTCTTGGGCCGGGTCCTGGCTCCGGATCTGACGAACTGCATGGCTTTGGCCTGGTCACTCCCAGGGCCACACGTGTCCGTGACACCCGGGACAGGAGAGCTAGTGGCCTGGGCCCGTCAGCACTTGGGATTCTGCGTCTCCCTCTCTCCCTGCCCCTCTCCCACTCATGCTGTCTCTGTCTCCCTCTCAAAAATAAATGAACTTAAAAAAAAAAAAAGATAAGGGCTGCTCACCCTAGAGCAGGTTCTCAGCCGTGGCAGCACTGACACTTGGGGCCAAATCAATGTTGTGGGGCCGTCCTGGGCGTTGGAGGTGTTTAGCGGCATCCCTGGCCTCTGCCCACCGGATGCCAGGACACCCCGCCCCCTCCCCAACGCTGCTAAATGTCCCAGTGGATGACGGGGGAGGGGCAGAATCATCCCCGGAAGTGAATAACTCCCGTACCACACTTCCCCTGAGAAAGTTATTCCTTCTGGAGAAGATAAGGACACACTTTCTGACACCCAAAAACAACAGCCAAAAGCAGCAGACCCGGAAGGAGGCTCTCCCCACACATCTGCAGAAATATCACCAGGCCAGTTAGGCTCCTCCCGTTTCAAGGGACAAAGATGTGGGGGTCACGTCAGGGGATGGGGTCCGGCGCCAGGGTGTCTGGAAAGCGAGGAGGTTTCACAGCCGTGCCTGGAGGGAGCAGGAACGGCCGTCGGGGTCCGAGCCCCGTGTGAGCCCCGGGTCAGCCCCGGGGCCCCAGTCCTGAGATGCCATCGGATGCCAGCCACCGTATTCACCACTCTGCTGCTTCTTGTCTCTGCTTGGCCCACGGTCCTAGCCCTTGCTCAGTATGTCCTATGTCTAACACTTCCAAGAGCTTCATTTGGGGTCCGCTAATCTCCACCTGTCTTATTAGTCTGGGTTCCCCAGAAACAGTCTTTGTGACAAAGTAGGGAATTAAGACCAAGAAGGGAAGGAAGCCAATGAAGGACGCCCTGGGAGCAGGCGGCCCCCGCGGCCAGGTGGGACTTATTCCGTGGGCCCCACGCCTGCATCATCCCACCAGAGAAGAGAGCTGGGGGCTTTCGCCCCAGCTCCCATGAGCCTCGGTGAAGGGCCGCCTCTGGAGGTGTTAATTCCTCAGCTCTTCTGGCCCGGGCAGCCAAGACAACTCCGGCGGCCAGAGTGTCATGGTGGGGCACCAACGTACCTACTCCACCAGCTCCACTCCAACCAGAGTGCCCGCTGGCCTCTCCTGTTTGTACTCTGTGCTTTTGGGCTGGTACTCCTGAGTGCTCAGAGACACTGTCTGAAGAGAGACTTAGCGTACGTGTGTCCCGAATAATATAACGAGAGGCTGAATATACAGACAGGGGTCAGACCATACATAGAACTAGAACTCTGACCCGCAAGCTGCCAGGAAGCCAAGCCGTCCTCCACAGTCACCGGCCCAGGGGGGCAGCCTGCAGTCTCTTTGTGACAGTCCAGCCAGCCAATCAACAGCATCTCTAACAACTGGCCCCAAATAGCCAGGATTCGATTAATAACCGAGAGCTTCCCTAATTTTTGTGCCTGCTTCCAACTTAGGACCAACCAGAGAGCCAAATATGCCCCCCACAACCAGTCCCATAGCCACTCGCTTCTAGTTAGCCCGTCTCCAAGCTTCCCTGGGCCCCAGGCTCCCATCGGGGCACACTGCAGACTCCCCGTTTCCCTTGTGAGCTCCCCGACTCCTCTGCCTGCCTTTGAGGCTCTGCTGCAAGGCAGGGACTGTGGCTGTCTCCCTCGCTCTAGCAAATTCTGAGTAGATGGCCTTGGTCTTTCTCATTTGATCGGTCTTCACTTATTTCTACAGTTAGTCTGTCTCAAATAATTCACACTAAAAATGTATGGGTTTTTTTGTTAGAGAGAGAAAGAGGGCACACAAGTTGGGGAGGGGCACAGGAAGGGAGGGAGGGAGAGAGAGAGAGAGAGAGAGAGAGAATCTTAATCAGGTTCCATGCTTAGCACAGAGCCTGATGTGGGGCTTGATCCCGTGACCCTGGGATCATGACCTGAGCTGAAATCAAGAGTCAGACACCCAACCAACTGAGCCACCCAGGGTTTTTAAAATCTGATATTAAAACTTAACTGGGTATCCTGAATTTTATTTGGCAACCCTAGGGATGTTCCATCTATCTGAGGAGCCCATGAAGACTCCAAGACCCCATCCCCCAGAGCAGGAGGACTACTGTGCTTCCACAGCTGGAATGAGGCACTTCAAATCTCTCAGGTACAAGTCTGTAGCAAGCAAAGAGGAGTAATAGGAAATAACACTCACTGCAGACTGGATTGTAAGTTCTGGTTTCCCATCAAAGAGAACCAAATCAAAGCTAAGGGAGTGCTTGTTTTAGGGTAGAATGCTTTTTGTTTGCTTGTTTTTAAATTGTTTATTTTGAGAGAGAGACAGAGACAGAGACAGAGATCGTGTGCACACACGAGCAGAGGAGGGGCAGAGAGAGAGGTGGAGAGAGAGGATCCCAAGCAGGCTCCATGCTGTTGGCGCGCATAGACCAACATGGGGCACAATCCTGTGAACCATGAGACCGTTACCTGAGCCAAGGTCAAAAGCCAGACTCTCAACCAACTGAGCCACCCAGATGCCCCTAGGGTAGAATTGTTAAGCATTAGATGAAAATTGAGAAAAGTATATATCCCCTGTCAAAGCTCTATTTCACTCACGGGGCACCTGGGTGGCTCAGTCGGTTGAGCATCTGACTTCGGCTCAGGTCATGAGCTCACAGTCTGTGGGTTCGGGCCCCGCGTCGGGCTCTGTGCTGACAGCTCAGAGCCTGGAGCCTGTTTCCAATCCTGTGCCTCCCTCTCTCTCTGCCCCTCCCCCAGTCTCACTTTGTTTCACTCTCTCAAAAATAAAAAAAAATAAAATAAATAAAAAAAGCTCTATTTCACTCTTAAGCTAGCTGTGTTACTTTGGTCAAGTTATTCCACACCTCAGGAGGGACAGAATTTGCAGTGAGTTTAGCCACACCACCTGCCTCAAAAACTAACCGAAACAGTCCTCCTCCCCAGAGGAACAGAATAGAATTCTGAGAATCCACAATTTATCATTCACAATGTCCAGCACCCTCTCCAAGATGGATTTATATAAAAAGAATCTGCAATACGTGACCTATCTCAAAAGAAAAGATAAGCAGCAGAGATCAATACCATTCCATAAATTAGAATTAGTAAAGAGGGGCGCCTGGGTGGCTGAGTGTGGAGCCTGCTTAAGATTCTTTCTTTCTCTCTCTCTTTCTCCCTCCCTCTGCTCCTCTCCCCCACTCTCTCTCTCTCTCTTTTTCTAAAACAAACAACAAAACAAAACAAAACAAAACAAAACAAAATGGGGCGCCTGGGTGGCTCAGTCGGTTGAGCATCTGACTTCAGCTCAGGTCATGATCTCATGGTCTGTGAGTTCGAGCCCTCGATCGGTGTCTGTGCTAACAGCTCAGAGCCTGAAGCGTGCTTCACATTCTGTGTCTCCCTCTCTCTCTGCCCCTTCCCTGCTTGTGCTCTCTCTCTCTCTCTCTCTCTCTGTCTGAAAAATAAACAGACATTAAAAAAAATTTTTTTAAGAAAAATATTCTTGAAATACATAGATAAAATCTCAGCAGAGAAATAGACATTTTTTTAAAAAAAGTCAACCCAGAATTCTAGTCCTTGTGAGAAGACCCTTCAAGAATTAAGGTGAAATAGGGGTGCCTGGGTGGTTCAGTCAGTTAAGTGTCTTACTCTTGGTTTCAGTTCAGGTCATGATCTTACAGTTTCGTGGGTTCAAGCCATGAGTTGGGCTCTGTGCTGGCAGCACAGAGGCTGCTTGGGATTCTTCTCTGTCTCCCTCTCTCTCTGCTCCTCCCTTGGTCATGTTCTCTCTGTCTCTCACAAAACAAATAAGTAAACTTAAAAAAAAATGCATTAAGGTGAAATAAAGTCATTTTCAGATAATAGAAAACTTTGCTCTCCGATCTACCACCAAAAAAAGGATAAAGGAATTTCTTCAGGCTGATGGGTTATAACAATAGGTAGAAGCTCGGATCTTCAAGAAGGAAAATAAAGCATCGGAAGTGATAATATGAGGATAAATAGAAAAGACCCTCCTTCTCTTTTAATTTCTTTAAAATACGACTGCGTAAAGCAATGATTACAAGGATTTTATCGTAGTGGTTGCAATGAGTGTCATAAAGAATAGAAGAGGGTGGAAAATGAAGCTATATGCTTGCAAATTTTAGACATTATACTTGACATGGGACAATATTAATTCTGAATAGACTGTGAAGGGCTAAAGACACGTATTTGCATGTCGAGAGTCACCACCAAAGAAGGGGGTTCTTGGGGAACTTCTTCCAGTGGTCTCTGGTCCCACCTCTGTATTCCCTCCATACATCTGGCCTTTTGACCCTTTGCTGTCCCATGCTGAACGCTGCCCTGATTTCTTTGCTCTACAAAACAGCACTGCTGCAAGTCCACAAGTAAGACGGAGTTCAGTGAAACTGTAAGACAACGGATGGTTGGTCCATCACAGAACATCCTGGCCAACAACTTACAAATAACTATGAGACATGTTTGTTCTTTTTGTTTTTAAGTTCATTGATGTATTTTGAGAGAGAGAGAAAGAGAGCAGGGAAGGGCAGAGAGAGAGGGAGAAAGGGAATCCCAAGCAGGTTCCACTCTGTCAGCATGGAACCTGATGCAGGGCTCGATCCCACGAACCGTCAGATCGTGACCCGAGCCGAAATCAAGAGTCGGGCACTTAACCCACTGAGCCACCCAGGCGGTCCTAGACAGGTTTGTTCTTACAAGTCTTCAGTTACCCGGCCGCCAGCAATTTTTCCCTGATCTCCTTTCCCCGGGACCCCCTGCCCCCACACTTGCCCTCCACGATCTTCCCGCTTTGTCCTATTGGGTAACATGTTCTGCATCTCATTCAAAGCCCATCCTGGCCATGCCTTGGGGGCCAGCACCTCATAGTAGGCATGATCCTCCAAGATGTTCTGCTACAGAAAAGTAGTTTCCTCTCTGAAAATCTCCAGTACTAGCTTTTAAACCCATTTTCCTTCCTTCCTACATACAGATAACACGGTAGAGCTGTCTCCTGGCTCCCTTCTCTAGTAAACGGAGCAAATGAGCTCCAGTGCAAACCTGCATCATCCACTCATGCAGGTCCTGCGCCAAACAAGTGCCTTAGAAGCATCAAAGCTCACCCTTACTGGCTATGGGTACTGAAGTGTCCCCTCTGGGATCCCACTCCCCGTCTGGCTTATTTTCTCATCCAAAATATCACTTTATGAAGCACCGCCTACGCGTTGGGCACCCAGTGTTTGTTACATACACAACCCTCCCTAAGAAGGGCTTTTCAGAAGCCTCCTTAGAAAATTAAAAAAAAAAAAAAATCCTAGTATCTGCTATTTCTCTGTATCATCTCCTTGTTACTGGTAAACACAGGGCCACCTGAAAGCCAGCTTAAAATGCCCAAATCTGACTGTAAAAACTTCGTGCCAGCCATCTCTTGCCATGTAACACAGCACCCCCAAACCCAGTGGCTTTGAACAACACTCATTTTGCACACAAATCTGCAATTTGGTCAGGGCTGGTTGGAAACAGCTGGTCTCTGCTCCCATCACCGTTACTGGGTGAGCTTGAAGGCCGGGGGCCAGAACCATTGGAAGTTCATTCGTTCACAGGCCTGGTGGCTGATGCTGGCTGTCGGCTGGGACCTCAGTGGTGTGGGAACGGCTATGGCCCAAGTTCTGAATTGCTGTGCTGCATTCCAGGTGAGGCGAGCCCACATTCCAGGAGGGAACCAGGCTTCACCTTCTGCTGGGGGAAGTGTCAAAGAACTCACTTTTTTTGGTTTTGGTTTTAATTTTTTAAAATCTTTATTTATGTTTGAGAGAGAGAGAGACAGAGTGCAAGCGGGGGAAGAACAGAGAGAGAGAGGGAGACGCAGAATCCAAAGCAGGCTCCAGGCTCCGAGCTCTCAGCACAGAGCCCGACACGGGGCTCAAACCCACAAACCGTGAGATCATGACCTGAGCTGAAGTCGGAAGCTCGGCCGACTGAGCCACCCAGGTGCCCCTTGTTTTTGTTTGGAGAGAGAGTGCACAAGCAGTAGAGGGAGAGAATCTCATGACCCTGAGGTCACGGCCTGAGCTGAAACCGAGAGTTGAACGCTTCAACAACAGAGCCCCCCAGGTGCCCCTCACAGACATGTTTAAAACCCCACAGCCTTGAGAAGAAATGTTGCTGATAACTGGGCCGCATAATCCACAGGAAGCCTCTTAACATCCTCCTTGCCAGTTCTCCCCACAGATCAGGGCATCCTGCTGCTTCTCTCCTCCCCTCCCCCTCCTCCCACCAGGACTGACGCCCAGTCTTCCTCACTCTGCTCTCTGCAATTCCTCTTACACCAAGCTACACTTAGACGCTCATGTTTTCCCTTTCCCTGTAATCCACCTCTGGCAATTTCCTCAATGGAACCAACGAAGTCTTCCCGGCCTCGGGAAGAGGGGAGGAGTTGGGTTAGGTAGTCACCTTTAGCATTTTTCATGCTAACCCTTGAACATCACAGGTTTGAACTGCAGGAGTCCGCTTCTACGTGGATTTTATTTTATTTTTTTAATTTTTTTTTACATTGATTTATTTTTGAGAGACAGAGAGGGAGCATAAGCAGGGGAGGGGCAGAGAGAGAGGGAGACACAGAATCCGAAGCAGGCTCCAGGCTCTGAGCTGTCAGCACAGAGCCCGACGCGGGGCTCGAACCCACGAACCGTGAGATTCTGACCTGAGCCAAAGTCGGACACTTAACTGACTGAGCCACCCAGGCGTCCCTACGTGGATTTTATTTTTATACAGAATATACTGCAAATGTATTTTCTCCTATGATTTTTAATATCATTTTCTTTCCTCTAGCTTACGTTATTGTAAGAGGACAGTAGGTAGAGTTCACACAGGAATTGTATTTCCAGTTAAGCCAGTAATTGGGATAGACTGGACCTCTTTGTGAGCACATAGCTGTGAATATAAATAGATACACCTGAACGTATAGGGAAAAGGGCACGCTCAAGGGATACCTTAAATGAGACCCTGTTTACAGAGACTCGGGCAGAGTGGACAGAGCCAGCAAGGGTATTGAGGCACCCAGGGACCAGCCACAGCAAGAAGACACTACCTCCCTTAGACCACTTGCTATCTAAGGCAGTGAGAGTTAGAGTCAGAAAGAGGGGTCCCTGCTAGACGCTGTAGCCATAAAAGAAACCAGGAAGAGCAGAGAAGGGCATGGCTTAAAGGCACCCCTCCCTCCCTTTTTTCCTTCTCTCTTTTTAAAGTTTTATTTATTTATTTTGAGAGAGGGCGAGCAGGAGAGGGGCAGAGGGAGAGAATCCCAAGCAGGCTCTACGTGCAGAGCCTGATGCGGGGCTTGATCTCAGGCACCATGAGATCATGACCTGAGCTGAAATTGAGAGTCGGACGCTTAACCAGCTGAGCCCGCCAGGCACCCCTCTCCTCTTTTATCCCTCGCTGGTTCTTCCATTGCCCAAGCCCAAAGCAGAGGCCAGAAGGCAAGGAAGCTCGGGCAGCGACACTGTCCGTAGGGGGGGTCAGCCTCTGGATAGGGAACACACCGAAAAGCGCAAAGAATGGAGGAGGGGAGCGGACAACGGCACCAAAATCAGCAGCAAAATCCGCTACAAAAACGGATAAGATCACCTTTTGCCAGCAACTCTTCCAAACTAGACATACATTGGGAGTAAAAGATGGTGGGGGGGGCACATATTTAAACAGTTAATAAAAATAGACAGTCACAGTAATTGGCATGACAGCCGCTCTTAATTACACGAGCTAATGGAGTGGGATTCCTGGCATGACTTACTCCAAAGTAATTTATATTTGGCTTGGAAAGCAGAATGGTTTTTATAACAGATTTTCCTAATTATGTTTTGCTTCTGTTAATACGAGGATTTGATTCCTCAAGTAAATACCACCTGATCACAAAGCGGGACGGCTCAAAAGCACACTGAGCACCAGGTGGAAGACAGCCTGGGGTTTCACAATTTGCTACAAACGGCGCAGAAGTAAATGGCAGGTTTTGCTTTGGTTTCCCAGGAGCTGCTCTCTCCAGCTGGTTTGCAGAAGCGTGAAGGGCAGCTACTGTGTCTCAGGCTTCTTCTGGATTCCCCCCCACCCCCACGCCAAAATAATAACACTCGAAGTTTGCCATGGGTGAGGATCGCCTGCCCAACCTGCAACAATGCATGTTCCCAGGCCCACCAGAGTGCAGGCTTCCCTTGGTCCGGATGGTGCCTAGGAATCTGAATTTCAGTGGGGAGCTGCTGTTCAAACTGCTGCACATAGTCACGTGCAAAGGAAGCAAAGTGGTGTAATAAAGCGGGGGAATGGTTTGGGGTCAGAGCTGGGTTCAAATCCCAACTTTGCCATTGATTAGTTGAGACCAGTTTCCTTCTCCTTCATTTGCGAAAAGGATGATAAATATACATGAGTAAATATACATAAATATACATATGCTTGGAAGTGATAAATGAGAAGTGAAAGTCATGATTAATACATCATGGTGCTCACTGTTTGTACCCAGAAGCTTCCTGATTGAGCCTTTCTCAAGATAATTGGGTTCTGGGAGTCCTACCTTGCAAGACCCATGAGGACGGCACCTATAGGGTGTGCCGGATCTGATGGCCAGCGCTGTGTCCTTGCATTCAATGGACATCACTGAGACAGCATATTTCATACATTTCAGAGTTTTCGAGGCTCACTCTTTCCTTGTTTCCACTCAGGAAATTATTATTCATCCCGCAGCATACGGACAACAGGTTTTTGCCCAATCTCTCTTGCTGCTGGCATTATACCATCCAACAATATGGTGTTAACAAAAAATATTAAAACTAGCCATCTTAGATTTTTGGTTCTGGTTCATAAAGTAACATAACGAAAGGGAAAATCTTTCACACAGTCCCGATGGTGCAGAACCATTTAGAAATGATTCTAAATATAGATTCCCAGATGACAGAAGGGTTGTTTTATGTCATTCTGTGATTTCTTTTTCACAGCATGTTCTATGTGCTGGCATAAAAGATTTTAATGAAGTCAGAATGCTAAATTTAAGTGAACCTTTGCTCTCGTTCATTGCAAAATACAGCTCGTTGCCATTTAATTGGCTGTGCGTCTTGGCATCAGACCCACAAGCACCAAAACAAGAATCAGACCTCATAATGCAACCGTCTTGATTGTGCCCAGATCCTCTAACTACCACTGTGGGACTTTCCTGATCTTTTATGTAACTGACCTTCAGTGAATACATGCAAAAAAGAGTTTCCAATTGTTCCTCTTAAATCACCCTAATTGGACATGAGTATGTGATCATCTATGACTTGAATAGTTTACATAATCTAACTACTAATCCTTGATGATATATGATAAGCTCCAATTTTTTTGGTCAATAAACAGCCTATGAATACTGCGTATTATGGGGAATAAATTTACACCGCAAGCTGTTCAAAGCAAGCCATTCAAAACGTTCACTTATAACTTAGGGACAACATCGACAGTAACCTGTTAGTGACTATAATATCTGAAGTGGCTCCGCCAGAACCATTCTTCCCAATTTAGGAGTGCATAAAAATCACTCGAGGAACCTGCTTCAAAATGCAGGTTTGGGGGCCACTCACAGAGAATCTGATTCAGTAGCCCTTAGGGACAGGGCCAGGTGAAACCAGCCACATGCATTTTAGTCAACTTCCCAGGTGATGCTGATGTAGCTGCTTGGCTGATGTAGCAAGTCCATTTGTCCTGGGGGAACTGCCCATTCCCTCACCTGGGGGCAGACTCCAAAACTCGGCATCCTCTCAGCACCGGGCTGGAGGCAGGTGTGTGTCTAGGATTAAGGACCGTCCTTCGGCTCTTGAACTTCTCTTGGCCTGGCCACATGACAGTCTAATCACAAACAGGGTAAATTTACGAACATCTAGCGGGTTACCTATCTCAGGATTGCTAAGAGAGGTTCTAATACCAGTTGCCTTTAAGGCCAAATAAAAATACACAGTCATACGCGTTCTTTGCTTGATCCTCACTACTCAGTAGGGTGAGTCTTGCCCATATTTTATAGAGAAGGAAACTGAGGTTCAGGGAGGTCAGGGCACTTGGCCAAGTCCACAGAAGAAAGGTGGAGAAACAAGTCTCCAAACTGTCTTCAGCCTTCAAATGCATGCTTTCCAACTCCTTGTCAAGCGTTCGGTTGTATTGCTAGGATACGTAGAGGTGGGTTAAGCATTTTACAGAAAAAATAAGCTAATTACCTCTCGGAATTAATTTTCTATGCAAGAGGAGACTGTTCTGCATTCGCAGAACAGCAGTGACACAGGAAATGATCAAAATTCTAAGAAAACTTTCCTTCAGTCTCTATCTTCAGACCTTTTACAATGCTTCCATCTTTTGGTTAGGAGTGAAAATAGAAAAGCAAGTTGAGTCCTGGTTTGCCTCACATTTTCAAACCCACTATCAGTGGCCCGGGGTGATGGAACCGCATCCCGGAGGGATCAGAAGAGTAATCCTCACAAACCCACCTCTAGAATTTCCCTTCGTCTTTTGCAGTTTGCATGATTTTGTAGTTTTGACGGTCTGCTCCGACTGCCACGACAAAACACCATACTGTTCAGTTTCCGGTGAGAGCCCACTTCCTGGTCCCCAGGCGGCCAGTTTTCTCAATGTCTGCACGTGCATGGCAAGAGAGAGGGAAAGAGATCTCTATCCTCTTCCTCTTTCTATAAGGCCAACATTCCTATTGGATCAGGGCCCCACACTTATGACCTCATTTAACTTTGTCTCCTGAAAGCCCTGTGTCCAATTATAGTCACATCGGGGGGTTAGGGATTCAGCACACAAATTTTGGGGACGACCCAAGTCAGCTGATAGGAGATGGAGTCAGTCATTTTCCAGGAAAGCAACTTTGGAAAGGTGCAAGTGGGAAGCTTTTCCTAAATGAAGACAGAAAGTCCTGTCTGAGAAGGTACCCTTCCAACCCTTTGGTGGAGAAAGGGATGGTGTAACCGGAAGTCAACATGTGGGGTTTCCAGCCCTTAGGCAGAGCATGAGAAAATTCAGAACTCTGAATCTGGTTCCATAGTGTCTCAGGCAGAGTTGTATGCAAATGTGTACATAATGGTACATTTCCCGGAGAGGTTTGTTTCAACCTCGAAGGCTTCCCTGCTGGTTTTTGGACATATCGGGCAAGCTCTGGCCTTAGAGCTGCCTTGGGCCGGGTTCCCTAGAAGCAGAGCCTGAGACTGGGGTTCTCATGCAAGGGATTTATTGAGGAAATGCTCTCAATCCAAGCATCAGGAGAGGCATTGAGGGCAGCAGGATAGGTCAAAGAAGTTAGGCAGAACTGTAGTTTCAGAAGAAGTCAAGCCTAAGCCTGCCCCCTGGGCAGCTTGGGAAGGGACGTACATCACACCATGGAGATTGTCCTGTGCAGAGGTTAGGGCACTGGACACCTATGCCGCCTCCCATCAGTTAGTCATTGGCCACCTCCCAGGCATCTCTAGGAAGGGAGGTCAGCCTATGGCAATCCTCCAGAGAAGGGGACGAGTGTGAGCTTTTAACAGCCAACAGCCACTACAACAGGGGGCCGGGGGCACAGGCTGCTACAGAGCATTGGGTGGCCTCCAACTGCACCTGCTACGGAGCCTGCCCTAGCTGGGCCCTCTGCCTGAATGCTCTCCCCCTAGATAACCTCTTAGCTAACTCCTTCACCTCTTTAAGGTCTTTGCTAAAATCTAACCTTCTCAGGGCGCCTGGGTGGCTCCGTTGGTTAAGTTTCCAACTTCAGCTTAGGTCACGATCCTGTGGTCCGTGGGTTTGAGCCCTGCATCTGGCACTGTGCTGACAGCTCAGAGCCTGGAACCTGCTTTGGATTCTGTGTCTCCCTCTCTCTCTGCCCCTCTGCTGCTCGTGTTCTGTCTTATTTAATTAATGTTTAATTAAATAAACATTAAAACATTTAAAAAACAAAATCTAACCTTCTCAATGAGGTCTATCCTGGCCACCCTCTCGACATGCAAACTGTACCCCTACCCCCCACCATCATCCTTACTCTGCTCAACTTTTTCTTTTTGGCCATAGCTCCCATTGCCCACACGCATACATAATTTGCTTCTTTCACATGCCCAGGTTTTTTTTGGCTTGTCTCTCCCCATTAGAATGGAGACTCTTTAAGGAAAGAAATACAGGTCTAGCCATCGCACCTAGAATACTGCCTGGCACATATTAGGCATTTAATAAATTCTTGCTGAATTCACTAATTAAGTCTCAAAGGGGCCCTGACCCAAAGAAAGGAGGCAGTCAAGAGCCTAAGGAAGGAGATGATATACAAGGGCTCTAGCCAACCCACTGGGCATGTAGGCCCTATACCTCTATACCTCTCCACCCACTGGGACCTGCAGGAGGGGTACCCCGACTTCCAGGAATACATGGATGATATCATTTTTGGGTCCAAATGAATGTAAAGTCACCATTACAATATGCTCTGGGTCCCGCCCAACACAGCTGCTGAGCTGGAGGACTTCAGCTTCTACTTACCCTTCTGAAATTACTTGGTTTTCACTCTCCCTCAGAAGTTGCAACTTGGGGAGTGCCTGGGTGGTTGAGTGTCTGACTTCGACTCAGGTCATGATCTTGTGGTTCATGAGTTTGAGCCCCACATCGGACTCTGTGCTGTCAGTGCAGACCGTGCTTCGGATCCTCTGTCTCCCTCTCTCTGCCCCTCTGCTGCTCTCTCTCTCTCTCTCTCTCTCAAAAATAAATAAACCTTAAAAAAAAAAAAAGAAGTTGCATCTTGGGAAAACTGTGGTCCCCCTGATAGTACCTTACTTAGCAGAACTTCTCATTCAAAGACACGACAACGCCTCATAAACAGGAAATGAAGAATTTTCACACCTTCCTGGGAGGATGCTTACCAAGGTTAAGTGACCAGGCCAATAGCCACGTTCTATCTGCCTGATAAAAAAAAAAGCTATCTTGGACAAATCCTGAAAAATATATATAAAAAAAAAATCAAATCTTTCCAGCCTTCCCCCCAAAGAACACATAGGTAATTGTCTACCCCTAGCCTGGGCAAAAGGGGCAAAGAATTTAGACAGATATTACCCAAAGAGGATGGATGATGAATAGAGGAATTGATGAGAAAATGTTTAATGTTACCAAAGAAATGCAAAGTAAAACAACAATTGGATGCGATTATCATCTATCAAACCGAGAAGATTTTTTTTTTTCTATTGTACTACTCAAACTGGTGAAGATGTGGTCACAACGAACATTCTGCAGCACGGGTGGAAGGTACAGTGGTGAAGGCTGATGGAAAGTGCGTGGCCAGCTGTTTTTAGAGACTTTGCTATCTTCATCATCTTTAACCTACTAGAGTCAGAGCCCTGCTGGAAACCTGTTCGGTAGAATCTGAAATTCAGATGGTGGAAGGCAGGGAGGCCTTCTGAAACCAGCCATTAGGGTTTCTAGCAGGACTAAAATGGCAGGAAGAGAAAGGGAGAGAAGCAGATTACTTGCGTGAGTGGGCAATAGAGTCCCTAAACGTTTTCTTTGGCCTCACTTTCTATCACAATGACAACTTTCTTTTCTCTTCTCTTTTCTCTTCTCTTCTCTTCTTTTCTCTTTCCTTTCCTTTCCTTTTCTTTTCTTTCCTTTCCCTTTCCCTTTCCTTTTCTTTTCTTAATTCTATTAGGAAATTATACTTTTGGGCACCTGGGTGGCTTAGTCGGTTAAGCGTCTGACTTCGGCTGAGGTCACGATCTCACAGTTCGTGAGTTCAAACCCTGCATGGGCTCTGCACTGACAGCTCGGAGCCTGGAGCCTGCTTCAGATTCTGTGTGTCTCCCTCTCTCTCTGCCTCTCCCCTGCTCACACTCTGCTTCTCTCCCTCTCCAAAACAAATAAACATTAAAAAAAAGAAAGAAAAGAAATCATACTTCCGGGAGCTCCTGGGTGGCTCAGTCGGTTAAGCATCGGACTCTTGATTTTGGCTCAGGTCATGATCTCATGGTCTGGGGTAGAGCCCTGTGCTGGGCTCTGTGTTGGGCGAGAAGCCTGTTTAAGATTCTCTCTCCCTCTCTCTCTGCCCACCCCCCTTGTGCTCACTCTCTCTCTCTTAAGGAAAAAAAAAAAAGAAATTGTACTTCTGGTGACAAACATGTTTTCAGGTCTCTCAGACATTTTATAAATCCTCAGATAATTGTGTGACCAAAAGGTCATTTGCTCTGTCAAAAACATTTACTCAGGCTGAAATGCCATTTGTACACATTTTCTTCATATAACTTGACTTTGCCCCTGAGTCAGATAATAGAGCTGAATCCAGCATCAAAATATGTAAACCCTTCCACCTGAGATGCAGACGTCAGCCAGGGCAGAGACGGGCTTCAGAAAGCATGGTGCGTGAGGGCATCGTTTCGAGTGAGGGTGTGTGCGTGTGTGCCCAAGGACAACTTTTGTCACGTTTACCCTGTGGCCCAACAAATACAGGAATTTAGTCTTATAATTGGAATTGTTGATTTTGTGTACTTTTGACAGCTGAATCATGTTTCCCATAGTTCTGGAAACTTCTCTCTGCACATGGCTCTTCGTAACCTGGAGCCATGTTAATAACTATTTTATTTTCAAAATTCAATAATTCAAAATTCAAAATTCTCCCCCAAAAAACATTTTCTAAAGTCTCTTCATATTCTTTCTCTTCGAACTTCACTCACTAAAAATCAACCAAAATTGGAGTTTTTTCTGTCTCCACTAGAATAGACTCATCAACAATGGATAGTTTATTTTTCAGGGAAAACATTCACTGATTAAAAAAAAAAATAGCTTGGGGCGCCTGGGTGGCTCAGTCAGTTGGGTGGCTGACTACAGCTCAGGTCATGATCTCACGGTCTGTGAGTTTGAGCCCCCCCATTGGGCTCTGTGCTGACAGCTGAGCAAGCTGGAGCCTGCTTCGGATTCTGTGTCTCCCTCTCTCTCTACCCATTCCCTGCTTGCTCTCTGTCTCTCTTTCTCTCTCTCTCAAAAATAAGAAACATTAAAAAAAAATTTTTTTTTAAATAGCTTTAGGGGCGCCTGGGTGGCTCGTCCGACTTCAGCTCAGGTCATGATCTCACGGTTTGTGAGTTCGAGCCCCACATCGGGCTCTGTGCTGACAGCCCAGAGCTTGAAGCCTGCTTCGGATTCTGTGTCTCCCTCTCTCTCTGTTCCTCCCCAGCTTGTGCTCTCTGTCTCTCTCTCAATAATAAATAAACTTAAAAAATTATTTAAAAAAAATATTAAAAAAATAGCTTTAGCCCATGAAACAGGCACTCACCCAAAATACAATTTAAGCTTTTGTTTTTTAATTTTTAGCAGGAAAGCTGCTTGCAAGGTTGCTGGCAACTTTCAGTTTTTGAAGGTGGTGCTTCTGTAGCAAAAGATTTCCCTTATTACTTCCTAAAAATATCCACCCAGACTTCATTTACTTTGGAAAAATTAATAGAAATGCCCTGTTTAGTCCCCAGAAGGTAAAGCAAATCCCTGTCCATCCATCTTAAGGATGCTGTGAAATCACCACAAATGGGAATACGGACTGCTGGGGGGAGGGGTGGAGAAGGTTGCACTCACTTTGATGCAGGAGACCTGCCCTCTTGGCCTTGTGAGAGAGAGGTCACCTGGGGTGTGGCAGGAAGGACAGGCCCCCCTCCCCCACACACTGCAGCATGAAAGGCCATCACCTCCGTGGTCATGGTCACGAATCAGGGCCTGAGAAAGGGCACAGAGAGGCCCCTCTCCCTCGGTCCCAGAGTCTTTCCCTGAGGGTTTCCTGCCCTAAAGTTCTAAATTTCCCTTTTAGTCAAGGTTCTTTGCTTACAAGGAAGAGAAACTAGCTGCCAATGGAGAGCTGACGAAGAACACGCCCTGGTGGTGGGAACAGGGCTGTCCCGCAGAGGGCTGCCCCACCCTGAGCCCTGCTCTCTCCAGACACGTCCTTTGCCCACCTCTTCCTTGCTCCTGTCCACAGACGGCTCTTCTGCCCATTCCTGGTCTCCCTGGCTTTGCTTTGTCTTGGCCTGGCTGTTCAGACCCCTGAAGCCCAGCTCCCCACTCTAGGACCCCTGGAAGAGGAATTTGGCCCAGCTTGGGTCAAATGGCCATTGCTGGTCCAAAGAGCTGAAGGTCCAGTCACATGGTAGAACCTTAGCCACCAGAGCCATGATGTTATCAGAGGAAAAAGAAAAGTGGACTTGGGAGGGACAGGACACCCCCTCTGAATGTCTACAGCAGAAGTGGTAGCTCCTTCCCTCCCCAGTCTTCTCCTGGTATTTGGGTTCCATCACCACCTCCTCTGGTTCCAGGAGCAGCACATGACAAGGAGGACTTGATGTAAGATATTTATTGAGGGAGATGCCTCTGGGGGAAGATGGGAAGGTCACGGGACAAGGCTGGTTCTCTCCGAGATGTCTGCTCAGGCTGCAATAACAAGATACCATAGACTGGAGGGCTTAAATAATAGACATTTATTTCTCATAGTTCTGGAGTCTGGGAAGTCCAAGATCAAGCTTCCAGAGGTTCTATGTCTGTCAAGAGCCTTCTTCCTAGTTTGCAGACAACCGTGGGGAAAGAGCGATCATCTCTCAGGTGTCCCCTCCTAAAGGGCACTCATCCCACTTATGAGGGCCCCACCCTCATAACCTAATCACCTCCCAAAGACCTCCAAATACCATCACACTGGGGGTTAGGGCTTTACCATGTGAATTTCAGGAGGATACATTCAGTCCGTGACAGTGCTCTGGAGGCAAAGTCGGAAGAGGAGTCTCCCATGGCTCAGGAGCTGCCCTGCCTCAGTACCCCTGCAGTGTTTGGTCACCGGCCGGGGCATCCGTGGGTAGTGTGGACACAATTTGGATGTGCTGGTGGGTTCAGAGTGCAGCAGCTGGGGCCGTTAGTAGATTACATTTCCCCAGTAGGAGAGCTGAGAGGCACAAGTTCAAAGGCCAGCACACAGGCCCTTCTTGAGTTTAAAATACAGAAACTACTTAGCTTGAAGGCTGTACAAAAACAGGTGATGAGCCGGATGTGGCCCGCGGGCCATATTTTGCTGATCCTTGGTTTAAATTACAGATTAAGGTTTCTGTTGCTCGCAGCTGAAATCCTCCCAACTTCCACAAGAGGTAAGTACGGCTGACACCAGAACGCTGATGTAAGGCTGCTTGCCGTTCTAGTTCCCAGTGTAAATTCATTCTTGACACTCAGGCTTACAAATACGCAGACCATGCCTCGCTTTACTTCTTGCATAACTCGAGGGTAAAGTAACAGGTGTGGAGTGGGGGGTGGGGCTTCTGTAAGAGACCTGCAAGGGGAAAGGTACTCTTAGAGTTTACCAAGGCACAGGAGCCTCACTGGCAGGAATCAAAAGCTGACTGTTAGATGCTTCCCTGCTACCCCAATCCCAAACACAGCAGAGGGGTCACCTACTCTTGCCTCCAACACACACACACACACACACACACACACACACTAAATGAGGATACAGAGCTGAGAATGGTTGAAAAACAGCCTTCACGGGGATGGAGGTCAAGTTGGGCCCCAAGGAGATGGGGCTTTGAGAGAAAAGAAGTAAAGAGAATGAAAGAAACTGGAAGGAGGGAGGGAGAGAGAGACAGAGACAGAGGGAAAGAGAGTGAGACAGAGAGAGATTGTGGAAGAGAGGGTGTGGGCCACTTTGCCCACCAGGGTGTGATCAAACGGTGCATCCCCAAGGTCTAGGGCAGGGCCCAGGCCCACGGGAGATCTCGGAGGCAAGCTGGAAAGACCAGAGGAGCCATTCCTGAACCTCTACCTCCATGCAGACTCTGTAAGAGCTGGACTGGATCACTTGAACCTGTCAGGAAGGATGATGGAATGTTTTCCAAGATCCTACATGGACTTCACAGGCTAGATCATTCTGCCCTGGACTGGACTGCCCCACACCCCCCCGGAAACAAGGGCTGTGCTGGAATTACCCAGGGACTTGGAGAAGCCATTTATCCATGTGCAGGCTTTGACAAGATTAAGGGAGCTTTGCAATTTCACTGTGGGGAAGCTTAAGAGACAGAGGCCCAATGCACACGTTGGGATAGAAAAATTTGCTTATGGGAAAGAAGAGGTTCAGGACAAAAAAGCTGGAGCCCGTATGCGTCACACACCACAGCGTGGCCAGTCCTGTGCCCCGTCTCTGTTGGACACTGTGTCCCTGGCTCGTTCCTTCTTATCTGGGGCTCTGCCTCCCGGAGGTGAAGTGCCTGGGCATTCAGATTTGCAGAGCAAACCCAACAGACTGCTGTTTCAACTTTAGACCTTTTTAAAGACAAAAGATCCATTCGATACCTCAGCAAAGAGCCATATCTCGTGACATGCAGGATTTACTTATCTACTTAGAATCGTACTCCACCGCTGCCTGCTTTCTCTGTGGTTCTACTGTGATGTTGGTAGGCGCTCCGCAGAGTTATTAATACCCTGTGAGTCACTCCAACAGTGCTGCTTGAAATGGTGTCCCTTCACTTTCCGTTGAGGGGGAAGAGAAAATAGTTCTAACATATGGCAACAGTATTTCCCCATATTCCAGGTCTATTCTAATATTTCTAACTGTAACTTCTGGGTTATTAAGATTTTCTCTCACTGGCAGATACTATTACTTAGAACAGAGCTTAACTCACTCAAAAGTTTAGGAGATCTCAGATCTAGACCCTCTTCCCCAATAAGTCTTGAAATGGGATGCCGATTAACACGAAAAGTGCATGGTGAGAAGAGAAACGTGTTTGTCAAGATTGTAAAAGGGAAAACCCTCCCTTAGTGCCCACCTTGTGTGTGTGTGTGTGTGTGGCGGGGGGAGTACCATTTTGCCTGCCCAGCCCTAGTTTTTTCTTGGGCTTGCCTGGTGTATTAATCAGGATTCTTGGATGGCAAGTGGAAATAAAAACCCAATATAAACCAGCTTTAGTGAAATGCGGTACTGTGTTGGCTCAAGTAACTGGACTGGGAGGAGAATAGGGCTGGGCTAGTTTCAGGAGTGGCTGGAACCAGGGACTCCAATGGCATCAACATTCTTGGTTTCTTGTCTCCTCTTCCCCTTCTGATTGCCCCAGTTGGTTTTTTTTTTTCTTCCAGATTAAACTTTTCATGAGACACTGATGCATATCCTCAGACTTTCTACCCAAAGGAGAAAAGGGGCCCTCTCTCCCAGATCCGGGTAGAAAATTCCTGTGGAGGACAGTGATTGGCAGGGGTTTCTATGCCCATTCCTGGGATCGATTTGTGGTGTGGAGGGGCAGGGAAATACCATGAATGTAGTCAGGAGGGCAGAATGTGTTCATAAAAGAAGAGGGGGCTGGGCAGTTTGAACAGAAGATGTGTCCTATATCTTCCTTCCTCTGAGAACTGTCCCTTTCCTTCTGTCCAGAGGGAGGCATCCTGGAAGGCTGCCCCATCAATCATTAGACATGGGCACCTGCTAGTCCACCAGCGTCCTTCCCCAGGAGTTTAGAACTGGGGCTCAGAGGAGCCAGCGCAGTCTGTGGCTTGCTTGTACCGAGAGGCTGTTGGAAGGGACATTTCTTCACTTCCAGTGGGAGGGTGGGGGTGGGGCAAGGAGCCGGGGCACCAGACAAGAGGAAAAGGAAGCGGCAACTTACACGGGGAAGTAGACACCAAGGGCTGGGCATTCTGATGGGATTTGCATCCTGGTTCCAGGGTTCCTGGTGTCCAGCCACATCCGTTGCAACACCCTTTCCCTTAAGGAAGCACAAATTGCATTTCTATCGCTTGTAATTAAAAGCACTCTGATCTCCATCTCACCCTAAAAACCAGCTACAACCCTGATGCGTTGACATATGGCACAACAGCATGATTAAACACACACGTGTGTGTGCATGTGTGTGTGTGTGTGGAGGGGGGGTCTGGCATCAGTTTTCCTCGAATGAATCCAAATTCTGCCTCGTACTAACTCCGTGACATCGCACAAGCCACTTGACCTCTCTGTGTGTCAGTTTCCGCACCTGTAAAAGGAAATATTAACAGCACCTGCGATCGTGTAGGGTGGGGAAAGCAATGTTAAACCATGTAGAGCACAGTGCCTGGCACGCAAAAACCACTCAATACTAGCTGTTATTCACAGTAGGGCACAGTAGGGCAGGAGTGTCTGGGAGAAATGTAATCATCTCTTTGAAGATCAAAGAAGCAAGCCACGGGAGAGTAACTTCCCACAAACACACTCTCTAGCCAGGGATCATATTCCCAGCTTGTTAGATGTGCCATGTTGAAACGACCAGCCACCATTCCAGATGCTTGGCTGCCAATATAGACGAGGGATAAATTTGTCCTAAGAAAATTGAGCTTTGCTGGAAAGCTCGTATTGGAGTATGAGGATGATACTCACCTCAGACACTGTCATGTTTAAAATATGACATCTGAGTGTCAACATATAGAGGGAGTAGATGACCAGACCCGCATGTGGGTTAGTCTGGGTACAGAATCTAGAAATTCCTTATAATGATGTTTTCCTGCAGTGTCCATACATAGGCAAACACAAGCAACCCATGTCTATAAGGGAGCATGATTATTGTCATAAAAAAGGCGGTATTTGGAGGGATCATCAGTATGTCTGAAAACCTATGTTGGCTGGCTTCTTAGCCATCTTTTGGTTTACTCTGGAAGCTACTATGTCTATACAGTAGACAGTTAACACAGTAGCATGGGTAACTTAGCTTACTTTCACTTTTAGTGATCTAATTTGGGGAAGAGCTGGAAAGGAGTGGAAATAAAGAATCAACAGTGTTTCGTTTTAATGACGATTATATTTTAGAAAAAAAAAAAAAAAAAAAAATTAAAAGGGGCGCCTGGGTGGCGCAGTCGGTTAAGCGTCCGACTTCAGCCAGGTCACGATCTCGCGGTCCGTGAGTTCGAGCCCCGCGTCGGGCTCCGGGCTGATGGCTCGGAGCCTGGAGCCTGTTTCCGATTCTGTGTCTCCCTCTCTCTCTGCTCCTCCCCCGTTCATGCTCTGTCTCTCTCTGTCCCAAAAATAAATAAAAAACGTTGGAAAAAAAAAAAAAAAAAAAAAAAAAAAAAAAAAGAAAGGCCTAGAGGGGAAGGACAAGAGTAAAGAGGACAGTTGTCTGAAAGTTGGACTTGGAAGTCCTCAGGATTGGGGCAGCACTAGACGACCTCCCAGGTGAGGTGTACAGGCGGATGGTTAAGGTGAAAGTCTCTGGGAAGGTTTTTTATTTTTGTTTTTGTTTTAATGTTTTTTTGTTTATTTTTGAGAGAGAGGGAGAGGGAGAGAATGAGTGGAGGAGGGGCAGAGAGAGAGAGGGAGACACAGAATCCGAAGCAGGCTCCAGGCTCTGAGCTGTCAGCACAGAGCCCGACGGGACTCGAACCCACGAGTCGCGAGATTATGATCCGAGCCGAAGTCAGGCACTTAACCGACTGAGCCAGGCTGCGTGGCTCAGCACTTAACCGACTGAGCCACGCAGGCGCCCCTGCGGGAAGTTTTTAACAGTGGAAATGCTGTTACATGAAGTCTAGTTGTACTTTCCTTCGGTGATACTAAACCTTACACAAAGAAAGTTCTTCGGTGAATGATGCCTCTTCCATTCCGTGAGCAAATATGCGCTGCTTAACACACGACGACAAGAATCTTGGGATGTTTGACGTACACCTTGAGGAAGAAATGGTTTTGTACACGTGTTCATTTCTGTACCTTTTTCTTGCATACGAAGTACAGGTGTAATGTGGAATAATTAGAAAACACATAAGACATAGAAAAAACATAATAAAACAAAAAATGTGTCAACTATACTCAAAGAAAAAACAAAAACACCAGCAATGCCACTGCCCTGAGCTAGTATTCTCAGCATTTTCATGTATTCCACTCAATGATTAAACGGCAGTTACTGAGCACCGAATACCTAACAAGCTTCCTGCTCTTGCTGGCTATGATGTTGAGCAAAAAGAGACACAGCTCTTGCCTCAAAGGTTACAGTCTGGAAGACACGCCTTCGCCAAGTAATGATATAAATATGTATCATTATATAAAAAAGCTCCAACTGTGATCACTGCTATAAAGGAGAGGTGCGTGTGTAGGGACACCTGACCTGGTTGTGAAGGTCTATTATTGGAAGTTTGGGGCAGTGATTACTGAGCTGAGGATTAACTCCTAGGAATCAACTCAGAGAAATCAGAAGGGAAGAGTGTGCATAACACGAGCACCATAAATCCAAAGGCCCTCCTGTGGGAGGAAGTATGGTGAACGGCAGGCTGAAGTGTGTACCAGATAAAGCTGGTGAGTTAGGGAGAGGGCACACCTAGCAGAGCTTAGTATCCTTAGTTTAGAAATTATACCTTCTATGCATTTGACAAGTTTTGCCTGTGAGGAGCCAGGGATGCATTTATTTTACATAGAGCAGATTTATACCATACACTGTTTTTATCAGGGACTTTTTTTAAAGTTTATTTCTTTTGAGAGAGAAAGAGTGTGCATGCATGCATGATCAGAAGGAGGGACAGGGAGAGGAGAGAGAATCCCAAGCAGGCTCCGCACTCTCAGAGCAGAGCCCGACTCAGAGCTCGATTCCACGAACTGTGAGATCATGACCTGAGCCAAAATCAAGAGCCGGACGCTTAACCAACTGAGCCACCCAGGTGTCCCAGGGACATTTTTTTGAACAATAAATATACACTTATTTAACCCAGCTCTTGTTGTTGAAAATACAGGTCATTTCCAATTTTCCAGTTAAGAACAATGCTGTGAAAGATGTTTTTATATTTGGACATTTTCTACAAGTGGAATTGCTGTTTCTGCAAACTTGTTAACATGTTTTGATGATAATCTTATCTGGAAAATAAGCACATTCAACTGTCAAGATTTGATGCTTTGTGATGCTATGGTCTTTTGAGGTTAGTACCACTGTCACATTTGGAGGCATTTTTGGTGACTTTCAAAAAACTGCTCTCTCATTTTCCTCAGTATGTGAGAAAGTTCCTTCTATTTCTGCTTCTTCCTTGTCCTTTCCACAAATTCAGATCACTCAGTGCTGACTGCCAATGAAGTATCTCTAACAAGGCTGTAGAAGCCTGACTGAGCTACTCCCGGGCTCCACAGGAAAAGCTTTTTTATCTGTCTCTGAAGGAGCTTCCACTGGACTTAAGACATTGGAAGAGAAGCCCGGTTCTGATACTCCTTTCCTCTCCCCTGGCCTCCTATTTTGTCCAATTCCATTTCATGCAGCAAATTCACTAACTTGTTAAAGGCAAATGAAGCTCAGACGATTCTATTACAGACCATTTCCATTCTGAGTTGACAGATGCCATCTTCTCAAGAAACTGTCTTCCACTGACCATTTTCAGTATCTACTGGCAAACTGGCCTTTTCCTCTTGTTTACATTCCGCACCCTTAGATTATCTTCTAAGAACCCATTTACTGTTAGATCATAGATAATTTCTAGGCTTCTAATCTTTAACATAGCCAATCTATTTACATTTTTCTTTAACCGTTCTTTGCATTCCATGTCTTCATTGTAAAAAAAAAAAAAAAAAAAGTTCCCAAGGGCAACGGACCAGCTTGCTAAAGTATAGCGCAGCCAGACTTTGGGTAGGCCTTGGAAGATACCGACGGTCTAGGTGAAGTTAGGCTTGCAAAATACCAGGTACAGTACGGTGCACACTGCATTACATAGGTTATTCCTTTTAATCCTCACGGCAACCCTGTGAGGTAGACCCGTAACGGGTCCCCGTTTTACAGATTAAGAAATTGAGGCTTAGCGAGGTTGCCGCTCATCTACAGCTACTAAGTGGGGAGTGGCTCCCACTTCTGCTTGTAAACGACGCGATGAAGAAAAGGGAGGCAGGCCAAGAAAAATATAAATAGCGGGGCGGGGGGGAGGCAGAGAAGTTAACTTAAACTGGCGGGCGGCACCCTCCCGATCTCCTTCCCGCCCGCAGCTGAACTTCCAGCGTAGCCCGCACGCCTCCCAGCGGCCGCTTCCCTGCTCCCTGCTCTTCCGGCCTCGGGAGGGCGTCAATACCCAGCGCCTCGCGCCGCCAGCGGCCTCGCGCGTGCGTGTGGCGTAAGGCGTCGGGTGAGGAGGCGGGTCTTCCGGCCCAGATTCAAACCATTTCCTGCAGGAGCCGGAAGACCGTCCCGGACGGCGTTCGGGGCGGCCTGTGTGTGGAAGCGAGCTCTGGGCCGCCGGCCTTCCCGCGCCGGCCAGTCGCCCCATGCCGCGGGCTGCGGCCGCCAGTCCCCGCTCGCATTGGCGGTGCTGAGGCGCCGGGGCGACAGCGCGCGAAATGTCGTCGGGCCTCCGCGCCGCCGACTTCCCCCGCTGGAAGCGCCACATTTCGGAGGAGCTGAGGCGGCGGGACCGGCTGCAGAGGCAGGCATTTGAAGAGATCATCCTGCAGTGTGAGCGGCGGGCGGGTGCGGGGAGTGGGCGGGCGGGGCCCCACAAGAGCCGGCGGGAAGCCGAGGCCGAGCCCTGGTGACGCCCGCGCGCCTTGTGGCCGCCCCAACCCTTTTTTGGATCTTATTCTCTTTCACTGTAGACGGTTTCCCTACCAAACTGTGTGCTTTCCAGGGGCAGGCACCGTTCGTGCTTGTGCTTGGAAATCCAGCAGCCGCGCTTTGTGTACTTGAATAGGCTCCGGAAACGGCTCGTCTCGGGCCTCGTGTTATGAAACGGTCACCGACTTTAAGCCTTAACTCGCACAACTAATGTCCTCTTAGTGTAATGAAATGTTCAGCCTTGGAGTCCTCAGACCTCTTGTCTTTACTCCACCTCGGTGTTCTTCAACTGATACAGGTTTTGAGTCTTACTGTTTAGGTGGGACGTTGTAGTCTTTACTATTACTGAAAACTTCAATATGAAAGAGGTGGATTCCTCCTCTCTCCACCCCTCTGCAATTTGAGGACAAAAGTGTTTGTACCTTTAGATGAGTCCTAATGAGCATTTCTTTGCCCCCTTCCCAATTTTACCTAACTGATGACACATTTGGGGGAAGAAATGGGCCCTTTTCAGTCCTATGGTTCCATCTGCCCTTTGGAGAAAAGTCTGGAGTTAATGTCGATGATGAGGTTCAAAGCAATAGAGGTATTGAATTCTGACTGTGCTAAATCAGTGGTTCCCTATCTTATGTGCACGTTGGTATGACGTGGATCTTTTAAGAATTAAAAAGCCCAGACCGATTAAATTGCAGTATTTAGGGTGGGACAGGGGTATGAGTGGTTTTTGGTGCTCCCCAAGTATTTCTAATACGTGGGCTAGTTTGAGTGCTGTGGTAAATATGTGGTATGTGTTATTTCACTTTATCTTCTTGAAAGTTCTATGAGGCAGGTCCTAGTGTTGCCTTAGGAAACCCAGGCTAAGAGAGATTAAGTATTTCTTTGGGGAGGCATGCAGATTTGTGTTGGAGTCTGGATTTGAACACGGATGTGATGGGTCCTAACTTTTGCATTAAAAAAATTTTTTTTAATGTTTATTTTTGAGAGAGTGAGACAGAGCATGAACGAGGGAGAAACAGAGAGAGAGAGGGAGACACAGAATCTGGAGCAGGCTCCAGGTTCTGGGCTGTTAGCACAGAGCCCGACGCAGGGCTCGAACTCACGAACCATGAGATCGTGACCTGAGCGGGTCAGATGCTTAACCGACTGAACTACCCAGGAGCCCCTGCATTTTGTTTTTCTCACTGGAGCCCCCAAGAAATGACCCTTCCTTGCTTTCGCTAAATCCACCCTCTTAAAAAAGATGGGAAGGAAAGAGAGGTGATGTGCTGTTGTGCGAATTCCTTTTACCCTAAGAGATGTGGCTGCCAGAAGCACAGGAAACCCTTCCAACTCAAACGCACATGGGTTACGTAAATTCAGGTGGTCAGGTATTTATTGGATGCTTAATCTTAAAAGCTAACACGTACCGAAAGTCACGTTGGACTGGAAGTCTGACTCCACACCTTGCTGAACTTTTCACTTACCTTTCTGGGTCTGGTTTGCTGCATCTGTAAAATGCAGGTGAAGCTTGCCCTGTCTGCTTCATAAAAACTGTGTGTGTGAGTGCTTTGAAAGCCATCTACATAACAGCCCATAAACAGAAGTTGCTTGTAATTGTACTGACAGAGATCGAATGGTTTTTCTGCATTGAAAATGGACATTTTGATGGGGTGGGGGGGATGTAGGAGGAAGGTCGGAAGGAGACCATCCTGGAGAGGGAACCCATCATTAAATAGCTGTAGTCAGTAGCGTGTGCCTGAGGGGCTAGGAGCCCCGACTGAGATGAGAGGTAGTTAGAGGGCTGGAGAGCAAGACAACCTTTGCCTGTTAAGTTTTTCTCTTTGACATTTGGGAGGTCACTTCCAGTTTGCCTGTGGAACACCTTCCACTCCTTCTTGCCTTCCCAGGCCAGTCAAGTTCAGTTCCTGCCCGAGCCTAAAGAGAGAGATGAAAAGAGACTGTAGGGACAGGTGGCAGCTCTCCCTCAGCTGGATCCTTCTCTTTAGTGTGAAGAACTTTCAAGCAGGATCCCTCTGGAATGCCTCCTGTCCTTTTTAAGACCTGACTATCCCCGGGCACCCAGCTCTGGTGTGACACTTTAAAGACCTTATTAGAGCCCTTTGATGTGCGTGAACACCCAAGGTTGCAATCACATTTCCGTGTTCTGTTGAACTGATGGATGAAATTAATCTAGACCAAGAGTATTTCTGTTTCTGTCCAGGAGTTCCATTTTCCACATGTAAAGGAGAAGTGGAGCTCAAGACTCTTTTAGAAGAAAGATAAGCCCTTCCAACAGGAGTACTCACTGGCACGAACCCTATCGAAATTTTGTTCTAGAGAGGTTCTGATCTCACACTTGTAGGATTTGTGACAACCCCCATCAAATGTAGCTATTCTGCAAGTGTCCCATGATCAATCTCTTGTTCTGCTCAGTGCCCCTTCCCCTCTTGCTAGTCCCCGTGGACCGTCATGCCTAACTACTTGTCATTTGAATTCCTGCGCCATGCTTCCTGTCACTTTTGTTACTTTTCGGAAAGAAAACTCGGTTTCTCTCTTAAGTTCTCCACTCGTGTGTTCTTGACACGTTAGCGTCTTGCAGCCAGTCGCCTGAGCGACGAAGTTCAGGATAATCTTTGACTTCTCACTAATAAATCTCCATTCATGTCACTGCCTGCTTTTCAAATCTGTTAATTCACCACTGCCAGTAAGAAAAGGTCTGAATTTTTCATTCTGCTCGTTCACGTGGTGGCTGGCTCCAAGTTTTCATGTCTAGCCGCTTAACTGGATACCTGCCCGCCCTCCCGCCTGGACCCCACCATCTTCACCCGTGAAACCATGCAGGCAAATGAGGGAAGATCACTCTTCTGTTCCCTTTTGTGCTTGACCCTCTGTTATACTTGAGCTCCTTGAGGTCAAGGACTTTTCATAGTTGTATCTCTAGTGCCCAGATCTAAAAATTAAATTTTCCAAATGTCATAATACGGTAAAGCTGTTTCACGTTGCTTAGAGGTGTGTAACGTGTCATTTTTCCATTGTATTTGGTTGTGGTTTTTGTCTCGTTTTATTTTTTTACTCCTATGATTAAAAATAGGTAAGTGGGGGACATTCTTGCAGCAAAGTTTCCACGGGTTCCTTTGACTGGGTTGCTCATGCTTAGGCCAAGAAGCATCGAAGGAGCGTATGTTCCTGGGTTTTGAACGGTTGCTACCATTGCTGTCAAAGTGCAGTACCTAGGACTTTGAGGCCTCTTGAAAATGAAACCTATCTAGTCTTCTGGTTGTTTTTTTGGTCCAGATCTTTATAGGATAATAAGTAGTAATAAGGTGTGCACTGTTAAAAATTTTTTTCTTCTCTTTTTTAACAGATAACAAGTTGCTAGAAAAGTCAGATCTTCATTCAGTGCTGGCCCATAAGCTACAAGCTGAAAAGCATGACGTCCCCAACAGGCATGAGATAAGGTATTTTGGAACTGTCCTGTATCGCTTGTGTCTCTTCAGCAGAAACGTGTCTCTGTTTAGTTGTCACTGCTCATTTAGAGGCGAACAGAATACCGCGTCTGTGCTCCAGTTTGAGTCTGCTCCTTTCAAATACGAACTTCTGAAGCCAAGTACCTAAAATTATTTTCTGAAGGTGTATGCCCAGCCAGAAGGCTTAGCAGTAGGTGCTGTGAGCTTGAGAAGTTGCTCAAGGCAGGTAACTGTGCCAATTCCTTCTTCAGCCTCGGGGTCCACTTTTTCTGAATAATCACATCACTAAGCATTCTTGAGCAGATTTACACGAATCTTGTTAATACTGGATTATATCCTGGTGCATAAACGTATAAAGTGCTTCGTATATAGAACAGGTCTATTTGATCCTTTTTAGTTTGGTGGATTTCAACATATTTTAATAGAGTGTGAAATTAAGCTAGCTGGTGGCAACAAGCTTTTTTTTTTTTTTTTTTTTTTTTTTTAAGAAAGATTAGGAGAAACCTGCATTTTAACAGAAAGGGTAAGTTGTTTCATTAAACATGCAAGTATGTGTTCATAATGGGAAGTTTGATATGTTTACTTGGGTTATTCATGTAAACTGTATTTCTTTTTGGGGGGTATGGTCCAAGAAAATCTAATAGCCAGACTTAAGCAAAAGCAGTTTACCATAGGGGCGCCTGGGTGGCGCAGTCGGTTGAGCGTCCAACTTCAGCCAGGTCACGATCTCGCGGTCCGTGAGTACGAGCCCCGCGTCGGGCTCTGGGCTGATGGCTCCGGAGCCTGGAGCCTGTTTCCGATTCTGTGTCTCCCTCTCTCTCTGCCCCTCCCCCGTTCATGCTCTGTCTCTCTCTGTCCCAAAAATAAATAAAAAACGTTGAAAAAAAAAAAATTAAAAAAAAAAAAGCAGTTTACCATAGAATCATTCTGTAGTGTTATTATCTTTTCCATGTTTATCACATTTGCATATTACATATGAGAGTTTGTATGGGAATAGTTCCCATTATTGCTCTAAAATCTATATACTTTTTTGCCTATCCGTTAACATTTACCAACAAAAACAAGTTGGTAGTAATTCAGCGATTTTTTTTTTAAAACCCAGAAATGTGAGGTGTGGCTGAATTTATTTATCTCTGTAGCTAAATCTGCTGTATAACCATCTGCCATCCATGTTTCCTCATTTCACAAGATGGTCTCCCAGCACACCAGAGTGGGCAAGAGGAACAGATGGCCCAGCCCAGGGTTTGTCCTTGCTTAATAATAAATTCAAGAGATCCTGCCTGACTGTGGCCGGGGTGGGGGGTGGGGGGCCTACTGTAGTATTTAAAATATTAGTTGCAGTGTTCTGGTCAATTTTAGGTGTAGAAAATGCCATTTTACCTTTTTCATCTAAATTCAGTCAACTGAAAACTTGTAATACTTTGTTTCTATGTAGTTAGATTCTGGGTGATTATACTTTATTCTTTATTGGTCAGCCAAGCTTGTTTGTTTGGAAAGGTGCAATAAACAAATACACAGTAATTCTTTTGACTGTCACTGGAGTGGTAATTTAGTTGGAGGTCCTTCCTTTCCTACAAACTTGAGCCCCTAATCAGGCCTCTCCTCCTGACCGCCTTGTTTCGATTAATGGTGTTCTTACTTTCCACAAGTCATCTATGATTCCTTTTTCCCTCAGTATCCTGCCCCTCCTTGTTGGTAGTCACCCACTCAGGCAGGCTCATTTTGCACTCACAGCCTCTTAGTGCATCTGTCCCTTCATCCGGTGGGGAGACTGGCTCAAGGGGTGTTTGATGGTGTCGTAACGGTGTTTGCAGAAGATGGGCCTGGTTGTTTCCTTCTGCCTTCTGGCTCCTTAAGTTCTGCCTGTCCCGTCCTAGTTATTCTTAAAACGCTACTGCCCGTGCTTAAAAAGCTTTATCTGGATCAATTATCTGCGTCTCTTCTGAAGTGTTTTAATCCCTTTGCTTTCTGAACAGGTTAACATTAAACTCCTCAGCCCAGAAATCGTTCAGGCCTGTCTTTGTGTGTGTGTGTGTGTGTGTGTGTGTGCTTCCTGGACCGCAGCATCTGGCAGAATTGTTAGAAATGCAGAATCTTGGGCCCCCGACCAGACTTCCCGTTTCAGAAACTGGGGGTGCAGGGATGAGGGTGGTAAGGCCCACCATCAGCTGTAATTAGGTGATCCTGAGAACCGCTGCTTTAGACCATGGCTGCCCAGGAGTCCTTGTCAGCTAGCTGCGTCACCTGAGGGGTACGATGAGCGGCCTGATGCTAGCGTCCTAGAAGAAGGGGCTAGTTTTACATTTGCCTGTTGCCCGTTGCTCTGCATTAAAATAAGAGGATTTAGTACAAATAATTTCTAGTCTTTCTGCCCAGTTTAGGATGGTTTCTTGTAAAGCGTTCCACTTTCTAATCTCTTGGCTTCGACTTCATGGGCTAAAATTGGGGAAGGATTAAGTTGCCTCAAAGGATGAGGTATTAGGATGTGCTTAGAACATGTGATAGAAATAGCTTTAGACATCAAGGGTAAAGTGGGGAGGGACTGTCATGCTGCTGTTCCCTTTTCCCTCTGGTTTGTTACAGGGCAGACAGAGGAGGCTGTTCTCCCCCCTCCCTTTGGGTGCTGGTGTCCTACTTTTCCAGCATCTTCCTCTTCTCCATCTTGTGCTTTTCCTGGGTGATGGTTTAAAGGTCTGACTGTCATCTGATGGTTCTCATCTGTAGCTGCAACGGAGACCCCAGCCCTGAACTGGAAGCCCACAGTTCAGTCATCTGCTGTTTCTGAGAGAGGATGTAAACCCTTGTGAAGTCTCCAAAACCACATTGACCCTGAGAGAATCTGAACTCAGTTCTTTGGTTTCAGACATAATCTGTTTGCTGACAGCTTCTACTTGCTCTCTTTGAGCTTGGACCTCTTTACGTGACGTGCAGACTCTGACACCCGGTTTCCACTCCACACACCAGCTTGGGTGTCCAAACCGCACTCTTCAGGCCTCCCCCGAAGCCTGCTTTCCCCCGAGTCCTAACCATCTCAGTAGGTGGCACCTGTGTTTTATCAGTTGTTCCCAACGCCTTGGAGTCCTCATTGACTGCGGTCTTTCTCGTAGACTCCGCAGCCAAGTCCAAGGCAAATCCAAGGACTCTCTTCGGAAGGGATCTAGGATCTGACCACCTCTCACTCCCTCCGCTGCTACCACCTCGACGTGAGCTGGACTGTGTAACAGCCTGCTAACTGATCTCCCTGGTTCTACCCCTGCCCCCCTGCGGTCAGCAACCATAGCTGTGCTTTTAAAGCATACGTTACTCTTCTGTTCACAGCACGACAGTGGCTTCCAGTCATGCCTAGGAAAAGTCAAGGTCCGAAGAGGGGCCTGGGAGGCACTGCGTGATGGCCCCACCTCCTCCCTGACCGTCTTCTCTACCCTCCTGCACGCGGGGCTCCTCTCACACTCTCCCGAGTGCACCAGTTGTGCCGCTGCCTCCGAGCCTTTCCAACACTTGACGTTTTTCTGTGCATCAGGCTCCAGCCCCTGGGGGCTGCATAGCTTGCTCCTCACTTCTTTCCAGTCTGCAGTCATGTGTCGCCTCCCAGAAGCCTTCGAGTGCCCTAAATAGAACAGGACCCCTGTTGCTGTGTTCCCCTCTTTACCCTTAGTTTCTCTTCACATCTGACCATCTGACTTCATGTATTTACTTGTCTGTTGTCTGCTCTTAACTGGTTATCAGTTGTACGAGGGGGGGCCTGGGTGGCTCAGTCAAGCATCCACCTTCGGCTCAGGTCATAATCTCGGGGTTCGTGGGTTCAAGCCCTGCATCGGGCTCAGTGCTGACAGCTCAGAGCCTGGAGCCTGCTTCGGATTCTGTGTCTCCCTCTCTCTCTCTGCCCCTCCCCTGCTCACGGTCTGTTTCTGTCTCTCAAAAAAATTTTTCACTTGCATGAGAGCAAAGCTTTGTGTTCACTTCCTTCTTCCAGCTCTAAGGTCAGTGCCTGGCATAAATGGACCTTGTCTTCTCCATATCTACCTAAACTTCATCTGGAACCCATGCTTTGTTCCTGACACGACCAGTGTTTGGGTTGTGGCTGGTTTATTTTACCAAGTGTCTCATGTTTCCTGCCTTCTAGAACTCCATTGCTTGGAGGAACTGAACTGCTCTACTGGCTACGTTGTCATGTGCAGGTTTGAAATTCTGAAGTTACTGTTCACTGCCTGATCGAAGAGGTTTGAGGTCTGATTTTTTTTTTTTTCTTTTTCCTTTCCTCTCTTTTTTGCACGTTCTCTTCGTCTTCCTGGTCTGGGGATTTAGTCCTGGCCACGATGGTGCGTGGAATGATAGTCAGCTACAAGAAATGGCCCAGCTGAGGATTAAACACCAAGAAGAACTGACTGAATTACACAAGAAACGTGGGGAGGTACCGATAGCCGCTCCCCATCTGTCTTCTGCTCCGTGCGGGCCCTGTGGGGGGGGAATAGGTGGGCAGGCACACTAGAATTAGCAGCCATCCCAGCTGCCTGTGGCATCGGCCTGTCTCTGAGAACGCAGCATCGGGAAAGGTGAGGTCTTCCCCTCCACCAGCAGAAGGGTGAGCCCGTGGGATAGCTGCTGGTTGCTACACTCACAGGTGGCATGACAGGTAGAAGTGGAGAAACCTCGAAGGAAACAGCTTGCTGCTTGTTCTACCGAAGGTCTGATACCTTCCTAAAGCATTTGAGAGCGAACCCTGCAATTTCAGAAAAGTTCATTAGAAGAATGAAAAAGTTCTGGGCTGTGTTTATCCTGGGTGGTGGTCTGATGGCAAATCGTAAAAAGAAAAAGTTATCAGTTCAGCTCAGTTGATCATTTTATCAGCTGAAGGGTTTGAAAAGGTGGCCAGCAGGGGTGGGGGGTGCAGACAGGTGTCCTCAGAGGGAACCTGTAGCACTTCTCGTCTGCCCACGGCTGCTGTCGGCAGGCGGGGAGCCCACATCGTTCCCATGAGTGTCCCCATTGACCCCTCTGCTCCTTGCTGCCACCTAGCTCGTTTCTTCTTGGTGCCTGGGCCCAATCCCACGGGCATCTTTTCTAGAGTAACCCACTGTTGTTTAGTTTCCAGCTGAGGTCCTGAAATCTCTCACTGATGAAAGTGTTCTTTCCTCCCCAGTTAGCTCAGTTGGTGATTGACCTGAATAACCAAATGCAGCAGAAGGACAGGGAGATGCAGATGAATGAAGCAAAGTGAGTAGAGGCGACCCTTCCGGGACTGGTCATGGGTTGCACTTGTCCTTTTACTGTCGGCCGGTGGGCGGGGCCGGGGGTGATGGCTGGTGGATGGGAGCCACACCGGGCTCAGCAAGAGTGTCATTTCTGTGCATGCACAGCCTACCTGCTCTAAGGGAGACAAAGGCAAGGACAGTGCCCTCAGTCTCCCAGGTTCCCAGCACACCCCTGGGAAGTACCCTTGGCCCTTGGAGTGTTCCTGAAGCATTCATGGCTCTCCCTGTGGGCACTGCATATGGCAGCCGGTGTCTTCTGTGGTGGAGATGCGGCCAGCATATGTGAGTGTGTGGCCCTTGGGAACAGGGATGAGTTTGTGGGCAGGACTATTCTTGATCAGGGAGAAGCCTGGGATTCCCAGTCCTAGGACGTTTGAGCTGGAGGGGAGCCTGTCTTTCATCTGTGCCTTTTTCCCTTTCTCTGCAGACAGGGGTCTCCAGAGGCTTAGAAAGGCATCTTTGCTCCATGAATGATAGAATCAATAGAATGTGCAGAATTTCCAGCCTCCTCTTAAGCCCCCACTTTAGGCATCAAAGCTCCCTCTGGGGATCCTGCTTTTGTAGTCATTCATCATCTGGATGAATTTCACCCTACATATTTCCTCTTCTAATGGGCTTGTCCTGGAAACCACTGGGGCTGGGCTGGGCTAAGTAAGAGTCCTCCGTGGCACCAGGTGTGCCGGCTGAGGTGATGGTTGGCGGCCCGTGCTCATGTACCTGGCCAGGGTCTCCGGCACAGGGCTCTCGCGTGGTGCCATTCCTCCTCTCCGTGTCCTGCTTTCAGAATTGCAGAGTGCTTGCAGACCATCTCTGACCTGGAGACGGAGTGCCAAGAACTGCGCGGTAAGCTCCAGGACCTCGAAAGAGCCAACCAGACCCTGAAGGATGAGTATGATGCCCTGCAGATCACGTTTACTGCCTTGGAGGAGAAACTGAGGAAAACTACTGAAGAGAACCAGGAGCTGGTCACCAGATGGATGGCCGAGAAAGCCCAGGAAGCCAACCGCCTCAATGCAGAGAATGAGAAGGATTCAAGGTGAGACATCAGTCCACTGTTAGTGGTTTCCGTTTTTGGGGAAGTAGAGCCTAGTTCTCTGAAAACAAAAAAACCTAAATCTGTAGCTCTGATGATGGGGGACAGGATGAGACAGTCAGAAAACACTAGTCAAATTAGAAATAGCAGTGGTGGATATGGAAGAGATTTGCATTTATAAGAACACTTTTGTGGCTGAGCAGAGGATTACCTTCCAGGAGGGTTTTTGGCCTGTACAGTTTTTGCCAGTTTCTTTCAGTTTTCTAGGAGAAAAGCTGATTCATTCTTTGTTTTTGTTTTTTTTTTTTTTTAAATGTTTATATTTGAGAGACAAGAGTGTGAGCAAGGGAGGGACAGAGAGAGGGAGACACAGAATCCGAAGCAGGCTCCAGGCTCTGAGCTGTCAGCACAGAGCCCGATGCAGGCCTTGAACTCATGAACCATGAGATCGTGACCTGAGCCAAAGTTGGATGCTTAGCCAACTGAGCCACCCAGGAGCCTCAGAAAAGCCAATTCTTGAACAGTATAAGGTAAAGCAGAATTCGAAAAAGATTGGAGTTTCCCCCACCCCTAACTTCATAAAACTGTCCAGACCCATACGAGGTTCTTGCTAGTATACAAGAGGGGTACGATCTAATCTTGCATGAATATAGATGGGAAATTCCAAAGTCTCAAATTTCACTGGTACTTTTTTTTTTTCCTACTAGGATTTATCCCAGGAATGAAAAGATGGTTCATTAGGAGATCAATTAAGTCTATCACCTTGCATGGTAAACAGTATGACCACTTTAGTAGATCCCCAAAATGCCATTTGTTCAGACTCAGTTCCCAGTCCTGATAAAAACCCTTAAACTTGGAACAGAAGCTTTTAATAAAAACACCTGTCTGCAGCCAGTAGCTGATGGTGTACTTAACGGGGAAGCCTCCCATCTCAGACCCCAGGAGTCCGTCTCAGTGGAGGGAAATGTGTGTTGAAAATTCCCACAGAGTCCCTAACACATCAGAACCAGGACACGGAACGCAAGGTGCTAGAAGCAGCAGGTGGGGGTGGGAGAGGGGTCATGCTGATCCACCTAGAAAGCCTAAGAAAATCCCCCGAGAAAAACTAGCACTTCGTGTTCACCAGAGCTTGGAACATACGATTTTAAAGCCCTGGGTCAGTAGTTTAGAATTTGAAAAGATAGTTGCCGTTAATAATCTAAGAGAATGAAAATAGGAAAAGGTCTTGAAGAGTAATAGTGATAGTTACTCCTACCAAATAACATATTCAGGTAGTTTTCAGAATCTATGTAAAAACTGAAACCATGAGGTAGAAGTAAAAAAACCTGGTTATCTGCTATTGTATGAAAAATTCCTGAGTAGTATGAGGACTTTCTAAACATTAAAAGTAACAGAAAAAGTGGACTGTGTAAGATTTTCAGATTTCTTAAAGTCAGAGAACACAAAAGCAACCAATGGGACATGTGATTGTCAAGTAAATCTCCTGATATGGAATTGGATTAAGGAGTAGGCGAGCCCTTGCACAGGTGGGAAGTGCAGGGGGTTCGCAAAAGCACGAGCGCATGTGGTCCGTCCATCTGGCCCCCACGGGCTTGGGAAGGAGACGAAAAGTGCCTTCACGTTGCTCATGGCCAGCCCGTTCCACCACCTCCCGAAGGGCACCCGGGCAGGACCTGAAAAGTGTTCCCACTTTTTGGGCTTCATCCTAAGCTGGTACAGAGACTTGGTCACGGATGTTGTTTTGTGACGGCACATTACTCATAGTGAAGAAGCACTAGAGCCCTTGGGGGAGAAATAAATAGGGATATTTTCCTCCAGTGGGATTTTACAAAGTCATCTAAAAATACATGTTTTAGGAATACTTAGTGATGTGAGAAAATGGATAAAATTAATGCCACTAAAAATAGGATGGGAAATGTTTTCATAGAACATCTAAAATTTGAATGAAATCAGATGATTGAAAGGAATTATGTTGTTAATGGTGTTTAGTTCTGGGTGGTGAGAATGTGGCTTTTGTTTTCTCATTTTATACTTTTCTGTATTTTCTAACTTTAAGTTTCTGTTGCATTAAGAAAATTGAGCTGTCCTTTTGGATTCTGTCTCATACACTTTTTTTTTTCCTGTAAGATTTTACTTTATTTTTATTTCGTTTTTATTTTTTATTTTTAAAATTTTTTTTAAATTTTAACTTGTTTTATTTTTTATTTTTTTAAAATTTACATCCAAATTAGTTAGCATATAGTGCAACAGTGATTTTGTAAGATTTTATTTTTAAGTAATATGTACAACCAGCATGGGCAACGTGAGGCTTGAACTTACAACCCCAAGATCAAGAGTCACATGTCCTGCGACTGAGCGAGCCAGGTGCCCCCGTGTTCACTTTAAGTAAAATAGCTCGGCCTCTGCTGTGGAGTCCTTAGGCAGCTTCAGGGTGGTGAGCTCCCCTGGGATGCCTGGAAGTCATAGTGTTGCGTGTTGAACACCTGCCCAGGGAGAGGCAGGCAGGATGAGGAGCTTGGTCATCACAGCGGATGGGAGAATAATACAGACTTGCGGTTGAGAGTGGTATGAGAGCGTGTTACATGTGTGCTCTAGTTCCTTCCTTTGGAATGTCCTCCTGCGGATATGCTGTCGGGGGTATTACCATCTGATTGCGTAGGCAGGGCCCGGGCTTTCTTTTCATTACTTTGCTCAGACTTTACTCCTTAGAAACTTTCCCTCCTTCCTGCCAATCCCCAGGTTAGATGTCCTCCTCCTAGCAGCCTTTGTTTACCTGATAGCGTGGCCCATTCCATGTTCTGACGTAGCTGTTCATGCTCTGCCGAGGTCTGTCCTCATGGTCAGGCACAACGGCTGCCGTGTCACACACACTCGGGGAGTATCCAAGAAGGACGTTTCTTTTTGGCTCCTCTAATGAAGGCCGGGCTGCTGGTGTTCTCTCCTCCCTGTGACCCTCAGTCTGTCCTATGTCCCTTGCTTGCAGCAGGGGCCTTTCCAGTAGAGGAGGGTCACACACCCCACCCTGACATCCCAGTTTCCCTCAAAGGTATCTCTTCCAACGAAGAAGAAATTATTAAAGTTTGTCATTTGTCCTGTTCTCGTCTTCCAGGTAGAAAATCAAGAGTGTGATGCACTTTCTTAAGCTGCAGCCTCATCCCTTCCCAGGATTCAGATATGCTACCTAGGGAACTTTTCCCCATTTTGAGAATTAGCACTGTGATCGAAGCTTTACAAAAAGTTCCAGCAGAATTCTTGGCTGGGGCTTGATAGCAGTGCTAGAATTCTGCACTGGGGCATCTCCACATAAAGGGTAAAAACCACAAGAGACGAACTTGCCGTGGGAAAGAAAACGAGGCCAAGGTTAAAGGTTAGGGAGATCTTGAATTTAGGACTTGGGGAAAGACAAGAATTGTTCTGAGAAGAGGAAATAGTGGACTCAGCTGCTGACCACATTAAATTTTGTCTGCAGCCGAGACGTCTTGTGTCCAGCCCTGGTCAGTTGAAGCCATGTGCGTTCTGACAGTTCAAGAATCTCCTACCTCCGTTTCCTTATCTGTAAAATACTGCTTAATTTCAAAGCATTGTTAACGATTAAATGAGTTAAAACCTGGAAGTAATAATACCAAGCCAAGCAGAAGTAAATTCTAAGTAAATCTTAACTGTTACCATTCATGTTCTGGGTACATTGCTGCAGAAAGCCAGCTCTAGACCACCACTAACCCTGGATAAACCTGGTGTGCCTTTATGTCCTGAGAGGCCCCGGGTCATGACAGGCAGGCTTCTCCCTTGCTAGTTCATTCACTGCTTTCTCTAAGAACATAATCCCTCTTCTGGGCTTTGCTCTGGAATCCCTTAAGATAGGGTTCCTTACTGATGTTACTGGTGTGGGCTTGGGACTGTGGCAGTTTTGCCCAGGGCAGTTATGTTACTGTATTTTATTTTTGAGTTTATTTTGAGAGGGAGAGCGAGAACCCCAAGCAGACCCTACACTGTCAGTGCAGAAGAGCCCGACGCAGGGTTCGAGAACCGTCAGATCATGACATGAGCCGAAAAGAGACGCTGAACAGACTGAGCTGCCCAGGTGCCCCCAGGGCAGTTATTTTAAATGTGCTGGATATTCAGATGTGTTATTGGAGCTAGAAGTTTATTGAGAGCCGAAACCCCATGCTTTCTTCAAGCAGATATAACCAGTGGGCTTTGTTTTAATAGGCGGCGGCAAGCCCGGCTGCAGAAAGAGCTTGCAGAAGCGGCGAAGGAACCTCTACCCGTTGAACAGTAAGTAGAGAGATTCCCGTCAAAACTGTGCTGTTAGTAATTTGATTCACTCTTTTAAAATGACTTTGTAATGTTTTTATTTCTATAAAACCGTGTTATGGATTAGTGGAAAGAAAACTAAAAGATTTAAGGGAGCCGATAAAAACCTACTCGTTCCCTCCCAGGAGGCACCTCTAGTGTGTGCTCCTCATCAGCCATGAGCGCGAGGTCTGACTTCCCTCACTCTGAACAGGTGACTGCTGCCTGCCTGCTGCTTTCCTCTCGACACTTTGATCCATTTTCTACCCCTCGTCGGGCCTGTTGCCCTGTATTGCCGGCCTGGGGTTCTGTCTCTTGCTCTCTGTTCTCGGTTGGTGACTCCTGTAGGAGAAAGGTGTTCATACTGAGGCCCTGCTTTAGATTTAGAATATGTACATTTTTCTGTACTCCCAGATGTGGAAAATAAATCTGCAGTGTATTTTCCTGAAACTACAAAAAAATGATTGACCTAGAAATGACAGCTTTTCCGGAAACTACAAAAAATGATTGACCTAGAAATGACAGCTTATGGAAGCTGTTTATGCTGCCTCCTGATTGCAGCATAAAGAGGTGGCTGGGCGTGACACGACTCAGGTCCCGCATACTGCCCAGGATCTCACAGAACAGAGCTGAGCAAACCTAACCTAGGGGTGTCTGACTATAGAGGCCTGTTCTTCGTCTCTGTGCTTCCCACTCAGTAGGATTTCTGGGTCAAAGGCCGTGTCTGTCTTTGAAGGGTTTCGATTACCAGTTGCCACATCCTGGTGTTTTCTTCGGGCCCTGGGCCTTTGCACCGTCTGAGTGTCCTCACGTTGTGGTATCTGAAAGTATTCACATAGGGTCAGCTCACGTTTGCTGCTCTGTTGTCGCCCTTGTGTGAACACGAGTGACTCCCCCAACCCACAACCTCGAAGAAAAGAAAGGCCAGCCTTGTTCTCTTTCTTCAGGCTTGCCTTTGGTCTCCCGACATCCCTGCCAAGACTGGGGTCAGTTGCATGGAGTCCTAAAATCAATAGCCAGGGAAAATGAATTTACTTTGACTTGGTCTAATTTGCTTGGTAACAAGTATGTATTTACATAATCCAGATAATTAATCATGGAAAAATCTTGCTTTCAAGTTCTAAGGAGTCCAAATATTAGGTGATAAAGTCTTAGGTTGTTAGGTTTTATTACTTCTCCGTGAAGATTGCAACTCGGCAGGAGGTCATTAGGACCAAAATAATTACTTGCCTTCCCCTGAACCAGGAAGGGGAAGGGGAGGGGAGTGCCTTCCAGAGGCACTTTGTATCCAGTGGAATAAACAACAGTGCCTTTCTGTGGTTTGATTATCTTGTGGGACATGCGATGGACTGACTCCCAAGATGTCAGAAGGACCAAGTGTTTGAACACAACCACAAAATACCCAGAGTCAAAAATGAATTGGGTTTAGATTTGCTTTCCCGTTTTTTAGTATGAAAGCACTATTTGAACCCGATAGTAACGCAGCCGCTGATTTCATTGCTGTTCCAGTAGTCCTTCGTGTCCCCTGGGCCTCCTCCCTACACTGCCCTTTTCTTTCTTGTACTCCATACCTGCCCCGGCCGTCCTCTGTGCCGCTCAGTCCATCTCACGGGACTGTATCGGGAGCACTGCAGTTCAGTGTGCGGGAGCCCTGCAGCTGTGAGCCAGACTTCTGGAAAGACTGTCCCTTGGCACGCCATGTCGTGACAGGCTTACTAAACCATTGTCGTTGCCTGCTGAGTGAGAGCTACGTTCACACCTCACAGGATCAAAAGATCGCTTTTCAAGTTATTTCCAGCTGCAATTCTGGATTTGATTTCAGCAGGTTAAATGTTCCTCTTAGTACGTTCAGAGTGTGGCCGCCCCTGGTCCTCCAGATAACCTTTGGCCGTCTCCGAGGCGCACAGGCCGTGAATAGGCGATGGTGACGACATTCGTAGAGCGGACTCGCCTCGGAGCTCCTGGTGAGCAGAATCAAAGACTCGGCCCCTTGCCTTTCTTTCCAGGGATGATGACATTGAAGTCATCGTGGATGAAACTTCTGATCACGCCGAGGAGACTTCTCCTGTGCGAGCCATCAGCAGAGCGGCCACGTAAGTGGATGGGGTGGGCCGGGAGAGGAGAGCTCGAGCCACAGTCTGACAGTACATTTGTGGCCAGGACATGAGCAGCCTGATGCATCCAGGGCCCTCGCTGGAGCGCCCGGCCCCCCGTCCTAGGCATGGAGCGTGCGGGCTCCTGAGTGTCCCCGTCTTCCTCAGGTCACCTCTTAATGGGAGACAAGCTGTCCCTTCGTGCTGCCACTAGCTGTGAGGGGAGGCAGAAAAGAGTGTAGTGGTTTTCTGCAGGAGGGACAGGGACACCTTGTTGGGCAGATCAGACTGTTTACTTCTTACTTGGGTTCCAGGATTTTTTCTCTTTGCTAGAGCAGGACTGAAAGGGTGGGGATTGGTTATTTACAGACCCCTTGAGGTCAGATTAACTGTGTCCTTGTCTAAAGCACGATTTCCAGGACAGTTAACTTAATGTGTGGGAACCTTGTTTCTTTTAAAACTTGGAAGCTAGGTCCTCCCTCCTGCCTTCCCACTGTTTCTGGTGGTTTGCTCCTCTGAAGGGTTTCTCAGCTGGGGTTTGGGGACTCCATGGGAAACATACTCCCAGATGTCTATTTTTGTGGACTGTGTTTTATTGATGAATGATTTGGGCAAAATGTTTCTAAGGTTTAAACCTATGCTCCCCTCCTCTTTAGTAAGCGACTCTCGCAGCCTGCTGGAGGCCTTCTGGATTCTATCACTAATATCTTTGGGTAGGTTAGAAAACCTTCACCTTTCCTTGTTAAATGTGTGTGGATATTCATAAGTATTATTTAGGATTTATCACCATTTTAAATGTACACCAAAATTTCAGTGGTGCTGAGATGCCTTAATTTCAGCTTTTCACTTAGCTTCTTCCTTTTCTCCTCCGTTTTCTTTATCTTACTCCCGCTGCGTGCTGATCTCTGGCCTTTCCTTTAGTCTGTCCGAGTCTCCCCTTTTGGGACATCACTCTTCTGATGCTGCCAGGTGAAAATACTACCCTCTCTTGGCCCGGCATGCGAGCGTGGCTCCTTGATAATCGTAATCGTGCTGATCACCGCTTCACCATCCCCCACCGCCCACCCCTCCCCGCCATGGTCGGATGTGCATGTGCACCCAGGCCGCTGTGCATGCTCCTAGGAGCGCTTCGTCCTTTTGAGCAGGCGCTAGGTTGAGCTCTTTACCCAGCAGTCACGCTCTCATCCCTCTCTCCTTTGGCATGCATTCGACTCCTCCTTGGCCACGGTGTACGTTGAGGGTGATTATAAGTAGGCATAGATGTCACCTTGAAGTCATCTTACAAAAATACAGATGAGCTCCCTCTGAGCGGGCAGTTACAGTATGTTGAAAACGTTTCGTAGCAGCTTATTGACTGGGAAGCAATAGTTTGGGATTGCTTTTCGGTGTTGGGTTTTGGAGTCCATGAGTTAGCAAGCCGGAGAGTACAGGTATGTGCTGGAGATCTGTCCGGGTGTCATTTGGGTGAGGGTGCTTCTGATCGGGTGCATCACTCTGTGGTTTGGAGAGTCTAGGAGGGAGAAGAAGCTACTGCCAAAAGTCGTCTGTGAAGCCCTTCTGGGCGTTTGGTGGACATTAAACCCTGTGCAGTCCTAATAGTTTCCTTTATGTTACTTCTTAGGAGGCGCTCTGTCTCTTCCTTTCCAGTTCCCCAGGATAACGTGGATACTCATCCTGGTTCTAGTAAAGAAGTGAGGGTGCCAACGACCGCCATATGTGTCTTTGTAAGTATGGTTTAACCCCACTCCCAGCAAGCTTTGTATGGTAACAGAGCCTGACAGTTAAAGGATCCATTCTGTGCTGCAGCTAAGTTTCCTACCATTGTATTTGTAGCAATGGCGAGCTCTTACGCCTGTTGGCTCTGTCTGAAGGAAGGGATTGATACATTTTTCTTAGGTTCAGGGGGCAGGATTTATTGTAACCATTCTCTAATATAGGACTGGCTGAGAGAAATTGGTAACATGAGAGATGGGAAAAGGGAGAAGTGATTAGGGTTGGTGAGAAGTTACAGTCATGCATGTAATTGTCGTCACCAGTTGGTTTCCATCTAGAGTGGAGATTCTGGTCAGTAGTCTGTTTTAGAAGGTTGATAAGGGCAGCTATTTGCTTCATGACTCTGCCCAAACCCGTGTGACTTGCGATTGTTAGGAGGAGTAAGGTTGGAAGCAGGAGACTGTCCTGGGCAGAGGCCACTCGATAGCCGGACTGTCAGCTGGAGTTCAGAGCTGGGTGCTAGTACCGAGGAGTAATTAGGTCCCCACTGGGGTGATTGAGCAGCACTGGGCCCAGCTTGGAGAAACACAGAGTACCTGGCTCAGGGCCAGCAGGCAGGAGGCTGGTGGGGACTGAAAGTCAGAGCAAGGCCCAGGTAGCTGGGCTGACTCTTGGATTGCATGGGGTGAGTTAGAGGAGCTCGCTTTCAGGGTAGAGAAAGACTCGCTGTCAAAATGGGATGGAATTTATATGGGGGAAACTTTCAGTTCCAGGCATAAGGAGGAACTCGGGAGGTTTCCACACCGCAAACTGGTTGAGTGGTTTAACCACCTTGTATGTTGTCAAGGGAGTCTCCCTCTCGATGAGGAGTTGAACTGAGACAGTCAAGACCCCTTCGGTTTCTCCTCCACCCCTGTGATTCCCTGACAGGCCCTAGGCACCCTGCGGAGGTCAGTGATGATTGGTAAAAGGTCTGATTGCACTAAACATCACAGCCCCTTCCCTGCCCTCACCTCCCAGCAGCCCATTGTTTCCTCCTGTCACATTTAAGTCATGTGTACGGGGTAATGGAGCAGCTGATAGTTTGGGATTCTGTCAGTGTGTGTTTCTGAAAGTGAACAGTTCACAGCTGACAAATATCCGACAGAACCAGCTGTGCAGGAGATTGAAGAGTGGCAGCTATGGGTGTGATGGTGCATGATCTCAAGTTTTCAATCTGAGACCTCCCAAGTAGAAAGCATAAAGAAGGAAAAGGAAGGGAGTCACATGGAGGCAAAAAAGATTGGTCCCCCTACAGCTCTTCAGCAATTCAGAAGGGCTGAGGTGGGGGTGTCATCACCAGGGAGAATAATAGTAAGACAGTAATAAAGTGATGTTTCTGTCGCCATCACTTAATGGTCATGTTTCTGATAATATTTCAAGCATCTTTTTCAGTCCCAAGCAAATGTGACAGATTCTGTCTTCCCAAAATGATGTTTTCGGCAAGTGATTAATGACTTGGCTTGTTGGTTGGTTGGTTGGTTGGTTGGTTGGTTGGTTGGTTGGTTGGTTTGAAGTTTATTCATTTATTTTGAGAGACAGGGGGAGGGGCAGAGAGCGAGAATCCCAAGCAGGCTCGGTGCTCAGTACAGAGCCCGACGCTGGGCTTGATCTCACGACCCACATGATCGTGATCTGAGTGAGTCCATATCAAGAGTCAGATTTTTAATTGACTGAGCCACCCAGGCACCTCAGTGATCTACTACTTGTGATCCGTGTTTTCCAGTCTTTTTTTTCCCCCTTTTAATTATAGAGATTTTCAAATCCAGAAAAAGAACTTCCGGTACCATCATCTGTCAGGCAGCTCTAGTTAGCCACGTTTGCCAGTCTTACTCTCTCGCCCACACACTTTACCGGAGCACTTCAAAGCAGATTGCAGACATCGTAGTTCATCCACAAAGGTTGCAGCATCTGTAGTCCTTTAAGAGAGGTTTTAGTGAATCTTCTCATATTCTATTCTCCCATCTTAGGAGAGGATGCTTTCTACTCTGCTTCCCTTCCCATCCTGAACACAGAAAACATGCCACCTTTTCAGATTATTTGTTCTAGTTTGAATGCCAGTCTCAAAAATTTCCCTGTGAAGAATTTAAATTCTCCCAAAGTAACACCTATTTTATTGAAGGCCTTCTCGAGGTCAGGCACGGTCCTGGGTCACAAAACCTGCGGAAGTCTTTTCCTGGATGTGGGCAAACCGAGGCTTCGGGAAGCTAAGAAACTTGGCCGAAGTCACCCTGCTAGTACACATTAGAGAGCCATGTTTCCAGAACTGAATAGAATCCCCCTGTTACACTGATATGTGTTGTAGCAGCAGGAATGGCATCCACTCGTATCAGGACTCCATGTTCAGATTACTCCTACTAGGAAAACCATAAAGGCTTTTTTTTTTTTTTTTTAAATCATGAGAAGTCATGCTGTACTTCCACTAGATAAAGAGTTTAGTGTGTGGCGTTAATATAATCTGGACCAAAAAAGAGGCAGTTAAATCAGAGGCTTACTTTTAGGCTGTGAAGGTCATAGAATATAGATTGAAATTGCATTTTTCTTAAGAAGAAATAAAATGAAGGCAAAGACAAACTTTAGGCGGTGAATCTACACAGATTTTGATTCCTTTTTAAGAAGGTTGCTCTGTATTTAAAAAATGGAACCGTAACTTACAAGAATAAAATGGTAGCAGAGTCTCGGGGAACCCTAGGCTAGGAACCCAAGTTAGTTTATGAGTGATCTCTTTTATTTATGGATAAATGTCTAACACCTTTGGTTAGGCATCCAGAATGTTCGTTTGTATTGGGCTCGCTCTTCTCGAGAATGACAGTGATTGGGGTTGAAGCAGGGTGCTTGTCTTGCAGGACGCTCATGATGGGGAAGTCAACGCTGTGCAGTTCAGTCCGGGCTCCCGGTTGCTGGCCACAGGAGGCATGGATCGGAGAGTTAAGCTTTGGGAAGTGTTTGGAGGTGAGACCTGAAGAGTGAGAGAGGGAGGCTGTGTTGGGGACATCTGGTTGACCTTGCTTTCAGGCAATCTTTGAATTTTTCATCTTCTTAAAATATACAGTATTTTCTGTAAGGGATCATCTGACCAAAGCAGCATTACCATCTCAGACATTACAGCCAAGTGGCCGTTGGCTCTGAGTTTTTAAGTAGTGACTACAAAATGCTGTTAAGTTACAGATACTTTCGTGTTTGCATTTTCTCAGATACGTACTAGAATATTTTCCAAGATAGCACAGGTTTTAGAAGGAAAATAAAAAGTCTTAAAGTTTTAGACTTTATAATTAAACTACACATTGAGCTAAAGTGTGTGCATTTAATAACACAAGTGGCCTTGGCCTGGGGAAAATGACTGAGGTCATATCTAAGCTTGGGAAGAAAAAGAGGGGTGTATCTCCCAGGAATAAATGTATTTAACGAGCAGCTTATCATCAAGAGCCCAAAGATCAACACCCAGTCTCTTTGATTAGACCTTGTTTCCGAAGTGACCTCTGAGTACTCAGAAATGCAGTGGCGTTAGAACAGGAAATGGGGCTTAATGAAACCATCTCTTAGACTTCTGAAGCTGGGGATAGCTCAATTTCAGCATTTTGAGATTTAGTTAGCTACTCCTGGGTTTTTTTTAAATAAAGCAAGGTCAAGGGATAAGGCTGAAGGTGTTAGTAAGAACCAGTTTGTCAAGTTTCTGCAGTTGTAGCACACGCACGCTCGCTGTCCAGCAGTGAGTAGCTCCAGGATGCCCTGGTCTCTATCGTTTCCCCCGATCCTCACAACAGCCCTGTGCAGTTTGAAAGGTATGTGTCGCCCTACTTGACAAGACGAAAATGGGAAGACTCAGAGACCCTACTTGATTTGCGTTGTTGGTTTACATGGCTGATAATTGATCGGTGAGGCAAGGAAGGAGCACAGCCGGGACCCGACCTGGGTCCTGTGACTGCGGAGCCCTCGCTCTTCCCACTGCGGCCTCCCTTTAGCTGTAGAACTGCTAAGCCTGTGTTGCTGCTTTTAGTGTGTTTAGAGCAAGAGCAAACTATTGATCCCTTTGGTTATAACAGATTATCAATAAAGCACCAAACTTGTGTGCTCTGCCCCCCCACAAGAAGGTGACTCTGATTAAATTCCTGGCAGTTACAGCTATTTGAAGGCCATCAAGATTTGTGCCGTTTTACCCAGAAACACCTTATGAATGATAATTGCGGGAACTGTTGGGAAGACAACAGTAAAGCCATAGAGTAATAATGGAAATTTTATGAGATTTGGTTTTTTAAAATCTTAGGCAGATAGCTGTTTTTTGTTTTTAATTTTTTTATGTGTATTTATTTTGAGAGCAAGAGACAGAGTGCGAGTGGGGGAGGGGCAGAGAGCGAGGGAGACGGAGAATCCGAAGCAGGCGCCAGGCTCTGAGCTGTCAGCACAGGGCCTGATGCGGGGCTCAAACCCACGAACTGTGAGATCGTGACCTGAGCCGAAGTCGGATGTCCAACTGAGCCACCCAGGCGCCCCAGTAGTCTGTTTTGATTGTGCCTTGTGATTAAATAAAAATCACCCTAGAAATATTTTTTACTTCTGAGTCAGTAAAAGCACCTATAAGAAAATGAGAACCAACCTTTAGTAACAGTGTTACATTTTTGCTGCCGAAGAGGAAGTAAATGCTAATGGAAATTATGAAATAGTTTGAGGGGGTCCTGTTTTTTACCCTTTTAAAATATCAGAATAACTGCAGTTTCTGCCCAGTAGGAACATCTGTCCTTGCTCATTCTATAAAAAGCACAAGCTCCATTGGGAATTATTTATATACATACTGTTGACATAGCGTCCCTTGGTGTCTTCTAGATAAAAGAGCTTTGGTAAGGTCTTTTTGGTCATTTGAGATCATGTAGAATAGCATTTATTGATCCTTTCTTACATTTTGGCCTGTGTCAACTGCCAGAGAAGTAGACCGATATCTTGGGCATAAGCCAAAGAGATATTTCTTAGAATTTACAGTAATATTTTTGTAAAGATCTAATCTAAATAAAGACCTTAATTAGTGGATGTTGGCCTCTTTTTGACTTTTGAAAATCTAATGAAAGCTAGGATCAATAAAAGGCATTAGATGTGCCATACAGGTATTTTGCAGATAAATTCAGAAGGAGGGATTCGCAAAGCCCTCAGTAATCCTGACCCTAAATATTTGACAGCTCCAGACCAGTATTTATATCATAGTTTTTACCAGTTAGAGAAAAGGCTGTTCTTTGTAATGTTCCCTATTTTGTGCTCCCCTTTTATGAATTTGATTTGAATGGTTTCCTAATTGTTTCTCTCGACTTGTCATCGTTAAGCTGCTCTTTAAAAAAGGAACTTAGTCACATCATCTTGAGACTCGTACTCTTACGAGTTTGTGCCTGCATCATTAAAGTTTCTGCGTGGGTGGCCAGAGCTGTGTGAAAGCAGGACCCGGGCACGTGGCTGGGCCTGTTGGTGAAGGCGGCTGGGGAGAGGGGAGCATTGACAGGCAGTGGGATTGCCAGAATCTTAGGTTCCCGGAGACAGAGTAAGCATAAGGACAAATTCCAGAAACTCCAGACTAGCTTTACTGGCATTCTGAGGACTAGCCAGTTACACAGAACTAAAAAAAGAAATTCTTTTCAGATCCGAATGAGAATTATCACATGGATCCTGAAAATTTAGTGGTCAGCTTCTACAGAAGTGATAGCTCAATTGATGCGAATACTGATCAGACCCAAAGACGTATTTATCTGAATTAGAAACATTTTACTCAGAAGTACCAGAACTAAAACTCAGTCTCTAGGTGCATTGACAGGTCTTTAAAATTCCCGCATCTACCTCTTTGTAAAGGGAATTAATGACTCTGAATTTCTTGAAAAGACCAACCGAATGCATGCGAACTGCTAAGCTCTGCGTCCATGTACACGTGCATCGTCCTTCCAGCTGACTAGCTGTGTTTTTGTCCTGCTATTCTTAGACTCTGCGTCAGTGCAGGAAAGCTGCTGTTATGAGCCTGTAATTGGTTTCCATTGTGTTTCAGGTGTCCCATTGTAACTTCAGTATTGGCTTTACTCTTTCTTTCATTTCTTTCCTCAATCTTTCTTTTTTTTCCAGATAAATGTGAGTTCAAGGGCTCCCTGTCTGGCAGTAATGCAGGAATTACAAGCATTGAATTTGACAGTGCTGTAAGTATCTAGTATCCGGGGAAATGGATGAGTTTAGAAGGTCTTAGAAAAAATGTAGGACATCTGGTTCTTGGAGTTTAACTCAAATGGTTTGTCTGCTGTTCTCTATCTTAAGTGATATCAGTGATAGGTCAGGATGCAGGTAGATTATCAGTTCTTTGCTGGCTGTGACTATGATGAAGATGGGGGGGGGGGTGGTGTCAGGTCTGCTGTGCCCCAGCCCGTGATTGTCTCTGCAGACTTGATAAAGGCCGTGGCTGAAGTCCCAGCGGTGCAGGTGGAGGGGAGAGGGGGTCTGGCCAGATGTATCAGAGATGCGTGGGTCTCCGAGGAGAGTAGTTAGGAGATTGAGGGAGGGGAGAGCCAGGGCCTCTGGGCTCTGCAGCTTGGACAGTGTGTAGAGAGCATTGGCATTTGGGGTTACTGAAGGGGGGGTGGGGGCACTAGTGAACTCAAGAGGACAAGTTCCAGGCTGAGCTGGAGGGTCTGCAGCATTCTGATGGGATGGGATTGAGCAGACTCAGGAGAAAAGTGGATTTACCAAAATTGGTGGGTTGACAGAATACTGGGGATAACGGTTGGTATTCCACATCAGGTGTGCAGCTTTTAGGCATCTGAACCTTTCCTGGACCTGATTCTTGGGGAATTTGTATTGTGTGGACTGAGATCTTCTAATTCGTCTAAAATTTGTCCCCCCCCCCCCCCCCCCCCACTCTCCCTCATTCCCATAGGGATCTTACCTCTTAGCAGCTTCAAATGATTTTGCAAGTCGAATCTGGACTGTGGATGATTATCGGTTACGGGTAAGACTCAATTAAGAAAGCTAATATAATCTCCAAACTTCCATGAGGTTTTCCAGGGACAAAATGTAGGAAATGGCAGGTTGATTAATGAGGAGAATCGTGTTTTCCTGAAAATCATACTTGATTCCCTCTGCCCTTTTCCCTTTCTCCCTTGGGAAAATTTACATTTCCACATTATGTTCTTTCTTAGTCCAAGATTCAGTTTCAGAATATTTGCAGCAGGAAACCCTCACATTTCACATGAAAGTCTCCGTGTTCCTGTTCAGAACAGGTGCCTTGGGTACGTGTCACTTTTAGCTGACCTTCAGCTATCCTGACACCATTGTATAAATTGTGTTTGTTATGGGCTCTAAAACTTAATAATCACTTCACAGAGTATAGCTGAAAGTAGGACGTAGGAATGCATATGGATGCATTTAGGACAGTGATCATAACCAGGCTGGGAGATAGGTGTGAGAGAGAGGGAGAAGGACAGGGTTGGACGTGGAGGGGTTTGCCCTGGAACCCAGAGTTGCCAAGAAGTTGCTTGGCCTCCACAACAAAGACCAAAACTTGATGGTTCTTATCACTTTTGTTCTTTTTTTTTTTTTTTTTTTTAAAGTTTATTTAGAGAGAGAGAGAGGACAAGCAGGGGAGGGACAGAGAGAGAGGGAGACAGAGCCCGATGCAGGGCCTGATCCCACGAACCGTGAGATCATGAGCCGAAACGAACAGTCAGACGCTCGCTCAACTAACGGAGCCACCCCGGCGCCCCTGTCTCGCTTTTGTTCTAATGAAAAACAAGTAGCTTAATTTGGAGACGTGCTGTTTTTCTTCTTAAGCTTGAAGCAGTTTTCACATGAGCTCATGAAAGGCTGTTGCAGGTAAGGTGGAGGATGCACTTTTTATGAAGAAAAAGGCTTGATTCAAGCTTTCGTATGTCAGCCCCCATGAAAAGTAGGACATGATGTTAAAACCTCAAGATAAATCGCAGAGAGGTGGGGAGCTGCTGCAGAATGGTCCATTGGGTAGGTGCCAGTCGTCTGATTTGAAGACGCAGCCACGCGGCGGGAAGAATCTTCAGAAATGCACGGTTACCGTATCACGCAGGCTGTCCGTTTTCTTGAAGGAGCTGTATGGAAAACCCCCAGTACTAGATGGTAGTCGGGACCTCCCGGGAGAGAATTCGTCATTCTCAGTTGGAAGAAGACCCAAGGCTGCACGTGCGAAGTGTGGGATGTGCAGGTGACAGAGATGATGTTCCCTTGTGAAAGCTGGAGAGCTTTCAGGCATGTTCTCGACTGAATGGAAGAACAGGGAGGTGGGCAGCTGGGCGCCTGTGGACGGGGCTGGACTCTGCTCAAGCAGTGCTCACTGCCGTTCAGGCGTTTGAACAAGCTTTTAGTTTAGGCCCTATAGTTCTGCCCCCTCAACGCGGCCTAGCCTGTTCTCGTGGCAGCATTGTAATCCACACACTGTGTGCTCTACTCTGTTCCCTGTCGATCACTTACTGGACATTTGGGACAGGGTTGAATACCTCTGGAGTCCTTAATTTGCCTAAAGGAAAAGGGATCTCTTCTGGAGTGGCTCTTACGTGTTAGGCCCAGCACTGAGATACGTTATATACATTACTGCTTTTTAACTGCCAGGGGCACAAGGTGAGGTGAGTAGGTATGTGAGGAAACTGAGGCTCAGGTAGGCCCACAAAATTGCCTAAGGTCACACAGTTAACAGATGAGAAGATGCGAGTTGGAACTGAAGCCTGTACTCTTCTCTGTGTTTGATTGACCTGGATTATTCTAGTACCTCTGGAGACTGAGGTGTAGCAAAACTGTCTAAGAGTGAAGAGGGACATAGAGTCTTCCTTACATTGTAGGCCCTTGAGGAGAAAAGCAAACAGTTGAGTTGTCAGCCAGTTGCATAGGATGATATTTTTCATTGGTGGAAGAGTTCTGCTCAGGTGGGCGCAAATAAGAAAGGGACTTGGAGGCAGGAGCTAGACCTGGAAGACAGAGGTCACAATGTTGGCACACTCTTTTCAAGTGAGCTAGCTTACGGAGGTGGGCTGGGTTTCACCGGAGAGGTGCTCACGGTGCTGGGGCACCAAGCCTGAGCTGGGGTTGCTGACAGGTTGGGGAGCTGGTGCCAGGATGGTCGCCTCCTTTGCCGAGCTAGCTGGCTTTGAGGGCCTCCGGTCAGCTCTCGGTAAATGTGTCGTGAAGATCGGGAGGCCTTTTTAAAGATTGTCTGTGCCCAGCAAAACCACATGAAACTCTTAACCACGCTCCAGGAAATAACGGGCTCCCTGTTGTAGGAGGTTTGGGCTTCTACATAGATAGACCCTAGTTAACAGAAGATATCGGAAGACGTGAATGGAGGGAGCCCCACGTTCCGAAATTCAGGATCCAGGCCTTGGTCGGTCGGTATCTCCTTAGCTTTTATGATGAGGGAATGGTGTTTAGGAGAGACCAGAATGCAGGGAGCAATTGGTTGAGTGTTTGCCGTAAAATCCTTGTAGCGAGGGTATCCTAGAAACAGCCTGGTATTGAAAGGAGTCCATGACAGAGGACTCCCTTGAATCAAGCAGATGTTCTAGACCCCCTTAAAAATCCAGAAGGCCAGTGCAAAACTCAAATGTGATTTGAGCAAATGGATTTGAAGAACCCACCTGTTCACTTCCCTAATGTTGACGTGGGAAAGTAACCACAGTGACAGGACTGGCTTTGTCTCAGGACCTCCCTCCTCAAGGTGTGCATTTTTCTGGGGTCCGGTGCCGGCTTGATTGCGAGTCCGCCCTGAGGCACAGAGGCGCCTGGCAGAGCCCTTGCTTTGAGGGAGGCTCAGGCTGCTGTGACATCTGAACCCACTGCCCCATCTCTTAGGAGTCCCTGTTGAGAAGAGGATGATAAAAGCTAAAAGTGTTAAAATTAATGAAAAGAAACATCAGAAACACTGAAAGGATAAAAATTTTACGTAAAACTGATCCATTTAAGAGAAGGACATTTTAAATTATGCAAAAGAGCAAATGCTGTAGGAAGCTCCATTCCATACCCCGGAGAGCATGGAGATGAGGCCTGTCAGCTGGATTTCCTCCAGGAACGAGGCTTGCAGCGGGCCAGACTTGGCCAACCTACGTATGAAGAGCCAGGAAGTAACAGTATCCCTTTTCTTTCTTCGAGGAGTCCGTGAGTTTTATTCCGGGAAATTAGGGGAAAGCTGTGTGCTCGTAGCCATTCGTTGCAGCATCGTTTGCGATGACCTCGCGACTTGTAAAGTGATTCTAACTGTCCCGTGTAACCGTGAGCGCTCTTCAGGGGTGCAGAAGGGATGAGCGCCAGGGCCCCCGGCCGTGGGGCCTTGTGCTTAGGTCACCTTGTTTGGTCCTTACCCGGACAGCGTGAGGAAGAGGGTGGTCTCCCGGCTGTTCCGGCCCCCGGGTGCTCAAAGCCAAAGCGTTGTGACCCCAAAGCCCGTGCACCTTCAGCTGTCACGTGAGAAACTGCTTGCACTATGACGTGAAAAGAGCAGTGGGTAAACTTCTAGGAGTACTTTGACATGAAATAGAAGAGAGTATTACGAACGTGGAGTTCACAAAAATGGGCGTGCTCACACAGCCCATTCGTGAGCAGGGTCTCCAGTGTTGGCGAGCTGTGATTTTACTTCTGCAGTAAGAAGGAAATCAGCGAATGTGCCCTAAACTTTGGGTACTTTGTTGAAATAGTTCTTTGCTAAGAACTTAATTTCCGTGGTGTGAGGAGGACCTTCCCGAGTGTTTTGTCTCCCCACGATTCGTACAGACGGGATGGTGTGTGCCGAGTGGCGCCGTCGCTCCTGAACCGTAGTGAATGGAAGCCTCGTTGCTGGAGTTGTCTTGATCTTACGAGCAGGATCCGTGGGAGGTTTTTACACAGCCGCAGCCACAGCACAGCTGCCCCCTGGCTGGCAGCAGTCGTACGATGCCGTTCCAGCCTCAGAGTGGGAGAGCGGAGTCTTGGAATCCGTGCCAGCTTCTCCCTTCCTGAGGGAGGAGGATGCGCGGGCCTGCGTCTTCTGTTCCTGGGCTGAAGTGGCGCCGCTCCGCTGAGCAGGGAGGGAAGATTGGTTTGAAAAATTCCAGCACTAAACGCGTAACACAAAACTGAGATCTCCTCCTTGGGAGTTGGGGTTGAAACCCAGTAAGTTAGTTACCAGTTGTAGTAAGTATATTATTAAAGCTTTTCTTTTCTTTTTTTTTTTTTTTCTTTATTAGATGGTTAGGAAAAAAAAAAAAACCAAACCAATGAATACCCAGTGAGCCTTTGACAGTTTGCACACATAAGCATGTTGGCCCACACTGAAAAGAGGTCAGCGATGAGTTGTGAACAGTCAGACTCCCCGGCTCCCCTCCCCTAACCCTTGGCCTCCCGTGGGCCTCCGATAGTGCTGTGATGGGCGGGGGGGGGGGGGGGGGGGGGGGTGGGTGCTGCTGGCCCTAGGTGAGGCCTCAGTTCTGTGCTCAGTGGCCGGCACCCGACAGCCAGCCACAAAGGGGTTTGATTGTCGGGGGTGCTGGTGTGTGTGGTTCCCAGCTGACTTTTCAAGCCGAGACCTCTGATTGAAAAAAAACCCCAGGGGTTTTAATTGTTTATTTAAAGAGTCCTAATGTTTCCTTTTGTAAATTATGCCTGCAGGGAACCTGTCTGTTCTGACTTTAAATGGGGTCTGGACTTTCAGAGGCACTGGGTAAAACCTGGGCTTTTAGAATTTTGTAATTTGATATAAGCCAGCTTTACAGAAAAGCTACGAGAGTACTGCGGACTCGTGGCATCTGTCCCAGGGCTTATGTCAAAAAGGTACTCCAGCTGCCTGTCCCATTGTTTTGAAGATGGAGGCGTGTGTGACGTTTGTGCTGCTTTTGTTTTGTCTTGGAATGTGCTGGGAGATTTCTCCTCTTCCTCTGGATACCTCACCCCTGGGCAGCGCGAAAGACAGACTTTCTGGATGTTTTGCCGCACTCCATGACGTATCCTTTGGTCTGAGTCTTCCTGACCAGATCTCTGGGTGTTTTGAGAAGCTGGCTCTCCCGACGTGGTGCGTGTGTCCCCCAAGGCTCACCCCTGCTGTGTTCTCTCCCCTAGCACACGCTCACAGGACACAGCGGCAAAGTGCTGTCTGCCAAGTTCCTGCTGGACAATGCGCGCATTGTTTCCGGAAGTCATGACCGGACCCTCAAGCTCTGGGATCTCCGCAGCAAAGTCTGTGAGGAAATCAGTCTCTCTGAATATATGTACGATTAGACGTTAACCGCGAGGTGTTTGTTTCCACCCGAAAGCCTGCGTTTAGTGTGATACAGTTTGAATTGCAAGTCCGGTTTCATACTCAGAGTGGCGTTGAGGTAGTGACAGCTTTTCACGTTTGAGATTTTGTTTAAATGAGGAGCTCTGGCTAGCTGGGGCGAGAGGGCAGCGCTGCTGTGCGCACGGCCACCGAGGGGCCGCTGCCTGATCACTAACGTATGGTTTTCCTACAGGCATAAAGACCGTGTTTGCAGGATCCAGCTGCAATGATATCGTCTGCACAGAGCAGTGTGTGATGAGTGGGCACTTCGACAAGAAAATTCGTTTCTGGGACATCCGGTATAAAACCCGAGAGCTCGGTGGAGGCGGCTGAAGGGAGGGTCTGTCTGTGGTGGAACTCTGGTGATGTTTTGTGTCCGGGTTGTGTTTTTTAAAGTCCCTGGAAGTGGCAGAAATGAGCTCCGAGTGCACACTTACCGTAATAGTTCCATAATTCTTTACCATGAGGCAGACCGTTGCGTTCAGCGGTCACTTATGAGCGTGCCCTGGGCACTCACTGGGCCCTTTACCAAGTGCCGCGTAAGCGAAGACGGACAGTTCGGTGGTTCAAAGCTGACACGCAAGCCTGCGGTGTTCTGAAGTAGAGCTGGGCACCTCTGTCCAAGGATGTGAGAAAACACCGGTCAGGATGAGTCTGGAGCAGTGAGCAGGCGTCACGTGGCAGAAAAGCTCACTGACAGACTCTCCAGAGAGGACAGCGGGACGGCCTCGTGTGGCTGAGACGGCAGTTCGGGCTGTGGGCAGACAGGACCAGCAGGTGGCGGGTTGGGAGCAGATCCGTGTTTGCAAATGACTTGACCCTCTGAGCCATCGGGTGTTTGAGGGAGGACGGCTCCTCATGCGCACGAGTGAGCAGACGGTGTTAGTGCTGTCTGGACGGTGTCCTGGGAACGGGGACCTCCTCCAGCAGCGTGGGAGGCAGGCAGGGGAGTGGATTTGAGGGAGAATCTGCATCTGGGGGGTGAGGAAGGGGAGAGTTGAAGCCACGCGGGGAACAATCGACAGATGCTGTGTTCAGATAAGGACGTGACGTTTGTGCTTTCCCAGGGACATTTGGGTAAACCGGAGCAGAATTTTTGGGAGACCTTGGATGGGAGGGAAACGAGTCCTCGCGGGAGGACTCCAAAGACGTGAGGACAGAGTTACTCAGTGGTGGCCCGTGAAACAGGAGACCGCGTTTTAGGGAGCCACCGAGGCAGGGTGGTCACAGATGGGGAGGGAGCCGGAGGGTCCTGTTGTTGGGCCACGGGTGGGGGAGCAGAGGAGTCTGAGGGCGAGGGGAGTCCGGTGGGACGAGGCCGGTAGGTTAGGAGGGAGGTCGCTACTGGTCCCAGTGAATGCAGGACAGTTGTGGAGGGTGGAGACGAGGAGCCTGTGCTTCTAGATGATGCTTAGGAAGGCCTGGTGTGAAGCTGGCACCTCCTGGGCAGCCCTCCCAAGTTGTATTCATACCCCCTGGTTAGCCTCTTTGAACCTGAAACATGGCATGTTCGTGTTGAACTGGGTATCGGGAATCTCCTGGTCCACCCGCTGATTGGACAGGTGAAGACAGACCCTGAGGTGCAGGGAAGGGCATCGGCTTGCCTCCAGCCACATGTTTAGCGACGATGAGATCAACACTGTTACTTAGCGTGGGTTTGGGGTAGGACATCATTTCATTGAAAGCTTACGCCAAAGTGACTACGGAAGGGTCCACACCTCCTTTGGCTGTATCACCCGACAGGGCCTTGGCAGGATTGCCGTTCACAGCCCTGGCCGGGGACTCCGCCCTGGAGTCCAGCTCCACACCTGGAATCACGCAGCCGGACTTGGGGGTCCCGGAGCCGAACTTTGTAAGGCAGGGAGCCCGTGAGAGGCCACACATGCGTCCACGCACAGTACAGCATCCCAGACCCACCGGAGCAAGTTTCTGAGCGCTTGGGTTCGGCAAAGTGTTATCACTGAAAGAGCCTTAAATACACGATAGCCCTGCTCGGTTTGTGCCGATCCGGAGCTCTGATTGGCACTCACATCATCCCCCAAATGAGCGAGGAAACGAGTTCTTCCCAGATTCAGAGTTCTGGTACTTAAAATATTACTGTAGAATTTACTGACAGAAAAAATAACAAAAGCAGCCACTGAGGCGATTTCTATAAGGTTGGAACACATTCGCTGTCCTTGAAGAGTACCGCGGTCCAGTCGAATTATCTTCTCCCCACTTCTCTGTGGAGCACGGCATCCTGGTGAAAATGGGCAAGTTCTGACACTTCTGTGTCCCGTTTTCTCAGACTTCCCTTCCCTTTTGTAGATCGGAGAGCATCGTCCGGGAGATGGAGCTGCTGGGCAAGGTCACTGCCCTGGACTTAAACCCGGAGAGAACCGAACTCCTCAGCTGCTCTCGCGATGATCTTCTAAAAATCATCGATCTGCGAGTAAACGCCGTCAGACAGACGTTTAGGTAACTGGACCCGTTGGTTTGGGTTGCATTTGAATCTTGCCAGTTTCCTGGGGGGGTCACGTGAACACCAGAGGCCCTGGCCCTGCTCGTAAGTCCCGAGTGTGGTGAGCTCTTGGGGTAACAGTGCTTTGTTGGTTGCAGCGCCCCTGGGTTCAAGTGCGGCTCTGATTGGACCAGAGTTGTGTTCAGGTGAGTGGTGGCGCTGCTCCCGCCTCGCCCCTCGCCCCACCCCCCACCCAGTGCATCCCCAGGGGGCCTTTGCACACCCTCTCACCCTGAGGGAGTGTCCAAGAGTGACCTGTAAGCTCATCACTAGGGGGTCATTATCACCGTCTCCTTCCTTTCTGGTGTCCTGAGAACTGTTTGAAGGCTTCCGGGGAGGGTGGGCGCCTCCCCGGGACAGCGCCGGGCAGGCTCTCTGGAGAAGGGCAGCCCCCTTGCCTAGCTCTGGCTCTGCCCGTGTGGCGCTTCTCCCGCAGGACGCTGAATCGGGGGTGGGCGGTTGACACCTTATCTGGTCTTCCGTGTTCTCTAGCCCCGACGGTGGTTACGTGGCAGCGGGCTCGGCTGAGGGCTCCCTCTACGTCTGGAGCGTGCTCTCGGGGAAAGTGGAGAAGGTCCTTTCAAAGCAGCATGGGTAAGGTGAACCCTGTTAACCCCCTGCGGTCGTGAGCAGGTCCTGTGACTTCATCCCAGGGGGTCCTTTCCTCTTCGGCCACGGACCTGAGTCAGCCCTGCGAGGGCAGCATGCGCTCGCTTGCTCTGCCGTGAGCTGGGTCGGTGGAGAGAAGCTGGGGCCATTTGTGCAGTACAGAGGAGGGCGGCGTTCTGCTTATTGGTGTCACGGGCTGTTTCGGTTAGAGCCATTCGAGTAGTGGCTGCCGGAGAGAGGTTGGGGAGACAGTCTGCCTTCCTCAATAACTGGCCCCTCCTCTCCGCCTCTCCTCCCTTCTGAGCCCCTTTGCACAGGAAACTGCTTGTAAAACACTGATTTTCGCCTGCTATTTTTCAGTCTTCCCCCGGCCTCCTTTCTGTCTTAGCTTCGTTCTCCACCCAAGCTCGCTGCTAGTGAGACACCGGGCTTTCCTCCGTCACCACCTCTCTCCGCCCCCAAGAGCAGTGGCCACTGCCCGCCCCTCAGCCCCCTGAGGCTCTCGTATGAGGGTACGAGCTGCCCCCTTGGGGTAGGAGCCTTGATAAGGCCTAGCTCCTTTCATTCCTAAACCGCTTCCGAAAATACAACGCAGGGTTCCTTTGGGTTTTTTGGCACGTTAGTAAGGGCCTGCCTGTGAGTGGGAGCAATACTGCCAAGTAAACCAGGCCCTGGAAAAGGCCTTGCTCCCTGAACGTGAAGGGGACCTAGTGTTCAGTTCACCGAGATCTCACACATGTTCCGACCTCTCCCTTTGAAGCTCGTCCATCAATGCGGTGGCGTGGTCCCCCTCTGGCTCCCACGTGGTCAGTGTGGACAAAGGAAGCAAAGCTGTGCTGTGGTCAGAATATTGACGGCACCTCCTCGAGAGAGAGCAGAGCCGAAGCTGGAGACGCACGCAGGCTCCCGCAGCTCTGTCCTGGCGGGGGGTGTGTTGGGTGTAGCTCTGACCGCCAGTGGAGAGCCCGAGCCACGTGGCGCAGTGGCTTCCTTTGCACGGGATTTCCGAGGATTTGGGCTGAGGTCTCTACGGCCTGAAGGAATAACAGTGCGAGAACCTGACCCTGTAGTCACTTAGCAGAGGTGCGGGTTCTTGCCCTGATTCGGTGGGAAACACTACTGGCTCTGATCTTCCATACCTCAGTGGGGGGAGCGGGGACACCTACCGGTTTCCTCGCAGGCCGGCAGTGCCGGGAACACCCCACACGCCTGGGGTCGGTTCTCCCTCCAGGCTTTCTCCCGACCTTCTACGGTTGGTTCTGGCCGAATGCATGTCCTGTCACCCTGGGGTCATTTTCCTGGTGAACTCGCTTTAATCATTGGATTAACAGAAACCCAAACAGGATTACCCCTGTCCTCGGCTGCGGGGGCTGCCCTGATTTCTGAGGAGACAGGACTGTGGTCCCTCCCCGTTGGTCTGTGTCATTATTACGAGGCTCTTAACTCTGATCTCATCTGATTACTGTTGGAATTTCCTTAGCTCTCCCAAACTGTTCTTAGAAAGCCTCTGTTCTTCAAAGCTTCGGGCGTCCTTTCTCCCCAACAGTGCTATATACTAATTTCTCAGTCAAGAGATAAATCCCAACTTGGTTAAAAAATACTTTTTGGAGGCGGGAGAGGAAGGGTGCAAACCTTCTTCCAGGAAAGTGTGCTGCAGGGGCAGAGTGTATTCCTGTGTCCATCTGTAGACTCCCAGAAAGTGGGTGCACGCCACCTTCCAGGGGTGCCTCGCTTCTACCCGCGGGTGACGAGGGATTGGAGGCCTCGAATGTATTCGCCTGGAGCCGGTAGTTCCAGGTCACTGCCCTTTTGCCAAGCCTACGTGCAATAGCCCCTCGGTGCTTTAGTGCGAGAAGCCCATTCCAAGAAGCATGGGAATGTCATCTTTAGGTTTCAGGAGTTATGATCAAGGCCGGGGGCAACTGGCCTGTGGCTTTCTTTTTTGTTTGTTTGTTTGTTTTTTTACACATTTATCCTTACCATTTTACCTGTGTATATCATTTTAGTTTTTGAGTGACTGAAACACCGATACGTTTATCACCTTTTAATTTGCACTTTATACTTTTCCTTCTGCACTTGTTCTCTGGACAGCTGTGGGTCACGAGAGCTGGAGCTGGGTGAGGAGGGGGGCCGCCGCCGTCCTCCCTCTTTGCCCGGCCCTCCTCCCCCCATTTCAGCTTGCTCCAAGAGCTCAAGGGGAGGTGGAATTCATAGGCCAGGGCGCAGCTGTTATTTATTTAATTATGTTGCCCAACAGAACTTGATTGTAAATAAAAAAAGAAATCTGTTCTATACTTTTCAAACTCTGTGTCTCTTGGTGGTTATTTTATTCTCTTCTGTCCTTAAGAGAAAAAGCTGTTTATCTCTTTTCCTGGTGTTCGCTCATTTGTAAATAACAGCTAGTATTCTTCTGGAATCTCTCCTTGTCATTCAGCATTTAAGCCCAAATTGCCACTGCCTGAACACCAGCATTCCAGTTTCACGTCACATGTAAGTCTTAACCCGACTTTACATCTTACAACCTGACTGCATCTGGGCATCTGTCCTTCCGAGAGCCCAGCGCGCCGACGAAACTCCCGCCGTCGGCCCAGTGCTGTGGCAGATGTGAGCCTCCAGTTCCTCACCGGAGACCTTGCCTGTAGGATTGGTGACGAGCTATACCTGTCTCCTGTTGGTCTCTGGCCTCTTCTTTGCTGAAGGGGCAGGAGTTACCTCACAGAGGAGTGATTTGTTCGTGGGCACTCTGGTCTCTAGCAAGCAGCCTAGTGCTAGGACGAGTCCTGATGTTCCGGAACCCTCCCCGAGAGACCGCTGTCCGGTTCGCTTACTGCTGCATTTACTGAGGGGCCTGCCAAAGTCCATTTAGCCCAGCAGCTGGGCTTGGGATTCCATCACGATCTGAAGTCTCAGAGGCAGCTGGCAGCCTCCAAAGAGCTGAGAGAGCCCTTTGTAGCTCTTTGTACTCACTTTCGAGGAGGTGAGTCATTCTCAGAAGAGGCCTCAAGTAAGCATTGCAGTAGCCTCCGGTTATCCTGTTTTCTTTGAACTTGCAGGGAAGCTTGGCTGCTCTCTACTTTGAACAGAGATGCTTCAGTTTGAGGTCCGTCCACACTGTGAAGCTCTCTTCGGGTCCCTTGACTGCCAGGGCTGAGCTGTTCAGTGTGCGGGCACCCACTGCAGTGGAATAGGATTTGCACCCAGTTCACGGTCCTGATGCTCCCATCTGTCAGATCTGGGGCCCTGCCCCACTGCTGCGGCTTCTGCTGGCAGGGGTGTGGGGTGGGCGCGGTTTTCCCGTTTCCCAGGTGAGTCCGAGTGGTCGGAGCTGGTACGCTTCTGTGGAAGCGGTGTTGGCTTTGACCCGGACATTAACATATCTCAGAAGTTGATTGTTTTGACATATTTTTTAGATGAACTTCTGTTCCGTAGGTCGTTTCCCCAAATGGTGTGATAAATCAAGCTTGGTGCCTTACTCGTAAAGCACATACTGTGTACACGCTAGTCTTTGTCCTAGAAATCTTGCAAAGCCCCTCTTCGTCTTTCACTTTTCACGTCGTGGCTCACAGATTTTGTATGGATGCCGGCGTGAGTGGGTGAAGCTGCTCTCAGCTGGGAGGGGCCTGCCTGCCCCCAGGGGTGAGCTGCTTGGGAAGTTCCAAATTGCTGAGTGTACCAGGGTCTTCACATGCGTAGCACAACCGTGCTCTTAGAGAACTGGAAGTTTTGAAAGGTGCACTTGAAACTCCTCACCCTTGTGGGCACCGGGAGAGAGAGCAGCCATGATGAAACGCCCCACACACGAAACCACAAACGTTTCTGGATTTCTGCGAGATCTTGGGTGGTCATCAGGAGCCTGTGGCTCTCAGATTCTGTGATCTTCCAACCGCATCCCGTGTCACAAGTCGGGGCGTTTCACAGCTTGGCAAGAAGCTGTTCTAGGGTCCTGACCCCTAGTGGGCGCCGTTGCCTGCAACCTGCCTGCTCCTCCAGGCCCGCGGTGCGGGGCTGAGCCCAGATGGCCCCAGGCTGGCCGAGTTGATGCCTTTACTCCACTACGTCTTTCCTCTTGTGCCCTACTGTAATTCCCACTCGCTAGAAATCCCAAATTTGCAAGCCAATAATAAACTTTGGAAATCTTGAGTTAAGTGAAATGTACCCATTTGTTAGAAAATGGAGGGAAATTGGTGCAATCCAGTAAGATTGGTCTCTGATCAAAAAATTTTTTCTTAACCTGCTTCATCTCGGCAAAATTTGATTTTCGTACCTCAGGAAGCTCTGGGTTTCATAGCACAGCCCGACTGGTTTCTGTCTGTGCCTCCCAACCCCTCCCTGTCTTCCTTCCAGATACTTTTTCCATACTGTTTGTGCTCTAGCTGGGCTGTGCTCCTCGAACACTCCCCGTCTCTCTCAATTCTGCCCAGAGCTGTGCGGCCCTCATCTGGCCCTGACTGACTGGCACAGGGCACAGTGAAGACACCCACATCAGGGTGGATCCAGAACCTGATGAGGCTAGAAGAAGTCCCGGTGCCCCTCCCCTTGCCCGTGTCCCCCCCCCCCCCGCAGCTTTGCCGGAATATTTGACAGCAAACTTAAAGCATGTCATTTTCCCCATAAATCAGCATGCATCATCCCAAAGCTAACCAGGACACTGTGCCATAAGTTACACCTCGAAGAATTAACGGGAACTCCATGTCCCTGACTATCCAATCTATATTCGAATTTTCCTGATTGTTTCAACAATGGGTTCCTTACGATTGGCTTGTTTGGATCAGGGTCCAGTTAGCTTTCACTGCATAACAAACTACCTTAAAAAGTAATGGCCTGAAACAACCTTTATTTCTTCCGATTCTGTGAGAGGGCTGGGCTGGCCCAGTTGAGGATGAATAGTAGAGGGTGGCCTCACGTCTGGCGGGCAGCTAGGAGAACACGGATGACGCACCAAGCATGCGTGCCTCAGTGTGCAAGCACTTGTCACTCTGCCTGGGTCGCCTTTGTCACATCCCATTGGCCAGAGCAGATGGCACAGGCATCTGCCTGAGTGTGGGGCGCCACATGGGGACAGGAAAGGGAATTGATTGTCCACAGTAAGGCCTCATTCTGTTCTCCTCTTCGGTCTTTTTTATTCTAGAACAGTATCTGTTGCAGACTTCTTTCTATGCCGCATGCTGGGTTTGGTTGACTTTGCTCATAGGGGCAGTACGTGTGTCCCACGTGGGAACAAGCAGCCCTGCATGCCTCTGTGTCCCAGGCTCCTGTGGATTTGCTCTGGCCCTAGATGTGGAGAGGAGAGCAGGTGAATTTGGGTTCTGGGCTTCCTTTTCCCAGAGAAACAGACTTAGGAAACCACAGTTATGCTTGTAAGTCAGGCCAGGCAGCACGCAGGCTGGACACAGTCTGGTTTCTGGTCGGGAATCAGAAGTGTGTTGATCCCTAGAGGACACGCCCAGATGGTTCTAAGAACCTGTGAGTAAAGTCTCAGGAGCAGCCGTACCCTGGACCCCCAGGCAGTGCTTGGCACAGTGGGCACTTGGTCACGTTTTTATTTAGTAGGATTGAGTCAGCAAAAAGCAAACCAGATAGCCCCTAAAGGGGGGGCCAAAGGGACAAGAGAGGAGGAGGGATGGAGAGTAGTTAGAATCTAGGAATAAACCACAGAGGAAGTGGAAGTGTTGTGTAGAAGCTGTTGTGTGCATGTAGGTGTAGGTTTGGGGTCACAGTGCAAAATGTGTACTGTTTTTAAATGTATTGAAATTCACATAAAATGAGCCATTTTAAAGCGGATTCACAGTGGACAACCACCACCCCTAATTCCAACCAAAAAAAGGGGGCATTTTTGAAACCAGGTTCGTGTCTTTTTTCCAAACACTTTTGATCTAGAGCAGTTGATCTACCTGAAGAAAAGTGTGCGCCCTTGTCTCAGCTCAGGTTGCTTTAAGGAAACACCACAGACCAGCTCAGACAGCTCAAGCAATAGATACTCCTTTCTCCCACTTCTGGAGGCGGGAAGTCTGAGGTCAAGGCACCGACAAGGTGGGTTCCGTCCTGCAGCCTTAGCTTGCAGGTCACTGCCGTGCACCGCGTGCTCGCCTGACCTCCTGCTGCACTTGCAGAGTGGAGAGTGGGTGTCTCTTACAAGAAAGCTAATCCTGTCAGATCAGGGCCCCACCCTCATGGCCTCATCCAACCCTGATCACCTCCCAGCACCCCATCACACAGGGTGGGGGGTGGACACAAACTCAATCCATAACAGTACTCCCCTCGGAAAGGCGTCTTCCTCCGTGCGATCTGCATCACGAGGAAGCTGCTCAGTTTGTGGTCGGCTCCAAAATCTTGTGTTGAGGCAGCTTCGTGACCCCTGAAGGGCCCTCTGGTGTTGGGACCCACGTGGCGTGGTCAGGGTGAAGAAGCCCCCGAGGCACATGTCATTGGCCGCTCGTGGGAGAGGACAAAGGGAAGTGTTGGCCAGGATCCCCCTGCCTCCACTCTGCACGGGACTCTCCTTCTATAGGACTCACCTGCACATTCGATGCATCTCCCCAACTCTGCAAGTCAGGAGTCTGTAGGTGGCAGGCCGAGGCCCAGCTGCCTCCCCAAGGTCGCAGTGGACCCATCCGTAGGCCACAGAGCCCAGGACTCCAGTCTGGAGTCTCACATGTCTCCTTTACATGGAAACCTGGAGCGCCAGGTACTATTCCCTACATGACTCCTCAGCACACACATTTGAAATCTGCGTAAGGGTGGGCCCCCGGCATGGTGAGAGGGTTTCGATGCCCATGAGGAATGACCATCTGTGTCCTGATCATGAAAGAGTCACACGTAGAAGATACTGGATTAACTTGCAGCAATGAAGAGAGGTGGAAGGGAAGCTGAGTCCTTCCTAACAATTTCCCCATGGGTCACACACAGTTTGAAAGAAAGGTGGTAATGATTTCCCCATCCCTGGAAGCATTCAGCCACTTCTTTTTTTTTTTTTTTTTTTTTTTTTTTTTTTTTATTTATTTTTGGGACAGAGAGAGACATAGCATGAACGGGGGAGGGGCAGAGAGAGAGGGAGACACAGAATCGGAAACAGTCAGCCACTTCTTATTGTGGATATAGAGTAGAACCAAGCTAGGGGTGGAGTGTGGCCTACATCCTTTTTTTTTTTTTTTTTTTTTAATTTATTTTGAGAGAGAGCAAGCAGGGGAGGGGCGGAGAGAGAGGGGGGTGAGAGAATCCCAAGCAGGCTCCACACTGTCAGCACAGAGGCTGATGCAAGGCTTGAACTGACGAACCACGAGATCATGACCTGAGCCGAAACCAAGAGTCGGACGTTCAACCGACTGAACCACCCAGGTGCCCCTGGACTACGTTCTTTTCCGAGGTGTCTGCCCAAACCCACAGGATTCCATTTATGGTTTCACATGCCCTAAACCACCCTGACCTAGAACAGCTGTCTGTTCTTTAGGTCAGTTGACCAAGAGGTGCATGTTGGAATTAAGGTGGTTTTAAAAGCTCTTGATTCCCTGGCAGTCTTCGTAAATACAGTAGACCCCAGTCTTCTCGGGTCCTCTCTGCTTCGGTGAAACCAAGGCAATGAGGACACAAGGTTTTCATGTTGTAGTTGACGTTTAGCGGAGTATGCCAGCGTTCCTTGCACACGTGCCCTCGTAAAACCCTAACACGATAACCTAGCCCCAAAGCCCATAAGCTTCTTAAGCTGAACATCCCCAGCCTGGTGCTGTGTCTGGTACTGGGAGGGGAAGCCCAGGGCTTGTAGCTTCGTGGCACCGGACGCCGACTCCAGAGAAGCTGGCATTGCTGTCGCCGGTGGTTCCCAGACGGCGAGCGTTCAAAGAGCAGTCAGGTTCCAAAATAACTAGAGAAAGGTTGACAACTTTTTCTTTGGGCCAAGTAAGGATGTTTTTTTTCTGAACTACCATCTACTCTAATCTTTATTTTATAAGAGAGAGGACATTTTGTTCTTATGCTTAGCAGCTGCATTCTGAAACATTTATGAGTGAAGTGTCATGATGTCTGCATTTTGCTTTCAAAGGGTTCCAAAGGAACAAGCAATAGACAGGTGGAACACACACAGGGAAGTGTTCGTTGTCAGAGCCCAGTGTTGACTGTGTGGGTGTTGCTTGTATTATTCCAGCTTTTCCCTACATTGTAAACAATAGGTTTCAGAAAAACGCAAAATTCATGGCAGATCAGTGGTTGCCGGGGACTGGGGAGGCTGGTGGAGAAGCTGATTGAAATAGGGGCCAGGGAACTTCTGGGGGTGATGGCAATGTTCTGTCTTGACCATAGTGGTAGTTAAGCTCCTCAAACTGAACACTTCAAAATGGGCAGACTTGGGGCAACTGGGTGGCTCAGTCGGTTAAGCGTCCAACCTTGGCTCGGGTCATGATCTCGTGGTTTGTGGGTTTGAGCCCTGCATTGGGCTCTGTGCTGACAGCTCAGAGCCTGGAGCCTGCTTCAGATTCTGTGTCTCCCTCTCTCCCTGCCCTTCCTCAGCTCGTGCTGTCTCTCTCTGTCTCTCAAAAATGAATAAACATTAAAAAAAAATTTTTTAATGGGCAGATTTACTTGTGTGTAAAGAATGCCTCAATAAAGAGAGAGAGAGAAAGGACATTTTAATATCCAAAAGCTGAGAACTTCATAACCTTAGGATAATTCACATTGAATGCATTTGGCTCCATGACAAAACTTACAACAGCGCCCTTCTTTTTCTCACTTTTCTGCCAAGCAGAGAAAAATTCACCACAGACCAGAGGCTGGGAACGACTACCAGAGACTCCATTTCCCAACAAATGAGGTCTGGTATCCGGCCCACCCCCAGTTTTTCCCACCTGCCAGGCGTCGGCAGGTCAGCAACTGAAGTCTGCCGATCTGTACCCTCCCAGCAGCCTGGTGCTAAGAGAACGGTGTCCCAAGAGCACCCACAGCCTGGTGCTAAGAGAACGGTGTCCCAAGAGCACCCACAGCCTGGTGCTAAGAGAACGGTGTCCCAAGAGCACCCACAGCTGCAGGCAGGTCCCAGGTGCTGCGGCCACCGCTCAGGGCAGCCCTTCTCATGCAGACTCTAAAAGAAGCACCCTGGTCATTTGCCTTTCTCTTATGTGCGTGGTTTTTTGTTTTTTTTTTTTAATTTTTTTTTTTTTACGTTTATTTATTTTTGAGACAGAGCATGAACAGGGGAGGGGCAGAGAGAGACAGGGAGACACAGAATCTGAAACAGGCTCCAGGCTCTGAGCCGTCAGCACAGAGCCTGACGCGGGGCTCGAACTCACAGACTGCGAGATCATGACCTGAGCCAGAGTCGGACGCTTAACCGACCAAGCCACCCAGCCGCCCCTGTGTGCGTGTTTTTAAGGGGGGAAAAAAAATCAGAGATTCTTTTAAATTTATGACAATGTTATGTTTTAACCATTCCTCTATGGGAGAAGTAAATGACTCTTGGAGAAAACATTTTTAAAACAGGTGAAACCTAACATACCCACCACACAGAGACCACTGTTAGTTCTTTATACATATCCTTTCAGATTCTGCATATTAAACATGCATATGTGTGTATACACATATAGGTACAAGTTTGCATAGGTGCATAGGTGTGTATTTGCAAGGTGTGATCATATTACGCATGCCATCCTATGATCTTCTTTGTGCAGTCACTAGCTCTCCCTTCTTATTCCAGATATTTCCGTCTTACCTGCCACCTAGACCACATCCAGATTTTCCCAGTAGACCCAAAATGTCCTGTAGATCCGGTTTTTCCAATTGGAGATACGCAGTCTGGGACCACACGTTGCATCTGGAGGTTGGGTCCCTTACGTTTTTTGATCTAGTACCTCCCTTTTCTGTGACATTGACTCATGAAAGACATCAGCCACTTTTCCATTCATCTAGTCACTCTCTCGTGCCATCTAGCTCGTTCCTCTCTTCCCTGCATTTCTATAAACTAGAAGTGATGTCTGAAGGCTTAATGGATTCCAGTTAACCCAAGGTGACACGTGACATCTGGTTGGCATCATTGCCAATTCTGAGATTGACCATGGACCATGCCTGGTTCCCCCAGTACTGTGAGGCTTGCACCTTGTGATAAGCCCAGGATCCAAATGCCATCACTTTGGTGCTATAGGAGCAGCCATTTCCCCATCACCTCTTCACCTGAGGCCTTTGACTCCAATGAATAATTGTCTGAGTCAATCATTTCATCAGTATTTGATAGTAACTTTCACCATCATTCAGCCACGGTAAGGCCAACAGATCAGGAGACAACGGCCACTGAAAAGATAATCTGTTACAGTTCCCAAAAGGAGGGGACAGCCCATGCCGCGTGGGGCCACATGGGGAAGCACCAGATTTTGTCAGGGGGCAGAAGGATGGAGGGGAAAACATGGGCAAGAGTCTCTGTGGTTTCCCCAGGAAAGAGCTGATGAGGCAAGATATGTGGGTTGAAGATTGGGAGAGTTTGAATAACTTCTTCCGGCTCTTTAGTGATGGGCTCTCTCCAGTGTCTGAATCCTGGTCTGGGGATAATTAGGGCAGGGCAGTAGTAGCTCAGTGTGAGAGCCTGACCAGGGAGGAAAGGAGGCCTCCAAGGTGTGTGGGCTCTGAATTGGTTACTTTGCGTATGAAAGGCTGTCTCTAGGAAAGGGCTAGCAGTCTCCAGGGGCCGCAGAGCCCCAGATGGCAAGGCAACAGAAATAGGGAAAATATGGGGCACCTGGCTTGCTCAGAAGAACAGGTGACTCTTGATCGAGGGGTTGTGAGGGGTTGTGAGTTTGAGCTCCACAATGACTGTAGAGATTACATACATACATACATACATACTAAAATACAGAAAATCAAAAGGCATGGCTGGCTAATGGAATCAGAGTTTGTCAAATGATGTTTTTCTAATTCTGTCATTCCTTTTGCCAGCTACTGCTGGTATTCCTCTGGTTTAAAAAAAAAAAAACACAAAAAAAAGCTTTCCCCCTTAGAAATTTATAAAGTTTCTGCCAGCTATTACACTGTTGCAATCCAGAGACTCATCGATGGGCTGCTTCAAGGCTAGTGAGATCCCTCTCCTAAGCGCTGGAGATGGGATAGGTAGTCGGAAGTCTCTGTCCCCCCTGGAGCATGCATTCCAGGAACGATGGGGCCGGGAACAGACAGGAAAACAAGGCACACAGCTTCTCCTGTATGTGAGACAGTGATAAGTGACAAGAAAAATAATGCAGAGAAGGCTGCAAGTTCTGGGCGAGCTGGTACCTTATAGGCTGTGGGGTGAATGGGGTGACATTGAAGTAAAGAGCCAAAGGAAGGGGCTCTCTGTGAGAGGAGTGTTCCAGAACAGGAAACAGTTAAGCGCAAAGGCCCTGTGGCAGCTTTAGAGAAAAGTGAAGAGACCAGTAGGCCGGAGAAGTGGGTGAGGTAGTGAGAAATAAGCCCGTCGGCCCACTCAAAGGAGGGATGTGGAGACTCAGCGCGCAGGGAAGTGAAGTGAAGTGAAGTAGTCTGATTGGGGCAAATGTTCATTCCCTCCTCCCTTTGTTCTTTGGCGCGTGTTCTTTGGCCTCTGGAAATAAGCGCTCAAAAGGGAGAGGGGAAGAAGAACCAAGAAGTGAAGTGTGTAAGGGTTTGGGACTCCATTGGGGGGGGAGGGTGGGGTTTGTACATACTTCCAATAGGTTATAAACCTGTTAACTGGACAGTGTAGCTTTTATTTGGTATTTCTGAAAATGAGTCATCTCCCTTACTTCTCACAAGAGGTAACAGGGGAGCAAATCTGGGAGGGCCTTGCAGGCGTTGTCCAGGCAGAGGGGGAGCCCCCGGAATGTTTCCATAGATGCTAACACCCCAAAGTGTTAGAACATGCTTTTTGCTTAGACTTGGCTTCATTCCCGGACACAAGGTCAAGTCCAATAGGTAAATGTGTCTGCAGCGTCCCATGTGTTCATTCCCTGAGTGTTCTTGTGAGCAGCTGTCGTTCTAGGCACCGGGAACGCAGAGGTGAGGGAAACAACAGGATGGGTGCCTGCCCTCCTGGAGCCAAGAGTCAAGTGAGGGAAGAAAGATCATAAAATAACCACACAAGCATCAAATGCAGCTGTGCCTCCAGCCCAGCCCCGGAAGTTGGGGAAGGCTCCCTGGACGATGGGACTCCTCACTTATAGCACGGAGGGTGAAATGAGTCAGCAAGTTGAAGACAGAAGAAGAGGATTGTTCTTTTTTTTTTTTTTTTTTAATTTTTTAACGTTTATTCATTTTTTGATAGAGACAGAGCAGGGCGTGAGTGGGGGAGGGGCAGAGAGAGAGGCAGACACAGAATCCAAAGCAGGTTCCAGGCTCTGAACTGACAGCACAGAGCCCGACGCGGGGCTCGAACCCACGGACTGTGAGATCACGACCTGAGCCGAAGGCGGACGCCCAACTGACTGAGCCACCCAGGCGCCCCGAGAAGAGGATTGTTCCAGGCAAAAAAGAACGGTGGGGGTGGGGAAGTGGGGGGAAGTGTGGTACAGGACAATGTGGAAAGCAGGGAGAGATTTCAAGATGGTGCCCGTGTCCTGACAACAGTGGGAGATACTAAACGGAGGGGACAGGTCAGGGTTTGGGAGGCCCCTCTTCCACTGCAGACAAGGAGCCGGAGGCTGGACCTGGAGGTAGTCAGACGGCAGGAGACATTATGGTCCAAGGAAGCAGAGGGGGTGGTGTGGACTCAGGAGGAGGCTCTGGGGATGAGAAGATGTGGACAGGTTCCAGAGACAAGGGGGGAGGAGGGGTGCAGGTGGGGAGAGGAACAGACAAGACTGGGGACAATAATCAGGAGGGCAAGGGGTGGAGGGGAGGCACCCATCTGGTCTGGCTTGAATAACACCAGGATTCGGCTTGAGGTTGACATTTCTCCTTGACCTTTTTGTTTCTATCCCCACGCCCAAGGTTGCATTAGCCACCTGCTGAGTTTAATCAAGTTTGTTGAGCACTCGAAAATCCCCTGTCCTGGTGATACTGGGGGTGAAGGGCTAATCAGTCTATTTCCAGAACCCAAAGAGGGTTAGGATAAAAAGCAGCTTTTCCTGAGCTATCCACCCCCGCACCACGCCTTCCCCACTGGCGCTCCTGCACCTGTGAGCCCCTCTGGACGGAGACTCGTGCCTTTGCCTAATGCTTAGAACTGCTGAAACCATCAATTCGCCGGTCTCAACCCTAATCCCTTCTCCACCCTGCTCCTTAAATGGGATTTGGCTTCTAGACACTGAGACCCGGGTGTGGGCACCCTCCCCAAGTTCCCTACAAATTCCCCACGCACATCAGCCAGGGGCCTCGGTGGGGTCATCTGGTTACACAGAGCCAGGGCCGGCTGCTCACCCCAGAGGGACAGAGCCCTTCTCCTCGCCTCCCGGGCCCATCTGGCTGCACAAGGTACATGACCATCCCCAGCACAAGGCTTCTCGGAAACTCGGGGCAAGCACAGGGAAGAGCAAGGGTCAGGACGATGGGCGTTTTCATGTGGTCAGTCTGTCCCAGGTTTGCCTTCTCCGTGTGGTTTCGGGGACTTTGCTTGCTAAAGAGGCTCAGTTCACTGAGTTCCGGACAGCTAAGATGGCTTTTCCACTGTGCGTAAAGCTGGGGAGCAGTGAGAGAACAGGATAGGAAAACAGCTGAGTATGAGTTGCTGGGCAGAACTTCTGGGGACTTGGGGCACCTGGGTGTCTAAGTCAGTTGGGCGTCTGACTTCGGCTCAGGTCGTGATCTCACAGTTTGTGGGTTCGAGCCCCGCGTCGGGCTCTGTGCTGACAGCTCAGAACCTGGAGCCTACTTCGGATTCTGTGTCTCCTCCTCTCTCCGCCCCTCCCATGCTCATGCTTTACCTCTCTATCAAAAAATGAATAAACGTTAAAAAAAAAATTTAAAAAAGAACTTCTGGGGACTTGACATAGTTTGAAAATAATATTTGTGAAGTGGTTATCTAGTGGTCTTCAGGAACTTTCTCTATTCTAATTACCATAAGACATCGTGAGGATAGAATTTTAAATCCAACCTGGCTAAGTGTTATCATACCAAAGGCTAATCAGGAAGTAAAACCTTCTCATTGGAATCTAGCTGGGCTTCTGAGTGAGGTTTTCTAAGAAATGTTTGAGGCTTATCAAGAAAAATAAAACACATGTTTTTAAAAAAGCACACCACCGTGTAATAGAAACTAGACAAAGACCTTATTTAATCAAACATGGATATTCAAGCAGATCCAAAGAAATGTCTAATGGATCCACAGCATCTCACAAGTTGGTTTTATACCAAGAATGTCCTTGACTGTATATTGAGGATCATTTTACCTTTCCCCAGCCCTCTAACACCTGACTTACATCCCTCGGTGGAAGAAGCTTCCAGGGACAGATAACATGGCGGCCAGCGGGAAGACCGGCAAGGCTGCACCAAACCATGTTATCTTCAAGAAGATCTCCCGGGACAAATCGGTAAGTGGTACAGAGGTGAGCAACTTGATGCAATTTTTTTAAAGGAGCCTTTTCAAGAATAGACACGGGGATGGGGATACCTGGCCAGCTTAGTAGAGCATGCGACTCTTGAACTTGTGGTTGTGAGTTCAAGCTTCACGTTGGGTGTAGAGATTACTCAAAAAAGAAAAAAGAAAACAAAAAGAATAGACACAATCAACATCAAAACCCTGTGAGGTTGAGGAAGCTCTGTGTCTATTTTCTGTCTCTACGGGTGACAATGAGATATGAATGAATGAGTGAATTGTACAAATACAACTTCTTTTCAGTCTCATCAAGAATTTAGTCCTGAGACCTGTCATTTTCTCCTCATCTCTCAGTCCCCACCCCTTACCCCCCCATTTTACTTGGCTGGCCTTGAACCAATGACTTAAATTTTAAACACTATCTTAAAGGGAAGCCTGATGGAAGGTCTACACCACAGCCTCCATGGACGGGGTCTCCTTGCTCCACCTGATGGCTTCTTAGGGGCCAGCAATCTAGCTCGGCACCGTCCAATTCAAGCTGCAAATGTTATTTTAAAGTTTCTAGCAGCCACATTTATAAAAAAGAAGAAACAGAGGGAATTGATTTTCATATATACTTTTATTTAACCCGATATAGCCAAAAAACTATCATTTCAACATGCAAATGATATCAAAATTAATTGATGACATTTTACATTCACTTTCTAAGTCTCTGACGTCTGGTATGCATTCTACATTTATAGCACATGTCAGTTTGGAATGATATTCCAAGTGTCCAGGAGCCCCCTGTAACTAGTCGCCACTGCACTGGACGGTGTAGATCTAGATCATTCTTCTAGTTGACTTCTGAGGGTTTCCCGCGGAAGTGGTTGAGAATTTTCCTTTCAAAGGCTCTTGATACAGTTGGATCAGTCCACTCTTTACTCAAGCAGCTTAGACCTGGAGACTGGTTCCGACACTGAGTCTATGTGCAGCACACAGAGAATCATCATCACTGGCCCAAGTAGACGCTTAGCCAGCACATGCAGTTCTGAGATCAGGTGCTCCAGGGACTTCTCAGCGCTCTATTTTCTGTGCTCTGTAAAACTGAACTTTGGATTTTTCCTTTAGGGTTTATCAAATGTTAAGCCTCCCTGGGCCCAAAGGAAACTCTCTGACCCTCATAGTGCAACACAAGAGAAACAGGTTTGCACAGGGCACTCTGCCCTTTCTGCTCCCAGCTGAGGAACTCCACTGTGGGGTGATAGATAATTTGGGGACTCCTCAACCATTTATTCTCCAAACTCTTTCCCACTTGTGTCTTCCCAACTTCTGGCAGAAGAAGAGAGAAACCACTCCTGCTGGGCCATATGTTTTTCCCACTATTTTATTCCCCACACCTAGATAGACATCCTTTGAACCGAGAAATTTAGAATTTTTGTGCGTGTGGGCAAATCTATCAATTAATGTCTCACATATTAGGATTATTCCAATTGCAGGCTCTGTATGGCCCCAGGCAGGGTGCACCAGGAGCCCTGGGCCCATTTCTCTGTGATTCTCTCCACTCTGCCCTCTTCTGTGGTCTTCATCCTCCAGCTGGTGGCAAGATGGCTGCCCTAGCTCCAGCCATCTCATCCTCACTTCCTTCCTGAGAAAGGAAAAGACTGTTGCCTTCCTGGTGTCTCTTCTTAAGAGTGGGAACATATTTTCCCAGTAGCCTCCAGCAGACTTCTGTCATATCTGATCGGTCAAAACTGGCTCACATGCCCACCCTAAACCAATCCTGAGCCAAAGGAATTGGATGATCATCATTGGATCAGGCCAGTCAAGAATTATCCTCTGGGGCTGGCCTCCTCTTAGCCTGGGCCCCATGGGGATGGTGAATCCTGAATGCAGATGGCAACTTCTGTCCAGGAAGAAGGGCACATGGGTCTGTTGGTTGAGCCAACAGCATGTCGGCTGCCCCTCTGCATTGTTCGGCCCCACTTCCCTACCTGCTCCTGTCCCTTCCCCCACTCCCTTTCCGGTTGCAGCAGAACACATGCCTTTGCTCCCATCCAAGGTTCATGCTGTTTACACGTACGTCTCTTGGTCCACCTCCTCCTTAGAGTCTTACCATCAGCTTCCCTCTCTACCAGTACTTTGTCTGAACGTAAAAGCAAGGATGGACCTCGTGCATATTTTAAAAACATTTTTTTAATGTTTATTTATTTTTGAAGGAGAGAGACAGAGCATGAGCGGGGGAGGGGCAGAGAGGGAGACACAGACTCTGAAGCAGGCTCCAGGCTCTGAGCTGTCAACGCGGAGCCAGATGTGGGGCTCAGACTCACAAACTATGAGATCATGACCCGGGCCGAAGCCCGATGCTTAGCCGACTGAGCTACCCGGGCGCCCCCGGACCTCAGGTGTATTAAAGACAGCAACCAACAAACTCCCCTTAACCTACCACCTTTCCAGCTCCTCTTCCTCCAAGCTAAAGCTTGAAAAAGAAGAAAACACACTCTCTCCATCCACCTTCTCTCTTCCCTCCTCCCTGCCTCAGTCAGCTGCCCAACTGGCTTTCCTCTCGTCCGTCCATTCTCCACTTTGACGCCAATGTCATCTCTTCTATAAAATGGGGCTAATTCCTGTCTCATAGAGTAGTTGTGGGGATTCAGTGAAATACTGTAGTCAGTGCTTAGCTTGGCACCTGGGACATGATAAGCACCGAAATGCTATTCAGTCTTTCGTCCTGCTTAAAATGCTTCAACAGCTTTAAGGTTGGAACCATCACCCTGCATCCCCATTTGGTGGCCCTTCACCTGCAGATGAAACCATTGGTTCCAGAAGCATTCTCTTGGTTCTGGGCTTTGTATACACTAATGTTTGTTTTGTCCAGAAAACATCCTCACACCATCCTTCCCAGCCACCTGACTATGCAGTCCTTTGGGTGTTTCATCAATAATACAAATAACTTAGAAGGCACGGGGATTCACTCCAGAGTATCTGATGTGAGGAAGTAGATCTAGGAGATGATTGAATGCCAACAGAAATTATTTTGGGTGGTTCATGGAAATAAAAATATGAATTTAAGAGGCTTAGGGATGAAAGGGGCTAGGAAGGGTGCGTGAACTCACTCATTGGGGCCCTTAGCAAATGCTGATTAGATCCCTGCAGTGTATCAGACACTGTGGCAGAAACCTTGACGGCTGAAAGGTGAAAGAATTCTTACCATTAAGGCAGTCACAACCCTGTGGCTTAGAGCGGTGCGCTTTGATGAACACGACCTTTGTGCTTCCATAAAGGGGGTTGGCAGAGACCATCACTACCAGGGGCATGGAAACAGACAGCAAGAGGACCAAAACCATGGTCATTGCCCCCCAACTCCCCACACCCTCTTTCTCAGGGCATGGGTTCAGGTTTTCCCATACAGGAGCTCATCTGGTAGGATTTCAGGGATTACGGAACTCCTCCTGCCTCTTTACTCAGTTCAGAAATTCCTCTAATGAGGAGGGGAAACTGGTTCATTCAACAGCCAGCTGTAAGAGGCTTAAGTGTCGGGAGGAGACTCAATGTACATAAGCATAACTTTCCACGGAAGTATTATCAGTGAATTCAACAAGGTTACCTGGATGATCTCAGACCTGGGATGTCAGACCTGGGTTTCCCAGACCTCCAGGCTCTGGGAAAAGGTGGGAGAATGGGGACCATCCAAGGGGGTGGGAAGAATCCCTTGGAGCAGATTTATGGGGCTGAAGAAAGAGCACACCTTGCCTGCAATCCATAGTCTCTGCCCACAGCCAAGCAGGGAGAAAGTGGGTGATGGGCAAGCTGCAGGGCCAGGCAGCAGCTCAAGATGAATCAAAATGTGCCAGCTGTTGTGGGGCCAGGGGTTTTGTTTGTTTGGTTTTGGTTGTTTTGTTTTGTTGTTGTTTTTTTTTGTTTTGTTTTGTTTTGTTTTCTTTTGTTGTTTTTTTTCGGTTGTTGCTGATTTTTAACATGAACACTTTAGTGCTTTAGTGTTCTTTGGCCACTTGGAATCCCCATGTGTTCTTCCCACAGGTGACCATCTACCTGGGGAAGAGAGACTATATAGACGATGTTGACCAAATAGAGCCTGTGGGTAAGTTGAGTTTGGAGTAAGATTGTAATTAAAAAAAAAAATTTTTTTTTAACATTTATTCATTTTTGAAGACAGACAGAGACACATCGTGAGTAGGGGAGGGGCAGAGAGAGAGGAAGACACAGATTCCGAAGCAGGCTCCAGGCTCTGAGCTGTCAGCACAGAGCCCAACATGGGGCTTGAACCCACAAACCGCAAGATCATGACCTGAGCCGAAGTCGGAAGCTCAACTAACAGCCCCCCAGGCGCCCCAAGATTGTAATTTTAATGATGGTTTTCCTTTAAGTCATCAGACAACTGCTAGTTTTGTATTTCTTTCAAATCAGTTCAAATCCGCTTTGCTAATAATCTAATTGTAGGAATGCAAATTAAAACATGAGGTGCAATGCTGATTAGAAACAATTACAGAGCGTGGGGGAGACAAAGGACTCATTTCTAGAATATATAAAGAAACTCAACAGTAAGGACAACAAAATCCAATTAGAATTATGCACAAAGGGGTGCCTGGGTGGCTTAGTCAGTTAAGCATCCGACTCTTGATTTTGGCTCAGGTCCTAATCTCATGGTTTGTGATTTGGACCCCAGAGTCGGGCTCTGAGCTGACAGGCAGAGCCTGCTTGGGGTTCTCTCTCTCCCTCTCTCTCTGCCTCTCCCCTGCTCACTCACTCACTCTCTCTCTGTCTCAAAAATAAATAATCTTAAAAACAATAGAGTAAAACTGTACATAAAACAAAGAAAACACACAAAAAACATGAAAAGCAGTTCATCAAAGAAGATGTATGTATGGCAAAAAAGAACACGGAAAAATGTTCAACATCATTAGCCACTAGGGAAATGCAAATTAAAGCACGGTGAGTTGAAATATCATTATACACCTGTCAGGATGGCTAAAATTAAAAATGGCAACCATACCAAATGGTGGTGAGGATACTGGGAACTGGATCACTCATACATCGCTGGCCGGGATGTAAAGTGGAACAGCTCCTCTGGAAAACAGTTTTGGGGTTTCTTTAAAAATTAAACATACACTTACCAGATGACCCAGCAATTGCATTCCGGGCACTCATCCCAGAGAAACAAAAATTCACGTCTACACAAAAACCTGTCCACGATTGTTTATAGCAGCTTTATGTGTGACAGCTCCAAGCTGGAAGGAACCAAAATGTCTCTCAATATGTGAAGAAGGTTAAGCAAGCTGCTGTACATCCATACCGTGAAATTCTACTCGGCAATGAGAAAGAATGAGCCGCTGATACACACCACAGCTTATGGCTCTCAAGGGCATTGTGCTGAGCGGGAAGAGCCAGTCTCAAAGGATATATACCGTGTGATTTCACTTATATAACAATCTAGAGATAGCCAAATTATAGAAATGATAAACTGATGAGTAGTTCCCCGGGGACAGAGGATGGTGGGGGAGGGGATGATCCAAGAGATTGCTCTATGGTGGGGGAAACCTCTTTTTATCGATTGCAGTGGTGGTTACACAAAACCCCACATGAGATAAAATGACTTTAGAACTGTACACACACTGTATCCTGTACCCATGTCAGCTTCCTGGTTTTGATATTGCAGGACGGTTATCTAAGATGTAACCACTGGAAGAGGCCGAACGAAGGATACGCAGGGACTCTCTGTGCTATCTTTGCAACTTCCTGCGAATCTATAATTATTTCAAGTAAAATAGCTATTTTTAAAAAGACTGTAAAAAAAAACCAAAAAACCAACCCTGGCATTTTTAGGCACTTGAGGATGAGAATGTCCCTCAGCAGAACATTTTCTGGAAGGTCATTTGGCAATATGTCATCAAAAGCCAAATCCGGTTCTACCACTGATAGATCAAAGATGTATGTAGTAACGATGGTCCTCGCAATACTCGTTATAATGGGGAAAACTGGAAACAACTTAAATGCCCTAACAAGAGGGGGTTAATTAAATAATTTATGGTGCATCCACTCAATGAAGCAATAGCAATGTATAGTCATTAGAATGATTAGTACATTGTGTGTGTGTGTGTGTGTGTGTGTGTGTGTGTGTAAGAATAGACGTTTGCAATATATAGTTGCATGAGAAAACCAGTTAACCGAATAGTATATAGAGTGGGATCTCAATTTTTCGGTAAAATCATCCATATAAGTGTATGTACATCTGGAAAAAAAACCTGTGCCGATATCTTGACAATGGGTATCTCTGAATGGTGGAAATTTGGGTGCCTTTGTTCGCTCTTTGCTTAAGTCTCCTTTCTGATTTTCCTATAATGAACATGGATTACTGTGTAATTAAAGAACCACAGATAAATATATAAAGAAGGCCTCTGGTGTCTTTCATCTTCTCCGCCTTCATTATTCTTTTCCTTCCCGTGTAGATGGTGTCGTGTTGGTGGATCCTGCACTTGTGAAGGGAAAGAAAGGTGAGGCGGGCTTCTTGAACTCTGAGGACCTGGTCTGGTCTGGTCTCGGCTGGCTCTGGGGGCGGAGGGTCGGGGAGCCCGCTGGCGCTCTCTCACACCCATCGCTGCCAGGCCCTGTCGCCCACACTCCCCAGTATAATCTTCAGGACCCTGTCCTGTTCACGTCAGAGCTCATTGTCCTCATTTCCCACATGAAGGTAAAGACCCAAGGGAGTCACTTGTTCAGGGTGGCAGGACAGGTAAACGGTGGACGGAGCGTGGAGAGCAGGTCTGTGGGCTCCATCAGCTCTGTGGTCACCCTGTGCCTTGTGGCTCTCTGCTGGAGGCAAACTCAGGAGGGAAATTGATGGGAAATTGAGCCCTGCTGGAAGGCTCATTTTTTTAAATGCTGACTGTGGTGGTTCTGAACCACAGCATCACAGCATCCCTGAAGACGTCTGGCAGCTGTGGTGTGTGTGGCAAGTAATTTGGTGCTAATAACAGTTGTGTGAACTAAATTAGGGCAGACCCCAGTTCTCCTTATGATAACGTTACTGACTCTGTTCCATTGTGAATACGCTTTTTAGAGTGGTTGCTACTGGCAACTACAAGGCGTCATTCCCACCCCTGGATGTGACCACGGAAGCACGTCAGAGGTGGGGCCATCAGCACCCAGGGGTCATGGCAGAAATGGGGTTGAAAACCACCCCTTCTGCCGTCTCTGACTTCCTCCTGGGTATCCTGCTTCCCTCTGGCACCAGGAGGATCCTGGTTTGAGCCCTGACAGCCCACACCCTTGGCCAGAGAAGGCCTCCCGCTCTGAGGGAAAGCACTGTCCAGTGAGGGAGGCATAACGCCCAGGCATCTCTGGGCACCTTCTCTTACAAACACTGGATGAGGGACAGGCAAGTGATCATTGGCTCTTCTGAGCTTAGTGGGGAGGACACAGACAAAATCTACAACCGATGACTTCTAGGACTTGGGGGCACCACTTCTGATATGCTTCCTGTTCAAGAATAATGAGCTTTGCGTGCTTTTATTTACCCCATTAAAGACTGTTGTAAATAGTCCTCCCTCAAAACGTAGAGTTTTTATATAATCCATTTTGGTTCACTGGAGGCACAGATTATATCTGTTTGATTAACCTGAATTTGCAGAAGTTTTGGCTTAGAGAATGCTTGATGGGTTTCTGAACAATGTGAAAGAAGCGTTTCTGGGATCTGGTTTCATCTGTCCTCCTGGTCCATAAGGCCCTGACCAGCGCCTCTGGCAGGCCCCTGTCTGGCACAGGTCTGTTTTGCTCCCTAGTGCTGTTTCCCTCTGCTTATCACCTTCATTCTCAACTCCATGCAGACATCCTGTCCCCAGAAGCCCAGCGACCTCGCACCTCCTGAGGTCCCTGAGCAGGCGGGTCAAGAGGAGGGGGTGATAGGGTGGAGGACACAGGGGAGCCTGAAGGCAAAACAGGCGGTTCATGGAAGGTGCCTCTGTGTCCTCTGACATACACTTTAGAGTAATTAACACAAGCCCCAGGGAAGGTGCTGGATCTGCAGAAACAGGTGGGTGCTGTGGTTCTAGATGCTAATGGGTGGATGTCGGTGGCTGCCCCACACCCACTCAGCCAGGCAGAGGCGCCACGCCAGTGGGACAAGCCCATCCTCCTCTTGTCTCCCTTCCAGTGTACGTCTCTCTGACCTGCGCCTTCCGGTACGGCCAGGAAGACATCGATGTGATTGGCCTGACCTTCCGCAGGGACCTGTACTTCTCCCAGGTCCAAGTGTTCCCTCCTGTGGGGGCCGCGGGGGCCCCCACAAAGCTTCAGGAGAGCCTGATGAAGAAGCTGGGGGAGAACACATACCCCTTCCTGCTCACGGTGGGTGACTCCTCTCCCCTCTCCCCTCTCCCCTGCCCCGGCTCCTTCACCTTACAGTGCGACCAGGAGCGAAGGAGGAGGGGACAGAGTAATGACTTCACATTTGTGGGCCTTCAAATTGCATCCTTGGAGGAAATTCTAGATTGCACGGGCTGTGATTGTCTTTTTTTAAGCCCTTGAAAATAGCCTCTCAGCCTTTGAAGGCACCATTTCAACCCATGGTTTAAATATTTCCCTTCATCTGACCAGCTAATTACACGGGCACGTTATTCCCTCACTTGCTGATCTATAAAAAGAAAGAAGTGCCCCTCGTTTGGCCTGGACTCGTTCTAGACGTGAAAGGGCTCCCTGCAGGATGGGAGAGCTTACTGAAGTCAGAAGTCGTCTGTACCCTTGACCGCTGTTCAGTGGTCACGGCAGATGAGTGGCTCCACCTCTCCTGGGGCTTTGTCCCACCTGGTGAGACCTGGTGACCCATGGTGCCAGCCTGCGTGCCTCTGAAGACTTGGGCGTGAACTCAGTACAGCCAAAGCAGCTACTGCCGTCCCTATGAGCGTGTCTGTGTGTCTTACGATTATCTATTGCTCCAAAGTTACACGGCTCAGCCTCGAAAGGGAAGGGAAATTCTGACACATGCTGCAACACGAACGAACCTTGAAAACATCAGACTAAGTGAAAGAAGCCAGACACAAAAGGACAGACTGTATGATTCCACCGACAGGAAAGGCCTGGAGCAGTCAGATTAATAGAGACAGAGCGTAGAATGGCAGGTGCCAGGGAATGGGGGGGGGGGTGCTGGGGGGAGCAGGGAATCAGTGTGGACCAGGTACAGGGTTTCAGTTTGGGACAAGAGGAATGTTCTGGAGACGGATGGTGGGGATTATTGCAGAACAAGGTTGGATGAACTTCATGCCAATAAACTATACACTTAAAATGTTTAAGTTTTACATTATGCATTTTACCACAACCTTTTTTTTTTTTAATCACTTAAAAAAAAAAAGTTTTGTGGTCGTGCATGTCCTCATGATCTTGTACTGGGAGTTTGAAGTGACGTAACTTTTTTTTTTTTTAATGTTTGTTTGTTTGTTTATTTTTGAGACAGAGACGGAAACAGAGACAGAGACAGAGAGACAGAGCACGAGCAGGGGAGGGGCAGAGAGAGAGGGAGACACTGAATCTGAAGCGGGCTCCAGGCTCCGAGCGGTCAGCACAGAGCCCGATGTGGGGCTTGAATTTAGGAACTGCAAGATCATTACCTGAGCCGAAGTCAGACACTCAACCGACTGAGCCACTCGGTCGTCCCTGAATTGCCATAACTTTTTAGAGATAACAAGCCAGCATGTATCAAGAACCTTTAAAATGTGATTTTGACCTGATGGTTCCCTTTCTAGCAGCATAGCCTCTGGACTTAATTATAGAAAATTGTGCTAAGGTAGATGAAGAAGGAGGTTTATTGTAGCATTGTTTATCATGGCAAAAAAAAAAAAAAGCAAAGCACCATTTCATGAAGGGCCAGCCTGTGAAGGGGGCCGGCGAAATTAAATGTGGTGTTAACAAAGCCCCAGAAACAGTGGTGCAGAGCTCGCACATAGAAAAACGGTCATAACGCATTCTGAGTAGGGCTAGGGTGGCGATGTGAGCAAAGCAGAGGACAGGACATGTGCATCATTGGCCTCATTTCTGTAGAGCACACATCTGCATACATGTTTGTGGGCAAGGGTGCCCATAGGACGCTTGCAAGTTTGTGTCTGTGATGTTATTCCGGGCGACCACGGTGTTTCTGTTTGTTTGTTTTTGTGGTTTTTGCTTGCTCGTCATCGTCTTCCAGTTTTTGTACATTGAGTGCATATTACACGTGGAAGAACCCCCTCTGAACAAAATGATTTGTTTCTTCCTACAGTTTCCTGACTACTTGCCCTGTTCAGTGATGCTGCAGCCTGCTCCACAAGATACGGGGAAGGTTAGTTCAAAAAGAAATGCCATGGATTAATTCGTTCCTTCAAAAGACTTTATATATATATATATATATATATATATTTTTTTTTTTTTTTTTTTTTTTTTTTTTTGAGAGGGGAGGGACAGAGAGAGAGTGGGGAAGAGACAGTCCCAAGCAGGCTACAGTGCTACCAGCACAGAGCCCAACGTGGGGCTCCATCCTATGAATGGTGAGATCGTGACCAGGGCCGAAATCGAGAGTCGGACGCTTCACCCACTGAGCCACCCAGGTGCCCCTCAAAAGACTTTTAAAAATAGCCATATATTGTGGAAAATTTCAAATAGATACAAAAGTAGAGAGACATTCTAATGAATCTGGCCACTGCACTGCGAGGGACTGGATGGGTCAAGCATGAGCTCCAAAGGAAGAGAGAAGCAAAGGGGCTGAGTGTGTATAAGGAGGAGTGGCCAGGGAGCTCTAAGTGGTGGGCAGAGGCTCTAAGCCTTGAAGGAGGGTGGTGAGGACAGGAGGCGAGAATGAAAGGTGCCAGGACCCAGGGATTACAGGCCCTGAAATCGGAGGTGTCACGAGCGAGAGGGCTAGACAGGAGTGAAGTGAAGACCATAGTGGCGAGGCTGATCCCGGAGTACAGAGGGGCACGGTGACAGACGCCACAATCTGGGCAGGGATTTCCGATGTGGGGATCTTGCCCCACTGGTGGTTTGTGAAATCGGTGCAGTGAACCAGAAGGAGCATTTGAGAAAAATCGAATAGAATGAAGTAGGATAAAATGGGGAATCTGCACAAACCTCAGTGTTACTTCCCGAGCCATTTCACACACGCATGTCTGTTTACTGGGCCACATTATAAACTTTGCTTCTTACCGTGGGGGTGGCCTGAAACATTCGAAAGCCACTGGTCCAGGAAAACCCAGATGTGGGTGGCCAAGATGGAGGAAGACGAGGTCACTAAATCAGAGTGGGGGACCCTGTGCCAACCCAAATGCTCCCTCTACTCCATCCCAGCAGCAGGGCTGTGGGCATGAGCTGGGCCCATGGAGGCCCGGGAGGGGAGTGGCTGCACGGCTGAGGGCCTCGGGGCCCTAGAGCTGGGGAGACCCTGGAGCTGGAACGGCAAGAACACCAAGGAGTTTGTCAAATATAAAAAAGAGGGAGACAGAGAGGCTTGAAGCGTTCGGGTAGAAGGAACAGCATGTGTCCAGGGTGGACCAGAGTGAGGGCTTGGCCTGTATAGGCAGCATCTTTAACGAAGTGGGTGTAGGCGGAGCGAGGAGGGACAGAGAGGGCTCGGTCATGCCACTAAGCAGTGCCGGCGTGATGGTGGGTAGTGGTGCCGGTGTGTTTGCGACCTAGATTTCAGACTCGCCACGATTCCACAGCTGCAGAGCCAATGAGGCTGTGGCTGGTATGCCACTATCAACGCAGCTGGCCTCATGCCCTTTCTCCCTCCGGGCAGTGGGTGAGGGCGGTGCGGCCCCCATGCCCCCCATGAGTGATAATGTGCAGAGATGAGCAGGCTGGGGGGGGGCCCCATGTGGCTGGGGGTGGAAGGTGTGGGGGGACGCTTTTGCTTTACCCACGCAACATACCGTTAGGTAGGTCATTTCAACGTTAGCAGACTTTGCTCCAAATTCCATTTCCAGCTTCTCAGCACAAGTTGGAAGAGCCGCCAGCACCAGACCCCCCGGTCCAGCCTGGCCATTGACCGTGCCCCTCCCTGCCCCCCTCCCCCACCCTGGGCCGGGCGTTGGTGGCTGGCATGGGCCGTCGAGGGCCTTCTGTTGCTCCGTGAGCACCTGAGTCTGGCCCCCACTGTAGGTAGTGTGACACACATGGAGGGTCACATCTAGAGGGACAACTAAATGGGGGGGGTGGACACCATACATGATCACCTTGGGGGCTTGGGGACCACGGTGTGCTTCTCGTGCTGATGTCATTATTTCCTTACACGGTGAATCTCTCCTCACTGGGGCAGCCCCAAAAAGGACATGGCGAAGATAGAGAAGGTGGCACATAACATCCCGTAGGCAGTGTGACCCCAGCCCCCAGGAAGGGAGGTGCTGACTCAGGCCTTGTCTCTTCTCTTGCCCCCTGCAGTGCTGTGGGGTCGACTTTGAGGTCAAAGCATTCGCCAGAGACAGCGCAGAGGACGAGGAGGACAAAGTGCCCAGGAAGTAAGAGTGTAGCTGTGGGAGGAGGGGTGGTGCTGGGGAGGGGGGGCAAGGAACTAGGGTAGAAAACCACCCCTTGCTTTGGCTCCGTGAACAGGAGCTCTCCCCACAGGGCTGCGTGGCCAGGCAGTCAGGAAAGACTGTCTACACAAGGGGCGGGTCAGTGGCTGATCATTTGAGGGGTGATGGAGAGGAGTTAGCAACCTCAGGGGTTCACATAAGCCTCTGAAAGACTCCAGATTCCCCCTCCCTCCCTCCCTCCCTCTGTTCCTTCTTCCTTCCTTTCTTTTTAAGTTTATTTATTTTGAGAAAGAGAGCGCACATAAGCGAGAGTGGGAGAGGGGCAGAGAGAGAGGGAGAGCTCTGTCAGCAGAGAGCCTGACGCGGGGCTTGAACTCACAACCTGTGAAATCATGACCTGAGCCCAAATCTTCATCCGCAGGAGCTCCGTGCGTTTACTGATCCGCAAAGTACAGCACGCGCCCCTGAAGATGGGCCCCCAGCCCCAAGCAGAGGCCGCCTGGCAGTTCTTCATGTCCGACAAGCCCTTGCACCTCGCGGTCTCCCTTGACAAAGAGGTGAGCAGGTGACAAAGAGGTGTGTCCCGTGTGGGAGCAGGCCTGGGGGACAGGCCCCGGGCCCCCGTCTGCTGTGAGTGTGTGGCACGCGATCTTGTTTCTAGGCACAGTTAAAGCACCAGCATTTGTGAGCAGTTGGCATTTTTCATAATTTGGAGCTCGTGGAGGTGACCCTTAGAATAGCGTCCTGCTGGCCACATTTCCCTATACTGCCAGTCCTGACCAACTCGGGAAAGGGGTGGTGGTCTCCACATCCCCCTGCCCCAGACTCTTTTTCGCCCCCTCTGCCCCCACGGGCCTCATTTACCAGTGTAGCACCAGTGGGTGCAGCTTTGCAAATGGTTTACTTCCCCTGGGAAATTTAAGTTTCAACATCATGAGGAAGGGGTGGCTGAATCACGTGAATGTCATCACTCAAGTATGTCACAGTGGAAAAGGGCGAAGAAGCACCAGCCAAGGCCATCTCTGGTCCTCTGGTTGCCAAGAGCTGGGCACACACATGGGCAAAAGCTCAACATACTGCGTGGTATGTGTGTGTGTGTGTGTGTGCGTGTGTGTGCACGCGCATTCCCGTGTGTGCGCATGTATGTCCGGGTGTGCCCACCTGGGCCTAGATCATGTGGGGAGCATTGCGGACGGGAGTTTGGCTACTGGGCTCCCAGTGATTCCCAGTCACTGCACTCATCCTGCCCCAAAATGGCCTTATAATTCCGCTCAGGACCCCCACGGCCACCTCTGCCGTGACCCTCAGACCCTCTGCACTGGGTGTTCCAGGCGGGAATACCCTCGCTCCCCTCCACGTTGGTCACCATAGTCTTCCTCAGTTTATGCCACACGCAAGGCAGGCTGTGTTCTGGACTATCACCAAAGGAAACATGTTGCTGTCACTTTATCTTCCTTGAAAGTGTGGGAGCTCAGTCACTTTTACACTAGTTAAAGGGTTGAGATAAACCTAGAAAAAGCCATGAGATTAAAGATACCACCACCCTCTGTTCCTTTTTTCTGACTTGTCTGCTGACTTTTACAGATCTATTTCCATGGGGAATCCATTACTGTGACCATTACTGTGACCAACAACACAGACAAGACAGTGAAGAAGATTAAAGCATTAGGTAGGACCCTCTTCTCAAAACGGGAGGGTAGTGTCTTCTAGAACTTCTCAGTCTGGTCCTATTTCCCAAGGGTCTCTCCTCTGCTTGGATAAGGACTTCCTGGGTTTTTGGAACTGCCTGTTTATCTATTGTCACGGACAGCAGGGACTTGCTGGAGGCGAGACCTTCAGCATCACCTCCTGAAACCTTGTGTCTGCTTTAGGGCTGTCTTTTGTCTTGAAACAATGTCCCTGACAGGCCATCTTCCATTTTTCCATGCCATGCCTTCCTGGAGGAGCCCCTTGCCAGATCTCCGGGGAAGGCATGGAGTTTTCTCTCTCGGATCAGAAGGAATTTTTGTTGGTAGATACCGCACAGCGCAGTGGGCAGAGCACTAGACTGACAGCCAGAGGCCTGCTGTGTGCTCTCAAGCCGTGTGAGTCCTCTCTGAATCCCAGCTGACATCCACGGCCCTGATTCCTGGTCTACCTGCCTGGATTTCATGAGGCTGCAGGGACCGGTCACACTGGAGGTGCTTTGTGAACGGCAAAGCCCTACCGTCTCTGCTGCTGATGCAGCACCACGAGGTGATGACCACGCCTGGCCTCATGCTACCAGCAGGGCACCTCCTGCCTGCTGTTCTACACACCTCTTCAGCTCAGAGGGCATCAAAGTGCAGGGGATGGTCTGATGTCATGGTCTTACAGGGGCTACGTAAAAAAGACACAGCAGAATGGCCAGGGAGGGTGACCTGTAAGCTCACTGCTAACTCAAACCCCCAGTGATTAAGTTAGACGCAGAGTGTGGATTTTCAATGCTAAATGGGGCGAGTTCCAGGAAAATCAGGATGGTTGATCGCTCGTGTCATACATACACCACTTTCCTCTGTGTTTGTGTGTCTATCATCAATAAGGAGGTTCAGGAGTTTGGATGAATGCATACTAAGGAATTATAGAGTTTTCCCAATACGAATATGAATGCTCACAGCTTTGTTTTATGTGGGTTATTTTGTCTGCATTTAGTCTTTGTGGGACCTGGAGTTATTTAGCATCTTTTGTGTGTAGTATCTAACATAGTGTTCCACAAAGCAGCAGGATTGAGAAAGTATCATTTGATCCTTTATTTTCTGTTTTGTTTTTTTAATTTATTTTTTATTTTTGAAGTTTATTTATTTATTTTGAGAGAGAAAGAGAGCATGTGTGAGTGGGGGGAGGGCACAGGTGGGGGGGGGGGAGAGAGAGAATCCCAAGTAAGCTCTGCGCTAACAGTACAGAGCCCGACACGGACCTCGAACTCATGAACAGTGAGATCATGACGTGAGCCGAAATCGAGTTGGATGCTTAACAGACTGAGCCACTCAGGCAGCCCTATATCACTTGATACTTTGATTTTAAATTGTTTCTCAAAGTTTTATGGATTCTAACATCGAAGCCGTTAATTTTTGAAAGAAGGTTGAATTTTCTGAAGCAAGATGTTAGTAGCTTTAAAAAATTTTTTTCATGTGTTTTTTTTTTTTAATTTTTTTATTTTGAGAGAGAGAGCAGGACAGTGGCAGAGAGAGAGAGAGGGAGAGACAGAATCCGAAGCAGGCTGTCCGCTGTCAGCGAAGAGCCCGATGCAGGGCTCAGTCTCACAAACTGTGAGATCATGACCTGAGCCCAAATCAAGAGCCAGACGCTTAACCAACTGAGCCACCGGGGGTCCCCTTTAGTACCTTTTTATATGCTGGGTACTGTGCTGAGTGCTTCACGCAAATTGTTTCTTTTAATCCTCAAATTTGGTTTTAACAGAGATTAAAAATTATCTTTTTGATCATCACAACAACCATGTAAGTTAGATACAATTATCTCCCCCATTTTGCTGATGGGGAAATTGAGGCTTAGACGAGCTAAGTAACTCACCCTGCGGCTCATGGCTAAGCTGGGATTTGAGCCCAAGTAGTCTGGCTCCGGAGCCTACCTTCCTGTCAGTCTTATGCTGCCGGCAGGTGGTTTCTAGCTTGAACAACTAGAAGGAGGCACTCATTAAATAAGATAGTGTTGGAAAAAGGTGGGTTTGGAGACAGAGCAATTGGTGAGTTCCAGAACACTTGGAAGGATACCCAGGGGTATGCTGTGGGCTCTGCAGAGAGGGGTCTCCCAAGAGGTGCCATTTGAAGGAGGCTGGCCCATGGCTGGGAGCTGCCACAGAGCAGGTGATCGGTGAACAGAAGTGTCCTGAGCACAGAACCCAGAAACCTCAGCCTTAAAGCCGAGCCTGAGAAGTACAGTCCAAGAGTCACTGGAGAGGGAAACCAACCGTGTCCCCTGCAGGCTCCATGCACATGTGCGGAGGACCCCACGTCGAATCACCATCCCTGTCCCTCCTTTGCAGTGGAACAAGTGGCCAACGTGGTTCTCTACTCGAGTGATTATTACACCAAGCCGGTTGCCGAGGAGGAAACACAGTGAGTCGCTTGTTGGGTTTCTACTTCCTGGACAGCTCAGGCTTCTTTGTCAAGTTCCCCTTTCATTCACGCTGAAGAGGGAAGTAGGATGCTTCGCTTCCTTCCTTTTGTCTCACTTCAAGGGCTGCAAAGAAAGTTAGCATGTCAGTTCCATTCTCACTCACAAGAGTTCTGCGAGATCTCACTCACAAGGGATGATGGAAAGGAGAAGAATAAAGATCCAAATGTCCAAGTGGGAAGAGGTGGGACTTTCTGTTGATCCTTGGAATACGTTGGTAGGAATTTGGATCCTATTTCTGCCCCCAGAGCAGATAAGCAAATGATCTCTCAGCTCAAGCGAGGGTTCTCTGTGTTTTGATCTTCAACTCAATTTGAAAATGTGGTACCAGTGACAGCCGGTTCCAATGATAGATCAGTTCTGAGCCCGGCATCGTGAATCATTTCTCTCCCTTCATTAGAATCAGAAACAGATGAGAATCCTGTGATGGCGTCTTCACACTGGAGCGAGAGACCTGCCCGGTTTTGCTCCCCGCTTTTCATTCCCACACAGGCCACTGGGGTGACGCCTCCCCCAGAGCGTGTCGCTTGGGTGGGTCTGTTCCTCTTTGTCTTGCTGGTGTGTCTAAGCACCGTTGTATGCAAAAAATATTACCAGAGTTACAGGAAGGGGACTGGTGAGGAAAGACAGACTGATTCAGCAAGAGAACATGACGTCAAGTTTAAAAGACAACTTTGGAATAAACTATTACTCAAAGCAGATCTGGCCTCAGGTTTAAATATAGATCCAGAGGGGAGGGAGGAGGAAAGAGCTGTAAGTCACCAGCTGCTCCCTTGGTGCTGGGCTGGTGGGGCCTGTTCTCCCTTGCAGGTGCGGCCTCGTACATCCTCGTGTCCCGGAGTCTCCCGGGCTCACCTTTGGCACATGCTCAATGATGAGAGGAGAAAATGGCCCCTGGCCGAGTTTTTCTCTCAGAGAGCCCATTATCTGGTCTTCTTCTCAGCAATTCGGTGCATTTTGGAGCAAATGATTCCCAGGAAACTGGCCATCATTCTAGGCCCCCCCCCCTCCCCCCCACCAAGGGTGGGAGGCAGGGAGACTGAAAAACCTGGGCCGGATGGTGCCCACGGGTCTCTGACTAGAAGCCACTCAGAAGGCTGTAGAGCCTGAGTCACTGTCCCTGAACCCTGGGGCACCCAGGACCCTGGGGGCCGACTCCTGGGATGTGTTTTCGGGGCCCCTCTCTGCCTTCTCCTGGCTGGGTACAAGGATGGAGGGTGTGCCAGGAGCACTGACACAGGCTGCGGGCTGGCCGGGCCCTGCGGCCGCGTGACCGCTCTTGGGCATAGGCCTGGTGTGCGCCATGCGGGTGAATGGCAGAGCCAGCCCTGCAGCCTCAGTTCCACATTCTCTCTCCATGAGCCAGGGATGCTCCAGACCCCTTGCTGCTGTGTCCCCAGCTCCATCCCCGACCTGCAGACCCACGGTTTGTCATGGGCTCCCTGTGTCTGTCAGATGCTGAGAAACTCACCACCCGGCCAGTGACAGGGAAGCTCTGGGAGAGACAGAGCACGTGTGCCTTGAATCCAAACCAGTCCAGTCTGCGAGGCTCACAGAGGGCCGCACTGCGCCCTCCTCAGCGATCCATTCCCCTGGACACGTGCCACACCTCCTGGTGTGGTCCCTGAACCTTGTGCTAGTCAGTCTCATTTAACCCCACAAAATACTCCAGAAATTCAGTGACTCAGAACAGGATGAGGAAGGAATGTCCTAATGTTGCTGGCGGCCTTTTTTTTTTTTTTTTAATGTTTATTTATTTTTGAGAGAGAGAGAGAGACAGAGCACAAGCAGGGAAGGGGCAGTGAGAGGGAGACACAGAATCCGAAGCAGGCTCCAGGCTCTCAGCTGTCAGCACAGAGCCCGACGTGGGCTCGAACTCAGGGACCGTGAGATCACGACCTGAGCCGAAGTCGGACGCTTAGCCGACTGAGCCACCCAGGCGCCCCAACTGCTAGCCCATTTTGAGCTGCCATAATGCTTGTTGTAAAGCAAGTGCTCAGATACCTGAACCGTCTTCCCTGTGGGTTGCAGGGAACTTGGATCCGATGGTTGCTTCATGACCATAAGAACAGTTGGCCAAATATCCTGTCTTTCTTCCTGCAGAGAGAAAGTGCTACCAAACAGCACTCTGACCACGAGACTGACACTGTTGCCCTTGCTGGCCAGCAACCGTGAGAGAAGGGGGATCGCCCTGGATGGGAAGATCAAGCACGAGGACACGAACCTGGCATCCAGCACCATGTGAGTCCTTGTAGCTCAGGAGACGGGCCCCTGGGACTCAGTGCAGGGGTGGTGCCCGTCTGCCTCCCTCCTCATCTCACCCCGTGGTCTCACGGGCCCACGTGTGGCATGATGGCTGTCCAGCTCCACTGCGTCCAGTCTGGGCCACCCTGGGCAGATTACGTGAGCTGAGAACCTCAGTTTTCCTGTCTTTGCAGTGGGGGGTGCTGCCTTTCCTCCTGGAGAAGTTTAGGATGATTATGGGAGATAATCCATGGACAGTGTGGTGCTTGGGATGCAGTGAGTGTTCCAGAAATGTCAGCCGTTCCCTTGTAAAAGTATCACTCGCTAGTGTGGCGCCCTCTGCATATAATAAACTTCGTAATGCAGTTGGCTGCACGAATGACGGAAATGTCATTTATTCATTTCTACCAGGAAAGGTAAAGAACAGGAAGTGCTGGTAGCTACAGATGTCAATTAAATTTAAATGAAGTTCACTGATCTGCTGACCCCAACTCAAAGAACAGCTGGCTGCATTCAGCCAGCGGATCTAGCAAAACCAAGAGTGAAGCTTCAAGGTCAACTCTCCACTGCCACTTCTGGCCATCTTTGGAGGCTTCCACTCCCAGAGCATGTCTGTTGGGGAGCCCTGAGTGTTTGGGCGGAGCCGCGGCCGAGGCTCAAGGCCCACTGGCTGCCATCCCCCGTGTGGCACGCTGGGGCTCCCTCCATGGCCCCAGCAGGCCACCTCCAAGGTGATGCCGTCGGGCAGAGGATCGCCTGTTTGACCTCCATGACCCCATAGCTCAGTAGCGCACGTTCTCTGAGACAACAGTGGGGTCAGCAGACATTTGGCAGAAAGCAGCATCACAGGAGTCAAAGGATTTTCTGAGGGTACTTTGCCGAGTTGGTATGTTGGGTTCTCAGGCGCTTTGGTGAAGGTCTAGGAGACTGACGCTAGGTCAACTTATTCCAGGGTGTGTGATCACCACATCAGCAATGGCACGCCGCCTTTGTGAAAATGTTTTAGGGTTCACGGGCTATTTCACAAACATGTAAGTCGTCCACACTTTTGTGTGGAAGGTGAGTTTATACTCATTTTTTGAATAAGGAAATTGAAGTTCAGCCAGAAGGGAGCAGCTTGACTAAGGTCACCTGGTCAGTTGATGACACAGCAAAGTCCACCCCTAAACCTGCGTCCTTTACTTACCCCCACCTTCAGGGCTGTCTTCCAGGGCTCTGGAAAGCAACAACCACAGCAGAACCCAGATTAACCAATCTCTCTCTCTCTGTGTGTGTGTGTGTGTGTGTGTGAGAGAGAGAGAAAGAGAGAGAGAGAGAGAGACAGATAGACAGACAGACAGACAGACAGAGACAGGAAGAGACAGACACAGAGATGGAGATAGACTAGGGGGAAGCAGACAGCCTAACGCATTCAAGGAAAATGGCAGGGGAGAGAGTCTGCAGGATATTCTCAGGCATGAGACGAAGCACATTCTCTTCCCCAGCTATTTGACCCCATTCAGTACAAGTCAGAGAGTCAGTCCTGGCAACGGGGTAGGGTCTCAGGCTTGTATCCCTTTTTGCCCCCTTTGGTGGCAACCTCTCTCTATTGAGTGACCACATCCACGGTTCCAGACAAAGGCATTTGCCCTCCACAAGGAGCTCCAGGCACTAATGAGCCGATGGAGTCTTCAGGGGGCATCACGGCTCTGGGAGCAACGTCCAAGGTGCATCCCATCACGTGAGATGGATCCCTGGGCTGGGGTCTTTGGGCCCAGAACGTGCCCTGCACTCTCTCAGACCCTTCTCACACCTGTCAGCACAACCATTCCCCCTGCGTTCTGCCTCAAGCCTTCAGCTTTCTTGGCCACGTTATCTATTGTCATTCACACTGTTCCAGTTAGCATGTCATGATGTTTTTCAGACCATAACTCCTGTGACTGGGCATCCGGGAATACTTAATGTCCCCACATCAGACCAATGAGACGATAATCTGTGTTGCCGATGCCCAGCACGGTGCCTATCAGACAGCAGGAGCTCAGCACCTGATAGTAGAACCTGGAATGGAGTTTCCGTTGAGGAAAGTTAGACGGCACTGTCTCTGGGGCACACGTGATGGCCCCACGCACCGCGTTCACTCGATATTGCTTCAACACGGTGCTGGGTGCTGGGGACACAGGGCCAGAGCACAAAGGAGAGAGACCCAAGCTGCTTGGTGGGTGTCCAGGAAGCCTTCACAAAGGAGGCTCAACTTCAACTTGAGATCTTAGAGAGCAGAGGAGGAAGGCATTATGTTTGGCAAGGTGGGCACATGGGAGACGCTGAGGCATAGCAGGGCCTGAGGTGGCAAAAGCAGGCAAGGCCAGCCCCCAGACTGCCTCCCAGGCCATGCTGGGACTTGACCCCGGGAGAGCTCTCTGGCTGCAGGGTGGCTGAGAGCTCAGGGAAGGAGCCTGGCCTGTGGGAGGTAAGTTACTGAGATAATATAGGCAGGAAAGGTCAATGAGGGACTCGTTGGTTGGCCCAGGGAGGGACTCAGTAGATGGCAGGTGGGGCAGAGGGAGGAGCTGAGGAGAACAGGGGTTTCTGGCTGATAAGCCGGTGGATGAGCATCAGTGGGGACAGAGCAGGGAGAACCAGGAAGCACACTGTGGCCTCTGAACGTCCAGGGGGAGAATGCCAGGCTACAATGCAGGAAAGGAATCCCCTTCCCTGAGTAAGGAAAGTTCTAGGACTTTGACAGCTTGATTGAGTTCACCGGTTCCTTGCGAAGATGCCCCCCTTATAATAGGCTTGTATGGAGGTGAGGGCTTTGTTCATCCATCCGGCTCTTGCTTTCTGCTGCTGCACTACATCCTTCCCCTTTTCCCTTCTGTTTGAGCAGACTGAAGGAGGGCATAGACCGGACTGTCCTGGGCATCCTGGTGTCTTACCACATCAAGGTGAAGCTCACGGTGTCAGGGTGAGTGTCCAAGATGCAACGCTGTCTGCTGTCGTGGCCTTTCCCGGTCTGAACTGACCCTTCCTTGAATGATTGATTAGGGGCCAGAAAGTAAGAAAGGTTTGCAGATTCAATTGCTGACCAAGTAGAGGTTTGGACAGATCCTACCCGTCTGGCTGTCAATTCTGTCTGATATGACAGCACGTGGAAAAAAGTAGAAAAGCGAACTACGAAGGATGTGCCCTGTTAGTACTGCTTGGCAAAAGTGAGCGTGGAATGCTCACGCGGTGGAAGTTGATATGCAAAAAAGGGAAATAAGTTTAGCACTATGTTGCCCTGCAGGAGGGAATGGCCACTGCAGACACACTCCGGGCAGATCTTCATGCCTGCCTCTCAGGAGGCAACCATCCATAATGGGAACACCTTTCCTTCCTCCCCAGCATGTAATCATAGGATTTGGGAGTCTCCTTCTCATAATGAGAGCACAGATACCTCAGATTTCTGGAGAACTGATTTTCCTTTTTTTTTTTTTTTTAAATTTAAATTTTATTTATTTATTTTTAATTAATTTACTTTGAGGGGGCGCCTGGGTGGTTCAGTCAGTTACACATCTGACTTCAGCTCAGATCATGATCTCACGGTTCATGAGTTCGAGCCCCGCATCGGGCTGTGTGCTGACAGCTCAGAGCCTGGAGTCTTCTTCGGATTCTGTGTCTCCCTCTCTCTCTGCCTTTCCCCCTGCTCGCACTCTTTCTCTCTCTCTCTGTCTCTCAAAAATAATAAATACACGTTAAACATTTTTTATTTACTTAGAGAGAGAGAGAGAGAGCTAGGGAGGGGCAGAGAGAGACAGAGAGAGAGAATCCCAAGCAGGTGTGGAGCCTATTCAGGACTCGAACTCACGAACCGCGAGATCATGACCTGAGCTGAAATCTAGAGTCAGACGCTCGACCTACTGAGCCACCCAGGCAGCACCCTCCCCCCTCCCTTTTTTTTAATGAGATGAACTTCTATTTAAAAAATCTCATCAAAAGGAAAAACTTTGAATTCTCCTTTTCCTTTCAAAATCTATTGCCAAAGGCTCTGGCCTTTCACCTTGCCATCACCTTTCGCTTGCCATCAAAGGCAAGTCCGGGCATATTTTCCATAAATCTAAGTCGATAAAGAGCTGCCCAAACGTTGCTTTGGACAACAAAATAGAGCATGGGTTGATTTCACAAATTTTGTTACTACGGTGTCCATATGTGTAGTGTTTTTCAAAGTGTGTAGCATTTTCTTTGATTTTCTCTGAGAGGATCGAAAGCATTCAACAGAGTTTCTTTTAGCAGTCAAGATAAGTGAATAACAGGTATTTCGCAATGACCTTTGTGGTTTATTCTCGAACATCAGGGCTTGGACCCAAGTGATTCCTCTTTTTCGCTAATCCGCCTGAGAAAGAGATGAAAACACAAGTAGAGAGGATTAGTTGAGTTGCCTGTTACAGGGACGCACGATCCCTAACCTACAGGTAGGTTGTGAGTGAGGAGCGTGCCTGGGACAGGTCCACCGCTGAATAATGGGAAATAAGGTCACGTTACCATTGGGACAGTCACCAGCCCTGTTTGCTTTTGTGTTTTCTAGCCTTCTTGGAGAGCTGACCTCCAGGTAAGCCTCGTCACCTTCCTTCCCTGCCCGATTCCCAGGATATCGCAGGGGACCAAATCTGAGGTTCAAAACAGTAGCAGTGAAATCCGGTTTATTGGCAGTTATGCTCAGAGGTGTTATGAAATGATGCCCACTTGCCTTTAGGATGCATCATGTGAACCTTGCCTCGTCGGTGTGAGGCTGGGGATATTTCCCCCCGAGACTGCAAGCCGGGCCTCCCCTGGGCAGGGACACATAGCTACACACACACTCAGAGAGCTGGCGTGCTCCAGGCCACTGCCTTTGTGTCTGTGTGTCTGTGTGTAACACAAAGCTGACCATTTTAACCATTTGGTTTTATTTTATTATTTATTTATTTACTTAGGCATTTATTTTTTAATGTTCATTTTTGAGGGGGGGAGGGGCAGAGAGAGAAAGGCGGAGAGACCCAGAATCCCAAGCAGAATCACAGCCCCATGTGGGACCTGACCTCACGGCCTGGAAGATCACCACCTGAGCCAAAGTGGGATGCTTAACCGACCAAGCCCCCCAGGCACCCCTCATTTTACCCATTTTAAAATGTACAATTCCGTGGCATCGAGGACCTTCAGAATGTTGTGCCATGGCTACCCCTATCTGTCTCCTTCATATTTTTACCGCCCGAAAAGGAAACCCCAGACCTGTTAAGTGGGCTCTCCCCTTTCCCCCTTTTCCTGGTCCCTGGCCACCCCCAATCTTCCTCCCTCTATGGACTCGCCTACTCTGGGTATTTCCTGAACGGAATCAGACGGTATTCGTCCCTCTGTGGCTGGCTCCTGTCGCTGAGCGTCATGGTTTCGCCGTTCATCCGTGAGGTGGCCCGTGTCAGTGTTTCGTTCGTTTTGTGGCTGAGCAATATTCCACTGTGTGGGTGGACCACGTTTTGTTCATCTGTTCGTCAGCGGGCGGACATTTGGGCGGTTTCCGCCTTCCGGGTGTTGTGAATGGTAACGGCTACCTTTTATAAATCGTGTCCACAGAGGCAGGGTAAGGGATGTTTGAGGCAGTCACTGACCTTCCATAGTCCTTCCCTCAGACCCTTACCATCTCCATCCCTCGCACGGGACCCAGGGTACATCTTTCCTCCCAGACCTCACCTGTACTGGGGACTGACGACAGATGGGCTTTGATGGAAGCTGGCAGGGGGAGGCCGTGGGTCCTGGGTGAAGCAAGGAGAGGCCCTTGTTTTTTGTCACCCTTTCCTTTCCATTCTTCCTTGGTCCAGATTTCCCTTCTGTTCTCCTTCCTGACTCCTTTCCTCCCTTCTTTTTGTATACATTCCAAGTCTTCCCGAAGCCTTTCAGCTTCTGGAATTTGGAGGGCCCTGCTCATCTCTGTTCTCTCTAGCAAGCGACTATGTGACTGTTAATGTGGAGTTAACATTTAAAAAGTCGTGTACGGTTTTGCCAGATTTTTTCCAAAACCATCCTTTCTCCAGGATTTCACCTCTCCTCTCCCCACGACATCATGTCACTGAAACTAGAAACCAGGAGGGATGGGGAGCCTACAAATCCTAGCTGTCTCTGCCAGGCCTAAGTGAACTTTCTGGACCACATTCCAGGGAATACATTTAAGATTCCTACTTGACCACTTCCTGATTTCTGGTTTGTTTTGTTTCGAATCACGCTGAATCCTCTGCCAGCTGGGAATCTCTGCAGCCACAGCTCTTCTCCGCGTGACTTGTAATAGTGCACGTGTTCTCACCTATCTGCATTCTTTTTTTCTAGTGAAGTGGCCTCTGAGGTGCCTTTCCGCCTCATGCACCCCCGGCCCGAGGACCCAGGTCAGTCACACGTTGTCGTGGTTTTCTCTAACCGTTTACTGTTTGCAGATTTCTTATTTATCCATTGGTAGTCATTCCTGATCGAGTCTCTGGGTGTCTCTGGGCGTAGGTACAACAGGTGATGGTTTGCCATCCTCAAGGTGCCCCGGGCCAGCCCACAGGGGAGGATTTATCCCCTCAGCCATGAGCCATGGCCTGTCTACCTTCAGTTAGAACGCGGAGGACAGGGCATCCCTCCTCTTGGACATGGGCTCTCTTGTTGGGTTGGGTCAGGAATGATTTATTTTTATTATTATTATTATTATTATTATTATTATTTTGTTAACATTTATTTATTGTTGAGAGACAGAGACAGAGCACGAGCAGGGAAGGGACAGAGAGAGAGCCAGACACAGAATCTGAAGCAGGTTTCAGGCTCTGAGCTGTCAGCACAGAGCCCGATGTAGGGCTTGAACCCACAAACCATGAGATCGTGAGCTGAAGTCGGATGCTTAACCAACTGAGCCACTCAGGCGCCCTGATCAGGAATGATTTAAAAGCAGAAGCTCAAGTGGGAATAGAACCTGATTGAGATTGAAAGAAAATGTAGGCAAAAAATGCATTTAAGAGGCTGAGACTTTTGCATTTCATGGGAAAATGTTAACAGGCATTTAAGATGCCTGACAAGTATTTTGGACAGTGATTTTTGACAGGATTATCGTGAGAGCACTGAAAATACTAGAAAAGAGTGTCAGGCCGAGTTCCTGACACCTTGGCTCTCCTTTGAATTGCAAATCTGTTGGCTCTTGTATGGCTGTCTGAAGAAAACGAAGCCAGGGTTGTACGACTCTGTGAATATACTAAAAACCACTGGAGTGTGCATGTAAGTCGGTCAATTGTGTGGTATAGGAATTAGATCTCAACACGGCTCTTTTAAAGGAAGTAAATGGAGCAGCAAACAGCACACAGGCGCGAGCTCAGAAATTCTGGGGGAAAATTCTCCACTGTGTTAACGTTAAGGTGGCTGAGTTGGCAGGAAAGGAAAATAGACTTGGGTGAATGAGCACCCTCCCTAGTTAGAGCAACAAAGAATATTTTAAGTAAAAGTGTTATAAACAGGGCCGCCTGGCTGGCTCATTCGGTAGAGCGTACGACTCATGATCTTGGGGATGTGAGTTCACACACCACGCTGGGTGTAGAAATTACTAAACAAACAAACAAACAAAAGTGGTATAAACAAGGAAGATTTATTTTTCTTACACTTTCTAGGTTTTTAAATATTGATCATGAAATGGCATTTAGACATTAGAATGAGCCCCACCCCCGTACTCATTTTGGGTTGGTCTCAAAAATACTTTGTCTCAAGGTATTTTTTTCCAAATGTTTTGGATTCAAATAGTCAATGTACTTTGGGGGAAAAGTAGTCTGGCCACATTTTTCTTATTCCTATATGCTGGCATCATTCAGATACTATTTTTTAAAAAAAAAATTTTTTTTTTTAACGTTTTTATTTATTTTTGAGACAGAGGGAGACAGAGCATGAACGGGGGAGGGTCAGAGAGAGGGAGACACAGAATCTGAAACAGGCTCCAGGCTCTGAGCTGTTAGCACAGAGTCTGACGCGGGGCTCGAACTCACGGAACATGAGATCATGACCTGAGCTGAAGTCGGCCGCTTAACCGACTGAGCCACCCAGGTGCCCCCAGATACTATTTTTTAACTCTGTGAGATTGAGATGCATTCCGGTCCCTTCCGAGGACATTTAAAAAGAATATTTTAAAACTATGACCTGAGGGGATGTCACCATTTATGCCAGAATGTTTTCTAAAGCTGTGAACAGACTTTTCAACTTCACTTGGGGGAAAATGGGGCTCTTCCTTTTTTGGGTATGACATTTTCGTGTTTCAGTCATTGGGGCCCTCCCTTTGAACATATCACAACATCAAGACTACACAATGATCTTTTATGCTGTGAGATTTCAGGGGGAAAGGACAAATCACGCCATGGCCTCAAAATTCTGACTTTGCAGTCTGGATTCTGATTTGAGTCACAGATGTTTCATTCACAGGAGTGCACACATCTTACCTGTCTAGTTCCTGGCTCTGAGTTAGACAGGTAGACTGAGCAGGAAAGGTGTAACTTATAGCTAAGAAGCCTTGCCAGGACCAGGGGCCAAGTGATTTGTACCTAATACACACTACGGAAATGCTACCAAGTTCTTATTATTCCATGTCAAGAGCATCCACATGGAAGGCAGGGGTTGATTTGATTCTCTTTAAGGCTGATGGTCCCAGTTAGTATAATCATGCTAGCACCGTGGGGGCCCAGGATGGTTCTTGCCCAGGGACCTCTCTGTTGGTTTCCTGTGGTCAGCAGCCCACATAGACACTTCCCTCCCAGTGCTTGAGAGACCAGAGCAGTGACTCTCCATCACTCCTGGGCTCTCAGAAAAATCCTCTGGAGTTGTTCACTTCACTTAATTCTTGCTGATTCACCACTGAGGGTTACGACAGCGCCTTACTAAGTGGGCAGAAAGCGAAAGGAGCAAATAAAGAGCAAAGGACCATTCAAATGAGTAGCAGTCAATCACGGGCTGCAAAACGTACCTGAAAACATAACTCAATGACAACAACAACATGATTAACCTGTTCACAGAGAAATCAGACCCTGAGGGGCCCGGGCGTGGTTCCCAAGCTTGAGCGCGTACCCCAAATACCCCAACCACGGGAGGTGCTGGTTAGACATCCAGTCCCAGGACACCCCTGTTGCGAGCCGGAGGAGAAGGTGTGAGCCGGGCCTGGCGAGCGGGTCCTTACAGCACCTGGGACTCTGCTCTAGATGCAGTCCAAAGGACAGGAAGGGAGAAAGCATCCTAGAGGTGAGGGTGGAGGAGGTGAGGGCAGACACTCTGTAAAGGAGGCCGTGGTTCGAATGTGCAGGGAGAAGGGCTCCGGGAGCTGGAAAAGACAGAGAGTTGGGGATTACGTGCAGTTGTTGTGAAATGCGCGTATCTGGGCTTCTTATCCCTCTGACTATAAAGTCACCAAAATAAGGAAGAAATTTTTCAGGTGCAACTGTCAGACAGAATTTATTCTGATAGATTTCTCTCTCTCTCCTTTATTCCATGCTTACAGCTACGGCAAAGGACAGGTGAGCCATTGCTCTGAGTGTCCCTGTGTTCTGTGACTCCCTCCTTGGGTCCAAACCCCTTTGGGGTTCTTTTTGTACACACCCCATGCTCTCAACACCACCTCAGGCCCTGGTTTTCTTTTTGCTCCCTAGCACTATGGCATGTGTGCGTGCTCAGTTATACTGGGTATGTGTGTCTGCCTTGTGGGTTTCTTCATTGTCTCTTTTTTGTTTAAGAGATTTTATGTGAAAAGCTGTGAGGAGGATGGCTTGATGCCCTGCTCCATCATTTAGAAAAATCTTGATCAGTTCCTCTGTTGCAAAAGGAAGAACAAAGATCTTGCTTTGCTTGGGATTTCATTGCAAGCTTCGAAGAGCATGCCATGATCGAAACGTTCTTTGCTTTATTGTAGTTTACAGGATGAAAATTTGGTTTTCGAGGAGTTTGCTCGCCAAAATCTGAAAGACTCGGGAGATACTGAGGAAGGGAAGAAAGACCGGGAGGCCGCGGATGAGTGAAGAGGTCGCCCTTGGCACTGGGGAAACGGGGTAGTTCACAGCCTGATGAGGGGAGCTCCACAGTTAGTCCTTTAGTTATGCTAAATACTGAAGTGTGGGTCTACTCACAGAAATAAAGTTTGTTCTGCTCTGATTCAGGCTGGCTTGTTGAGGGGCCCAGGTGACATCACCCACATGCAAGCTGCAGCCATCAGAGTCCCCACGTCTCAGGTGGGGGAGGGCGGGATCTAGAAAGGAAGCCCGACCCGCTCAGCGCTGGCTCATCGAGGTGGGAAGACATCCCAGATGTGGTGTGCTCACCTGGTGGAGCCTGGTGTGTCCAGGGCTTTCTCCGGGGGGCCTGGGGTAAACAGTTTCCCTGGAAACATATAGGCGGCGGGGGGGTGGGGGGGTGGGGGGGTGGGGGGAGGCAATGTTTCTAATGACCTGACCAATCCTAGCTCCACGGCCCCCCAAGAGCCTCCTGAGATGAACAGAGCAGAGGACAAATGTGGCCAAAACACTCTTCATCACTCGCTTAACTTTTGCTCCAAGTCCCTGTTTGAGCTCTGGGTTGTTGGTTAAGTCTCTCTTGAAAGCAAGCAATGAAATCAGATTTGGCTGGTTTAAGGGAAAACAGGGAGTGCACTGGAAGGACCTTGGAGGGGCTCAGAGAATGGAATTAAAGGAAGAATCTGAGGTGGGCAGGAATCAGCAGCTCCCCGGGCTGCCCTCTGGGCAGCCATTCTCCCGTAGTGGTGGCCCGGCACCAGGTACCCTCAGCCTCGGGGTCTCTGGTTCCAGTGTGTAGGTCCTGGGACGGAGAATCTGGCTGGCCCAGCTTTGGTCAGGCTGGTCAATGCCCAGCAGCCGATGATGGCAGAACCCAGCCCTAGGAATGGCTTGTCCTGGAAGGGGGCACTTCTCAGAGTGTCTTCCCTGAGACTAGGTGGGGGACAGGCTGCTCTGTGTCAAGGAGGAAGGGGGGCTAAAGGAGAGCCAGGGTGCTGTAGGTGGTGCCTGGTGGTGTCCTTCAGAGTCCCCTTCCTGGCCCGTGGTATCTGCCAGCTTGGGGGGCCGCTAGGGCCATGGAGGGGCTTTGGGGGGTGTGTAGGCTCTGGTCCATGTTTCAAGGGAGTAGGAACAAAGAGGTTTGCAGAGCTCTGCACAGGTCTACCCCTCACAGAAGGTAGGAGAGTGAATGGAGGGGACAGGGGTGGGGTAGACACGTGGGGTGGGGTCTCCAGGACCACAAGCAGTGGCAGAGGGCTGCACAGCAGCCTGGGTTCCATGCACACGAAGGCTCCCACATCTGGGCTTGTTCAGCAGGATTCCAGGCTGGCTTGTGTCCTGGGGACTGGGATTTAGGCTGGAGGCTCCCATATACACAAAGGAGGGTGTGGACTTATGTGTCAAGTTTGAGCCATTCTGATATTGACAGGGATGAGGATTCATTTCTGGAGAAGGAATAGTAATAATAATAATAGGCAGAAGACTGGGCCTTTGGCCTGTGGGTTTGCGGGGTCAGACACAATTTCTCCTTAGCGTTTCTCCGATTCGAAGAGAAGAGCACGTTCCCATGCCAGCCTACGCCCCCTCTCAGGATACTCAGGAAGGATCAGGGCAGCAGGCCACTCTGGGGATCCGAGCCCCTCTTCTGTTTCCACCCAAGCCCACAGGCCAGCTGTGCTCGGCTCCCACTAGAGATCCTAGGTGAGCCGGCACCTGGGAGTCAGCCCCGCGGTGCCCAGCCAGAGGACCAGCCTGTTGGGTCCTGCATCGCTTGATCCCGGGACATCCTCAGTCAGGGTGGACGTTAGTGGGCCTGACCTTTGGAACTGTGTGGGTTAGAGCTGGAGACCAGAGCTGGAAGGCCAGTCCCTGCACACCAGAGGTCAGAACAGCTCTTGCCCTCCAGGTTATTTTAGTCCCCAAATGCCCAACTCCGAGACTTCCAGGTGCTGGCAGGAATACAGCCTGCAGCTGGCCACCCTGGGGAGGGGGTTGGGGGTAGGAGCAGGAAGAGAGCAGCCGGCTGCTGCGAATGGGATGGGAACCCTGCCTGGGCTGGGCCTGCACGCGAGGGTCTGCTGGCATGTCGGGAGGGAGGATGTGCCTGCGCAGGTTGGCTGTGTGGCCCGGGGCTTTTTCCAGGTAGCTGCATTTGGAAGAAACAGGGTACCAAGGAACTGAGCGTGCCACATGAGGAAAGTGGGGGCTGGGAACCTGGGAGAAAGTTCTGCAACCGGCAAGCAGAAGCCTGGAGAAGCAGAATCCCTGCTACTTACTGGGCGCCTGCCTTGCGCGGGGCACTGAATACCTGAATGTCTCATCATTCCCGCTGTGCTTGTGAGGGGGTCCCATCATACCCAGTCGTTAGGTGGGGAAACTGCAGTTCAGAGGGGTCAGAGTCGAGAGTTGAACTCTGGTTTCCCTGAGTCTATACCTCAACCTTTGCTCACATTCTGATGCTGAATAAGTATATGAGACCTTGGAGAGCCAGAGGGGGAGATTAGCGCTTATGGTTCAGCACTGGCTGCCTGTAAGTTCTTTTTTTATTTTAATTGACATGTTATGGAGAGAACTGTAGATTCACATACAATTGTAAGAAATAATACAGAGAGATCCTGCATTTTCCGCAAGGGTAACGTCTTGCAAAACTATGGTGTGTGCTATCACGACCAGGACCTCGACACTGGTACACCCCACCCATCGGCTTCAGATTTCCCCAGTGTTACTTGTCCTCGTGAGGTGAGCGTATTTGGTGTGCTACAATTTTATCACGCGTGTAGCTAGTTAAATAGAGAGTCTGTTTGCCTATCCCGGTAACTCTACCCGGTGCTCCCATCCTAGTCCGAGGCCACAGCCCGTACCGGTTACCTCACTAATCCTTGGGGAGCTGGGGTAGGTGGGGGGGCCCCTGTTGGCTTGTTTAGAAATGTATGGGGGTGGTTTTTGGTTGTCACAATGCTTGGGGGCCAGGAAAATTATATGTCCCACAGAGAGAAGCGATGTCCTGCTCCAAATGTCAATCATAACCCTAGTTTAAGGTAAAATCAGATTATTCTCACATTTGGGTGCCTGGGTGGCTTAGTCAGTTGAGCATCTGACTCTTGATTTTGGCTCAGGTCATGATCCTAGGGTCATGGGATTGAGCCCCAAGTCGGGCTCCACACTCAGCATGGAGCCTGCTTAAGATTCTCTGTCTCTCTCTCTCTCTCCCTCCGCCCCACTCTCTCCAAGAAAAAGAAAAAATTACCATGTTTTGAACCGCATCATTTATTCTAACATGGAGCGGGTTTTCCTGACAGGAGGTGCGTGCACGTCTACGTTGACAGGTCAAGAAAGATCAGGTTGGATGTGAAGTGTGTTATTACTGCCACCTTGATATGCCCTTAAGGTGGGGTAAACTCAGGGAGCTGCACATTGTTAGAGATGATTCACAGCGTGACTCATGCCGTAAAGAGGCACCGGAGGGAGTGTGCTTTTACAGGCACAGCACTTCAGGGGGGGGCTCTCGGAGGGAACTGTGCTCTGCAGTCACCCGAGAACAGAAAACCTTCACTCGTCAGAGAAAAATATGCCAGAGTTATGTTTCGCTGGTTGAGGAACATAATACGATTCTTAACGAGCCGAATGCTCTTTTTTAAAAATACACCTTTTATTTTCAAGTCCTGTAGGTTTAGATTTACAGAAGGTTTGCACAGATAGGACAGTGAATTCCCCCACACCCATCTCCTTTATTACGAACATCTTCCACTAGGATGGCACGTTGACCACACTTAATGAGCCCATACTGACATGTTATTATTAAACTCAAGCCCGTTCTTTATTCAGACGTCTGTAGCTTTTGCCTCATGCCCCTTTCATGTTCCAGGATCCCACATGACATTCTGTCTTCCTAAAGGCTCCTCTTTGCTGAGACAATCTGTAGTATTTTCTCATGATTGTAGATACACTCCCATCCAGCCTCAGCTGCTACCTCCCAACTCACGTTCATGTCTGTGGCTTTCTGCCTCTAAGATGATGGATTCTGGAGCCCACATGTCCCCTGAGCTTCTCTCGGGTGTAGGCAACAGCTCACCCAGGCACCTCAAACTCCGTTTGTTCAAAACCGAGTTGATCTTCACGTCCACTAGGTCTACTTGTGGTCACTGGGGACAGCATCCTCCTTGAAAGCCGTGTCCCCGGGAGGCATCCCTAATCTCCCGACTAGGGCACCCGCTCCCTTTCCATCTCTGCCGTGTCTCCTGCGTGTCACTTCCTCTCTCCACCACTGTGACCACGGCCTTGATTCTGCTCCAAATCAAGATTGCCTGGATTGGCGAATCACTTTTTAATGCCCTCTCTGTTTCTAGTCTTTCCTCCTCTGGATCACTCTCTGTCCAGATAGATTTTCAACACCCTTCAGTGGCTCCGGTGCCCGAGGGACAGAGTCCTTGCTCCTGGCCAGCACAGAGGGTGCTCCGAGGCCAGCCACAGTCCACACCCTCCTGGCCTCCTCTTCTCCTCACCAACGGCTGGCTACCCTTGTCATTCTCTCAACTTGCCCGGGAGTCTTCTGCCTTGTGTTTTCCCCGGGAGAGTCCCTGCACCCCCTTACCTTTCTTCTCAAATGTCCAAACCCAGCTGGGGTCACCCCTACTCCGGAGAGCCTTCCAACACCCTTGACGGCATTAATCATTTGTTCCCCTAGGTTTTGCACTTACGGATCACACTATTTGTAATTAATTGATACAAAATGACCAACCTCCATGGGGATGCGGGACACCCTCTCCTCTGTGCCTGTATTGGTCTTAGTCTGCTTGGGCTGTCATAACAAAGTACTGGGGGGACTTCAATAGATATTTTTCTCACAGATCTGGAGGCCAGAAGCCTGAAGTCAAGTGTGGCAGAGCCGGTTTCTTCTGAGGCCTCCCTCTCTCCTCGGCTCGTTGATGGCATCTCTGTGTGTCTTCACACGGTCTTCCCTCTGAGCCTGTCTGTGTCCAAATTTCTTCTTCTTAGAAGGACACCAGTCACACAAGATTAAGGCCCATCCTAATGGCCTCGTTTTAACTTGATTATTTCTTTAAAGGCTCGGTCTCCAAACACAGTCATATTCTGATGTACTGAGGGTTAGGACTTCAACCTATGAATGTTTGGGGGGACGCTGGCGGGGGGGGGGGGGGGACACGGTTCGGCCCAGAACAGGCCCTTCTCCCCTCTTGCTTTCTACGAGCTCCTCTGGGCCCAGCTTTGTGGGAGAGCCAGCCTGGAAGACACACGGTCCATGTCCAAGCCCGGTCTCTTTTCCACTCCTTGGAAGACGTATCTGAACCCCAGGCCACCGTCTCCATCGCCAGAACAAGCCCAGCGAGCTTGCTTTGTGGGGCTGGTGTGTAAGACTAAAATCACTGCTCAAGTGTCTGGTGCGTGCTGGGCGGGCAGCGCACGAGGGCCATTGCTATCTTTGTGCACATCAGAACTCACGGTGAGGATGGAAATGTATATTTGCGCTGTCTTGTGTGGTAGCTGCTAAGCCACACATGGCTATCGTGGACCTGAAATGTGGCTAGTGTGACTGAGGAACCGAAAATTTAATTATAATGAACTGAAATTGAAATTGAAGTAGCCACATGTGGCCAGTGGCTATGGCACTGGGCAGTGCAGCCAGGAGCTCGGGGCCTGTCCCAGAGTGTTCCTGCATTAGGCCCTGACATGCTCTGTCCTGGCTCTGCGTCCATTCCCCTGGCCATGTCCCTCCCCATGCTAGATGCTATTCTGTGTCCCCCGGTGGGGGGGAGGGGGTTTCACTTGTTTTGCTTCTGAAAAGTATCACCCAGAGGAGCAGGGGCCAGAGCATGCTGACCAGCAGGCAGGCCAGAGGCCACTGAGTCTCTAGCAGCAGCCCTCTGAAAGCAAGGGGACAGTCACGCATTCCCCTAAGGACTTGCCCCTCTCAGCACCAAGCTCTTTTCAAACACCTGTACGGTCTCAAAGGGCAGCGAAAACAAGTGCATTCTCCTGCTCCCCCCAGGGAAGGGCTCCACCTACCGCATCTACCAGCCGGCAGCCCTGGTTAGCACTCAGGGCCTCTTACTCACCTTTGCCTCCTGCCTCCACCTACTTCTGTGTCTACTTTATCTCTGCAGCCCCTCCCAATGACCCAGGCAGCCACCTGCCCTGATTACTTCAAAGCCTGGATCACAGGCTCCAGCTTTGTGACCCAGCCCCACCCAGGGTTAAAATCCCTTAAGGGCTTCCTACTGCTCTCAGGACTAACCTCTTTATCGGGTTTACAAAGCTCTATCTGACCTGCCCGCCCCCAGGCTCATCTCTTTGTGTTATTTTCCTCCCTTTAGGCTACAACTTCCTTTTTTCCTAGACACTTGTTTTCTTGCCTCCAGGCCTTTGCACAATCTGGTCCTTCCTCTTAGAACACAATTCCCCCCAGTCCGGGATAACTCCTGCTAGCCTTTTCCTTCTCCTGGGCATCTTTTCTCCAGGAACCCTTACCAGATGGAATTGTGTACCCCTCTTCTGGCATCCCAGAAGTCCGTCCAAGTACTTTCTTCTTTCTTTCTTGCATTCATGCATGCATCCCTCCACTCCGAATTGTTTATGGTGCAACTAACGACTAAATGCCAGACGCTGATTCTGACGCTGGCGACAAAATGCAGGGCAAGACAGACACAGTCTCGGGCCTCCTGGAGATCACTTACATTCTTGAACGAAAAGACTGAAGATTTAAAAAAAAGTGACTACAGGAACAAAATGACGCAAATCGTGCCCTAGACAGAAAATAAACAGATGCTGAGACCAGGGGCCAGGGGACACTGCGGGTGGAGGCGGAGGGGCCGGAGCGCGACTCCATCTGCGGCTGCGCGCGTGACCGGCAGGGGGCGCGGCGGGGGGCGGGGGAACCACCCAGTCTCGGCCCCGCCCCCGCCCGAACAGGCCCCGCCCTCCAGACCCCGCCCCCGGCCCCGCCCCCGCCCGCTGTGCGCGCGCTGGCCCGGCAGCATGGCGGCGGCGGCGGGCGCCCCTCCGCCGGGTCCGCCGCAACCTCCTCCGCCGCCGCCGCCCGAGGAGTCGTCCGACAGCGAACCCGAGGCGGAGCCCGGCTCCCCGCAGAAACTCATCCGCAAGGTGTCCACGTCGGGCCAGATCCGTCAGAAGGTGAGCCCGCGGCGGCGGCGGCCCGGGCGCGCGCCCCTCACGCCGCGGCAGCCCCGTGAGGCCCGCGGCCGGGCCCGAGAGCCGCCCAGGCCCGGCCCAGCCCGGCCCAGCCCGGCCCGGGGTCCCGCCGGGCGCCGCTGTCCGGGCGGAGCGCGCCCCACGGGGTAACGGGCCGGGCGCCCCGCCCCGCGCCGGGGCTGAGCGCGCCCTCCCGGCGGGGCGGCGGCGGGGACCCCGGGCCGGGGGCGCAGGTGGGCGCCGCGCGGGGCCGGGCGAGTGGGGCGGGGCGCCGGGGCCAGGGGCGCCAGCCGCAGTGGGCCGCGAGGAAGCCCCGCGCCGCGAGGACCCGGAGGAAACTGAGGCCTAGAGGCGGGGGGCGAGCGCCCCAGAAATGGGGGCTGCTGGCTGCGCCCCGCAAGCGTACGCTCCCCGAGCCCCGCGTTTCTGAGGACTGGCCAGGTCATTTCCCGCCGGGTGCTCTGTGGACTCACCTGTGGTCCCCCGGGAAATTCAACAGGACCCGGGTGTGACTTGACTCGCTTGTGTCTTCGTGCCCTAGGGGAAGGGATGCGCGTTCTGTGACCAGCTCACCCTCCCTCGGGAAAGCCGGGAGAGGGGGGCTTTCCCTGGCGGCGCACCCGCTGGGCACCTAACTCGGTGAACTCCAGACGCCAAATACTCGCTTGCAGAAAGACGCATTTCCTTTCTGCGGGAGGAAAGTTGCGCCCTTTGTTTTCCCATTGCGGTTCCCGTTGAAAACTGCTTATGGTTTTTGCTACAGGTGAGCCCTCTCTGTTAGAACACGGCTGCCTGAGGCAGGTGGCTGGACAGGTGGCTGAGGGCATGCCGGGTCTGTGGGCAGCCGCGGCGGATCCAGCTGGCACAGACTCTCACCCTGCTGCAGTGCGCTTTTCCTCCGGGGCCAGTTAGGTTCAGCTGGTACTTTCACCGTGGGAGCCATTTCTTGCTTTACCTTTTGTCAGCCTTTGCTACTTGTGGTGGGGTAGTCTTTGGGCTTAGCATGTTACAAACAGGTTTATTGTATAGTGTTCCAGGTATTCGGCAAATAGGTGATTGAACCCCTTCTTTGTTCCAGATATAGCAGTAATGGCAATTAATTGTAAGGTAGCAATTCTTCAGTGCTTACCAGGCAAGGTGCCAGGCATTTTTCTTGGGTTAACTTTACAGCACTCTATGTGGGTTAACTCATTTAGTACTAGGGAGAACCCATTGAATTGGGTGTTACCTATCATCCCCATCCGATGGCATTGGCCCAGGGAGTCACAGGTAATAAATGTGGATCTGGATCGGAACCGTGGTCAGGATCCCAAGATGGACAGTAGGAGTCTGGATCCTACCGTGTAGAAGATGGAACCTGTGCACGTGACAGTATGACATAGTAAGTCCTGTGGAAGCTCAGGGGACAGAGAATGCAGCTACCATGATCTTGAGAGAAAAAGTTTGCCAAGCTAATTGGGGAAGGAAGCGCTTTCCACATAGTCGACAGATACTGACACACATTGTAGCTGAAGGTGTAGGCACAGCTGGGAATGGTCAGAAGGTGAGTGGGTCAACTTGAGGGGGATTAAGAAAAGGCTGGAAAGGTAGATTGGGCTGGATTTTAAAGGGCCAACCCTGGAGTTGGGTTTTTGGCCTTGGGCAAGAGGGAGCCACTGAGGGTTATTCAGAGCATGGGAGTGGCCAGTCAGATGTGCTTTTAGGAAGATCTCCAAGTAGCCCTAAATGATACTGATAAGAGTTGCTCTCCCCTGTTGTTTGGTCCTGGAGCATGGTATGTGCCCAGTGTGGGGTAGATCATATGATTTACAAGTGTGATTAAGATTAGATCTCTCAGAGATTCCAGTGTTTGTCCAGAATTCTGTTCTTTAGGAGGCATTCCCTCCCCCCCCCCCCATTTCCCAACACAATAGTTGCTGTACCTACCAGCTGTTGTGGTTGAGGAGGAGTGATGGGTAGAGTGTTAAAAATACACCCTGACGACTTGAGTTGCTGAATACAGTCACATCTGCTGTACAAATAGCTTCAGGCTAATTTTTCTTTCGGGTTGTTAGAGATTGCCTGAATGTGGGAAGTGTGAGGTTTTCTGTGTGCACTAGCTATCCGCCCCCCCCCCCCCCCCCGCCCCGTTTTTTAAGCAGATAAGCCATTCAGAAAATTGCACTGGGATTATGTGGTGCATAAGAGAGATCCAAAATGGTATGGGGCATCGTTCTAGGTCTAGACGGGAAAGCTGAAACCACTTCATTTAAAACAGAGGGAATTCAATGTAGGGGGGTGGTCTCCCAGGCGGTGAAGGACTGGGGATGCAAACAGTGGGCAGTGAAGCAACCCTGAGATGAGGCAACAGGAAACCATTGTCACCCCTAAGCTGGAGGACAGGGGAGGGCATGGCATTTCAGACTCCCCAGGAGCAACTCCCACCTGCCAGAGGCTGAACTGCCCTAGGCCATCTGGCCCTGGAGCCTTTGGAGGGCGCTGCTGCAGCTGCTGTCTAACCCCACCCGCCTCTTGCTTGGGAACCCCAGCGCATTCGGGATCAGCCCCCCTGCAATTCAGTGCAGAGCAGAAGGTCAAGGAATGGAACTGAGGACAAGCTGGCCCAGGACCAGAGCTGTATGTATTTCAAGTTTTTGAAATAGCAGTCCAGTGCTTCTCAGATTTTAATGTGCAGGCACATCCCCTGGGGATCTTGTTAAAATGCAGATTCTGGTCGAGTAGGTCTAGGGTGGGGCCTGAGAGTCATTTCTAGTCAACTCTCAGGAGATGCTGTAGCTGCTTCAGTCCGGGTCATGATCTCACGGTTTGTAGGTTCAAGCCCCGCGTCGGGCTCTGTGCTGACAGCTCAGAGCCTGGAGCCTGCTTGGGATTCTTTGTCTCCCTCTCTCTCTGCCCCCTCCCTCCTCATGCTTTGTCTCTCTCTCTCTCTCTGTCTCTCAAAAATAAATAAACGTTGAAAAAAAATTAAAAAAAAAAAAAAAAAAAAAGAGAAGCCTTACCAAAACTCCAAGTCAGTCTTTAGTTAATGAGGTTCTTTTAAAACTTTTCCCCGAGTCTTTAGCATACTGAAAACTTGATGAGGGGAGATTTGAGATGGTCATTTAGTTAGCATTTCATGCATGTCTGATATTTTTAAAAGTTCCAACTGTCCCTAGCAAACACATCACTTCGTTTGTATTTCCTAACTAGTGCACAATAACGACTCCATAGGACCACATAGTTAAGAGTGGGAAAAAGAAAATGGAAGAAATAACACTGGTAAATTAATTCACCAGCTCATTATAGGTTATTTTGAAATTTGAGTAAAGAACAGTGTGATTCTGTGAAGTATATCAGTTAAGACTGAGTTTAATCTATTTCTAGGTTTTAAAAAAGTTAACATTGTTGGCTTTGTGCATGAAAGTGCTTACATCCCTGATTTCAAATTTAAACAAAGCGTTTTTCCCATTGTGAAATGAAAACTAGTAGAAATTAGGCAAAATGTAAAAGACTTAAAAACATAGCTTTGTAAAGATATGATTCACATACCATTCAGTTTACTCACTTAAACTGTATACAGCTCAGTGGTTTTTAGTATATGCGTGTTGTGTAACCATTACCACAGTCAATTTTAGAACGTTTCTGTCACCCCCAAAAGAAACACTATAACCTTTAGCATCTGTTCCTTATTCCTTCTCAACTCTGTCAACCTTAGCTGCTAATCTCCTTTCTGTCGTAAGGATTTGCCGATTCTGGACATTTCACATCCATAGAAGCATGCAGTATGTGCCTTTTGTGTCTGGCTTCTTTCACTTAGCGTAAGTGTCCAAAACTCGTCTATGTTAGAGCGTGTGCATTTGGGTTATTTCCACTTTTTGGCTAATCTGAATGAGGCTGCTGTGAACATTTATGTACGTGTTTCTTTGTGGACGTATGTTTCATTTGTCTTGGGTATCTACTTACCACTACATTTGCTGGGTCACAAGGTAACTCTGTGCTTAACCTTTGAGAAATTGCCAGACTGTTTTCCAAAGTGGCCGTGCCATTTTACATTCCCACCAGCAGTGTGTGAGGGTTCCGTTTTCTCCAGGTCCTCAGTTATTATGTCTTTTGACTGTAGCCATCCTAGCGGGTATATGGTGGTATGAAAGGTTTTTAAAGCTCACGTGTGAGCCTAAACTTTAAGAGCCTAAACTTTGGTGTCGAGTGAAGTTGATTCACACCTGGCTCTCCCACTTATGAGACACGTGATCACAGGTTTCCAGACCTCCTCTCCTAAGACTTGGTTTCCTGATGTGAAACAGGGAGAATGCCAGTAAATGTGAGATGTGTGTTCTTGAGCCTCAGTTTCCATATCTGCAAAATTGCAAAATAGAAAGGATAATAAATAGTAGTTCTCAGAACCCTAAAACAGAGATGATGATGATAAGTCATAGAAGTAAATGGGACAGTCTGTGTCCACTTAGCTAGCATAGTGCCTGGTGTATGGTCAGCATTCAGTAAATGGTTTCTTTTAGGATTATTTCTGCCTTTTTGGTCATTCTCCCCAAACCCCTCCTCCCTCAGCTCAAGCTGGGTGATTCTTCGTCTCCAGCGGCCAGGAGAGCAAGTAAGAGTGAATCTGGCAGGCAATTAGCTATGCAAATCTTTCTTAAAAAATTAATGTATGGAATCCTAGTGGGAATATCATAGCTAGTCATTATTTTTCTCGTTTCACAGATTCATTTTTTTTTTTTTTTTTAATTTTTTTTTTCAACGTTTTTTATTTATTTTTGGGACAGAGAGAGACAGAGCACGAACGGGGGAGGGGCAGAGAGAGAGGGAGACACAGAATCGGAAACAGGCTCCAGGCTCCGAGCCATCAGCCCAGAGCCCGACGCGGGGCTCGAACTCACGGACCGCGAGATCGTGACCTGGCTGAAGTCGGACGCTTAACCGACTGCGCCACCCAGGCGCCCCTCACAGATTCATTTTTAACTCAGCAAATATTGTTAAGTGTGCTAGGCACTTGGGGTGCCTTACTGAACAACAACACAAAACATTCCTGGAGCTAATAGTCTGAAGACCGGACAGACGTGGGTAAGATAATCGCGCAGTTAGTGTGGCATTATGATCCTGATGAGCGTTAAGCAGGTGACAGCCAGGTTGCTTTGGGAGGAGACAATAGGGGAATTTGCCCTGATACGGGAGGGTGGTGGTAGGGAGAGATGAGTGGGGAACAAGTGACTTCTGCTTCTGGTGATGGTGGGCCAGGTAACTGAGCAGCTGTCTGCAGCTTCTGCTAATAGGAGGCAGCTGACGAGACAGTGCAGTCGCACAGGGCTGCGAAGCAGGGAGGATGAAGGTCTGTGGAAGTGAGCTGGCATTTGGGGCTGGCTGCTTTGTCCCCTGAGGTCAGTAATGGGGTCTGTAGTGGGAAGAGCGTCCCCTTAAAATTCGTGTTCACTTGGAACATGAGCGATAGGAGTGTCTTTTGTTACTCATAACGAGCCCCGTTTGGCTTTACCTGAACTTACGCTAATGAGGTGCCTCAGGGCGGGGCTGAAGTCATCCAAGATAGCTTCAGGATGGGAGCTGGTCACCAGAAAGACCCAACAAGTGATTCAAGATGTGAACTTTCAGCCTTACTCCCAACTTCTAGGAGCAGAGGGGGTTTGGAGATTAAGCTATAGCAAGGGGATTCGAGGAGTTTCTGGGCTGGTGAACATACTAGTGTGTGTGCGTGTGTGTGGGTGTGGTGTGGGGCAGGGGCGGGGGCTGGCATGCCCAGAGAGGGCATGGAAGCTCTGCTCCTCCCCACTCCCACACTTACCCTGCACATCTCTTCCATGTGGTGTCTCTTTCCAGGTGTTCATAGGACTGTGGAGCAAGGGGAGACTGACCTGCCGTTGGTGGGAATATTAAGTTGGTGACACCACGTTAGAAGACATTTTGTCAGTGTCTCTTAAAGTCTCTTAAAGAAATGTGTATCCTGTATTTCAGCAATTCCACTTGTAGGCGTGTGTATCTAATAGCTTACACAAGCTAATGTACTTCAAGAGGCACCACGTACAAGAACATTACTAGTGTAGTTTTGGTAGTAGCTCAAAAGTGGAAAGAAGCCAAATGTCGGTCAACAGTAGAATGGATGAATAAATCATGGTATGTTCTTTCAAGAGAATACTATGCATCAATGAAAACGAACGGCTACCTGCTGCGTTAAGGATTAATTACAGCATTAATGTAGTCTGACCAAAAAAGCCAGACGTTAAAGAATGTTATATGTGATTCCATTTAGATCAAATTCAGAATGGATAGGATACTAAGGTGTTTAGTCTTGCCTGCCTGTGCCTTTAAGTTTGCATGCAAAGAAATGATTACCAGAGAAGTTTGCACAGTGGGAAGATATGGGTAGTGATTGGATGGCCCATGAGAGAGGGAGCTTCTGGAGTGCTGGTAGTGTTCTATTTCTCTCTTTTCTCTTTTTTAATGTTTATTTTTGAGAGAGACAGAATGTGAGTGGGGGAGGAGCAGAGAGAAAGGGAGACACAGAATCTGAAATGGGCTGCAGGCTCTGAGCTGTCAGCACAGAGGCTGATATGGGGCTCGAACTCATGGACTGTGAGATCATGACCTGAGCCACAGTTGGAGGCTTAACCGACTGAGCCACCCAGGTGCCCCAGCGTCTGACTCTTGATCTCAGCTCAGGGTCCTGAGTTCAGGCCCCCTTTTGGGCTCCATGCTGGGCGTGAAGCCTACTTTAAAAAAAAAAGACAGGGGCACCTGGCTGGCTCAGTCGTTAAACATCTGACTTTGGCTCAGGTCGTTATTTCATGGTTAGTAAGCTCCAGCCCCACACGGTGTGAGCTTGCGCCCCACTTTGGGTGAACATGAGCCCTTCTTCCGGTGAGCCCTGCTTCTGTCTCTGTCTCCCCTCCTCCCTCTGCCCCTCCTGAGATTCTCTCTCTGTGCCTCGCTCACTTGTGCTCTCTCTCTCAAAACAAAAACAAAAACAAAAAACGGGTGCCTGGGTGGCTCAGTTGGCTAAAAGTTGGCATCTGACTCTTGGTTTTGACTCAGGTCATGGTCTCACAGTTTGTGAGTTCGAGCCCTATACTGGGTTCTGTGCTGATGGTGCAAAGCCTGCTTGAGATTCTCTCTTTCTCTCTCTGCCTCTCCTCCCCCCTCAAAAGTAAATAAATGAACATTAAAAAAAAAAAAAAAAGATTTAGGGGCGCCTGGGTGGCTCAGTTGGTTAAGTGTCTGACTCTTGATTTTGGCTCAGGTCATGATCTCACAGTTCATGGGTTCGAGCCCCGTGTTGGGCTTTGTGCTGACAGTGCAGAGCCTGCTTGGGATTCTCTCTCTCTGCCCCTCCCCTGCTTGCTCTCTCTCAAAAATAAATAAATAAACATTTAAAAAAATAAATAAAAGATTTCAGGAAGGGGCGAGACATAATCTGATCTATGTTGAAAAGGTTGCTCTGGCTGTGTTGTCGTTGGCCGAGTGAGTGCTGGTAGCCTGGGCTGAGGTTGTGGTGGTGGTAGTAATAGGGAGACTTAGTTGGATTTGACATTGTGAGAACTTGGTGATGGTTTGGTGTGGGTGTTGGGGAAGAGGAGGCTTGTGGGATAACTGGAGCTCTTCTCTGACATAAGGAGGTCTGCTTGAGGACTGGTGGGGACCAGCTTTGGGATTTTGCCCTCACTGTGCCCTGCTGCAGTGGTACCCTGGATTCTTTATTCTCAACTATCCCAACTTTACAGCGGAGGGATGTAGGCTCAGAGCAGTTAGGTGGCTCGCCAGTGTGCCACCCAAGCCTTGTAGATTCCATACCACACCTCTTCCTACTGGGTCCTACCCAGCCCCTTGACAGTGGGGGGTGGTTCCTGGAGGCTGAGAGAGGGAACAGTGGCACAGTGGGAGGGCCCGCTTAGCTCTGGCCACTGGCTTTCAGAGGTGGGTGGGAGCAGGAGAACCAATCCGAGAAGGAAGTGAGAAGCTGGTGAGGAAGAAGATGGAAGGGAGGGGAGGGGAAGAAGGTAAATTCCTGAATTCAGCACCCAGAGGTCCATCTGCACTATCATTATTGTTACTTTTGTATTTCCTTCCAGACTGTGTTTCTGGGTGTGTTTAATTGAGTTGGAATGAACGTATATGTAAGTTTCCACTTTCATGTTACAGGTATTTCTCGTGTTATTAAAGTCTCTTTATTCTTGGGGCGCCTGGGTGGCTCAGTCGGTTAAGCGTCAGACTCTTGACTTAGCTCAGGTCATGATGTTGTGGTTCATGAGTTTTGAGCCGCAAGTCGGACTCTGTGCTGACAACTCAAAGCTTGCTTGGGATTCTCTCTCCCTGTCCCTCCTCCACTTGCTCTCCTTGTCTCTCAAAAATAAATAAACATTAAAAAAATAAAATCTCTTTATTCTTATCCCTTGTAATGGTTGTACCATATATTCTATGAAGATAGAAGAGAAACAGAGCCTGACTTGGGGCTCAGACTCATGAACTGTGAGATCATGACTTGAGCTGAAATCAAGAGTTGGATGCTTAACCAACTGAACCACCCAGGCGCCCCACATGCACCGTGTTTGGTGGTTGTACCTCTTCAGACTCTCAGCTTAGAACAGCTCCCCATAGCCCCCTTCTCCCTCTCCTCCCCATTATGACACTGACTCTGTGAAGAGACCAGAGAAGCGGTCTTGTTAAATCTGTGTCTGGATTTGTCTGATTGTTTCCTTGTGGTTTCTTTCATCCTCTTATTTGCCGTAAACTGGAAGTGAGAGGTTTGAAGACTCGAATACGTTCGGGTTGATGTTTTGGGCAAATCTCCTAAATCTGGGATTCCCAGTGTCCTGTTAGGCTGTCCCCTCTGCTGTGTCCTCATTTGCTTTATGTGGAGATGCTAGATCTTCCTGCTGAAAACGTAGATTTCCCTCTTTGCAGTTAGGAGGTAACCTGTGCGGTGCTTCCTGGGCACCGTGCAAATATCCTTTGCTTTAACAATCTACTCGGCTGCTTTCTTGAGCATTCATACATAATACTTGCCTGAATCAGCTACATTAAGAGTTTGCAAAATGGAGAGTTCCCCGCCCCGCCTGCCCCTTTCTGTCATTTCTTCCATGTGTATCTGTTGGTATTCTGTAAAATTTACCCACTTCAACTGGGGAAGGACTACAGTTTCTCCTGGGGGGGGAAAAAAAAGGCAGGGTAATTGCTAGATTCTGTTTAATTACCAATTTTCAAAGTAAGGATTCGGTAGAAGAGTCATTCCCAACAGAAGGCAGATGTTTTCTTTTTTCTCTCTCTCTCCCTATGGATTCACTATTTTTGTTCAGTGTTTTACAATCAGTCACAGTCATTCCTTTTGATGCTCAAATTGTCTACATTTCCCCAGGAGAGCCCCTTCAAGCTGGCTCTTTGGCCTTTGAACATTTGCTTGCTGTGTTGCAATCTGTTGTTTCATCTTTGGGCCGGAGCCCCGAGGTGGGGTTGTGGGGCACCGCGTCCAGTCTGGGCTGAGGGAGGCTGCTCTCCTCCCTCCTGTGCCTGGAATTTCGGCACATCAGCCTGGCAGGTCTTTGCTTTTCTTTTTTGGGTTTGTACTTCAGATTTTTGCATCTCTGCTTATTTTGTGTTCCTTTTGGATGGTTCTTATTGTAGGCTGATCTGTCCCTTTATCAATCTGTTGGAGAGCTTTCCCCTGTCTTTTCTTCTCTCCACTGTAGGCTACAGCATTCTGTGTCTCAGTTTTGTCTTGTTCATGACCAGTGACATTTTCTGCAGTGTACATTTTTCCCTTTAGCCCTTCACATGTGGGTTTTAATTCTGCTGGAGTGATTGTTTTTGCTTCCTTTTCTAATCATGGCCTGTATCGCAGCTTGTTGTACTTTAGTTTCATCATGTTCTCATTCTGGTGCACCCTGTCCTTGAAAAAACTTTAATTTTTTAATAGAGTCAGTGTCTTCCTGTAATCTTACAACAAGAAGCGCATATTTTCTTCTTAAAAAATTTTTTTTTTTTTTCAACGTTTTTTATTTATTTTTGGGACAGAGAGAGACATAGCATGAATGGGGGAGGGGCAGAGAGAGAGGGAGACACAGAATCGGAAACAGGCTCCAGGCTCCGAGCCATCAGCCCAGAGCCCGACGCGGGGCTCGAACTCACGGACCGCGAGATCGTGACCTGGCTGAAGTCGGACGCTTAACCGACTGCGCCACCCAGGCGCCCCAAGAAGCGCATATTTTCTAAAATGGTCTTCCGGTTTCTGTAATAAATTCATTTAGATTTATTCATGTGCATTATAGTGTAGCTTCAGCCTCTTACCTCCACTTTTTTGTTTTGATTTATCAGTCCTAGAATGTGTTTGCCAGTCTACGGGTTTGAACTGCCATTAGCTGTGTGCTTGGCTGCCAGAGGGAATGTGAGTCCCGCCTGATATTGGCCACAGGTCCAGCGCTGTGCCTGCTGCTCTGGCCGGGCCATCCCTGCAGCCTTAGTCTGAGCAGTGAGGTGCCTTGGGTCACCTGTCACCCACTTCTGGCTGGCTCTGCTCTTCCTCATCTGAAGGTGATGGTGTCTGGGCAGTGGTGGTTTTCCTGAGCCGGCTCCTCTGGCCCCACCGTGGTGAGGTACACCCCATGCTCCAAGATGAGCAGTGCTTTGTCCCTTGCGCCAAGATGGAAGAGGGATACTCTGATTCTTTTTATTTACCGTTTGACCATTTTAAATGTATACAATACAGTGGCATTAGGTACATTAGCAGTGTTGTGCAGCCAGCACCACTATTTAGTTCCAGAACTTTTTCCCCTCCAGGGAAACCCCTTCAACTCCATTGAGCAGTCACTGCCCATTCCCTCCTCTTCCCCAGCCACTCGTCCGCTTTGTGTCTCCATGGGTTTGCCTGTTCTGGATGTTTTGTGTAAATGGAATCATATAACATGTGGCCTTTTGTGTCTGGCATCTTTCCATTAGCATAGTGTTTTCAAGGTTCATCCGTGTTGTAGCATGTATCAGGACCTCGTTCCTTTTTGGGGCCTAATAGTATGTCATTGTATGGATATGCCACATTTTGTTTATCCATTCATATGTTGATGTATGTTTGAATCACTTCTATTTGGCTGTTATGAATAGAGCTGCTATGGACAAGTTATTGTTTGAATACCTGTTTTCAGTTCCTTTGAGTGTTTATCCAGGGAGTAGAATTGCTGGGTAATTCTGTGTTTACCTTATTGAAGAACATCTGAACTGTTCATCTTACATTTCCAACAACACAACAGCAATAGAGAAGGATTCCAGTTTCTCCACATTTGCCAGCACTTTTTTTTTTTTTTTTTTTTTTTTTTAAATAGTGGGGCCATCCTGATGCGTGCAAAGTGGTATCTCCTGGTATTGGTTTGCATTTCCTTAGTGACTAACGATGTTGGGCATGTCTGTCTGTCTGTCTGTCTGTCTTTCTTTTTGTTGATGAGTGTTTTTTTCATGTGCTTCTTGGCCATTTGTACATCTTTGGAGAAATGTCTATTTCAGTCCTTTGCCCGTTTTTAAGTTGGGCTATCTTTCTGTTGAGTTGTAAATCTTTATATATTCTAAATATTGGATGCTTATCAAATCAGTGATTTGCAAATATTTTCTCCCCTTCTGTGGGTTCTCTTTTCACTGTCTTGATAGTGTCCTTTGAAGCACAAAAGGATTACAAATTTTGATGAAGTCCGCCTTATGCTTTCCGTCTCTTGTTTGTGCTTTTGGTGTCATATTTGAGAAATCCAGGGTCACGAAGATGTACTTTAGTGTTTTCTTCTAAGAGTGTTTTATCTTTTTATTTAGTCTTTGATCCATTTTGAGTTAATTTTTGTATGTGGTGGAAGGAAAAGGTCCAGTTTCACCCTTTCCCATGCAGATATTCCAGCACTGTTGAAGAGGACCACTTTTTTCCATCTGGATTTGGCCTCTCAAGCTACATACGCTGTAATACTTAAAATCAGCTATGAACTTCTCAGAATTGGTTGGTATTCTTGGACATTTTGGGTTGGTCTCAGTGGAGTTCATAGAGGGATGCGTGATAGAATCATTCTTATGGATGGTTATGAGACATTTACGTATTTGAAGGGTTTGAAAGGAAATATCTGTATTTCTGACTTTTTGTTATCCTAGAACTCTTCTATATTTCAAGTTTGGGAGTGCAGACTCATTCTTTATATGGTTTGGGAAAATTTGAAATACTCATCTCGTTAAGTCTAATTCCACTTGGTAGCCTTTGTATTTAAACTCTTTGATAAAGAGGGACTAGTACTCAGAAGCTGAGCGAAAAGGAAGTCAGAAATTGTTATCTCTTTTCTCTGTGTTTTCATTTAGTTTAAGAGGGCAAGTAAAAAACCCAGGTTTGTCAATACTGAGTTATGAGTCTAATTATCTAAGTGTATTTTTTTACTGTCGACTAGTCATAATTGTCTAAGTGTATTTTTATATCCAGCCAGTGTTGTGTATGAGCTGGAATTTTGCTGTTTATAGAAACCCTGTAGCTTCTTCACCCTCCAGCAGCACATGTGGTGCAACCATTTGGGGAAGCAATTGGTGACATGTTTGAAAAACTCCAAGAAAGTCCCTACTCTTGACTCAGTAATTTCCATGGTAGGATCCTGTCCCAAGGAGATAATCTTAAATATGAAAAAGCACAGAGGACATTGTGTTTATTGCAGCATTAAACATAAAAATTGTAAGCCCAGAAGACACTCCAGTTTAACAACCCACTGAGTTAATGACCAGGGTTGACAGCTGTTGTGTGCTGGCACCCCGCACCATGCATAGGTGGTCTTACTTCATCTTCGGGAGTGTGAGAAGGTTGCCATGAGGTGGCCGAGTGCCCAGGCCACAGAACTGGGAAGTGGCAGAGCGAGTTGCTGCTCTTGTGCGTACAGCAGCCATTCAGGTGATTGAGGAAGGCAGTAATGTGGACAGTACTTTGTGATGCTGGGGAAACAGAGAGGCATTGTGTACAGAAGGCCATTCAGCTTTGTGCAAAACACCGTGCATGGGAAGTAAGATGAAGAAAGTTTCCAAACTAATGCCATGGACTGTGCCCTGATACCAGGGGTGGTGCAATTTGGATTATTTCTATTTCTACGTTTCTGAATTTCCTAAAATGAGCATTATTTTATACTAAAGGAAACAGAAACAGGGCTGTCCTTCAATTGAGAATTCCTGACACGGATGGTGTAGGATGCTGTGTGCTGGTAGCAGAAGATGGAGAAGAGTCTGTCCTTAGTCTCTTCTTTAGAATGTCCTGAAACACAGCTGAAACAGTTCCAACTCTCAGGATCAAAACAGATGAAGTTTAAGGAGCCAGATAATACAAAAGGGCATGACTTGCAAAAACATAGGATTTAAACTTCAGAGTATCCTAATAAATGTGTACATTATATGCAGTATCTTAGTGATGTTCCCCTTTGTTTAAACTTACATTTTTTTTTTTTTTTATTTTAGAGAGAGCACATGAGTGGGGGAGAGGTGGAGAGAGAGAGAGGATGAGAGAGAATTTTAAGCAGGCTCCATGCTCAGTGTAGAGCTTGATGGGGCTCAATCCCACAACTCAGGGATCATGACCTGAGCCAAAATCAGGAGTCAGATGCTTAACCGACTGAGCCACCCAGGCACCTCCCCTTTGTTTAAACTTTTAACTCCTGTGTTGAAAATAATGCTAAACTTATCTAAACAGAGAACTAAAGGTCTTGATATAAATAAGATTAAAAAAATTTAATTTTTAATTTTTGTAAAGTTTACTTATTTATTTTGAGAGAGAAAGAAAGAGTGAGTCAGAGAGGAGCAGGGAAAGAGAATCTCAAGCAGGCTCTGCACTGTCAGTGCAGAGCCCGATGTGGGGTTTGGACTCATGAACTGTGGGATCTGAGCCGAAGTTGGATGCTTAAGACTGAGCCACCCAGGCTTTTCTAAAAATTTTTTATTTTAGAGAGAGTGAGAGTAAGGTGGAGGGGCAGGGGGAGAGAAAGAGAGGATCCCAAGCAGTCTCCATGCTCAATGCAGAGCCTGACATGGGGCTCAATCCCACGACTGTGGGATCACGACCCAAGCCAAAATCAAGAGTCAGATGTTCAACTGACTAAGCCACGCAGGTGCCCCTAAATAAGATATATTTTATTTATTTGTTTATTATATTTTTAAGAATATTTGAGAGAGCACGAGCGAGTGCACGTGTGCGTGCATGTGTGTGTGCAGGGGAGGGGTAGGAAGAGAGGGAGACAGAGGATCCAAAGCAGGCTCTGTGCTGACAGCACAGAGCCCAATGTAGGGTTCAAACTCACAAACTGAGATTATGACCTGAGCCGAAGTTGGATGCACAACCGACTGAGCCACCCAGGCACCCCAAGATATGTTTTTAAAAAAGATATATTTTAGCCTGACATTGAAATTATTTCATGTATGAAATGCTGTCAGTTTCTTAGATTTGTTCCTAGTTATTTCAGTATCCTTAAACATTTGAAAAGATGAACCAGAAATAGGATACAGAGCAACAAACACAAAAACAGATCTGGTCACAATATATTTGGAAAAGCAGGTCATTAAATAATTTGTGTATTACATAACCCCACTTTTCTGTTTTATTCATGCACTGAAAACACGAAGGATGTTATCGCAGGATGTCAGTGGCAGGTGTTAGCATGGCTGGGCTGAATGTTCTCAAGTGAAGAAAAAGCACTTCCCATAAGCACGTCGACCGAGTTGGCTGCTTAACATGAGACTTTACTTCTACCTTATGTCTGAAAATGAGACAGAGGGGCTGTGGAACCCAGGGAAGGGGCATTTGAGTAGTGATGGTTATGACACGGCTTTATGTTTGTGTGGCGCTTTGCAGCGTGTGTGAGCCTTTCTCTCAGGGATTTCCTGCTCTGTGCAGCACCCCTGAGGTGGGATCGGCAGGTCAGGAACTGGGGTTTTGGGGGTGGCTGCCTTTAGCCCCGGTGGTAGCGGCTCCGGGCCTTGCATTCAAGCCTCTGGTGTGTTTCATTCACGTCTGAGTTGCCAGAGCACCCTGTCTGTACCTCTAATGGAAATTTCCAAACATACACAAAAGTAAGGAGAGGGGTTTTAATCAGTCACTGGGTGTAAACAGTCGTCAGTGTTGTGTCTTTCATATTTCGTCTGTCCCCACCCCCGAGCCCCACTTTCTTCTGAGTATTTAAGGCAAATTCCTCTCGTACTTTTTACTTTGTAAAAGTATCCCTCTCTCGCTGCACAGTTTCCTTAAAGGTCAAGGGTCTTGTCTCTTTCATCATCATATTCCCAGCCGTACTCGCACTTAAGTGTTCGATAAATATTTGTTGAAACACAGAGTGCGTTTCATTCCACAGGTCCGTGGGGAGACGGGTTTTCCTCTGGAGGCTCACAGAAGCCAGGCGAGCCTTTGGTGCCTTGACTGAACCACAGCGTGTGTGTATTTGGAAGTCGCTCCTGCTGTTGGTGGTTGGGGTTGCCCATGTGGTGTGCAGGGGGGTGGTTGTGCCTCGACATGCACGTTTGTCCACGCGCTCACCCCAAGAAGTGGGAGGAGCAGTTTATGACTGTAGTTTTAGTCTTACTTGTAAAGGCAAACGAACAAAAGAAAACCTTACCTCAAGCATGCTTTTTAATCTTTTCACTTGATATTGAAATGTGGGGGCGCCTGGGTGGCGCAGTCGGTTAAGCGTCCGACTTCAGCCAGGTCACGATCTCGCGGTCCGTGAGTTCGAGCCCCGCGTCAGGCTCTGGGCTGATGGCTCGGAGCCTGGAGCCTGTTTCCGATTCTGTGTCTCCCTCTCTCTCTGCCCCTCCCCCGTTCATGCTCTGTCTCTCTCTGTCCCAAAAATAAATAAAAAAAAAAAAAAAAAAAAAAGAAATGTGGAGAGTTGAAATCAGACAGACATGGGTTTGAACCCCACGTCTGTCCCTTCTCTGTGGACATAGGTCCTCTCTGGATGGACCTCAGTGTCTTCATAAGTGAGATGGGGTAGTAAGTGTTCAGTGCGGTGAGGATTAAATGAGATTCTGATAACTAAGTTCCTGTCCTGGTATGGAGTAGGCCCTGCACAGATACCGACCCTGTCTTTCTCTTCTTGCCTGGTTTGTGGCAAACGGGAGTGGGTGCGGTGTCTCTCTTGGGCCGGTTGTGTAGACAAAGTGGGGTCATCTGTGGAAGCTCTTAGACGGAGGCCATGAGAGCTGTCCGGGGTGCTGCGTCCGGCGGCGGCTGCCCCTTCTGTGTCCTTATACAATCACGTACCTTCCAGAGGGCTGGCTCACTTCCTTCCCCGTCTTGTCTGTTCTGTCCCTCCCCTGCCCAGAGGTAACCACCTAACCATTTTTATTGTTTTATTATTTTGGTTAATTCTTCCACTGTTGTTTGAAAGTTTAAAGATACTGTATGCACATACTTGCCTTTAAGTTTTATCTCTGCACACACACACACATACACACACAGATATCCTTTTTACACAAACGTAGCATGCCCCCTATATGTACGACACCTTTCTTTTTTTTACTTCATAGAATCCATAGCTGTATTCCAAGCAGATTCCAAGCAGAGGAAGGATCTATCCAAAAGTAGGTGGCTACAAAGGAGCCGGTGTGTTTGGGTCGGATGGTTCTGGGGCTGAGGCAGTAGGCTCTGGGGTGGGTGGGAGGGATTGAAAAGAGCCTTGAAGGGCCACAGTTGGCTTCCCTCAAGACACAGGAAAACAAGAGGATGTTTGTGAGTGGGCCAGGGACGCCTTGGTTAGCGCAGGGTGCTTATCCGAATCCTCGGGGGAGCTTTTGCACTCTGTGGCTACCTGGTCCCCTGCTGGGGAGCGGCTGGCAGCGTTTCAGAACTTGCTAGGTGATGCTGCTGGTACTGGACCTGAGAGGCAGCAGAGGGCTGGCAGCAGGCCGGAGGGTGCACGGTGGTAGAGAGCGGAAGGCAGGGATCCCCCCCGCTGCGGTGTGCTCAGGCACCGCCGGGGCTCTTGTCTTCACATTCTGGGGATTTAGGAACAGTGGGTTTCATGAGTGTTCCGGGGGTTCTGACCCTGGTGGTCTGGGTCATCCCTGAGAGACACAGAGACAGACAATAATTTAAGCCCGAGGTGGGGATCCAAACTAAGCTGTGGCAGAGGGCCCGAAGATAGAGCGGAGTCCTGAGTGACTTTAACAAGTGGAGTCGGTACTGGGTAACCAGTTAGGGGCGGGGAGTGGAGGTGGGACGAGTGGCATATGCCTCATGCTTCTGTCAGCTTTGATGGTGCTGGTAAGAGGAAATACCGAGTGGTGGGAGCAAGTTAGAAAGTGAGGGGCTGATGAAGAGGCTGGTTGGATGCGAATCACATTTAGGGTGCGGGGCCTCGGAAACCTAGGGACACCAGTGTTTGGTAGCAGAACAGCCACTGATGGTGACGGAGCAGGAGCCAACTCAGCCAACCCACCTTTACTGGACAGCAGTGCGTCTGGCAGATTGATGATGCCTTAAGACCTACATCGTTTGTGCTTTTCTGCCTCACCAGCTGGCTCCCACCTCGGGGTCTCAGCATCGCTGCCACAGCTCTACACGCGGTGTCTGCATTCAAGACAAGAGGGAGGGGGAGGGGGGAGCTGAAGCCACACGTGTTCTCACACATCAGTGAAGCAATTCGCAGCCCCCGCAGGATGTTCATGTAGGTCTGTCTGACCAAGACCGAATCCTGTGGCTGGGGCTGGGGAAGTGTGCTCAGCGTTGTGATGTTGGTCACACTCGGTACAACTAGCCCGCTCAGAACTGAGACTGCGTTAGCTGAGAGGGCAGGGAGTTGGGGGGGGGGGGGGCCCTCCGCAGTGATAGAAGAGCCCTCAGATTTAGGGGGTGTGGGTGTGGACACCAAGGGAAGGACAGATTGAGGAGCGGCTCCTTGGGGGGATTTGGGCATTATGCTTTGGGGCCGGCCACTTTTTGGCTTTTCTGCTTTGGCCCTTCCTCATATTAGTGGGACAGGAATGGGACATCTCCCTAACTCTCAAGTGACAGGGGCTTGGGGACATGGTTGCTTTTCATCCTGCAGGCAGTGCATCGAAGGAGGAAAGCCAGGGTGGTTAGTGGCAAAGAGGAAGTTGGGTTCTCTTGATTGGTAGAAAACAAGGCTGTCCTTTCTTCACGAGTTAGCGGTTTTGGGGTCTTTAGAAAACTCATGTGGGGCACCTTTGTGTCAGATTGTTGGCTTCAGATATGGGTTCTGGCTGTGCAGAGTTGGGAGCAATTCTCCAGCCCAGCAGGTACCCTCTCTCTCCTGCTGGTTGCTGGTGCCGTGGAGACACCTAATGTGTATAATCAGTTGTGGCCTGAGGTGTGCCCACTTCCTCAGTTTCTGATAGGATGTGATGAGACCGGGTGGTAGTGAGTAGGGAGGGGAGTTGTAGGTAAGTGGCAGGTAGTTCCAAATCCGGATGAACTGGGATGGAATTGTGGGTGGTGTCTTGAATTGATGAAGGAATTTACCTTTGCTTACTTGGTTTTAAATCAGAGCTATCAGTAGACTTTTATGTTTCATTTTGCCAACAAATATTTTTTGCCTACTATGTAGGCCCTAGATTTGAATTACAGGTCTTCTGTCTACTAGTTATGTGGCCTTGAATGACCTACTTAATTCTTCAGACCCTCAGTCCCCTAATCTGTAAAATGGGAGTATTGTTACATACCTCTGAAGTTGATGTGAAGGTTAAAAGGTAAAAATGCCTTGCATGAACGTACTAGGTACGGTGGGTACTCACTCAGTAAGCATTTAAAAGAACCTCTAGGTCTTTGGGTTTGTGAACAAACCATACTGTTTATGGTATTCAGATACTATAAAGCATAGAAGGTTCAATGTAAGAGTAAGGAGGCCTGATTGTTTCTTTGTGGTCTGTTATTAGCTGTTTAATTGTGGAGAAGTTCCTCAGTCTGTCAGTGGCCAGTTGTCTTGTCAGTTGGGATATTAGCATGTATTTGTTCTGTTAAGAAAGCTAATAGATACAAAAGCGCTCCAGAGAATTTCAAGTGATATGCAAATTTACGGCAATAACTTTTACTTACCTTTTTTTTTTCACAAACATTTTATTTATTTAAAAAATTTTAAGTTTATTTATTTATTTAGAGAGAGGCAGAGAGAGAAGGAGAGTGAGAATCCCAAGTAGGCTCCTTACTGTTAGCACAAAGCCTGACACAGGGTTCAAACACACGAACCTTGAGATCATGACCTGAGCCGAAATCAAGTCAGACGCTTAACCGGCTAAGCCACCCAGGCGCCCCTCACAGAAACGTTTTAATAGTTCTTTTGTTTATTAACTTTATATGGTAATAGCCCCACTTTTTTTTTTTTTTTTTTTTGAACTTTGTGAATTTGGATGGCCTGGACTTAGTGTAATCAGGTTTATGTAGGTTTTTGCTGAAGGACTCAAAAGGCTTAAGGACAAATTGACGGCTGATGTGAAACATTTGGCTAGATTTTTCACTCTTCTTTTCTTTTTTTTAATTTTTTTTTTAAGGTTTATTTATTTTTGAGACAGAGAGAGACAGAGCATGAACGGGGGAGGGTCAGAGAGAGGGAGACACAGAATCGGAAGCAGGCTCCAGGCTCCGAGCTGTCAGCACGGGGCCCGACGCGGGGCTCGAACTCACGGACCGCGAGATCGTGACCTGAGCCGAAGTCGGCCGCTTAACCGACTGAGCCACCCAGGCGCCCCAGTCACTCTTCTTTTCTTTATCCTCCCCCGCCTCGTTCCCCACCCTCCTTATTTCCTGGCCTGCCTGCAGCCCCTAGCCCTGTCCTCTCAGGCAGGCTGGCCAGCAAGGAACGTGTGGAAGTTCTTACGCTTACAGTGCGCGAGACGCTGATGGCACCAGCAGAGCTCTGCCTGAGGTTTTACCTCTGTCCTTTTATTGACTTTGTTTCCCCCTTTCTTTCTACATACTAAAGAACATGTGTGAAACGTCAGTGCAGCACAAACGCACGTGGTAAAACTGCACGTGTGGACCCAGGCGTTCAGCAGGGTATTGGGATGTCACCCTCAGGGCTCCTTTCTGTCCAGCCCGCTGCCCTTCAGCATCTCTCAGTCACCCTTGGACTTAACCCTGGTTCATGCCTTCTGTCAGTTTACCGTTGGGCAGCTTCTTTTTCTTCGTTACCATTTTGCAGGCGTTCTTAGAATATTCTGGCTGTTGGCAGTGTCGCGCGTATCTTCTCCCAGCGTGTGACTTCACCCTTCCCTTTCTTTGTAAGGTGTCTTTGATGAACAGAAGTTCTCAGTTGGAATGTAGTTGGCTTTGGCGGTCTTACGGTTTGTGTTTAGTGTTTTTTCAATCCTATTTGAGAAATCCATCCCCTCTTCCACTGCCACCCAGTCCCAAGGTCATAAGGCAGTTCTCCTGTATTGTCTGCTGAAACTTCAAGTTCTGCCTTCTGCGTCGCATCTGTAGCCCCGCCCCCCCCCGGGGCTGACTGACTTGTGTCTGTGGCGTGTGCGGTAGAGGACTGCGAGCGTCCTTCCCTTTGGGTGACCTGCTGTCTTAGGCCGGCCACTGACTGGTCCCTCCTCGCCCCCCAGCTGGAGAAGCTGCTGCTGTCACATGTCACACTTTCCAATCTGTGAGCATCTGTTTCTGGGCTGTCCTGAGCCCCAAATGCTGCTGCTTCTCATTTGCTTTAAGGAATAGCCCAGGACACGGGCAGGTGTTGTGTTGTAGCAATAGCCTTGTTGGTAGTATTGAGAGGGGGAAGCATTCCACCTGTTCTAGCAGCAGGGCGCGAGCTGAGTGATAAAGCACATCAGTACAGGGAGATACTCTGCAGCTGACAGAGACAGATTCACTAATATGGACGGGTGTTGACAATATATCTCGACAGAAAAAATAGTAAGTTAAAGTACGGTATGTGCACTATGGTTTCACGTTTATAAAAAGTTAAGAAACGTGCAGGTTAAAAAAAAAACCCACCTCCCATTTTTGCTTCCTCCCATCCCGGTCACATTTGGGGTGCTGTACTCTGGCTTCGCCCTGGCAGGTCCTCCTCCGGCTCCTCCCAGTTGGCATCATCAGTGTGTCCTCTTGGGTTTTTTCTCCTCGCCCCTGGCCTTGTGCCCACTTTCTTCTATCCTCCGTTTGGGTTCCCGCCTCCTTTCTGCACCCGAGCCGGTGTCCTGGGATTCCCTGTTCCCCGCGCCTGCTCTCCTTCTGCCTCTCCATACGGGCCTCATTGAAGCACCTCCCTGTTAAACCTTCTCTCACGCCCTGACCTCTTATCCGCAGCCATCTCTCCGCTCAGCTGGCCCTGGCAGCATCGAGGCCCTTGTGGCATGCCCCAGACGAAGCCCCCATCCCCCCACCCATGAGACCTGAGTCCTCCTTGCCCCTGTCTGTGGCCGTCTTCTTCCTGTCTCCCTCCCAGATGCTCCGTGTTGCCGGTTGCCCTCTTATAAGAGTTTCTGGAGTGTTCTGCATGCCTCCAGGTTTCCCTCCCCCTTTCCTCCACACTGTGGCCAGAACCATCTTTCCAAAGTGTACATGAGGGCCGGAGACCGACAGGCCTGACAATCAGTGATCTGAGAGCAGGTTTGAGCAGGGCTCGTGGGGCCTGCTCTCGCCTTTCCCTGCCCACTGGTTTGAAGCCTCTTTAAGGGCATTTCCAGAGCTGCGTTCCTCAGCCCTTTGTTCCCGGGCAGGATGACTGGAGACTTGAACTTCCCCAACAGCAGGTGCCCGGGTAGTCTCGCCCATGGGCCAGGAGCGGTCTGTCTGCTCACTGCGGGTGGCCGTGGCGCCCAGGCCGAAGACTGCTGGTTTCATCCCTGGAGTCCAGCCTGGGGATTTCCTGTTTGGAGGTGGGCATGGGGCTCGCTTTTGCACTCTACCTGATTCTCAGTGCCTGAGTGTGTTTCAAATCGGTCCTTTCTTGTTCCTGATGGTAATGAAGGTGCCCTGGATGGCTGGAAGGACAGAGTGGGCCCTTTTGTTTGTGCACGGAACTTGACCAAACGGTTCTGGGAGTCTGGCCGCCCAGCACGCCCTGAGCGAGCTGTGCTGGAGTCTGGGGTTTTGACTGCTGGTTCTCCGCTCTGTTGGGCATGAGGAGGAGCCCTGCCAGCTGAGCAGTGTTTCCTGTGGGTGCCAGTTACAAGCTGCCAAATGCAAAACATAGCAGATTATTCAGGGGTGTTATTTTCTTGACCACTTTTAGTTCATTGCTTTTGACTGAGTGTTTAAAAATATTCTGCAGCATATCTGTAGTATTCTCGAGCAGCGAATCAGGAGAAGAGACACAGTTTCTGAGAAAGCTTCAAAGAAATACTGGTCTTTATCTTTTCCCCAGCCTTTTCCGCTGAAACCCACCAGAGTCTTTTTCTGAGTGCTCTTGTTCTATAAATAGAACAGCGGCCCTCCTCGGGTAGCCCAAGATCGCAGCTCTCATCCGCTTTCTGAAAGATGTGTGTGTGTGTGGTGGACTGGATTGTGTTTTAATTTTTCTTTTCTTTTATGTGTGAGATGTGTGGCGGGAGATGCAAGAAAAAACACTGCAGCGTTTATCTTTTAAAAATAACTTATTATAACTTTTCTGGGTCGGAGCTTGTTGGTTTTGTTGTCGTCGTCGTCTTTTTTTTTTTTTTTTTTAACTTTGCATTTAGGGAAGAGATGGAAGTGGTGACCCCCCCTGCAGAGGTAAGCAAGACGCGTGGGGGCGAGGAGAGGTGCTTCGCCTGTGAGCGAGGCCTCAGGCCAAGGAGGAGAGGCTGGCCCGGAGCGCAGTGCTGGCGCCCGTGGGTCTGCATCAGGTCTCTGAAGAGCACGTTGACATGAGTGTCCATGTGTACTTGGGTCTGAAAACAGTGTGAGGAGGCAACCTGGTAGTCCTTCCGTACCGAGGACTGGTTTCTACCTGCAGCTCCTGGGTTCAGAGGTGGGGCTTTCTCTCCGCCTGGGATCAGCCTCTGGTTCAGCACATGCTCCCGCACTTCAGAAAAGCCAGCGCCGTCCTGTAGCTAAGGATGGCAGTTTGCATTCTGTGACTGTCGTCAGTAGTCTGTTCTTGGATCACTGGGTGATGCTGTGTTCCTCCCTCTCCTGCTGGCACTCTTTAATTACCTGAGGAAGGAGGTTCCTCAGTGATTTTTGTCCTGGGAGTCGGAGAAGGTTGCTGTTCGTCCTGCTAGGCCAGCCCTGCCCGCACAGACCCCACGGTACCTGGCACGTGGTCGGGAGCCGGCACGGGCGGCTCCCCTGCCCGGGAGGCCCATGGAGAGGATGCCCGGTGGCAGGGTAAGGAGAGAGCAACGGCCCGCGATCCCAGGCCCCCCCCCCCCCCCGCCCCGCCCCGGGCTGCTCAGCTGCTCAGGTTGGGGTTCTGGTGCCTGACCTGGTGTTAGTGGTGTGTGTGGGACGGGAGGCTTTCTTTGTCATGCTTCTTGGGGTGGGGGGTGACTGCATCCCAAGCTCCCCGCTTCTCTGTCTGGAGTTGGCTGATGTTGGGACCGGGCAGCGCTGCTGTTCCACTCTTGCCTTCTGATGTGTTTGGGTTACGTGAAGTTGCTGTGTCTGGTTTTGTCTTACGTCGTCTTCGGTGGCCACAGCACCCAAGTGCTTCCGACAGATACCTTCTTAAAGAAGTTACTTAGAGTGCAAAGCAATCTGGGATTGGGTAATTCAACCCAAACTCCTCTGAACCAGTATTTGTGTACTTGAGCAGAGTTTTGTGCATTCTGCCTGACTCCATGGTGGGACTCTGTGGAGAACGGCCGTTTCTGTCAGCTGGGGAAAACGGGGTGCACATGCCGAGAGCCAGGCTCTTGTTTCATGCACGTTGTTTATTCGTTTTGACTCTTAGTGGCTCCCAGCGGTTCAGATGTGTAATGATCAAGTGGTTCCTTGAGCATTTAACTTCTGAGTGCTCTGCAGGGCTCCTTTTGTCCTGTCAGACCAGCACAGGGGACAGCACAAGAGAGAAGCAGGTCCAGGAGAAGGCATGTCCCATTCTTGGCTTTCATTGAGCCAAGGTGAGTGGAGTGCTGTCCACCTGGATTGTTAAGGGAACTCCAGTTTGTGGCGGATGCATCAGATTTATGGGATGAGAGGAGTTTTCGTGACTTTGGTCATGGAACTTCTCTCTGCAGCGTGGGCGGAGGCACATGCCTAGCTTGTGAATGGGGTGACGGTTGAGTGGGGTGCAGGCCTGCAGCTACGCTGAACCCCACAGCAACCTACGTCGACAGTTTTGGCAACAGGATCCTGAGAAATGGCAGGAAGCCAGAGAACACGGAGACGGGGCCAAGAATAGCTGAAAAATACCAAACGCTGAAGTTGGAAAATGCTCTGGCCCCTTGCTGCCTACTGTTGGCCTGCAAGCCTTCACGTCCCCTGCTGCTGATCCCCAGGGCATAGCCGGGCACACCTTGGGCCCCAGACAACCTCACCACTCAGGCACGCTGGTGTCCCTCAGAGAATCGTGTAGGCCCCCCCCCCCCCCCCCCCCCCCCGCCCCAAGCAGCGCGCTCGCGCTCGGCCGGTCCATAAGTAGTCAGGGTCTGGGGAGAGTGGGGGAATCCCTCCTTCACTTAGGCCACTGGCCCGTTAGGGACATGCACGCACTGGCCCGTCTGTGTGCGTTTCTGCCGGACGGGCCCGAGGGCACCATGCAAACGCTTGCTCATGAATCATTTCTGTGCTTTCAGACCGTCATCAAAGAGGGGATGCTGACCAAACAGAACAATTCATTCCAGCGATCAAAAAGGAGATACTTCAAGCTGCGGGGGCGGACGCTGTACTATGCAAAAACGGCCAAGGTGAGATGCGGTGGAGGGGCCGCCGGGGAGAGGGTTCCTACGGGGTCCGCGTCTTGGGAGAAACCTTCGCTTCTTGGATCTGTTACTTCCAGTGAGTTTGGCAATACTCTAGGGTGCTAGCTTTAATTTGTCTCAAGCCATGTTCTGTTTCTTACAGACACTGACTTTTACTCATTTCTCTCTTTCCTTAATGTCATATGTCACCAATGAAGAAAAGGGGAAATGTCACAGAAATAATCAAATTACAGTTAGAGATCCTTCTTTTGGAAGGATTGGGGGGTCACAGCCTTAGAACTCTTTTATTACGGACTAAAATTAAAATGTCTTTTTAAAAAAAGCGCTTTATTGAGGTATAATTGGCAAGCAAAAAGCTGTACAACTTTAACGTGTACAGCTTAGTGTGGAGACAGGTAGTAAATATCTGTGAAACTGATTAAAAGTGTTTCTGAAGTATGTTGGGCTTCTTGGTGTGTGAGCAGAACTGAGATTCTGTCTCTAGGCTTCTAGCCGTGGTCCTTCTTTCCATGTGCAATCTTGTATGTGAGCTTTACTGTGAGAGCCACCAGGCAGCTTAGTGGAAGACAAGGAGCCAGTCAAACCCACTAAATCACTGCTGTGTTTACATAAATGCAGTAAATGCAAAGCTAGTTTTTGGTATTCTGAATACCAGTATTAGTATTGTTGTCAATACTTATATTTTGGTATTAAAATGTAAATGATTCGGATTCCAGATTTGTGTTGGAGATGTATCCCTAGGGAGTGCATTCAAATGTGAAATTGAACAGAACAACTTGTTTAGATAGGGTTCTGACCACATCCCTCATTTAAAAAAACAAAACAAAACACTCATAGTTATTTTAGTTCTTTGTGTGTATGGAGTGGGGGGAGGAGGTTACTTAAAAGTCTGAGTCTTTCTAAGTCATTAGCATTTCCTCCAGGGTTCCCAGTAGACTCCTCTTAGAGGGGACAGTAAGGTAAGTGGGAGGTGTGGACTGATGAAGGGATTTGGAGGGGGAGAGTGAGGGTGGAAATGGGCTGGGGAGAAGGTCCCAGGACTCATTCATTCTCCCATCCTCCTCCTGGAGTCTGGTGGTCTCTCTCCTCAGGACTGAATTCCTTCTGCTCTGCTCCCTTGGTTTTTTTTGTTGTTGTTGTTGTTCATGGCCACATCCCTTCTATTTGGGTTGGTCTCTCTTCCTAGAATTATTTATTTCAGCCAGGACCTTTCCCGCTAAGTGTGTTGGCTGGACAAACCAAAACCGGAAGGACAGGAGATCCTCAGTCTGGACCCCTGTTCCCTCAGGTGGACTCTGTGGGAAGGCATATTTCACATATAAAGGTGAAATGCTGAGCAGTACAAAAGTTACATACAGAAATCACAGTGTTTTGTTTTGCTTCCACGAATGCAATCGCTAATGAACTCCTGGATTAACACCCGGAGCTCTACCTGTGAGCTCTGTGCTCCGTGTGTAGTCACTGCACCTTTAGTCCTCAAGTGTCAAGTGCTCAAGGTTCCAGGGTTCCAGGCACGTGGGCATCTGTGGGTGTTTGACTAGGGTTGAGGAGAGTGGGGGGGCAACGCTGGGCCGGGTGCCTTGGCTGCGCACTGACCCTGGTGCCCGTGCCTCTCTGCAGTCCATCATATTTGACGAGGTGGACCTGACAGATGCCAGCGTGGCTGAATCCAGCACCAAGAACGTCAACAACAGTTTCACGGTAAGACTCCGGACCACACCTTTCTCGATTCTTCACCATGTGTAGCTTTCCTTTTTAATTTGAACACGTGCGTGTGAGCAGTTCTTTTCTCTGATTGGAATGCTTCCTGGTAAATTTTGAATTTAATGTTGAAAATCATACTGTGGTTGGAGAAAAACTGGGAATTTGGCACATGTAAGCTCGAAAGAACAAGAGGGTCCAAGTGAACTGTTTTTAACGTGTTGTTACATTTCTCTAGGTTTTGCACAGAGCTTTGTTTCTTATGATTATTGTAGAAAATTTGGAAAACACGGGAAAATATGTTGAAGGACGTAACCATAATTCAGCTACCTCAAGACATATACTGTTGATATTTTGGTGTATTTCTTTTCTTCTTTACTTTTAGACTGTCCTCGCATCCCCTGCCACCTGCCCAATTTATAGCAGTTATGTTGTACTTTTTGCAAAAGTTCTAAGGGCATAAATTCATGTGACCTCACTGTCCAGAGGTAGCCAGGTGCTCACTCTAGAGTGTTTATTTCTTTAAAAAAAAAAAAAAAAAAAAATTTTTTTTTATGTTTATTTATTTTTGAGACAGAGAAAGAGTGTGAACGGGAGAGGGTCAGAGAGAGGGAGACACAGAATCCAAAGCAGGCTCCAGGCTCCGAGCTGTCAGCACAGAGCCCGATGCGGGGCTCGAACCTGCGGAGTGTGAGATCATGACCTGAGCCGAAGTCGGATGCTTAACCAACTTGAGCCACCCAGGCGCCCCTGTCTTTATTTCTAAATATGTGTGGCTTCACCCACATACACCATGAGATTTTTATGATCCTTTTGTTTTACACTTGCTTTTTTTTTTTTTCCCTCCCCCCTCTTGAGAATTTATGGTGGACATTTTTCCATGTCAGTTGATCTAAATGTTCCTCATATTTTTTAATCACTATATAGATAGCATTTCTGGTGTGACTGTAATTTTGGTTTCAGGGGCTGACTTTAAAATCGTTCTGTATAAAGTGTGATTCTAAGGGCAGGAGTGGAGTATTTAAAAGTATGTTTCTATGATTGAGCTAGTCCATCTAGAAGTAAAGTATGCTACCTGATTTTTTTTTTTTTTTCAACTCTTTTGTAACTCCATCAAAGTGCGTAACTTTCTTTACATTTAGGATCTGACATTTTGCATGTTAGTTTCGGATAGTTTCAGGTTTTGTTTTATTTATTTATGGGCTGATTATTGATGTTGCTGTTGCAAATGGGATTTTTCTTCCTCCATTTAAACTTCTATTTATTTTGTTTTGATATATCTAACTGCTCTTGGTTCTGGTTCATGGCTTATCGAATTAGTCAGACTTCCCTGGTGGTCTCTCTTACTTGATTCTTCGATTTACTTGGAATGTTTTTACTTTTTCACCATCAATTTTATTGTTTACTTACTAGCTGGGGAGATACTTTGAAAACTATGTAAGTGGATTATTCTGTGATTTGTGGCTTTTAGAGTGTTAATAGGAACAGGTGTTGACTTTTATTGGGGTGTTTTGAGCATTAATTTAGTTGATCATGTTGGTTTTAGGTATTTACACACTTCCTAATAATAAGTTGGTCTTGGCCATGTTAGATTTTACAACCTCGTTTTGTTTAGGCTTTTCCTATCTAATGTGTATGGATGGACATTTCCTCTGGAGTAGGAGGTAGGTAGCCTTTGCTGTTTTGGTCTCAGAGTTAGACTAGCTCCATAAAATTAATTTAGTAACTTTCCATAACTTTATGTGTTCTGGAACACTTTATATGGCTTTAGAATTGATGGTTTCTTGAACAGCTGAGAGAAATTACTTTAAATTCTCGGTCATAAGGACTCTTCAGGGAGGTAAGGCTGTGAAAAGGTTTGTTTTTGCTTCCTGATGATTGGAGCTTTTTTACTGCTTGACTCCATTTTTGTATTTTACTTTCCCACTTATCCTGCACCTTCAAATTCAGTGGCATATATTATTTGCACTTGAAGCATCAGTGTGTCTGGTTATATCCCTTTTGCATTTCTTTTTTTTTTTTTTAAATTTTTTTTTTTCAACGTTTTTTATTTATTTTTGGGACAGAGAGAGACAGAGCATGAACGGGGGAGGGGCAGAGAGAGAGGGAGACACAGAATCGGAAACAGGCTCCAGGCTCCGAGCCATCAGCCCAGAGCCTGACGCGGGGCTCGAACTCACGGACCGCGAGATCGTGACCTGGCTGAAGTCGGACGCTTAACCGACGGCGCCACCCAGGCGCCCCCCTTTTGCATTTCTAATTTCATTTGTTTAGCTTTTGTTTTTCTTGTCAGATTTCTTAAACTCCATCACTTTTGTTGTTTTATATGGGAACCAGTTCTTGGATTATTGATCAGTTCCATTTTTTCTGGCACCTAATTGAGTTTCTGCATTTATATTCATTGTCTCTTTTCTGCTTTTCACAACTTTTAAAAACAACCTACTGATTAGCTTATTCTCATTTTCATTATGTGTGTGTGTATGTATATAATTATATACACAATGAAATTGTCTATGTGATGAAAACATGAGGGACTCTTAATTGAACTCTGAGTGCCTTTCTGTTCACATTCTGAAAGTTGTTTTTTCTCCCAGTAGAAGAGTGTGATTAAAGACAAAATACTTTTCAGGGGTGCCTGGGTGGCTCAGTTGGTTAAGCATCCAGCTTCGACTCAGATCATGATCTCCTGGTTCATGGGTTTGAGCCCTGTGTCAGGCTCTGTGCTGACAGTTCAGAGCCTGGAGCCTGCTTTGGATTCTCGTCTCCCTCCTTCTCTGCCCCTCCCCTGCTCACACTCTGTCTCTCTCTCTCTCTCTCAAAAATAAACATTAAAAAAAATTTAAAATAAAAAGACAAAACACTTTTCTGATCCAGTTATTGAAGAAAATTTTCAAGTATGTAAATGTAAATAGGAAATTTAAAACAATCCATATTCCTATTACCCAAAGATAACTGGTAATAATTTCGGCTGATGTCATTCCCACCAAATACATTTTATAAAATATGGTTTTTTAACCTTCTTTCTTTAGTTAACAGTGAGCCTTTTCACTTGTAATATCCTCTAAAATCTTGTGTATTAACTGTTGCATAGTATTTCAGCGTATATGTGTGTTTTAAATTTAACCAGTCCCTGTATTGAACGTATTTTCCTATCGTAAGTAATATTGTGATATGCACTTGTACACAGATTCTTTGGTGCATTTCTGATTATTTCTTTAAATTCTTGGAAATGGAATTCCATTTGAGGTACAAAGTAGGAGCTGTTAAAAGGCCTCTGAAAAATGGGTGATACATGTCACGACTCATGTGAGCCTTGGACACGTTAGCTAAATGAAAGAAGCCAGACACAAAAGGCCACATATTTGATGATTCCATTTATATGAAATGCCACAGTAGGCAAATCTGTAGAGACAGAAAGTAGCTGAGTGGTGGGGGCGGGGGCCTGTGGAGGAGGGAGGGACGGTTGCTGGAGGTACAGGCTTTTTTCAGGGGGTGACAAAAGGTTCTAAAATTAGATACAGGTGATAGTTGCCCAACTTTGGGAGTATGCTAAAAGCCACTAAGTTGTACACTTTAAAAGGGTGAACTGTGTGGGAATTATATCTCAGTAAAAATATGGAAAAAATAGGATGGCACTATGCTTTTCGTACCATGTGAGTTAATTCGGAGCTCTGTCAGCCTGCCCCGACAGTGAACCCTGATTTGTATGTTGTCTCTATGGGAAATGTGTGCAGAGTGCCCACACTGGACTTGCAGATGTGGAGGCAGTCTGTGTTGGAGAAACCTCTGCAACCACATCTCTGTCAGGTAGTCACGGACGATTCCCAGCCTTCAGGGACGAGGCACCGATTCTCTCACATTTATTTTTGATTTCGTTAGTGCTTTAAAAACTGCCTTTTCACCTGAGGATGTACTGAGAGGGGACAAGAGAAAGATTAATACTGGGGTTACCCAGAAACATGCGTAGGTAGGCAAGCTCATCCCATGAGTGATCCATGACGGCGTATGGAACATGGAGATACACGGGGTGAGTTCACGGCCTGCTTCCCGCCGGTCATGCTTCCGTAGAGAGTGCGGCAGTTCTGGAGCTGTGAGCAATAGAAGTATTTTCTTGGCTTAAGATTCACACTTGATGATCTTCCCCCTCAGTCACCCCTGCAGTATTTCTCGTCCGCACCCCGAACCTGGTACTTACCATACAGCAAACTGCCCGAGTCCCCGTGTGGGTCTGTCTGAAGTCGGCCCTCCCGAAAGGCAGGGCCCGGCCGTGGACTTGGCCAGTGCTTGGCACACGTGCGCCAGGAGCAAGTGCAGGACGAATGCATTTGTCCAGAAGCTGCTGCGTTTCCTGGGACATCTCGTTTGGTTTTCCAGCTATTCCTGGAGTAATTCCCCAATCGCACAATGTCTACTAAATTGCCTGCCTGCTACAATCAGTCCGTGAAAGCTGCTGCAGTTGGAAACCTTTTGTAGCTGAGAAGCGTGAGTACATTTACTCCACAGTACAAAAGGCTCCATTTTTATTTCTCCCCCGGACGTTATAAGAAATGAGGGCCCATAGGACAAGAGACTGCCAAGGGAGATGGGGGAAGGTATGTGGGGAGGGGAGAGATTTTAGACAGGCTGCATGGAGGAGGTGTCACAAACGAGGCTCATGTAACTAGAGGGGGTCTGCTTGTCGTCCTGTTCTTTAAGAACAGTGTGAGCCTGGGGTGAGGCTGGAGACGTAGAGATTGCCTTCAGATTCTTCCTTGGTGGCGTGGCGGCAGCGGGAGCTTCCAGAAGATGGGGAGTAGAGCTCACGATGTCTTCTGCCTTCTCACCTTCAGGTGGGGCTGCCCCCTCACAAGGCCAAAAAAGTGGCGTGAAGAGAAGGAGGGAATTTGCCAGCTTTAGGTGCCAGCCTCTGTAATGTGAAATTATATGTTTCTGATGATTAAACATGTTAATACTAATCTCTGAAAACTTAGAGGCTTTTCATATCTCATTGCCAACTTGCCTTTAGAACTTATATCAATGGGACTTCATGAAAGTTCTTTTTTTCTTAAGTTTATTTATTTTTAGAGAGAGAGAAAGAGAGAGAGAGTGAGAACATGTGCACATGCTCTAGCAGGGGAGGGGCAGAGAGAGAGGAGAGAGAGAATCCTGAGCAGGCTCTGCATTGTCAGCACAGAGCCCGATGTGGGGCTTGAACCCACAAACTGTGAGATCATGACCTGAGCTTAAGTGGGATGCTTAACTGACTAAGCCACCCAGGCGCCCTAAAAGTTCTTTTTTTAAATCCTTTTACAAACACCATGTTTTAACATTTTAGGATATCTTTGCCATTTTGATAGTTTAAGAATGGTAATTTGTTGGGGTACCTGGGTGACTCAAGTCAGTTGAGCGTCCAACTGTTGATTTCAGCTCAGGTCATGGTCCCAGGGTTGTGGGATTGAGCCTTGCATCTGGCTCCACGCGGAATGTGGAGCCTGCTTGAGATTCTCTCTCTCCCCCTGCCCTTCTACCCTGCTCACGTTCTCTCTTTCTCTCAAATAAAAAGGGTAATTTGTTTTGATTTGTTTCTTCAACTATCAAAGTGAGGTTGAACATTGGCTATTTGAATTTCTCTCTTTATGAATTAGTTTTTTTCATGGGCTTTCAGATAGTTAGACACTGTATTTTTAGGGTTCACATTACCTTATTCATTGGCTTTCTCTATCTAAATTTGCCCTCACTGGTTGTGATAGTTTTAGTGCTTTGTCTTTTTTATTTTTGAGAGCGAGCGAGTGAGCATGGGGGAAGGGCAGAGAGAGAGGGAGACACAGTATTGGAAGCAGGCTCCAGGCTCTGAGCTGTCAGCGCAGAGCCCGACACAGGGCTTGAAACTCATGAACCATGAGATCACCACCTGAGCTGAAGTTGGATGCTTAACTGACTGAGCCACCCAGGTACCCCCTTTTTTTTTTTTTTTTTTCTTTTAAAGTAGATTTCATCTAGTAATGGTGGGGCTGAAGTTACCAGGTAAAAATTCTCATTTACCTTCATGCTTCTTTCCTTCTCATTTTCTAACATGTTTTAAAATTATTTTCAGCTTTATGATCATAAAATTACAGATTTATGCTGAAGGTGTATTTTTACTACTATAACTTTCCAAAGGAGTTTATCAATGCAGAATTTCCACTTTACTGAAACTGTATATTTCAGATAAGTTTTTAAATGGAAAAATGACTTGCCTACCAAAAAATACATGAATATAAGTGCAAGCTTGATGTGTAATGACCACTCACATTGAGTGCTAGAACATATCCAGGCCCAGAGAGGCTCCGCTCATGATCTCTCACAGTCATGGTTACCCTCCCCTCCAAATGTAAACACTATCCTGACCGTCCAATACTGTAGGTTAGTTTTGATGGTTTTAGATATTTGATATAAATGGGACTCATAATGTGTATTACTTTGTATCTTTTGTGATCTGTACATTTCCTAATATCATGGCACTTGGGGGATTTTTCTTGTTGTATTGTTATTGATTTCTAGCTTAATTTTACTATGATCAGAGAATATACTTTGTGATTTTAAACCTTTGAAATTGATGAGACTTTTTATCAGCTGCAAGTTTTCATAAATGTTCCATGTGCATTTGACTGTAACTCAGATTCAGTAGTTCCTGTGTGCAGTTGATTAGGACAAAGGTTTAGTTATTTTTCTCAAATATTTTATAACCTACTGATTTGTTTTTCCACTTTTCCTATTAGTTATTAAGATTGATTAAAACCTCCTGTGATTTTGTACTTACCTGGTTTTTGTTTTCATTCTGCTAGTCCTGCTTTATATATGTAGAGGGTTATGTTTAAGTGCATATAGATTTAGGGTTATTTTATATTCTTACTAGATTGAGCCTTTTATGAAATAACCTTCTGTTCTCCATATTTTTTTGCCTTAAAGTTTACTTTGATGTTACTATAGCTGCAATAGCTTTTTTGTGGTTGGTAATTATTTTGAGTAATGGCACATAATTTTCGATTCTTTTGCTTTCAAGCCTTTTTGTTTATATATAGGGTGTATCTCTTGTAAGCAACATATGGTTTTGTGGTTTTTAAAATTAACCATTGTATTATTTAATGGGATTATATTTTCAGTTGGGTTGGATTATTTTTAATCTGTGATTAGTTTAGATACTCTTGTATTTGGGTATAAATCTAACATATTCTTTATGTCTTTTTATATTTTTTCACACATTTCTTCCTTTCTTAAATGGATTAATTATTTCTTTTTACCTTCTGTTATAGCTTGTTTTTTTTTTTTTTAAAGATTCAGTTCTTTAATTTTTAAAAAATTTTTTTAATTTATTAATTTTTTTTTTTTAATTTTTTTTTTTTCAACATTTTTAATTTTTATTTTTGGGACAGAGAGAGACAGAGCATGAACGGGGGAGGGGCAGAGAGAGAGGAAGACACAGAATCGGAAACAGGCTCCAGGCTCCGAGCCATCAGCCCAGAGCCTGACGCGGGGCTCGAACTCACGGACCGCGAGATCGTGACCTGGCTGAAGTCGGACGCTTAACCGACTGCGCCACCCAGGCGCCCGAAAAATTTTTTTTTTTTTAAATGTTTATTTATTTTTGAAGGAGAGAGAGACAGAGTGCAAGCAGGGGAGGGGCAGAGAAGGAGGGAGACACAGAATCCAAAGCAGGCTCCAGGCTCTAAGCTGTCAGCACAGAGCCAGCGGATGTGGGGCTCAAACACACAAACCGTGAGATCATGACCTGAGCCGAAGTTGGACACTTAACCGACTGGGCCATCCAGGTGCCCCTGTTATGGCTTGTTTTGTATGCATTATTTTAGGGGTATTTGGGTGGCTCAGTTAGTTGAGCGTCTGACTTTGGCTCAGGTCATGATCTCACGGTTCGTGGTTTTGAGCCCCTCATTGGGCTCTGCGCTGACAGCTTGGAGCCTGGAGCCTGCTTCAGATCCTGTATCTCCCTCTCTCTCTGCCCCTCCCCTGCTCATGCTCTGTCTCCCTTTCTCAAAAATAAACAAACATTAAAAACAAGTGTATACATTATTTTAGTGTATATTTTACAGATTACAAAATACATCCTTGACTTTAATTAAATTCTAATAAGAGTACTAAAGTACTAAATAAAGAAGTATACTTTTAGTGCTTCCCAGATAACGCAAGGACCCTAGAGCCTTTACGCTCTCTATACTCTTCATTGCTACTGAAATCATAATTGAAATTACAATTAAGTTGTGGTACTTAAATAAAAAACAACCATCTCTGTACTATCTATCCTCTAGCCTTTCTGCTGGTTTCTTTAATTTTATAAATATTTGAAGCCTCATAGGACCTTCATTTAGATTTATAATGGATATTTAACCTTTCTGTTGCTTTTCATTTCTTTTTGTATTTCTGTGATCCATTTGTGGTAATATTCCTTCTGTGTGGAAAAACTCCCTTCAGTATTTCTTTAGTATAGGTTTCTCTTTTTGTTTGAAATACCTTTATTTCACCTTTTTGAAGGATGTTTTTGCTTGTTACACAATTCTAGCGTGGCAGTTATTTTCTTAGAGCAATCTAGAAATGTTATTGTAGGGGTGCCTGGCTGGCTCAGTTGGTGGAGCATGCGACTCTTCGTCTCAGGGTCATGAGTTTTAGCCCCACGTGGCACAGATAGCTTACATTAAAAAAAAAAGTCCTTGTATTTTAGCTTCCATTATTTCTGTTAGAAACTCATTAGCAACTCATTGTTGCTCCTTGGATGGAGTAGTATATTCTTCCTACTACTTTAAAAATTTTTATTATGTTTTTTTACGATTTTTCCAGGCACGGCTCTTTGTATTTATCTTGCTTAGTATTCCTAGCACTTCTGAAATCTTTGGATTTAGATTCCTTTTATTGTCAGTTTGGGCAAAGTCTTGGTTATTATTTCTTCAGGTGTTGCTTCTACCCATTCATTTTTTCCTCTTATTCTGGGGCTTGTGTGTTAGATCTTTTCACTCTCTTCCATTTGTTTTTTGTATTCTTTAAAAAGAGTATTTTCTATTCTTTTCTCTTGGGGTGTTTTATTATCATTATTATCTTTTGATGTTCTTCAGGTCTTTCTTGTTTGTTATTAAATCCATTTCAGGGGGCACCTGGGTGGCTCAGTTGGTTAAGAGTCCAACTCTTGGTTTTGGCTCAGGTCATGATCTCACAGTTCGTGGGTTTGAGCCCCACACTGGGCTCTGTGCTGTCCACACAGAGTCTGCTTGGGATTCCTCTCTCTCTCTCTCTCTCTCTCTCTCTCTCTCTCTCTCTCTCTCCCTCCCTCCCTCCCTCCCTCCCTCCCTCTCTCTCCCTCCCTCCCTCTCTCTCCCTCTGCCCCTCCCTTGCTTTCTCTGTCTCTCTCTCAAAAATAAATAAACGAACTTAAAAAAATCCATTTCAGTTCTTTTGTCTTTCAGCTTGAGAATTTTCATTTGATTTTTTAAAGAAGATTTCTAGTTGCCTGCCACAGTCCCTATATTAAGCATATTTATGTTAAAGTCTATGTCTGAAAACTCAAATATCTGGTTCTTTTATGGGTCTTCTTCTATTGTCTGGTCTTTCTGTTGGCTTTTGTTCCTTTAGTCTTTTTTTCTTGCATGCCTGTTAATTTTGGTTGACAAATATCGTTGGAAACTGTCAAGATAATTTTATGCTCAGGTGATGCTGTCTTCCCTTAGAGAGCATTTACTTTTGCTTCTAGTTAGGTAAGCAGGGTAGCAGCAGATTATCTTAAATCCAGTTTGTGATAGAGCTGATTTGAATGTGGGCTTTACTTCTTCCATTGGCTGGTCTCTTTGCACTCCTTATGGGATACTCCTTCAGAAGTCTCCTCTGTAAGTTTGAGGTATTCGTTCTCTATTGGGCTCTGAATTTGTGTTTTTCCCACCAGTCCTATGGTATTACCAGAAGCTCTGTTTAGCCTCTCAGCCTCTTCCACTTATGAGTGAATCTGCAGTTGTCACTAGTTTAATTTTTTCTGCATCTTGTCGCTCAGTGGTATTTATAGGTGTTTGCATTAAGATCACCGATTATAAAACGTGACATACCATTTACTTGAAGGATGATGTATTTACCAAAGGGAGTAATGTTTGGTCTTTGTCATCATTTATGAAATTTGTTGTTTAGGTCTTCTTATGATCCTGTTTTTAATTTACCTGATCTTCCATAGACTGATGAAGAATTACTCTATTTCAGGACAATTATATTTGTCATTTTATTCTTATATTTGCAACATGTTTCACCTTCATCATTTTTGAAGCTCTTTAAAAAAAAAAAGCACGTGGATGTTAATACCACCATTACTGAGTAGCCATTTGTCAATAAGGTACCGTCTTGTTCACACTGAATAGTTCTTACCACTCACTGTAGTCTGATGCTAACATTGCCATCTTTTTTTGTTCAGAATTTAATAATGCGTACTTCCCTCTCCCACCCTCACTTCTAGCTTCAGTTTTTCCTTGTTATTTTAGATTGTAATTCTTGTTAGCAGTATGTTGTTAGAAGTCGTTTTACTTCAGTCTGGAGCTCTTTGCCTGTAATAGTGAACTTTAGACATTTTCTACTTGTCAGGATTTGTGCACTTCGGACTCATGTGTTTGGTGGCTGAGTGTTGTGCTTTCTTGATTGGATGCTTCCTTGGTACCTCTCTTCTGTTTGGCATTTTTGTGAGTGGTGTGTGCACTGTTGATATTTGTTAATGATTTGAGTTTAAAAATTCCTTTAAAAAATACATTTATAATTCACAGATTTTCTTATGCTGTATCTGCTTATAGCCAGCCCAATTGGTGATGTCCTTTTCTGGTCAACCTTTGTAACTGACAGGGTGTTTAGTCACATAGAACACGCTTCTCAGTGCTTTCTTTCACCAACTGTTGTTTGTATTACACTAATGAAAATGAGAAGGCACCAAAGAACAAAGAAAAATAATGTAGAATGTTCTGCTTTCCACAAAGGAAACAAAATATGGTGTTTTTTTTTTTTTTTAAATTTTTTTTTTTAACGTTTTATTTATTTTTGAGACAGGGAGAGACAGAGCATGAACAGGGGAGGGGCAGAGAGAGAGGGAGACACAGAATCTGAAACAGGCTCCAGGTTCTGAGCAGTAAGCACAGAGCCCGACGCGGGGCTCGAACTCATGGACAGTGAGATCGTGACCTGAGCCGAAGTCGGACGCCTAACCGCTTAACCGACTGAGCCACCCAGGCGCCCCCCCTTTTTTTTTTTTTTTTTTTAATTAGATAATTCCAACGACATCATGTTTTCTGATCCTGGTGTTGGAGGGGAGGCATCTGAAGCTAGCCTTGCTGTTGTCGTTATCGTCGAGGATATCTGTACATTTCTGCTTGAAATCTTGTGGGATTCTTTTTCTCTTCTGTGCTGTTGGATTTTGCTTACTAGTTTGTCTGGTGTATAGTAAATCTTCAGTCTTCCAGACTTGCTTTTGGTTTTCCAACTTTCACAAAGATCTTTTTTTCCTTTTATTTTCTGTATAGTTCTGGTTCATGTGCTTTGTCTTGTTCTTTGGGAACTTTGTTGTTTGCTCATTTATTGGTTCAGAATATGTCTATTGAGGGCCTGCCCAGGGCAGAGCACCATTCTCAGTGGTGGAGTTTCATTGGTGAGCAGAAAAGAGGGGCTCTTCGTCAACCTCGTGTCCTCCTGGGGCCTCAGGGCAGCACGCAGGAAGAGGTGACAGCTAGCTGAAACAGGTGGTAGGGAAGGAAGGCTGCATAGTGAGGACCCCCCCCCCCCCCCCCCACTGGTACTGGGGTAGAGTTGGGGGACTGCCCCTGAAGAGGTGATATTTTCCTTGAGATGTGAAGACTGGTTAGTGGTAAATCAGCCGAAGGAAGTGTGTGCAGGTGTGTGTGCCTGTAGGCACGCTAGAATGGGGCAGGTCAGGGGCCCAGTGCATGCAAAGGCCTCGTGATGGAGGACACGGCACAGCCTGTGTGAAGAAGCAGAAGAAGGGCTGTGTGGCTGCTGAGGCCTGAGGGGGAGAGAGAGACCAGGGGGAGGGCTCCAGGCTTCATCCTTCACCAGGTAATACCATTGAATCGTTCCGTTTGGTGAATTTCCCAGACTTGCAGTGTGAGAATGTTATACTCTGGTTGCAATGTGGAGGGTGACCTGGAGGAGGAAGGGAGAGGGCAGAGGGTATGTAGGAGGCGGTGGGAGACCACCTGCTGCTGGTTCTGAGTGGAGGGGGACGGAGGGCGGTCACTGGACAGGTGGTGCCGTCGGCACAACCCTGTGGAGGCGGATGAAGGTGTCAGGTTTTGTCCAGGAGGGTTCTGTATCTCCGTGTCTGTCGAGTTCTCCTGCATTATTTAAATTTGTTGACTTTCCCAGATTCTATTTAGGAAAGTTTTAATTTTGTTTCCTATTGCCTTTCCTTATGATTTTTACCCCATCCAGCATAGCTTTCATGTTCTTTTTACCTTGTTTTTGTCTCCAGGCCAATTCTCATTTGATAGAGAGGTTTTTTTGGTTTTTTTTTTTTTTTTTTTTTTTTAATTTTTTTTTTTTTTCAACGTTTTTTTTATTTATTTTTGGGACAGAGAGAGACAGAGCATGAACGGGGGAGGGGCAGAGAGAGAGGGAGACACAGAATCGGAAACAGGCTCCAGGCTCCGAGCCATCAGCCCAGAGCCTGACGCGGGGCTCGAACTCACAGACTGCGAGATCGTGACCTGGCTGAAGTCGGACGCTTAACCGACTGCGCCACCCAGGCGCCCCCTTGGTTTTTTTTTTAAATTAATTTCTTTATTTTGAGAGAAAGCACAAGTTGGGGAGGAGGGAGAGGGAGAGCGAGAGAATCTTAAGCAGGCTCCACGCTTAGCGCGGAGCCCGATGTGGGGCTCAATTTCACGACCCGGAGATCATGACATGAGCTAAAATCAAGACGCTTAACTGACTGAGCCACCCGGGCACCCAGATAGAGATTCTAAAAATTCTTTCTGTTTAATGTCATTTTCTGCTTCGGGAAAGATTTTCCATTTTCTCTTGGGCTTCCAAATGTTTTCATTGATTTGGATTTCCCCCTTGCCTGATCTCTTTATCTTTGAGTTTTCGGTGGTGATTTTGTCTTCCAGTCCCACACTGGCTTCTTTTATGACTTTCCCGGAGCGGCATAGAGCTGTAGAGTGTGCGAGGAGGAGCAGGGCCATCAGAGTTTAGTGCTCTTACTTATTTTGCCAAGTCAGTGTTTTCATCATTTAAAGCTTTGTCCTATTTTAATAAAGATTCGATGAAATGTCATCACCTCCTTTAATGTTACTTGAAGTGTCAAAATGCAGCAAAAACAAGTCCAAGTAGTGGGGCGTGGCGCAGCTCCATTCCCCCTGCCCGCCCCCCGTCCCCGACCCTGAGAGCCCCTCCTCTGAGTCCATTTGGGTCTGCTTGTCACAGGGCTGTAGCATCTCCTGCGTGAGAGCAAGGGTTTAGTTTTGCTCACTGCTGTACCTGAGAGCCCCCACACAGTACTGCTTGAAGGGTGACTTGATTGCCACTGACTCCAGGATGACTTGGGCCCCGCCCCGTTCCTCTGGCTGATCTCACCAGCAGAACGCTTCCAGTGCGCACTCCGGGCGGCAGGGCAGGTCTGCCCTCACGTGGTGTGTGGTCCCGTGGGCGCAGCGGGCCGGGGAGGAACCAGCTCGGGGCTGCGGTGGGGGGCAGGTGTCAGGGGCGAGAGTCTTGGAGGCCTGAGGCTGAGAGGGAGCCCTGGCCAGCAATGCGAGTGTCCGGGGGTGGAAGTGGTTCCCGCCAGAGAGGGCAGAGCGTGTGAGGGCGGCGAGATGGGCAGAGGTCAGAGGTGAAGTGCTTTCCACGCCGTGCGGAGTTTGGACTTTTTTGTCATGGGTACTGGGAAGCCGTTAAGGTTTTGAAAGCCGGGGTTGGTGACTGTTTTTGTTACAAGTCTGGCTGCTGCCGAAGACGAGGTCTTGCAGGAAGAGGAGGTCAGCATGGATGTCAGAGGTCGGACGGGTGGCCTTGCTGTGGCCCAGTGGGACGTGTGGAAGCCTCGATGGAGCTACTGTGGAGAGGAGGGGCCGGATGGAGAGCAGGGTTGCAGGCGCTTTGGCTAGGCACTTCTCGTTGGTACCATGCTGTTCCTTGTCTTGCATGACTTGGGAATTCAGTAGGGTGGTGAGGAAAAATGGGATTTTGAGCAGTTGGTAATTGCTGCTTTCCCAGAAAGCAGCTCTGCACGAGGCCCCACGGTACATGTGTGCAGGGCCAGACTCAGGTGGCTGTGGATGCCCTCCCTTTACTAGGGGTGCATCACTGACCCCTCCAGTTCTGGAAATTTCACCTCAGAGGCTGACTTCATGGTTGCTGGTGTCAGAGGCTCTGTCCCTTTTGAGGGAGGTAGAATGAGCTGAGGTGAATTTAGTGAAGGTTTTCTAAGCTAAGTAGGACCGAGGGACTCGTCATTGGAGGGTGACACAGATGCTGCTGATGGACAGCGGGAAGCAGGTTGAGGGCTGACTGCAGGCGGGTGCAGGCCGAGTACTGGCCCGTGTCCCTTGGATGGCAGGGAACCCAGGGCCCACGGGGATTGTGAGGCATTTGCACCCGCATTGCCTGGGAGAGGACGGTGGCTCTCTGGAAGTTCATTCCGCACTCTGGAGCCCTTTACCTCTGTCGGGGAGGTCATCTGCTGTCCCAGCATCACGAGCTTGAGGCCTGACCCCCCGCCTCGAACCTCTTGGGCTGTGGTGCTGGTGTTGGACGATACCTTGGCCCTGGGACCAGCAGCCAGCTCTGGTCTTGTCCAGGTGCACGTCCCGTTCCCCAGGCTGGTGGGTGGGGGTGCCCACGGCACCCTCCCTCGGTGGGGCTCTGGGTCCCCCCCAACAGCCAGAGGGCGGGGACGGAAGCTGCCGTCAGCAGGGACCGAGAAAGCCAGCGCTGTGGGGGAACAGGAGCCCAAGGAAAGGACGGTGCTTTATAAGTTACGCAGCTTGTGTGTTAGGGACTCAGGCTGTAACAGGTTTGGATACCCTTTACTTCATTTTTGGGGAAAATGATGTGCTATGTGGTGTTCCGTGTTCTGGTTTTCCCAGAGGAATCAGGGACTCTGTCTTTGAATGTCTGGGATCTGTATTTCCTCAAGTGTAGGAACCTAGACAGTAGAACTAGGTTATATTCTTTTTTTCACTGCTGAAAGTACCCAGCGTGGGACCTTGTGCAGAAGCAGCAGGGCTCAGACACAAGGACTGGGAAGCCAGGTCATGAATCTCAGCTCACTAGCTGAGTGGCCCTGGGTAAGTCACTGAACAACTCTGAGCCTCAGCTTCCTCATCTGAGAAATGGGATAATAATAGCACATACTTACGGGGTCGCTGTGAGGATTGAATGAGCTGATAAAATGTACACATGACTTAAGTGTTGGCTGTTGTTAACATTATGATTATAGGCACTCGCTGCCTATCTGTTCAGTGGGTAGTTGAAAGCGGTATGATACCCTTTGGTACTTAACTAGACCTTTTTCTTTTAGTTTGAGTCACTTACATTTCTTAAGTGAAATGTTTCATACTTTCTCTGTTTGCTGAATAATAGCTTCTAATTAAAATCACGGTGGATTATTCTAGACTTCACTGGACCTAAAAGCAGTCGGGCTGTTTTACTCTTATCCCTGGGGTCCTGGCAGCAACCGCACTTGAGTTGGACCTTGAAGAGGAAAGACAAGTTTGACTGGAATATGCCTGAAATATAAAACCATTAAAAAGAGTCACATTCTGCCCATTTCTAAAAGCAGTGTAAATCATCAAGGGCCACCTCAGTTCTTACCTCCTCCAGTCCATGGGACGTGGCGCTCCCCAGCTGTCCCAGCCTCTCGCCTCGCCACGGACCTGCTCCAGCTGACCTGCTTTTTGTAGGGAACCGGTACCCTGTGCACAGGTCACCCTGGTCTTGGTGGGGCTCCTCAGTATGGGGGCCCTTTGCTGAAGTTCCCTCTACAGACCTGTCCATTCCTCAAAGGAAGGGTGACAACTGTCTCTTCTGGGAGGTCTTCCTGTTCATGCCATGGTCAGAAGGTAACATGTTGCCACCTTCTGCTTACTCAGGGCAGCAGTTCCCAAACTTGGGTGTGCCTGAGCACCCTTTGGGAAAAAAATATTGGCACCATCCCCAGAGGTTCTGATGCCGATTTGTAAGGGGGTGACTTTTCGGTGCTTTCCATGATTTTGCAGTGCAGCCACGTTTGGGACTCACACTCTTGTGATGCCAGATGCGCACAGGCTCCTTAGTAATCTGTGCACTAGGTCACACTTTCTTAGGTCTTGACTTGAGGCCAGGGCTTCTCTTTGAAGCTCGCTGTTCCCCGTGCAGGATGCACATGGGCTCTGTGCCGGCGAGCGTGAGCTAGGAAGGAGGCTTTGTTGCTTCTTTCTCTTCAGAGAGGAGATTGAATGGTTCGTTCATCGCAGTGGACTATGCTGTGGGTTGCTGTTACCCTCTTACAAATGCCCTTCGTACCGGGCCAAGAGCTTGCTGGGAGCTGTGCGTCTTTGGATTCTGATGAGCAGCCATGGGTTGGGCCCGGCTCCTTTTTCTGTGTGTGTGTGTGAGTGTGAGTGTGTGTGTGTGTGTGTGTGTGTGTGTGCGCACGCTCATGTATGTATGTCCATGTGTGTGTCTGTGTGTCTCTGGGTGGTGTCCATTTGTGTGTGTGTGTGTGTGTGTGTGTGTGTGTGTGTGAAAACTTCTTATCTACCCCTGGAGAGCCCAGCAACAATTTGACAACACTACGGCTGTACCTTGGCATTCTGATTTCTGAAAACAAACAGAAACCAATTGGAAAAGATGCAGGTTTTGGACAGACTTGTTTTTCCTTCTTTCAAGCATCCAGCGTGGAGGTACTCTCTCTGCCCAGTGCCTGAGGGCAGACGGACATGGATAAACATGTCCCCTGCACTCAGGGACTTCTCACAGCCTGTTAGACGTGAAAAGAAGTGATTATAGTGTCCCGTGACAGGTGTAACAGCAGAAGGGGCAGAACACAGCGCGAGCGTGGGGCAGATCTCTGTGGGCCCGGGGGCTGGACTGGCCACTGAGAAGGGGCGAGTGAGTGGGCTGGGGGGCGGGCCCCAGGAGCGTCCCGGGACTGGAGCCCGTGCAGGCAGCTTACCCCCTTATTGTGCAGAGTGCTTACATCACAATAATGGTTCTAGAGGAGATTTAAAGTGAGGGGAGGAAAGGTCACGGTTCAGCAGCTCTTCTCTTTCTCCGAGTCCCTTCAGGCTTATGCCGGGGGGCGTATGCTGCTTTTCCCATGTTATACGCAGAGCAGTATGTGTGTAACTTTACATTTTCATCGTAAGCCCTTCCACATCATGGGTCTATAACGATCACTTGTGTAGGTGGAGACATTTCACCTGTAGATGTGGCAAAGTTGAGCATTTAAATTCTATTTCCTCACTCTGTAGCACTGGGGGCTCAGAATGTGTTCAGGTGTTCGTGCAGATGCTATGGCTAGAACAAGCATCGTAGGCCGCAGGAGGGACGTTTGGGAAAATGAGTGTGGCCTCCCTCGCAGAGCAGCCCCTGTGCTGAGCCCCCTGCCCGAGAGAGGGCGCAGTTCTCCTTGAGAGGGCAGCCTTCGCTCTGTCTTGTGTCCTTTTTGTTGCCTGATCTATCTGATTCGGGCTTGGTTCTGGTTTACAGCTTCCTCGGCTTCTGTCTACCTCATTTCAGATGGATCCTGGTTGGGGCTGCACTGTGTCCTGATTCCCCAGAATCTCTGGTGAGCGTGTCACGTGCCTGTGATAAAGGAAGAGAGGCGAGGCTGGGTTGATGATGAGGAAGCGGGCAGATCAGGGGACCTGGGCGGAAGCGACGAGCTGAGCTGGCTGAGGAAGAAGCGAGAGCAGAAGGGTGGGCTGGAGCAGGGCAGAGGATGAGTGAGCGCACGCTGGCATGAGGGGCAGGGGTGTGAGAGGGAGCGGAGGGGGCACGGGCAGAGGGCTGGAAGCGAGACGCCAGTGCCTGTTGGCGTCATGTGAGAACAGAGTAAAGGGAAGGAGAAGGCCCTACTAAATAAATTTAAATTTATTTTTAAATTTCAGGAAAATGGATTGGCCAGATAATGGGGATGGACAATAAAGAGGGTTTTCAGTATGAACTGGATGAGAATTAGGTGTAGGATATTCGTGCTTAGAGGGCCACTTCTGCATCATGCCATATATAATACTGCATGCATAAAAGGGAGTTTATATTGAATTCCCAGTATTTAATGTTTAGAAAATCATAGAGATGTGTTTGTTAGAAAAGGATTTGGCTGCACTGTTAGTGTCCTGGGGCTGCCAGGACAGACTAGAACGACAGAGATTTATTCTGTCACCCTTCTAGAGGTCAGAAATCCAACATGGAGGTGTGGCGGGACTGTGCCTCCTCCCGAGGCCTAGGGGAGACTCCACGCCAGCCCCTCCCAGCCCCTGGCTCTCCTGGGCTTGTGGCCACATCCCTCCAGTCTCTGCCTGTCTCCACATGGCTGTCCCCTGCTTCCTGATTCCTCTCTCGTCGGTTTTCAGAACACTTGTCACTGATTTAGGGCCCGGTCAGATAACCTAGGATGATTTCATCTCTGGATCCTTAATTACATTTGCAAAGATCCTTATTCTAAATAAGCTGATGTTCACAGGTTCCAGGGGATAGAATGTGCACATATCATTTTGGAGGCCATCATTCATCCTTCTTCATCTGCTTATAAGAAAAAATGCCAAAATAAGAATGATGTGAACATGTAAAGTTTTATTCCATGCGAAAGAAGGCAGTCCTTGGTCAGTATGGCAGTTCCACAGAGTCATCTGGGTCCTTCCAGAATTTGGTTCTCCTAGCTCAAGATCAGTGCCAGAGTGCCAGTCCCCCTTTATCTCTCTCTCTCTCTCTCTCTCTCTCTCTCTCTCTCTTTTAAAGTTTATTTATTTTGAGAGAGAGAGAGAGAGAGAACGAGCGGAGGAGGGGCAAAGAGGGGGGGTGTTCAGAGAATCCCAAGTGGGCTCCCTGCCGACAGCCCGCTGTGGGGCTAGAGCCCACGACCTGTGAGGTCACGACCTGTGAGATCACGACCTGAGCAGAACTCAGATGCCTGACTGAGTTACCCAGGCACCCCTCGTATCTCCTTTCGAGAGAGAAGAGAGAGGGAAGAGAGAAGAAAGTGTGTTGCCTGGTAGCAGCTTTTAACTTACGTTCAGATTCCTGCAAGGGGTCTGTGGACATGACTATATTTTATTAAGATTGGTTTCCATCGCAGTCCTAAGTGTTTCAATTTTTGTATTGAGACACGTTCTGAGAAGGGGTCCATAGGCTTCACCAGACTGTCGCAAGGGGTCCGTGGCACAAAAAAGATGCGCCATATTTGAGTGTAATTTCCTATAAATTGGGAATTGTATTCTCATGTGGGATATACGTGTTTAGAGGACTGCTTCTGCAGAATGCCATATTGAAATCTCACGTGGCTTCCCCAAAGTATCGTGGTGCGCCTCTGCCCGGTCGTGTTTCCACACCGCACGGCTTGCTGGTATGGGGATTGATCCAGCAGGCTTTGCTCCTAGTGTCATCCTAATGGTTGCCCTGAAATGACCGTGTGAGGATAACCGCGCCCTGCAAAGAGAGGAGTAATTTGTCATGTCTGTATTTGCGACTTCCTTTTCCCCAAGTAATATTGTTGAGTAGGCCCTACGCACGATGTGGGGCTTGAACTCATGACCCTGAGGTCAAGACTCACATGTGCTACTGACTGAGCCAGCCAGGTACCCTGTTATTGTTGAAATATTTAATGGTATGCAGAGGTTTTATGAAGTCTGTTATAAAGGTGGTGGTCTTCTTTGTTAGCTGTGTGACTCCATTTTCTCATCTGTGAAATGGGGATAGCCTCTCCTAGGTCACTGGGTTGGCAGAAAAGTGTCCTCTGAGGGTTTCCCGATTTCTATCTCCACTGGCACTCATCAGTGATAGTAAGAAGGTAATAGGGTTCAACTTGCACACTTGGCAGTTTTTCCGATACACAGGAATTTTAGATGGAGTCCAGAGAGTGTTAAAAAATAGCATCTGCTGCTGAAGAGTAGGTATTGGGAGAGTTATTATCCTTAGAATTATCAAGCAGTAACTACTAAAAACAGGAGAAATGAAAGGTTCCTGTTTTTAGTAGTTATTGCCTAATAACTTCAAGTAAGAAAGAAGCTATGCAATGATTTTAAGTAATATTTTTAGTGGTTTTAAATCTCGTCTGTTAGGCATTCATGTTTGTTGAATGAATGACCGTTCCCTAGTAGAACTGCACAGGGTGGAACCCTGGACCTGACTTTCTCAGCTGTTTCCAGTCGACGTCAGCCTGTGGGGTGATCAGGGCTGCTCCTTTGCCGAGGAGCCATGACCTTTATCCAGATTTCAACATCAGTTTTCCTTCTCAGCTTGTTTGGAGTTCGGATATTTCCTGGGCAAAACCCCTACGCCAGTCACTTTGGCTTGGAGAGAGGAAAAGCTATATATATAGTTGGCAAATTTCCTTCATGGAAAAACTCTTCCCAATTTCTGTGACTGCAGGCCTGGAGCTGGGGTGGGGCAGGTCGTTCTCGTGGGTTGAGGGTGTCCCATGTGTCCTCTTAAGCTAGAAGACGTGCCAGATGGGAAGCCCCACGTATTTAGGACAGCAGCGCCTGCCACCTGGGCTCCCTGCCACGAGCAAGCCCACCCTGGTTCCTGCTCAAGCACAGGGCTCCAGGAGAGCTGACCTCACGTCCTGGCTGTGCCAGCTGTCGGCTGTGGGAGCTGCGCTTCTCAACACCTGTCGCTTTGTCCTCCCATTGTCATAGTACTCACGTATGCTGGTGGGGCAAGTGCCCGGCACATAGTAGGTGCTTAGCGAATTAAAGGCTGTGATTGTTAAAACACCCTTTGGGCGGTGGAATGGGACCGAGTGAGCAGCTGCAGGAGGAAGTGAATCCAGCAAATCCTCTGCTTCATAAGCCACTCTGTGTTCTCAGAGTCAAGAAGCAGGAAGAAGCAGGCGTTGGGCCAAATTGGTAGCGTGTGTTTGCTAAGTGTGGGGTTTTGCTGTAGGCAGCGCCTGCCTCTGGAGCCTCAGAGCCAGGTGCTCCACGGCAGGGGTTCAGACTCAGGTCTTACAGTTGTTCCAAGCAGGCAGAGGGAGGGGACACTGTTTCCTGACAACCTTGTGGTGAGTGCTGGGGCCAGTGGTGGTCTCTTAGGTGTATTTAGAGGTGGGGGTGAAGGAGGACTCTCACTGGTTTGGGCCGTGTGGTGTTGTCCAGGAGGGGTTGCGTTTGTGAAATGTAAGCCATTTTCAGAGAGAGAGAGAGAGAGAGAGAGAGAGTGTGTGTGTGTGTGTGTGAGAGAGAGAGAGAGAGAGAGAGAGAGAGAGAGAGAGTTGTTGATGCTTCTAATTGTTCTTATTTACAAGTGATAGAGGAAACAACCAGAATGGACAGTTGAGAGACTGTAGTTTGACTCTAGTACATTTAGTTTTTCGGGAAGACAAACACTGGAGAAGGTATGTGGATGTGCGTGAGTTTTTTCTTAGGGTGTCTAGGAAAGTAATAATTTCAGTCATCCTTTACCCAGTATTCTTTGGTACATGTGCCAGGAATATGATTGAGTCAAGTCCTGTTGTTTTTTTTTTTTTTCCCTTGAAAGTTAGGAAAATGGAATCATTCTGTAGGATATTATATTTTTTCTTAGAAAAACCCCTACTTTTCTGTCCCAGGATAACCTGGTATTTCAGGGCAGGTAGAGTAGTGAATAGGATCCTTTTATTTCCTTGAAACGACTTGTTATCAAATTAAGATAATTCCCTGCTCTGTGGTGGGGAGGCTTTGGTTTATTGACTCAATAATCCCTCCCTCTCCACAGCTGAAGCACCTGCTTTGAAATGTAAACTCAAGAATGAAACACATGATCCCCAACCCCCACCCCCAACCCCCGGCTTTTCTTTTTTTTAGTCAGGAGGAGGACTGTAGGAACTGCTGTCCCAGTTCTCTGCAGGATGTTCAGCTAAACCTCGAGACTTCAGTCCAGTGTTGAGGTGTTCTCAGAAGTCTGGGAGCACCCCCTGCACAGGGCTGTTCACTGGCTGTCCCTTCTGTACTATTTATATTTACATTTACATTTACATTTACATTTACATTTATGTTTAATTTAGTTTTTAAGTAGGCTCTATGCCCAACCTGGAACTCATGACCCTGAGATCCAGAGTCCTGTGCTCTGCTGACTCAGCCAGCCAGGTGTCCCCTGCTGGACTTGCATTGGAAAAACTGGTTCATGGGGTGCCTGGGTGGCTCAGTCAGTTGAGTGACCCACTTCGGCTTAGGTCATGATTTTGTGGTTTCATGAGTTCCAGCCCCGTATCAGGCTCTGCGCTAAAAGCACGGAGCCTGCTTGGGATTCTCTGTCTGTCTGTCTGTCTGTCTCTCTTCTCTCTCTCTCACTCCCTCTCTCTCTCTCTCCCTCCCCCCTCTGTCTCTGTTCCTTCCTTGCTTGTGCTGTCTCTCTCTCTTTCTCAAAATATACTTAAAACAACAACAGCAACAACCTGGTCGTGTCAGGTGCCCTCTCCACCGTTGCCTGATGGTCCCTGGCTGCCAAAGTCCAGAGATTGTAGATCAGAGTAATTAACACATTTGGGGAGTAGTTAGGAGTGGGTTGGGCCCCACCCCGTCCTTGATGGGGCCGGAGGGACACTGACCTTGAGGCGGGAGCCTTGGCATCTGTCCTGCGCGACACTGAAGACCAGCACCATTTCTGTGACTGCTTTCCCGCTGGCCGTTGCCAGCTCTGGCTGTCTTCTGAGGAGTGAACGTTGCGGTTTGCTTTATGTAACAAGTATCTAATCACACCGAGGGATAGATTGGGTATTTGTTGTTCCCAAAGCCGTAAGCGCTGTTTTGTGCAGGGCACTGCCAGCTCACACACCCTGTTGTAGATGAGATAACACCCGTTAATTATTTTTAGCACTCACTTTGACTTGCACAAATTTCCTGGCTTGGATGATAAAACTATATGGTCACCCCAGTCATTCGGAGAAAGGTTCACCCTGTCCTTTAAAGACTATTCCGGTGCATTAGATGTACTTTTTATAACTTAGTTGAGGTGTCGTTGCGGTACAAGGAGCTGCGCTATTTAAAGTGTAAGGCTTGTTGGGTGTTCACACCCCCGGCCCCACCCCTGTTGAAACGGTCACCAGTCAGGGCAGCAAACATTTCCATCCCCTGAACGGTTCCATCCCCCTGAAGGTTTCCTGGGGATCCATCCTTTGTCTACACCCCTCCGCAGGCAGACATGGGTCTGTTTTCTGTCTTTAAGATTATTTTGTGTTTTTTAAAGAAGTCTATATAAATTGAATAATCCCATGTAAATTGAATTGAATAATAATTCACATAAATTGAAAGTATGTCCCCCTTTTTATGGCATCTTTGGCTCAGTATAATCATTTTGAAATTTTCCACATCGGGTATAACCACAGTTTGTTCTTTTCCCACAATTTGTTGATCCGTGTACGTGTTAGTGGGCATTTGAGCAGTTTCTAGTTCTGAACTATTGCACGTAAATCTGCCATGAACATTTGTATACAAGTCTTTGTGTGGACATGTTTTCTTTTACCTTGGCAGATACCTAGTAGAATTGCCGGGTATTTAGTATACAATAGGTGTACGTTTAACTTTTCAAGGAACCGCTCAACTGTTTTCCAAAGTGCTTGGGCTTTGCGATTCTCGCCAGCAGTGCATGTGAGTTCCAGCTTCTCCACATCCTCACCAGCACTTGTCTTTTATCTTACATGTCCTGATAGACGGGTAGCGGTGTGCTATCCTACTGTGCTTTTAATTTCCATTTCCCTGATGACAGATAACGCCCGCGTCTTTTCACGTGCCTGTTGACATTTCGTCATTTTTTGTGAAGTATATGGTAGAATCATTTGTCCATTTTTGTATCGAATCGGTTGTCTTATTGTTGAGTTGTGTGACATGTGTTATGAATGTTGTTCCCAATCTGTGGCTTGCCTTTTTTTTTTTTTTTTTTTAATGGCATCTTTAGAAGAATAGAGTCATTCTTTTTGGTGAAATCGAATTTATCAGTTTTTTTCTTCATGGTTCATGCTTCTTGTTTTTCTATCCAAGAGACCTTTTTCTACCTCAGCACTGCAAAGGTTTTTTGCTAAAAGTTAGGATTATGATTGATGTACAGTTAATTCTGTGTGTAGTCTGAGGAAAGAGTTGATACCCATTGTTTTCCTTACGGATGTTCAGTTTTTCCAGCAGCATTGTTGAAGAGACTTTCCTTTTCTCATTGAATCACCTTGCTACCTTTGTCACAAGTTAGTTGACCATCTATTTGTGAATCTGGTTCCCAACTTTTTCTCCTGGTCCATTGATCTATACATCTAACCTTACCCCAGTACCATACTTGGTTGATTATCATAGCCTCGTGGTAAGTATTGAAATCAGACAGGGCAAGTCCTCTAACCCTTTTTCTTTCTTAAAATTGCTTTGGTTATTTCTCGGTCCTTTCCATTTTCATGTAAATTTTAAGAGTAACTAGTCCATTTCTACAAAATAAGTTTGCTGGAATCTTTTTTTTCCTCAGGCTCTTATTTTTAAGTAATCTCTTCACCCACCGTGGGGCTGGATTTCACAATCCTGACATAGAATCGCGTGCTTCACCCACTCAGCCGGCCAGGCACCCCCCTGCTGGACTGTTGATTGAAATTGCATTGAATCTATAAATCAGTTGGGGGAGAATTGATATCTTAACATTGAATTTTTCCATGAACGTGATATATAATTTATTTAGATCTTCTTTTAATTTCTTTCATCAAAGTTTTGTGGTTTTCAGGGTAGATGTCTTTCATGTCTTTTGTTAGATTTATGCCTGTGTAGTTTGATTTTTGTTCCTATTAAATGAAATTTAAAAATATGTTTCGTTGTTTGCTGCAAAAGAATACAATGGATTTTGTGACCTTGGAAAACAACTTATTAACTCTGGTAGTTCTTTTGTAGATTCCCCAGAAATTTCTATATAAACAGCTATATCTGCAAATAGGGACAGCTGTACTTCTTTCTTACCCAAATGCCTTATATTTTTCTTGCCTCATTGCAAAAGCTAGGACTGCTTGGACAATGTTGAATAGAAGTAGTGAAAACAGGAATTTTTTCATTTCTTCTAATCTTAATAGGAAACAATTCAGCTTTTTACTTTTGAGTGTGATGTTAGCTGTAGGCTTTTGTTGGCACCTTTTTTAAAAAAGTTTTTAAAATTTATTTTGAGAGCTAGAGAAAGAGTACGTGAGTGGGGAAGAGGCAGAGAGCAAGGGAGAGAGAATTCCAAGCAGGCCCCGCAGTGTCAGCATGGATCCCAGTGTAGGGCTCAAACCCACGAACCGTGAGATCATGACCTGAGCCGAAACCAAGAGCTGGATGCTCAACTGACTGAGACATCCAGGTGCCCTTTTGTTGGTACCCTTTATCAGTTTGAGGATTTTCTTACTTGCTGAGAATTTTTATTATGAATGGGTACTGAATTTTGTCAAATGCTTTTCTGCATCTATTGAAGTGATGATGGTTTTTTTCCCCCCCTTAATTTTGTTAAAAGGGCAAATTAAATTGATATTCAAATGTTAAACCAACCTTGTATTCCTGAAACAAACCTTATTTCCTCATGATGTATTATTGTTTTTATTTATTGTTAAATTTAATTTGCTTTTATTTTGTTAAGGATTTTTGCATCTATATCCGTGAAAGATATTGGTTTGGAATTTTCTTTCCTTTTATCTTTGCCAGGTTTTGGTACATGGGTTAAGCTGACTTTATAAAACATAAACTAGCATCATAATATAAGGGGGCGATATCACTGTCCCCCCCCCCCCCCCATTTTTGATGGAATTTGGTGTTCCTTCTTTCTTAAAGTTTTGCTAGAATTTACCAGTGCTACTGGGTATGGGGTTTTCTTTTGGGGAACGTTTTTGATAATACCTTTTGACATTTTTTATTATGAATTAAAATTTTTATTGGATGTAGGCTATTTAGAGTTTCTGTTTTTTATGTCAACATTAACATTATACGCACCCTTTCTTTCCCACTCTTGATTTCTGTTTGTTGGAGGGAGAGTTGTAAACTTTGTGAGAAAAGGGATGTCCTGGGGCTTGTTGACTCTCTCTTTATTCCAGCACCCAGAACCATATGCCTGGCACAAAGTAGGCATTCTGTAAATATCTGTTGGGTTAACTGGTTTGTTGTTCCTGTGTCTCTGCCACTTGGCATCTCTGGGAAGCTTTCCTGTCTTCTCCGTCCACATGGGCCTGTGTCATAGCTGTGCCATGACAAAGGAAGGTGGCTCCTGAGTCAGGCCAGCTGGCCTCAGCCAACCCACATGCCATGCCCTCCCACGGTGGCTTGTTCAAATAACTTGGTGATGCGTCCCACAGCCCTGGTAGACAGACCTCTGAGTCAGGACTTGCCGAGGGGGGGGGGGAAATATTTTCAACTTTTTTTCTGTTTTGGTTTTTTAAAATGTTAAATCCTGTGGTTAGAATTACTCTTTTCAGTTTTGAAATATACTTGAAATACCAGAGGACTACAGGAAGCTTGGTCAGAGGAAAGGGATAAATTGTTTAAAGTTAGGAAGGGGGGTTATACGTGGGGCGAGATTATCCCAAAAGGCGGTTGACGTAGTGTGTGATTTACCTGCCTGACTGGAAACGTGGTCTGAGATGTCCTTCCCTGGATTGCTTACAGATGCCAGCTCCGGACTGAGTATATTAATCACTCAGGGTTAGAGAGGACAGGGATCACTCAGGGGGTTAGACAGGACAGGGTGATTTGGACTGGGCATCTCTGTGAGGACGTGACCCTGTTCAGGTCCGGTGCCCCCCTCTCTCCTTTGCATCTCGGGGGCTGGGTCTGTGTGCACCTCCAGCAGCTGCAGAGGTTGGGTGAGGGAGCTGAGAGCAACAGCTGTGCCCCTCCTGGTCCCGTGTCCTTCCCGGGGCCCTGCTGGCTCGCACTGCTCCCCTGGACCACGTGGGGCGGAGCAAGCGCTCTGTCCCTCAAGCATCCCTCAAGGGCCATACTGTGCCCTGGATGTGACTGGTTGGCCAACTGTCTTCTGGCCCTCACTCCGCCTCCTACAAGCATGTGGCCTTGGGGAGTCATCTGTCCTCTCCGGGTACCTGCGTCCCAGCGCGTAAAACGGGGTTAGGACAGATGGTCGCCCAGTCATAGGCATGTGCGTGAGTCTGTGACCTCAGCTTCCGGCGGAACCACAGCGGGGCCACTCGACAGCTGTGAGCTGTGAAGAGCAAGGGCTCACATCCAGCCGTCTTTGTCTCCTCCTCCTCCAGCTTCGCATCACGACCATCAGATTTGAAGCCTTCACTTTGTAGTGTCAGTAACATGTCTGAAGCCATGTTCCTCGGTTAGTCCTGGAGGAGAGGAGGTGGGTTGCCTGGGAGCAGACCGTGAGGGCCGTGGTAAGGGGTGGACAGGACCCACACCTCCGATCCTGCTCCTGCTGGCCTCTGGCTTTGCTGGGAGCAAGACTTGAGCGCGTCCCCATGCATGTCGCCCTGTGGCCTCAGTGTGGGGTGTGGGCCTCTCACAGACAGCGTGGCTCCCAGACTGAATCGCAGGAAGATGGGGGAGCGTGGGACTCCTCCATGCGCAGCGTGAACCACCTGGAAATGTTCCCCATGAGGTGGGGACAGAATGGGTTAGGGGAGTTGTGCTCAAGGACACGTCACGGTGGTATGTTCCACGTCCACGAGGGTTTTCACCCTAAATTGCGTAGCGAGTGACCCTTCGTGTAGATGGGGAGGTTTTGATTCTGTGAGTATTCATCGAGCACGTACTACCTGCCAGGCACCCAGAGAGTCCTCTGGGGACAGAATGGAGACCCTTCCTTTGTGGAGCCAGAGGCAGGGAGAGGGACAAGGTGCAAATTCCATTTTTTTGTGGCACATTGCGTTTAACACCCCCACACCACATTCTCTTTATGCTCTTCCTCACATACACGTGACGAATGGTTTATACGTCCAAGGCTAGTGGCAAACTTCTGTAGAGGGCTTTGTGGGCTGTAGGGTCTCTCTGGCCATATGTAGCAGTTGGAGACAATATGTAAATAAACAAGAATGGCTTTGTTCCAGCGAAACTTACTTTACTAATTTAATTAATTTAATTTAATTAATTTAATTTAATTTTATTTTATTTTACTAATTCTTTTTCCCCCCTTTTTTCAAATTTATTTTTTAAAAAATTTACATTCAGTTAGTTTTCATGTAGTGTAACAGTGATTTCAGGAGTAGATTCCTTAATGCCCCTTACCCATTTAGCCCATCCTTCCTCCCACACCCCCTCTGGTAACCCTCAGTTTGTTCTCCATATTTAAGAGTGTCTTGGGTTTTGTCCCCCTCCCTGTTTTTATATTATTTTTGCTTCCCTTCCCTTGTGTTCATCTGTTTTGTCTCTTAAAGTCCTCCTGTGAATGAAGCCATATATTTGTCTTTCTCTGACTAATTTCGCTTAGCATAATACCCTCTAGTTCCATCCATGTAGCTGCCAATGGCAAGATTTCATTCTTTTTGATTGCCGAGTAATACTTCATTGTGTATATATACTGCGTCTTCTTTATCCATTCATCCATTGATGGATATTTGGGCTCTTTCCATACTTTGGCTATTGTTGATAGTGCTGCTATAAACATGGGGGTGCACGTGTCCCTTCGAAACAGCATATCTGTATCCCTTGGGTAGATACCTAGTAATGCAGTTGCTGGGTCATAGGGTAGTTCTACTTTTAATTTTTTGAGGAACCTCCATACTATTTTCCAGAGTGGCTGCACCAGCTTGCATTCCCACCAGCAGTGCAAAAGAGATGCCCTTTCTCCACGTCCTCGCCGACATCTGTCGTTGCCTGAGTTAATGTTAGCCATTCTGACTTGTGTGAGGTGGTATCTCATTCTGGTTTTGATTTGTATTTCCCTGATGATGAGTGATGTTGAGCGTGTTTTCACGTGTTGGTTGGCCACCTGGATGTCTTCTTTGGAGAAGTGTCTATTCTGTCTTTTGTCCATTTCTTCACTGCATTATTTGTTTTTTGGGTGTTGAGTTTGATAAGTTCTTTATAGTTTTGGATACTAACCCTTTATCTGATATGCCGTTTGCAAATATCTTCTCCCATTCTGTCGGTTGCCTTTTAGTTTTGCTGATTGTTTCCTTCGCTGTGCAGAAGCTTTTTGTTTTGATGAGGTCCCAATAGTTCATTTTTGCTTTTGTTTCTGTTGCCTCCAGAGATATGTTGAGTAAGAAGTTGCTGTGGCTAAGATCAAAGAGGTCTTTGCCTGCTTTCTCCTCCAGGATTTTGATGGTTTCCTGTCTTACATTTAGGTCTTTCATCCATTTTGAGTTTAGTTTTGTGTCTGGTGTAAGAAAGTGGTCCAGGTTCATTCTTCTGCACGTCGCTGTTCAGTTTTCCCAGCACCACTTGCTGAAGAGACTGTCTTTATTCCATTGGATATTCTTTCCTGCTTTGTCAAAGATTAGTTGGCCATACATTTGTGGGTCCATTTCTGGGTTCTCTATTCTGTTCCATTGATCTGAGTGTCTGTTTTGTGCCACAGTAAAACTTTATTTAAAGAACAGGTGCCGGGCTGTGGTTTGCCAGGCCCTGACTTATGTCCTCAGATGTGATTTGCAGTGTTATTACTTCAACTTTACTGTGACTCTGTTAAATCAGGCTCCATTGCTGCTGCTGCCCATTTGAGTTGAGAGTTCTAATTAACGAAGAAATCAAGTTCTTGACCTGGAGGAGAAAGAAGACTCCCATTTCTTTTCTTTCTTCTTCTTCTTTTTTAAAATGTGTATTAATTTATTTTGAGAGAGTGAGAGTGCAAGCTGGGGAGAGGCAGAGAGAGGAGGGGCGGGGAGAGAGAATCCCAAACAGCCTCCATGCTCAACGAGATTACGACCTGAGTTGAAATCAAGAGTTAAACGCTTAACTGACTAAGCCACCCAGGTGCCCCAAGAAGACTGTTTTTGTGCCTTGGTTTTCTCTGTGCAATGTTGAGGTTGGTGCCTCAAGATTAGGTTTGGGATGTTGAGTAGGAAACACGGGTAACAGTGGTTTCAGTTAGGTTTGTTTCTCTCTCCTTGAAAAGGCCAGGGGCCAGCAGTCTGGGGCTGGTGTGGAGCCCCACGATCGGCAGAGACCCAGCTTCTTCTCTGCGGGTCTCCTTGTGGGGGCCAGATGCCTGCTGCCGGAGCCATAGGGAGGAGGTGGGCCAGGGTTGGGGTGGCCCTCACTGTTCCATCTTTTCAAAGAGCTTTCCTGGGAGCTCCCGCAGTGCTGTCCATGAGCTGCGAGGGCAGTGGGAAATGTGCTGGAGCCAGGCTGAGCTGGCGGCTACCAGGAACAGGATCAGTCTGGAAGGTAGAATGGGAAAATGCTAATTGTGTACATAGGCTGGTAGTTTCTTTGCCCCAGATGTTGAGTTTGTTGGTTTAAAAAAAAAAAAAAAATAGTATTTTATTTTATTTTATTTTAATTTTTATTTTTTAAAAGTTTTTATTTTAGAGAGAGTGCAAGCGAGGGAGAGGGGCAGAAGGAGAGAATCTTAAGCAGACTCCATGCTCAGTGCAGAGCCCCTGATGTGGAGGTTGATTCCATGACCCTGGGATCATGACCTGAGCCAAAATCAAGAGTCAGATGTTCAACCAACTGAGCCACTCAGGTGCCCCAGGAGTAGTTACATTATAAAACACTTTATACTGTAGAAAATGTGGAAAATAAAGAAATCCAGCAGAAAAAGAGAAAAATCGCTCATCTCACCACCTGAGATGTCAGCTTCCAGTTTTCCATGCTGTGTGTGTCTGGCCCCTTTCAATCTTTTATTGTTTTGTTTAGTTTTCCACAGTCATGTAATGCAAATATGCCCTTTCCTAAGTTCTTTACAAACCTTGTTTTCCCCCTTGTGTGGTGTTTGTCTGTTTGCTGGCTGCATAGAATGTTGCCTGGTAAGCTAGTCCCTGGTTTATTTAACCCCTGGAAATAGTGGACGTGCGAACATCCTTGAGGTGAGCCGCTCAGCAGAGGCGTGCTCGAGACTTTGTCCTGAGGGCGGACACCTAGCAGGTCAGCAGATGTGTGGGTTCTTTGCTCTGGGAGGTCTCAACTGCCGGATCAACTTGACCTTCCGAGATCAGAAAAGTGGGTGGCAAAAAAAAAAAATAAATAAATAAAAAAGAAAAGAAAAGTGGGTGGCTGACCTTGGGCTGTAGAGGTTGCTTGTGTCCCTTCTCTTCCTCTCCTGATACTTGGTAACTGTGATGTTGCTGTAGATGCACTTGGGTGTTTCAGACCTGGCATCAAGAATCCCAGAGAAAAACAGTAAATTGTGACAGCGTGGGAGCGGCCACGTTTAAGACTTTCTGAAGCGTTCCCATTAGGCTCCTGCCATCCCCATGGCCCTTCAAGACCCACTGCCAGGCTCCTTTCATTTAGATCCCATTATCACCAGGATAGTAATGACCATGGTGCTTGAGCTAATGACTTGGGACTTGGAGCTAGTTTTTCCCTCTCTGCAGTAGCCAAGAGGGAAACGCAGGTACAGCCCTTTCTGCTGCCGAACGTTTCTCTCACAAGCACACCATCCCAGCAGCTGAAGGGACATCGCTGGCTGCAGGGTGTCCAGCCCAGGAGGAGCTCAGCCCTGGCCTTGAGGTCTTGGGGCTCTGCCTTGGAATTGTTGATTGTGTCTTCGGTCTTTATGCATTGCCAGTCTGTAACCCAGCCACAGACTCCCACCCATCAAGCTCCTTCACTTTTTTAGAAGGTAAAGGTCTGTATTCACTGTAGCATTTCCTTACGTGCTTTAAAAACGTGAACTTTTGGGGCGCCCGGGTGGCTCAGTCCGACTTTGGCTCAGGTCATGATTTCACGGTTTGTGAGTTGGAGTCCTGCGTTGGGCTCTGTGCTAACAACAGCTCAGAGCCTGGAGCCTGCTTCAGATTCTGTCTCCTTCTCTTTCTGCCCCTTACCCGCTTGTGCTCTGTCTCTCCCTGTCTCTCAAAAATAAATAAATGTAGAATTTTTTTTTTTTTAAACGTGAACTTTCATTGCTGTTGTTTCTAATGCCTTGGTTACAAATTGCATGGGTTTTGGTGTCTGCCCCAGCTCATCCTTTCCCATGAGACTTCTTATTTTCATTCTGAATTGGGAGGTTTTGCAACTCAAATATTGCATTATATTATAGCAAGACAACTATAATGTTTTACTCCTGCTCAGATTGGTGTGTTACTCACTTTTATAATGTAAACAAACACTCAAAAGTCTTCTCCTAGATATAGACGCCATTATAGAGGCCTGTGGTTCTCGAACGTGGGAGGGGAGGGGACCAGGAAGATTTGCCCACAGAGGACATTTGGCAGTTGGAGACACCTCGGGTTGACACGTGGTGGTGGAGGTGGGGTATCTCACGCTACTGGCGTGTCCGGGAATGCCGCTCAACATCCTGCAGCGTTGTAGGGGACGTTAAAGAATTGTTTGGCCAAAAATGTCAGTGGTGCAAGGTTGAAAAACTCTGATGTAGACAAATAGTTCTTTCGTTTTTTAACAGTTTATTTATTTTTTAAATTTACATCCAAGCTAGCATCTAGTGCAACAATGATTTCAGGAGTAGATTCCTTAAACCCCTTACCCATTTAGCCCATGCCCCCTCCCACAACCCCTCCAGCAACCTTCTGTTTGTTTTCCATATTTAAGAGTCTCTTCTGTTTTGTCCCCCTCCCTGTTTTTATATTGTTTTTGCTTCCCTTCCCTTATGTTCATCTGTTTTGTCTCTTAAAGTCCTCATGTGAGTGAAGTCATATATTTGTCTTTCTCTAATTTCACTTAGCATACTACCCTCTGGTTCCATCCACATGGTTGCAAATGGCAAGATTTCATTCTTCTTGATTGCTGAATAATACTCCATTGTGTATATATACCACACCTTCTTTATCCATTCATCCATCCATGGACATTTGGGTTCCTTCCATACTTTGGCTATTGTTGATAGTGCTGCTATAAATATGGGGGTGCATGTGCCCCTTCGAAACAGCACACCTGTATCCCTCGGATAAATACCTAGTAGTGCAATGGCTGGGTTGTAGGGTAGTTCTATTTTTAGTTTTTTGAGGAACCTCCATACTGTTTTCCAGATGGCTGCACCAGTTCAGACAAATAGTTCTTTAGGTGTTTTCCTACGAATATTAGTAAATAGTTTTATAAGCAGTACGATTAGTTACACATACTAATTTATACCTGTTTTTGAAATGTATTATATTATGAACATCTGTGTCCATGAATATTCACTTACGTTGTGCTTTTAAGCCTTGGCTGTATGGTATTCCCCTGTGTGATCATGGCATGAGTTTTTGGAGATTTAGGTTATCTGTAGTGTTTTGCTGCTGGAAGCACGCTAGGTTTTGTTTGTTTGTATTTTGCCTTCTGTGCCTCAGCTGCTTGTTTCCTGCCCACTGTCGGGGTCGGGGGAGGCAGTGTGGGCACCACCTGCACACCTGGGGTGCCCTTTGTTAGTGCCCCCTCCCTCCCCTGCCAGGGCCCACTGCCTCCAGCATCCTGCTCAGGGTGTCCTCCAGTCTGTAAAGTTTTCCACACTTGGAGCACATTTCAAAGCTTAATAAAGAAATAATCCCAAGTGTTTGTCATATTTCTGTTTTAGGTATAACTTTTACTTTTCGCTTCGTCTTGCTTTTTGTTCCTTTTTAAAAATGTACCGTCTGATGGATTACATGTGCTTTTGGCCTCTGGCCCAGTTGGCTTTGCTCCCTACCTGAGCATCCTGTGTTCCCTGGGACTGGTATCCTGAGACGGCTTGGGGGCTTGGGTGGGGCAGGGGGTGTTTGGCTTAGGCTGTGTGCTCTGGGCCCTTGGGCAGGTGGCATAGCTGTGGTTGGGGCCTCCTTTTGACCCCAAAGCTGTCCTGAGACTGGAGAGGAGTGCAGCTTTAGAGAGCAAGTGTCCTGTGAGCAGTTTGCTCTTGGGCTCCTCTCTGGGGGTCTGGCTCTGGGGGTCTGGCTCTGGTACCAGTTGGGTACCTGGGGGTCTGAACCTGCATCCTGGGGCTGCTTTCACCCAGGCACCTCCAGGAGCTTGTTTGCATGGTGCTATTTTTGTGTTGCGTGTGGCACTCTGTGAGGAAGTCCGTTGTCTACGCACATCCCAGCTGTTTTGAATAGTCCGGGTCTCAGGGGGCTTCAAGGTAGGGATTTGTGTGTGGCGAATCCAGAGTTTTGGGCAGCATCAGAACAGCAGGATGTGAGTAACAGGAAGTGACAGAAATTACCAAATGTGCCAGATACTTATTCTTGGCCACCTTTCCGAGTCCCGCAGGCTGGGGCGCTATATTTAGCACAGTATTTCCAGGTTCCTGATCCTGCCCGGACACTGTTCCTTTGCTCCTCTTTTGGTCAGTGGCTGAACTTTGAGGTGCCGATTTGTTACTCTGGTGCCTCTGGCCTACCATGGTGACCCACGGGGTCTTGTCCGTCCGTCAGTTTTAAAGCTCAAGTTTTGTTCTTGCTGGGCCACTTCAATTCCGACCCAGTTTTGAGCAGTTGGAAAATGTTCTCCAAGAGGGCAGGTAAGAGTCCCAGCTGTTGGGGGGCAGTAGGGCCAGGTGATGCTGTGTGGGAAGGCAGCTGAGAAGTAAGGGTTTAAAACGAAGTAAGAGGAAGGAATTGAAGATTGCTGTAAGCCTCCCTAGAGGGTTGATCTTTGTGTTGTATTTCTTAGAAGTGGAAGGCTGGGATTCTTGAAGCCATAGGCTTGGTGATGTGACTTCACCCACATGCTAGAAACCTCTTTGGTCTCCACCTGGTCAGCCAGAAAGCCTGCAGGTCGGGTAGACTTCTCTTTGATGAATTTCCGTTGTCTGAACGTTGTCCCGGGAGAGATTTCACCTCACCATCCCTGAGACAAGTAGTACGGAGCCTGGGAAATTGTCCGTCCAGGCGGAGTGCTCACTCCTCGTTTGAAGTGCCGTTGACTCCAGTGATTCTCTCCCAGTGCGGTTGGACCGCACTTCGGGCAGCTGCTGACCAGATGCCCACGTGGGCTGCTCGGTGTCCCCCGCGCCCAGCTGTCCGCTGTGACTGCCATCTCGCTGTACGGGCAGCTGGGGAGCCTTGTCCACTCTGACCCGTGCTGGCCGGGGGACAAACCAGCGTCTTCCTGCTGGAGGACAGCAGGTGATGGCCCCAGCTGCCAACGGCAGGAGCATCCTGCTGCGTTCCCCCTAGAATGAGCCCGAGTGACAGGCGCTGACGCCCATTTTGCAGGTTGAGAAGCTGAGGCTTAGGGACAGGTCATCTGCACCGGGGGCTCTGTGATATTTGTCTGTGGCTGTGTGGTACCGCCCTCTCTGCCGCGTGCCCGTACCCTCGCTCAGGCTTACTGAGCGGGCTTGTCCTCGAGCAGCAGGACGTGTATCTCCGTGTGCTTTGATAATCCTCGAAAAGGAAGTTTCTAGGGTTTGATATTAGCTTCCGGTGGCTGCCATCCTAAGGATTCACGGAAAGGGGCGTGTCGGAGAGGTGTTTTGTTGGTCTCTAAAAGCTTCCTTCTCAACAGTCCAACCGGTACCTTCCCCTTCCTCCCCCATAAACTATCGGCCTTCTTTTCACACACTGAGCCAGTTCTCTAGAATGCAGGAGTCTGTTCTAGGGTGAGAAGCTGGAGGGCAGATCAGGAATAATTGTGTCTGCCGCGGATGGCACAGCAGCCAGCGGAGGCAGCCGGGTGCGCAGTGCCCCAGGAGCGCCTGCAGGAGGGCATTACGTCGCTGCGTGATCGTGTGCGAGAACAGCACGGCGTGCTCAGGCGCGCTGACGGTTCTGCGTCAGGGGCAGAATCTGTCCGCAGGCATGCTTTCGGGCCGAGCCGTTCCCTTCTCCGAGGCTAGACCATACGCTAGAAGTACTTAAACTGTGTGCACCGTGCGTGTGTATTTTTATATATACACATACAATAAACGATAAGCTATAAATGTAAGACATACTGTGTAATCTCAAGCTCTGGCTTAGGGGTTTTAGCAGAGGTTTGTGCCAAAATGTTTAACCTTTAAAACATTATTAAATATTTCAGGCTTTCAAAAAGTGACACGGTGGACAACTGTGTATACCTCCCAGCCCGAGAACGAGAACGAAACTGTGCGGATAAATTTGAAGTCTTTTGTAGTCCGGATCCTACCTACCCATCCCCCTTGCCCTCCCTCCCCAGAGGTCACCCTGGTTCTGAGTTTGGTGTTTATTGTGTGCGTGCTTCTTTATCCTTTTTCTACTCCCATATGTAGGTATAAACAGCATGTAGTATTTGGCCGGGTTTACAGTTGTGAGTAAATTGCATCATGCTGTGTTGTATCTCCTGCAACGTGCCCTTTTTCCCCAGCGTTGCGTTTCCAAGATTTATCTGTGTGGACACGTTTGTCTTCAGTTAAGTGGCTCCAGGTTTAAAATGACTGATTCCTGATTCCTGGAATCAAGTCAGTTTCTGGGGAGTGGGGCACGAACCTCAGGACTTTGGACGGGTACGGCTGTCGTCTGAGGATCACGTGCTCAGTTGTGAGTGTGTGGCTTACGTAGTGGCCCCGCATGCAGAGCATCCCACACTCGACCTGTGTCTTCCCAGCTTTGGCCGTTACAAACAGCACTGCCATTCGTACACTTGCCTCCCCGGGTGCCCGGGCACGAGTCTCTAGAGTGTGGCTGTAAGGATCGAGCTGTCAGGTGTGAACATCTTCCGCTTGACGAGATATTGTCAGGTTGCTCTCTAAAACTTAATTTTTTTAAAACTCCCACCAGCAGTGGTAATTTATGAGCGGTCTCATTTCTTTCCTTAATGTAGCCAGGCTCACGGCAAGGCGAAGACCCCATGGATGTGGTAAGGCATTGGTCACGGTCAAGATTTTGACCGATAGACACCTCAACCTCAGCGTGTCTGAAATTGAGCCACAGACTGCTCCCCCCACTTCAAGGCCTGTTCACAGCCTCCTCCGTCCCAGGAGGGGAGCTGATCTTGCCAGCTATTCAAGGGGTGCTTGTTGGCTCCTCTTTGTCCTGTACCCTGTCCAGCGTGTCCGGAAACCCTGTTGCCTTCAGGACGCCAGAGTGCAGCCACTCCCCTTCCCTTCTCTCTGGATGGCAGTGCCACGCACCCTCCCCCAAAGGTCCTGACTTCTGCCCGGCCCTGTACATTTAGTTTTCAGTAAAGCTACCAGAATGCTGCTTTTTAAACCTAAGTCACATGTCAGTCTTCTCAGAAGCTCCACCATTTCCCATTTCACTTGGCGTGAAGGCCAAAGCTCTTGATGGTGCCTGCCTGACGCTCCATGGCCAGTTCCTTCTGCAAGTTCATGCCTGGCTCCTCTGCCCCTGTTCACTTTGCTCCAGCCACCAGCTGGACCACCTCTTCCCTTCCACGTCCTTCCAGTCTTTTCCAGTGAGGCCCGTGTTAACCCCGACCTCCTTTGGTCTTTTTTCGATAGATTTATCACCAGCCACTACTCCCCATGCTGTATAATCTACTATAGTATTTAGTATTCATTTCCTGTCTGCATTTGAATGTAAGCCCCATGAGAGCAGGGTCTTATCTGTTTCACCTGTCTGTTCAAGTGAAAGATTGCTTGAATTTATTTCTGAGAAGAAAGGAAGAACTTGGAGCCCAAACAGGAGGGTGGGGCGTGGGAGAGGAGGTTGAAGCTGGCTTGTGGGGGACTGTCAGCAGAAGGACATGTCTAAGTGGGAGCGGGGACCTCGAGGGTCCTGTCTGGTTGGCGGTGGGATCTGTGGGTCTGGAGCTGGGGGAGCGGCTTGTCTTGCAGGGTTTCTGGTTGCTCCCCAAGCGCACCTGCAGTTGGGGTGGGGGCGCTGGGGTCGCCCCGTCCAGGAAGTGCGGTGCTGTGTGTGGTTCTGACATCCTCCTTCCGTGGCTGCAGCGAGACACAGCTTCATTGATTTTTCAAGCACTGTCGTGTGTCGAAATGAGTCCTGCCATTTCCGGTGCTCTCTTTTGTGGAGGCTTGAGTTCCAGGCCACGTGTCACAGCCGGATAACCGTGAGCTCTGTGACCTCACATGTGCTTCCCTGCAGTCAGGTATACGGAGAGGACCTGCTTTGGATTTCTTAGAGAATGTGCACTGAAGGTGTGTCCACATATTTCCTCGGCAAGTCAGACGTTTCATGAGTATGCACTACCTACAAATGACTTTAACAAGATAAGATTACACTTTTAATTTATGCCGAGTGAGACCACAGATGCACTTGTCCTTAAAGAAATGCAACATTGTTCTGGAGTTACTCCCTGTTTTCCCAATTTAAACATATTAGATATTAGAAAATGTTGACTGCGGTTATTTTTAATTAAGCCTTTTATTTTGAGACCATTGTAGATTCACATGGAATTGAAAGCATACAGGGATCCTTTGTGTTCTCTACCCAGTTCCCCAGCGGTAACGTCTTGTGAAACTATAGTACAACATCACAAGCAGGATGTTGACATAGATACCGTCAAGAATGTTTCCATGTCCACAGGGATCCATCTGGTGCCCTTTGATAGCCACACCCACCCTCTTCGTTAACCTGGGGCAACCCCTGTCTGTTCTTCGTTTCGGCAATTTTGTTTTCTCAAAAATGATCTATACATGGGAGAATACGGTATGTAACCTTTTGGGATTGGCTTTTTTCCCACTCAGCATAACTCCCTGGAGTTCCCCCAGGTTGTCGTGTATTTGATAGTTGTTCCTTTTTATTACTGAGTAGTATTCCATGGAAAGGGTGTGTTGTGGTGTGTTTAATCATTTGCCACTAACGGGCGTCTGGGTTGTTTCCAGTTTTTGGTGATTGCAAATAAAGCTGCTGTGGACATTCATGGACACGTTTTTTGTGTTGAACACAAGTCTTCATTTTTTGGGGATAAATGCCCAGGAGTGGAATCGCTGGGTCGTATGGCAGCTGCACGTTTGGTTTTTTAAGAAATTGCTACACTGTTTTGCAGAGTGCCTGTACAATTTTACATGCCCACCACCAGTGTGAGCTGATTTCCCTACATCCTCTCAGGCATTTGGTGTTGTCGCGTTTTCTTATTTGAAGCCATTTCGTGGGTATCTAGTAATAGTGCATTGTGATCTTAATCAGCATTTCCTTCGTGGCTAATGAGGTGGGATACCTTTCTTTGTGCTTATTTGCTTCTGCAGATCTCCTGACAGCCCGGGCTGTGGCCTGCAGGGATGGACATTTCTACTTGGCCTTCTCTGGACACTACCTGGTGGGGTGCTGGAGTGCCTCGCTTTTGCCCCGTGCCGTGGGGGTGGGGGCCACAGTGTTTTCTGTGGTGTTTGACTGGAGTAACGTGGTCATTGGCAACTCTGCTGCTGTTGATTTCTGTCCTGTTTGCCCGTTCCTGGTCCCACACCTAGGGAGAAGCAGGCTTTTGATAGGCTTTTCAACTCTTACTGGCTCATTGCTCTTTCTGGTTGCTGGCTTTCTCAGTCCCGCTCTAGGATGTCTGGGGTCAGCAGAGACCCCACAGAGCTCACCATGTGTCATTCCGAGGCCCTGGGCCCCTGTCTGCCTGCTTCTCTCCACCTTTCAGAGCCTTTTCATATTTTTTCAAATATCTAATGTCCAGGGTCTCAGTGGTGCTTAGCCAGAGGAGTAGGAAGAAGTATGTCTAAGGTTCTTCCTGGAAGCAGAAGTCTGCTTGTTACTTTTCTTATTCTTTGGACCCGCAGATTTGACACAGCGTGTCTGAGCGGCCCTCGGTGCAGGCTGCCTGTCTGCCCCGCCTGCACGTCGTGGCCTTTGGACCGTCTCAGGCCCAGGGCCTGGCGTTAATCAGCGTTCAGGTGGTTTGGTTTGGCCCGTGGTTCCAGCACGGCAGAGTCTGCAGGCTTTTGATCTTTTTGTCATTTAAGGTCACTTTTATGAACGAGAGGCACATCCAGATAAATCTGTGATTAGAAATTGCTGGACAGAACATGGCTGGTGAGTCAGGGACTGCCCTTGTCATCATCTTCCAGATCTCCTTTCTCCACCCTCTCATTTCAAGCTCTTGGGGAACCTGGTCAAAGAGGGGTGGGCGGGGCAGTGGGCAGATGACTCAGTGAGATGTCCCTGCCGTCCTTGCACCGGTGGCCCAGTCCGGTGCCCCTGCCAAAAAGGAAATGCGCTGTGCCAGACCCTGCTTGTTCTGAGAGCCCGGGAAGACTGTTGGTGAGTGCCAGCTCCTCCCCCACCCCAGGCCCTCCGTGCTGGCTTTATTCTATTGCAGTCTTGCCGGGAATCCAGGAGGGACACTGCCCTTGGGTAGAGGTCAGGAGCCAGTCTGCCTGGCGTCCCGGCCCCTGCTTCCTTAGCCGTGGGTCTCAGGGCTTCGGTCTCCTCTCTGGACACCTGCTTTATCAGGCTGTGGAGAAGACAAAGTGTGCAAACACCTGTAAATACGCAGCAGGTTTCCCGAGACTACCGAGTGCCCGGCGTTGGAGCCTGCCACTGGCATGTGACACCCTCTTCGTTGTCCCTGTCATAAGAGCTAGTGTGTGTGTACTTCAGGAGCCGCTTTCTTCCTTTGAGCATTACTTCTTTGTTCTCTGGCATGCCTCCCTTTTCACCTGTATTTCTCAAAGACCATTTGCCCATAGTTTAGGAACCTCCTTGGCTAACTCTCCCCCGGACACCGGGAGATAGTTTTGTCAGGCGGGGGCATCTCAGATTTGTTTGGAGCAGCTAGGTATTTCCGCATACCTCCTGGAAGACCATTTGTATGAAAGGATGGAAGCAAAAGTTCTCGTTTCAAGTGAAACTTCTAAGGCCCTATTTGAGAGTCTTTAGCATGTATTATAAACCTAAGGCTTTATTTTGTTTTTCATCATGGTAAGTCCACTCTTTTATCTCCATCGCCTACTTCCCCCATCCTTCTAGCCCCCCTCCCCTCTGGCAACCATCAGTTTATTCTCTATAGTTGGGAGAGAAGAGTCTTGTGTCTCTTTTTTCCTTTGCTCACTTGTTTTGTTTCCTTAATTCCACGTATTCCACCAAATCATATGGTATTTGCCTTTCTCTGACTGGCTTATTTTGCTTAGCATAACGTACTCTGCTTCCATCCCTGTTCTTGCCAACGGCAGGGTTAAGATTTTATTCTTTCCTGTGGCTGAGTGATATTCCATTGTATGTAAATACCACAGCTTCTTTATCCATTTCTATGTCAATGGAAACAGGGTGTTTCCATGTCTTTGCTATTGTAAATAAGGCTGCAGTAATCATGGGGTGCACGTATCCCTTCGAATTAGTGTTTTCTTATTCTTCCTTTGGGTAAATACCCAGTAGTGTGATTATTGGATCTTAGGGTAATTGTTTTTAACTTCTTGAGGAACCTCCATACTCTTTTCCACAATGGCTGCACCAGTTTACATGCCCACCATCATTGCAGGAGGGTTCCTTTTTCTCCACACCTTCGCCAACGTCTGTTGTTTCTTATAATGTTGATTTTAGCTATTCTGACAGATGTGAGGTGGTATCTCATTGTGATGTTGATTTGCATTTCCCTGATGATGAGTGATGTTGAGCATCTTTTCATGTTTCCAGATCTGTTGTCCGTCCGGATGTCTTCTTTGGAGGAATGACTGCTGTCTTCTGACCATTTTTAATTGGATTGTTTGGGGCTGGGTTTGGTGTTGTATCAGTTCCTTATATATTTTGGATATTAACCCATTATTGAATATGTCATTTGCAAATATCTCTTCCCATTCTGTAGGTTGGTTGTCTTTAGTTTTATTGATTGTTTCCTTTACTGTGCAGAAGCTTTTTATGTTGCTGTAGCTCTAATAGTTTATTTTTGCTTTTGTTTCCCTTGCCTCAGGAGGCAAATCAAGAAAAATGTTGCTCTGGCCGATGTCAGAGAAATTACTGCCTGTGCTGTCTTCAAGGATTTTTATGGATCTAATCCATTTTGAGTTTGTTTTTGTAGATGGTGAAAGGAAGTGGTCCAGTTCCATTCTTTTGCATGTAGCTGCCCAGTTTTCCCATCATTTGTTGAAGAGACTTTTCCCCATTGGATAGTCATTCCTTCTTTGTTGAAGATTAGTTGACCACATCACTGTGGATTTATTTCTGTGTTTTCTATTCTTTCCTATTGATCTATGAGTCTGTTTTTGTGCCAGTACCATACCGTTTTGATCATGGCAGCTTTATAATATGACTTGAAGTCTGGAATTGTGGTCTCTCCAGTTCTCTTTTTCTTTGTCAAGATTGCTTTGACTGTTTCAGGTCTTTCATGGTTCTATTCAGATTTTAGCATTAGTTTGTTCTAGTTCTGTTAAAAATGCTATTGGTATTTTGATAGGGATTGCATTAAATGTGTAGATTGCTTTGGGTAGTATAGATGTTTTAACAATATTCTTCCAACCCATAAGCGTGGAATGTCTTTCCATTTCTTTGTTGCATCTTGAATTTCTTTCATCATTGTTTTATAGTTTTCAGAGTACAGGTCTTTCAGCTTTTTGGTTAAGTTTATTCCTGGATAGGTTACTGTCTTTGATGCAATTGTAAATGGGATTATTTTCTTAGTATCACTGTCTGTTGCTTCATTATTAGTGTATAGAAATGCTACGGATTTCTGTATATTGATTTTGTATTCTGTGACTTTACTGAATTCATTTATCAGTTCTGGTAGTTTTTTTTTTTTGTAGAGTCTTTAGGGTTTTCTGTATATAGTATCATGTCATCTGCAAATAGAGTTTTACTTCCTTACTACTTTGGATGCCTTTTATTTCTTTTTGTTGTCTGATTGCTGTGGCTAGGGCTTCCAGTACTGTGTTGAATAAAAGTGGTGAGAGTGGATGTCCTTATCTTGTTCCTGATAAGGGGGAAAGCTCTCTGATTTTTTTCACCAATTGAGCATGGTGTTGGCTGTGGGTTTTTCATATATGGACTTTACTGTGTTGGGGTATGTTCCCTCAAGACCTGCTTTGCAGAGGGTTTTTTTTTTTTTTTTTATCATGAATGGATGTTGTGCTTTGTCAAATGCTTTTTCTACATCTATTGAAATGATTATATGGTTTTAAGAAAATGTTTATTTATTTATTTGGAAAGAGAGAGAGAGAGGATACGAATGAATATCCCAAGCAGGCTCTGCACTGTCAGCACAGAGTCTGACGTGGGGCTCGAGCTCATGAACCGTGAGATCGTGACCTGAGCCGAGATCAAGAGTCAGACGCTTAACTGACTGAGCCACCTAGGCGCCCCTGTTTTTTAATTTTTTTTTTAACTTTATATATGCATAATGAAATTATATGAATATTTATGTTCTTCTGTGCCTGGCTTCTTTCTTTCAGCATGTAAAGTACATTGTATTATTGGATTAGCAGCAGATGGTTCCTTGTTGTTGTTCTGTCATCGTCCCCTATATTAATACATTACAGTGCATTTACACACTCTACCAGTGCTGGGTGTTTGGGTTGTGTCCATTGTAGGCCTGTTAGCAGTAGTGATGCTATAAATGTTTTTGTGCCTTGAGGAGGAGGATACGTGTTTGTGTTTCCGATGGGCGCTTGGGTGGAATTGCCGAGCCACGGGGTGTACGAGAGTTCAGCTCTACTGTTTTAGAGAGTAGCTGTGCCCGACTGCCTCCCAACACTCACTTGTGTCCATCTTTTCAGCCCAGCCACTGGGAAAGGTGTTCCGTGCTGGGGTTTTAATGCCCGCTTCCCAGATGACTGACAAAGTTGAATGCATTTTCGTGTGCCTTGTTGGTCATTTGTGAAATAAGCGTTCGAGGCTTTTGTCCATTTTTCTGTTAGTTGGTCTCTTTTCTTATTGATTTTTAAATTCTTTCACCTTCAGGAGACTTTCGCTAAGTGACTAAGGACTCACACCTGTTTATTGCTTTCCTAGCCTGCCTCCGAGGAGTAGGAGAGACATGCTTCCACTCTTTCCTCTGTGACCTGTGTTCTCTTTCAGCCTCCCTCATCCTTCCAGCGTCAAGGTCTGCGTGTGCTTTCACTCTCCAGCTCGTGGGTTTGCGTGTTGTGGTCTGTCACCTTGCTCTGCGGTATTAACTCTGCCCTGTCCCTTGGTACCAAGCCTGCTCATTCCAGTCATGGGTCCTGGCTCACCGAATCTCTGTGGTGTCACTGATTGGTCCTATCAAGTTCATATATGACCCTGCTTTTAATTCGCATTTATCATTTCAGTTGATTGAGTTACGTGAGCCATTTCTTCGCTTGAAAAACACAGAGCATTTTTGGTCTGTAAAGTCTTATCCTTGGGGATGGTTTTACCTCTTTTTGCACCGTTCCTTGATTTTTAAGAGGGATGGTCTTGGCTACAGTCCAACAGAAGGACAGTTTTAATATTTGTAGGAACGTTTCTTCCCGCCTTCTTCCTGCCCTGCTGAGCTGGATGAGCAGCCGGGAGAGGTCTCATCCAGCACCTGCTTCTCTCCTGGGGCCTGTCCTGCCCACTCTGTCTCCAAAGTCAAGGGATTGAATTAAGAAGCCCCGTCCAAGACAGCTCTCATTAACAGTCACTCGTTTTCCTTTCTCCTGAAGAGGCCCTCCACCCTCACCTCTCTCGTGCATTGGTCCCAGGCTGCTCTTCAGGGAACAAAGAGGGACTGGCGGGAGCCTTTGCCGGGGCGTGTGATACTGCTAGCCGGTGTTCGGGAAGCTTCCCCCATGGCCGGAAGGCCGTTGAGGACCTTGCCAGGGGACCAGGGTGAGGAGGAGCCTTGTGAGGAGATTGACCAGTCTTGCGGGTGGCTAGGAAATAGGGACTCTGTCTCGAAGGTGACAGAATGTGCTGGGAGAGGAGCAGGAGAAGCGGAGAATCTTCTGTGACAAATCTCATGATCTGGGACGCGGGCTGTTGACACCTGAATGGTCTCAGGAGGGAGGTATCATGTGGTCCTATCAAACAGATAATGCCCCAAGATCAGGCCCTAGAGTCTGAAGCAACGCCGAGAGTGAGTGGCAGGTGAGTGCACGTGAGAACACGCTTCCACGCTCGGATGACCCTGGGGTGTGACACCGTCATTACGGCCCCAGTGTCCAGAGGGGCATGTGGAGGCCTGGCGAGGGGAGTCAGCTGCTTCAGTTACCCAGCTCGTCAGGGCTTCAGACCTGGAGGCGCGTCTTAAAAGCTGTGTGTTGGGCCCTATGGGAGTCCGTCCTGTGCATGCTGGTCCCATTCGATCCCATTTGATCCCATAACAACCCAGGCCAGGTAACTTTATCATCCCCCTTTTCCAGAATAGAAATGAAGACAGTCTGCCCATTTTTCCTGGCTGCTCAGTGGCTGGGTCGGGTTCAGATCTGAGTCTGTCTGAGGCTTCTTCAAACATGCACAAGTAGGAGTTTTTTTAAAAAGGCTGAAACCAGGTTCTTGGATATTCATCCGTCAGTGTTTACTCCCTGTAAACAGTCACACGGATTGAGGAAGTGAGGTCATCTGTCTTTTGTTTCATTAACTTAAACACAACAGTTTTGTCTATAACTTGCTGTCCAGTGGTGCCCAGTACTCACAAAGCTATTCCACAAAACCTCTCTCCTTTGGCACGTGGAAGATGGTTGACCCAAAGATTCGATGACATAGCTGAATTCTGGAATAATGTGGGTACTTCATCTTGTAAAGATTGTCACCGGACTAGCAGAAACAAAACCTGAAATAGAACGGACCTAAAAAATGGCATTGTTCTCTCCTGTAGCTGTCACGTTGTATAATTCTGCATAGAATCCCTGAGTTATAAAAAATATATTCTCTAACTGTATTTTACACCGATAAAAATGCTTAAATATTAAAACCCACCCAAGAATGAATGAAAAGAAATGTTTGCTGAGGTTTTATAGACGGTTACTGATGAAAATGCCACAAGCACCGACCCCAGGCCATTGGCAGTTGCCAGCACTCCCATGGCCTTCTGTGCAAAGCACCCGCCAGCCCCATTCACACTACCGCTTTGTCTTCAGGGCCTGTGTCAGTGTCTGAAATTGTTTTCTTGTTTCTCTGCCTTTCCCCAGTATAAGTTCTCTGTGAGTGGGAACCTTGCCTGTATAGTCTTAGAATCTCAGGTGTGGAGCAGACACTCGTCATGCACTTGCCCAGCAGACGCTGGGATGTGGGCTCTTCGTGGCACTGTCCAGGTGTAAAGGAGTGTGGCTGTCACCCTCACCCCCACCCTCAGGAGGGCACCCAGCTTCTCTGGTTCTGGCCTCCAGTCTCCCCTCGCCCTCCCCTAGCTTCCCTTCTTTCTACACCCAGTTTGGCCCCTGTGTGTAGTTATCCCTGTCACCTTGGTGACGTGAGAGAATGAACCATGCATTTGTGACCCAGCTCTCATTATCCCCTTCTGTGATTAAGCTTTACAGGTGGTTATAGAAATCACCAAAGAGATAATCTATAAAACACCATTTCTCAGTTTTCTGAGCCAGAAACATGATCATCTAATAATATAAATTAAAGCTAGAAGATGGGCAGAGATCCAGAAGTTAACATGTTTTATTGGTGCAGCCTTGGGGAAGCAGGTGTTTTCCTAACACTGCTGGTGGGAATGCAGACAGCACAAGCCCTGGGGAGGGATTTCAGCTGCAAAATTACAAATGCGCTTATTCTTTGTGAGGGCAGTTCTGCTTCTAGGAACTTCTCCCCCACATACACTGGGAAGCACATGAGGTCTGTGCAAAGGCCATTCATTGCGGCACTGTTTGAGATAGGAAAGGATTTTCAACAACAGAAGATTTCTATTAATAGAGGGGCGCCTGGGTGGCTCAGTTGGTTAAGTGTCCAACTTTGGCTCAGGTCGTGATCTCATGGCTTGTGAGTTCGAGCCCAGAGTCAGGCTCTGTGCTGACAGCTCGGAGCCTGGAGCCTGCTGCTTCCGATTCTGTGTTTCCTTTCTCTCTCTGCCCCTCCCCTGCTCACCCTCTGTCTCTCTCAAAAATAAAATAAACATTAAAAAAAAAAAAAAAAAAAAGATTTCTGTTAATAGAGACCTGGTTGAATGGACTCTCATGCTTCTGTCCAGCAAAGCTCCGTGCAGCCCTAAGAAAGAGTAAAGAGATGCTCCATGTTGCTAAGGAGAGGTGGGCAAGATAGATAATTAGATGAAAAAGCAGAGATGGAGAAAAGTGTGTATGATATACTCCTGTTTTAGAAGGGGAACATGAATATATGTATGTGTTTGCATGTGTCTTAAAAATGGAGGGATAAACCATACTCTTATTTACTTTTATAAAGCTGCATATGGGGAAGGGAGGGCCCCAGGGTGGAGGGGACAGAAGGAAAAGCTGGACTTCTGACTATACCTTGTTTTGTGGATTTGACTTTAGAACCATGCAGATATTTGACATCACTGTAAAACAGAAGTACATAAAAAGTTATTTTTCTAAAATTTTGGTATTCACTATCAAATTTTTTCCCCAAAGTATATATCCTATTTAGTTTCTATCATTGCTTGAGGAGAACTCTTTTCTCCCATACTTTTGCCAACACTGGATTACCGTCTTTCAGAACTTTGCCAGTCTGTTGGCAGACTGTTGGCTGTTTTCATTCGTGTTCCCCAATGACTAGAGCAGTTAAGCATCTTTTATTTGTTAGCCCTTTTGTACTTCTTCTCTGAAATGCAAGTTTATAACCTCTTTTTGTAAGAAAGACTCTTCTATTGGTTTGTAAAAACTCTTTATATGTTGTAGATACAGTTTACATTCGTTGATTATCACCACGTTCCTGACCTCATTTCCAGTTAAATTGTTGAGGCCCTTCAGTGTAGTAACTGGTTGTTTTTTCTCTTGTCACATATCACAAGGTTTTGTACAAGGACATCATGTATGGTGCATTTGAAGTACTCCATTCCTAGAGTAACTTGGACCAATTTCCCTAAACTCGTCACGTGCCGGACCTTAGCTCCAAAGTGAGCTCTTTGGAGTGATGGCAACTGTGTTTTCTTTTTTCTTTTTAAACGCTTCCTGTGGCTTATTACCATGTCTGAGTAGCAGGTGGTCGGTGAATGCCCACTTGCTTGATTTTTGGTGAATGTATACATTGAATTTGATTGTCTTTTTGGTTTGAGATTTTTCTTGATTTTTAATGACCCACGATAATCATTTTTATGTTGTGTTCAATTGAGAATCTGAACGAATCGGTCATTTTTCATAAAAATGTACACACACACACACACACACACACACATAACAGAAGGAGATGTGGGGAAGTTTTGCAGCGGTTAGCGTTTGTCCTTTGCTCTCGCTGTACCGCCTGGTTCTTGTTTCGTCCCACAGGTCATCACTCCATGTAGGAAGCTCATCTTATGTGCTGACCACAGGAAAGAGATGGAAGACTGGATTGCAGCGCTGAAGACTGTCCAGAACAGGGAGCACTTTGAGGTTCAGAAAGACAAATGTCCCTCCTTGGGGCCCGCCCCTGAATACTCTGCCTTCCCAGTATTTCCATGTGTGGACCGAGCAGCCTGGAACTCACTTTCTCGTGTGTTCCTTGTAAAATTTAGGCTTGCTGCTCGCCCTTTTGGCTGAGCCTGCCCTCCCCCCCTCCCCTCCCCTCCCCTCCCCTCCCCTCCCCTGGATACTTCATTGAGTCCCATTCACGAGTGTCAGAGGGACAGCTTACCTCTGCCGTCTTTATTTTGTTCTTGCAGCCTTCCCAGTACAGCATGGACCATTTCTCAGGGATGCACAACTGGTACGCGTGTTCCCATGCGCGGCCGACCTACTGCAACGTGTGTCGCGAGGCTCTGTCTGGGGTCACGTCGCACGGACTGTCCTGTGAAGGTGCGAATGGCGTGGTGTGCCGTGGGAAGCGTGGCCTGATGTTTGCCTTTATGAAGCCTTAGAAACCTTAGCATGGTCACCACAAATCAGTCCATATAAAGTGATTTCTGGGACTCTGTGCTTTCTTATTGTACCTACTGAGGAGTTTGATAAATGATCTTGGGTAGTAACGGACAAAGTGGAAAGAAGGGAAGTGGTAAGGAGACACGAAGAAGAAACATTAAAGGGACACAGGGAAAAGAGGTTAAAAGTCTCTGTCGGCCCTGAGGTGGTTATACCCGCCTTGGGTAAACCAGGTTGTGGATAAACGATGAAACCTGGTCTTCCAGATGCGGAGGGCGGGTTACAGCGGTCGTGCAGGAGCAGGGGGCAGGAGCGGGGGTGGTCGAGCTCTGGTCCGCGGACCAGTTCCCACCTGCCGCCTGTTTTTGTACCACCTGTGGGGTTAAGAACGGTTTGTACATGTTAAGTGGAAAAAATCAAAAGACGACAGTTTTGTGACATAAGGATCTTGTCACATTTAAATTTCGGTGTCTGTACATGGGGCATGGCCCGCGGTGGCCCTCGTGCTGCTGGGCGGGGTTGAGGAGTTGAGGAGTTGGGTCAGAGCCTGTCCTGGATGCCGGTCTCACTGTGATCAGACTGTGCACGCCCCGGCTGTTCAGTGTACAGCATGGGGAGCGCTCCGTGTTCGGTCCCAACGGTCCTGGAGGAGCAGGGCAGCCGCCTCCTCCAGCATGGGAAGCACCGTCGCGAGTGGGGCTTGAAGGTCCCGTGTCTGTTCTCTCACAGTGTGCAAATTTAAGGCCCACAAACGGTGTGCTGTGCGTGCAACCAACAACTGCAAGTGGACCACGCTGGCCTCCATCGGGAAGGACATCCTTGAGGATGAGGACGGGGTACGCATGGGGGCCCTGTGCCGGGCTGCCGACCCTGCGCAGACCTCCCCGCCTTGTGCTGGCACCGGCCAAAGGGAGCCCCGTCCCCAGGCCCGCGCTCGCTTCTCTGGCTCGCAGGCTTTCGTGCGTGTTGGGCGCCCGGCATGGTCCGGCGCGCCCCTGCTCCTGGCCGGCTCCTGCAGGAGACCCCTGCAGGCCCCGCCCCGCCCCCGCTTGTGTTGTGGACGAGGCCGCGGTTGAGTTTATTTGAGGACATTTTTGCCTGAGGGCTTCCTCGTCTGAGCGCCCACGTCTTTGCGGTTCGCAGATCGCCATGCCGCACCAGTGGCTGGAAGGGAACCTGCCCGTGAGCGCCAAGTGCACGGTGTGCGACAAGACGTGCGGCAGCGTGCTGCGCCTGCAGGACTGGCGCTGTCTCTGGTGCAAGGCCATGGTGAGCGCGTGCAGGCCCCGTGCCCGATCCCATACACGCGCGGATGGGGTCGGCAGCTCAGCCGGTCCTGGAGTGCCCACTCCCATGGTGGCAGGGACAGTCGCGGGGGATGCGGTGACCCTTGTCATGCGTGGGTTCTTGTTTCAGGTGCACACGTCATGTAAAGAGTCCTTACAGACCAAGTGTCCGCTGGGCCTGTGTAAGGTGTCGGTCATCCCGCCCACAGCGCTCAACAGCATCGATTCTGACGGTGGGTGCCTCACACTCTCCTGCCTCACCTGTTTCCTTGGCCTTCTTTCTCCATGCCCTCTCCCCTCTGCCATGCCGGCATTGGTCACACCGGTGATGTGGGGATGTGGTCGGGAAGAGGTCAGGCCGGGCCGCTGTGGGGAGAAGATACGCGCAGAGGTGGTAAACGGAGTCCTGATGGCTGCGGGGCACATGCGGACGGGAGGCGGCGCACTCGTGCTGTCCCATCTGCTGGCTTATCCGGCAGCAGAAGCGGTCGGCGTGCTGTTCCGTACCTGCTCACTGTCCAGATGGGAGATGATGATGTATGCTAGCAGGTGTTGGTAGAAAGGTGGGAAGCTGGGGGAACTAGCTCCTCCAGACTGAGAGCAAGAGGGAAGGACAGTGGTGAGGTGCACGGTCATGTAAACGTAAGGTCAAACCGGATGGGACTCCCGTCCTTCTTCGTGGGGAATGGCGATGTGGAGATCTGTTTATTGCCCTCTTGCTGGTGACTGGACGTGTATGTGTCAGTCACAGGTCTCTTTGGGGTGTCTGCTGCTTTTTATATGATTGACTGTGCTCCCGGAGTCTTTGATGGCCCTCTGATTTTCTCCCCTCCCTTTCCATTCTCATGTCCAGGCTTCTGGAAGGCCACATGCCCTCCGTCCTGCACGAGCCCGTTGTTGGTCTTTGTCAACTCCAAAAGTGGGGATAACCAGGGTGTGAAGTTCCTCAGAAGATTCAAACAGCTGCTGAACCCTGCCCAAGTGTTTGACCTCATGAACGGAGGACCACACCTTGGGTAGGAAGCTTACAAAATCGATCTTTCTTGGGAGTTCAAAACAATTTTGAAGATAATGCATGCTTATGAAAAAAACATTCAAAGATACAGAAAAATTTCAACAGGAGATGAAAATAGTCTTTGTTGAACCATCCCCTCCCTAGATTCCATCAGCGGAGGCACACACGCTTAACAGCGAGTACAGCTGCGGGGCTTTCCAGCTTTCAAGAGCGTGTTTCGCTTGCGCAGCAGACGCACTTTCAAGCCGGGTTACCTACCGTTGCCTCCTGTGTACCGCCTGCTCTTTGCGTGTGTCGGCACGGACATGTTTTTATGTCACTGGTTACAGATCTGCCTCGTTCTTTTTAATGGTGCATAGTACTAAGGAGGATGTTTTCTCCAGTGAGGCCACAAGGGAGATCCTTTATTTTGGGAGGGCACCAGAGGTCTGTTACCTTACAGGTGCAGTGACGCATGCAGATATGTGAAGTCCAGTGTATGGGGCAAACTACCGATGCCTTTTATCCGCCAGCTGGAGGTCTGATGGGTGTTCTTTCTACTTGTGCACGTTGTACAGTTTGCGGAGAACATTTGCTGCTGTAAATGGTGTCATTTGAATGAACTCTTAGCTTCTGTGCTTGGTGGCATCAGTTCAAGGTAGCGGCTGTAAGAGGCAGCCTTGCCTGGGCCGGGGATTGTCCAGGAAGTTTGTCGGGGAAAGTAGAACGCGTTCTCTGGTGTGCATTTGCCTCCGAGGCTCCTCGGAGTGTGCTGCTTTGCAGGCAGATGTTGCTGGAACAGGAGCCTGGGTGCCTGGCGGAGGAGAGGAACGTGCCCACTGGCCCGTGGGGGTCTGGCATGTTGCTTTTGCCCCCTGGCAGCAAGTCTCTGTTGGGGAACAGTCACAAAGGGCAGCTTGCTAGCCTGTGCCCCAGAGGCGGTGCTCCGTGGGTTTCTGTGGATAGACCGATGGACTGAGAGACGCGGGAGCATGTTCACTATTGGCTTGATAAAGAGTCATTAAAAAAAAAAAAAAAAAGTCATTTTGGTTAAAAAGGGGGCAGGCGCAAGATCACAAGCCTTTGTATCCCAGACAGGGCCGGCCGTTACCCAGCACGGCCCCAGGGTTGTTGGGTGGGTGCTGGGGGGTGACGAGGGGCAGGGTGAGCCATACAACACAATCAGGGAATGGCCGTGTGCTTGTCTTGGCGAGCCCCCAAGTCCCCGCAGGAGTCAGCTGGAGACGAGGCGGCTTCAGAAGCCCCCGAAGAGGGGCAGCGGGGGTTGGTTTAGTAAATTCTGGTTGCTCGGAAGCAGCCTTGACCTCCTGTTCCTCACCATGAAACTTGGAGGTATGGCTGCATTTTTCTGATTCCCAACCTGGATGTATCACGTCTTCTCCAGAGAAAGAAGGCCCGAGAGAGGTCAGTGTTACCAAGGGAACGCCCCCTGCCCATTTCGCTCGCAGCTTGAAGGTCAGGTGCAGCCTTGTTGCTTCAGAACCTCAGCTCTGTTGTGTATACCCATTTTGTGCAGTGTCACTCACCCCTGCTTGTTTTCTGGGGGACTTCTGGCTTGGACTCTGTGCCAGATGCAAGGCTGAGTGAGGTGGGGTCCCTGTCTTCAGGGTGCACGGCACACATACAGGTAGTCAAGGTCACAAGACCGGGCGATCTGTCCCTGGCCAGGCTGATGGGCACCTTTTTTGGGAACCCAGGAAAGAAGCATATAAATTAAACTGGAGAGTCTCAGTTTCTCTGCTGAGCTGGCATTTGAAGAGAGTTAGTGTTTTAATGGCAGAGAGGGAGGCAGGGTACCTACTAGACAGAGGGTGCTGTGTGTGTAGGGGGTGTGGACGTGGTGGGGTGGCTGGTGGAGTGGGGGCAGGTGGCACTGGCTGAGAGGTTTGAACCTTTCCTAGAAGCGAGTGGCAACTTCTAAAGCTAGACCCTGGATGAGACTTGTTTTGGGAAGGTCATGCTGGTGGCACGAACTGAAGGTGCCCGAAGGAGACACGAGGTAGGTCGGAGGCTCTTGTAGCGACTACGAGAGAGGCGCTGCACTCTGAGGGACGATGGGGTCTGGGCCTGTAACCGAGGTCGATGGTGCTGCCATTCCCCAAGAAAGGAAGCCTAGAACGAGGAGGTGCCCATGGGACACTGGCTGGTGCCTTCTGGCGGACAGGTGCGGGTATTGTCCTTCAAGAAGGCCTGGAGGTCATCCTTCACGGTCATCGCTATCTGTGTGGTCCCTGAAAGCCAAAACATGGATAAGGTCTCTCAGGAGGAGGGCGGGGCGTCAGCAGAAGGCTGTGGGGTGTCCTGAAGGGCCATGCACGTAGTGGGGGGCGACCAAGATGAACACAGGAGGGAGACGGAGATGAGCTTTGCGGGGAGTGGGACGGGTCTCCTGCCCAGGACGGAGGGGCCCATACCGTCCTGCAGCCTGGGGCTCCTGAGCTATGTGAGTGAGGGGCAGTGGGCACAGAGGTGTGGGTGGGTGGCCCTGCAGGCTGAGCCTCAGCACATGTGGGCACGGGCTCCAAGAGGCTTATTCACGGCAGGGGTGCAGGTCGGCCTCGAGTGCAGGTGGGGCCTCTCGGGGCAGGACTGACTGGCCGTCATTTGTCCTCTAGAACGCACCTCATTCCTTTGGCTTTCTCTCTTCTCTGCAGCTTACGCTTATTCCAGAAGTTTGACACATTCCGGATCCTGGTTTGTGGTGGGGATGGCAGCGTTGGCTGGGTGCTCTCTGAGATTGATGGCCTCAATCTTCACAAACAGGTGCGTGGACGTGGAGGGGCCCGGCCAGGGGAGAGGGATGCTGCGGTGACAGGATGCCCCATGGCCCTCGGCAGGGCACAGCCAAGGGCTCCGAGGGAAGGGCAGGTAGCTTGGTGGCCTCGCCGGGCCCAGGAGCTGTGATGTGGGGATGGGAACTTCACAGCTACAAGTACAGGGAACTACCAGAGAGCCTTCCTGTCCCCGGGGGTCCCAGGCAGGAGCGAGTTGGGTGGGGTCGGGGCTGCCATCCGAGGTGCCCCCCGCCGGCTTTTGTTGGATGGCGATAGATCTGCTGCCTCGTGCCTCCTGCCGGGGGGGGGGGGGGAGGTAGACTTGGGCATCAAGTGGGACTTAGGATTTTTGTTGTTGTTGTTGTTTTGCTATTAAATTAAAAATAGATTTTCCTGATTGGAAAAGTGTTCGTTGATTTTCCACTCTCTGCTCTGTCATCGTCAGCCCACGCCCCAAGGCGAACCACTGCCACTAACGTCTTGAGAACTGTCTTTGAGACCTCCTGTCCACGTACATACGCATATGTGTGTATGTACAGAGGGTAGAAGGTTGATGCGGTTTTAACGTAAACACGCTCCCGTTACCCATGCTATTCTGTTACTGTGTTTTGCCTTGTGCTCCACGTCTGTAAATAGCCCAGCGACGGTTTTCCGTCAGGCAGAGCCACGCGGCTGGGTCAGCTCGCCTACCGGCTCTGGCTCCCCCTCCGTGCCTTAGGCTGCTCCCCACCGGGGCCTCGCCCCTTCACGCTCCTGGTGCCACAGAAACCAGCCTTTCCCTTTCAGTGTTGTTCACCTTCTCAGTTTTGCCTAAGTAGACAAGCAAAGATATGTTTTAGTTTTATTTCTTTAATACTGTTGAAGTCAATATGTGGATTTAAAAAAAAATTTTTTTTAAATGTTTATTTTTGAGAGAGAGAGAGAGCGAGCGTGTGCACCCTCAAGCAGGGGAAGGGCAGAGAGAGAGGGAGACACAGAATCCCAGGCAGGCTCCAGGCTCCGAGCTGTCAGCACAGAGCCCGACGTGGGGCTCGAACCCACGAACCGTGAGATCATGATCTGAGCTGAAGTTGGATGCTCAACCGATTGAGCCACCCAGATGCCCCCAATACATGGATTTTTAAATGAATCACATGTTCATGTTTTTTGCCTAGTTTCTTTTTTGAAAATTTTTATTTGTTTTTGAGAGAGGGAGAGGGAGGGAGAGAGAGAAAGAAAACGAGAGTAGGGGAGGGGCAGAGAGAGAGGGAGACACAGAATTGGAAGCAGGCTCCAGGCTCTGAGTTATTAACACAGAGCCTGACGCAGGGCTTGAACTCACAAACCTGTGAGATCATGACCTGAGCTGAAGTTAGACACTTAACTGACTGAGCCACCCAGGTGCCCCTTTTGCCTAGTCTCTTATTGGGTATTTGTCTTTTTTAAATATTTATTTTTTAAAAAATGTTTATTTATTTTGAGAGAGAGAGACAGAGTGTGAGCGGGATAAGGACAGAGAGAGAGGGAGACACAGAATCTGAAGAACGCTCCAGGCTCTGAGCTGTCAACACAGAGCCTGATGCAGGGCTCAAACTCACTGAACGTTAGATCATGACCTGAGCCGAAGTCAGACGCACAATGACTGAGCCACCCAGGTGGCCCTAAAAAATTGATTTCTAAGGATTGTTATATTAGAGATATAAACTCTTTGTTGGTCATATTTTTCCTAGTTTGTCATTTGCTTTCAGCATAATTTTTTCCCAGATCTTCTACCTGACTTGAGCATATTTTTCAGAGACTTAGCTTTCTCTCCTGACTCTGGGTGAACTTTTTGTGGTCTGTATTTAGCCCTGGGCTCAGGATGATGTTGGAAAGTGGACAGTCTGAAGCAGGCCTGTGCAGGTGAATTGCTCAACTCAAGCACATACTGCTCCCTAGTGGTGAAATTGGACTAATACACTTGGCCCAATTTTAAGTTTTGTGACTTCTAGGATTATTTGTAAGTTCATTATCACTAGTCAAGAGGATGGGGCGGGGGGTGGGGGAAACCAGTCATTTGTTTTCATCCATTCAGAATGCTGAGTTCAGTGAGCATTCAGCTCCTTCGGCTTCTCTGTGGCACTTGGTCAATCCCCCACTTACCTGGCTTCCCTGAGACCCCACTCTCACCCTTCTCTTTTTCCTGGCTGCCCTCCTGCCTTCCTAGATGCCTCATAGAGCCTCAAGCCTGGCATTTCCAGCACTGAGCCCACCACACAGCCCCACCTACCCCTCATTTCTTTCCTTGGAGTCTGAAAATCTCATCCACCAGGCACTCAGGCCAGAAATCTGACAGTTGCTCTGGGTTCTTCCCTCGCCCTCCCTCATTTCTAGTGAATCACTGGGATCATCTGCTACCCCAGAGTGTGTAGGTCACCCACTGTGTGCTGCTGGGTACACCTCAGCTGACCCTGGGCCTCTGTCCGTCTGCTCCTCCATGGGGACCTCCCCCAGGGGCAGTGCCACTCACCACCCCCCCCCCTCCCCCAGCATTCCTTGATGCCTCTTTGGCTTGAGGATAAAGTCTAGACTTTAACATGGTTATCAGAGCCCCCTGGGTGTGGCTCCTTCTTCCTTCTCTGCTTCCCTGACTTCCTGTCTCCTGACTTGGCAGGCGGGTCACCTCTCCACCTAGAACACCGCTGTGCCTTCACTGCACTGCCCGCTCCTTTTCTCTAAGGCTCCAGTGCCAGGTCCCCTCCTCGTGGCTTGCTGGGCTTCCTTGTTCTCACCCTCGGGCAGGCGGGGCCTTCCGCCTGACTTGCTGGCCCTGGCAGGGTGGTCAGGGTGGGTGGCCACAGGCTGTGCTTCGGGAGGACCGATAGCTCTTTCACACGCTGTGTGGTGGGGCTGGAGGTGGAGATTCTGGGCATCCAGCGTCTGGGGGGCTCCCTGAGACCAGACCGGCCCGATGAGAGTTCCGGGTGGAGGTCGGGCCTGAGCAGTACCCACCATTGCTCGGGGGAGGGTCTGGCGGAAGGCTGTAGGCAGGGCGCTGGCACATGTTCAGGTTTGGCGACCAGACTGTGGGTGCTCTGGCACCTGTTTTTGGTAGAACTTAGAAGCGCTGAAGGTGTGTTTAGTGGGGTGAAAGGACACTGGTGATATTTTTGGAAGATTAACTTGGCATTAGTAAGATGTAGTGGATGGAGAGGTGGTGTTGACTCAGAGAATGATTCTCTGTGGGGTTCAGATACTCACAGGGAGGGACAGGACTGTGGCCAGAACAGTGAAAAGGGGAAGGGAGGAGATTTTGGAAATCTACGTCAGAGAGGTCCTAGAGGATTAAGTGTCAGGATGAGAAATGGGTGTGGGAGAGGGTGGGTCAGATGGTTCTGGAATCTTCTCTCAGGTTAGAAGATGCCCTGTCTTGTCCAGCGGGCTCTGCCTAGAGCCTGAGCGCCATGCCACTGAAGACGAGACCTTTGCTGCATTTAACCACCGTTGTAGGTAACCAGAGGAAGAGAGTGTTCAATGCTGTGTCTTCTCCTCTGTGTCTTGTCAGTGTCAGCTGGGAGTGCTGCCCCTCGGCACAGGGAACGACCTGGCTCGTGTGCTAGGCTGGGGCTCAGCCTGTGATGATGACACCCAGCTCCCGCAGATCTTGGAAAAGCTAGAAAGAGCCAGCACCAAGATGCTGGACCGGTGAGTGGAGGGCATACTTGTGCTGAACAAGGCAGGCCACCTTGACCAGGTGTATGTCTTGTCTTGTCTTGTCTTGTCTTGTCTTGTCTTGTCTTGTCTTGTCTTGTCTTGTCTTTTCTTTTCTTTTCTTTTCTTTTCTTTTCTTTTCTTTTCTTTTCTTTTCTTTTCTTTTCTTTTCTTTTCTTTTCTTTTCTTTCCTTTTCTTTCCTTTTCTTTCCTTTTCTTTCCTTTTTGAGAGAGGGAGAGAGCGCATGCAAAAAGAAAGGACAGAGGTGGGAGTGGGGTGGGGGGCGGACAGAGGATCCGAAGCAGGCTCTACGCTGATAGCAGCGAACTCAGCATGGTGCTTGAACTCACAAAATGTGAGATCATGACCTGAGCGAAAGTCAGATGCTTAACCGACTGAGCCATCCAGTCGGATGCTTGAATATGGGTCCTGTGGAACTGTTTGTAGAAATTGGACCTGAATGAGGAGTGTTGAATCAGTATGTTGTACACCTGAAACTATCATAACAGTGCGTGCTAATTATACTTCAGTAAAAGACATAAAAAAGTCAAACAGATCTGAGATGTAAATCCTTGCCCTGTCACAGGGAGTTGCATGAACTTGAGCAGTTTCCTCTTCTTGTCAGTAAAAGAAAAATAATCCCAGTTCTTGTTGAGAGATTAGAGTTCGTTTATTTGGTCAGTTCTAATATGTTTTGTTGTTGAAAAGAGAAAAAAATTGGACCTGGGTAGGAATTCTTTTTTTCTAATAGTTTTTAACTTTTCATCAGATTAAGCAGAAGGTAAAAGCCAACAGAACAGATTAGGAACCGAGCACTTGTGAGTGGTCCGGTCTCGAGAGGCCTTCAGGGCTTTGGAGAAGGCGGCTCTGCCCCCTTCGGACACCTGTCGGCAGAGTCGCCCTTGTCGCATGGCTGAGCGGTCCCACGTTCCCGTGTTGTGTTCCCAGAAGAATCTGAAGTTCTGGGTGACTGTCCTGTATGGGTTTAAAAATACTTCGGCATCCTTTTTGAGTGAGCTGCTTTTAGTTCTGAGCTAGCTGTGGGGAAGCCTGCTAACTAACTACATACCTGTGGTGAATTGGTTTCACCGAAAACTTCGAAGTCTCAGGAAGGATCCGGTAGTTGCGATTCACAGCATGAGTCTGCACACGCTCTGGCTGCCCCTGCCACGTCCTCTCTCTTGAGGGAGGTGTGTGTGCCTTCGGTGCCTGTGGAGCGCTCAACACCCGGCGAGCCGGCCGCTGGCCGAGGGGTGTTCGCACCCTGCAGAAGGGGAGCCCGTTCCTCGCCGAGGCAGATGGTCGTTTGTGGGATCCCTTTCCCCTCCTTCAGGGATGCTGCAGGGCCTTGTTCGTGAAGGTTGTTGTCAGCTAAGGGAAGGGAGGCAGAGTTGAGAGGAAGGGCTTACAGATGAAGTTCAAACCGTGGGCTCGCCTGGGGGCCGGGCCACCTGCTGAGAGCCGCCTTCTTGTGTGCAGGTGGAGCGTCATGGCCTACGAGACCAAGCTGCCCCGGCCGGCCTCCGCTTCCACCGGCACTGAGGACTTCAGCGAGGGCTCTGAGGTATTTGCTGTCGCGCCCTAACCCCCCCGCCCCGGCACTATCTCACTGGCCCGCTCGCCGGTTCTCGCCGCCTCCCCCACCCTTTGGTGATGAGCCGCTCCTTAAATGTCCTGCCCTAGGTCAGACCCGCAGGGGGGCAGGGGCAGCCCAGGGGTGCCCTGGACCTGAGTGAGTCCTGACTGCCTCGCGGGCTTCAGGGTCGCTTGGGGGCTTCCTGGCGCTACCCCAGGGTTCGGGGGCCCTCGTGACAGTCTCCTAGGACTTCCTGCTCTTGCAGTGGACACTGCTGAGGCTGCGCCCCCACTGCCATTGTCCCCCGCGGGCCCCAGGCGCTCTCTCTAGTCCCACATCCTCTGTGACCACCCTCCCTCCTGCAGCCCATGCAGTTAGGCTATGCTCGTTCAGTGTTCAACTCTTCTCTTCATTTTACGGATTTAACGGTCCCCTCAGGGCCTAGATTTTGCCCAGGCTGGTGCAGCGTGGGGCCCTCGGCTGTGCTCCTCCCCACTGGAAGAGCCGGCTGAGCGGAGAGAACACTCTGCCAAGATTTGTCTCCCCATCGGGAGGGTTGGGGACGTTGGGCTAGGGCCTATGAGCAGAGAACGGTTTGTAGGTTTTGAGAGAGGAAGGATGCATGTGCAAAGACTAAAATAGTTACCGTCTGGCTCGTCCCGGGCTAGGGCCCGTTTGTTGCACAGTAATCCCGCTTCAGCAGGCAGCGCTGAGTGGTGAAGGGGGTAATTTACACCGAGAGAAGGAGAGGGGCCAGGGCCAAGTTCCCAGCCAGAACGAGAAACATGTTGTCCGCTGTGAGTGGAACCTCCATGAGTGAGGCCTTGCCTGTCCACCTTGCTGCTGTAAGGGGCTGGGATGAAAGCCTGCGGTGCCCAGCACAGGCTGGTGGTGTGGAATCAGACTAAAAGCAGCACGAGCTGTTTGCAGGCTTTTATTGGCGTGGCGTTTTTTGTTAAGATCTGTCTGTCCACAGCTTGGGCAAGCTTTTGAAATCTTTGAGCCGGCACTGGCGAATCTCAGGTTGGCGTGTGAAGTGGACTGAGGCCCCAGGCTGGCAGGGAGAGTGGGCGAGGAGCTCACTGGGAGCATTCAGTCACCGCACCCCCCTGTCTGGGGATAATTGCAGGTGCAACAAATCCTCTTCTATGAAGACTCAGTGGCGGCCCACCTTTCTAAAATCCTGACCTCAGACCAGCACTCGGTGGTGATTTCCTCAGCCAAGTGAGTACCCGGTGGCTTTGGGGGAGCCGGGGGTCCACCTCGCAGGGTGCCTCGTTCCCGGCCAGAACTTTCTCTGAAAGTGTCTTTCCGTGTTTCCTCCCACAGAGTGCTCTGCGAGACGGTGAAGGACTTTGTGGCTCGGGTGGGGAAGGCCTACGAGAAGACCACAGAGAGCTCGGAGGAGTCAGAGGTCATGGCCAAGAAGGTCTGTCCCTGGGCTCCTGGGCGGGAGGGTGTAGGACAGAGAAGCACTCCGCCCCATTCCGTTTGTTTCCCGCCAGTGCTCTGTCCTGAAAGAGAAGCTGGACTCTCTCCTCAAGACCCTGGACGATGAGTCCCAGGCCTCGTCCTCCCTGCCCACCCCGCCCCCCACCATCGCGGAGGAGGTGGAAGATGGGGATGGGGCGGGCAGCGGCTGCGGCTCCACTGGGGAGCGCTCGGTGGGGTCGACGTGCCCCTCCCGGCCGCAGATATTCCGTCCACGGGAACAGCTCATGCTCAGAGCCAATAGCCTGAAGAAAGCCATCCGGCAGATCATAGAACACACAGAAAAAGGTAGTAGGTCGTTTAATGATGAAGTAACTTTCTTAGGCAAGCACTGGCACTGTCTTTCCCCCCAAACGGTGACAGACAACCCACTGTGTAGGACGAAACCAGATGCCCAGGGGTCACTGGCAGCACCTTGTATCCGAGAGCCTGCTGGGGAACATTCTCCCTCTTCACTGCACTCGCTTCTGATGGAAGGACTGGAGGGAGCAGAGAGCGTCCCCAACTGGGGAAGATGCAGACCGGTCCTTGGGTGGGGGTCCGCTCCCTGGAAGGGGCTTGACCCTGCTGTCACTGCCCCGGCCCCCAGGCGCAGCTTGGCAGAAAAGGGCGGGCGGTGGCCCCAGCGGTTCAGCGACTTTGTGGAGGGGCGGGCCCTGTGGGAGGAGGGCGGGGTCGGGGCCGTGGCTGAGGCTGTCAGCTGAGAGATGGAGAGAGAGGCTGGGAAGTGGAGGGCGGGGGTGGGAGGCCGGCGAGCCGGACGTGGTGGGAGCGGTAGGGGAGCCGTGGGAGCACCCGCACCGTGGGGGCTGATGTGTGGCGGGCGCCAGGCTCTGGTGCCGATGGTACTCGGGGCCTGGCGGCCAGGCTGCTCACTCTACGACAAGCCCGAGGGCCGTGGCGGGGGGGTGGGGACCGGCTGGGTCGGATTAAAGACTTGGCGGCTGGTCACTCCTTTTCTAGACTTGGTTTCTGAGCTTTGAAGGGAACGCTGCAGGCGCACGGTGACGTGGGCGCTTCCTTGCCTCCAGCCGCACTCGGACTGTCTCCTTCTCCGTCTGTGTATGCTCCCGTTACCCTCGGAAATCCCACCCCGTTCCCACTCACTCCATCTTTGTCCTCCAGTGAGAATGATGGGTTGTGACCCCGCACCGGTGTGACCCTCAGGAGGAGGCCCCTTGTCACGTCCCCTCTGGGCACTGTGTGCCCTCACTCCACTCCCCTTTTCCACGTCTTCCAGCCCTCGGCTCTCCCCCTTCTCCCCAGCCCGTCCGCATGGATGCCCAGGTGCCTGGCACTCTTACGGGCACTTGGAGAACAGTGGGGACGGGGTGGCAGTGTCGGGCTGTGAGCCTTCCGCTGAGAGGATATGGAAGAAAGCTCACCGAGTCCAAGAGGAGCCTGTGCACAGCAGGCACCGTGTCACTAGACGTCGTTGTCTGCGCACTCCGTGGCTGCGTGCTTAGCTGTGGGCGTTCTTTCCTTGCAGCTGTCGATGAGCAGAACGCCCAGACCCAAGAACAGGAGGGGTTCACCTTAGGTCTCTCTGAGTCGGAAGAGAGAAAAGACCCGAAGGATGACAGAGTGTGTCCCACGGAGAGCTGTGGGGTTGCCAAGGCCAGGAGCCTCCGCAAAGGTACCGGCCGGTCTTGATCCCAGTGCCATCATCAGCCCCTTGGGTTTGCAGTAGTGGGAAAGCCTGCCCCGGAAGTTTTAGGGTGCCTTCTCATAATTGCTTTGGCCACGGGCAGTATAAAAAGTCGCAGACACATGGCCTGTTTCCGTGCACCACCTCCCTGGCCTGGGGGAGACCCGGTGGGACCCCCGTAGGAAGGCGTGCGCTTTCCTCAGAACCTGCTTGTGTACCCCAGACCCAGCAGGGCTCAGGCCTGTGGTCCTTTCTGCGCACCGCAGCTCCCGACCTGGGGCCCAGGCGTTCCTGGCTGCAGCCTCCGAGCAATGTGCACCTGTACAGTTTGCTCCAGGCCAGGCTGCCAGGCATTTTGGCCGGGGCACCACCTAGCCCTTTGGGCGGTCTGCCTGGGGATGCTTATCCCTCCTGGACCGGCCCCCAGCGCAGACTGCCGCTGTGGAGAGACACGGCCTCGCCTCTGTGTGCAGCCCCCTCCCTCATAGCCTGTACCAGCTGCTGGGAGGTGTCTTCCGGAGGCGGGGGTTTGCTCTGATCTGCTCTGAGCTCCGCTGGGCCCCGCCTGTGACCGGGAGCGAGCCCCTCCTGCCCATCCCAGCCTCGGCTGCACCTGTGTTCCCCCCAGAGGGCGTCCACACCCACTTGCCTCTCTGTGCCCCTTCCCGTTCCCCTCCTCTTTCCTCTTGTACACTCTGCAGGGGGCTGGCCAGTGGCTGGCACCTGTTGTCCAGTCCCCTCAGCCCTCGGAACGGTCGTTTCTCTAATGACCATTTCCAGTACTTGAGTAATGTTCTGTTTTGGACAGTTTTATGGGTGTTGGTTCTGTTTTATAATTTTATAGTGTCCAAATCCCCATGTGAGAAGCTGATAAGCAAAGGAAGTTTGACACTGGGCAGTTCTGCCTCTCTTCCTCCCCAGTCAGGAAACCGGGATGGGCTGCCCGCACTGAACACCAAGATCCTGTTCTCGAGTGAGTGTCCCCCGTGGGTTGGCTGAGTGTGTCTGTGGGCCGGTGCGCGTGGGGCGATAAGCTGCCAACTAGCGAGGTCCAGGATCTGTCGCTTTGGCACTGAGTTGTGAGAGTGAATGTGACCGGGTGTTCTCTAAGAGTTTATATACAGGCCTGTGGCAAACAGACAGGATTCCAAAGTTATGTCATGGTGTGAAAAGTGCCCTTATTTAGTGTAAAGGGCAGCAAACACCCATATTGCTGCTTGGGGCCCCAGGAAGACGTCGTTGAGAGGGCAATACCTGAGCTGGGTACTGAAGGATGAGTAGGAGTTCTCCTGAGAAAAAGGGGAGGGGAGGGTTGTGATGGGGAGCCAGTCGAGTCGTCCCATCATTTCTAGCATGATGGTGGGAGGGCACAACTGGCCACCAGGGGAGTTGGGCACAGTCCACTTTTCTGTCTTTGCCTTCATTTTTCCCAGCATTCCCGGCATAGGGTTGAGGCTGACCATACTTTGTGCGGAAGGGAGGAGTAGCACAAGGGGTTGAGATTGCCAGTAAGAGCCCCTTCACCAGCTTCAGGTGACTTCCTGAGGCCTCCTGGGCCTGGCAGAGCCCATGCCATACCACCTGCTCCCATAGTGATTTAGCAATTTCTTGGTGAATCTCAGTTGAATAGAAAGAAAATTCCAGAAGTCCTTGGGCGATGAGGCTAACGAGACATATTTGGTTAACCAGAGACATAGATGTTACTGGAAGGGGTGGATTGGCAGCAGGTTTAAAAGCAGGGTTCTATCTCTGCCTTTAAAACTTAAAAACAGTTTATTTATTTATTTGTTTATTTCAGAGAGAGAGAAAGAGCACGAGCAAGGGAGGGGCAGAGAGAGAGAGAGAGAGAGAGAGAGACAGACAGACAGAATCCGAAGCAGGCTCCAGGGGCTCCAGGCTCTGAGCTGTCAGCACAGAGCCTGACGCGAGGCTCAAACCCATGAACTCTGCGAGAGTATGACCTGAGCTGAAGTCGAACGCTTAACCGACTGAGCCACCCAGGCACCCCTGTGACTTAAGGGTGCAGGTTCCTTGAGGGTTCTGGCCACCTGGGGTGTTCCTTGATGTTTCCGTCTCATGAATTTAGCTTCGCGCAGCTGTAGGACTGAACGCTAAGATCACTTGTACTGAGAGATCATTTTGTTGCAGCTTCTTACACGTAATGAGAACCGTCTTTTTAAGCTGTTTTTTGAACTTTTAGGTGATGGTTTCTACTATGTACCGTGTTTGATTTTGCTCCATGAATATGGCTTTATGATGGTGATTTTTGACCTGAAACACTTAGATGTCAAAATTTGGATCTGTTTATACATTATTTAGAAATATTTAGTCACAGTAGTGTTTTAGAGTATGTGTCCCTTAGCCTTGAAGACATGAGCTTCTCTTAATTCATCGAATCCCAACCTGCTGTCTCTTCCTGTTCTCTCCCCTACAGACGTTCGGGCTGGGATGTCTGGTTCCTTGCCTGGAGGTTCAGTCATCAGTCGCCTGTTAATTAATGCTGATCCCTTTAACTCGGAATCAGAAAACCTGTGAGTATGGGGGTAAACCAGGCAAGCGCGATGTTAAAAGAATGTTGGAGCCCATGAGGCACCTGGGTGGTTCAGTCGGTTAAGTGTCCAACTGTGGCTCAGGTCATGATCTCATGTTCCTGAGTTTGAGCCCTGCATCGTGCTCTGTGCTGACAGCTCAGAGCCTGGAGCCTGCTTCAGATTCTGTGTCTTCCTCGCTCTCTGCCCCTCCTTCGCTCACCCTCTGTCTCTGTTTGTCTCTCTCTCTCAAAAATAAATAAATGTTAAAAACAGACAACAACAACAACAACAACAACAACAACAACAAAAAGAATATTGGAGCCCAGAAAACAGATCTGGAATTGGCCAGAGGAGCTCGTGTACAGATGACTAGGTTGTCGTTTTCTAGCTTTGGTTAGCTGATAAGGAAAACCTAGAAATGCCTCAGCTAAGAGTCTGGTTGGAAATGTGTGACGGGCATAGCCTGTCCCGGCTCATCCCAGCTTCCCATGAGGTCACGCCGTCTATGGCTCCTGAACATCCCTCCTGGTCTGAGGTTTTTGGCAGGTTCAGAAACTCCTGCTGGGAGCTGACTTGGTCCTTGTTCTCACTGTCGCTCTCCCGTACCCAGCTAGCGCTGCGTTGGCACCTTGTCCCGACAATCCTTCCTTCCCCCGCTCTGCCCTATTGGTGCTACAGTGGCCCGGATTCTGGGGCTGAATCTGGGAGATACCGTCCCAGGTTTGCCATCACAGGGAAGAAGGTTCGGTGCTGCTCTGTGGGCTGGTGCTGTGTCCTCTGCCCTGTTTCTCAGGTGGTGGGGAGTTTGACGAGGCAGTTTAGTGGACTTCGTTCTTGTGTGCATGGAGGCCGTTATGGAGACAAACGGTATTTTGAAAATCTGGTCTTCTAGATTTCCCTTTCTGCTGGTTGATGGCAAGTTCTGGGCAGTGTGGCCGGTGGCAGTGGGTTGCATGTTCCCAGCCGCGTGTGTCTGGTATGCTGGGGGAGGGGACACGAATGCGCAGCTTGCACGGACTCCGTGGTTCTGAGAGCAGAGCTGGAAGTGTGCAGAGTGGCCGTTTCTGCCGCCCCGATTTGCCAGGGTGGCCTCAGTGGAGTTACCTGCTGCCAGCCTCTGGCCTGCCCAGGCACCTCAGTGTCCCTGTCCCGGGCCCAACACTGCTTCCTGCCTGCCCCACGGGGCTCTGGTCCTGACGCTCCCTGGTGCCGTTTTCCTTAGGCCAGAGCCGCAGCCTTCCGTGAGCAGCGCACACAGGGCCCCCTGAGCCAAGTATTTCGTTTGTTCCCTTCCCCTGAGACCAGAAGTCCCGCACCTGGCAGCATCGGTGTCTTTTCCTCCTCTCCGCTTCAGGAAGCGGGAGCCTAACCCGGGGAGGCCAGCTGCTCTCCTCCCTCCGCGCAGGGCGGTGTGCTGGGGCTGTAGCTTGGGGCCCCTAGACTTGTGGTCATTCTGCCTTTGCCTGTGGTGGCCCCTGGGGCCTGGCCATCCCCCACTTCCCAGGCCCCTGCGCCCGGTCTCCTCATCCCCCTTCCCCTGTCCCCATGCTGGTTCTGTGAGTTGGATGCCTCCGTTTTCCCAGGACCTGTAGATACTGGTCAGCACGTGGTCGTCCTCTCAGAAAACAGTTTCTCCCTGAGCTTTGCTCTCACTAAGCTGGTAGGCACTCGGATTAGATGTGTCCTAAAAACACGTCCATGTGGTGATGGCTTCCCAAATCAGGCTGCACATGCCTGTTAACCTGAAATTAACCTGAAATTCAGCTGAAACCTCGAGTTCTGACTCCAGACATGTTCCCTGCAGAGCCCAGGAGCGCCAGGCACGGACTTTCCTCCTTGCTGCTTCCTCTGGGTGGAGGCTCAGGGACTCCTTCCTTCAGCCAGCCTCCTGGAAGGAAAGGAGGGCCCTGGAGCCCCGGTGTGGCCCTGGTGGCCACAGTGATTGCGGGGGAGGCCGAGAAGCTGGAATGAAATGAGTCTTGTGGGCAGCGGACTCGGGAAAGGGCCGTGCTGGCCCCAGGCCTGGGATGCGCTGCTCTGATCGGCTCTCGGGAAGGAAGGAGTGTTGGGAGGCCTTGGGTTGAAGACGCCGGAGCGCGTGTGCCGTAGATACGGTCAGGTTCACGCTGCTGCTGGGAGCGTGAGATGGCGCGGCTGCTCCGGGACCCGGTCTGGTAGTTCCTCACGGTACGGTTTCCACGCGGCTCAGAGCACCTGTGGGGCCACGGCCGAGGAGTGAGAACATGTCCACGACAGCGTGCGTGTCGGTGCTCACACGTCTACGGCAGAGTGCCGTTCGGCCGTCAAGAGGGATGAGGTCCTGAGCACGGATGCGTTCTGAAAACCTTATGCTCGTGGGTCCCGTTTATACGAACCTGGCAGAGTAGGCGCACCGTGGAGACAGCAGATCTGAGCTGCCAGGGCTGGTGGGGGGGTTCGGGAGCTGATGGCGAAGGGCTGCGGACTTGCTGTTGGGGTGATGAGATGCCCTAAAATGCATAGTAGTGCACAACCAAATATGTTAAAAATCACCGAGTCCTGGGGCGCCCGGGTGGCTCAGTCGGTTAATGTCCAACTTCCGCTCAGGTCATGTCCTCACGGTTTGCGGTTCGGGCCCCGCGTCGGGCTCTGTGCTGACGGCTCGGAGCCTGGGGCCTGCTCCAGATTCTGTGTCTCCCTCTCTCTCTGTTTCTCCCTCGTTCATGCTCTGTTTCACTCTCTCAAAAATAAATAAACATTCAAAAAAATTTCAACCAAATATCAGAGTCTTAAGTTTTAAGTGGGCGCCTCAGGCAGTATGTGAGGTTGAGCCTCAGTAAAGCTGCTACTGAAGGAAAAGCCACGAGTTTGCCCTCAGGGAGAAATGCTTGGAGGGGGAGGCTGTGAAGCGACCTGCGGTTCTCATGGGTCCGAAACCCCCTTTGCAGAGAGTATTACACGGAGAAGTGCGTCATGAACAATTATTTTGGCATCGGCCTGGATGCAAAGATATCCCTGGACTTCAACAACAAGCGTGACGAGCACCCAGAGAAGTGCAGGTAGGCGGTGTGGCGGGCTCGTGTGCACAGCTGCCCCTTCGTCCTCACTTCCCCTTCCGCTCGAGTCAGCGAGGCAGTGGGTGTCCAGAGCGCGGAGGCAGAAGGCAGATGTGAAAACCAGGTGCCTCGTTGTTGGAAAGAGAGGTGCTCGCACGAGATGTGGGTGGGACCAGGCTGGGGGTCTGGGAGGCCAGCCTGGAGGGGGGGTTCCAGCCCTCAGGGTTGGTGTGGTCAGGACAAATTCCACATGAGAACATGAGTGACTGCAGTCAGTCAGAAGGGTCTGCGTCATAAGTCGTGGTGGTGCTGTAGAGGGACAGGTGACAAGTGTGCTAGGAGGGTACTGTGCCAGGTACGTGAGACCCCGGCGGCGTCGGGGGCGGCCCGGCTGCCTCCCCACCACGCCCATGAGGAGACACCCCTCTGTAGGAAGACAGCCACGTGAGAGGCCCGAGGGGTGTCCTTGGGGATGTTCCTTTTTTCCCCCTAAATGACGTCTACTCGTCCCTCCCCGCCTTGGGAGGGGATGCAGAGAAATGGGCAGCTTCCTCCTGGGTTGAGGTGGAGATTCCGTCTCCCCTGGGAAAACAGGAGAAGTGAAGCAGGGAGTTCGCGTCTCCGACCCCACCCTTCAGTAATCACCTGGAGGAGGAGACCGTTCGGCTTTGACATTCTAGAACTGGCAAAGGAGAAGCTGATGTGCAGTTTGGCCAGAGACAGCCGCTGATGCAGGAGTCGGGGCCCCTTGCTGGAGAGCCTACAAACTTGTTCGTCGTCCCATCTCGTCCATGTGCCCCCTGCTTCCTTGGTGTCGTTGTCACTTGGAAGGGGACGCTGGGAGAGCTGGGTGGGAGGGGCTCCCACACCTGAGGAGTTGCCCTGGTGATCACCCAGGTGCTCTGTAGGTGCAGATTTCTCAGAAAACAAAATCAAGCTTAAGAATTCAAGAAAACTTTGAATGCTGGGGTTCTTGAGTGGAGGAAAGTGTCTCAGAAGCCCCCCAGGGACATCTCTGTTGTTCAGCACATGACGGCGAGCCCGACTCCTTTAAAAAGGCCCCCGTTAGTTCAAAAATAACTGAAAAGGCATGAAAATGCGTGCAATTTAACAGAGTAAGAAAGTGAGTGACAAAGCCATGTGCAATACATTTTTAGAACTGTGGGCCCCTGCTAGGATAATCCCTGAGTTTGTATCAAGAGCTTTGAAAAGGTCTAAGAGGAATTCCATTTCTACGAGTCTATCCTAAGAAGTAACGAAACATTTGCAAAGAGGTGTGTGCAAAGGGGCTACTGCCACGTGACTTACGGAGCCTGGGACTGGGAACCGGCTGGGTCCAGTCACAGGGATTAAGTGGACAAGGGCCCGTAGGGAAAGGTCCCGCTGTGATCAGTCCGGCGTCTGGACGCAGGGTGCAGGGCCAAGTGAGCAGAGTCGGTCGGCAGACCGTAAACTGGCTGTTTCCCCCGTGAGTCAAAGACTTAGAAAAGACTGAAGAAATACACCAAAGTTTTTACCATCAGGACGCACAGCTGTGGGGATTAGGAGGATTTTTTTTCTCCTTTGTGCTTTTTTGCACTTCCCAAATTTTCTATGCTAAGCATAATTTTCTAGCTGGAAAAAAAAATCATTATCGGTTTTTTGTGAGGTTTGTAATGCCTTTTTTACCTTTTTAGGTAAAATTACTTTCTTGGGAATGTTACTTTTCAGCAGAATTTTCTATCACTAAACGTGTCTCTTTATGCACATCTTACATCGGCACATAATGAGGAAATGCCCTTCCTTATTGAGATGTCGGGGCTGTGAGTGGTTGCCGAGTCTGACTGCTGTGTGATGGGACGTCTTCCTGCGGCTGTGGCAGTGGCTGCCGTTAGCCGTATAAAGAGAGCGGGGGTCCTGTCACTTCTTTGCTTTCCATCTCCAGGAGCCGGACCAAGAACATGATGTGGTACGGAGTTCTCGGAACCAAAGAGCTGCTGCACAGAACCTACAGGAACCTGGAGCAGAAGGTCCTGCTGGAGGTGAGCAAGAGGGTCTCCTGCAGGCAGGCCAGGGCCCGCCTGGTCTCCTGTGAGCCCTTCTCCTCACTGGGCGTGGGCTCCCGCCGCCCTGAGGTCCCTCAGTGAGAGCCCAGCTGTGGTGGTGGCCTTCTCCGCCCCGGGCGGGCGAGCGGGCGGGCGGGCGGGCGGGTTGCTGGTGAAGAAGGACCGGGTTGATGCTGTCATTCCCTTGTTTCCTTCTCCGGCATTTCTGCCGCACAGTGTGATGGGCGACCCATCCCACTCCCCAGTCTCCAGGGGATTGCTGTCCTCAACATTCCCAGCTATGCCGGAGGGACCAACTTCTGGGGGGGCACCAAGGAAGATGATGTACGTATGGGGGTTCTGGGTGGCCGGGCCCAAGCTGGGTGTGGGTGATCCCTTCGAGGAGTGTCTACCACTTCAGGCCCTGATGGAGCCTTCTGGCTCTTGGGGCTCTGAGGGTGGTGCGGAGGTGTGGGTAGAACTCTTCCCTTGTGCGGGTGGTCAGAGGACAGTGGAGAACGAGACAGAGATGGTCCCCCGCTCGTGAGAAGAGAGCCCGGGCAGGACAGATGTGGTCAGGGGCACAGGTGTGATGCCAGCAGCCCGGCCCGACTCCGATTTGGGGTGGTCTGGGCAGGCTTCTCAGAGGAGGGGACATCTGCACTGAGACCTGAAGGGAGACGCAGGATTGGCCAGGTCCGGTCAGGGGAGGGTGCAGAGGCTGTTCCAGGTAATTGCTGGAACAGCACATGTGAAGGCTTAGCGGGAGACGGGTGTGGAGGAAGCTCTCTGACGGCGTGTAGTGGGCGGAATGCAGACAAGTCCGAGCCCACGTGGGGTTGTGTAATGCACGGAAGAAGTCTGGGATTACTCTTGGAAAGTGTTTGCTTTTAACCACGGATGCAGCTTCCGTTGTACGTAATAGCTAACAAAATAATGAACGTGAACTGCGCGCTCAGGATGTTCTGGTTGCCGGGGTGCCGGGCTGGCTCAGTGAGTGGAGTGTGCAACTTTTGATCTCGGGGCTGTGAGTTTGAGCCCTACATTGGGTATAGAGATTACTGAAAATTAACAACGAGAAAGATGTTCGGTTGCCATTCTAAGCACTGTGCGTGCATTAACTCAGTCCTCTTGAGAGCCTCTTGGGGAACACGCTAATTTTGCCCGAAACTGAGGATGAGAAAATTAAGTACCTTGCTCAAGGTCGCACTGCTAGAAAGTGGCAGATCAGAGATTTGGTCCCAGGCAGCTGGTTCCAGTCAAGGTCTCACTAGAAACCCTCTCAGTGACACAGTCACACCACAGCTGCTTCTCAGGACACACCAGCCGAGTCGTGCGCCTGTCTGTAACCAGAGTAGCAGCTCCGAGAGTGAACAACAGAGGGCCGTGCAGGGAGGTTTGGAGCAGGGGTCAGCTCCTAACACTGGCCCTTTCAGACTTTTGCAGCTCCGTCATTCGATGATAAGATTCTGGAGGTGGTCGCTGTATTTGGCAGTATGCAGATGGCCGTCTCTCGCGTCATTAGGCTGCAGCATCACCGAATCGCCCAGGTATCGGCCGTGGGCCCGCAGGTGGGAGGGACGTGGGAGGCAGCGTGGCTCACGCGTGTTTGGAGAGGCCGGGCCTGGCCCAGAACCAGTCTCCTCTGTCAGCAGGCTCCTGCTGCACAGAGCCCGGGAGAAGGGGTGCTTTTCCAGGACCGCCCACGCCCCCCCCTGCTGTATTTGACAGTTAACAAACACTCTTACAAAACGGGGGCCAACTTGAATCCTGCCTGAGCCCCCTGCCGTGACTTTCTCTGCGGGTGCCAGCCGTGTTGAGGTGGGATGTTGAGGTGGGATGAGATGAGACAGGCCCCACTGAACTCGGCTTGTGGCTGCAGCTTTCGGGAGCTGCATCCTGAGTTTGGGAATGGAGGCCGAGCCTACGGGAGCGGTGGAGAAAGTGTGGCCTCGCCCGGCTGGTCTGAGGCCCACCTGGAGAGGGGAGAAGGGGAAGGGGCTTCCCTGCTACTGGCGATGGGCTGGGGAGGGCAGTGTTCTTAGGCACAAGGAAGCAGGGAGGCTGATTCCTTAGCCCACCCAAGTCCCAGGCTGTGATGTTACGGCCCTTCCTGCCTCAGTCTGTCCCTGCGGAGCGTAGGGCGTTTGAATTTTAAGATCGAACTCTTTGGCAGTGTTTCTCTGTTGAAAAGAGAAACAGTACCTCGCTAACCACTTGTTGGGACTGGTTTACCCTGTTCTGGGAGTGTTTGCAGGTGAGCAGGGCCCCGTGGCTCTTGCTGGTCGTGAGTCCCCACCCTGGGCCTGGGGCTTGTGTCTGACCACCGAGGTCTCACTGCGGTCACAGATGCCGTGCTGGGTGAGGGGGATGGTGGGAAGGACAGATCCTTGGGCTTCATGAGCTGTGCCCTGGACGGGGATGCTCTGGCCGCACTGGTGGTTGGCCGTGGGCACGGCGTCACCCCAGAGGTCAGCTGGCTTGTGCAGGGGCTGCAGGAAGGCTCCTGCAGGGCTGAGATCTAGCACCTTAGCTCCTTGGTTCAGCGCGGCGCACGAGTCACAGCTGTGGTGTTTTCTCAGTGTCGCACGGTGAAGATTTCCATCCTGGGGGATGAGGGCGTACCTGTGCAAGTGGACGGAGAGGCCTGGGTCCAGCCTCCGGGATACATTCGGATCATCCACAAGAACCGGGCACAGACGCTCACCAGAGATCGGGTAAGAAGGGCTGCGTGCGGAGACCCAGAGGGACGTCCCGGGGCTCACCTGCAGGCACACCTGTGCACCTCCTGTCAGGAGACCTGGAGTTTCCAGTGTTTTGTTCTGGGAATTTGCTTTTTCCAGACGTAGACATTAAGTGAACAGGGGTGTAATTTCCGGGACGATTCGCCCTCCTCAGTGTAAAAAAGAAGTCTGTGTCTCCTTTTCTGGCTGGCGTCCAGCTGGCGTCCCAGCAGCGTTTGCGGTTGAACACGTGCTCGCCTCTTGAGAGAGGGTCGCACAGTGTGACACCAGGTTTCCGTGCCCTAGGCGTTTGAGAACACCCTCAAGTCCTGGGAAGACAAGCAGAAGTGTGAACTTCCTCGCCCTCCGTCTTTCTCTCTGCACCCGGAGATCCTGTCTGAGGAAGAGGCCACGCAGATGGACCACTTCGGGCAGGCGGCGGGAGCCCTCATCCACAGGTGGGCCCTCGCCTTCCCTGCGTGCTGGGCCTCCCCCCGGGTCTTCCTTGCGGGCCGCCACCGCCGCCTCGAGGGCCCGGCTGGGATTTCCGCTGGCCCTCGGATAGGGTTTATTTCGCCTGACTTTCCGAGATAGCTCGGGGTGTATGTAGATAGAGGCCTAAAACCCCCAGGCGTTTTCAGAGCCAGCTCACAGATTTTAAAGCCTATCCGGAATTCTTCAGAATCGCTCACTTACTGCCTCTTCTCCTTTATCCCAGACAGCAGGTTTGTTATTAAAACACCTCGTAGGTATTTAAAAAACAAAAAAAGACAACAGCCGGAGGCATTTCCTGCTCTTACTCTGCCTTGGAGAAGTGGCTCCTGGGACCCTGAGACTTGGAGCACAGAGGTCCCTCTGCCCCTCTCCATCCTCCCCACCTCCCCGGTGTGCCTGCTGCTGGCGTGCCTCACTCCAGAGGGGTCTCTCGGCCGCCACATCCTGCCATCTTCAGTGGTGCCATTTGTGGCTTCCTCTTCCGCTGTCCTCGCCGGGAGCATCGCTGCCCTGCGGGCTCTGGGCTCTGGGCTCTGTGCGCCCTTTGGGGCCATTCCCCTGCCCTTTCCCCAGGCGTCAGGCTCTTGGCCCCCGGCTCTCCCGGGAATGCTGTGGGCACTTCTGGTTCTCGGGGTCCTTCTGGGTCCCCCGAGAGCACGTCCTGTGCTGAGTTCTCTGTCTGGAGCAGCCAGCGCCACTTTTGCAGCCCCCGTTCCCGTGACCAAATCAGTATCCGGGCCTGATGGCTTCGCTTCTTACACTTTTTCTCGGTTCCTTGGTGTGCCACCCGCTTCTGGCTTCCTTCTGTCTTCGTTCTTGTCCCCTCAAAGCCTGTGGCAGCCCCACAGATGGGGCCCTGCATCTCACTGTCTTGTTTGAAGTCCGGCAGCTGCTCCTCGTTTTCCCAGGGCAGGACGAGTGGTTCCCTGGCCAGCTTCCCTGACTCTCATGCTCCTTCTGTCCCTGGCGCTCTGGCTGTGTCTGACCCTGTCACCGCCCCCTCCCTGCCCGTTTGGGTCCCTTGGACAACAGGCTGCTGCCTGCGGCTACTTCCTGGGATCCGAGCCGTTTGAAGCAGGATGGTCCCCACAGAGGAGGGTCCTGTCGTTCCCATTTACAGAGTGGGGCAGGCCAAGTCCCCTCTCACAGACGATCAGCTGCCAGCTTGCTGTTTTACAGGGTGTGAGTCTCATTCTGGGGATTTTCCTCCCTGGTCAAGTTTCTGGAAAAACTTGGATTTTGATGTCATGGTTCCCGTTTAAGACCTTCTCTGTTTGCCATCGGTGAGGGAATGCCGGTCGGGGTCATCCTGTGCTCGTTCTCATGGCTGGGCTGTGTCTGCATTGGCCCTCTGGGCTGAACCTGGGTCTGTGTTCGAGCCAGGTGATGTCGTAGGCTGCCCTTTCGCCTGTTCTGATGAGTGCCATGTCTCTGTCTTTCTCTAGTATCCGGGAGATAGCTCAGTCCCATCACGACATGGAGCAGGAACTTGCCCACGCCGTCAATGCCAGCTCCAAGTCCATGGACCGGGTGTACGGCAAGCCCAGAGCCACAGAGGTGCCTGTGCTTTTCAGGTCTCGCTCCCTGGGAGTCCTGTAGCCCTGGGGCCTTCTACATGGTTGTCGTTCTGGTTCCTCTCAGGGGCTGAACTGCAGCTTTGTCCTGGAAATGGTGAATAACATCAAAGCTCTGCGCAGCGAGACGGAACTGCTGCTGGCCGGGAAGATGGCCCTGGTAAGCTGGGGCAGGCTGGCCTCGCGCTCTGCGTGCAGTGACCGTTGTGGTACCCAGGGCAGCACGTTTTAGTCTAGAACTGCTGGCCGGGGGAGTTCTAGACTCAGTGTAGGAAGGGGCCTTGGAGGTCATCCGATCTGGCCGTATGGTTGGTTCTCAAAAAAACTCTTCTGGCCACATCTCAACCACGTCATCTCTGGTGTGTTAGACTTCTGTGGACAGGACCACCTTTGTCGCTGTGCTCAGAATTCTGCCTTAGAAATCTGCAGGTGTGGAGCCATCTGCCTGCGACCAGGCACGTGGGCCTTGTTCTGAGACACGCGGCACTGTCACCCTTCCTCGTTCAGCCCTGCAGACCTGGCGAGGAGTCCGCCCTGGGCGAGCAGGCAGGTCGGGTCTCACTGAATCGCAGAAGCCAGAATAGGGAGGGCCCGAGGGAAGGTCTGGCCAGCCTTCTTGCTTCAAAGATGAGGACGTGGAGGCCAAGGAGGTGGGGCGACCTGCTGAAGATCACACATCTGGAGAACCACCCCAAAAGTCCAGTTCCCCGTCCTCTGCTCTTCATCCCCAAATACTCTGCTTTTCTGGGTGTGACAGCCGCCCCTTTGCCGCCTGCTAGCATTCCCTGCACTCTGACGTGGGCCCGCTGGGCCTGTCCTCTTTCTGACACAGGGGTCCCCAGGTCAACCAAAGTAGGTGAGACGTCAGCTCTGCCATTGCAATTTTCAGACCAGCTTGGTTCATTCCGCTCTTTACAAGAGGAGAGTTTTAGTTCCTGCATCTCAACCTACTTGGAAGGAGAGCTTCTGAGCTTGGCCCCTTAGCCAGTGCTGTGTGACTTTCTATAGGAGTTCTCGTAAGGACTCTCTGAGACAGACGGACCACGTCTGCTGGAGCAGCCTGCACGCCTGCATGGGGGCTTTGCCGTGGCCCCAGCTCCTCACCGCCGATAACCAGCTGTGTTTCTTTTCTGCCCGGAGCAGCAGTTGGATCCCCCTCAAAAAGAGCGGCTCGGGGCCGCTCTTGCCGAGATGGACCAGCAGCTCAGGAAGCTGGCGGACACCCCCTGGCTGTGCCAGCCCGTGGAGCCCGGTGACGAGGAGGTAAGGGGGTCACGGGGCTTCAGCTTGGGCACCGCGGGATGCAGTGGCCTTCCCTTCAGTACCTGTAATCACCGTGACCTGTGCGGCTTTGAGATCAAGTTGGTGGCCATCTTGCAGCCCCTGATACGGCTTCTCAAGATTCCTCTATTAAAACGCCGTGGAGGCGTGGAAAAAGACTGGCAGCGAGAAGGTTGGGAGTTAGTACTGAGCATAGTCCTTGATGACTGGGGCACTCGTCATCCTCAGAAACAGAATGGCAGGGCTGGCCAGGAAGTCCCTAGAAGGCTGAGCCTGGCCCCGCTGTTTGCCCCCGGTGCGAAGACACGTTGGTTGGATAAATGGCAGCTTCTTAAGTTTGTCCTCGTCAGGGATGGAGTCGGTGTGTTTTGCCCACAATCACGTTTTTGTTTTGCACGTATTTAGAGACTCCAGCTTGTCACAGGTCCTGTAGCCAGGACAGACAGGACCCCAGGCATATGGCAGCCTGGGATGTCGTTGCCTCCTGCAGCAGGACAGGCAGGAAGAGCCCCGGAGAGGTGCTTGTTGGAGGGTCAGTTTTGTGGGCAGCATCCTGATAAAGACGAACCGTGGATTGCCTTTCTTCTCAGGGGTAGAGCAGAGGTGGGCCTGGAGAAAAGTTCATCCTAGGCTAGGGTTCTGCAGTCTTGTCAGAGAAGTAACTGTTAGATGTTACACGTCTGGCACTCCTATCGCCAGTTTTGTTTGTTAGAACCTGTTGGCAGCAGTTAGGTGATGGTACAAAGGAAAGTTCCAACAGTCTGTCCTGCTCTGCTCTGAACATGCAGGCATTTGTTGACAAACGCAGAGGACATTTTGGTTTAAAGGGATAGGCCAAGCTCATCAAAATTAGTTAAATTGTGAATTATAAATACAAAAATTTCATTTAAAAGAAAATTCCTCAAATAATAATATATAAAATAATAGCCTGTAGTTCCAGACTAAGTTACCAAAGCCTGTGAAGTGGACAGTGAGATGGGAGGCTGGGAAGAAGACGGACAGAGGAATGAAGGCCATTAAATTCCTTTAAGGTGGAAGGTTTAAAAAAAAGTTCTTGACTTTGATAATTAGGGAAATGCAGAGTTAGTAATATCTTTAAAAACTTAAAGGTAGTTTCTAACAATTGAAAAGGTGTATGTTTTTCCCAAATCAGTTTTCTAAAAACAAAAAGAAAATATAATCTACACTGTGAAAAAATAAGAGACCAATAAAGATGTAGCTAACAGTGTAAAAGATAAAAAATGGTGTAGCTTCTCCTCTGAAAAGCAAATTATCATAAGATTGTGTTAAAAAGGAAATCTAACCATATACCAATCACAAGAGTCTAACTTTCTCTCCCTACTCCCAGCAAAAACTTAGACACAAAAAGATCAAAACAATTTCAAGAAAACACATAAAATCTGAAGTTACAATATTAACATAAAAATAGAATTGCAATAAATGATAAAAAACGATCACTTGGCAAAATATATTTTTATAATAATAAAATTTATTTTTGTCTTCTTGATCTATCAGTTATTTCTAAAGTCTCTAACCATGAATGTAGATAGCTCGGTTTACCCTTGTGGTCTTATTTTTGCTTTCTGTGTTTTGAGGCTATATTATTGGCTGCATATAGATTTTATCATTATGTAAAGACCCTTAGTAATTGTTTTTAAGTTTACTTGTTTGGTATTTTCATCTTTATACTTTTACTTTCAAGCTTTATTTGTAGTGTCTCTCTTATGACTAGCGTATTGTCAAATGTTGGATTTTTATCCAATCTGTTACTTTCTGTTTTAACCGGAATGTTTGGTCTATTTATATCTATTGTGATTATTAATGTATTTATATGTATATTTTGCCATATTTTGTGTTCTGTATTCTTCTTTTGTTTCTTTTAATTTCTCCTTTTTGATTGAGAAGTCTCTCCTTCCTCCTACACAACTCTCTTTGACCCCTCTAGTAGTTTGGAAATATATACTGTCTATTCTTTTAGTGACTAACTTCCAAATTTTAATTTATATAAGATCTGTAAAGCAAAAACTTCTTGAAATGAGAGAAAGGGACAGAAACCAAACTGTAGTGTGAACCATCACTACCAGTCCATGATTAATGAAATAAATTATAGCATATGAACAACAACAAAAAAAACTTGGAAAAATACATATGTATAGAACATATATCTATCATGTGTCTACAGAGAGAACTTTATACTCTGTAAAGAGGGCATATATTTTTTCTTGTTGCCCATAGGACATTAAAAAGTACTGACAGTAGGAATCTCTTTGTTATTCTAGAAATTGAGAGGGAGCATTTAGAAACTTTTAAGCAATTGACAGAATTCTATTTCTGTTGAAAATAGTAAAAAATTGAGGTTTATGTTTTATATGTCCTTTTTCGGTTTCATTTTTTTAGTAGTTTATTTTATTGCATTTCATGGGAGTACCAGTCCACTGTGGCCTGGAAATTGTTAAAGTTGGTTCCTTTCCAAGAGTGGTTTCAGCAGCCCAGTGCTGGGCCACAGGAAACCCCAGGTCCCATAGCCGTCAGCTGTGGGCCCTGTGTTCCCACGCCCTGCCCGTGGTGGGCAGCTCCCCCTCTCCGTGCAGATTCCCTCTGAAGACAGCAGAGGGCTAGGATTTTCCTTGGTTCGTGGGCAGTGTGGCTGCTGCTGCAGCAGGAGGCTCGTGGCCTAGTGCCTGGTTGCAGGGTGACCAGTCAGCTTGGTTTGTTTGGGGACTTTCGGGTCAATACTAAAAGCTCTTATTTCACGAACTGTGGTTCCAAAGCTTCAAGCATAAAAATGTTTCAAAACAAATATCACCAAATGTACAGTCACTGCAGAAACAAACCAGCGTGAGTCCCCCCCCCCCCCCCCCCCCGCCCCCCGCCCCGGAGGTCTGACCTAATGAATTCTTCAAGCCATGTCTGTAGGGGCCCTGGTTTCTAGGGTTCCTGGTTGTGAGCTCATGAGACGGTGCAGAGTAACAGGCGGGAAGTTGTATAGATGACTCCACGGGCAGGTTTAGCTGCAAAACCAGAAACCCTCTGGAGCTGGCCAGGGCAGAGCAGGGAGGGCTGGGGTAGTGTTCCCGCAGGCATTCATCTTGTGGAGCCCAAGGCCGAACCTGCAGCCAGGTGTCCTGGGAAAGAAAGGAGAACCACACTCGCTCCTGGGGCCTTCTGGGCCTCCCAGGGCTCCTGCCTTCTCCGGCCTTCTTTGCCGGCTGCCGTTTGGCTCCGCGTTCCCGCCCTGTGGGACTCCGGCTCTGGGGTGGCGTTCAGTGGGCAGAGAGAAGCAGGGGCAGGGCACGGTGCCACATTTCCACTGGCATAAAAATAGGAAAATTATTTATTCGAGAGCAAAAAAAAGTTGACAAATCTGCGAGCTAGTTCTTTGAAAGTACTGACCCCTGAATAATACAGTTTGAACTGCGTGGGTCCACTTACATACATACTACATAGTGCAGTACTGTAAATGTATTTTCTCTTACGGTTTTCCTAACGTTTTCTTTTCTGTAGCTTTTTAGTAAGAAAACAGTATGTGATACATGCAAAATACGTGTTAATCGGATCATTCAGACTCTTTGGGGAGTCAGAAGTTAGACTGGAGTTTCAGTTCCATGGGTGGGGGTTGGCTCCCGTAGCTTCTACGTTGTTCACAGGTTCCCCGTAACGGGCAAGAAATTAATTAGCCTGTGGCAAATATAATCAAGGAAAGTTTGAAAAAATGAAGTGACAAAGGTCATGTAAGACTAGATAAGAAAATAAATCAAGTTATACTATCTTCAAAGAAATGCTGATTTAAAAATCTTGACGAAACTGTTGAGTCTTCAGGAAAAATTTAAACTATACAGATTGAAATCTGAACATATTTTAAAAAGAATAGCCGCAGGACAACTTGAAGAAATAAGTATCATCTGCAAAAGAAAAATGTCAGGGAATGTGTAATTTCAATATATAAGGAAGAGTGTCGAAGCTTTTAGAAAACGATGGACATTGTTCCAGTCCTTTTTTTAAATTCTTAAACGCGTAAGATCTGCCATATTTGGGGGTGGCCTGGGTGGCTGAGTCGGTTAAGCGTCTGACTTCAGCTCAGGTCATGATCTCACAGCTCATGAGTTCAAGCCCCACATCGGGTTTTGTGCTGACAGCTCAGAGCCTGGAGCCTGCTTCGGATTCTATGTCTCCCTCTATCTCAGCCCCTCCTCCACTCACACCCTGTCTCTCTCTCTCTCTCCCTCGAGAATAAATAAACATTAAAAAAATTAAAAAAAAAAAAAGATTTACCACATTTGTTGTTTTTAAGTGTATGGTTTAAGTAGCGTTAAGTATGTTCACAATGTTGTGAAGCAAATCTTTGAAACTTTCAAACCGTTCATTTTTTTTAAAAGCTTACTAGCACATCTGATTTCAAAATCCAGTATTATCAGGAGATTCGTAAAAATAATTTCTTTAAGTCAAATAATTGAAAGCAGTTCTTTATAAAAGCTTTCCGGCTGGGACGTGCACAGGGATTGAAAGGCCATCCCCCCCACCCCCGCAGTGGGAAGTGCTTGATTTCCAGGGGATCCTCGGTGGGGAGCTCTACCTGTGGTGTCCCCCCGCCGAGAGAGGACAGCATGTCTCCCCTGTGGGGAGGAGGGCAGTGGCAACACCACCGGTGACCTCCTCGTGCCTGAGAGTGGGAAGCCGGATGGAATCGGCAGCTCCATGTGTGGGCGGGAGGGACAGGGGGCAGCGCGGCCGCTCCCCAGGGCCGGCAGGTGGTCAGAGGTCACAGTAGGAGCTGTCTTACAGGACAGACAGCTGGTTTGGAGGGCCGCAACAGCTGAGTGTCACTTGTGGCTCTCATGACGGTCCTGATTCAGACAAACCAGCCATGAGGATAAACCTTTGCAGTGGTCGGGGAGAGTTGATGTTATTAACTGTAAGTGAATTCTTGCTGGTGTCACGAGTGACGATGGTGTCGTGGTTAGAGGCTTTAAGAAGAGAGTATTCCCATCTGTATGGGTGGCATGTTGAAGTATTTGTGAGGGGAGCAGATTGAGGTCTTAAAAGGGAGCCGAAGTAAGATCACATGTTGATAATGAGGCTTGTTCTGCTGGTCTCCCCATTTTATGCATGGATGAAAATATTCCTACTAAAAGTCAGAGGTAAATGTAATACCCCTGTATGCGTTAAAAAAAAAAAAAAAAAAAAAAAAGAAATTTTGAAGTTAGGAGTAGGATTTTGTTTGGGCCGTGCTGCGGAACAGCTGCCTGTCCCTGCGGTCGCCGGGCCCCACGGAAAGTGTTGGGGAGCGAGGTGGGCGCCAGCCAGTCTCAGGACAGAACAGCCTGGTCACGTGGGAGCTGAAGGTCTTTAATGGAGCGGTTAGAATTGACAGTTGAGAGTTTTGCCAAATGTAAGATGTTTGTGAAAATGGTTCCTGAGTGCTGCAGTCATTGGTTAGAAAATTGTAAGAGGTTTCTTTTGTTAGTTAAGAACCTGAAACATGAAATGCTTCTGATTAAGAGATCCATGAAGGGGCCATCAGGGGCACAAGGAAAATTGGAGGTACGACAGAGCACATTTCCAGACGTGAGGCTGTGGATTATTACCCCGTCTAGGTTTGGTCAGTCTAATGAAAATCCCTTTCAGATCTGGAAGTGCCATAAAGCCGAAAGGCTGACTGTGTGGGTTGGTGTGGGGACGTCGGTAGACGGGGCTCTGGGGCAGGAAGAAACAGGCACACCTGAAAAATAAGGATATTATGCTTTATTTGTGAATACAGGGGTGATACGTATACACAGGTTATAAATACAGTTAAGTGCATTGTGTGTGCAAACATCCTTCACTGAAGAGACCCCTGTCCTAGCTGGCGTGAGAATATCCTCCGAGAAGGTCCACAGACCAGCTGGGAAGGGGCAGTGTTAGCTCCACCCCTGTCCTGGGCGGCTCTGTGGGGAGGCGGCTGCCAAGTGGGGACCCGGTGCCCCTGTCCCTCTGGCCCCCTCCCTCCTCGCTACTTCGGGGAGTCGGTCCCAAGGAAAGAGCGCCAAGGGCAGGAAAAGCTTTGTTTAGAAAGATACTCCAGTACCGATGGTCCCCGCCTGCCAGTGTAGCACTAGGTCGGCTGGGAGCCTACTGGATGATCTTTGTACAACATGCTGACATTTAGGTGGTATTTATGAAGCTTTTTAATCGTATGAGAAACATGTTATAAAATGAAAGCCGAATGTGAAAATAGACACTGTGCAGTCACTGCACAACCGCTTTTAAAAGGCTTCACAGATCAATAAATGCCAAGACTAGAAACTGAGGGAAACCGAGTAAATGAAGCAGGGACCGCAGCCCCTTGGCCAAGCTCCCCGCCTGTCTGACTGAGAAGTGGGCCTGACTAGGTCGGGGTCTGACTCTGCGTGTCTCCCGCTTTCCCCACAGAATGTGATGCTGGAGCTTTCCAAACGCAGCCGCAGTGGCAAATTCCGCCTGGTGACGAAGTTTAAGAAAAACAGCAAGAACAGAGAAGCCCGCAGTAGCCTGGGAGCCCCGGGTACCTGCCCTCCCGCTGTCCTCTGGCCGTGTGCGCCTGCTGCGTGCGCCCTCCCGGTCTCCGCTCTGTCCGTGGCCTTGTGGCTCTTCCCCAGGGTCCCCGCCTGCGCCGCGGCGTCCCGTCTGTAGCTAGAGAACTGCGCCTTCTTGAGTCCCGTGCCAGGAGGTCGCTCCTGCCTGGAGTCGCTCCCCGTGCGGATTCCTCTGGCGGCTGGCACCGCGCTGCCCGTCCGCCCTGGATCGGGGCTGCAGGGTGGGAGGAGGGCAGCAGAGGTGACAGGACACCCGGAGACACAGAGCTCACACTCGGGTCTTGTGCTTGGCCCACCGGGCCTGCCTCTTGGGAGGGGCTGCCGATCCCCGGCTAACGGAGTCATTGATCCGGGCCCCGGGCTGGAGCCCAGGCCAGCAGCGACCGTGGTTGGCCAAATCAATAGAACATGGCACTCGAGGACAGTTTTGAGGGAGAGTCAGTAGATTGGGCCTTAAAATCTCTGTCTGGAAGGTCGGCTCTGAGCATGGCTGTTTTCAGTGCCTCCAGTGCCCGGCAACCCAGGTTTGGATTTGTAGGTGGTGGTCACTCCCTTTGATTTTTCTTCTTCGGATGTTTGCCCAGCAGTTGGGTTTCTTTTAACGATAGTGGCTCTGTAACAGTGGTCACTCTGACCACGTGAAATCTCTGCCTGTTTCCCTTCCTGCTGTGGACCAGAAGCGAAGCGAAGCCTCTAGAAAGGAGGGCAAGCTGACTGCAGCTGCGCAGTCAGATTGGCGTTTTCCTCGTATTTGGTGGCATCCAGTCTCCCCTGGGACACATGGCAAATGTCCAGAAGGCCGATGGCCAACCTGGCAGGAACAGACAGCAGCTCCTGCTGTGGCTCATGTCCCCTGAATGCGGGTGGCTCCCCTGCTTCTTCCTGCAGAGCTCTGGGTGGTGCGTGTGGCTGAGTGGCGGGTGCCGGCTGCTGGGGCGTCTGGGGAGCCAGGTGCTGGGGCATCTTGGAAGCCGGCTGCCGGGGTGTCTCACGTGCTGGGTGCTGGGACATCTCAGGAGCCAGGGGCCAGGGCATCTGGGGAGCCGGGTGCCGGGGTGTCTGGGGAGCCGGCTGCTGCGCATCTTGGGTGCCGGCTTTGGGGGCGTGTGGGTGCCTGCTGCCGGGGTGTCTGGGGTGCCGGGTGATGGGGTGTCTCAGGTACCGGGTGCTGGGCGTCTGGGGAGTCGGCTCTTGGGGCATCCGGGGAGCCGGCTGCCGGCATTTTGGGCGCTGGCTGCCGGGGCATCTGGGTGCCTGCTACTGGGGTGGCTCGGGTGCCGGCTGCCACCTGCCTCGCACTGGGCTCTGGGCACTCACTGCATTCGTGCTTTTCCATCTCCGACAGTTCACCTCTGGGGGACAGAGGAGGTTGCTGCCTGGCTGGAGCACCTCAGTCTCTGTGAGTATAAGGACATCTTCACGCGGCACGACATCCGGGGCTCCGAGCTCCTGCACCTGGAGCGGAGGGACCTCAAGGTACTTCCACAGCGGCTCCTGGGAACCCGTCCCGGGCTTCCCTGCACTCCCTTCTCTGTCCCTCCCTCTGACCTGGCCATGCTCTGGTGTCGTTGGACTCTCCTCATGCATGGCTCGGGGTGACACGTGGAAGTGGCCGAGAGGCCACCTCTGCCCCCCAGCAGTGATGTCTCCACCTGCCACAGCCAAACAAAGCCAGAGCAGGAAGTAACAGAGGGGACCTTGCTTTTCTTTACCTGCTTGGACCAATGAACTATTTTAACATTAAAAACCCTGTTGCCGGGGGTGGGGGGGGGGGGGGTGGTCAGGTCAGTCGGTGCTGGCTGGCTCGGTAGGTGGAGCATGTGACTCTTGATCTCAAGGTCGTGGGTTCGAGCCCCACATCGGGGGCGGGGGCTACTTAAAAGTAAAAAAAAAAAAACAGCCTGTTGTGGGACACGGCCCTGTGCTAATTGGCCAGCGAAGGGCTGTGTGTGATGACGGCCCCCAGTGCGCGGGTCCCTCTCCCTTTGGAGCCCACACACGGGCACACCGAGCCGCCGCAGAGCACTGCGAGGAAGCGAGTCCCGTGAACTCCTTGGTTTCCCGGTGCGCGTGAGGGTCAGGTTTCTAACACGCTGTAGGCTCCTACGTGTGCTGCGGCATTAGGTCTGAAAAGCGTGCACACGTTAGCCTAAAAATACTTGCTCGCTGCAAAATGCTGTCATCTGAGCTTTCGGTGAGCCATCATCACTGGTCACGGGTGACCGTAACAAATTTAACGGCCAAAATGTGAAGTATTGGGAGAATTACCAACACGTGACACAGAGACTCGAACAAGTGCCGTTGGGAAAACAGCCCCGGGGGGACCTGCCGGACGCAGGCCGCCAGGAACCCTGAGGTGCGGGGCACGGCGGGGGCAGTGAGACGAGGCACGCCTGTGGCCGCTGAGCCCCGGGGGGGACCAGGTGCCAGGACCGCGGGCGGAGTCCCCTGGGGCCTGCCTGAGCCTGGGGGGCGGGGGCCGGGGCCGCGCCCTGAGAGGGCGAAAGGCCCCCCGGGACGTCCTCACGGCGGCGCTCTCGAGTCACCTGCCTCCACCTGCTGCCGGGCGGGGTCTGTGTCTGTCTGGCACGAAGGCGCCGGCGCCTCTGTGGCTCGCGGGAGGGGTGTGGCGGGCGTCTGCACGGCTGTGTGTGTGTCGTTTTCACCTCGCGTCACCGTTTTCGTCCTTCTCACCGCGTTTGTGTTCGGAAGGTCGGGCGGGAAGGCCCGCGGGGGCCCGGCTCCCTGCCCGGCGTCAGGGTGCTGTCCTCTTGTTGCAGGACCTCGGCGTGACCAAGGTGGGCCACGTGAAGCGGATCCTGTGTGGCATCAAGGAGCTGAGCCGGAGCGCTCCTGCCACCGAGGCCTAGCCGTGGCCCTGTCGGCCTGCGTCCCCCGCTCGCCCCGCGACTGAGGCCGGGGACCCGCTGCCCCTTCTCATGGTGCTACTCCCCCCTGCTCCGGACGGGAAGCCTCGCGGACGCCCGTTCCGTGACCGTCCCGGGGTCTCGCGCACACCAACACAGCTACCTTCGAAACGACACCTCGTCCGGCCCCGACACCGCGTGGGGCGGACCGCCACCACCTCTCCGCGCCTGCCGACCCGGGACCCGGGCCGGGCCCGGCCTCCGGGCGCCGGGTTGTCCCGTGGAGGCGGCCCGCCTGGGCCGCGCGAGCTCGTCCCGCGGGTCCCCGCCGCAAGCCCCGTGACCACGCGCCGCGCGGCCTCCCCCCGGTGTGCGGACCCCGGCCCGGCCGGCAGCCTCCCGCGCCGGCAAGTTCCGTGTCCGCGGGCCACCCTGGTTCTCCGCGGCAGCCTTGCGAGGCCCCCGCCTGACGCCGCCCCCCCCCCCCCCCCCCCCCCCCCCCCGGTATTGCGGAGTCTTTGGCCGAGACGCCGCCTCTCCTGCTTTGAAAGCGGCCCGGACGCGCTGCCGTCCCGCCCGTGTTCGCGGCACGCAGAGACGGAGGACGAAGCGCGCTCGCCCTCCTCGAGCCGAGCGGACGGACGGTGACGACCTCGGGCTGACAGATCCCCTCTCCGGTTGCCTTTGGCCTCGTCCGCGTGGCGCCCTCCTCTTGAGCTGCTGGCGTGGAGACGTGGTCCCTCTGTCCCCGAGATGCCATAGCCTCCCGTCTCCCCGCAGACAGGGGGTGTTTGCGTGGGCTCGGTGTTGGCGAGCGCGAGTGCGTCCCGGGCGCTGGGGCGATGCCTCGCCCCGTCCTGGGGGACCGTCCCCACCGACCGTCTCTGGCCCTGTGGGCGGCCGTCTGCCTCGGGCCGCTCTCGCCCACGTCCCCGGCCCTCCCCGTCTCCCCCGTCGCCGCCACAGCCCACCCTGCAGGGCTCTGTAACCCGGCCCAGCTGCCAGCCGGGCCCCCGCGCCCCTACCCTGTAGCTCGCTTCACCCCTCATCCTCGTGAGGGGATTGGGGGGGGAGCTGCAGGTGTCGTCCGGTCACCCTTGGGGGAATCTCAAAGTGGGGGGGGAACCTTTGGGGCGCTGAACAGCATCTGCCTGCTGCTCCCTCTGCAGGCCCCTCCCCCTCACTGGGGTGCACGGTGGCCCCTCCACCCCCGCCCCCCGTGAGCCTGGCCGGGCCTCTGCTGCCGGTTTGGGGGCGCTCCTGCTGGGGCCCTGGCGGGCACCTGGCCTGCTCCTGTCCCTGAGGGTGTGGTGGCGGTGACGGGGCGGGGGGGTGCCTGTGCTCTGCAGCGTGCTCAGCTGTTGTGCGTGGCCTTCCCCACCCCGACGCCCCCTGTGCCATCAGACGGCTGCTTTGGACCCGGGAAGGCAGAGAGGGATCATCTGGCCACCGGAAGTCACCGGCTTTCAAGGTAGAACAGGCTGACAAAGGAGACCGTGGGGTCCTGAGCCCGCGGTACCAGAACGGCGTCTGCTCTGTCACCTCTGGCCGGGCCCTGGGCTCTGAGGTCCTCGGGGCGAGCCGGGGACAGGCACGTGCTCGGTGAGGAGGGGAGCGGCGGCCGGTGCTGACGCTGTGGGGCCGTCCCGTACCCTCCGCGCCCTCCCTTGGGAAAGCCCAAGGGCTGGGTGAAGCATGGTGTTTAGAATTAGTATGTCGTCAGTGATTAAAACAACACTGTTTACGTAAAAACCGTTTTCCTGATTCTAGTAAGTTAGAGGCGAATGGAGTAAACGTGAGTGTTGCATGGAAGCGTGTCGGCGTCCGGCCGGTGCCGCATCTGCTGCGGTGGCCGTGTTGGTTCCCGTGAGGCCGCTCTTTTGCCTGCCCCCCGATGTCCCTGCCGAGGCTGGGCGCTGTCCCGCGGGGACCCCGGTCCCGTCAGCGTGGAGGGAGGGAGGAAGGGTCCTGGGGAGTCTTGGACAAAAGGTTTTGTGCCCTCGGGCGGGGCTTACCCCTCATATTTATGATCTTAATTTATACGGTGCCCGCCGTGGAAGCAAATGCCTCCTGTATTGCTGTGTACAGACCCAATCTGGGGTTGTAAATAGGTTGTTCTGTGTATAAATAAAACCTGCCATTGTCAGATTTCTTGTCGTCATTCCTCGTCGCCCAGATCTTTCCAAACTGGATTCAGGATTTTGTATCTTAGCTACTCTGGAAGTAAGTTGGCGTGGCTGAAAAGCAAAATGGAAAGCCACTGTGTCTCTTAGGGTGTGGCCACTCGGATCTGTGGAATCAAGAACCCAGCCAGGAGGTGGGGCGCGGGTAGGGCAGAGGCTCAGACTTCATCACAGGAGCCCGGCCCAGCCTACTGAGGGAGGGTCATTGAAGCAAATAGTCTCATCCTCCTAGATCTTTCATATAAAACTAGACCACAGGCTCTTCTGTTTACTCCCAGCACCTTTATGCCAAGGGAGCGGCCTCTCCAAGGTCAAGGTCACTCTGTCATCTCCCGGTTCCCGGGAGGGCAACGAGGGGGAGTGCTCGAGTATAATCCCATCGATCGCAAGACTTGCCGACGAGGTGTGTGCAGAGGGCGGAGCAGTCGTTCTAAACCGGGAGCGGCTCCCGGCTGGGAATTTGTCCGCCCAGACCCCCGAGCTCTCCGCGGTCTGGCTGATGCCATCTCCCCTGGCGAGCTGGCGAGCTGGCGAGCTGCCTAAACAAGTAAGCCTTGGAGTGCAGTGGCTCAAACCAGGTGTTTTTCTGGTTCCCAGAACAGTCACGGGGGGTTGTGCTTCAGGCACTCGGGTACCCCGGCTGCGGTCCCCTCCACGTGTCACTTGGGGGTCTGGCCCACGCGGCCACGGTGGCTCCGGTCACCTTCCTGCCGGGGTGGGGGGAGCGCGGACGAGTGCGCGTGAGGTTTCCTGAGGCCACGTGGAAGCGGAAGCCCAGCTGGGGGCCCAGCCACGCCAGGTGTGCGGGGGGAGGGGCCGCGGGCCGCTGTCACCAGCCGACTCTGCTCTGGGTCCCTTCTGCCTGAAGGTCCCTCCGTTAACGCACGTACCTTGCCCTGCTTTCCTCCCTCGGGTGGTTTCCAGGTGTTCGGAAGGAGGGAGGCCCGTGTCCCTGAGGGGAGAGGAAGGGCGCCCTCCAGCCGCAAGCTGACCCTTGGCAACACCCGGTCGGCAGCGTTCCGTCGGCCGGTGTGGCCTTTACCCGCTGCCCGGGATGCTGACCTTGTACCGGAGGTTGACGTCTGTGACCCAGGGGCTGTCCTTGGCCCCGGGCACTGTTTCTGGTGGTTGGTTTCTGGTGGCTCTGTGTTGGCGGGTGGCCTCGATCCCCTGAACTCTGGCCTCTGGCACAGGCACCGGGGCCACGCTGCTGGCTCCCAGCTCCACGTCTACGCCCCGTGATAGCGGAGGGTGGCGTGGGGGAAATTAAGCTTTGGGCAGGGGGGCTAGAGAGGAAATTGAAGCACATCTAAGCACTTTGCACCCCCCCCCCCCCCCCGCCCTTCTGTGTCCGACAATCCTTTATGGAATGGAGAACTTGGATTCTCGTGGTTTCTTCTGACCCCGACTGAGTTCGTCCTCCCCGCTAAGGGAAGGCGCTGGGGACGCAGCCGGCACGGCGGGTTGGACGTGTGCTTGCAGGACTCGGAGTTTGCTCTAAAGATAATACCTAGGCTGGCAGGACTTTGAACTTGTATTGATCCTGGTTTAAAACTTTAATATTTTGTTCATTATGGATTTTTCTGCATTAATTTTGATTTCTAAAAATGTTATTAAGTACCGCTGTGTCTTGATTACTGAGTTTTTTGGGCACCTTCAAGTTTTGTGCCCGAGGCCTCCGCTTGCCCAAGTCCCAACCCTTCTGTCGTGTAATCTAATCTTGAACGTTAGACCTCAGACTCTCTCGGCATTTGTAGAAGCCACTGCTTGATGCTTATAAACATCAGTTTCCTGTCTCCTGCCCCACTAACAGAATCCCCGCGCCATCTGGGTGACGCGTTGTGCCCAAATGCGCCCCTGCAAGTGTGACCGCATTCTCCAGCCTCCTCTGCAGTTGACCTTAGTGATGTGACCAAGCTTGGGCTTAAGACATACAAATATTAACTGAAGTTTCCAGAAAGTTTCCTTTAAAACATGGATGCCTGTTTTTTTCCTCCTGCTGCTGGCCTGGAGGGTGGACCTGATGGGTGGAGCTCTAGCAGCCAGCCCGGGCCACGAGGTTGGAAGCCTACTCCTCGCGCCTCCGTGGTCTCCACGAAGCTCCTGGACAACCCCCTCCCCGTACCTGCCACACTTCTTGTATGTGAGTGAGAACTGCGTGTGTCTTGTCTCTATGTTGAACCTAATCCCTGTAGCGTTCCTCCCATAAAGATTTTGTATTTGGAAGGCCAAAGCGAAAGCATATAGACACGAGTTACACCTATTCTACAGGTGTGAGGCCAGAGAAGGGGGACCCCCGGGGATGGGTGAAGTGGTACGAAGAAAGCTTTGGGGCAGACTGGTGCGCACAGGGGGCGGGTGTTTGTGGGGCGTGGAGGCCTCTCTGCAGCCGGGGTCCGAGAGCGTGGCCTGGACGGGGGCCCGCTCACACCAGGGGAGGCCGCTCTGACCCCACCAGCGCGGGCTGCGGTGTTGGACGGTGTGTCCGTATCAGGCAGGAACTGAGGCACAGCCCATTCACGGTTTTCATCCCAAAAGCGAACCAGGTTTGCAAAACTCGTAGAGGAAAAGCAGCCGGCTGGGAGTCAGAGGCTCTGTCGCTCACGCTGTTGATGGAAGCGGATCGACCACGAGCCTTCCGAGCGCTCTCAGAAATCGTGTCGCCAGGTCCCTCGCTGGCCGGCAAAAGCCTGCGGTCGCTCGGCCCCAAGGTCATCAGTGCCAGGCCTCCAGGACGTGCACACTCAGGAAAGAGTGCCCAAGTGGCGTCACCCCAAAGGAGAGTCCTTCCGACGTCCAGGTCAGGTGTGCCCACGGGGACAGCTGACCCCGAGGTCGGAGCGTGGCAGGGCGAGCGAGGCTTTGCCTCCTCGGCAGGACGGGGAGCTCGCGGGTCGCTGTCTAGCTGCGCGGGTCCTGCCCGATGCGTTCGTGGCCTCCGGAGAGAGCCTCGGTTGTGGTCCTCTTCACCCCCCGTGTAGACTGCTTTCCGCCCCGATTTCCAGGGCTCTTTTAGGCACCAGCTGCCGAACCGTGAGAAGTCTGGAGACCTCGGGCGTGGGACGGGAGCAGGCACTGCGTGTAACCGAGCTGCCTCCCTTCGGGATGGGGTTGGGGGACGCGAGTGTGGTTTGGGCGTAGGTGGAGGAATCATGGGTATTAGGTGGGGCGCCGTCAGCCCCGAACCATCCAGCGGTTCCCCTCTGTGGGCCTGATCTCGGCTCCGTTTGAGGGCTCCTGGCGTTGCCCGAACCAGCCTGGCCTGGGTTCAGTCACCCGGAAGTGAAGGGTCCCGGCCACTATGCCGCGCAGCCAGTGACACGGGCCGCCGTGGTGAGTGGGGGCACAGGAGGAAATGGAGTCAGAAATAGCTCTTCCTCTCGGGTACACTTTGCCTTGGGAGGTGAGTGAATTTCCAGGATGTAAACACACCCGTGGTGAATTTATTTTGCTGACCCGTGCCCTGGATGGGCATGTCACAGAGCACAGAATGTGAGGGGCTGTCGGTGGCCTCTGGTCCTTCGCGATGAAGTCTGTTCCAGAGAGAAACTGGCATCTTCGAAGGCATGATTTTTGATCATCGGGAAATTCTGGTGCCCCACTGCCCTCCCCTTTTGCCAGAAAAATGTCCTAGTGGAATAAGTGTTCTCTGTAATGCAACCACCATTGCCCCTTCTCCAGAAACTTGCAGTTTCTTCTGGTAGTCTTCCTCAGGAGTCCCCAGAATTTAAATTTCTGAGGCAGGGCTGAGACAGCATTTCTAAATATAAACGTTTAGCCTCTGAAGTGGGTTTGGGAACAAAAGCGGGCGGAGCAGGAAACAGCAGGTGCACATCAGACGTGGAGACGACAGTGAAGAATGGTTTATTGAACAAGGTCTCACAGCCCCCCCCCCCCCCCGGGGGCCCCACTCCACCCCCATATGGAAGGATGGACAGAAGGAAGGCAGGCAGGCTCACCGCGGGCCCACGAAGGCACCGTCTGGCAAGGGCTCGGGCTTCTCCACAGCCAAGCTTTTTAGTTATTACGTCACCATTTTATGACCTTACCACGAAGGGACCGACCACGGAGCTTGTGTGAACGGAACAGATTCTACGCCGAGGGGTGGGCTTCCGGCCACGGCCCCCCTCACGTCTAGCGTTGGTGGCTGCGCAAGGTGCATCCGTGGAGCCCGTCTACACCCTCGGGCAGATCCAGCCCCTGGGGCCCGACGCCAGACACGTGCACGGAGGCCCAGGTCTCCCACGGCGGCTGGGACCGTGCTAGGAGCGGGGCGGGGCCGGGCCGCTCGGAAGCAGCCAGCTCTGTGGACACACGGCTCATGCCGCGGCCGGGACGCTGGCCCGCACCTGTCCTCCCGCCACCTCCAGCCACCGAGTGCGGTGGCGGCAGCGGCAGGGAGGGGAGGTGATGGCCGCAAAGCCTCATCTGAGGTAAGAGAGCACGTTACCTTCTCGGGAACCCTGCTCCGGCCCAGTTGGAATCTGCGTGCACCATCCCAGTGTCCTGGTCAGCCGGCTTGGGGACAGATGTAGGTCTGTCACAAATACCGCTGAGGTCTTTGATTATTAGCCAAGCTTAATTAGGAGGAACAGAATCCTGGTTTAGGTTTTCTGTTTTGAAGAAACTCGGGACCATCAGCCCACGCCAGGCCCGTCTGCCGCGGCTGGGCTTCCGGACACACGGAGGCTCTGGCGTTCGCAGCAGCAGCAGCAGCAGCGAGAAGGCTCTGATCACGGACGACACGGGGCGAAGGGCACCTCAGGGCTGCCGAGCTGCCACCAGTGTGGCCACACCCGAGGCTTCCTTCTCTTCAGCAGCGTCCACCGAGCCCGAGAGGCCACCCTGTCTCCTCATCCTGGAAAGAGAGCTAACGCTTTAGAATCGGTTTTAACTCCGGTCAAAGGGGGGGATCACGTGCCGCGTGGGGGCCAGAAACACCCTTTGTGTCCCAGCGTGAGCCTGGCCGGCCCGTCGGCGTGAGCTGAGCTGTCAGAATCCTTGTTGATGCGGGGACAACCTCGTCTGAACCGTGAAGACAGAAGAACGTGAGTGCTTCAGACGGTGGACCCGTCAGAGGGTAGCGACGTGCCTGCAGTTAACGGGGAACGGGTGAACTTTCTCATACAGATGGCAGCCGGGGTCAGGTGTGGTGCAAGGGCAGCGTGGGACCAGCCGCTGTGGGACACCGCCAGGTCTGTGCAAGCCCCCCAGGTGGGGGTGCAGCTCGGCCACGTGATAAAGCGCACCTTGTCTGGCCGGGGATGGAACGTCCCTCTGCCCGTAATAAACGGAGGGTCTGGAATCCCGTCCGCAGGAGGCGGAAAACCACACGCGTGCGCGCACGGCAGCACCCGGTGAGCTGTGGGGGGAGCAGCGCGCCCATGCCCACCACCCGCCAGTACCGGCACCGCTGGGGTGCGGAGGCCACGGGGATGTCGCTGGCTGCCCGCACTATCTGAAACTCCCGACGTGGATGGAAAGAGACGCTTCTGGTGCTCGGGGCCGGGCCGGCGTCTTGACACCAGAGAAGACGTCACTGCTTTGCACACGGAGGGTTTCTTGGCTGCAGGAGACAGGAGAGGCTGTCATAGACTCACGGTCGTGGACACCACAGCCCTCACCGGGTTGGGGGATTTGGAATGACTCTGAAATTCATTCCAGCTTTTTAAAAAAAAAATTTTTTTTTAGATGTTTATTTTTGAGAGAGAGAAAGAGAGAGTGCAAGCGGGGGAGGGGTGGAGAGAAAGGAAGACACAGAATCCAAAGCAGGCTCCCGGCCCTGAGCTGTCAGCAAAGAGCCTGATGCAGGGTTTGAACCCACGAATCGTGAGATCATGACCTGAGCCGAAGCTTAACCAAGTGAGCCACCCAGGCACCCCCGTTCCAACTTCTTGGGGTTAAGTTACGACGGGCCACAGGGACGCGTGTTTGCAATTTGGACATGTATTTACAAACTGTTCAGTCGGAGGACCTCAATTTATGCCTCCCCTGCCCCCACCTCACCAACCCTATGTCAGGACAATGGGCTTTTGCATGTTGTCCACACAGCGGGTCAAACTTGGGGCCTTTTCCAATCTGCCAGATGAAAACGTCTCATGGCAGAGTGATCTCTACCTTTTGAATCAACGTGTTAAGATCGACAGACGCAAGGATCTGAAACGTCCAGCCCCGTGGACTGCTGCGGGTGTGGTGCCAGAGTGACACTGCCTCCCGCTTGGCCCTCTCTTCCTTGTGGTTTGTTCCGGCCCCGCCGGGTGCCCCTGGCAGCATGCCTGACACATCGGTACCCAAGGCGGGGACGGGTAGGAGGAGGCGAAGAGTAGGAGGTGAGTAGGGGCTCTGGCAGGTGGGTTACGTCGAAGGCTGCGGCAGTAACTCGGGTAAGAAGCAATCAGAACAGGGAAAAGCCAACTGAGGACTCAGACTTCAGGAGCCTGGAAGCAGGGAGCAGATCGGGAGGACCGTGGTGCCCCTGATAGGGCCTGCATGGGGGTGACACGGATACGGGGGTGAGAGCCCTGTTCAGGCACATGGAGTCTCTAGTATCAATACTGATGGAACATTCCAGCAGATTCTGGTAAGTGTACCTGGTTTATGGGTGGGGGGAAGGGGATTGGGGGGAGAGGTGAGCTCCACGAAGAGGAACGAGAGAGTCCATATTGGCAGAGTGGGGAGAGAGCGGGGAGGGCGCGGGGTTGGCGTGAACAGGGAGGTGCTGGATGAAGGGCAGTGAGCGGGCAGGCAGAGGCTGGAGCCGCTCTGTGACAGTGGTGCTCATCTGTCCAGGAGACCCAAGGGTGTCGGCGTCTGGAGGAAAAGGCCCAGCAAGTGGCAGAGAGGAGGCGGGAGACCAGACCAGGGTGCAGGGGGAGGGTTTCCTCCTAGTGACTTGTTGCCCATGTCGCCCGGGCTGTGTCCCTGTTCCCGGAAAGCCTGTCAGGAGGTGACCAAAGGAGCGTGTACAAGCACGGACAGCGGAGAAGGATCCCTGTCCGAGCCTCGATCAAGAGCACAGGTGGGAAGAGCTGCCATCAGGGCCTTCGAGGGGACGCTGCCCGCGTGAGAGAAACTGGCCGTACCTTTTCTGTTTTCCCAGAGCGAGCTGCTTCTGTGTCTCTTTTCCCAGGTCATCTCTGACGGTACTGAAATCTTCATCATCCTCAACCAGGAGATTCTACATTTCAAAATAACGAAGGAACAGTGTTTTCGGATCTCTTCTTAGCCTACTTTTAAGACGTATGCAAAAAAATACATCAACAGAAGGATATCTGAATTGACGTAAATTAAACAACGAACGTAAGACATGCTGGTGCTGGAAATATGCTCGGCCAGCAGTGGAAATGCCGCGCCGGCCTCTGAGCGAGCACACAGCCCCACTGATGGCCAGCACAGGGGCTCGGACAAAGGACGACATAGGCACAGGGTCCTCCCCGGCCAGGAGCACAGCTGTTTCAGAAATCCTGTCACAGCGGCCACCTGCACACCTCCACAGTGACACCGTGGGCGTCTGTTAACTCTCCGGTGTCCCCAGATGCTGTCCCCACGTTCTCCCGAGGGACCAGACCTCTCCACTCCTGGCACATGCCATCGGCTTCGTACGTGGACATCATTCGCCATGAGCCCTGGCCACCCCCCCCCCCCACCCCCCCGGCTTAGCGCGTGGGGACACATCACTTGGGTGACAGCACACGGCTCTGACCCTGAGCAGTGCTCACAGGAACATGTGTAGCGCAAAGTGCCATTCTGACGCTCGCCACTTGCCACCGTCTTGTGTGACTGACCACCTCCGTCGTGTGCCTTTGGGAGGGGGCAGCTACGTGCTAAGATACTGAGGACACGCAGGAGGGTTTTGCTGCTTTTACAAGTAGCTCTCAGGTGAGAAAAAGTAACAAATACGATACGATTTCTGTTCCAGTAAGTGCTGCACAAGGAACCTTTATTTGGGTAAGTGGCGTATGATGTGCTTTTTAAAAACTGAGAAAAGCTGACTGCAAAGTAAGAGGAAATACAGAGGAAACGGGCCGATGTCCACGTCCTCAGAGCGGTACCTGCAAGACTGCAGGCGTGCGTCCCGAGACCCCTACTCCTCCCACGGTCACGGGGAAAAACGGAGGTGAACGTATGCACGTGGACGGTGCCGCGTAGATGAAAAAGCTGCTCAGTGACCGCTGTTAACACCACTGACCTTTGACCACATTTGCACATTTGTTTTCCAAGGAAAACTCATATTCCGCCGCTGGCCCCCCCGCCCGTCAGAGGCCAGTGCTCTGTGGAGGTGAGCCTGGTTGTTGCCGTCCTCCCTCCGCCCCGATTACTACCCGGGACTGTGACCCTCAGGGACCCTCCGCGTTTTACAAGGCTTTACATTTCCTGTAAATGACCACTTTGTGACTTTGTTTTCAACCCTAAGTAACTGGAGGTCTGTCCGCGTTAACATACGTCGCCCTGATATATGGACTTTAATTGCCGTGTTCTAGATCACCACGTTAATACCTTTCTTTGTTTTATCTGTCCCCTTTCTGAGGATCACTGAAGTTCTTCCGACCTATGCTGAGGTGAGCCCTCCGCAAGTCTCCTCACTCGTGTGTGAGCTGATTCAGGTTGTGTCTAGGAATGGCCGGGGTTTGCTGCGCACGAGCATCGTCCTGCCCGGCGTGGACTTGTCTCCGGTGCCAGCCTGCGTGCGCCCCTGCCGGAGGCGGGCGGTGCCGGCCGCTGCTTCACCTCAAAGGCCCTGCTTCCTGGCCAGTCTCCTCCCAAGAGGGGGGGGGGTGTTCATCCTCGCCCCGGTCTCCCCTGTCGGGCTTTCTGTAACTTACTTACAGATGTCCTTCACATTCTGGACCATCATCCTTGTGACCGATCTTGTTCCTCTTTGTGGCTTGCCTTTTCACTGTCATTTCCTTTGATGAACTAAAAGTTTTACTCTTTGTTTACAGAGAGAGAGAGAGAGAGAGAGAGAATCTCAAGCAAGCTCCACGCTCAGTGCGGAGCTCAATGTGGGGCTCGACGCCACGACCCTGGGATCGTGACTTGATTTCAGCTCAAGAGTCAGACGCTCAACTGACCGAGCCCCTCAGGTGCCCCTGTAATTTTTACTTTTAGTACAGATTTATCCATCCTTTTCTTTTGGTCTGTGCTTTTTGTTTCGTATGTTGAGAAAATCCTTATGACTTAGGTTAAGAAGGATTTCTTAAATCTTCTAAAGGTTGGAAATCACTGCCTTTCACATCTGAGTTTTCATATTGATGTATCTGGTGTGAGCAGAGCTGGATACAGATTTTCCGGGGCCTGAAGCTCAAATTTGGGGACCCTCTTTATGAGAATTTCTCCTGTACGGATAACCCATTTTCCCAGTACCAGTTACTGAATAATCCGTTTTTAATGTCGCTTCAAGTGCCCCCCTCCTGCCTGCCCTTGTCACTTTGTACCTGGTGAGGTGAGCACCCGGACTGTGGTCTTTTATTTACTTATCTCCTGTTGGTTTATTTTTGAGAGAAAGAGAATGAGTGGGGGAGGGACAGAGAGAGAGGAAGACAGAGCCTCTGAAGCAGGCTCCTTGCTGTCAGCACGAAGCCCGACGTGGGGCTCAAACTCACGAACCGTGAGATCGTGATCTAAGTTGGACACTCAACCAACTGAGCCGCACAGGTGCCCCTGGCCCGTGGTCTTCTGCCCGGTGCTCCTGCACGTGAGTTTATGTCTTTTACTGACCAGCACTAACTTCACAGACATGGGAAGCATTCTGCTATCTTTGTACTGTGAGGTGTAATATTGCTGTGTGCCTAACTGAAGCTTCGATACTGCTCAGTGTTTTGTGATCTCTGGAGAGGTCTTCTGAATCTTTCGGCTGGACGCATTCCCGGGTACCTTGTAGTTTTATGTATACCGACCTTGCAGTCTTTTGAACTCTCTTGATCTGAGGGTTTATCTGCACAGTCTTTGAATCTCCTTTGTAGAACTGCAAGTAACGGTTTCATGCTTTCCTTTTAGAATTTCCTTTCTTTCTCTCGCAATTTTTTCTTTATTTACTGTTCTTTGGGAAGGGTCCCACTGTTTATTACAATGCTGAATGCAAGTGGTGGGTAAGGGAATACTGGTTCCTTGATGTGAAAATATCAGTCAGCAATTTAATCCTTAGTCAACTTAATATCTGGAAGTTAATTCTTAAATCAAGGATCGAAATGACTAATTCTTAACCTAGAAATATTATAGTGTGCAAAGTAGGTTTGTCCAAGGCAAGCCAGGTGGCTCTGTCACTTATGTAGGAACAGGACACCAGATGAGAGGTGGGAAACTGTGAAGCTAATTCAACAGGTGCAGACACAGTAGGGATTTGGTATCACAGCGCTCATTCGGGATGAAAAGAAAAGGAGCAAAGTAGGAACGGAAGGAAAGGTCTTCCCCTAATACAGGAACCTACGAACACCTACGGCAACGCACTGAACGACACAACTTCAAAAGCATTTTTTTCATGTGAGTCAAACCCAGATTAAGGTTTTGATACTGAGGTCCTACTGACCTCATAACGAGCTGCCTGGCTTTCTTCTGCTTCCCATTCTCTGAAACAATTTCTAGAAGACGGGATTATCTGAGCCTTGAAGAACTGATACAACTTCTCTATAAGATCACTTGATCTTGGTGTTTTACTGAAGTGGTACATTTGCTGTTAAGTAACTTACCTTGATACCAACAGTGTCTCCATCTTTCAAGTAATAAGGTGCTCCCTGCAAATTATCTTGCTTTTTCTTCTTCTTCCTCTTGGTAATTTGCTGGTTCTATAGAGAAATCAAGCATCTTGAATAAAGAAAAGTCAATCTCAGCTTCTCACTAAGTTCCCTATCTGTGGGAAAGCGCACGTGGCCTAGTGACTACACCGGCGAGGCCCAGGCTCTCTGAGAAAGGCCCACAACTTTACCCAGCTGGAGACTGGAAGCCACTCGAACTTTTCGGGGAAGTACTTGGCGATTTCGATTTTCTCCACGGGAAGAGAGCAGAAGTGGGCGATGCGCTGCCTCAAGGAGCCGGCGGTCCAGCCGCAGGCGGTGTCCCACACCAAGTCCACGTGCGGGGCGTATGCCCTCTTGCCGGGGATGCGCATCTGTGTTCTCAGCACCACGTCGTGGGGCCTGCGCCAGAAAACAGTCGAGTGTCAGACCGAGCAAAGTGAGAACGCAGTAACCATGGGGGAGCGTGACGGGCGAAGCCTCCCCTCCCACTCTCCTGGTTTTTCCCAAGACCCTCTAATACTCTTCCCTACTCTGACTTCCTTCGGTGCTGATCTGGCCCCGAGCAGGGCGAAGCTCCCACGCCAGGCCGGGCCGGGCCAGTGTGCCGAGGTCGCCAGACAGAGCTATGGAACAGGTGCCCGAAGGCTGAGCTGCTGCGGGGCAGCCAGGGAGAAGCGAGCAAAGGCTTGGCGTGGGGAAGAGGGGCCCAGGGAGACAAACGCAGAAGGATGGGAGGAGCTGGGCGTGTGGGGTGGTACGGGACATGGGGTTCCAGCTGGAAGGTGGGGAGGGGAGAAGCGGGCACAACTGCTGGGCGTTTAGGGTGCTGAGACCATGTGGGATTTTAAGTGACACGTTTCTGTTGTGTGGGTGCTTTCACCAAAAGAAGGGATGACATGATGGGGGAACAACTGGGGGCAGTGGCACGGGGAGGGTGCAGGTGTGGTGAGGCTGGGGGTGGGGGGGTGTGGGACTCTGGGGGCTGGTCAAGGACAGGGAGCCACCAGGGAGGGGGTCCAAGCAAGTGCACGGCCTGGTCTGCAAAGGGACATGTACCACTTACAACAGATGTGACCAAGGGTCAGTGTCACTGAGAAAGCACTCACAAACCACTTTTTCATATGACCCCGTTATAAAATCACACAAAATATATGAATTCACACTCGCAAAATGCAAATGGCTTATAATTACAAGCCTTTGAGAAATACCCAGTCTTACCAGCAATCAAAGAACTGAAGCAAATGAGAGAAGACAACCATTTCTCATTTATCAGTTTAGCAAACATTCAAACCAACACTGAATACTTGCAACTGAGGGCAAAGTAAAGTAATACTACTCATAGACACTGCCCGTGGGAACAACAACTGGTGTAACTCACCCGGAAAGGACCCTAACTTTTAAGAAGTGTAAAATATCCATACCATCTGATCCAGAAATCCCCCTCCAGGGAACTACTCCTGGTCATATGGTTTGTATTAAGAATGCACTGTTACGGGCGCCTGGGTGGCTCAGTCGGTTAAGCTTCTGACTTTGCTCAGGTCGTGATCTCACAGTTCGTGAGTTTGAGCCCCGCGTTGGGCTCTGTGCTGACAGCTTGGAGCCTGCTTCGGATTCTGTGTCTCCCTCTCTCTCTGCCCCTCCCACTCAAAAATAACCGTTGAAAAAAATGGTAAATCAAAAAAAAAAAGGATGCACTTTTATAAACGCAAAGGGGTTAAATGAAAGTCCTGTCGATGGAGGGCTCCTGGTTACTACACAGCAGGATGAACAGCAGGAATGGTGTTCCCATCACATCAGGTAGAAACAACCTATTTTATGATACTGATAGAAGGTCTTATAAAATATTTTATATTTTTTAATTTATTTGAGAGAGAGTGAGCGGGGGAGGGGCAGAGAGAGAATCCTGAGCAGGCTCCACACTGTCAGCACAGAGCCCCACATGGGGCTCGAACTCACAAACTGTGAGATCGTGACCTGAGCCGAAACCAAGAGTTGGACACTTAACCGACTAGCCACCCAGGTGCCCCTAAAAGACTTTCTTGTAATGAGAAAAGAAATAGGAAGGTTGATTACAGACCCCTTAGGGGTGTTTCTTTATCCAATAATTAGTGACCACGACGCAGGCACTGTTCTAGGTACTGCGGCAAGAGCAGTGACCAAAACACAAGGGATGTGTTCTCACAAGGCTTACATCCCAGCAGTGGGAGACCAGTAACACACAATTCAGTACGTATATGTCAGGCACTGTGAAGACGAAAAAGTAGGGTGGGGGGGGGTGGGCAGTGACAGGTGCTGTGCTAAGTCAGTCTGACAACAGACTATCTCAGTGCACTGGTGAGAGCTGGGAATGAGCAGCTTCTTAACACTTTGAGATCATTACGGAGTCAGTATGCATTTGTGACTCACTGTTTTCATGGAAAACTGAGTTCTAAATTCCAGACACCAGACATACAGACATATTTGCAGAACACAATCTGGTTTAAGCTGCCATGCTACTCAAGCAGTGGGAAAAAACCCTTCACTACTGATCACATTGTTAAGTTTTTCAGGAAACTACCCACCTGACGAGACATGTACATGGAATAGGATGGCTTACCCCAAGTTTTCTTCCTTCTGAAGGGGCTCTAGACAGATCTCCGTTTTCCTTCCCAGTTTATACTCCCTGATAAATGAAACAAAATACTATTGAGTGACATTTAAGGTTTTAGATTTTTGGGGGGAAAATTCTAAGTTTTCTCTTGAGCAAAAGAATATACTAAATAAGAACACTCAATATTTGGGAGGCAACTATGAACAAATGGATGCCAACAAACTGGACAGGCTGGAAAAAAATGGGTAAGTCTTGGAACATACTAGACTTAGTATGCACTAAATAGAAAATCTGAACAGACCAACTACTAGCAAGGGAACTGAATCAGAAAAGTCCAGGACCAGATGGTTTTACTGGTGTGTGTGTGTGTGTGTGTGTGTGTTTTTAATTTTTTAATGTTTATTTTTGAGAGAGAGAGCGTGCGCAAGCATGAGTTGGGAAGGAGCAGAGAGAGGGAGGGAGACACAGTAGGCTCCACACTGTCAGCACCAGAGCCCACCGCAGGGCTCAAACCCACGAACTGCAAGATCATGACCTGAGCCGAAGTAGGATGCTTAACCGACTGAGCCACACAAGCGCCCCACACTGGTTAATTCTAATAAACATTTCAAGAATTAATACCAATCCTCTTCAGGCTCTTTCAAAAAACAGAATAGGGAACACTTGTAAATTTCTATTATGAGGCCAGCCTTACCCTGATACAAAACCTGACTTAACAAACCAAATTCAACAGTACATTAAAAGAATCCTACACCATGATCAAGGAGAATTTATTGCAGGGATGTAAGAGTGATTCAATATCTGCAAATCAATCAATGTGATACAGTAACAAAACTAAGGGTATATATCTAATCATCTCAATAGAGGAAGAAAGAGCATTTGACCAAAATTCTACATCCTTTCCTGATAAATATTCTCAACACAATGAGTAGAGACAAAACACAACTTGACATAATTAAGGCCATATATGACAAGCTCACAGCTAACATGCTGAGTGGTAAAGTCTGCAAGCCCTTCCTCTACCATCAGGAGTAAGAAGACGCCCGCTCGCTGCCCTCGTTCAGCACAGTCCTGGAAGTCCTTCCGAGAGCAATGAAACACGGAGTAGAAAAGGCATTCAAATCAAAAAGAAATAAGTAAAACTGTCTCCAGTTACAGAAGACATATTATATATAGGAAACCCTAAACACCAAAGAACTATTAAAATAAATGAATTCGGTAAAGTCTCAGGATACAAAATCAGTATACAAAAATCATTTAATGTTTTACACACTAACACTGAACTATCAGGAAGACAAATTAAGAAAACAGTCCCATTTACCAGCATTGAAAAGAATAAAATACGCAGGAAGAGATTTTAACCCAGGAGGCCAAAGATTGATATGTTGAAGACACTGATGACAGAAAACTCTCTGAAGAAACAAATAAGTGGAAAAGAAATTCCACGTTTGTGAATTGGAAGAATATTGTTAAAATGTCCACATTACCCAGAGATATCTATAGACTCGATGCAATCTCTATCAATTTCAATGGCATTTTTCACCGAAACAGAAAACCAATTCTAAAATTTGTACAGAACCGCAAAAGATCCCAAAGAGCCAAAGCAATCTTGAGAACAAAGCTGGAGACATCACCCTTCCTGATTTCAAACTACAGTTACCAAAACAATACGGTTTTGCCATAAAAACAGACACAAAGACCAATGGAGAAGAACAGAGACCTCAGCAATGAACCCATGCACGTACGGCCCATGAGTTTACAACAAAGGAGCCAAGACTCCGCACTGGGGAGAGGAGAGTCTCTTCAACAGACGGTGTTGGGAAAACCAGACAGCCACGTGCAAAAGAACGGAACCGATCGCTCTCTTACGCTGCGCACAAAAATCAGCCCAAAAACTCTTCCTTGGAAGCCGAGCGGCTTCGCTCGCTTTCTGCCGCCACCTCGAGGGGAAAAGCAGGTCGTGGGGGCAAGATGCGGGCCGCTGTCTGCTCTGTGCCACGGACAGCTACCGGCACAGCTGGAGCCTCGCGTGTCCCCGCGGCCGGGTGCAGCGCGGCGACATCGGCCCTGTCCTGTTACACCGAGGGCGGTGTGGTCCCATGCCCAAGTGACTATGGCCGGTGATCTGGGAACAGCAGAGCCTGCAGCGCTTAAGGACAGTCGATTCCTGCACGCAAACTGGGCCCGAGGCGATGCATATCATCTCAGTGTCTTCCGTGGTCCCAGGAGATTGGTTTCACTACATCAGTGGCAGTTTATTTTGTGGACGTGACAGACCCACAACTCTCATCGGTGGCCATTTACGTTCACTTCAGTGCCATCCACTACTGCCAGACCCGGGATGCTGGAAGGTCAGAGTAACGCCAGATGCGTTCCGACTGCGTTCGTCACAGTGGACCCCGCGTTGTCTTCAGTAGACAGTCGCTTTGGTAGCCCCAGTGCCAGCTCCACGCCACCGCACCTCCGTCAGACCTGACTGCCCTTCCTACATTACCGGTGTATTAAAATGACTGAATACGAACATTAAGCACCCCACGAACCTGGGCTGATGGAGAGACTGTAGAGAAAATGAAAAAAAGATCCACGGGGGGGCACATCTTGGGTGGGGGGAGCATGGGAGGAGGGAAATGACTAATGAAGCTAATTAAGAGAATTAAGAGGAGAATTCAAATCTGCTTTCTACTCTCATTAACAATTAGCAGGGCACTGGCCAGAGTCTGTACCCTGTGTTTTACCTTAACAACATTCTACTTACTCTTTGTATATTTAAGCGTTGTAAGGAAATGTGTTTCAATCAAAACCGAACATGAGATAAAGGAAAGAGATGTGGCGTTTGCAACACTCTATCTATCGCAAACGCTTTTGTTGTGTCTCTGTAAAATACAGCCTATGTATGCATGTAAGTGTTCTCGTCCTGATGTTGCTACTTCCATGACAAAGAAGAAAAAAAAAAGAATGAAAAAAAAAAAGAAAAAAAATTGCAAGAAAGAAATCAGGCTCATAGCAGCTACTGTGTAGAAATTTCCCCCTACTTCTAATTTGCTGAAACAAGAAAAAAAAATCTTTTATTTGTGATATTTTCAGAGACAAGTGCTCTAATATGGTGTATTTAAATAATACAAACTTAAAAAAAAAGCAACTCAAAATGGATTAAAGACTTGAATGAAAGGCCACAAACCACAAAACTCCTAGAAGAAAACACAGGAGGTAGGCTCCCTGACATTGGCCTTGGCGATGACTTTTTTGGATTTGGTACTGATACCAAAAGGAAAAGCCAAGAAAAGCAAAAATAAGTGGGACTGACTGCATCAAATTAAAAAGCTTTTGCACAGCAAAGGAAACCATCAGTCAATGAAAAAGCCACCTATGAAATGGGTGAAAATACCTGCAAATCATCTATGTGATAAAGGGTTAAGAAAGAACCCAGAAAGCTCAAAAGCAAGAAACCTCTGAAACAGTCCAGTAAAAAAATGGGCAGAGGAACCGAATAGACACTTTCCTGAAGAAGATCTACAGGTGGCCAAAAGGCACGTGAAAAGGTGAACATCACTCCTCATCAAGGAAATGCAAATCGCAACCACCCTGAGATGCCACCTCCCACCAGCATCAGGAAGACGAGATAAGTGCTGGCGAGGGTGTGGAGAAAAGGGAGCCCTGTGCACTGTTGGTGGGAAAGTAAATTGGTGAAGCCAATCTTCTGGAGGTTCCTCAAAAAATTAAAAGTAGAATTGCCAATATGACCTAGCACTTCTGGGTATGCACGGAAATGAAAACAAAATCTCAAACAGGTACTATTCACAGCAGCATTATTCACAACAGCCAGGATTTGGAAACACCTAAGTGTCCATCACAGACAATGACGTGGTGTCTATACGTGTAAGCGACAGACTATCATTCGGCCACGAGAAAGAAGGACAGCCTATCGTCTGTGACAACATGGATGGACCTTGAGGACATTATGCGAGTAACGTGGAGTGAGTGAGACAGAGAAAGATAAATCCTGTACGATCTCACAAATATGTGGAATCTGAAAAGGCCGGACTCCTAGGAACAGAGAGTACGTGACGGTTTCTAGGGCTGCAGGAAAAGAGGAGATGCTGATCACAGAGTCCAAACGTCCGGGAGGAAGACAAGTGAGTTCTGAGGCTCTAATGTACAGCCCAGCTCTTCCCGTTCACCGTGCTGTATCCCATATTTGAAAGTTGCTAGGAGAGCAGATCTTGAATGTTCTTACCATGAAAAAGAAATGGTAATTATGTGATGCGATGCAGGTGTTCGCTAACGCTATGGTGGCAATCATTCTAAATTTACACAGTGCTAACATGTCAATTATATCTCAATAAAGCTTGAAAAAAACCTCAAAATTCTGTTCACGGTAGCTGAAGCACAGTAAAAACACACAAAGCTACATGTATGCTTAATGTGGCAAACTAAAGGCCCAGTTTCTGCTTCAAAGCGTCTACCTGACAACAGGCTACCTGCCTTCTCCCCCGGCCTCTCACCACCTGGTACCACAGCGGTGCAGGAAACGGAAGACAGAGTATCGAGGGAGAACCTACTTGAGTTGCTGCAGGTTGGTCCGTAAAAGCCTGCCGGGGCGCTTACTTTCCAACGTCCAGGCTCTAAGGAAGGCTGGGGACGGGATGACGAAATCAGAGGAGGACAAGGTCATGGCCTAGAAAAGAAACAAGACGTTTCTCCAATGGTGTGAAAAAGCACTCCCGCAACATGTATTGTTTTGGATGAAACTGAAGCCCTACACAGTGTCATCTGATGGAAAGAGTATCTCGCATAATGATAAAATCTATAAAAAAAAAAAAAAATCTCAGGGATGTCGCTTGAATGCAATCAGTCCAGTTACTGTTGTATTCCTCTCTAGGGAAACCAGCTTGTGGGATAAGTGAATTTTCTACTGAGCCATAAGCTCCTTTTAAATCATGTTTTAGAAAATGAAACTTAGAAATTAATTTCTATGAGTATAACTCACAAGAGCTCCAATGAAAGCAAGGGGTTCATCATCTGCTTTCTTTACTGTTAACGTAGTTCTTCAGAGTTTCCTCAGTCAGTGAGAGAACTTGAATTTGAAATGTTTCGGAATCTTTGGATGCAACTGCTAGGCCTCAACTTCTGCACTAATTTTGCAGGGGCTGAGAACTATTTATAGATTTAGGTTGTAGTATATAAAATGGCCAGTATTGGGGCGCCTGGGTGGCTCTGTCGGTTGAGCGCCGACTTCGGCTCAGCTCACGATCTCGCGGTCCGTGAGTTCGAGCCCCGCGTCGGGCTCTGTGCTGACAGCTCAGAGCCCAGAGCCTGGAGCCTGTTCCAGATTCTGTGTGTCTCTCTCTCTGACCCTCCCCCATTCATGCTCTGTCTCTCTCTGTCTCAAAAATAAATAAACGTTAAAAATAAAAATAAAAAAAAAATAAAATGGCCAGTATTCATTTTTTTATCTAAAAACAGCAATTTTGTATCTCTCAATCCAATATAAGACAAAAAAGTCTCCCCTCCTGTCCCTCATGGGAATAAGACCATTTGCTGCTTCTGAGGAAGGTTATTTCATACGCCGAGGACACAACAGGAAAGTCAAGATCAGCCACTGATACTCAATTGGACACCCCGATTTTTTTTTTAAGAGAAAGGGATGCCCAGTAACAGTAAGATGCTTCTTAAGCATTTTGTGTTGTTTTCAATCCAGCCCTTCCATTTGGACCGAATGCCCTTTCTCTACTAATGTTAATACAGAAGAAAATGATACAGTATCCAGTTTGACCCCCTACCGTAAAGCTGATGTCTGGACCTGGGAGACAGATAACACGTCTTTCAACGGACAACATTTAACACATGGATCACGATGATACAAAAACAATGTAAATAAAGGGGTAAAGTGAATGCTTTACAGATGTTTCAATAAATCATGTTTCCTTACAGACATCAAAATGAACATAAGCTGCAAGTCACTGAGGACAAATTGAAATGAAAGCACACAGCATGCCTGTCAGAGTGGGGGGAAATGAAAGGCACAAGGCCAGTGGCAGAAACAAACACCAGGGGCCATCTGCGTGAGTCGCCTGTTGGGTACTTACCACTGAACATGGCATATAACACATGCCATATCAGAACAGACTGTAAGTGAGGCAAAAGGAAATAGAAGAAGATATTAATATCTCACTGGAAGAAGCCACGCCACCACTAACGTGCGCCACGGGAGCAAGTCTGACCTGGGACTTCAGCTCCAGCAAGGTGGCCTCTTCTGAGATCTCGAGGTCCCCCACGTGGCGGAGGGAAGCCTCTGCATACAGGTCACCTGGAGCGCCTACGAGGGACAGAGCTGGAGGTTAGAGAGGAGCTTTGCCGTGTGTTCGCTTCCTATTTCTGAAATACACGCCATGTTTTGATATTACAAACAGGGTTAGTATAGCTCCATTCAAGAAACTACGAATCCGAGTTCCTCAAATTGGGTCCCTGGGGACTTGGGAAGGGAGGAGGCCACGCCTGGTACACTGGCAGGGAGGGAGGATGCTGTGGGCACAATGCCACGGTTCTCTCACTGCAGTGGGTTTGAGGAGTCTCACGCTTGTGATGTCCACCTAGAATATTCTTCTCCACGTTTTCTCCTTCCTCAGAGAGAACTTTACTGGGAGGATCCTCAGCCCTTACTATTTTACCTTCTTGTTTCTCTCGTAACACTTACCCCAACACGTTTTGTCTGTTTTCTTGTGTGTATGGCTTTCCTACTCTGTCTCCCCAAGACAATGGTCATTTTCCACAGAGGGCAGGCATTCTCCATCTATCCTGCTGGTCTTTCCAGTGTCTGGGATTGGTGGACGCCACATAGTAAATGGCCAGTAAATGTCTACTGACTAAAATTTCCTTGACAGTAAGAAGGACTTTCTACATTTGTTTTAAAAAGGCAAAACCAAAATGTTCTCTTATCTAAAACTCTAGACATAAAAATTGGTAACTAAATTTAAAACTCATTTTTGCTTTGTTGATTGCTGGACACAGTGCTGATACACAGTAAGATATCAGATTAAGTAAATGAAGTAAAAAAGCTCTTTGTGAGTGGTTCTTCTGTCTTAAGTACACCACGAGCTGATGCCACCAGAAGATACTTTTAGGAAACTCTCAGGAACGAAAACATATTTCCCATATATTGTGATACAGAAGGACTATCAAAAAATGAACTATTTTGGGGGCGCCTGGGTGGTTGAGCATCCGACCGGCTCAGATCATGATGTCACGGTTCCGGAGTTCGAGCCCTGAGTTGGGTGCTGTGCTGACAGCTCGCACTCTGGAGCCTGCTTCAGATTCTGGCCCCCCCCTCTACCCCTCCCCCACTCATATTCCATCAGATTCTGGCCCCCCCCCCCTCTGCCCCTCCCCCACTCGTATTCCATCTCTCAAAAATAAACATTCAAAAAAAAAAAAACTTTTTTCTTTACTTTCATGGAGAAAGACACTGCTTTTTAAGTTTGTATCCAATTCTCTATATAATTAATATTCTACCACCAAAGCATTTTTAGAATTAGTGCGTATGTAATATAACCCAAACAAACAAAAAAACTTAATGCCAATTTCAGAGGTAATTCAACATGAAGTATTTTATTGCTCGTTACGTATAATCCTGACTTCAGAGTAAGGAGACAACAACGTGACTCATCTGTGTTCATTTCAGTACTGAGGCTTTAAAAGGTAAAAAGAAATATTAAGTGTGTAATACCTCAAGGCACTAGAACAGCTAAATAATGAAGTAAAACACAACAAAAAGAAAAAAATATGTAAAGAGGTGGTCCTACCATAAATATATTCTTTATTTAGCTACAAGGAAAATTAACTTGTGTTTTCTCTGTAATGAAGTGAAAATCTTTTTACGACACATTCCACCTCTCTGCTAGTGACTTCTTGCTCATCACGATGTGCGCGCTCAATTCTGTCCGTGGAGAACAACTTAGAGTAAAACAGCGTTCGCACTCGGGCTTCTCAGAAGTCAGAGGTGAGGGGTGGGGACCTGGCGGGGGAGGCAGGAAGGAGGGAGCCGGCAGGTGTGGTCTCTGCCGTGGGGGCCGCGGAGGAGCCCCTGCGGGGACTAAAGACTCAGTGTCCCAATCTGCTACAATAAATGGGCTAAATTCATGAGGCTCTTGTGGGGTGAAAACATCTGATACACTGATTAATAAGGATAATAAGAGCCGGCACTTTATAGGGGTGACAAAGCACTGTAGGAAAATAGGACAGTGTTATCGTGGCATGAGTTATGGAATAAACAGGTTTCGATTTTCAGCCTTACACTGAAGACACATACTTCCTTTGTCACTTTACTTTTCTTTAGGACACACTGGCTGCCACTGTTCTGTTCTCACCTTGGGTGGAAGTAGCTGTCCAGACCCCACTTGGAGAAGGGGTACCGTCCACCTGGTCCTGATGACTCTTCCAATGACCGGAGGGACCCCCAGGCTGGTACCACCAGATGGGCACCTTCAGGAAACCCTGAAGAATGGAGCATTTCTAACTTCTGTGACGTACATGCATGGAGTGAATTTCTACTTCCACAGAGAGAAATATCTTGATAACAGAAAACGTTCCTGAATGTATTACTTTTCTTTTTAGATTACTAACTGCCATATGCTACATCTGTTTATTGTTTTTACAATCAAAAGTTTAAGATCGGGGCTCCTGGGTGGCTCAGTTGGTTAAGCACCCGACTCTTGATTTAGGCTCAGGTCGTGATCTTGTGGTTTGTGAGATCGGGCCCTGCGTCAGGCTCTGTGCCATCAGCGCAGAGCCTGCTTGGAATTCTCTCTCTTCCTTGCCCCTCTCCTGCTCTCTCCCAAAAAAAAAAAAAAAAAAAAAAAAAAAAAAAAGTTTAAAGTCATAAAAAAAATTAGTCTTTGGGATGGACGACTGGGACCCAGTGTTCTTTGCTTAGAAGTATCTTAGTAGATACACTTACTTGTAGTATCTTACCACAATAAATGACAAGTATAAACAAGATAACAAAATATTTAACAGAATAAACTGTACAAATATTTTCAGGCATTGTAAGAGCTCCACTAGTACAATGCACCTGTTAGAAGCAGTTTTCACTCATTAAAATTCCTACTAAAGGAACTTTATAAAGAAGGAAGAACCTACGGCTCTAAGTTGGATTCCTATATACAAACTACAGGAAATAAAGCTGATATATTAGCCCACGTACACAAAGCCACAGATGCAAACTGTTTACGGTGGCAAAAACCACAAACCGGTTACATTATGGTAGGCCATAACCTTTGACAAAGTGATTTCAGTTCTAGGAACTTATCCCGTAGATACATGCGTGCAAATGGCACGTATGCGATATTTTTTGCAGTGTTATTTGTATCAACAAGAGACTGGAAACCACCTAAATCCTTGAAAAGAGACTGGATGGATAAACCACGGTACCTCCACACAATGGACTATATTACATAGCCATCAAACAATGAAATAGCTGTACGTATACTAACGTAACATATATATGGAGATAAAATATTCATGAAGAAAGGGAGGTACAGAAAAAGAATTGCATATGATCTTTTGGGTAAAGAAAAACATGCATGTACACAAACATGTATGTATGTGCTACGTATGTACACATACACACGTGTGTGCATATGTGTGCATTAAAAAGTATATACTTCTGGAAGGATACAATGGAAACTGGTTGCCTACAGAGGAAGGGCACTGAGCAGCTGGAGGGCAGGAGGGATGCTTACTTTTCCTGGCCCCGCTTTTTATACACTTTAAATTTTGTATTATGAATATTACCCATTAAAAAGTTCACTTTAAAGGTCATGGAATAAAACAGAATTCTAAGAAGTGATGCAGAAGAATAAGGTGTGTGCTGATATGAGATCCTCAAGATACAGTAAGTGAATAAAAACAAAAACCAAGTGTAAAACAATGCAAAGAATACGACCCCCTTCACGTAAACGTTAGAAGGGAACACACATATCCTTCTGTACCATTCTGCATGCAAACAGGCATCAGTTTTTTCTTGGAAGGATATGCAAGGGAAAGTAAATTCATTCTCTCTCTGGGGAGAAAAATATGGGAAAACCTTTTTCATTTTATGGCCTTCCATGGTATTTGAATTTTCTAATCATAACCAAATGGTTATCTCAGTGCTGGAATCTGGGATCATTTTTTTTTAACTTTTGCCTTTACATGTGTTCACATTAAAAATAACCATTTTTATTTTGGGGCGCCTGGGTGGCTCGGTCAGTTAAGCGTCCGACTTCAGCTCAGGTCATGATCTCATGGTCCGTGAGTTCGAGCCCTGCGTCGGGCTCTGTGCTGACAGCTCAGAGCCTGGAGCCTGTTTCGGATTCTGTGTCTCCCTCTCTCTCTGCTCCTCCCCTGTTCATGCTCTGTCTCTCTCTGTCTCAAAAAAATAAATAAACGTTAAAAAAAAAAAAATAACCAAATAAATAATGGTCTTAAGAAGCGGTAATACGGGGGCACCTGGGTGGCTCAGTCAGTTGAGCATCTGACTTTGGCTCAGGTCACGATCTCACGGTTTGTGAGTTCAAGGCCCACCTGGGGCTCGCTGCTGTCAGTGCAGAGCCCGCCTCAGATTCTCTGTCCTCCTCTCTCTGCCCCTCCGCTTGCACTAACATTAAAAAAAAAAAAAAAAAGTGGTAACATGCAGTGTTTATTTAAGAGCTCTCAGATGTGGCTGATTAGGGATGTCAATGTGGTGCAGCTTTCTGGGAAAGCAGCGTGGCAAGATACAGACAGTGTCTGGTCTGTAAAAGTTCATACCTTCTGACTTGCTGATTTTGACTCTGGAACAATTTTAAGGAGGATTTGTATTTAAGTATTAACAAATTTAAAACGGGAATATATATGAATTAAACCATGGTAAGGCATACACTGGCTATGATGATTATTTTTGGATTTTGTAGTCAGGTTAAAAAATGAAATATGAGAAGTAGGAAATAACATCGTATACAAACTGGTTTTGTAAGAGGGAAACCTATAAAGATGTAGAATCTGGCAGCTGTCTGATCAGAGAACTTACCCCAAATCTCATCATTCTCTTCGTGATGGGTCACATTTCCCCACAATGAGAATATACCATCTTTGTAATCTGAAAGCACTAACTGTGATTTATAAAATGTCAATTCAGAAGCGAAATCTTACCGGAAGAGGAAGTTTCCCTTCAATTAAAAGCAAGGTATCTCCAGAACATATCGTGAGTTCTTTCAGGGATGCGTCCTGGGGAAAGAAATTCCTTTATGAGTTCTGACAGCAACAAACAGAGATTAGGTTCTTTTCTTTGCACCAGATGCCTCTACTACCCATTCAAGAAAGAAAGAAACAGTAAGGCAGCTATGGGGGAAGACAGGAAATAAACGGAGGCTGTAAAACAGCACATCATTACGTATTAAATTATCGGGTATGAACCGGAAGTATCATAAAAGATTAGGGGAGGGGGGAAGTGGACAGAATGAGAAAGGATGAGAGCCTGAGCTACACAGGATGAAATTCTAGTTAAGCCTAAAGGATGGGTTTGATTTGGAAAAAGCTGGAGGAAACGAGAGAAGGAATTCTCCTGACAAGAAAAGGGTTACAGTAGAGGTTATGTCAAGAATCCAAGAAGAGCTGAGAGATGGGCCGACTAGAGTGTCAGTTGGAGAGGGAACTGATCGGAGGGCGGGGGGGAGGGGGGTGGTGTCACAGGTGGAAGGGCTGTGAACTAGAAATAAAGGAGTTTTTAGGTGCTTTGAAAAAAGGCACTCAAGTTTTCTGAGAAGGGTGTTTAAAGACCAGTCTGGCTGCCACAGAACGACATACTGAAGTGGGGAACACCTGACTTGGGGAAGCCGGTTGGTGTAATTTAGGTAAGAGGCCAAAAAAGAAGAAAAAAACTTGGCCCAGGTAGCCAGTGGTGGGAAGAATCAGGAAGGAGTGGAGGAGCTGAGAGGTCTCCGAAGGCCAAGACCAAATACGAAGGAGACAGGTAAGCAGGGGAGGTGCCACTGTGGGCTGAAGACACCAGGCTGGGAAACAGCAGGTCTGGGAGGAGGAGCCAGTCATGAGGACACTGAGATGGCTTTTAGACGAACCGATACCGATGTGGGAATTAACAGAGAAGAAAATGCAGAGACCACATGACCAGATACGCTCTCTGACATCCGAACCGTGTGTCCCCAAGATTCTCTGAGGTCCACTTCTTACTCTGGGCAGTCAGATTCCTGGCCAAGACTCAAAGGGGACTCTCTGTGCAGACTTGCTCAGCCCTGCACAGCGAAGAGTATTCCAGTGGGAGGGCCCCAGTCCACCTGCTTGAGTCAACCTTCTGATGATGTTCAATGCCACCACCTGTTACTGAACAGAGAGCACGCAGAGGCAGACTGCGGGAAGAGTGGCTGGTCACAAATGCCTAAGCTTTCTCACAGAGCTTCATCTTGGGGCTCCTTAGAGCCACGGTTTGATGCTACCTGAATCAGCAAGAAGACGGTTGACCAGATTCCAACTAGCCTGTGATAACACTGTTTCTAAGGCTACCGGAAGTCTGGATGGATCCTGAGATGCAGTTTTGATCAAAGCCTAAGTGACCGGCTGGGAAGATGAATTCTGCCATCGTTAACGTTCAGAGAAACGGAGATGAAAATATTCAGGCTTCCAAATTCAGAGTGTAGCTTCGCATTCTTTCACCGGCTCACATGTCTTCTGTTCTCTGAAGTTCTCTGTCTCTCAATGGGGAACTATTATTTCTAGGGACATACTCTCTGAAGTCAAAAGAGGACTAACACAGCTGTTAGAAACATTCCCACGGGGCTGAGATTTTCCCTCTGTGTCAAAAGCCCACAGTAAAGAAGTAAAAGTAGACCCAGGTACAGATTTTTGTGTCCTAAAAAAAAGATTAAAGTTTTCTCTCGAATGTATTCATGAGGGGGGTAGCTGTCCTGCAGGAAACACAAACAATCATTTTAAAGAACAAAATGTGTAGAAATAGTCTTACTTCTTCACATAAAGGCTCTCCCGCTTCATAGCACCAATCCATTTTCCGTAAATGCCATGTGTCTCCTGTGAAGGAATCAAAATCAGTATGAAAAAAAAATGATGAGTATATTTTAAGAGTTTGTCAATGATGTCCCTTTTGGATAAATGAATATCAAATGAGATTTGGTCTAATAACTACTATCTAACTTTTAAAGTAAATGATCTCTTCCAGCCATGATTGCTCTCCATCCCACTAAGATCTGCATACTTGTGAACAGAAATAACGCTTGCTGTGATCACACAATATTTACATTATACCTGTATTATTTACATGTCCACACCCATCACACACAAGTACACATATATGTACACGTATACCCAAGTACAGAATCTCTTCTAAAATCATTATGAAGTTGTTTTATTTCATGGTCCTGGTTGAAAGTATATGCTCGTATCTCTTGGCAACTGATAACATGCACAAACTATTCCCATCCAGTTATCAGTTAATCTAACAAAAAAAGTGTTTTTGAAATAGCATTTTAATGAAGTTGTTGTAAACGAACACTTAAAAATGTAAAATATTCTTTAATTAGATTACTGGCTCTCGATATGCTTCCTACATTGAGATGAAATGGGAAATTCTTTGAGGAGAGGGAAGCTGAACAGAGCAAGAGCTGGAAATCCTGGTCATGAAAAAACAAACAAACGCACCAGCCATGTCTTGTGAAGAGTGAGCCACGCCACCCACCCAGAGAAGCTGCAGCCAAAGGAGGAAACCTGGATCTCCTACTTCACCTGCACAGGCCACAGGTTTGAGTCCTTACAATACTGTTCTTTGCAGACCCTCTCCTGCCATTAGTTCTAGTTTTAAATACGGTAAGAATTACAGCAATATTTAACTTGATCTAAGTGTGTTTTAAAAACAACAAGCAGACACCACCAGGAAGCTGAAAGTGAACACCAATACTTCCAAGCATAACCCGGAAGGAAGAACTCAGGTTCTGTGGGCAGAGAGGCCCAGCTACTTGCCATGTGACTCTGAGTAAACCCTGCAGCCAGTCTCAGCCTCTGTCTGTCACCTGTGAGACGGGAACGGGCACTGTTCCTGCACAGGAGTGTAAGCTCCGAGGACAGGGCCCTTGTGCAGGCCCGTCAGCTTCCCTCCCGGCTACCGGAACCACAGGTTACCCTCCAGTGAAGTCTGAGGACCACAAATGCTCTAAGAGCTGCGTGATGCCCCTGTGAGCTGACTCGCGTGATTCCACCCAGACACCTACTTCAAAGATTTATTTTCTTCATTTGTATTACATTCCCTAGTCTCTAGCACAAAAATCCTGGCATGAAGCACAATGCGCTGAAATTCTGAATCCATGACATTAAAAAGAAAAAGAAAAAAAAAAAAACCCATCAGTGAACAGCCTGGGTAATTCTGGAGGGCATAAATCCTAACTTCGTCTCTGTGCCAGTGTCTGCTAACCCACAGCCAGACTTCTTCGAGCTTGCAAATATGAACCAGGAGACTTCACTGTGTACACACAGAGGTGTAAAGTGTGACAGACCTAGCCCAAAAATGTCTGAAAAGCTTTCATTAGGCTTGCAGATAATTTATTCTAAGGATATAGATAAGACTGCATCATTGTGGTCCGTAACTTACCTGGTAGGCCAGACTTCTCCAGCATGAGCTTTAAACACTGTTTAAAAAAACACACACACACACACACACATAGAAAAACCATGTTCATTAGTTTTCTGTTTTTGAGTTACAGTACTGTGAGAGATACCCCTTTTGGACCCTGCGCCTATTTGTATTACATTTAATAATTCCCGAAGAGATCAGGATGTACATAGCCACGGAGAGGATTTAAGCAAGCTCTGCTTCCTAAGAGCTGGAGCAAACCCAGGAGGGAAAAACAAGTTCCTGGTGTTTGCATCTGAGACTTAGATGCACCCAGGTCTATAGTGTGACCTTCTTCTGCTTGTGAGGACCAACACCACGGTTTTGACTGGATAGGATTAGACTGATTTCACAGATACACATTGAACTGAATCTTACCAAGAGAGATTAGTCTTCATGTAGCACTCAAGAAATACCACTGGTCACCTATAAACTCACAGAGAAAGATCTGTGCAGGTGGCGACCCCACAACACAACGCAATAAGGGAGATGTGATTAACACGAGTTTAAATAATAATAAAAAATAGAAACTCCCAACTTCCTGACGGAAAAAACATTCTCAAATTAACTGAGAACAAAAGAGTAGATAAAACGTGATTTATACTACACCAGAGTGGAAGGAAGAATAAGGAATAAAAAAAAGAGCAAAGGATCAAAATATCCATTAACAGGGGAACATTTAAATAAGCTATCAGAGGTCTTAAAACAGCTAAAAGGATACAGGAGATTTATATGCACTGGTCTTAAAAGATCTTTAAAATATCTGAAGTGAAAATTCTAGTATAATACATGCAGCGTGATCCCATTTATGATGTAAAAGAAACCATGCGAAGAAGCCCAGCCCCTCGTCTGTACATACACACACACACACACACACACACACACACACACACCTCCCCATGTTGGTCCGTGCATGTCCAAAGTCTGGAAGGACACACATTCACGGGTGTGGTCAGATCACACCTTCCCAAGACAATGGTGACTTCTGAGGGACTAGCACAGGCTGGTGACCAAGGAGGATCTTTAGCACTGCCCAACCCGCCCCCAGGGAGTCCCCGAGTAGTTGTAGGACTAAAAACAACAAAGACTGTTTAGAAAAGGAGGACAATGAGAACACATCACATTAACACACAGGGAATGGGGCGAAGCTGCAAAGCAAACTGCGGTCTTCACAACAGGCATTATTTAAGAAACACAAACAGGGACGCCTGGGGGCTCGGAGTCTTGATTTCAGCTCAGGTCACGATCCCACGACCCTGCACCCTGAGCGTGCAGCTTGCCTGCTAGTCTCTCTCCCTCTCTCTCTGCCTCTCCCCAACCCACGTGTGCTGTGTGCACACTCAAAAAAAAAAAACAAAAAACAAAACAAAAAACAAAAACCCAAAACAAAACAAAAAACCACCAAACAAACAAAAACACAAACAGCTAGACATCCACCTTAGCTGTGTTCTAAGGAGGGGAATGGCCGATGTAAAGGCCGTGTTGGGGAACAGCATGGAGGCCAATGTGGCTGAGCAGAGTGAACACTCAGGGCCTCTGGCCGTGGCTCTGAATGAGACAGGGAAGCACAGAAGGGCTTTGAATACAGTAAAGGGATCACTCAACTCCTCTGTAGAAACAGACCCTGGGAAATGCAAGGCTGGAAAGACAAAGATCCATCAGGAAGCGGTTGGAATAATCTAGATGAGAGCTGACCAAGGTGTGGCAGTGGAAGGAATGAGATGTAGCCAGATCCTAGATAAATTTTGATGGTAGAACCAAAAAGACTTCCTGAAGACCCGGATGTGAAATAAAGAAAAGAATCAAGGACGACTCCAACGTGTTTTGGCGCAAACAAGTAGAAAAATGGAGTCGCTACCATCAACCGACAGAAGCTGGAAGGGTGAGTGAGGCCCGGAGACAGGTGAGAGGACAGGTGTACAGAGCAGGGGTGTGGTGATCTGGGATGACGATCAGACAAGCAGGCAGCAGCTGGATACCCAAGCATGGAGCTCTGGGGCGAGGTCCAGTCTAGGAACTGAGCGCTGGGGTGCTGACGAGGGGAAAAAAGAGCATAAAGCAAACTGTGAAGGGGTAGGCCTGTGAGGCGAAGGAAATTCTGACGAGTTGTGGTCTCTTGAGGCAAGTGACCAAAGTGTTTCAAGGAACAGAGTCACTGGGGCGCCTGGGGGGCTCAGTCAGTTAAGTGTCCGACTCTTGATTTCGGCTCAGGTCACGGTCTCAAGGTTTGTGAAATCGAGCCCCACACCGGGCTCTATGCTGAGCATAGAGCCTGCTTGGGAATCTCTCTCTGTCCTTCCCCTGCTCGTGCTCTCAAAATAAACAAAAGTTAAAGAAAAAACAGGAACAGAGAGGCATCAATCGCGTCAAACGCCATGGAGAGTAGGAAGATGACAAGTGAGAACCGCTCCCCGGGCACAGCAACACAGAGGGTAGGAGTCTGCCTGCAGCGGGTTCAAGAGAGCGGAAAGATACGCACATCACATCGCTACTTTGGAAAGTTCTGTGGTTTCTTTTCTTTGAAGTTAAAAAGAACCAAAAAGCTACACGGCAAATGAAAAACCGAGAGAATATTTACAGCAGGTAACAAAAGGTAACAAATAAAAAATGTCCTGCCACGGACAATTTCAAACACGTGCAGGGGTGGTAAACACGAACCGCCTACACCCAGCACCCGATCTCCATGCCTGCCCTGGCCCGGCTGGTGTGTCCATATTCCCCTCAGGTTCTTTGAAGCGAGAATGTCAGCCATCGTATCATTTATTAATATTCTGTACTCATCTCTAAAAGAGGAACATTCTTTAAAAAAAAAACGTGGGGGCGCCTGGGTGGCGCAGTCGGTTAAGCGTCCGACTTCAGCCAGGTCACGATCTCGCGGTCTGTGAGTTCGAGCCCCGCGTCAGGCTCTGGGCTGATGGCTCGGAGCCTGGAGCCTGTTTCCGATTCTGTGTCTCCCTCTCTCTCTGCCCCTCCCCCGTTCATGCTCTGTCTCTCTCTGTCCCAAAAATAAAATAAAAAACGTTGAAAAAAAAAAATTAAAAAAAACAAAACAAAACAAAAAAAACAACGTGAACCGAGAACAATTATGACATCTGAAAAACTTAGGAATTCCTTAATAACAAACACCCAGTTGGTGTTCACATTCCCCCGTTTTTTCCTTTTTTTTTTTAGTAATAAGCTCTATGCCCAACGTGGGGCAAGAGCTCATGACCCTGAGATCAGGAGTCGCGTGCTCCACCGACAGCCAGCAGAGGCGTCCCTACATTCCCTGAGTTTCTCTTAAACCGTGACTAAGTTTTAGTGGTTTGCCCTTGCTCCCCCTAAGTCTCCCGCGTCCCTTTTAACCTCATCCTGCCACCGATGTCATGAAGAGGGGTGTTCCAGCTTGGGACCGTGCAGATGGGAGCCCGGTGGTGCGGGAACACATCCCTCTGCCCCTTATTCCTTATACACTGCTCCTCAGACCTAAAAGCTCAGGTCCACTATTTTTGTCTGGCTGTTGTTGTGGTTGTTTTTTCCCAGAAGAGCATGGGTATCAATTTGGAACTTCTATAATGTCTAGGTTGTTAGCGGTCTTTCAGGATCATTGTTTAGATCCATTAATTCTCTAGGAGTTAAAAAAAAAACTGTGACAGTCTAAAATTCTTTCTTCATTTTATTAGCTGAGATAGGTCTATAAAAAAACCTTCTCATTACCTATTTGGTTACCCTGCAGTATCGTCTCCAAAAGAAAAAGGGGAAGAATGCTCGATCCCTTTCCTTATGGCTCACTCGTGTCCACTCTGTGTAACCAATGAAGACGGTCTTTTTAGGATCATTCTCAACTCATGAATTTTATGTATGTGGTATGTGTACTCATCAGCTTTACGATTATTCCTACAAAAGCTCCAACGGTCTTATCTGTGACTAGCAACAGCCTCTTCCAAGGTGGCCCTGGAACTTCTCTGCTGCTCCCAGCAGTCTTTGCTAGTTTACTGCTTCTGTGAGCACAAGACGTTCCAGGCTCACCAGACATGTTCCTGACCTAGATACAGAACCAATGGCTACTTCCAGAAGCCCTAATTCTTTCTAGTAGGAAATGGTATTTAGTAATCGCAATCTGGGCGCTGGGGCTCACTCCCGCCTGGCCAGTCACTGTGTCTAAGCTGTTCTAGGGGACTGAGCTAGAAAAAAAAATTTAAAAAACACCAAGATCATTCTGTCTCTTCTGATCCAAATTCAGGAGTGTGGGCTCTATGCAACTACACCAATGTTATGTGTGTTTCCATTTTCCAACACCGAAAGTCCTAGTTCTTAGTGACACTAATACAATTCTTCGTTTGCTTTACCCTATACACACACACATTCATGAAGTGTGCGTGTCATTATGTATGAATATAACCTAAAAACACCAGTAGAAAATATGCCAAAATGTTAACATTAGTGAGATAAAGGATAATGAGGTTTTAATTTTTTCTTTTAATCCATTTCTACATAGCCCAGATTTTTTATTTTTATTTTTTTAAATTTACATCTAAGTTAGTTAGCATATAGTGCAACAATGATTTTAGGAGTAGACTTCTTAATGCCCTTTACCCATTTAGACCGTCCCCCCTCCCACACCCCCTCCAGTAACCCTCTGTTGGTTCTCCATATTTAAGAGTCTCTTATGTTTTGTCCTCCTCCCTGTTTTTATATTATTTTTGCTTCCCTTCCCTTATGTTCACCTGTTTTGTATCTCAAAGTCCTCCCAGATTTCTGTAGTAAACAAGTATTATTGGTAATCAAAAAAGAAAAAAATAATCATCTTATTTTAAAACTTTGGGTTGGCTCACCAATTTCCGAGTTCCCCAAATTACTCTTTTAATGAATGCACAGAATTCTTTAAAATATATTATGTGAGGGGCGCCTGGGTGGCGCAGTCGGTTAAGCGTCCGACTTCAGCCAGGTCACGATCTCGCGGTCCGTGAGTTCGAGCCCCGCGTCAGGCTCTGGGCTGATGGCTCGGAGCCTGGAGCCTGTTTCCGATTCTGTGTCTCCCTCTCTCTCTGCCCCTCCCCCGTTCATGCTCTGTCTCTCTCTGTCCCAAAAATGAATTAAAAATGTTGAAAAAAAAATTAAAAAAAATAAAATAAAATATATTATGTGAATCCTAACCTCAAAACCCAAACACGGGTTCCCACAGCTCCCTAGACCAAATGCCCACAGACCTTTCCCCATGCCAAAAATAGTAAAATTACTTACATCTCTCGCAGACATTGTTTCTTCTACGATGATCTCCATCTCTGTACCAGGCTGAACATCACTCCCCACAGTGAAAAACAGGAACAGCTAAGATCAATGAATGCAATTTAATCTAAATTTTAAAATTTTATACATGTATTATTTTCTTCCAGAAAAGACAAGCCAATGGCCCATGAAATTTTAATAAAAAACTCATATTGTATACAAATAAAGATGCAATTTAAACAATAATCTCAACCACCTAGAAACGTAAGATGCTTCACACCAATGTTTTTACTCCTGTAGGTACTATTATGTCAATGTTTGTCTGTCACAGGTATTATTTATTTCACTATGATCTTCACTTCTTTCTCAGTCACTCCTCAAAAGGATTTGCTACACACTGTAAGCATTAGCTGGGTTTTTTCTCTGTCATTTGGTTGTGATCTTATTTTCTGTCCAGGGAATCTGATCTGTCAGTTCATTTCCTTTCAGACTCAATCTTACTTGTCACATTCCCCTGCCATAAGCTTGTCATGCACTCCGACATGCTAAAGTTCAGGAGAGGAACGAATTAAAGAGGAGGGAGCTGGGCACTAATGAAGTGGCTCCAGGAACCACAGGGATCCTGACAGGAGTCTAGCTTCCCTGGATACAGAGTCTTAACAGTAAGGACACTGACTTTTGGATGGTAATAAAAGTTTATTTAAAAAGGTAGGGCTTCTCGCAAAGGTCGACCTAATATCTTACACAGAAAATGAATACTGATTAAAAAGAGAACTGCTATGAGACTATTAGACTCCTGCAGAGAGTAATTCGGGGCAAGATCAATACGCTGTTTTCATTCAATCTAAGAAGCCGTGGCGGTTACTCATTCCTTTCTGTACCTCTAAGAAAGAAACAGTGTCAGAAGCAATCACAGATGCTACAGATCGTAAGATGGATCCTAATCTCACGGATGTCAAAATGTGGGCGGAAAAGGGTGCATTTTAGATTCAAGTACGTGGCCACTCAACTTTAGAGGCCCCCCTTAACACAAAACTTTCACAGGAAAAGAACTTTATGAATATACTCTGACAGGATATTCTTGATTTAAACACGAAGAACCATATGGATGTATGCCTAACATAAAAGGTACCATTTAAGAAAGAAACTTCTATGAAAAACAATTACTGCTGCAGTAGTTAAGGTAAGAATTATGAAATTAAGAACTTCTGGGAATGCCTGGGTGGCTCAGTCAGTTAAGTGTCCGACTTCGGCTCACGTCATGATCTCGTGGTTCTTGGGTTCGAGCCCCGCGTCGGGCCCTGTGCTGACAGTTTAGAGACTGGAGCCTGCTTCAGATTCTGTATCTGCCTCTCTGCCCCTCCCTTGCACACGCTCTCTCTCTCTCTCAAAAACAAATAAACTTTAAAAAAAGAAAAAGAAGTTCTGACTCTGGGAAGGCTGATTCTGTACCTGGGAGGGAGTTGGTGCTTTCCCAGGACACAGTCCCAATGAACTGCCCATCTTCAGTTCCGCTTCCTTCACGCTGTAGCTGTCTGGCACTACAAAGAATGTGGATAACATGATGAGTGTTATGAGTTCCCACCTCTCTGGGCAAAATAACATACTGAAATCAGTATTTCTTTGAAAATCAACAGTGTCAAGAAAGAAAAAAAATGAGGTGCACTCCATGCAAAGAGATTACCTATCTGATAGTTACGTTGGATTTTCAATTTCCGCACTCTAGAGTTATCTGTACGACAATGCTAAGAAGTAAGAGGCAGCTGTCTGTGAGCCACTGCTCACACGGATTAAAAGCGAGATATTCCCCACCGATTCATGAGTGATGGACCAGCCTCTTCCACATTTAAAGCTGCTGTAGTGACCGCCGTTGATTATTTAAGTCGAATGACAAGATGCATTACAGAGGCGAGAGCAAAAACTGTTTCCCAACTGCTCTCACGATAAAACGAGCAACACAAATAAAACACTTTGACAATAAATCTAGAAAGATAGGACTCGATCAAAACAACAGCCTAAAATGAGGATCAGCTTATCAGAAAGGCAGGCGTTTTCCTCTAGACGACAGAAGTGTCTGAATTTTTTTCTGTAACACGTGAAGATGGCACTGGGACCATAAAATGTCCTAAAAATTAGTTTCCAAAAGGTAAATTTAAGGATGTTAAGCACTGGAAGCCATTACCGGAAGTTAAGTGTTAAGAAGGACCGGTGGCACGAGTGTGCGTAGGTTCTGAAGGCTCCCGCGATTTACCTGGACAGAGAAGCTTCCCGTTTCTACCGATAGGTCTCAAACAGCTGTTCTCAGCTAAAAAGAAGAAGCAGCTGGTGAGTGCACCAAACCAAACTAAGGAGAGATGCTCTACTGTGTTAATTAGCAGAAAGCTACAATGAGCTACAAGACAAAAGCCCCCAAGTACAGGCAGCGTTCACTTCGCGGGAGAGAGCACCGAGGGAGTGCCGGTCAAGCTGAAACTGCGCAAAGCCAGCCTAGTAGCCATGAGGGCCACTGCAGACGTCCTGTGACCTTTCAGCACTGTTGTTAAAAAAAACATTTAAAGGGGTGCCTGGGTGGCTCGGTTGGTTAAGCGTCCGACTTCGGCTCAGGTCACGATCTCACTGTTCGTGAGTTGGAGCCTCGTGTCGGGCTCTGTGCTGACTGCTCAGAACCTGGAGCCTGTTTCAGATTCTGTGTCTCCCTCTCTCTCTGACCCTCCCCTGTTCATGCTCTATCTCTCCCTGTCTCAAAAATAAATAAAATGTTTTGGGGGCGCCTGGGTGGCGCAGTCGGTTAAGCGTCCGACTTCAGCCAGGTCACGATCTCGCGATCCGTGAGTTCGAGCCCCGCGTCAGGCTCTGGGCCGATGGCTCGGAGCCTGGAGCCTGTTTCCGATTCTGTGTCTCCCTCTCTCTCTGTCCCTCCCCCGTTCATGCTCTGTCTCTCTCTGTCCCAAAAATAAATAAAAAACATTGAAAAAAAAATTAAAAAGAATAAATAAATAAAATGTTTAAAAAATTAAAACAAAAAACAAAAAACATTTAAATCTCTGTTGGTTATGAGTGTATAGTGAAATTAAAACAAATAGTAAAACTAATATTTAAAACACTAGAGACCCTGAGAATACTTTTTTTTTTTTTTTGTAAAAAACATAGCAAGACGAGTTTACACAGGGCTCTCTTCTTGTCGGAGAGCTTACAATCCGGAGGGGGCATCTGGTCTATCCCCTGGCAAACGTTCATAATCTAAGTTGGGTCTGCTTCTAAAATTTCCTACGTTGTGCTCAACCTCATGAAGTCCTCCAGGAGCTCCTTTTTTTTTTTTTTTTTTTTTAAGTTTTTTATCTATTGATTTTGAGAGAGAGAGCCTGGGTGAGGGAGGGGCAGAGAAAGAGGAGACGGTGAGAATCCCATGGCACTGGCAGTGCAGAGCCCGATGCGGGACTTGAACTCACAAACCGTGGGATCATGATGTGAGCCAAAATCAAGAGTTGGCCGGTTAAACAACTGAGGTGCCCCTCCAGGAGCTCCTTTAACGTGAGGTTCTCTGCCAGCACCACGTCCTCTGCAATGTCGCCATCCTTTCTGTCACAACCACTTTCCTCACATTCATTCACGTCCTCTGGCTGCACATCTGGTCTCTAGAGCTGCGCAGTGCCATCGTGCCCACGGTTAGCTACTGCTATCCCTCTGTGTACCTTCTTGGCTGCACCCTCATTTTGTGGAGCGATCGGTTAGCCATTACTGCAGAAAGCGCACAGGTCGCCACAGAAGGGGGGACAGATCGCACGCTGTGCTGCGGTGAGATAAATCCCTGATCGTGAGGCACGTCTGCTGTTTAAGCAGTGATCTGTGCAATGAAGGGCGAGTAGCAAAGTTTGTAGTTCATGCAGTTACTCAGTTAATGTCCAGTGTAGCTGGCATTTGAACCATGTTGCCAGGTGGCTGATGTTACGTAATGAGCCACGGTAACTGACATTCGTGCCCACTGCCTACGTGTAAAATACATTAAGTGACTTTTATGCTTATTAAACGGATTAGGCCCCTACTTTTGTGGGGGTGAGGATTCCTGCTTTGTGGGGAGGAGCCCACCAGGTTTTGAGTCCAGACAGAATTCTTAAATGGCCAGATAGGAGTAAGGGGCTGGGAGGGTAAGAACAGCATGGGCCTTCCCAGCTCACACTCTGCCAGACCACAGCAAATCTCTGAAATTCTGGAGTTCTCCATGTTACACGGTGGTAATATGAAGCCAGCAAACAATTCTAACACAAGTTTCTTGACAACTGAAACAGCTTACGGAGAGTTCTTCAACTTAAAAACATGCATTTTAAATACCACCTCCTTAAAATAGTCCCATCTGATTCCACGAGCCGCATCGCCTATGTGCCAGACCCGCTCTAGAAGCAGTCGGTGCGGCGGGAAGCGGAACAGCTATGGAGCCTGTGCTCAGAGGCTCGGCTGCTGGGGAAAGGGGTGCAGGTAGGGCCCCAGCGCTACAAGGGAGGTACGGGGTATCAGGACAAAACAGACAGCAGTGCAGACCACGTGTTCCGGGACGACGGGAAGTAACATTTCTGCTGAGGCAACTGAGTGAAGTGAGTGAAGAGGAGGGAAGGGGACAGAGCTGAGGGAGGAGACAGCCCTGAGAAGTTGGGTGAGGTGCGGCACAGCTGGCACACTGGAAACCCAGAAAGCCAGCACGGGGAGTGTGTTGTGAATAAGCAGAGGAGGGGACCAGAAAGAAGTCTGAGGCCGCGTTCAGAGGAGGCCAGGACTTGGAGGAGAGGGCGGAGAAGGAGGCTCCAGAGAGCTGGACGGAGAGTGATACGATCGATTGGATTCGCATCCATTTAAGAAGATCACTTGCTCAATGGAGAGCGGCTTGGAGGGGAGCAAGAGTGAAGAAAGGGAGGCCGGTTTCACGGAAGAGGGTGAAGTATTCACTTTAATAAACCAAATGCTTTCAATTTGAGGTGCAGGTTACAATAAAACACATCCAGTTTACGTGTACAAAGAGTCCGATTTAAACAGTGAGCAACCACCTGCAAACAGAGCTGGATTAGCCCCATCCCTCAAATCCCTCGTGTTACCTTGCAGTCAACCTCCACCCCCAATCCGATTTTCCACCCCTGTAACTACAGCTTAGGTTTTCTTTTTTGAAAACTTCATGTAAATGGCAGCGTAAGAATACGAACTCTTCCGTGCCTAGTTTCTGCTCTGCACTCCGAGAGTCTACATGTTCCGCAGGTGGTGGTTGTTTGCGGCTCCTACTGATGAACGGCATCCCTCTAGAAGGCTACACCGTAGTGAGCTCACCCATTCACTGGCGCGTGGGCTTCTGGACTGTATCCCGCTTTCGTTACGAACACTGTATAGTGTTTGTAAGGATAGGTTTGAGTTCTCTTGGGTAAGCACTAGGACGGATAAGTGAACGTTCAAATTCATACTAAGCGGACTCTCTACCAAAGTGCTACCGCTTTTACACCCCCACCAGCACCAAGCGGGGGGCTGCACAAGCCCCACATCTTCGCCAACACCGGGTTTGCCAGTGACCGTAACCATCCCGCTGGGTGTGCGGTGCTGTGTTGTCACGGTTGCAGTCTGATGGCTGATGACACCGAGCATCCTTCCCCGGGCTTCCTGGTCATCCACAGAGAGACGTGCTTTTGTAAAGCGTCCTCCCAATGTGGGGTTGGGCTGTCTTCTGATTACGGTACAAGCACATTTTATGTGACCTGGATGCAAGTCTATTGTCAAATGTGTGTTACACAAATTGTTTTCCTCGCAGTTTGTGGCCTGTCTTTTCAAATGTCTTTTAAATACAGAGGTTTTAAATTTTAATATTGCCAATTTGTTAGTTTTTTTCTTTTATGGTTTGTGCCTGTTGAGTCCTGATTTAAAAAAATCTTTTCCTTATGATAAAGTAACAGATTTTCTCGTAAGTTCTCTCCTAGAAATTGTATATAAATGGTTTCAACATTTATGTCTATGATCCACTTAGAATTAGTATTTTACATGATATAAGGCAAAGCTAGAGTATCCAGCACCTTACCTTGAAAATATACTCGTTTTCCCCAGGGAAACACTTTTGCTCTTTTGTTAAAAGTCAACGGATTAGGGGTGCCTGGGTGACTCAGTCAGTTAAGCATGCAACTTTGGCTCAGGTCATGATCTCGTGGTTCCTGAGTTCAAGACCCACGTCAGGCTCTGTGCTGACAGCTTGGGGCCTGGAGCCTGCTTCTGATTCTGTGTCTCCCTCTCTCTCTGCCCTCCCCCCTCATGCTCTCTCTCTTGCTCTCAAAAATAAATAAACATTAAAAAAAAAAAAGTTAACGGACTATACATATTTGTACCTATTTCTGGATTCTCAATGTGGTCCCAATACAAATATTTTAAGTTCAAAACCACATACAGTCTCTATTCCACATTCTTCTTAAAAGAGTCCTTTAAAAGTATGAAAATTATTCTCGGCTCACTGACTGCAAAGAAACAGGTTACAGGCTTAGGCAGCTTGCTGCCCTATGTTTACTCCTATGCCAGCACCCACTGTCTTGATGCCTACAGCTTTGGACTGAATCTTGAAATCAGACAGGGTAACTCTTCCAATTCTGTTCCCCACCCCCACCTCCAAACTGTCAGGATGCTCTAGGTTCTTTGCACTTCCATGTAAATTGAATCAGCCTGTCAATTTCTAAACACACACACACATACACAAGCAAAACTCAATAGCATTTTGAGTGAGGAGGATGCATTCAATCTACAAATCGATTTTGGGAGAATTCACCTCTTAACAATGTCGTCTTTTCTGACCCAAGAACACGATACAGTGCTCCACTTATTTAGGTGTTCTTTGACTTTTCACAACAAAATTTTTTTGAAGTATATATATACGTCTTGCACATATTTCGTTAAATTTATCCCCAAGTTTATCATGATATTTCATGCTATTGTAAATGTTTTCTTAATCTCGTTTTCCATTTTTTTTGTTGCTAGTAAACAAACAACGGACTTTTGTGTATTAATCCTGACTTCTTGCTAAGCTTGCTAATTTTAGTACCTTTTTAGTAGAATCCTTTAGATAGACAGTAGGCACATCAAAAGTGCTCACAACTGCTGCATTAGGAAAATCAATTAAACACAATGATAGCAATTCATATCCACTAGAATGACTATAATCAAAAAGATACTTACAAACACTGGCAAGGATATGGACAAACAGCAATGCTGATACATTGCTAGTGGGGAGGTAAATGATTCAGCCACTTTGGAAAGTAGTATGGCAGTTTCTTATAAAGTTAAACATACATTTGCCATATGACCCGGCAGTTATAATCCTATATATCTACCCAAGAGAACTGAAAACATGTCCACACAAAGACTTGGATGGAAATGTGTACAGTGGCATTATTCATAAAACCCTAAAACTAGAAACAATGCAAATGTATATCAACTGGTAGATGAATAAGCAAAACGTGATCCATCTGTACCGCTGAGTATTTAGTCAGCAATGAAAAGGAACACACTTCTGGTACATGCTCAATCATGGATAAACCTCAAAATGGTATGCTAAGTGAAAGAAGTCAGACACAAGGGACTACAAACCATATGTCTCTGTAAGTCTACAGAGACAGGAAGTAGACGAACGGCTGTCGGGGTTTGGAATGCAAAAGGTGCATGAGGGATCTTTTTTTAAGTTTATTTATTTATTTTGAGATTGAAAGAGAGAGCGAGTGAGCGAGAGAGAGAGAGAGAGAGAGAGAGAGCAAGAGCAGGGTAGGGGCAGAGAGAGGCAGGGAGAGAGAATCCCAAGCAGGCTCCACGCCATCAGCACAGAGCCCAATGCAGTGCTCGAACCCACGAACTGTGAGATTATGACCTGAGCCGAAATCAAGAGTCGGATGATTAACCAACTGAGCCACCCAGGCACCCGGCATAAGGGATCTTTTTGGAACAATGAAATGTTTGGAAACTGGACTGTGCTGATGGCTGTACAACTCCATACATTTACTAATCATCGCTGACACTTAAAATGCATATTTCGTAGGATGTAAATTATACCTCGATAAAGCTGTTAAAGAAAACCTAATGTTGAGTGAAGAGTGGGTTTCAGAATGTTATATTCAGTATGACAGAATTAATTTAAATGTGAAAATACACACATACATCTCTATGTGGAAGCATAATATAGAAGTACAATACAAACACACACACTAGACACACACCCAAATCAGATACACTGGTTGCATCTGGGGAGGGAGAGGGACTAGGTCTGAGGAGCAGGACACAGAGAATTTTAACTGTATTTGCAATGTTTCAAACAACAATAAACACATGACAAAATGTTAACAATTGTCCATTTTGTGTGGTAGGTGCATGAATTTTCCCTGTTACTTATTTGAGACAGAGACAGAGAGAGACAGAGAGAGAGAGAGAGAGAGAGAGAGAGAGAGAGAACACGAACACGCATGCACGAGCTGGGGGAAGGGGCCAAGAGAGAGAATCTTAGGCAGGCTCTATGCTCAGCGCGGAGCCCAACGCAGGGCTTGATCCCACGACCCTGGGATCGCGACCTGACCCAAAATCAAGAGTCGGACAGTCAACTGACTGGGGCCACCCAGGCGCTCCTGAATTACTTTTTGTATTCCCACAGTTTTTTCAACCAAAAATCAAAACAAAACTAAATTAAACCCCAAAACCCGAAAGCAAACGTAAATGATTACCTAGTTCCTTCATTAATTTTAATTCCTTTATGGCTTTAATTCGAATCTCATACACCACCTAAAATAGAGAAATGAACTAGTGACTCTGCGGGAGAACAACGGGAGGGGACAGCATGAGGTCATCAGTGCGCATGTAAATAGGTTAGCTGCCTTACCTGTTACTGGGCAGGGTTTCGGCCTACTTGAAAAAAGATTTTTTTTTTTTTTCTATCCCTGAAATTCATTTTCTATCTTCTACCAAGTTAAAAATAAAAACTCAGATCTTAATAGTTAAGATTTTACCAAACTGATGTTAACTGGAGCAGAAAGAAGACACTTATGGAAAAACTTAAAGCAATTCTAGCTACAAAGGCAAAAAGCTGAAAACCCACTAACCTTTTTAATGAGAGCAAACAAAAGAAAACAAAGTTAATGGTATTTATGTTAAGAATGACGAACTCAGGGCCAATGAGCATAGAAAATATAAGAATGTACAAAGCTAATCCAAGGGCACTATTTAAATCTGTTTAAATAATTTTATCTATATTGTTTTTTTTTTTCCTTTTTGGTTTAGGCTAATTGCCTCTAGGGCATAAAACTGGAAATTCAGTGGTAAAGTGATGTCAGCGATCACGGACAGGATCCTCCCAGCAGCGCCCCAGAAGGTGCCAAGAAGGGACAAGGACTAAATAACCAGGACTTCCCAAAGTCCTCACTTAGGGTCAGGATGGCAGGTCTCTCAAGCTTCAGGGCACCAGCCTTATACTGTCCCCTCTACTGTACCAACAAATATTAATGCACCGTAAGAAATTAGAGTATTTAAAGAAAACATTCTAACAGGTTTCTTTTGATGTTATAGATAAAAAACCTCAATGAACTGAGAATATGTAAATATAAAAAGAGGTTTCCTGGAATGATGTTTAAGGAAATGAGGGTCACGGTCTTCAAGTGGCAAAGTGAAGAATCGCTTTGAAGAGCAGCTGGCTTTATACAGAGCACGGAGTATAATGCAGAGCAAATGAAGATCAACAACAGCAACACAACACAAAAGTGAAACATACATGCCTGGTTTAAAAAAGAGAGAAAAGGTCGTAGGAAAACAACATTTTATATTTATTGAAGCCAGCAGATTCCATGAACGAATTAAATAGGCAAATCCTATATTCTAACTCCAGGCTCTAGAGGGAAAAAACGGCCCATATTTTCTTGAAATAAATATGCCACTGATACAGGTAAACGAGCAGTAATCAAATGTTAGTAATAAAATGTTGACTTCCTCCCCTCTCCCTTTTTTTTATTAAAGTAGGCTCAACGCCCAACATGGGAGTTTGAACCCATGACCCTGAGATTGTGAGTCGCATGCTCTACTGACTGAGCCAACTGGGTGCCCCCAAAAGTTGATTTCTTTAGATCTAGAAGCCCACTGAGACAACTGTCCTGAAGATTTCGGGTACTGCTTTCCATGTCAAATTCTGTCCAACTAGAAAACCGTCCTCCAAACTTGAAGTGTAACCTACTCACTGTGTTCACAGTGGCTGATATTTTAACTTGCTTCTCCTCAGACTCCACCTCGCATAAATTTTGAACTTGGAGCCAGCTGGTCTCACTCGCACCAGTGAACCATTTCCCTTGTCTGAGCAGCAAACTGTAGGGAAAAAGACATTAAAAAAATGGGTTTTTACACAGCACTTCTACAGATCAGAAAGGATCGGAAAATTAACACTTTCCCTTATGCACTATTTCCAAAATTCCGCAGGCATCTCTGACGTGACTGACTGCAGGTAACCAGGGCGTACGGAGGCGGCTTTAAGAAAGCAGACTATGCTTCTAGGGCAGCGTTAGGCAGTAGGTCTACAGGGTCTGTATTCAGGACTCCAACTATTCTTTGGCTCATACAAATAACCTGGTGCCACGTTTTTCGTCTTGTGTGTTGCCACCGTTTTCAAAGAGAAGTGTCAGAGCGCTTAGACCTGCACCTGGAACCACCAGGGAAGCCGGCCCAGGGCACGGAGGCTCGGTCTTCGCTTCTCCGTTCCCCAAGTCCTAACACACATATGTTATTCTTTATAAAGGAACGTATAATAAACTTTTAAGTTAAATCAACAAAGTGTGGAAATAAATGCCTGGAAAACACTCGTCCCAAAGAGTGGTAGTGATAGATGTAATACAAAATAAAAGCAGTTCCGAGCGCCCTATGACACGGCCACCATTACTGATAATATGGAGCCTGTAATGTAAGCATATTCGCGGCACTGGTCAAGGAGCGAACTCATTTGTTGCTGGCAACCTCAAGTCCTCAGTAGACAGAAAGCTGGTGGGTGACGGTGCAGGACGCACTGACCACAGAAAAGCACCACAACCGACGTGAGTGACAAACGGAGAGACGCGGCACTTTGGAGCATCCGTGTGACTCATGGGGACCGAAGTTATAATTCCCCACATTAAGTGCCATATCTGGGCAGATGGGAGGGTCTCAGGAGTCAGAAAAAGGATTATGATGAAAACTGGAGTTGCCTTCTGGGAAACTTGTGACAAAATGGACAAATTTAGCTGTATCTTAATATCCTCCTCATGAAAAAATTCAGGAACTTTGTGAGAATGTGCCTTCGGTTTTGTAGTGAGTGCTAATCAGAACTGATTTGCGAAGATTCTGCTTTATAAAAAACTAGACTATATCTCATCTACACCTATATTATCGACCATACTTACTGGAAAAATTAAAAAAGAAAAAACCCATTTCAGTATCATCTTTCCTCCAAGCTGCCTAACCCAGAACACTCCTGTATACAGTGCACAGAACACGATGTTTAGAAACAAAAGGAAAATACTGAGCTCTTACCATTATTAAAATAAAGCTTTAGAGTTCTAAGAGATAGAAAAACTATAATTAAAATTCCTTAAAAAGGAATTCTCTTATGTTTCAGCAAGCTACCTCTTATCATCTTTAGACTCCTGAACGAGAACCGAGCTCCCGTTCCCGAGGCCCTGTTCTCTGAACGTCTTCTTCAGATCTTCCTCAGGAATGGCGACCCAGTTCTCTTCCCCGACAGAGTCGGTGGTGCTGACGAAGAGGACGGCTACGGGCATTGCCAAGGCTGTGAGCACAGCCCGCACTTCTGCATTGGATGGGAACACATGTGGGGCCTCTGCCAACTGCTGACACTTCTCCCCCTGGCTGCTTGCTGCGAGATGAAGAACATTTATGAGCACAGGCTCACAGTCGCTACCGGTTGGAATGTGGATGCCACCAACCTACGATGATACCAAGACAAGTGTTAGTATAGTTTCTATCTGCCACGATCAAGTCAACAGAACAACACAGTAAAAGACTACTCTTGAAGAATTTTCATTCTTTTTCTTTTCAAGTGAAATACAGTTTTCACAAATGTCTTGTATGTATCAGAAGAACAACTCTAGATTTTTCCACTGAAACTTTCTCTTAGCCATTTTTTACTTTCTAGGAGAGAAATCTGGAGTGGAGACAGAGACGGACAAGTCCCCAGAAGTGGTAATAAAGTCTTGGGGAAAAAACAACAACAGAAAAAGAGCCTTGGAAATACAGGAGATGAACCAAGGGCAGTCCACCGAGTGGGTGAGAGGCTCCTTGCCCCTTTCCTGACTTAGAAAACTCACTCTGCTCTTGTAGGTAACTCCTAGAACTCAGTGTAAGTATTTGCCCCCGTCTGAACTCCCTCAGGGAATATGCACAGATCCCTACTTCAGCACCCGGATCAATACAATTATTTACACAGAACGCATGAAGGACTATTTACTTTTGAATGGAACATCTGGCTCAATGGAGGCACTCAATAAACGTCTCTTTAGCATATAACTAACACTGATTATACCTACAATTTATCAGACATTTCAGACTTTTTCTAAAATCTAGCTGCCTTCACATATGCTGAATAAAGTTTTATTCAACAACTGAAAAAAACAGAACCATCACAAATATTTCTTCAATGTGTTTTTACCTCCACCCCATTCCATACAAAGATGTCTTCCCCATCCTCAATTTCCATTTCACACAGTGTCAGGTTATCTCCTAGGAAGAAGAGGCCATCAGTGAGACCATCTGTCATGATCACCAAAGACAACCGAACAAAAACAAAAACCTGAGACACTTAAATATTTGTTTGAAAAAGCATTCTCATAAAGGAAAATTAAGGAAAAGGCAGTCATAATATTATACTGGTATTATTTACTATTACTTTTATCTTAAATTTTTTTAAACATTTATTCATTTTTGAGACATAGACACATAGCACGAGCAGGGGAGGGGCAGAGAGAGGGAGACACAGAATCCAAAGCAGGCTCCAGGCTCTGAGCTGTCAGCACAGAGCCCGACATGGGGCTTGAACTCACAGACAGTGAGATCATGACCCAAGCTGAAGTCAGACACTTAACTGACTGAGCCACCCAGGTGTCCCGATATTACGTTTATCTGTATTCTTCTCATCATACTCTTACGGTTGTTTTTTTTTTTTTCCATTTTATGTAAGCATTTCTGCACTGTTGTTATGTAAGCCTCCTGAGCACGAGAGCAGGGGAAGCACTGACCGTAATGAACACTGTACAGGAGTGAGCTTAGGCATCACATGGCCCGGGACCCAGCACTAATTAGCTATCTGTCCTGTGTGCCTCGTCCCCAAGCATCAGTTTTCTTGTTTAGGAAATGGAGATAAAAGAATTTTGTGAAAATCAAAGGATACAATTTACAGAAAACTTATCTCAGTGTTTAGCACAGTGAAGTCCAAAATAAATGTCACTGCAGCTACTGCTATTACTATTGTTTTGTTGTTATTCACAGGTAGCAAATACTTTTAAGTTCTCGAAGTATTTTTGTCTGCTTTGCTACAAAATCTGTGGTAATACAAAAAAAAAAAAAAAAATCCAAAGCCTCTCAAAAACTTGTTTTGGTGGAGAGGTGCCCTTAATTTGAAAAAAAAAATATAAACCACGTCTGTGCTAGCAGAATTCACATAGAACATAAATCAGATAAATTAGTTCTTTGAAAACCGACAATGTGATGATAGCCTAGTTAAGGAAGTAGCAAGTAGGGGGAGAGACCGGCTAAGAGAAGACAATCACAGAGGAGATGATCAAAATATAAATATATGCGAAGAGTTGTTGTATTTCAGTTGTTTATCTTACCATCCAGCATCTGATAAACGTGAAGTCCTGCAGGAACAAGCTTTGCCACACTAAGCACCAGATCTCCTTCCCAAAATTCTAACAGCTACAGAATATTAGTGGAAGAAAACAGAACGATGGGAAGTAACATTAATTTCACATTTCCAGGTGAAAGAATCACACTGTGCAATTTTACATGTGTTTAGATGAAACGGGGAGCTAGCGAATGAATATACCCATCCCACCCAGCACCAAAGATGTGGCAAGAAGGCATCACTCGTTGCTAAATAAGCCAAATCCAAAGATGGTTAATCTCAGCCATTAGCGACCGGAGAATGCTGCATACGCAGTGAATGTGATGACCACCCCAACGACTGTACTTAATTCACGGGGAAGGCCACTTCCACGGGAAGGCACACTGATAGCATGTCAGCCCAAAAATCTTTGTCCAAAGAGCAAGAATCATTCGTTTCACTAGCACTGTGCAGGGAAAAGCACACACCAACATTTTTGTTAACTTGAAAGGAATGTTTCCCACTATAAATTCAAAAAGTAGCATTGCCAGTTTACAGAATAGTATCACCATGGATTTTTTTTTTTTTTTAAGTTTCTAGATCTAAGACTCTGGGGACTGGTCATCTCACCAGGATAACATCGCCTGTAAGGGTCAGTCCTACTTCATTCCTCTCCACAATACCACAAGGTAGCTCCCTTAAAAGGAAATCTCCTCTTTACAGGTGATTAGTTAACTGAGTCAACCCTGCAGCCTCTTGCCAATGTCTTACCTCCAGAATAACAGAGATGTGCACTTAAAACACCAGAAAGCAGACTGCAGCAAATTTGAAACTTACGAAGGTGAAGAGGTCTTTTCCATCTGAAAGTCCCCCTAGACGGGGTCCCCTTCCCAAACCTACCTATAACAACACTGCCTGGACTGGCTCAGGAGTGAACTTTTAATGCAAAAATTCAGAAACACTAGGAAATTTCAGAAATCCTGATACGAACCCAACATTTAAATATCATTCAAATCCACTAAAGTTAAAAAAGACATTGGCCTGCTTTTCTTTGTACAAGAGGAAAATCAAGAGAAAGTGAATAATTTTGGGAACTGATAAGTGTTTTTTTTATTTTATTTATTTTGACAGAGAGTGAGAGTGGGAGCGTGAGTGGGGGAGGGGCAGAGAGCGAGGGAGAGAGATCCCAAGCAGGCTCCACGCTGCCACAGAGCCCCATGAGATCATGATCTGAGCTGAAGAGTCAGATGCTTATAGACTGAGCCACCAAGGTGCCCTGGGAATTGATACATTTTTTCAGAAAATTCATTTATTCCTGCAAGAAATTAATGCCTACATTTTCTATTTCCCTTTTCCTTGAGTAGGAAGTAGCACAAGGTGAAAAGCTGTGATTAAAAGGAAGAAAAGAGTAAGGAGACCAGGGCCTAGTTCTACCACAACCAGAAGCCCGACCGTACACAAGCCATTAGATGTCCCCAAACCACAATTTTTGCACCTGTAATATGGAGTTAGCTTACCCTGGGTTGCCGTGAGATTAAGAACCAGAGGACATGATCTACATGAAGGCACTGGAAGTAAAGTAGGCAGCACTGTTCTCAGTAAAGCACACCTGGACCGGTTACTCAGAGGAAACGACGGACGACAAGGCTCGTTTGTACTGCACACCAGGAGCGATTTTCCTTCACTGAAAAGCTTTAGTAATAATGCTATTCTCAGGGCGCCTGGGTGGCTCAGTTTGTCAAGCTTCCGACTCTTGATTTCGGCTCAGTTCGTGATCTCACGGTTTATGGGTTTGAGCCCATCGGGCTCTGTGCTGACAAGTGTGGAGCCTGCTTGGGATTCTCTCTCCCCACTTCTCTCTGCCCCTCCCCTGCTTGCGCACTGTCTGGCTTTCTCTTTTTCCTTAAATTTTTTTTCTCTTAAAAAAAATTTAAAACAACAAAACGCTCTGCTCTACTTAGGAAAGGGAGAAGTGCTAGATGCTTTTGTTTGCTTAGCTCTTGGTTTTGGGCAACATGCTCATCTTTATTTTTTCTCCTCTTTTAACAAATAATTTTTCAAAAAAGGGACAGTCTTATACTCTTTCTCCCCAGATAAAATATACCAGGCTTGATTCTCCCCCTGAAAACCTGCTGGCAGGACAGTGTGGGTCTCGGCATGCAGAAAAGCCTCTCTGAAAAATGTACACAGAGAGAACATCTGGGGCAACCCTCATGAAGTGGCAGCTGTAGGATTTTAAGTGGCTTTGCAAAAGAAACAGTTGTCTCCCAAACAGGGTTTTTGAAAAGGAGAGTCCAGCTTGAGACGGACCTTAATGTCTAAATTAGTAAGAGGAAGCAGGGCTAAATTACCTGCAGTATTGACTGTCGAAGATCTCCTAAAGTTTTTCTTTTATCAAAGGTGAAATCCCACGTGCTTTCTGCTTGAGAGACTGTCGGGTGCAGAGCCCCATTGAAGAAATGATACTGAGGGCCCAGGTGCAGATGCAATTCAAAACTATTGTTTGCAGAATCACATTCTGCCCTTTAAAGAGGAATAAAAATACACAAATGCTAAGTTTTTATAACACGGTTTCATCCCCAAACAAAAATACTTGATTTATAATATAAATAAGTTCTCTATTCTACCTAATTATCACTAATGTCCTTTTCCTCCATGCTCCAAAAGTAACTCATTTAAGTTTCTCAATGAATAGCAAGTTTTCAGCTCTGCCACCATGAATTCCAAGGAAAATGAATTTTAAGACACACTGTGCAATATTATTCTGAAAAAGTATCCACGCTCAGAATCTTCCAACCCTGAGACTACAGTTACAAATATGCTAGAAACCTCTTCCTGTAATGCGTTAAGTGCCAGATTTTTAAACTTCTGTCTCACCCTTACTTTCACTAGACCCCGTAGACTCTTCCGTAAAATATTTAGAGTGGATCTCAAGATCCTCCAGAGTCTACTCTCCCCAGGTCGAAGGTCCTCAGCTGCAGCCTGGTGCTGGCTGCTTTTCTCTGAATCCGCTCGGCTCCCCTAAGGCCAGTGCTGGCTACTCCACTCCTGGCAATCTGGCCAAGGGAGAGCTGGGTGAGGCCACTGCTCAGGTTCTCCAGACACAATTCTACTAATGTGGCCAAAGACAGCACTAACTTTTCTGATGGTCACATAAAAAAGCTTAGTGCTGGCTGGCTAAACCCATTACGTTGTTGCCCCTGTTGCTCTGAACACCCACTGCTAATGTGCACCCATTCATGCAGGTTATCTTTCCTGTTTAAGATGTTTTACTCTAGGTTGTATATTTTTAGTGTCTTGATTTCCTTTGACAGCGGTTTGCCATTCAATCCATTTGCCACTTTTTTCCCCCCAGCTTCAAGTCAATGATAAAAATGCTGAACACATCCCTGCTACATAATGAGCCAGCCACGTGGAGACCACGAGAACATCCACTTCCCTAACCCAATACCCCACTGACCCTGTCAGAGAGCAACTAAAGATCCAGTTTTTCAGGGTCCAAGCTGACACCTCAAAAGAGAACAGGAAATCATCAAGTTCTCACAAACCACGCTTGGGATAACCCGTTACGGGTTTTTGCCAGAGAGTTAGCAGAATCCACATTCCTTCCTTTTACCCACCTTGGGTCTTCTGTCACTACGTGTCACTTCTCCACAACTAAAATAAGGAGGGGTGATTTTCACAGCGGGCTCTTTGTACCTAGAGCACCACCTGACAGGCCAGGATACAATTCATTTAGCGTCCTGTGTGTTTACCAAGTTCTCCAGTGTTCCCAGGCTTCATCCCTACTCAGCAACGGCCATTCGTGTGACATGATTGCATTCGCCATCACAGAGAAGGATCATTTCAAAGTAGAAGATACTCTCACTATAAAAATTCAGCAGCTACACAGACACTGGCATTAACTGACTTTTTTTTCTTTTTAATTTTTCTGATTGAATACTTAAGACCTAAATTAGATCCCCATTCTCCAGAAAAACCATTTGAACTCTAAAAGTAGGTCAAACTCACCTTTTTCTTTGCAGTTCAATGTTGGCCGCATCCATTTCATTCAGCAAATGACCTGGAACCCCGTACCTTGGATTGGCTCGAGCTGTGAAAAAAATGTCATTAACTTGGGCTGACTACACGAACTCTGGTTGCTGGACACCTGGTAGCAGGGAAAAGTAGAAAGTGCTGGGAGCTAGGAAAGCTTGTACTAACTATCTCTGTGAACACGAACTTCTCATGGATCTAAGCTCTCCCATCTGAAAAACGAAAACATTACGACCAATGAAAGATACATGGCTCTTTAAGCCAAGCTAGTAGAAGGAGTCCATTTCTTTGATTCTCTTTAAATACACTTTTAAAAAAGAACACCCACTATTTTCTCCCTGATAACAAATGTAGTAACTGGTCACTGCAAAAATTCTGGAAAGTATTTTTCCAATATAAAAGAAATAGATATCACCTGTAATCCCATTCCCAAGAGATACTCCTAAAATTTATTATATATACTTCTGGTCTCTCTTCTATGTACCTGCGCAACATGTCTGTTCGTGCACACACGCATGTGTGCACATACACACGCTTATTTAAAGTAGCACTGTATTTAACAAATCTGTTACATGCTTTTTCATTTCACATTTGTGTTTCTCCAAAGTTTTAAATGATTGCACAGTAGTCTATTCTATAAATAGCAGAATTAATCCTACCAATCTTTTCTGTTAGACATTGGGGTGATTTCTAGTCATTATTATAAGATAATGGGAGTAACGAACATCTCTGACATCTTTGAACATCAATATTTATACACAACTCTGATTATTTCAAGACCAATTTGTAGAATTACTGGTTTAAGGTTTTTAAATACACATAACCTAATCGGTTACACTACTTTATATACCTAACCAGACGAAGTGCCAACTATCGAGAACAAGATTAGCAGAAACATTTTACTTGGCAGGAAAAAAGTGGCATCTCACTACCGTTTCAATGCCTGGTTTTTGATTATGAGTTAGGCTGAATTTGTTTTTCCTTCACTTTATTGGTTGCTCTTCTTCTTTTGTACATTTGCTTATTTATACCCTTTTCCCAATTTTCTATTAAGCACAATGGAATATACACGAGAGCACTCTGCAGACTGGAAATAAATGTCATATGTTTTCCTGTTTCCCACAGGGCTTGTCATTTGCCTTTTAGATTATTAAATGTTTGTAACATTTTTCCTTAAATTTTCTTTTTTTCCTTTTAAGCTTAGAAAGGTCTTCTCTACCTTAAGATCAGAAAATACATGAGGCACCTGGGTGGCTCAGTCAGTTAAGCGAACGACTTCAGCTCAGGTCAGGATCTCACGTTTCACGAGTTCAAGCCCCACATCAGGCTCAGTGTGGACAGCCCAGAGCGTGGAGCCTGCTTTGGGTTCTGTCTGTCTGTCTGTCTCTCTCTCTCTGTGCCCCTCCCCCACTTGCACTCTATTGCTTTCTCAAAAATAAATGAGCATTAAAAAAATTAAAGAAAGAAAAAGAAAATATGCTTATACATTTTAAGGTTCCCTTTTAACAAAAACATTAAAGGAACTCGAATTTCATTCAAGCGACGAATACGGTCACTTGATTACACTGACTGCTAATTCAAGTGATTAGTAGCTTACTTCCAGCTCTATTTCTTGAGTGATTTCCCTTTCCTCCCATTTAGCTGAAAAGTTACCTTACCACGGGTTAAAACCTTAAAAACCCTGGACGGGTATCTGGGCTAGCTCTACTCCAGTGATCTGCCCACCTCTCCACATTAAGCACTGTGCTGTCTGAACTGCTGGAGCTTTTACAAACAGGTTTTTACTGATGGAGTAAATTCCCTTCAGTAGGTCCTGCGTCAGTTTCCGTTAACTCACCTCTCTAGGTGAATTTAGAATCATTTTGCCATGTTCCATCCCTTTATTCCCCCCAGAAGTCCATTAAGATTTCAGCCAGGTCTTTATTCAATTCATAAGCTAACTAGAAAACTATCATTTAGTACCTAGTCAAATCATACACATACTAAAATTCAACTTGGGGAAAAAGAAATACTCCATCTGAACACGTTCTTTTTTGTTGTTAATATATATTTCTAGAACTGTGAATTTTGCCTTCACGGTATTTTTATCAGAACCATTACCGTATTTTTTCCCCCTTCAAAAAAATAAAGCCTACAATTTCTGGTTAAACAGAATAACTGTGTAACAGTTTTAGATCCAGAAATTTTATTTCCTTTGACTCATGTGCAAATTAGTAACTGCTCTCTTCTTGTTCTTTATAAAAACGATTACTATTTTCATTCTCTAAGAACAGTGTCCTCATTTGCAACCACAGATTTGCCTCAATCCAAGGAACTTCCCTGGTTAGGATTTTTACTTTTGAGTGGACTTTGGGAAGTGACCAAAGTCTACACACTTTGATTCATGTTAGTGCTTTCAATTAAAAATGTATCACTGTGGGGGGGCCTGGGTAGCTCAGTCGGTTAAGTGTCCAGCTCTTGATTTTGGCTCAGGTCACGATCTGCCGGTTTGTGGGACTGAGCCCCACGTCAGGCCCTGTGTTGACAGAGCACTAGATTCTCTCTCTCTGCCCACCCCCCCAAATAAACACTTTAAAATAATGTATCACTGTGGGTCTCAGTGTTTAACCTCCCTGTCTTATGAGCTGTCTTAGAAGGTTTAACAAAGAATGTTTTGAAGATACTTCAATTGCTCAGAGACTACATTAATTATCTTGAGGGAAAGGAAAAAAGAAGTAAAAAGGGGACATATGAAAACAAGACTAGGGCCCCTTACAACTCAAAGGCAACAAACACATGGCCAAACGACACAGCCAAGCCTAAGCACAGGGCAATCACAAGCAAGTCAGTCCACACAACAAGAACCCATTATGTGATCCAAGCACCTGATTTTGAAACACTAACTATGGCCTCATATTATTAAAGGAGAAAAAATAAATACAAATATATAACTATAAAATGACTGTTAGATATCTTTTGCATAATGTGTTTCCTCCTGTTAATCTTGAAAATATTTAAAAATGTTCCAAGAGTAAACTTTTTAAGTTTATTGATTTATTTTGAGAGACAGAGACAGCATGAGTGAGGGAGGGGCAGAGAGAGAGGGAGAGGGAGACTCCCTCCTTGCTGTCACTGCAGAGCCCATGTGGGACTCGTACTCACGAAACCATGAGATTATGACCTGAGCTGAAACCAAGAGTCGGATGCTTAACCGATGAGCCACCCAGGTGCCCAAGAGTAAACTTTCTTTTAAAAGGGTAAAAATTCAGGGGCGCCTGGGTGGCGCAGTCGGTTAAGCGTCCGACTTCAGCCAGGTCACGATCTCGCGGTCCGTGGGTTCGAGCCCCGCGTCGGGCTCTGGGCTGATGGCTCGGAGCCTGGAGCCTGTTTCCGATTCTGCGTCTCCCTCTCTCTCTGTCCCTCCCCCGTTCATGCTCTGTCTCTCTCTGTCCCAAAAATAAATAAACGTTGAAAAAAAAAAATTTTAAAAGGGTAAAAATTCAAACAGCATTACATATTTATCACCTAACGTCATCAACTTAAACAAATAGAACATTTTTCTTTCCATACCTTCGGGGGGCCTCTGCAACTGGGATTTCCGATAAAACAACATGTAGGCACTTTCTTTACCCTGAAACTGCTGTTCAATATCTTTTTCCTTGATTGGTTGGACTTTGGAATCATTTATATCAAACCAGTGGGGACAGGAGTTTCTGTCATTTAATCCTGGGGATTCTGAAGTATGCATCTGGAAAAGGTGTTGATCCTTCTTTTGGAAATCGGACTCAGCCTGGAGAGAACCATTCTTCAAGAGACTGACTGTACTTTCATCTGCACTGAGCAGAAATATCTGAGACTGAAGCTGTAAGAACTAGAGAGAGACAAAAAACAAATACTAAGGTTAATAAAAAAAAATTTTTTTTAATAAAAAACTACATCTTCCTTTCTGTGACTAAATATTTGAACTTCACCTTTATTTTTGGCCTACCCAGCTAAGAAGGGAAAAAAAAAAAACCCGTTTGAGTCCTGATGAGACATTTAATAACAATCAGAGTGCTCTCCTTTAAACAGTCTAATAGTCACATCAAGGGAGAAAGCTGCCGTGCCACAAGCCAAAAAATACTTTAATTATACCTCAATAACACTAGTTTTGAAAAGTACTTTACTAAAAGAGATTAGGCAGAACAAACACTTTTGAGATGTTTCAAACAGAGTATAAACAGAGCATAAAACAAAGGCAATCACAACAGTGAAACGTTACGGAAGAGAATTTCAAAACTAGTGACTCAGACAAACTCTGTCTGAGTAATAAAGGAATAAAGTAATAAAGGAATAAAGTAATAATCATAAGCTGAAATTGTCATTTAACATGGACTAAATTGAACGTTGTCGGTCCAGGAAGCTGACAGGTTAGCTCAGGAAATCAAAGCACAGAAGGCTTAAGTCTTAATCCTAAAAACTATGAATCAAGTTCTCGCTAAAGGGTTAGAAAGAAAAAACCACTCTTTCCTCGTTGCCTATCCCCTCTTTCAGCCCTACTCTTGTCCCTCCTCACTCCCTGATTGCTGTGTGGCCTCGCGTCTTCTTGCCTCACAGCGCGAAGTTACTTTATGCAGGAAACCACCTGGGAGGTGTGCACAACATCTGCTTAGTCCATCAGTCAATATGGAAAGGTGACTCTCATTTTCCACTTGGAAGAATGAATGTGCAGCAATGCCAACTCTCTCATCAAAGTAGGATGGTGTCGCAAACAGAAGGGAAGGAGTATATGACCCAGACAGTATTGTTACCACTGTGTACAAAAGACAGTAAAAGGGTTTTGTAGCTGACTTGCTTAGGTACAATCAGATAACAGTTGGAAAACTGGGAGTAATGAACTTTCTGGTTAGCCATTTTTTTCTTCGTTTAATAATTGAGGATTAATTCTTTTAAGCCTCAAACTTGGCACAATCTGGTCCCAGTAACAGCAGAGAACTTTTATTGGACTAACTTTCCTGATAAGAAATGATAAACTCTAGACAAAATAATGAAAACAAATGTTCGGAGAGTAACCAAAAACAGGCATAAAACAGGGGACATAATCCTTCAAAGGGAAGCAAACTCGATGAGTTTTACATTAACCCACTGCTTCCCAGTTTGTAGCGGTGGAGGGGTTCAAGCAAAGGGCAGGAGCCTTACTGAGCCAAGGAAACAGAATTTGAACATGCCAGAGAGGCTAGAAAGTGAAAGAGCCGTATAAAGGAGCCTCAAATCTACTCCAAATCCCCCTCGAATCCTTGGCTGACTTCTGAACAGTTTATGCACAATCCAAGACGCACAAAACCCCACAGGAAGCAACAGCTGGTAGATTCTATCTGAGCAGAGACTTTAGCATCCTGCTGCTGGACAGAAGAACGGGGAACTAAAGTCCTGGCAAGTTACAGGAGTATGACAAACATCTCAGGCTTTCCACTGAAATCCTAGAAGGGCCATGCCTTAGGCTGGGGGCTGGCAAACTTGTAAAAGGTTGGACAGTAAACACCTTAGGCTTTGTGAACTTAAGAGGCAAACTTGAGGACATTATGTGGGCACCTATATAGCTTTTTATTTATTTTTTTTATTTTATTTTTTATTTTTTCAACGTTTGTTTATTTATTTTTGGGATAGAGAGAGACATAGCATGAACGGGGGAGGGGCAGAGAGAGAGGGAGACACAGAATCGGAAACAGGCTCCAGGCTCCGAGCCATCAGCCCAGAGCCCGACGCGGGGCTCGAACCCACGGACCGCGAGATCGTGACCTGGCCAAAGTCGGACGCTTAACCGACTGCGCCACCCAGGCGCCCCACCTATATAGCTTTTTAAAATAAATAACCATTTAAAAAACAGGGCTGTACAAAAACAGGCAGTGGCCATATTCTGGCAACCTCTGTCTTAAGAGGGAGGACCAGGCGTGTCTCAGGACTAACAGCAACACTGCAATAGGCCCACCCTACAAACTGTAAAATGAAGCTACCAGAGGATCAAGACGATTCAAAGGTAATTTAACAGCCTGGTATGACATACTGTGAAACTCTTTAGAGGACAGCACCCATAGGCAATATAAGATTAAATGACATGCAAACAGGACAGTGTTTCTCATAATCAAGAGATGACACGGTCAATTCACAAGAGAAAAAAAAAGTTAATAGAAACAGACCCAGAAACGATCCAGACATTATGATACCAAGAAATTATTACAAATACTTAATTTATATAGCTTAATAAAGCCAATTAGACTTTCAAAAATGTGGGGCGCCTGGGTGGCTCGGTCGGTTAAGCGTCCGACTTCAGCTCAGGTCACGATCTCGCGGTCTGCGAGTTCGAGCCCCGCGTCGGGCTCTGGGCTGATGGCTCAGAGCCTGGAGCTTGCTTCCGATTCTGTGTCTCCCTCTCTCTCTGCCCCTCCCCCGTTCATGCTGTGTCTCTCTCTGTCTCAAAAATAAATAAACATTAAAAAAATTTTAACAAAACAAAAAAAATGTATTTAATTTATAAGAAAGGATGAACAGAGTGGGTTCAGATAGGGAGTTTCAGTGGAGAAACGGACACTCTCCATTACAGCTAAGTGGAAATTCTAAAGCTGAAAAATACAGTATCTAAACAGAAAGTTCACTAGCTGGGCTTAATGGAAGACTAGATATAGCAGGAGAACCAATGACCTTGAAGATGAAGCAATGTAAATTATCCAAATTGAAGGAGAGGTAAAAATTTTCAGAAAAAGAAAAAAAAAAACCCAGTTATCTAACATCTGTGAGGAAATCCAGAATGTTCTAATACATATGTAACTGTAGTCCTAGAAGGAGAAGAGAGATAATGGGGCAGACGATAAATTAAGAAGACAGTGGCCAAAACTGAAGAAAGACTTTAAGTTACAGATACAAAAAACGTAGCAAATACAAAGCAATTAACGCAAAGAATACCATACTGAGACACATTATTGTTAAACTGCTGAAACCATGGGGGGCCTGGGGGGCTCATTAGGTTAAGGGCCAACTCTTGGTTTCAGCTTAGCCATAAAACACTGCCCTGACAGTGTGAAGCCTGCTTGGGATTTTCTCTCCCCTCTCTCTCTCTCTGCCCCTCTCCAACTCACACTTTGTTTCTCTCAAAATAAATTTTAAAAATAACAAAAAAGAAATAAACTGCTAAAAATCAAAGAAAGAGAAAAAAAATCTTAAAAGCTGGCAGAGAAAAGGACACATTACGTTCAAGTCACGGAACCAAAATAATGGAAGCCAAAACATAATGGAGTGTCATCTTTAAGGTACTGAAAGGAAAAAACAAAAAACAAAACCTATAAAACCAGAATTTTATATCCTGCAAAAATATCCCTTAAAAAAACTGAAGACAAAATAACAATTTCAATCAAACGAGCCGAGAATATTTTCACCAAGACTCGAAGAGGGACATTCTCAAAAGACTTGAAGTTCTATTACATTCCAGGGCAGTGATACCAGATGCACGGCTGAATGTGCAAGAACCAGTGAACACCAGAATAGATAAGCATAAAACACGATTTTTTCATTCAGTTTTTTAAAAAGTTGCTTGGGGAGCCTGGGTGGCTCAGTCACTTAGGCCTCCGACTTCAGCTCAGGTCTCGATCTCACAGTGCTTGAGTTTGAGTCCCACATCGGGCTCTCTGCTGATAGCTCAGAGCCCAGAACTTGCTTCGGATTCTGTGTCTCCCTCGCTCTCTGCCCCTTCCCCATTCGTGCTCTGTCTCTTTCTCAAAAAAATAAACATTAAAAAAAAAAAAAAAAAAAGCTGCCTGAGTGTTTAAAGCAAAATTTAATAATAATAAAAATAAATAACGTAGAGTGGAGTTTACCTGTAATGGTAAAACATAAGACAACAGCAGAAATGCAATTACACCACTGTGAGCATGTTACACTGTTCATGAAGTGGTGTGCCATGAATCTTTAATTGGTAATATGAACTTACGTATAATATGATCCCTAGAATAAAAAAACTACAGAAATACAGCTATTAGCCAACAGAGGAGATAAAGATGAAATACTAAAAATCACCTGATTAATCTAAAAGGTAAGTAAGAAGGAGCAAAAAACAGGTGGCAAATAAAAACCAAATACCTCGATGGTAAATTCAAACTCAACCATATTAATGCATTAAAACCAAATGGACTACACATTCTAATTAAAAGAAACTTATCAAACTATTATCTGATAGAAAACAAACAGCATAGAAGAATCAACACATACAAAGCTACTTTCTTAAAGAGTTTAATAGATGTGATGAACCCCTAGCAAGACTGATGAAAGAGAAAGCCGAAACACCCAAATTATCAAGATCAGAAATGAACCAGGGAACATCCGATCCTATGGACAGTAAGAAGGTAACACGGGAATACTTCAAACAACTTTATGCTAACAAATTATGCTTTAAATAAAAGGAGAGATTACTTAAAAATCACAATTATCCCAAATAAAAAAGAGCCAACTTCACACTGCAAGAGACACACTTATATAAAAAAGCTTGCAAGGTTACATCAATACTAGACAAGGTAAATTTCAAGGCAAGGAATATTAGCAGAGATAAAGGAAGGGCACTGTATGTCAGCAGGCCATAAAAATCCAAAATGTGTATGCACCTAATGGTGTCACTTCAGGGCACATGAAGTTGTCCAAAGTAAAAGGGGGAGGGAGAAATCCACCATTGTAGCTGGATATTTAAACCAAAAGACACAACCAAAAGACAGAAAAATTAGTAAGGACAGAGAAGAAAACAGAACACTATCAACCAAAGTGACACAGTTGACATTTACAAAATATATCCAGCAACTGCAGAAAATAACTTTTATGGTAAATTCTGAATATTCAGCAACACAGACCATATTCTGAGGTGTGGAACAAATCTCAATAAATTCAAAAGAATTAAAATCAGGGAGAGAGCATGTTCTCAAGAGTACAATGGAATTAACTAGAAATCAATTTATGGATATAACAAAAAGATAAAAAGAAATCCCCAAATATCTGGAAATTAAGCAACACATTTACACACACACACACACACCACAAGGGAGATTACAAAATATTTTGAACAGAATGATAATGAAAACATGTCAGATTTGGCTGCAGCTAAATTAGTGCTGAGAAGGAAATTGACAGCTTTAAAAGCATCTATTAAAAGGAAGGTTTAAGGGCGGCTGGGTGGCTCAGTCGGTTGAGGGTCCAACTCTTGATTTCGGCTCGGGTCATGTTCTCATGGGTTCATGGGTTTGAGCCCCAAGTTGTGCTCCATGCTCTATGCTGGCAGTGCAGATCCTGCTTGGGATTCTCTCTCTCTCTCTCTCTCTCTCTCTCTCTCTCTCTCTCTCTGCCCCTCCCCTGCTCATGCTCGCTCACTCTCTCAAAATAAATAAGTAAACAAACATTTTAAAAAAGGAAGGTTAAAAGCAACTCAGATACCAACCCAGGAAACTAGAAAAAAGTTGATCAAATTAAATCCCAGAGGAAAAAGGAAGGAAATAATTAAAAACAAGAGCAGAAATCAATGAAATAGAAAAGAGATGATCCATAGAGAAAATCAAAAGAGGCAAAAGGTTTTGAAAAAGTTTAATAAACCTGGTAAACCCCAAGCAAGACTGATGGAAAAAAGTGAGAAAATACAAATTACTAATATTAGGAATGAAAAAAAGGAAACAACTTCAGGTTCTATAGACACTACAGAAAACACAAAATATTGTGAATAATTTTATGCTAATAAATTTGACATCACAGATAAAGGAACAAACTCCTTAAACAACAAAATTTTCCAAAATAATGCAAGAAGAGAAAATCTAAAGAACTCTACAATAAAACAAATTTAAACTATAATTAAAAAACCTTACTCCAAAAAAATTTCAGGTCTCAAGAGAACAGAAAGCCCAGATGTAAAACCACAATTATATGGCCAATTAACCTTTGACAAAGGAGGCAAGAATATGCAATGGGAAAAAGACAGTCTCTTTAACAAATGGTACTGGGAAAACTGAACAGCCACATGCAGATGAATGAACCTGGACCACTTTCTTACACCAGACACAAAAATAAAATGGATTAAGGACCTAAATGTAAGACTTGAAATCATAAAAATCATAGAAGAGAGCACAGGCAGTAATTTCTCTGACACTGGTTGTAGCAACATCCTTCTAGGTATGTCTCCTGAGGCAAGGGAAACAAAAGCAAAAATCAACTATTGGGACCACATCAAAATAAAAGGCTTCTGCACAGCAAAGAAAACCAACAAAACTAAAAGACAACCCACCGAATGGGAGAAGATATTTGCAACTGACATATCTCTGATAAAGGGTTAATATCCAAAATATATTAAAAAACTATACAATGCAAACACCAAAAAACCCCACCAAATAATCCAATTAAAAATGGACAGAAGACACGAACAGACATTTCTCCAAAAACATACAAATGGCCAATAGATGCATGAAAAGATGCTTAACATCACTCATCATCAGGGAAATGCAAATCAAAACCACAATGAGATATCACCTCATACCTGTCAGAATGGCTATAATCAAAATCTCAAGTGTTGGCGAGGATGTGGAGAAAAAGGAATCCTCGTAGACTGTTGGTGGGAGCTCAAACTGGCACAGCCACTGTGGAAGACAGCATGGAGGTTCTTCACAAAGTTAAAAACAGAACTACCCTACGATCCAGTAATCACACTACTGGGTATTTACCCAAAGAATAAGAAAACACTAATTCAAAGGGATATAGGCACCCCTGTATTGACTGCAGTGTTATTTACAAGAGCCAAACTATGGTAGCAGCCAAGTGTCTCTATTAATAGACGAATGGATAAAGATGTGGTACTTCTATACAACGGAATATTATTCAAATGAAATCTTGCCTTTGCAACAACATGGATGGAGCTAGAGGCTATTATGCTAGGTGAAGTCAGTCAAAGACAAAAACCATACGATTTCACTCATGTGGAATCGAAGAAACAAAACAAAACAAAAAACAGAAGAAATGAGCAAAGGAAAAAAAGAGACAAACCAAGAAACAGACTCTTAATGAGAGTGAACAAACTGGTGGTTACCAGAGGGGAGGTGGCTGGGGGGGATGGGTGAAACAGGTGAAGGGGATTAAGAGTGTACTTATGATGAACACTGAGAATACAGGGAACTGTTGAATCACTATATTGCACAGCTGAAACTAATATTAACACCGTATGTTACTTACACTGGAATTAAATAAAATACAATTTCAGGTCTCAATAGCTTCATCAAACATTTAAGAAAAAAATTATCAATGTGAGAGAATTCCTCCAAAAATATAAAAAAAAGGAGTATTTTCCAACTTCTGAGTCCTATATAACCTTGATACTAAAATCTGACAAAGACTTTACAAAAAAAAGAAAATCAAGACTCGTATCTCTCATAAATGCAGACACGAAAATCCTGAATATGAGCTAAATGAAGACAGCAATATAGAGAGTATCATGACCAAGTGGGATTATTCTCAGAAATGTAAGATTTGTTCAACATTAAAAAGGTCAATCAATGGAATTCATCACATTAACAGAAAAAAAGGTGTACAAGACAAAAAAACCCCACAAAACTGAGTCAACATTTGATAAAATCCAACGTCTACTCAAGATGAAATGATCAGTCAACTATGAATTAAAAGCTAACTCCCTCAAAATTACAAAAGGTATTTATATTTTTCTTTTAAGTATTCTGTTTATTTTCGACAGAGAGAGAGAGAGGAAAAGGGAGGGAGGGAGGGAGGAAAGAGGAGAGGGAGGGGGGAGAGAAGATCTAAAGGGCGCTCTGTGTGCAAAGCAGAACCCAATGTGGGGCTTGAACTCACGAACTATGAGATCATGACCTGAGCTGAAGGCAGACGCCCAACCGACTGAGCCACCCAGGTGCCCCAGGGTATTTATATTTTTTAAAAATGTGCACAACTAATATCATACTCAAGAGTAAAATACCGAGACACTGACCCAATTATTTTTTGTTTTCTTAAAAATTTTTAATATTTATTTTTGAGAGAGGGAGAGAGACAGAACACAAGTTGGGGGGGGGGATCAGAGAGAAGGAAACACAGAATCTGAAGCAGCCTCCAGCCTCTGAGCTGTCAGCACAGAGCCCGACGTGGGGCTCAAACCCACGAACCATGAGATCATGACCTAAGCAGAGGTTGGAAGCTTAATTGAGCCACCCAGGGGCCCTTACCCAATTGTTTTAAAGGAAAACCTGGGGGGCGGGGGGGAGTTAAGATGGTGGAGTAGTAGGGGGAACCTGGCCTTGCCTTGTTCCTCGAAAACAGCTAGATCAACATCAAATGATTCTGAATTCACACCTAGAAAATCAATCGGAGGATTAAGAGAACATTCTGCGCATCTTGAGGGAGAAAATGTGGCAGGTGCAGTGACATGAATTAGGGGACAGAAGAGCTGTGGTGCATGGAAGGGAGGAAGCCCTTTTTGCGGAGAGGAAAGGGAGAGGGGTTAGAGAGACGTCATGGGGTTCGTGCAAGAAAAGCACTCCTCCAAACCCAGTGACTGGGGAATCAGGAGGAATGGACTATATCACCAGTTTCTGCAGAGTGGAACTCAAAGTTGGAGGTTATCAAAGTCTACAGCATTCACAGGAGTTGATCTCGGTGGGCAGCTGCGCTCCTGGGGAGGAGGAGGGCAAAGGCCTGGGAGAGGACAGTGGAGTGTGGGGATGCCCCAGGTTATACTGGGAGAGAACGTTCCATTTCCTGGAGTGCATTAGGAAGAGAATATATTGCCTCTTCAAGGACAAAAGACCTGGCTGGCGCCTTTGAGCAGCCGTTCAGCACCAGGGGACAAAGGTGCAAACAGAGGGTGGATAACCTGGCCGCAGCTTTCTGCTGTGCTTCACCATAAACTCCAGGCACCTGCTCGGTCGTGCGACTGCTTTTCTGGGACAGGCCGGCACCAGGCGCAGCGCTGCAAGAATGCGACGCTCCCTGGAGGGGAGTGGATCCAGCGTGTGCAGGGTCCTTTAAAATTTGGAGTTCCGCATCCTAGCTGCGTGCCAAAGATAACCACAAGAGATAAACCAAAGGCTGTGTGTTGACGGCCTGGGCACAGAAGGGTTGAGAGCAGGGATCTGACAGAAACCTGGGACACAGAAGGGGAGATTGTTCGCTGGTCTGTGAGGACTCCCTGAACAGTGGCAGATGTGAGTTCCCCTCTCCTCTCTGGGGAAGAGAGCAAGGTGACACCATCTTTCTCCGCCCACCAGCAAGGCCAGCACAGCGCCCCCACCGGCGGAAGGTGGAACTGCTTACACCAAACCACACATCCTGTCCCCTACAGGTGCATCTTTTTTTTTTTTTTTTAATGCTTTATTTTTGAGAGAGAGAGAGAACCAGTGCAAGTGGGGGAGGGGCAGAGAGAGGGGGACAGAAAATCTGAAGCGGGCTCTGCACGGACGGCAGTGAGCCTGATGTGGGTCTTGAACTCTGAAACCATGAGATCATGACCTGAGCCAAAGTCGGAGACTCAACTGACTGAGCCACCTAGGTGCCCCTGCGTGCAGCTTTACTAGGGCAGGTCTGACCGTGAGCCAGCACGGCAAGACTCTCCCTCAGAGGACCAGCACGCCCCCCAGCTCCACATGCACCAAGTCTATGGAACATAAAGTGCTCTGAAGCATCACCTTCAGTTCTGGGGGAAATAGGACCAGGTTTTTGTTTTTTTTTTTTTTGCATCAGGCTTATAGTTATTTGTTCATTTGTTTTTTCGTCTCCTTTTCTTGTTGTCTGGATCAGGCTTTTTATTTTTTTCCCCTTTCCTTCTTTTTTTTGGAACTAGGCTTACAGTTTTTTGTTTGTTTGGTTTTTTTGTTCCTTTTCCTTTTTTGAATCAGGCTTTTTAAAAAAATCAGTCTTATTTTAACAAACAAATCAAAGCACACCTAGTTAAAGGTCCAAATGCTCCCCACTGCAAGCAAGGATGAACTCTGCGTAGGACTGACCTGGGGGAAAGAGCAGCCAAATCACAAAGCAGAGTGCACACAGCATACACCGGAGTGCTTCCTGAAGCGCTAGGCCTGGGCAGCCCGGACGTGACCCCTTTTCTTAACATAGCATTACTCTCAGGAGCAGGACATGTAAGCTTTCGTAACATGCAAAAAACAGAAACCTAGACAAAATGGCAAGGTGGAGGAATTCTCCCCAAAAGAAGTATCAAGAAGAAACCACAGCCAGGAATTTGCTCACAAAAGATGTAAGCAATATATCTGAACAAGAATTTAGAACAACGGTCATAATAACACTAGCTGGGCTTGAAAAAGCATAGAAGACACCAGAGAAACCCTTGCTGCAGAGATAAGAGACCTAAAAATCAGGCTGAAATAAAAAATGCTAACTGAGATGCAAAACTGACCGGATGTATTCACAAGGAAGATCAAACCAGCAGGGGAACGAATAGGTGACACAGAAGATAAAACTATGGAAATAATGAAGCTGAAAAGAAGAGGGAAATAAAACCACTACATCACAAATACAGACTTGGGGAATTCAGCAATCCATAAAGTGCAATAATATCCGTATCACAGGGGTTCCAGAAGAAGAGCAGGAAAAAGGGACAGAAGGTTTATTTGAACAAATTATAGCTGAGAACTTCCCTAATCTGAGGAAGGAAACAGGCATTCAAGTCCAAGAGGCACAGAGAGCTCCCCTCAAAAATCAGCAAAAAAAACTCAGAGCACCTGGGTGGCTCAGTCGGTTGAGCGTCCGACTTGGGCTCAGGTCATGATCTCGCAGTTTTTGAGTTCAAGCTCCGCGTTGGGCTCTGTGTTGACAGCTCAGAGCCTGGAGTCTGCTTTGGATTCTGTGTCTTCCTCTCTCTACCCCTTCCCTGCTCTGTCTCTCTCTCTGTCTCTCAAAGATGAATAAACGTTAAAAAAAAAAATCAGCAAAAAACAGGTCAACATCAAGACATACCACAGTAACACTTGCAAAACACAAAGATAAAGAGAGAATTCTGAAAGCAGTTAGGAACACAACGTCCTTAACCTACAAGAGCAGACACATAAGGTTAGCAGACCTGTCCACAGAAACCTGACAGGCCAGAAGGGAGTGGCAGGAAATATTCAATGTGCTAAATGGGAAAAAAATGCAGCCAAGAATCCTTTATCCAGCAAGGCTGTCATTCAGAATAGAAGGAGAGATAAAGAGCCTCCAAGACAAGCAAAAACTAAAGGAGTTTGTGAACACGAAACCAGCTCTGCAAGAATTATTAAAGGGGACCCTTAGACAGGAAAAGAGAGACCAAAAGCAACAAAGACTAGAAAAGAACAGAGACAATCCACAGAATCAGAAACCTTACAGGTAATACAATGGCACTAAATTCATATCTATTGATAATTATTCTGAACGTAAATGGACTAAAATGTTCCAATCAAAAGACACAGGGTATCAGAATGGTCACAAAAACAAGACCCATCGATATGCTGACTCACAAAAGACTCATTTTACACCCACAGACACCTCCAGATTGAAAGTGAGGGGTGGAGAACCATTTCTCATGCTAACGGACATCAAAAGGAAGCTGCAGTAGCCATACTTAGGCAAACTAGATTTCAAATCAAAGACTATCATAAGAGATGAAGAAAGGCACTAGATCATTATAAAGGAGGCTATCCAACAAGAAGATCTAACTACTAAATATTTATGCCCCTATCTTGAAAGCAAGCAAATGTACAAATCAATTAATAACTAACTGAAAGAAGCTTGTTGATAACAACACAATAAAAGTAGGAGACTTTAACACCCCACTTGCAGTAATGGGCAGATCATCTAAGCAGAAGATCAACAGGGAAGCAGGCTTTGAATGATCCACTGGACCAGATGGACTTAACAGATATAATCAGAGCATTTCATCCTAAAGCAACAGAGTACACACTCTTTTTGAGTGCACATGGAACATTCTCCAGAAGAGATCACATGATGGGTCACAAATCATGCCTGAACCAGTACAGAAAGACTGAGATCCTTACCATGCATATTTTTAGACCGCAACACTATAAAACTTGAGGTCAACCATAAGAAAAAATTGGGGAAGCCCTCAAATACATGCAGGTTAAGGAACATCTTACTAAAGAATGAATGGATTAACCAGGAAATTAAAGAAGAAATTAAAAAAATAAATGGAAGCAAATGAAAATGAAAACACGACACTCCAAAACCTTTGGGATGCAGCAAAGGTGGTCATAAGAAGTATTATATATTGTAATACAGGCCCTTCCTCAAGAAGCAAAAGTCTCAAATACACAACCTAACCTTACACCTAAAAGAACTGGAAAAAGAACAGCAAGTAAAGATGAGAGCAGAGACAAATGATACAGAAACCAAAAAACCAGCAGAACAAACTGATCAATGAAACTAGGAGCTGGTACTTTGAAAGAATTAAAAAAACTGATAACCCCCCTAGCCAAATTTATCAAAAATAAAAGAGGACCCAAACAAATAAAATCACAAATGAAAGAGAACACAACCAACACCACGGAAACACAATTATAAAAGAATATTATAAGCAATTACATGCCAACAAATTTGACAATCTAGAAGAAATGGATAAATTCCTAGAAACATATAAATGACCAAAACTGAAACAGGAAGAAATAGAAAATTTGAATAGACTCATAACCAGCAAAGAAACTGAATCAGAAATACAAGATCTCCCAAAAAACAAGAGTCCAGGGCCAGATGGCTTCCCAGGGAAATTCTACCCAATATTTAAAGAAGAATTAATACTTACTATTCTGAAACTGTTCCAAAAAATAGAAATGGAAGGAAAACTTCAAACTCCTTCTATAAGGCTAGCATTACCTTCATTCCAAAACCAGACAAAGACCCCACTAAAAAGGAGAATTACAGACCAATTCCCTGATGAACATGGATGCAAAAATTCTCAACAAGATCCTAACAAGTCCAACAGTACATTAAAAGGATTATCCACCACAATCAAGTGAGATTTATTCCCGGGCTGCAGGGGTGGTTCAGTGTCTGCAAATCAATTAACGTGATACACACCTTAATAAAAGAGAGGATAAGAACCACATGATCCTCTCGATAAATGCAGAAAAATCATCTGACAAAATATAGCATCCATTCTTGATAAAAACCCTCAAGAAAACTGGGACAGAAGGAACATACCTCAACGTCATAAAAGGCCATATACAACAGACCTGTATCATCCTCAATGGGGAAAAACTGAGAGCTTTTCCCCTAAGTTCAGGAACACAACAGGACGTCCACTCTCACCATTGTTGTTCAACATAGCACTGGAAGTCCTAGCCTCAGCAATCAGACAACAAAAAGAAATAAAAGGCATCCAAATTGTCAAGGAAGAAGTCAAACTTTCACTCTTCACAGATGACAGGATACTCTATGTGGAAAACCTGAAAGACTTCACCAAGAACTTCACTGCTAGAACTAATTCAGCAAGGTTGCAAGGATATAAAATCAATGTACAGAAATCTGTTGCATTTCTATACACCAATAATGAAGCAGCAGCAGGAGAAATCAAGGAATCAATCCCATTTACAACTGCACCAAAAACCATAAGATACCTAGGAATAAACCTAACCAAAGAGGTAGAAGATATGTACTCTGAAAAGTTTACAACACTTATGAAAGAAATTGAAGACACAAAGAAATGGAAAAACATCCCATGCTCATGGACTGGAAGAACAAATATTGGTAAAATGTTGATAGCACCCAAAGCAATCTACACCTTCAACCCAATCCCGATCAAAATAGAACCAGCATTCTTCTCAGAGCTAGAACACACAATCCTAAAATTTGTATGGTACCACAAAAGATCCCGAATAGCCAAAGTAATGTTGAAAAAGAAAACGAAAGCTGGAGGCATCACAATTCTGGACTTCAAACTGTATTACAAAGATGTAATCATCAAGACACAATGGTATTGGCACAAAAACAGACACATAGACCAATGGAACAGAAAAGGGAACCCAGAAATGGACCCACAACTATGTTGTCAGCTAATCTTTGATAAAGTGGGAAAGAATATCTAATGGAAAAAAGCCTCTTCGACAAACAGCGCTGGGAAAACTGGACAGCGACATGCAGAAGAATGAAACTGGACCACTTCTTACACAGTACACAAAAAATAAACTCAAAATTTGAAAGACCTAAATGTGAGAGGAGGAAACCATCAAAATCCTAGAGGAGAACACAGGCAGCAACCTCTTTGACCCTGGCTATAGCAACTTTTAACTAGACACATCTCCGGGGGCAAGGGAAACATGCAAAAATGAGCTCTTGGGACTTCATCAAGATAAAAAGCCTCTGCACAGCAAAGGAAATAATCAACAAAACTAAAAGGCAATCCACAGAATGGGAGAAGATATTTGCAAATCTGATAAAGGGTTAGTATCCAAAACCTATAAAGAAATTACCAAACTCAACACCCCCAAAACAAATAATTCAGTTAAGAAATGGGCAGAAGACATGAATAGACATTTCTCCAAAGAAGACCTACAAATGGCTAACAGACACATGAAAAATGCTCAACATCACTCATCATCAGGGAAACACAAATCAAAATCACAATGAGATACCACCTCACACCTGTCAGAATGACTAAAATTAACAACTCAGGAGACAACAGACATCAGCAAGGATGCAGAGAAAGGAGAACCCTCCTACACTGCCAGTGGGAATGCAAACTGGTGCAGCCACTCTGGAAAACGGTATGGAGGTTCCTCAAAAAATTACAAATAGAACTAACCTATGACCCAGCAATTGCATTACTAGGTATCTACCCAAAGGATAAGAAAAATACTGAATCAAAGGGGCACGTGCACCCCAATGTTTATAGCACTACTATCAACAAAAGCCAAACTGCAGAAAGAGCCCAAATGTCCACTGACTGATCAATGGATAAAAAAGATGTGGTGTAAACACACACACACACACACACACACACACACACACACACACACAGAGGAATACTACTGAGCCATCAAAAAGAATGAAATTTTGTCATTTGCAATGACGTGGATGGAACTGAAGTATATTAGGCTAAGTGAAATAAGTCAGTCAGAGAAAGACAAATATTGTATGATTTCACTCATACGTGGAATTTAGGAAAACAAAACAGATGAACACAGGGAAAGGGAAGGAAAAATAAAATAAGATGAAAACAGAGAAAGAGGCAAACCATGAGAATCTTACCTACAGAGAACAAACTGAGGGTTGCTGGAGGGGGTGTCGTGTGGGGGATGGGCTAAATGGGTGACGGGCATTAAGGAGGGCACTTGTGACGATGCTGTTGTATTACAAGCCCTTCTTTTTCTGCTTACTTCTTGATTCCATAAATTATTTGATTTGATAACTTAATAAGTAACTTAACTGAATTTTAACCATTAAATAAAAAAAGTGATTTTATTTTCACCTAATTCAAATCTCCTTTGCAAAGCGATCATAATAAAATTTCCCGGGATGGGACCTCCTATACAGATGTCATGTATTACCTTTCGCAGTGGTCCATACTGTTTTCTGTACTTCTTGTTCCAAGATATTCCTATCTTTTTCAAGAGTTTCTGGCCCAGCTGATCAACAGGAATCAGATTACTCTCCTCCTTGTGAAAGAAACACAAGATCATTTAGGAAAATTTGATGAGATGTAAATGTAACATTTACAAGTTCAAAGGGGCCAATAGGATTATATCTAATTAAATGTGCCTATGACAGCTGAACATGGAAGTGGATTAACCATAACTACTTCAAAATAAAAAACGTTTTTTACAAGTAGATTAAGCCTCAGTTTAGAAAACTTGAATTGCGCTTTCCTGTGCCAAAGCTCAAACATTTAAGGAGCCAATATCCAAAGAGTATTCTGAGGTTTGGTAAATTCCTGATATTTTATGGGATGTTTACAAGAGATATTTAAGCGCAAAAAAGGATTATCAATATCTTTTCTGAATGTTTCCAGATATAAAGCAGTTCTAAAAGGGAAGAGGAAGTGACTGTTTGGGGCTGAAATGTACCCCCTCCCCACCCCCACATTCATACATTGACTCCTGAACCTTCAAGATTTCAACTATGACTATATTTGGACAGGACCTTTAAGGAAGTGATTAAGTTAAAAATGAGGTCATTAGGGTGCATCCTAGTCCAATCTGACTGGTGTCCTTATAAGAAGAAGAAATAATGGACACACAGAGACACTGGGGATGCACATGCACAGAGGAAAGGCCATGTGAAGACACAGCGAGAAGGCAGCCATCTGCAAGCCAAGAAGAGAGGCCTCGGGAGGAAACAAACCTGCCGGCACCTTGATCTTGGACTTCCAGCCTCCAGAGCTGTGAGAAAATAAATTTCTGTTGTTCAAGCCACCCAATCTGTGGTATTCTGTTACGGCAGCTCTAGCAAACTAATACAGTGGCCCCAGACCAATGCAGTTAAAGGACTCAGACTAGGTCCGTGGTAAAGAATTAAGAAAAATTGTTCACAGGAATGAATAAATACGTAAAAGGAGACCTACCACCTTTACAACACAGCACTAAGCAAACGTTAAAAGTCACAGACTTGAGGTATTATCAGCGTATCAGTATTAGGAATGAAAAAGAGGACATAACTTCAGGTATTACAGGCATTAGGAAGGGTAACGTGGGAAAATAGCAAATTCCAAAACAATATGTAAAGTGAATCCCAATTCCATTCAAAAGGACAGTAGTACCAAAAAACCCCATAACCCAATCCCAATATATATATATATATATATATATATATATATATATATATATATGCATAAACACAGAGAAGAAGCAGAATGTAAAAAATATACATCAAAGTATTAACAATAACTGGATATTTGATTTATATTTTTATTATCTTGATATATTTCCTAGTATTTTTTCTCTCAAATTTTCTACAAATATGAATTTTTTTATAACCAGAAAGTCTCCAATAAAATAATTATAAAAATAGACACAGAGAATGTCCCAAAGGAAAAAGACTGTCAACGGTACCAGAATCAGTTCTACCAATGAAATTTCATGTATCTATGTGCATGTCTGTAATATACACACATGAAAATATAAACTCTACCTGTAGTAAGATTGCTTTTAGAATTATCAATGGATCATCATCAATCTCCTCTTTATTCTGGAGATCTGGTTTACTTTTTTCCTCCTAGAAAGGAAAACAATAAAAAGGTTTCTATCATTACTCCCTTAAAAGGTAATTAACAAAAGAGAAATGTTTGTGCCATGGAAGTTTCAAGAGGGAGAAGGGAGAGTAACAGCATCGTAATAACTTAGATATACTTTGGAATCAGGCAGACCTGGCTCTGAATTCCAGTTTTGGTTGAATAATCCTGAATAAGCTACTTAATCTCTGCAGATCATTATCTGCAAATGGAACTGTGAGATAAGCCTCCAGCACAACACACGCTCGGCAGGTTCTGACATTCTCCCAGCAAGCACTACCCCAGCTGCACCCTACAAATCTTGACAGGTTGTGTGTGAATCACTAGCAAGCTCAGCTTCAGGCTCCCTTCTATTTCCCAGTCGTCTTAAGTTTTCACCCCATTCTATGAAGTTATTTGGGAACATATCAAAATAAGGTATTTTTTTTGATCGAATTTTTGGTACATGCCATCTTGCAAAAGCATTTCGATTTGACTTAAAACCATAAATACAAATAGACCTAAACAATTAACACAAGACCAAAATACAGAAAGAGTAAAACAATATGGTACATTAAGTATAATCATCTTTACCAATTACTAAAAATGCTGGATAAAGTAAACTCAACAATAAAAAGCAAAGGCATCTTTTTAAAACACACACTGAATTAGCAAGAGAGTATCAGGGAAATCCTGAGGGAAAAAGTGAAACGGGAATCCAGGGAGGAAATCCAGAGCTGAGGCCTCCAGCCGTCCAACCTGGCCGATGCAGCTTCCACTTTGATGCTCATACAGGACATGGTTTGGGAGGCAAAGCCTCAAGACCTCCAAAAGTACGGAGTTGAATGACTGGTTTTCCAAACAACCAGTTTTGCAGTTCTCTGACACCATCTGGGTGTCCCACAATTCAGTCCAGTTCTGATACGAACTTCACTCAGTCCCACAGGACTGTCCCCACTTCAGACAACAGCCACAAACGGGGTCCTGCGCAGGGTCCAGGCCACCTGTGCTTTTGCCTGGCTGATTACAAATTCTAGGGTTCCTACAACCCCCACTTCAGGTTTGAGAATTTCCTGGAACAGCTCACAGAACTCAGGAACTTGTACACCCTGTGGACAGGGTGAGGTCGGGAAGGGTCCTGAGTACAGCAGGAACCTCTGTCCCTGTAGAGTCGGGGTGGGCACCCTCCCTGCACATGGATGTGTTCACCAGCTCACAAGCTCCCTTAGTCTCCTTGCTTCAGAATTTTAATCAAAGTTTCAGTATGCAGGCATTACCGATGGACTGAATTCAATCACCAGCCCCTCCCCGGGTCAGGGACTGGGGCTAAAAACACCAACCCTCTAAGCATGTGGTTGGTTCTGCTGCTGATCAGCCCTCATTTCGAAGGTATCTAGGTTCCCACCAAGAGTCACCCCATTAGCATGAACTCGGGTATGGTTGAAAGGGGTTCGTTATGAATAACAAAAGACAAGCCTATCACTCAGGAAATTTCAAGCTCTATTCCAGGAACCTGGGGCAAAGACAGAATATAAATATGTATTTTTTAATTATACCACATAGACAGACTTCAGCAAAACGCTAGAAACCTGAAAAGAGCCACCCTCTCAGTATAAACATGGCCTAGAAAAATCCACCCCACAATAAAAAACAATGAGAAACTTGCTTTTACTTTGATACTAGATGAAGGTAGAAAAACACCTCCTCTAAATTTATAATCACAAGTCCCCACTTGGGTTTGTGGCCCACATGGTGTGGCTCCAAAACCACTAGGTCAAAGTTAAGGGTTGGAAGGGACCCTAGGCATGTGGTAGAGACAAAAACTGATCTTTCTCAGAGGAAGGCACTTTCAACCTAGCCCATGAATTACTCCAGTAAATCATGTTCTTAAAAAAACCACCAATCAAGCAAGACTACAGTCTAAAATAACAAAATCCCAAGGAAATAGAAGCAGTAGATATCCAAGCAGACCTACAAAGTCTTCAGATACTGCAATTATCAGAATAATAAAATAATATGTTTAAAGACATGACTAAAGAATAAGAGGTTTAAAAATGGTAGAAGAGGAAAGGCAGGCCAGCACTGCCCCTACGTGTCTCGCTGGTGTGGGTAACTGACAGGCTAGGCCCAGTCCTCCTCCACTCTGCCAGTGGTGTGGGTAACTGACAGGCTAGGCCCAGTCCTCCTCCACTCTGCCAGTGTCCAACCTTGGCCTTGTCCGGACAGTAGGAACTAGCCCTGGGCTGCCTACTGGGAGTTGTTGTGAAGGCTTCTCTGACCCCTTTCTTCAAATGTGCAAGGTAATATTCAAAGTGATGTCAAAACCATCAATGAAGCAAAAGGTCTCTCCGGAAGCAAAAAGCAGGGGCACCTGGGTGGCTCAGTCAGTTAAGCATTTGACTTTTGATTTTGGCTCAGGTCATTATCTCACGGGTTGTGGGTTTGAGTCCTATGTTGGGCTCAGCGCTACCAGCACAGAGCCTGCTTAGGATTCTCTGTCTCTAACCTTCCCCTCCTCTCTCTCAAAATAAACAGGGGGGAAAAAAAAAGGAAGCAGAAAGCAAAGATCAGGCTCCTTTTTACAACCAGATCTAGAGTCACATTTTGCCGTTAATGGCCTCCATACTAGAAGAAAAGGGATCATCTTCTAGATACACTAAGGAGACTAAAATGTTGCCTTTATTATACTATACTATATTATATCACATAATACATAATTATTGTTTTTTAAAGTAAACTCTACCCCCAACGTGGGGCTTGAACTTACAACCCTAAGATCAAGAGTCCCATGCTCTACCAACTGAGCCAGGCAGGCACCCCTGGAAAGCTGACTTCAAACTCATGAAAATTATGTCAGATTGGTCATGAAAGTTATTCCTTTGCAGACAGCAGCTACTAAAGAACTCCATGAACGCAGGGAATGGCTCCTTGAAAGGAAGAAGAAATTGCCAAACTATAAGCAGAAAGAACATGTAGCTATGATTAGAATATTTGGAATCCTATGTCTCTAGGCACAAGCAGTCTCTCAACATAATGGCGATACAAAGATAAGCAGTGTGCAGATGTACGTATTGAGGTTGAAATTTTTAAAGCATTAATCATTATTTGAACATCACAAAGCTCTGGATGAAAAAACTAGTGATTCTGAAAGAACAAAGGAAAAAATTTAACAAACGGGATGCTTCATAGAAGGCATGAATAGTAAAATATACCAAGCACAAAGGGAAGCATTCTGATTGTTCTTTAAGCCCCAAGAAAGACCTTGCTAAAGTAACAAAGCGTCAAGCGTAGAGAGGCAGTGCAGAGAGCAAAACCAAACGAAAGAATGCCTGTCTCTCTTCCCCAGTCACATAACAGAACCAGGAGAAGAGCCCAGTGATGCTAGAAAAGAGCTAATTAACTCTGAGGAAATGAACACAAAAGGGCAGGGATATCCAAGGAAGCACAACCCAAAACGAAGACACGGAACACAGAATCAATGCTTGAGACACACTACCTCAGCAGTGCAGGAGTCCACCTGTGTGTGTGACCTCCACGATAAACTTGAAAATGAAACTGCAGAAGAACAAAGACTGATGATAAATCTCATCAACTATAAAAGTGCCGGAAATCAGACAGCGGCTGAAGAAAATCTGCTGTGGGTATTGAGGGGAGCGGAGACACGCTCCCTGCCCTGGCATCTGACCGGTGCAGAAAGTGGGAGTGCTCTCTCGGACTGAAGAGACAGGGCAACACTGGAAAACAAGGTTACACCGACGAGGGCGGAGCTGGAAAAAAGAAGTCAAGACCACGGCGGGCAAGGCAAAGAGAAAAAAAATAAATGAACAACCCGGTATTTATTGGATCTGTCCTCAAGCTTTTATCAGAAACTAAGAAAAACCTTCAACACCATCTTTTAGAGAGAAGGGAACTGAGCTAATTTAATTGTCTGAAAAGGGTGGGGGGAGAACGGCTGCTTAGAGAACCAGAGGTCTCTGCTACGGGACCCCGGACACTAAAGACACCAGCACGAAGAAAGGTAGTATGATAAGAATCGGCGCGAACTAAGTACGGACACACTGAGGGCTGAATTAGAGCAGATGAGGGCAGAAGAACTTTCCTTCACCTGACTGGGAATGTGCCCCACACCTAACGTCTTGGCAAACGTGGCACAAGCACCCGAGAGTGATGCTTCCGTGGCGCTCTCGGCCCAGAACGAAATGGAAGGTAACGGACCGGAAAGGGGGACACAAACCAGTCCTTCTCCAAACATGTCTGCAATATAAGAGGCGTTTAGCGAGATGGTTGGTTGTAAAAATCAATAAACTGATGGTAATTGCATTTCGTACGCTAGCCACAAATAGTCCAAGAAATACAAAGTACGGCCACAGCCCCACAGAACATCTTCTTGGTGGAACAGTTTGACTTTTTAAACACCCAAATGCTTTTTAATATCCAAGTACAACGGACAGAGCATCAGAAATGCAGACAGGTGCTCTGGAAAGCAAACACCAGCAGGTAGAACGTGCATCTGCCACACTGCTGGCACCAAGAGAAGCGATACCACTGCGTGCGGCCAACTATTCACGAACAACCCCAATTGTCTGATCGTCAGGAAGCTGTCGTAAGCATCCTATTCCTACCATGATGGCTTGTAACTCACATACTGACATCTCACTGTGTTCTAGTTACACGTTAGAAAGCTGGCCAAGAGGCTGGGGTTGGTGCGTTACACCTTACGACTTTTCCCACTGCAATTAATTGGAACTAAGACTTCAGTTAGTGCTTTCCTTCAGAACATCTTAAGAAAATTACAAAGCTTTTTTTGTAAGAAGCTCTAAAGTATGAAAAGATCTATCCGGTTTACATATCTAGATTCAAAACTCTACTACTTCTGAGAAGGTGTGTACATGTGTGAGAATACTGACAAGCTGGTTCTAGGAATGTCTGCAGAAGAGTAAAAGGCCAAAACAGTAACAATACTCCTGAAGAATAACAACATACAGGGAGACTTGCCTGGATCACGACTTAATGATAATGCTACAGAAATTAACAACGTGGCATCTGCCTACCAATAGAAAAAAGAACAATGAACACAATAGATGCCCAAATGGACTCATATGCAAATAACTGACAGAACAAAACTGGCACTGGGGATTGGTGGGGAAAGAATGGATTATTCAACAAATGGGAATGGGCAACCAGATACCTAAATGGGGGGAAAAGTCACACACCATTCAGAGGAAACCATTCTGGGAAGACTGAGAAGTTTTATTTAAGTTTTTTAATGTTTATTTTTGAGAGAGAGAGAGACAGAGAGAGAGACAGAGCGTGAGCGGGGAGGGGCAGAGAGAGAGGGAGACACAGAATCCGAAGCAGGCTCCAGGCTCCGAGCCGTCAGCACAGAGCCCGACGCGGGGCTCGAACTCACGAACTGCGAGATCATGAGCTGAGCCGAAGTCGATGCTTACCTGACTGAGCCACCCAAGCGCCGCAAGACTGAGAAGTTTTAAATATATAAGGCAAAACTATACAACTTTTAGAAGACAATACAAGAAGAAAATCTTTATCATCTTTGGTCGGTGCCGTGAAAGACAGAAAAGCCGAGGAACAGTTACCAATTAAAGGAGACTTAAGAGATGTGCCAACTAAGTAGAACGTGGGACCTGCACTGGACGCTAGAGTGGGGAAGAAATGCTGTGAAGGATCCGGAAGAGACAACTGGTAGAATCTGAATATAAACTCTTTATTGGAGAGTAGAAAGGTTTCAATGTTAAAGTTTCTGACTGTGATCTATGCTTGTGTAAGGGAACATCCTTGTTCTCAGGAGACAAATGCTCAAGTGTTTAGGAGTGAAGGGGCCTAATGTCTTCAGCTTAATTTCAAATGGTTCAGCACTCCTACGATGTTAGCTGTGTGTCTGCACAAATTTGGAAATTGCTGTTGTTTTTAAAATGTTTGTTTATTTTTGAAAAAGAGGGAGAGAGAAAAGGCCAGCTGGGGAGCGGCGGGGAGGGAGGAAAGGCAGAGAGAGAGAGGGAGACAGAGAATCCCCAGCAAGTTGCACAGTCAGCGCAGACCCCGATGCATGGCTTGATCTCACGAACTGCGAGATCGTGTCCTGAGCTGAAATCAGGAGTCAGAAGGTTAACCGACTGAGCCACCCAAGTGCTCCATTGTTGTTGTTTTTTAAAGTTTAAGTAATTTCTTTCTTTCTTTTAATTAGTTTTCTTTATTTCTATGAGGCAGAGAGAGACAGAGCACGAGTGAGGGAGGGGCAGAGAGAGAGGGAGACACAGAATCAGAAGCAGGCTCCAGGCTCTAAGCTGTCAGCACAGAGCCTGATGTGGGGCTCGAACTCAGAAACTGTGAGATCATGACCTGAGCTGAAGTCAGACGCTCAACGGACTGAGCCACCCAGGCGCCCCTCTTTAAATAATTTCTACCCTCAATGTGGGGATCTTGAGATCAAGAGCCACGTGCGCTTCCGACTGAGCCAGTCGGGTGCCCCAAATTTGGTGAATTGTTAACAACTAAAGAATCCAGGTGAAGAGTATATAGAAAGTGTTTGTACTATGCTGGTTTTTCTTCTGTATGAAACGTTTTAGAAATAAAAATTTAAAACTTCTAACTATTAACTTTGCTTCCCTATAAAAATTTTCTAGGGTAAATACATATAATAAATGGCAAAAGGTCATTTTCACCAAAACAGTAAGACCAAAAAAGGGAAAAAGTGCAAAGATACTTCTAAACTAATTTCTATGCTTACTTGAAATTGCCAGGTTCCCAAATGATCGACATCTTTAATATACACGTGATAATGTCCTCCATAGCAACCACCTTGGTGGATAATAACCGAAAAGAGGTCATAAACATACTCCAAGTCATCCAATTCACTCTATAAGAGAAAAGAGCATAAACATTGATAGTTTACTTGAAAGGTGCCAGTTATCTGAGAAACTTATTTACTTGGAAAGTAACTAGTATTTCTGGTTCAGGCAAAAGATGAGAGATACAAACAGATGCAAAGTGATAATTTTTTTCATTAATATAGAAATCGAAAAGTAAAATTATGGTCAATTTCCTAGCTAAGTGCTCAATGTTTTACCTCTTTCACTTCTGTTATTTCAAAGTATGTTAAAATAATGTGACAAACTACTTTTTTTAATTTTTTTTCAACATTTTTTATTTATTTTTGGGACAGAGAGAGACAGAGCATGAACGGGGGAGGGGCAGAGAGAGAGGGAGACACAGAATCGGAAACAGGCTCCAGGCTCCGAGCCATCAGCCCAGAGCCTGACGCGGGGCTCGAACTCACGGACCGCGAGATCGTGACCTGGCTGAAGTCGGACGCTTAACCGACTGCGCCACCCAGGCGCCCCATAAACTACTTTTTTTTAAAAAGGGCCTAAAGTTTTTTTTTTTTTTTTTTTTTTTTTAATTTTTTTTTTCAACGTTTTTTATTTATTTTTGGGACAGAGAGAGACAGAGCATGAACGGGGGAGGGGCAGAGAGAGAGGGAGACACAGAATCGGAAACAGGCTCCAGGCTCCGAGCCATCAGCCCAGAGCCTGACGCGGGGCTCGAACTCACGGACCGCGAGATCGTGACCTGGCTGAAGTCGGACGCTTAACCGACTGCACCACCCAGGCGCCCCATAAAAGGCCTAAAGTTTTTCTAGAGGAGACAGTGGCTGTTAACTAAACCTGTGGTGGCCATCATTTCGCAATATACGTAAATCAAAACTTATCATGCTATACACCTTCAACTTACAGAGTGATGTCTATCAATTATTTCTCAGTAAAACTGGAAAATAAAAAAAAAAGGAATTAACTCAATTATCCTGTTTTATTCAGGCAGTAAATGGAGGGGGACAAGTATATTAACTTATGCTGGAAAAACTGTTCATTCTGTATGTCCCAATAAAATAAAACCCAAAAAGCTCAGAAATTAGGCTTGAAGTAGAGGAAGGCCCATCTGAATTTAAGAATAAATGAAACATTGGGGCGCCTGGGTGGCTCAGTCGGTTGAGCGGCCGACTTCGGCTCGGGTCACGATCTCACGGTCCGTGAGTTCGAGCCCCGCATCGGGCTCTGTGCTGACCGCTCAGAGCCTGGAGCCTGTTTCAGATTCTGTGTCTCCCTCTCTCTGACCCTCCCCCGTTCATGCTCTGTCTCTCTCTGTCTCAAAAATAAATAAACGTTAAAAAAAAAAAATTAAAAAAAAAAAAAAGAATAAAGGAAATATTACTTTTATATATAGAAATTCAGTAGTTAATTAATAAATGTCCTGGTCTTAATGAACATATAAATAATGATTTGTAAATAAGAAACACAGCAGTCTCGTGGCTCTGATGTTGGCATGTATAGTGATTATATAGACAATAGTTTAAAATGGCTTATAAAGTAGGTTACTTGTAATAATTTGTTTTCAAATTACGTGTCTCAAGGATTATCAACTCTAGCGAAGTTCCCATTACCTGTTCACTTTCTACATGTGTAATTCATTACTGCATCTCATGTAAACTAAATCCAAATAGCAAAGTACTAATTAATGGTAATCTCTCCTAATGTAGGGTCATTTCTAATTTTGTTCTTAAATTTTCCTCTCAAAGATCTTCCAAGGAGAGTTTAATAAAAAGAGCTGAGAACAAACCATACTTCAGAAATTCAAAAGGACTGTAATCAACCAGTGGTTCTCAGCTGGGGCTGATTTTACCAACCCTCTCCCCCCAGGAGACATGGACATTTGGCAAGGTCCGAAGACATTTTTGTCACTACTAGGGGTGGGGTGGGAGGGTGGGATGCTACTGTCATCTAGTGGGTAGAGGCCAGGGATGCGGCTTAAAATCCTACAATGCATGGGACATAGACCTCACAACAAAGAATGACCCAACTCAAAATGTTAACAGAGCCAGGTTGAAAGATTCTGCAGTAAGTCAACTGAAAACCAGGCCGATAAAGATTAAATCCTGACAGGGTAAAAGAAAAAATTTCAAAATAAAAGAGTTCAAACCTGTTCACAAAAAGGCTTGAGATTGATCCGGAGAGGGAACGTGTAACAGCTAGTTTCCTTGTATCGTTCGTGCTTCACAAAATCAAAATTAAATCTTAACAATGAAACAGTAAGAAAGGGAGGCAGCTTACGTAATTTGGCCGACTGTTAAAAGAAAAATTTTTACAGTTTTTTAAAAAGCAGAGTTATAGAAAAGAATATGTAAGATATCTTAAGATCTGAAAAGGCAACCCATGATGCAGTTTTAAGAGAAATAATGTCCTTAAATCACATAAATTCATCACCTTGGATTCAATTTAGCTGACATGAACTCATCTATTTCATGGGACCAAAGGTGATTTATCACTTACTTATGTTTACAACTAAAAAGTTACAACCCGAGTTCATGTTTTTAGCGCGGATATCCCAAAATCAAAGCTGTCCAACAAACGTGTTGTAACTGGTGCTCCCCACTCTAACAGTGCTCCCTCCCTACATGAGCCCTGGCATTTCACCTTCCTCCTTTGCCCAGGACAAAGGACCCAGTGATTGGGGTTTTATAATGAATGCCCTTTAAAGCAGATAAAAAAATATTTTTGTTTCCTTGTTTTAAGACAAAGCACTAAATGAAGCTGCTTTTTATTTAGAAGTCATCAGCTTCCCCCCAGTGTGTTAGCTCTAATGGTATGCTGGCTAGGGGGTGGCAAAAAAACCTTCTCATCTGTTAAATCATCGTTAATGGTATTATCATCCTTACATACAAATATCTAACGTTCTTAAAAATATATTTAAGACAATTCCACAAATTGGGGGTTAAAAAAAAAGTTAAGTGAGAAAATGGCAACATGACATGGCAGATTTTCCAAGAAGTTTAAAAAAAAAAAATACACCTAAAAAACCCGAGTATCTCATCTACAACAAGGCTGAGAAAAGTGACTGTGCTCAGAATAAGGAAATCTACATTAATTTAGGTAGCACGACCAAACTGAAATTTAGGATGCAATTTAAAAAATATCAAGACCAAAAAATTTCCACTGAAAAAAAATTAAACCAATGACATACCACTGACATACAAGAACTGCTTTTGTTGAGCTCAGGGTTCTTGTTTTACTAATGTGCTAATTAAGTTCAACCAAAACAAAGAACGTGTTTACGTATCTTTCCGAGACCTTTCATCCTCCGAATTTTATATTTATTTTACTAGACTGTAGTTGTGATACCAAAGGTGAAATACCAAATAAATAAGCAAAACAATGAACCTCTCTGTGTGTCACAAAAAGGCAAAGGCTGGATGGAAATGCATACTAAAGAATGTTACATTCACACTGGTTTCAAATCCTATTGTGAAAAGCTACAGGCGTGGAGTTTGTTTTTCGTTTTTCATTTGTTTTTTACATTCACCTACAACCTCCAGGAGCTAAATCAGTATTCTGTGTTATCGAAATCAGTCCTCATTTTGTTGGAAAATTTAGTAACCGTCAGCTCTAGGGATGGTGCTCTCTGTCACACAAAATACCTGCAAAGACCCATCTTCGGTGGTGGCTCCTGAAGCCAGTGCTCAGTAACCACTGACCGGGCAGCCTATGGCATCATCTGGCAGCAGTGGCTTAGTCACTAAGGCTTAGCCCTCCTGTCATCCCCACAGTGAGAAAGGAAGCACTCTGGTTGAGTATTTCCCTCCTCTGTGGGAGGAGGAAAGGGCTTATTCGATTTGCTAGCGTCAGGGAGGTGTTATCTGTCAATATCGTAAAATAACCACACGTGCAGGAAATGAGGCCGTCTGTTGTCACAGCAGGAGGCAAAGAAAGAAAAGCGCAATGAGCTTTTTGGCAGAAACAAAAACATACCGCCTTCTTCCTAGTGGTACTTTGCCAAAAGCAAGGATATGGGCAGTCTATTAAAAAAAAAAAAAGTGTTTTTAAGAAATGCTGAGGTACAGATATATTTTTCTTGGGAGGGAAAGAAGTTGTGAGAACTGTTGGGTTGAAAACTTAAAAAAATGCTTTACTGTAAAAAATTTAAATACAGATTTGTGGAATGGAAAGGTGTTTTCACTCCTCAGTTGCAATTAGGGGCTTCCTGTGTATCCTCCAGACTTTCTCACGCAAGTTGGCTTCACTTGACAAACCTTGGTGCTGCCGAGTGCGGAGGGGGCGCCCAAGAGAAGGCAGGTGTCTGTCTTTACCTTGGCTGCTTTAACCAGCCTGTCACAAGTCCCACAGTGGTACAGGTTGTCATAGTCAAAAACTTCCTCTTCTACATACATGTTCCAGAGTGCATCTTCCAAACCTGATACGTTTTTGACTGCTACTGTGAGATCTAAGAAGTCTTCCTGAAACACACATGAATGTCATATTGAAAGAAAACAATTTCACAGTGGTTCACAAACACATCACCAACTCCTACATATGTTGGGAATAACAGATAACTTTTCCCTAAAACACTGGACGTAGTATGAGGGGACAGATGGCCTGATTGGATACTGTGAAATTCATCACACAATATTACCCTAAATCAAACTGTAATTTGGCCTAAAATATGTCACGAACTAGTCTGTAAGTTCCCGGCAGCTACAGTAAAACTTACTTTAGTTGGAAATAAGCCACTGAACACACATCTGGACTGAGAAGCGTTATGTGTTCAGTGCTTACGAGTTCTGTCTCGTCTCTAGGCTAGAATGGCACAGGCAGGGCTGGACCCTCTAATGTAAACCCCGCTTCTTCATCTCTGCTAGGGCTGGTTTACGGGAGTTGTAAGAAAATTATTTTGAGCCAGCATAAAAAGGTATTTTTCTGAAAAGAGGACAGAATTTGCAAACAGCAGTCTGTCAAGTCTGCTGTAACTACATTTCAATGGCAACTTCTAACTTCTAAACACGTGAAATCTGATCAGTTTCAATCATACATAGTTCTGTGGGTGTAACAGCATTGCCCTAAGGGATTACAGGGACTGTAAAATAACTACTAACTAGCTCATGGTGGAAATCTAAAGGAACAGAAGCAACATTTATATGTAGTTTATAATATGTACCTATGAAAAGTTGATGTCTATAACTTATTAGGTGCCTTCATGTACATTATGTCTTAAAATTATTTTGTGAATTATTACAGTGTAGTTAAGTCAATCATACGGTAATCCAAAGACACACAACGTCTTAATATTTCCAAATTAAGCTGACCAAATCCTCTATCAGCACAGGCAAAAAGGACCAAAAAGTTTTTGTTTTTTTTTTTTAAATTTTTTTTTTTTTTTCAACGTTTTTTATTTATTTTTGGGACAGAGAGAGACAGAGCATGAACGGGGGAGGGGCAGAGAGAGAGGGAGACACAGAATCGGAAACAGGCTCCAGGCTCCGAGCCATCAGCCCAGAGCCTGACGCGGGGCTCGAACTCACGGACCGCGAGATCGTGACCTGGTTGAAGTCGGACGCTTAACCGACTGCGCCACCCAGGCGCCCCAAAAGTTTTTTTTTTTTACACCAACTCTTTCATTAAAAAAAAGGAAAAGAGGGGCGCCTGGGTGGCGCAGTCGGTTAAGCGTCCGACTTCAACCAGGTCACGATCTCACGGTCCGTGAGTTCGAGCCCCGCGTCAGGCTCTGGGCTGATGGCTCGGAGCCTGGAGCCTGTTTCCGATTCTGTGTCTCCCTCTCTCTCTGCCCCTCCCCCGTTCATGCTCTGTCTCTCTCTGTCCCAAAAATAAATAAAAAACGTTGAAAAAAAAAAAAAAATTAAAAAAAAAAAAATATACACATATATCCAAAGAAGCAATTAATGCAACATTTAGAAAATGGCATTTAATATTTTACTCATACAGTCAAATACAGCAATTTTCTAGAACTCTTGCCATAATAAAAAGAGGCTATTAAGGGACAACTGTTCAGTGATGCAACTATGTGCTGGGTAAGATTTATAAAGCAAGCAGAGACATTATATTTACAGGAGCAAATTTCCAATATCTAATTTTCAAGTAGATTAAATGGACAACATAAGCTCACACATACAAATGAATTTTCTAAAGGATATTAATAAACTAAATCCAATATTTAATTATAGGTGTTTGTCAATGTAAACATTCTTTAGTATTCTCTATTTCTATCACTTCCTTAATTAACTTTTGTTACAATACTCCAACCAACCATGAAATTGGGTCTGCTCATGAGGCCACAGATCTCTACCTATAAACATTCCCCAAATCTATTTTCTAAAGATTAGAGTACTGAAGAAAAGATTAAAGCTACGTTTTAAGATATTTGCTTCTTTTAGTTTATATGAAGAAATCTGAATCATAAACTCAGGATTTAGGTGTAGGTGGAGTAAAAGAAAATAACTGATAAAGTTATTTCTAGTAACAAACGCTTTAATCCTCATGTGGTATTACAGATCACAGATTTAATTATGTGAATTATAATTTATGATATAACTTATTACTAAAACACTCTTGTATATATATTCACCTGCTTTTCACTGACATTCTTACATTCTTTACAAACAACCTGGTTAACAATGGTCCCGTGATACAGACGATTGATGAGGTCATGGCCGGAGGTCCCGACTAAAGAAGTTTCCAAAGCACTAAAGAGAATTCGATTCAGTTCTTGCACATCATGTTGCCTCATTTCCTATAAAACAGGTAACTTTTAAATGTGATTTTGTGCTTCAGGTTTTTAAAAACAGATTTTTAAAGTGGTATTAGTTACAAAACATAAGATTTATCTAGAAATCCAAAGTTAAGCCTTGATCAAATACAAGGATGACTGGGCTAAGCAAACGGAGAGCAGGTGAAGAGATCACCACTGTTTTTACTTTCACTACAAAATGAAAACATGAACAGGGGTGTTCAGTGTGTACATACAACTCAACTCACTTGAAAACAGGAAAGTGCTTTCATTCTTGTGGGAAACCACACACGGCCACAGCACAGGAGAGGAGGGAGAACACAGCAGGCACAGAGCAGTGTCTAAGAGCTGGCAGTGTATGCACAGCAAAATCTCCCTTACATCAGGGGATCCGAATTACCAGCATTTGAAAAGAACCAGAATTTACTGTTTGCACATGCAGACCGACTAACGCAGCGCTGAGAAAAATTCTGAAGCAACTTGCTTCACTCCACCAGGGGTTATGCAGCTGTGTGTGAACACACCGAGCGCCTTAAGCACAACTGATAATCCAGAGCCAAGGGGATGCCAACACTCAGAAGTGGAGCAGAGGAGGAAGAGCCAGGGCCGGGGGAGAGTCACAGGAAGCAGCAGAAGCTGGTGCTTTAAGGGGGGGGGGGGGGGGTGCAGCAGGGAGTGCTCTCGAGAGCCCGCTCAGAACAGAGAAGTGTCTCCTGGAACTTGGCCCGTGGATGTCATGAGTGACTTGGACAAGAAGGTAGAAAGGAGGTAGAGGGACAAATGAAAGGTGCAGAAGTAGAGACCATGAGGGAGTGAAAAGAAGCTGATAAAGTGGATGAAAGCTGGAGCAAGAAGTGGGCTTCAGGATCTTTTTTCTTGATTTTTTGAGATACTAGAGCATGTAAATTTCTCCAGTATCACTGGCTCTGAAGGGACCGTGTGGAAGTGTGCAGGCTCTGTTTCTGAATAATTCTGAGGCTGCAAAAGGTGCCTCAGAGTCCCTCTCTACCAGTCCTAGAGGGTTTCCTGAGAGGTTTTATTTAGAAAGTAATAAATAATAAGGTTTTCACTGCTTTAAGAGTATGAAATCAGCAACTCAGTGGCAGCTCATGATCTAAAAGGAAAATCCATCAGCAGATGACTAGATTGAAACACAGCGTGGCATATCCCTCTTGTACAGTATTACTTGGCAATAAAAATGGATGAAGTGCTGATGTGAACAACACAAACGAAACTGGAGACATGATTTAAGTGAAAGAAGCTAGTTACAAAGGATCACATATTGTATGACTCCCTTTCTGTGAAATGTCCAGAACAGGCAAATCCGTAAGGGTAGAAAGTAGATGAGTGGTTGCCAGGGTCTGGGGGGAGAGTGTCTGCTAATGGGTATGGGGTTTCTTTTTGGGGTGGTGAAAACGTTCTAAAGCTGACCGCAGTGATGGTTGTACAAGTCTGTGAACATACTGAACAGCTGCTGACTCGTACCCTTATGAGTGAATTTTATGGCATGTGAATTACAGCTCAACGAAGTGGTCATTTTTAAATGTTTTTATAATTATTATTTTTTTAAGTTTATTCATTTATTTTGAGAGAGAGCAAGCATAAGCGGGAGAGGGCAGAGAGAGAGGGAGAGAAGTCCCAAGCAGGGTCTGCAACTGTCAGCGCAGAGCCCGATGTGGGGCTCAAACTCGCGAACTGAGAGATCATGACCTGAGCCAAAACCAAGAGTAGGACACTTAACTGACTGAGCCACCCGGGCGTCCCACAAAGCTGTCATTTTTAAAACAAGGAAAGAAGAAGGACTTGACCCTAAGCGCCTGCTCTAACCCAGAAACTTAACTGCGTAATACCCCACTTCACTTCAAAACCCAAGCCGTACCTCTTCAACCTCACAGCATCATCTGGTTTAGGAGATGCTCGTCATCAGAAGACCACAGTTCAAAGTTTATCTTTGAAGGCAATGTTACGTTTTTCTGGTCATTGCCTCTTTAAATTCTGCAATGGTCTCCCACACCTGTCTCTTGTAAGAATACATCTACTCCATTAAAAAATCACAGCTCATCAATATCGACAACAAGCACCTTTACTCGCTGCTGACATGTTTAGTGTTTGCATGTAGTGAAGTACCCTTTAGAAACTCCAACAGAAAACGAGAGAACGTGCACACACAGTAGGATACGGGAAGAAAATGAAGAGTCAGGAGGGAAGCAGGACAGAAAAATGAAAAGACCAGCTAAGAACGTTTTCACCGTTTTCCTTGAAGCAAATGTTCCAATGAGAATACCCAGATTCAAACACAAAGGCATGTCATCAAGGTAGACAGAATTGTTGCCGGCCGCTTTTTAAGCTGGTTAGCAATTTGTTACATAAATGAGAATTTCCATGTAATAGACACCATTATCTCAACTAGACTATATAAAGGACAGGGACTGTACAAGTCTCCCTGTGTCCTCTCCCTGTGTCCACAACCCTCTCTCCGAAGCCAAATCACACCCATTCATAAAATCTCGCATAGAGCAAGTGTCTAGAAATAGATTTCTGGCTTGTAATTATTGAACGTGAAAAGCAAATATTTCATCTATTTCTTGAGACTCTAAGACAAAATGAAAGGAAGTCAGATACTGTTATTAAACCAACATTTACTCTTTATTGCTGATAACTCTGTTCCTTGGAGAAGCTGACCTTCGTACCTCATCACTGGTCCACCCGAAGCTGTCAGTGAGGTCCGTGGTGGACGCTGCATCCTGGTCTAAGAGCAGAAGCTGAGCAAACATCCGCTGTAACTGTAAAGGGATGATTCGAACCTGAAAGAGAAGCAAATGAGGTGTGCACCTCTAAATGAGGTCCTTTAAGTGTCGGTGGGGGCAGGGAGCTTTAAAAGAACGGCAAACCAGTTTTCTCCTTTCTCCTAGTCCATTCACTTCAATCAGGAGGAAGTTTATAACTATTACATGGGTGAACTAAGATTCACTTTTTTATTAAGATTCTAATTCAATCCAAAAAGCTTTAGCTATCTGAAGTTTTCTACCTCGACACGGTACACGATCATTACTAACACCCAAATAGTTCTAAGAAACCACCCGATTACTCACAGTGGTTTCAGTCTCTACTAGTTCGCTCCCTCTCTAAAATCTCTCAGAGACACACTCCCCAGGAGGAATTTTCCAGTCACGATTTTCACTCACTCTGGAGTCCGGACACCTCACCTGCTTCCTGCTTTATCTGGTGTGGGGCGGGTTAGGGCAGGCAGAGAATGTTGCTCAGAGCCTCGTGGGCAGACTGGACTTAAGTATCTAAAGTGAGAGTAAGACTTTAGACACCTTTATGGCAATCTGACATCATTGCCGCCACATTTTTATTACATGTTACAAAGTATGACGTGCAGGAGATGGGGAAGAAAAGGAAATAGGTAAAAATTGCCTCTTCGCAACACAGGTGGTCTCAGAAGAACTGGGCTGGATCACAGAAGACTACTATTACGAAGTGCAGATGTTAGCCCGAAAGCAATAAACTTCTGAATGGTGTTTAGGCAAGGAGGGACACGATTAGAAATGCACTTTTAATAAACCAATTCCTCACGTGGTTTATTTCCAGACTACTAAATTAAAACAGCACCAGTGTCTAAGTTTTGTTGTTGTTACATATGTGAGTATTAGGTAGATTTTTTGGTAGGCTAGTGTGGGTCATTTGCGAATATCTTCTTGATCAGGTTGTGTCTATAAAGCCGCTCCAGCACTATATTTGGAGAAATAATTCTTTTTGGGGAGGAAGATTCCCTTACCAGTACGGTGTATGAGCCAAATCACTTTTCTGAAAATAAAGATTAATATTCAGTAATTAATAAAATTATGGATTTCTATGAGCAAGGAACTTAATTCCTTACTCAGAAAAACATTTCCTCAGGGGTGCCTGGGTGGCTCAGTCGGTTGAGCCTCCGATTTTGGCTCAGGTCATGATCTCATGGTTGACGAGTTCGAGCCCTGCGTCAGGCTCTGTGCTGACAGCTCAGAGCCTGGAGCCTGCTTTGGATTCTATGTCTCCCTCTCTCTCTGCCCCTCCCCCTGCTCATGCCCTGTCTCTGTTCCAATAATAAATATAAACATTAAAAAAAAAATTTCCTCAATACTCCCAAAAAAAAAAACAAAAAAAAAAAACACCCCACAAAAACACCTGTAAATCACAGATTTAATACCTTTGCGTCAGGTTTATCCTTATCCTCGAATGAACCAAGCTCTTCTGGGCCAAGGGAAAATAAGGCTTCTAAACAAAAAGGTAGAATCAGTGATAGAGAAACGTCATTATTTCATTTTAGAAAACTGTTTTAGAAAGCCAAAGCCTCCAGTAAATAAAATCAGTTAGAGATTCTGATGTATGTATGTATGTACATACTTCATCTGAAGTATGATTGTGGCAATGTTTATACTGTGACCCCATACATTTTATTTCCTGATAACATTACTTTTTTTTTTTTAATTTTTTTTTTATGTTTATTTATTTTTGAGACAGAGAGAGACAGAGCATGAACGGAGGAGGGTCAGAGAGAGGGAGACACAGAATCTGAAACAGGCTCCAGGCTCTGAGCGGTCAGCACAGAGCCTGATGCGGGGCTCGAATTCACAGACCACGAGATCATGACCTGAGCCGAAGTCGGACACTTAACCAACTGAGCCACCCAGGCGCCCCATGATAACATTACTTTTAACCACTGACTCTATAAAGTGGCATGCTAAGGTTTCAGTAGGGAAGATCTACACAAGGAAAACGATGCTTATGAAAGTACAAACAGTAATATCAGAAATCTTTGAGGGTTTTCTATTGCCTATGGCAGTGGGTCCCAAAAGCCACCTGAGGAAACATACAATATATAAAAGTATCACATGTTCATTTACAAGCCACATGTGAGGCTTTCAACCATCTTTGAAGAGAAAGACCACCTTGATCTCTGAGATCACACCCTTCGTTTTTAGTATAACAATGTCTTTTCTGTGTTAAGGGTAGGAACAGATGGTAGTGACCTTACCTGGAGTGCTAGTCTCCACAACTGTTTTATACTCCCAAGTCTAGGCATGTCGCTCAATGGGGCATATCTGAATCTTATGGGAAGTCGACATTCAAACCACATGGGAACCCCTACTAGGACACTTTGATCTACTCCAGGGAGAGAATGGATGGGATGGGTATTGTTTCCCTCTGCAGACCACTGCTGCCCAGGTGATTACTATTACGAATGTTACACTCCTTCTGAGCTCCAGGCAGGAAATGGGAAGAAATGAGCTACAAATCTAAAGGTTAAAGCATAAAACCATACAAGGACTTTTACGATCATTTCCCACTACTCTCCGTCACCCTGAACCAGTACAGTGGAAACCAATCCAGCCCTACTCAAGATACTGTGCCAGAAGATTCCAAAATTATTCTCCCCCCAGTACTCTGCCAATTCCTACCCCCTTCTAAAACTGTATCTCCTCTTCAGTCGGCATCAGGATCCATGCTAAGCCGTATAAGGAATGCACAGTCCACACTAAGATATGTGCTTGGCCAGTGACCTCCTTTGCTGAGAATAAGATGGCCTGGGCTTTTGCTCAGTGGCCATCTCCATTCAGCCCTATCTTTGCTCAGGTGCCCTCTCTATGACCTGGACTGCCCGCCCACCAATCACCTTCCTCAGTCTCTTTTCAAGGCTACTTTTCTACTGCAACTGTATTAAAGTTTGAAAGACTTTTAATCTCCTAGGAATCTGCTGAAATTCATGCTGAAAATCTCTAATGGTGGAATAACTGCATACATTAGGGAGATATGTTTACGGACAAGATGGAGTCAAGGACAAATGGCTTCACTCTGAAATCCCACATGCAGTTTCATCCATTAGAATGGCCCTGGGAAGGGGATGATGGTAAATATTTACTAAATCTCTGGAGGCAGGAAGTGTTTCCAAGCTAAGAAGCAACAGAAAATGTCAAAAAATTTTGCTAAATTCGGTACTGATGGGAAGTGGGGGATGAGATACTGGACACAGGATGAGCCAGGTTGTCTGTCCTCAGCATGAGGAGACACTGTGGAGAACTGAGGCACAGTCATGCAGCTGTGTGGTTCAAGGCCCCAGTAGGGGCCACGTGAAGGTAATGTTCATATTGAAACCAAGAGACTAAGACCCTTGTGGAGGAAGCTAGTTTGCAGAGATGGGAATGGTACAAACATAAAGAGAAATACAGTGGCAAGAAATCAAGGGTCCAGTGAGGTCAGGCTGGCTCCCTGTAAGCGGTTTCAAGGAGATTCCCTTATATTCTTGTAGTAAACCCCCCTTTTAATTGACCTAATTGAGTGTGTTTCTGTTCCTTGCACATAGTCCCTTGTCTAACATCTTGGGTCTTTGGAATTTCCAGCTTTGAGAAAGGTAATAAGAAGAAAGCTATATATATGTTAACATTACATCCCCAGCAGGATCTGGGATAAACAGTATCCATTAATTAAGGAGTTCACATTCCTGGAATAAACGTATGAATATCCACCCAAGTGAGACAGCTAAGACTATAAACGGCCTCACATGTGGTTGGGTTCTGAGGCCAAACAAGTTCAGACCAGGTTATTGGAATATTCTGGATTTCAGAATTGCAGATAAACGTTTGTGGACTGTATAAATAATGGGACATCCCGTCCTTGCTCCAAAAGGCAGGATTTAATTGTTTTAGGTAACTTGAGTGTTTATTACTTTAGTGAAATTAAAAATTTTTTTTTATTTTAAAAATACAAATAGCATAACAATAATGAAGGCTGGCACTCACGACAAAATTGTCTTTATGTGGTATTTTAAATTCTAGGAATCAGAAAAGCAATTCATCGTCTTATTTTTGTTACTAAAAACTACCGTGATCACACAGACTATATTTTTTTTTTTTTAACATTTTTTTTTTTTTTTAAATTTTTTTTTTTTCAACGTTTTTTATTTATTTTTGGGACAGAGAGAGACAGACAGAGCATGAACGGGGGAGGGGCAGAGAGAGGGAGACACAGAATCGGAAACAGGCTCCAGGCTCCGAGCCATCAGCCCAGAGCCTGACGCGGGGCTCGAACTCACGGACCGCGAGATCGTGACCTGGCTGAAGTCGGACGCTTAACCGACTGCGCCACCCAGGCGCCCCCACACAGACTATATTTAAGATAATGTAAGCTTCACATTTCTCTAGAGAGAATTACCAATTTACGTCTTTCAGCAGCAGTAATACACCCATGCTGTGGAATACAACTTTAAGATACTTTTGTAATTTTGCACAATTGATTACAAGTAGAGACAAGGGTACATATTACTGACTAATCAAATGCATGTAACACAGCATACCTCTGAATTCGGGTGTGAAATGAAGAGTCTGAAGAAGGGAATTGAGGTAACAGGTTCCACCCTGATTTCTAATTCCGCTTAAATTGGTGAATTCTCTAGGAGCCGGTGGCTCCAAAACCTTGGTCTTTAATTTCTTCTCATTTCCATACTGATAATTTGACACACTGGAATAATCTTCTTCAAACAGATCCCCAAACATCGTGACACTAAATACTACCCTTAAAAAAAAAAAAAAAAAAAAAAAGACAGGTTATACAAATGCTTTTATTTTTAAAACACATTTTCCACACACCTCCCTATCTTATGCTTGGGAATGTCTCTTTTAAATCGTTCCTTACAAAATTTATCCAGTAGTTTGGGGTTTTGGAGACTGCAAGACCTGGATTTTCTCATCCTTGCTAGGACACCCTGCCTGTGTTACCGCAGGCAAGTTACCTAACCTGTGTTCTTTAGATATACAATGGGATACCACCTATCACTCAAGGTCCTTTAAACCAATTGAGAGAATTTAAGAAAGGCACTTGGTGCATAGGGTTTGGCTCGCAATAAATAATAGCTGTTTTAAAAGAGGCATATTGGGGCGCCTGGGTGGCTCAGTCGGTTAAGCGTCCGACTTCGGCTCAGGTCATGATCTCACGGTCCGTGGGTTCGAGCCCCGCGTCGGGCTCTGTGCTGACAGTTCAGAGCCTGGAGCCTGTTTCGGATTCTGTGTCTTCCTCTCTCTCTGACCCTCCCCCATTCATGCTCTGTCTCTCTCTGTCTCAAAAATAAATAAACGTTACAAAAAAAAATTTAAAAAAAAAAAAAAAATAAAAGAGGCATATTGAGGGACACCTGGGTGGCTCAGTCAGTTCAATGTCTGAGTCTTGATTGCGCCTCAGGTCATGATCTCACAGTTGTGAGATCCAGCCCCAGGTCGGTTCTTCCCTGAGCGATCAGCCTGGAGCCTGCTGGAGATTCCACCCCTCCCCCACTCACGTTTTGTTTTCTCTCTCTCTAAATAAACAAAAACATGTATAAAGAAAAAGTAAAAAGGCATACTGGAATCCCTAGTGAAAAAAGAAAGAAAACCCTTCATTAACCCTTATCTACTGCTGGGGTGGCAAAGCCAATCCTAGACTCTTGCGAGTTAATAAGGGCCTGGGGACGTTCAACCACCTCCTGAAATCTCAGCTTCTCACACTCCTTGTACCAAGTTATGCCACTCAAAGGAATTAAATGGAACAAATTCATCTCTAAGGCAGTTTAGGACATGGTCCCAAAGCTAGAGGGCGGGAAGGAGGTTCACTGGGAGAAAAAACTGCCATTAAAACCAACGAGCCTAAAGGCCCCCCCCCAACACGTATCCAGTGATGACAACATTAGGTCTGGGAATCTACAGGACCCGCTCAAGGTCTCACCTCGAGAGTGGAGGAGGGTCACTTGGAGATGAGAAATATAAAGTGCCTAGCACAGTTGCTAAGGGACAGGAAGCGCTGAAATGCAATATATTCCTTTTCAACCCGTTCCTCAGAAGAAGAAAAAAAAAAAAAAAAAAAAAAAACAAAGCACAAAAAAATGGAACTTGAACGTCCGGCCTCGAATTCGTGGTCTGGATTCCGGTCTCCCCCACGCCGGGGCCCGAGGCCAGGCCCTCAGGCCCTGCACGCCACCACGGAGCCCAGGGGCGCGAAGAGACAGGGGTCCCCGCGGCCGCGCACCGCTAACGCCACGCCAGGAGGGCGCCGCGTCCCGAGGCCGCCCGGGCAGTCCCTCGCTTCGCCGTCCTCAGGTGTGCCACCCACAGCGTCCGTGCGCCTCCCACGTCTCCACGCCGGGAACCCCGGCCGCCAGCCTCACTTACTGCCTAAAGCCCAGCCCCACGAGCCGGCCCAGACCCACGGTCGAAACAAACGTACGCGCCCCTACTGCGCGCAGCCATGCTTGCGTGGGCAGCTGCCGCGCGGCCCGGAGCGTGAGGGATTTATGCAACGCGCGGACTACGCTTCCCAGGACGCCCCGCGAGAGCGCCGGCCCGCCGCGCGGCGCCTTATGGGCAATGTAGTCTTTTGCCCGCAGAGTTCTGGAGTCGTGGTGGGAGGGCTACGTTGGAGATGCCATCTGTTCAGGGGTGCGCGGGTCAGTTTGGTCCGCCGGCCACGCGTGCGTTCACGTTTTAAGAGCTTATATTGACTGCTTTTCGCAATCCAAACTAATCTTTTGGCATGGCTAATTGCCAAGTTACCTGCACATTGGAAACTGTAGGGCTTCAAGTTTGCCACGCTCTTTCATGGAAAAATGTTTCACATAACCGTAAACCTTTATGACATCCTCAGTGTTTGTTTTGTCCGTACCAACTCTAAGTAGCATACCCAGGAGTACGTAAGAACCTCAAAATTTCCCTCTCGTCCCCTTGGAGACTTTCAGTGTGGACTATTTCAATAGCCTGTTCAGGCTCTACTTCTGACATCTTTCTCCATCCAGGAATCAACGAGGAAGACAGGGAGAACACCGTTTTTACATCAGCAGGAAGGTCTGAGAGATTGAGAACAGCAATAGTGATAGATAAAATGGCAAAGCGGGTGTCAAAGTAAATCCTAAGGGATTTGTACTTGGAACTTTTTTCTTTCTTCTTTTCTTTTCTTTTCTTCTTCTTTTTTTTTTTTTTTTTTTTTGAGATTTTAGTGTTTTAAAGTAATCTCGAAACACAACGTGGGGCTTGAGCTCACAACCCCGAGATCAAGAGTCACCTGCTGTACAACTGAGCCAGCCAGGTGCCCCTGTACTTGGAACATTTTAGGGAGATGACTGTGGCTGCACTATTCAGGGAGTGTTCGTAGAGGAAGAACCAGAGGCAGAGGACCAGCGGGAGGAAGCTAAAGGTTTAGATTAGGAAACCACAGTGGGAATGGCGGTTCACTGTTATCATCAGTCATCACTGGGTAACCTTGCCCCCTCGATAGCCTCCTCTCCATGACTCTGCTCCCTGGTTCCATGATATTCTATCCTGTGATATTCTGCCCTTTGACTCCTTCTCCCTTGTCTGCTGTGCTTCATCCTCCTTTTCCTAAAAGTAGATAGTCCTCAAACTTCCATTCCCTGACCCAGAATGAACGCCTGAAGGTCAGCTCCGTGAAGACACAGGCTCTCGGTTCCACATAGGTGTATCCCAGCCATCTCAACAGTGCCTGGCTCATCACAGGCTTTTAATAAATATTTGTTGAATAAATGAATGATTTCCTAACACCATCATCCTTCTCATACAGCATCGGAGTCTTGCAGCTATATTTGAAACTTCATCTTTTGTCCATGAATCCGACCATTTGTGTTGCCTGGACAATACTTCGTTCATTTCCTATGCTCCCCCTCTGCCCATCAGACCTTCCCTGAGCCTCACCTGCATTAGGATGACCGCCTTTTCAGTGGAATCTCATTTTATCCATCCCATCCTACATGTCGCTAGGAGATCCACCCTGAGGTCACACTTCCTATCGAGAAGCTTCAGCGTTTCCCCAGTGTCTACTCTAGAAACTCCTCATTGTGATGTTCGTAGTTCACTGTGGCCCCAGCACCCTTCATGCTGTATTTCTCACTACTCACCTGTTTTCTACTTAAAGTGTTCCAGATGTGCTGTCTGCCTTCTTGCTTCCGTGACCTGCTTCACGTTGTCCTCTCTGTGAGGGATATCTGTCCTCTCAGATCCTCCCTTCACTCCCTTCCAATGAAAACCCATCTCAAACCCTGACTCATCCATTAAGTTTTCCACATCTCTCTAAACACGACATGACATTTTCTTTCACTAAGCCTTTGGGATTATATGTAACTCTCCTGTAAGCCGTGAATCTCGCAAAGTCACGTATGATCATTTTGTCAGTGTCTCCAGCTCAAGGATTGCGCCGTATCTGCCCTGTCGCCCCTGCAGCAGTTACCCTCCAATTACAAACCCAGCGGACACCTTTGGGTCTAAATCCATCTCCCCATTCCCCCTGCCCCCATCGACTTCCCTTCTGTGTTAGTGAGTGATCCCATCACCTCTCCCTCTGCCTGTGCAAGAAACCCAGAAGCCATTCTTGAATCTACACCCGTCCTTATAACTCCACCCCATTCAAACCACAGTCCTGCCAGCTCTTCCTCCCCCATACTAGATTTGATCTCCTGTTTCCATGCCCCTGCACAGATCAGGCCCACACGCTACAGTTCAGCCTTCACTCGGCAAGTGCGCTCTGGGCGGTTGTGGGTGCTGGGCATGGCTGCAGGTGTGCTGGCCTCCAGCGATGGACACACCTGACAGGTCAGCTCTCGCTGCAGCTGACATTATCTGGGCCACCGAGAGTACTGGGAAAGGTAGCAAACATGATCACATCAGACAGCAACAGGTGTTATGAGACGGAGTGATATGAAAGAGCACGGTGGGGGTAGGGTAGGGTGGCAAGGAGAGATGAGTTGCCCTTTATTTTTCCATTCATTCCTTCACTCATTCTTCAATGAATATTTCCTAAGCATCAACTATATTTAATAAGCATTCACTAGCAAGCACAGGGCTAGCTCGATATCTAAGATGTAATATTAATAAGATTGACATATTGAGGTGCCTACATTCATGGAGCTCAATTTTGAGTGGAGGAAACTGAGAAAAGGCTGTTTGAGGGCTGTGCACAGTGATAAGTGGCTCCAGGGAGACAATAGAGGGATGTGACAAAGTGAGTGGCTGGCGTGAGGGTGGGGGCTGTTTCTGATGTCGTCCTCAGAGTAGACTTCTTGGAAGAGAGCTAACAAATGAAGAGCCCAGGGAAGATGACTCCAGGCAGAGAGAAAAGCAAATGTTAAGGTCCTGAGGTGGGAAAGAAATTGTCGTGTTCCAGATGCAGAAAGGAGGCTGAGTGAAGGGAATAAGTGGAGTTGGTTAAAAAAGGTGGATGGGAGCCAGGCTCATGCAGCACCTTTTGGCCAAGGGAAGGCATTCAACGGTGTTATGCAAGAGATAGCTTAGTGATCGATGTTGGAAAAGACCCCTCTGGCTTCTGTCTGCAGGGCGAGACTGAAAGCAGGACCTTCAGTCAGGAGGCTACTCCTGGCATCCAAGCAAGTGATGGTGGCAGAATGGTGGAGATGGAGGTCGAGAGAGGGCAGATCGGAGATCTATTTTGGAGGTAGGACAGGACGCGGCGATGGGTTGTGTGGTGGCTTTGTAATGAGTCAGGTGGGTCAGGCTGGATTTCATTTCTTGGAATTCCCTTCCTTGGATGTTCCTGATTAGGATGTGTCCCCGATGTTTTTGCCTGAAATTACAGGGTGGAAGGGAGACAGAAGCCATTATTGTCTTCTTATGTGCGGATGTTCAGGACAGGTGATTTTGTGGCTCCCACAAGTTGTCGCCTATCTGTGAGCTCCTACCCTGGCTCCTCCCACACCTGAACAGGTGTGTTTAGCTCTGTGAGGAAGAGCGCGAGCTTCTCCTGCAGGACCGCTGGTCATCAAGGTTGGAGGCACTGAGCACACTGCAGGTTTCTAGTCCCTTCTTCTGGGTTTCAGCCCATTTTTGTGTGTCCCAGCATCAGACATGAGGACTGTTTATAGAAATCGTCCAACCAGCTCCCACTTAGTATAAAATCAATTCCCTGTAACAAATCCTTGACCATATGTATCTTTGGTGGCTTCACTTCTCTGATTGAGCCCTGTCTGATATAGGGCGAATGGTGGGGCTTGTACACTTTGTGACCTGAAGTACTTGGTAGATGGAAATATCATTACTGAGCCTGGAAACTTGGGAAGAGAAGGAAGAGGTCATGTAGGGAAATCAAGAGTTGGATAGACTAAATTTTAGAAGCTGGTGAAGTAGGATCTGAATGCCATTAGAGTCTAATCTGTACTGCCAGAATATATAGATCAGGACCAGGGAGCAGTTTTCGAGTTGTTTTCATAAGAAAGAGCTTCCCCAAAGCCTGGGATGTCTACAGATGGAACAGGTTGTCTCCAGGGTGGGTTGAACAGCTGACGTGTCGGCCGGACGTCCAGGCAATGGGCAGAGGTACAAAGCTACATACTTGTTTTCAAGTAATCATCTAAAATCTTTTCTTCGCTAAAATTTTAAATAGTGGCAAAGGATGTTTTAAGAGTTAATACTTTAATTTTTTTTAAGTTTATTTATCTATTTTGAGACAGAGACAGAGAGAGGGAGAGAGAGAGTAGGGGGATTAGAGAAAGAGGGAGAGAGAGAATCCCAAGGAAGCTCCCCATTCAGCATGGGTTTAAAAGACTTGGTATGAAAAAAGGAATATAAAACATCTCATTCCTAGGGGCGCCTGGGTGGCTCAGTCGGTTAAGCGGCCGACTTCAGCTCGGGTCATGATCTCGCGGTCCGTGAGTTCGAGCCCCGTGTCGGGCTCTGTGCTGACAGCTCAGAGCCTGGAGCATGTTTCAGATTCTGTGTCTCCCTCTCTCTGACCCTCCCCTGTTCATGCTCTGTCTCTCCCTGTCTCAAAAATAAATAAATAAATAAATAAAAACGTTAAAAAAATTAAAAAAAAAACCCATCTCATTCCTATTTGATTTCATGTTGAAATGATCATATATTGCATATACTGGGTTAAGTAAAATATATGATTAAAATTAATTTTACCTGTTCCTTTTGTTTTCTTAATGTGACTACTAAAAAATGTAGAACTACGTATATAAGTCATGTTGTATTTCTAGGGGACAGCGCTGGGATAGATGTTTGTACCTAGGCCTTTTCCATAGATCCTACTGATCAGGAACTAGATCTTTTTTTTAAATTTTTTTTTCAACGTTTTTTATTTATTTTTGGGACAGAGAGAGACAGAGCATGAACGGGGGAGGGGCAGAGAGAGAGAGGGAGACGCAGAATCGGAAACAGGCTCCAGGCTCCGAGCCGTCAGCCCAGAGCCTGACGCGGGGCTCGAACTCACGGACCGCGAGATCGTGACCTGGCTGAAGTCGGACGCTTAACCGACTGCGCCACCCAGGCGCCCCAGGAACTAGATCTTAAGTGCTGTTATTAGGGAGGGGACAGGCAGGGACCTGGGTGTGAGAGGATGGAGAATTTTTGGTTCATGGATTGGGGAACACCAGGTTAGTCGATTTATGGTCCAACCCCCAAGATTCCTGATTCTGCGCTTGGGTGGAAGTTTTTCTTCCTCTTGGGTACTGCCCACAGACATTCTCCAACAGGGCATCCTGCATACAGTGGAATGACACCACATCTAGAGGTCCACCCCGGCCAGAAACTGCACAGAGATCCCACAGATATAGTAATAGATATAAGCAGTAATTGCTTAAGGCCAGCTCTGTCAAGGTTCATAGTTACTTTTACAAATACTCTGGGATTTTTGCCCCAAATGGTTGGCATCAGGTAAAAGACCCTGACCTGAAAAACTTATAGTTTTATTTAACATATTATGAGTTTCCTTATCTACACCGTGTCATTTACTGTACAATGTATTTGTTATGCGGTGCCATAAATAAGAATCTTTTCAAACAATGGGGCGCCTGGGTGGCTTAGTTGATTAAGTGTCCAACTTCAGCTCAGGTCATGATCTCACGGGTCGTGGGTTTGAGCTCCACATCAGGCTCTGTGATGACAATTCAGAGCCTGGGCTCTCCTTTGTATTCTGTGTCTCCCTCTCTCTCTCTGCCCCTCCTGTGCTCATGCTCTGTCTCTCCCTGTCTCTCAAAAAATAAAATAAAACATTAAAAAAATTTTTTTAAAAAAGGTTCTTTCCAACTGAAAGTCATGTCTTATTAGTGGGTTATAAAATCTATCCAGAGGGGATTGTAATCAGCATTTAAAAGGAGACAGAGGTAAAAGAAAAGAAAAGAAATAGCATAGGATGGGATTAGATGGAAAAAAACAGAGTCATGAGGAGATCCATATCTGTGTACTGTTTGAATGTTATATATAAATTATCTCTGTGAATCCTCACCCAAATTCTTTGAAAGCCACTGTCTTCGACCGCCTGTTGACCTCGTGGAAAACATTTGTGCAAACTTTTTTTTTTTTAATTTTTAAAAGTTTATTTATTTCGAGAGAGAGAGCCAGCAGGGGAGGGGCAGAGACAGAGGGAGAGAGAGAATCCCAAGCAAGCTCCATGCTGTCAGCACAGACCCTGACATGGGTCTTGAACTCACGAACTGTGAGCTGAAGTCAAGAGCTGGGCACTTAAATGACTGAGCCCCTTACGCGCCCCCATTTATGCCCACTTTATACAGAGTGGGCCAGTGGTCACCAAAGCGGAGAGGACAAGACAGTGTGTTGAAATACTAGGATAAAAGAGTAGTTGTCCTTTCATGTATCAGGAAGTCATTCCTTTTTACTGTCGAGAAGCAGTTCATTTATGGACATACCACAATTTGTTTATCCAGTCACCTGTTGATAGGCCTTTGTGCTGTTTCCAGCTCTTTACACTGCAAATAAAGTGGCTGTGAATATTCACATGCTGTGGCCGTGCACTGAAGAAAAAGTTCTCGCACACTAGACTGAGCAGACATGGAGGACCGCCTCCAGGAGACAGCAGTAGCAGCAACAGTAGGCTGCATGTAGCTTTTATTTTCTATTTTATCAGATATAAGTATTAGAGAGTATCAAAGTATGGAAAGAGAAGACAAAAGATCTTAGTGAAAGCGTGCAGGGAGCACGTGCAGCTCCGAGGAGTGTCAGGAAGTTACAGCGGGTTTTGGATCTAATGCCGTCTGTGGGATCATAGGGCTCTGTATCTCATAACGCTATCGCGTTCGACAGCCTTGAGCCCAGAACATCGCTGACGTTTCGGCTACTGCCCCATTCACCCTCCAGGGCTCACAATATATTCTCTAGCAATAACTCCACGTCTCCCCGCTTTTGTCTTTTGGTTGTAGGAACCGGGGTGGCAGAGGAAGGGGCGAGCATCTGGGTATCGACAAAGAACACCTTAGGTGATGTGAAGCAGAGAGACGTCATCATTTTGAAGACTGCAATGGGAAACAAAATCATGACTAATACTATAATAGTAGTAAACCAAGAATGAAGATTGAATGCAGAGAACCAGTTTTTGGGGTTGATCCAATGAGAAAAGTCATTGACAGCATCAATGTTTGTCAGAACATTATAGTTTTAATTTGACTTCTGTAATGACTAATGACGTCTGTATATATTATATATTCTGTACGTAAGTTCTTTATCAGATATATGCTCCACAAATATTGTCTCCCAGTCTGTGGAGTCTCCTTTTTTAAAAATAAAATTTTAATTTTAGAATAGACTTAGATTTACAACAAAGTTGCAAAAAGTAGTTGAAAAAACTCCCGTATATTTTGAGTCCAGGTTCCTATTGTTAATAACTTCTGTTTATGATGCATTTGTCACAACGAATGAACCAATATTGATAAGTTATGATTAAAGTCTGTATTATATGCAGATTTCATTAATTTTTACCTGATTTCCTTTTCTTTTCCAAGATACCATCCAGAATAAAATATTATAGTTAGTGGCTCCTCTAGATAGTGACAGGTTTCTCAGACTTTCATTGTTTTTGACGACCTTGGAAAAGTTTTTTCCTTACTATGTTTTAGTGTTTTTAATTCCTCCAGTGTTAATAGTTATATTTTTTACAGTGAGGAATTTACGTGGTGTAAGGATCTAACTTCATTATTTTTCTAAATGGATAGTCCATTGTCCCAACATCATTTAATAAAAAATCCATTCTTCATCTGTTGAGCTGAAGTGCACCTTTATCATATTTTAAATTTCCATATTTATTAAGCATCTACTTTTTAAAGTTTTTTTTTTTTTTGAGAGAGAGAGAGAGAGAATGGGGGAGGGGCAGAGAGCGAGGGAGAGAGAGAATCTCACGAAGGCTCTGCACTGACAGGCAGAGCCCAGTGTGGGGCTTGACCCCATGAACTGTGAGATCATGACCTGAGCTGAAATCAAGAGTTGGTCTCTCAACCGACTGAGCCACCCAGGTGCCCTTGCATCTACTTTTGAACTCTCAGTTTTATTCTGTCAATTTATTTGTTTACTCATGTGCCAGTATCATATTTTGCTTATAGTAGCTTTGTAGTAGGTTTTAATATGTGGTAGGGCAAGCCCCATACTCACTACTTTTCTAAATTTTCTTGATGAGTCTCATAATTTACTCTCTTTCACAAAATTAAAAACTGTCTTGTGTAGGGGCGGCTGGGTGGCTCAGTCAGTTGAGCGTTTTTTTTTTTTAATTAATTAATTAATTAATTAATTAATTTTTAAAACTTACATCCAAGTTAGTTAGTGTAACAATGATTTCAGTAGTAAATTCCTTAATGTTACTTACACATTTAGCCCATCCCCCCTCCCACAACCCCTCCAGTAACCCTCTGTTTGTTCTCCATATTTAGGAGTCTCTTAGGTTTTGTCCCCCTCCCTGTTTTTATATAATCTTTGCTTCCCTTCCCTTATGTTCATCTGTTTTGTATCTTAAATTCCTCATATGAGTGAAGTCATATGATATTTGTCTTTCTCTGACTGCCTAATTTCGCTTAGCATAATACCCTCTAGTTCCATCCCTGTAGTTGCAAATGTCAAGATTTTATTTTTTTGATTGCTGAGTAATACTCCACTGTATATATATACCACATCTTCTTTATCCATTCATCAGTTTATGGGCATTTGGGCTCTGTCCATACTTTGACTATTGTCGATAGTGCTGCTATAAACATTGGGGTGCATATGCCCTTTTGAAACAACACATCTATGTCCTTTGGATAAATACCTAGTAGGGCAGTTCCTGGGTCGTAGGGTAGTTCTATTTTTAATTTTTTGAGGAACCTCCATGCTGTTTTCCAGAGTGGCTGTACCAATTTGCATTCCCACCAACAGTGCAACATGGTTCGTCTTTCTCTGTATCCTCACCAACATCTGGTGTTGCCTGAGATGTTGATTTTAGACGTTCTGACAGGGGTGAGGTGGTATCTCATCATGATTTTGATTTGTATTTCCCTGATAATGAGTGACATTGAACATCTTTTCGTGCATCTGTTAGCCATCTGGATGTCTTCTTTGGAGAAGTGGCTATTTATGTCTTTTGCCCATTTTTTCACTGTGTTATTCGTTTTTTGGGTGTTGAGTTTGATAAGTTCTTTATAGATTTTGGATACTAATCCTTTATCTGATATGTCATTTGCAAATATCTTCTCCCATTCTGTCGGTTGCCTTTTAGTTTTGCTGATTGTTTCCTTCGCTGTGCAGAAGCTTTTTATTTTGATGAGGTCCCAGTAGTTCATTTTTGCTTTTGTTTCCCTTGCCTCCTGAGACGTGTTGAGTAAGAAGTTGCTGTGGCCAAGATCAAAGAGGTTTTTGCCTGCTTTCTCCTTGAGGGTTTTGATGGCTTCTTGTCTTATATTTAGGTCTTTCATCCGTTTTGAGTTTATTTTTGTGTCTGGTCTAAGAAAGTGGTCCAGGTTCATTCTTCTGCATATTGCTGTCTAGTTTTCCCAGCACCACTTGCTGAAGAGACTGTCTTTATTCCATTGGATATTCTTTCCTGCTTTGTCAAAGCATACGTTTGTGGGTCCATTTCTGGGGTCTTTATTCTGTTCCATTGATCTGAGTGTCTGTTCTTGTGCCAGTACCATACTGTCTTGATGATTACAGCTTTGTAGTATAGCTTGAAGTCTGGGATTGTGATGCCTCATGCTTTGGTTTTGTTTTTCAAGATTGCTTTGTCTATTCAGGGTCTTTTCTGGTTCCATAAAAATTTTAGGATTATTTAGTCTAGCTCTGTGAAGAATGCTAGTGTTATTTTGATAGGGATTGCATTGAATATGTAGATTGCTTTGGGTAGTATCTACATTTTAACAATATGTGTTCTTCCTATCCAGGAGCATGGAATCTTTTTCCTTTCTTTTTTTTTTTTTTTTTTTGTGTCTTCTTCAATTTTGTTCATAAGCTTTCTGTCATTTTCAGTGTATAGATTTTTCACCTCTTTGGTTAGGTTTATTCCTAGGTATTTTATGGGTTTTGGTGCAACTGTAAATGGGATCGATTCCTTGATTTCTCTTTCCATCGCTTCGTTGTTTGCGTATAGGAATGCAACCGATTTCTGTGCATTGATTTTATATCCTGAAATTTTGCTGAATTTATGAGTCAATTCTAGCAGTTTTTTGGTGGAATCTTTTGGGTTTTCCATATAGAGTATCATGTCATCTGCGAAGAGTGAAAGTTTGGCCTCCTCCTGGCCAATTTGGATGCCTTTTATTTCTTTGTGTTGTCTGATTGCAGAGGCTAAGACTTTCAATACTGTGTTGAATAACAGTGGTGAGAGTGGACATCCCTGTCTCGTATCTGACCTTAGGGGGAAAGCTCTCAGTTTCTCCCCATTGAGGATGATATTAGCGTTGGGTCGTTCATATGTGGCTTTTATGATCTTGAGGTATGCTCCTTCTATCCCTACTTTCTTGAGGGTTTTTATCAAGAAAGGATGCTGTATTTTGTCAAATGCCTTCTCTGCATCTATTGAGAGGATCACATGGTCCTTGTCCTTTCTTTTATTGCTGTGATGAATCACGTTAATTGTTCTGTGGATATGGAACCAGCCCTGCATCCCAGGTATAAATCCCACTTGGTCGTGATGAATAATTTTTTAATGTATTATTGGATCCAGTTGGCTAATATCTTGTTGAGGATTTTTACATCCATGTTTTTCAGGGAAATTGGTCTATAGTTCTTTTTAGTGGGATCTCTGTCTGGTTTTGGAATTGAGGTCATGCTGGCTTCATAGAATGAGTTTGGAAGTTTTCCTTCCATTTCTATTTTTTGGAACAGCTTCAAGAGAATAGGTGTTAACTCTTCCTTAAATGTTTGGTAGAATTCCCCTGGAAAGCCATCTGGCCCTGGACTCTTGTTTTTGGCAGATTTTTGATTACTAATTTGATTTCCTTACTGGCTATGGGTCTGTTCAAATTTTCTATTTCTTCTTGTTTCAATTTTGGTAGTGTATATGTTTCTAGGAATTTGTCCATTTCTTCCAGATTTCCCATTTTATTGGCATATAATTGCTCATAATATTCTCTTATTATTGTTTTTATTTCTGCTGTGTTGGTTGTAATCTCTCCCCTTTCATTCTTGATTTTATTTATTTGGGTCCTTTCCTTTTTTTTTTTTTTTTTTTAATCAAACTGGCTAGTGGTTTATCAATTTTGTTAATTCTTTCAAAAAACCAGCTTCTGGGGGCACCTGGGTGGCTCAGTCGGTTGAGCGCCTGACTTTGGCTCAGGTCATGAGCTCACAGCTCTGTGGGTTCGAGCCCCACATCGGGCTCTGTGCTGACGGCTCAGAGCCTGGAGCCTGCTTAGGATTCTGTGTCTCCCTCTCTCTGCCCCTAACCCACTTGCATTCTGTCTCTGTCTCTCTCAAAAATAAATAAACATTAAAAAAAATTAAAACAAACAAACAAACAAACGAGCTTCTGGTTTCACTGATGTGTTCTACTGCTTTTTTGTTTGTTTGTTTCAATAGCATTAATTTCTGCTCTAATCTTTATTATTTCCTGTCTTCTGGTTTGGGGTTTTATTTGCTGTTCTTTTTCCAGCTCCTTAAGGCATAAGGTTAGGTTGTGTATCTGAGATCTTTCTTCCTTCTTTAGGAAAGCCTGGATTGCTATATTCTTTCCTCTTATGACCGCCTTTGCTGTGTCCCAGAGGTTTTGGGTTGTGGTGTTATCATTTTCATTCACTTCCATATACTTTTTAATTTCCTCTTTAACTGCTTGGTTAGCCCATTCATTCTTTAGTAGGATGTTCTTCAGTCTCCAAGTATTTGTTACCTTTCCAAATTTCTTCTTGTGGTTGATTTCAAGTTTCATAGCATTGCGGTCTGAAAATATGCACGGTATGATCTTGATCTTTTTGTACTTACTTAGGGCTGATTTGTGTCCCAGTATATGGTTTATTCTGGACAATGTTCCATGGGCACTGGAGAAGAATATACATTCTGCTGCCCTAGGATGAAACTTTCTGAATATATCTGTTAAGTCCATCTGGTCCAGTGTGTCATTAAAAGCTATTGTTTTCTTGTTTATTTTTTGATTAGATGATCTGTCCATTGCTGTGAGTGAGGTGTTGAAGTCTCCTACTACTATGGTATCACTATCAATGAGTTTCTTTATGTTTGTGATTAATTGATTTATATATTTGGGTGCTCCACATTTGGCGCATAAATGTTTACAATTGTTAGGTCTTCTTGGTGGATAGACCCCTTAACTATGATATAATGTCCTTCTGCATCTCTTTGATACAGTTTTTATTTTAAAGTCTAGATTGTCTGATACAAGTATGGCTACTCTGGCTTTCTTTTGTTGACCATTAGAATGATAAAGGATTCTCCATCCCCTTATTTTCAATCTGAAGGTGCCTTTAGGTCTAAAGTGGGTCTTTTGTAAACAGCATGTAGATGGATCTTGTTTTCTTATCCATTCTGTTACCCTGTGTCTTTTGATTGGAGCATTGAGTCCATTGACGTTTAGAGTGAGTACTAAAAGATATATATTTATTGCCATTATGATGCTTGTAGAGTTGGGAGTTTCTGGTGGTGTTCTCTGGTCCTTTCTAATCTTTGTTGCTATATATATATAAATATATATATTATATATACAAACACGTATATAATATATATAAATATATATATAATATGTATGAATATATATATTATATATGTTTATATAATATGTATAAATATATATTATATATGTTTATATATATTATATATTTATTTATTCCATCTTTTCTCCCCTCAGAGAGTCTGCCTTAAAATTTCTTGCAGGGCTGGTTTAGTGGTCATAAACTCCTTTAATTTTTGTTTTCTCTGGGCAACTTTTTATCTCTCCTTCTATTTTGAAGGAGACTGCCATGGCCTGCCATGTTTCTGTGGATAGGTCTGCTGCAAACCTGAGCTGTCTTCCCTTGTAGGTTAGGGGCTTTTTTCCCCCTTGCCGCTTTCATGATTCTCTCCTTGCCTGAGTATTTTGTGAATTTGACTATATGATATGCCTTGTTGATGGTAGGTTTTGTTGAATCTAATGTGGGTCCTCTGTGCCTCCTGGATTTTGATGTCTGTGTCTTTCCCCAGGTTAGGAAAGTTTTCTGCTATGATTTGCTCACATAACCCTTCTACCCCAATTTCTCTCTCTTCCTCTTCTGGGACCCCTATGATTCTGATGTTTTTCCTTTTTAATGAGTCACTGATTTCTTCAATTCTTAAATCGTGCTCTTTTGCCTTCATCTCCCCCTTTTTTTCTGCTTCATTATTCTCTATAAGTTTGTCCTCTATATCACTGATTCTCTGTTCTGTCTCATCCATCCTTGCCGCCGTGGCATCCATCCGTGATTGCAGTTCAGTTATAGCATTTTTAACTTCATTCTGACCAGTTTTTACTTCTTTTATCTCTGAAGAAAGGGATTCTAATCTATTTTTGACTCCAGCTAGTATTCTTATTATCGTGATTCTAAATTCTGGTTCAGACATCTTGCTTGTATCTGTGTTGGTTAAATCCCTGGCTGTCATTTCTTCATGCTCTTTCTTTTGGGGTGAATTCCTTCATTTTGTCATTTTGAAGGGAGAGAGGGAATTAATGAGGTAAAAAAATTAAAATTAAAAAATATTAAAATTAAAAAAATTAAACACACACACAGAAATAGAATAAATGATTCTAGATCCTAAGCGTGTTTTGGTCTGGGTATTGAAAGTGGTTCGACAGATTAGAGAAAAAAAGGGGGGGGGGGGAAGAAAAAAAAAAAAAGGAAATTGAGAATTTGAAAAAATGAATACACTGAAGTAGACTAAAATGAGATGATGGGAGTAAAATAGAATTTGAAAAAGTTTACACAAAAGTAAAGAATTAGTAGAAAAAAATTAAAGAAAAATATAAAAATAAAAAATAAAAATGAATTTTTTCTCTTTCTGTATCCAAGAAAAAGGAAAGAAATGAAAAAGATCAAAAAGAGGAAAAAAAAGGAAATCATCTGAAAATTTGAAAAAGTGAATACACTGTAGTAGATTAAAATAAAATGATGGAAGTAAAATAGAATTTGAAAAAATTTACATAAAAGCAAAAAATATAGTAAAAAAATTAAAGAAAAATATTTTTAATAGAAATTGAAAGTAAAAATAAAGTTTTTCTCTTTCTGCATTCAAGAAAAAGAAAAGAAATGAAAAAGAGGAAAAAGAAAAAGAAAAAAGAAATCATTTGAAAATTTGAAAAGGTGAATACACTGAAGTAGACTAAAATAAAATGATGGAAGTAAAATAGAATTTGAAAAAAATTTACATAAAAGTAAAAACTATAGTAGAAAAATTAAAGAAAAATATTTTAATAACAATTGAAAATAAGAATGAATTTTTTCTCTTTTTGTATTCAAGACAAAGAAAAGTAGTGTAAAAGAGAAAAAAAAAGAAAGAAAGAAAATTGAATAGATGGACCTAACAGATTGAAATAGGACTGAAATTACTTCGTTTTCCCCTAGGAGCCAGACTATGCAGCATTTTATAGTCCATAAACTAAGCCGGCGGTGAGACTTGTGTTCTTGAAGAGCGAGGTTGACCCAACTGGGTGGGGCTCAGTGTATTGGCTCCGTTCTCCACTAGATGGCGCTGCTACCCTACTGGGGTGGAGGGTGGCGGCGCTCTTAGTGCGTATGCGCATGCGCGGGGGGGGGGGGGCGGGGTTGAAAATGGCGTCTCCCAGCTCCTCAGTCTCTAGTATGCGAACTTTTCTCTGCGATCAGCAATCGCTCAACCGTCCTCTGTCTTCAGCTTTCGTCCACTCCCGGCTTCTTCACTGTCCGTGACCTAGTCCCAGGCAGCACCTCTCTCCCGAGCCCTGTCTCAGACGCGGCTGTTTTCCCCGACCCCTTACTTCCGAAGGACCGCGGCTTTGACCCCTCCTGCCCCTCTGCGGGAGGGTCTCACCGAGCACTGGCCGAATGAGCAATGGCCGAATGTCAGCTGCGCCCAGGAACGCTTGTGGGACCCTGCTGCTGCCGGTGCCCCGAGACTGCGGCCAGGTGCCAGCCCGCCCCAGAAAAAATTCGCGAGATAGCGTAGCAGCAGCTTTTCAGGGATTATGGAAAAGCACCGCACACTTCTGGCACCAGGCTTCACCCTTAACGACCTTGTTCAGGCACCAGCGAATGTGGCCATTTTCTGGGGTCTGCCGGGACCAGGTGGCTTCAACAGTCTCTACCAAATGTCCTTCCAGCAGTGGAACCGCTTTTCCCCGTGTGGCCAGAGAACCTCCCGGACCCCACTCTGCTCCTGGGGACTCGCCCTTCCCACCAGAGCACCGCCAGGTATCGTGCTGTGGAGTTGCAACGTTTGCGCTCCCCTTGTTTACAGTCTTAATGGAATTTAAACCCTCTCCTTTTTACTTTAGTCCCTGTGGCCACTTCCAATTTTCCACTTTCTCTCCAGCTGCTTTTGGGGAGGGGTGCTTTTCCCATATTCTCCCCCCTCCACCCTGTCTCCATCCTCTCTCCACCCACAAAAGCACCTCCCTTCCCACGGCTTCTCTCTCCCCAAGTTCACCTCTCCGCGCCGCGTACCTGCTGAATTCTGTGGTTCAGGTTGTGCAGATTGTTGTGTTTTCATCCTCCAATCAGTTTTCTAGGTGTGCAGATGGTTTAGTGTTGGTCTGGCTGTATTTCATGGACACGAGACACACAAAAAACTTCCATGCAGTTCCGCCATCTTGGCTCCTCCTGCTGGTGTTATTTTGATAGGGATTGCTTCGAATATGTAGACAGCTTTGGGTAGTACCAACATTTTATCAATGTTTGTTCTTCCAATGCAAAAGCATGCAATCTTTTTCAATTTTTTGGTGTCTTCTTCAATTTCTTTCATAAGCTTTCTATCGTTTTCAGTGTATGGATTTTTCACCTCTTTGGTTAGGTTTGTTCCTAGGTATTTTATGGTTTTTGGTGCAATTGCAAATGGGATCAATTCCTTGATTTTTCTTTCTGTTGCTTCATTATTGGTGTATAGGGATGCAGCTGATTTTTGTGCATTGATTTTATATCCTGTGACTTTGCTGAATTCATGGATCAGTTGTAGCAGTTTTTGGTGGAATCTTTTGGGTTTTCCATATAGAGTATCTGCGAAGAGTGAAAGTTTGACTTCCTCCTGGCCGATTTGGATGCCTTTGCTAAGACTTTCAATACTCTGTTGAATAACAGTGGTGAGAGTGGACATCCCAGTCTTGTACCTGACCTTAGGGGGAAAACTCTCAGTTTTTCCCCACTGAGGATGATATTAGTGTTGGGTCGTTCATATATGGCTTTTATGATCTTGAGGTATGATCCTTCTATCCCTTCTTTCTTGAGGGTTTTTATCAAGAAAGGATGCTGTATTTTGTCAAATGCTTTCTCTGCATCTATTGAGAGGATCATATGGTTCTTACCCTTTCTTTTGTTGATGTGATGAATCACGTTAATTGTTTTGCGGATATTGAACCAGCCCTGCATCCCAGGTATAAACCCCACCTGGTTGTGGTGAATAATTCTTTTAATGTATTGTTGGATCCAGTTGGCTAGTATCTTGTTGAGGATTTTTGCATCCATGTTCATCAGGGAAATTGGTCTTCGGTTATCCTTGTTAGTGGGGTCTTTGTGATTTTGGAATCAAGGTAATGCTGGCTTCATAGAATAAGTTTGGAAGTTTTCCTTCCATTTCTATTTTTTGGAACAGCTTCAAAAGAATAGGTGTTAACTCTTCCTTAAATATTTGGTAGAATTCCCCTGGAAAGCCATCTGGCCCTGGACTCTTGTTTTTTTGGGAGATTTTTTTTTTTATTACTAATTCGATTTCTTTGCTGGTTATGGATTTATTCAAATTTTCTATTTCTTCCTGTTTCAGTTTTGGTAGTTTATAGGTTTCTAGGAACTTGTCCATTCCTCCCAGATTGCCCATTTTATTGGCATATAATTGCTCATAATATTCTCTTATTATTGTTTGTATTTCTGCCATGTTGGTTGTGATCTCTCCTCTTTCATTCTTGATTTTATTTATTTAGGTCCTTTCCTTTTTCTTTTTGATCAAAATAGCTAGTGGTTTATCAATTTTGCTAGTACATTCAAAGAACCAGCTCTTGGTTTCATTGATCTGTTCTACTGTTTTTTGTTTTTGCTTCTGTTTTTTCTTTTGTTGTGTGTTTGTTTTGATAGCATTTGTTTCTGCTCTAATCTTTATTATTTCCTGTATTCTGCTGTTTTTGGGTTTATTTGCTGTTCTTTTTCCAGCTCTTTAAGGTGTAAGGTTAGGTTGTGTATCTGAGATCTTTCTTCTTTCTTTAGGAAGGCCTGGATTGCTATATACTTTCCTCTTATGGACCACCTTTGCTGTGTCCCAGAGGTTTTGGGCTGTGGTGTTATCATTTTCATTGGCTTCCATGTACTTTCTAATTTCCTCTTTAACTTCTTTGTTAGTCCATTCATTCTTTAGTAGGATGTTCTTTAGTCTGTAAGTATTTGTTATCTTTCCAAATTTTTTCTTGTTGATTTCAAGTTTCATAGCATTGTGGTCTGAAAATATGCACGGTATGATCTCAATCATTTTATACTTGTTGAAGGCTGATTTGTGTCCCAGTATGTGATCTATTCTGGAGAATGTTCCATGTGCACTCGAGAAGAATGTGTATTTTGCTGCTTTAGGATGAAGTGTTCTGAATATATCTGTTAAGTCCATCTGGTCCAGTGTGTCATTCAAAGCAATTGTTTCCTTGTTGATTTTCTGTTAAGATGATCTGTCCTTTGCTGTAAGTGGGGTGTCAAAGTCCCCTACTATTATGGTAATATTATCAATGAGTTTCTTTATATTTGTGATTAATTGGTTTATATATTTGGGTGTTCCATGTTTGGAGCATAAATGTTTACAATTGTTGGATCTCCTTGGTGGATAGACCCCTTAACTATGATATAATGCCCTTCTTCATCTCTCGTTACAGTCTTTATTTTAAAACCTAGATTGTCTGATATAAGTATGGCTACTCCAGCTCTCTTATGGTGGGCATTAACATGATAGATGATTCTCCATCCCCTTACTTTCAATGTGAAAGTGTAAGGGTTAAATTGTAGTGTAGGGCTAACGCTTAGCTTGAAAAATAACAGCTTTGTTCTGACACTGAAGGTCAAAGATAACAGCCTTGTTTTCACTCTTGTAAATCATGCTTCATACTCTTGTAAATCAGGCTTCACCAATGTAGGAAACAGAAGCTCAAAGAAAAGAGCATCAGAGACAAGGTCAAGGAGATCCACTGGTTGCAGAAAGTCTAAACACCTCATTCGGCAACTGTTTCTAACTCATCTGGGAACTGTTTCTCTGTTCTGTTCCCAGGTAATGATAAAATGATGTGATCAGCTTTAAAAACTCTGTACCCCAGCTGTTCGGGGCCGCACTCGTATCAAGAGTGTTGGTCCCGATCGGTCGGCCTTGCCTCTCATTGTAATAAACTTTGTTGTGACTGTCACTGGTGCCCATAGCATTCTGTTTCAGGAGTCGTGTGGATGCAACAAAAGTACTTTGAAAGTACATTGTAATTTCACATTGAAAAAAACTGAATAGATGGACCAGTGAACATAATAAAATACGATCGAAATTACATCCAGTTTCCCCTAGAAGTCAAACTATGAAGCACTTTATATTCATAAACTAAGCAGGGGGAGAGACTTGTGTTGGCCCAGTTGGGAGGGACTTAGTGTAATGGCTCCATTCTCCAATAGATGCCACTGCTTAGCTGACTGGGATGGATTGCTGTGGCACGTATAGGCATATATGAGCATGCACGGGAGGGGTGAAAGTGCCATCGCCCAGCTGCCCAGTCTCTAGTATCAGAACTCTGTGCTCTCCCTAACTGGCAATCAAGCACCCCTCCGTTGTCTTCAGCTTCCATCCGGGAAGCTGTCAGGCTGCATGCAGCACCTCCCTGCTGAGTTTGATCTCAGATGGGGTTGTGTTTCCCAGCCCCTCACTTCTGAGGGACTGTGGCTTTGATCTGCTCAGGCCATCTGGGGGAAGTTCTCGCTGAGCAGTGGCCAGGTTCTGGCCTGCCCCCAGGAACGTTCACGGGGCCATGCTGCTGCCAATGCCCAGAGACTGTGGCTGGGTGCCAGTTTGCTCCAGAAAAAGTTTGGGTGATCGTTTCAGGGATCATGGTAAATCACAACACACATCTGGTGCCGGGCTTCACCCTTAACGTCCTCGTTCCAGCACCAGTGAATGTGGTTGTTCTCCAGGGTCCACTGGGACCTTTGTTGGTGGGGAGGCCTCACAGCCTCTACCAAATGTCCTTCAAGGAGGGGAACCACCACTCCCTGTGTGGCCCAAGGACCCCTGGACCTTGCTCTCTGCTCCTGTGGATTCGCCTCTGCCACCAGAGCACCACCAGGTATCTAACTGCAGAGTTTCAGATTCTGCACTCCCCCCATTTATAGAGTCTTAATGGAATTTAAACCCTCTCCTTTCTCCTTTTCCCTTTTTTGTTCAGTCCCTTGCAGATGTTTCCAGTCTTCTACTTTCTCTCCAGCTGATTTTTTTTTGGGGGGGGGTGCTTTTCCCATATTCTCCCCCTGCCCCCCATCTCTGTCCTCTCTCCATAAGCAAAACAGCTCCCTGCCCTCCATGGCTTCTCTCTTCCCCAGTTTACCTCTGTGCATCGCATACCTGACGAGTTCTGTGGTTCAGTTTGTGCAGATTGTTGTGTTAATCCTCAAATCAGTTTTCTAGGTGTGCAAGATGGTTTAGTGTTGATCTGGCTGCATTTTAGGGACGAGGGATGCAAAAAAAACACTTCCATGCTGTTCCACCATCTTGGCCCCTCCCCCACGTCTGACTTTTGATTTTAGCTTAGGTCCTGATCCCAGGGTTGTGGGATCTAAACCTGAGTCGGGCTGAGCATGGAGCCTGCTTAAGATTCTCTCTCTCTGCCTCTACCCCTCTCCCCTGATCTCACTCTATCTCTAAAATAAAAAAAAAAAAAAAAAGGTCTTATCTAGTTCCAAAAATAAAAATGAAAACATTAGGGCTCTGTTTATATTACATAAAATGCTTTTATTAATTTGAGAAAGATTGACATCTTTAGGCTATGAAATTTTCCTATTTAGGATTGAACTATTTCTCTTTAATTATTCAGGTCTTACTTTAAGTCTATTGAGAAAATTCTGCATTTTACTTTACATGTCTTTCACCTTTCTTATTAAAATTTATTCTTAGTCATATTATTATTTTTGAAACGATTGTGAACAGGACGTTTTTCATTACTATTTGAACTGATTATTAGTAATTAAAGAATAGTTGGTTTTTGCAGATTTATCTTGTATCCATGTGACTAATTTCTCTTATTAGTTTGTAAGACTCTTAGGTATACAATATTATCTGCAGGTAATAATCCCTCCCCATATTCATACCTCTCATTTTGCTTTATTGGAGCATGTACCTCCAAAACATTGTTGAACAATTAGTTCGGAACAATTATCCAATAGTTCATGAATAACGTTAAATAGTTGGTCCATGGGGTGCTTGGGTGGCCAAGTCAGTTGAGTGTCCAACTTTGGCTCAAGTCATGATCTCATGGTTCATGAGTTCAAGCCCCACATAGGCCTTTGTACTGGCAGGGCAGAACCTGCCTTGGATTTCCTGTCTCCCCCTCTCTCTGCCCCTCCCCTCCAAGATAAATAAATAAACATTTAATAATGTTAAGTAATTGGTCCAGTCAGTTTGATTTGGGGTTCGGTCATTGTAGTTGAAAAGGTCTTGACAAATACAAAAGATTCCTGGTAAATGAATCACATCTAAATCTGGATGAAACACCTGGTGGCATGTTTCTCTTTTATTTTATTATTATTATTTTTTAATGTTTGTTTATTTTTGAAAGAGAGACAGAGTGCGAGGGTGGGAGGGGCAGAGAGAGAGGGAGACACAGAATCCTAAGCAGGTTCTAGGGTCTGAGCTGTCAGCACAGGACCCAATGGAGGGGGGGGTGCTCAAATTCATGAACTATGAGATCATCACCTGAGCTGAAGTTGGATGCTGAACTGACTGAGCCACCAGGTGCCCCTCAGTTAATTATTTTTATTATTATGATATTTTTCCTAAAATTGCAGGCCCATACCACTCTAGCCTCTTGGCTTCATTCTACTTTTTAAAAGAAAATTTTTTTTAATGTTTATTTTTGAGAGAGAGAGAGACAGAGAGAGAGAGAGAGAGAGACAGAGACAGACAGAGCAAGAGCGGGGGAGGGGCAAAGACAGAGGAAGACACAGAATCCAAAGCAGCTCCAGGCTCTGAGCTGTCAGCACAGAGCCCAACACGGGGCTCAAACTCACAAACCATGAGATCATGACCTGAGCCAGAGTTGGACACTCAACCCACTGAGCCACCCAGGCGCCCCTCAGTTACTTATTTTACTAGGGACACACTCTACATTTTATCTATTGATCTGGATGCTTGCAAGGTTCAGTACATTTTGTACAAGTCATATTCTGTCATATATTGGGAGCCTGATTTTTCCCCCTTTGAACGCAGGAGTGGCTAGGAATGGATCATGCCCTCAGTAAATCTGTGTTGTGGACATGCTGCTTGTATACCTCAGATTACTCACAGCCTGAACCACGTCTGGCAAAGATAGCATTTTGTAAGGGGCTCTGCTCACCTTGCCTGCCCACTGTGGGCATCAGGATCTTCACATAGCTGAAGAAGTTGCACTCAGATCACACCCCCCCCCCCATGTAAGAAATCTAAAATGATAATGAGGGTTTATTTAGCAGGACCGCAAGCAAATGAGAATCAAGGGATCTGTTGGCCTGTAGGGTATATAGTCTCATATAATGCATCCCATTTATATGAGGAAAAGTTGGGGGCATAAGAGTAATTAAGCACTTTCCATCATACATGTGTTAAAAGTGAATTTAAGTGTTGTAGCAGACAATGTTTCTTGTCTGTTAAATTTACGATGCTACATCGGAGATTGGCAAACTCTTTTGTAAAGTGCAAGAAAGCAAATATTTTATTTTATATGTTTTATTCATTTTTGATAGAGAGAGTGTGAGCGGGGGAGGGGCAGAGAAAGAAGGGGACAGAGAAACCTAAGCAGGCTTTGCGCTGATGGCAGTGAGCCCGATGTGGGGCTTGAACTTGGGAACTGGGAAACCACGAACTGAGCTGAAGTCGGATGCTCAATGACCTGAGCCACCCGGGTGTCCCAAGAGAGCCAAATATTTCAGACTTTGCAGGTCATATACAATCTCTGTCTTGCAATCTTTTTTTTCATTTTGTGCTTCTTTGTTTAGAGCCCTTTAAAAGTGCAAAGGCCATTCTTAGCTCACAGGCCATACAAAAAACAGGTTGCTCAAATTTTCCCATCCCCTCAGAGGTGGGGAACAAGATTTCTGGGCCCCCTAGGGAAAAGTCAGAAGTGAGATAATTGAGGAAGAAGGGGAATCTGGTAAGAAAACTTTAAGTTTTAGAAATATGGTAATACGCTACTCATCCTGAAAAAAAACCATTACACCACCAGGTAGTACGAAATATGTTACTTACAGGAGTCATACATTCAAATGTATTTTTTATTTATTTATTTTTTAAATTATTTAATTATTTAATTATTTATTTATTTTTTTATTTTTTAGTATATGAAATTTACTGTCAAATTGGTTTCCATACAACACCCAGTGCTCATCCCAAAAGGTGCCCTCCTCAATACCCATCACCCACCCTGCCCTCCCTCCCACCCCCCATCAACCCTCAGTTTGTTCTCAGTTTTTAACAGTCTCTTATGCTTTGGCTCTCTCCCACTCTAACCTCTTTTTTTTTTTTTTTTCCTTCCCCTCCCCCATGGGTTTCTGTTACGTTTCTCAGGATCCACATAAGAGTGAAACCATATGGTATCTGTCTTTCTCTGTATGGCTTATTTCACTTAGCATCACACTCTCCAGTTCCATCCACGTTGCTACAAAGGGCCATATTTCATTCTTTCTCATTGCCACGTAGTATTCCATTGTGTATATAAACCACAATTTCTTTATCCATTCATCAGTTGATGGACATTTAGGCTCTTTCCATAATTTGGCTATTGTTGAGAGTGCTGCTAGAAACATTGGGGTACAAGTGCCCCTATGCATCAGTACTCCTGTATCCCTTGGATAAATTCCTAGCAGTGCTATTGCTGGGTCATAGGGTAGGTCTATTTTTAATTTTCTGAGGAACCTCCACACTGCTTTCCAGAGCGGCTGCACCAATTTGCATTCCCACCAACAGTGCAAGAGGGTTCCCGTCTCTCCACATCCTCTCCAGCATCTCTAGTCTCCTGATTTCTTCATTTTGGCCACTCTGACTGGCGTGAGGTGGTATCTGAGTGTGGTTTTGATTTGTATTTCCCTGATAAGGAGCGACGTTGAACATCTTTTCATGTGCCTGTTGGCCATCTGGATGTCTTCTTTAGAGAAGTGTCTATTCATGTTTTCTGCCCATTTCTTCACTGGGTTATTTGTTTTTCGGGTGTGGAGTTTGATGAGCTCTTTATAGATTTTGGATACTAGCCCTTTGTCTGATGTGTCATTTGCAAATATCTTTTCCCATTCCGTTGGTTGCCTTTTAGTTTTGTTGGTTGTTTCCTTTGCTGTGCAGAAGCTTTTTATCTTCATAAGGTCCCAGTAATTCACTTTTGCTTTTAATTCCCTTGCCTTTGGGGATGTGCCGAGTAAGAGATTGCTACGGCTAAGGTCAGAGAGGTCTTTTCCTGCTTTCTCCTCTAAGGTTTTGATGGTTTCCTGTCTCACATTCAGGTCCTTTATCCATTTTGAGTTTATTTTTGTGAATGGTGTGAGAAAGTGGTCTAGTTTCAACCTTCTGCATGTTGCTGTCCAGTTCTCCCAGCACCATTTGTTAAAGAGACTGTCTTTTTTCCATTGGATGTTCTTTCCTGCTTTGTCAAAGATGAGTTGGCCATACGTTTGTGGGTCTAGTTCTGGGGTTTCTATTCTATTCCATTGGTCTATGTGTCTGTTTTTATGCCAATACCATGCTGTCTTGATGATTACAGCTTTGTAGTAGAGGCTAAAGTCTGGGATTGTGATGCCTCCTGCTTTGGTCTTCTTCAAAATTACTTTGGCTATTCGGGGCCTTTTGTGGTTCCATATGAATTTTAGGATTGCTTGTTCTAGTTTCGAGAAGAATGCTGGTGCAATTTTGATTGGGATTGCATTGAATGTGTAGATAGCTTTGGGTAGTATTGACATTTTGACAATATTTATTCTTCCAATTCATGAGCAGGGAATGTCTTTCCATTTCTTTATATCTTCTTCAATTACCTGCATAAGCTTTCTATAGTTTTCAGCATACAGATCTTTTACATCTTTGGTTAGATTTATTCCTAGGTATTTTATGCTTCTTGGTGCAATTGTGAATGGGATCAGTTTCTTTATTTGTCTTTCTGTTGCTTCATTGTTAGTGTATAAGAATGCAACTGATTTCTGTACATTGATTTTGTATCCTGCAACTTTGCTGAATTCATGTATCAGTTCTAGCAGACTTTTGGTGGAGTCTATCGGATTTTCCATGTATAATATCATGTCATCTGCAAAAAGCGAAAGCTTGACTTCATCTTTGCCAATTTTGATGCCTTTGATTTCCTTTTGTTGTCTGATTGCTGATGCTAGAACTTCCAGCACTATATTAAACAACAGCAGTGAGAGTGGGCATCCCTGTCGTGTTCCTGATCTCAGGGAAAAAGCTCTCAGTTTTTCCCCGTTGAGGATGATGTTAGCTGTGGGCTTTTCATAAATGGCTTTTATGATCTTTAAGTATGTTCCTTCTATCCCGACTTTCTCCAGGGTTTTTATTAAGAAAGGGTGCTGGATTTTGTCAAAGGCCTTTTCTGCATCGATTGACAGGATCATATGGTTCTTCTCTTTTTTGTTGTTAATGTGATGTATCACGTTGATCGATTTGCGAATGTTGAACCAGCCCTGCATCCCAGGAATGAATCCCACTTGATCATGGTGAATAATTCTTTTTATATGCTGTTGAATTCGATTTGCTAGTATCTTATTGAGAATTTTTGCATCCATATTCATCAGAGATATTGGCCTGTAGTTCTCTTTTTTTACTGGGTCTCTGTCTGGTTTAGGAATCAAAGTAATACTGGCTTCATAGAATGAGTCTGGAAGTTTTCCTTCCCTCTCTATTTCTTGGAATAGCTTGAGAAGGATAGGTATTATCTCTGCTTTAAATGTCTGGTAGAACTCCCCTGGGAAGCCATCTGGTCCTGGACTCTTATTTGTTGGGAGATTTTTGATAACCGATTCAATTTCTTCGCTGGTTATGGGTCTGTTCAAGCTTTCTATTTCCTCCTGACTGAGTTTTGGAAGAGTGTGGGTGTTTAGGAATTTGTCCATTTCTTCCAGGTTGTCCAATTTGTTGGCATATAATTTTTCATAGTATTCCCTGATAATTGTTTGTATCTCTGAGGGATTGGTTGTAATAATTCCATTTTCACTCATGATTTTATCTATTTGGGTCATCTCCCTTTTCTTTTTGAGAAGCCTGGCTAGAGGTTTGTCAATTTTGTTTATTTTTTCAAAAAACCAACTCTTGGTTTCGTTGATCTGCTCTACAGTTTTTTTAGATTCTATATTGTTTATTTCTGCTCTGATCTTTATGATTTCTCTTCTTCTGCTGGGTTTAGGCTGCCTTTGCTGTTCTGCTTCTATTTCCTTTAGGTGTGCTGTTAGATTTTGTATTTGGGATTTTTCTTGTTTCTTGAGATAGGCCTGGATTGCAATGTATTTTCCTCTCAGGACTGCCTTCGCTGCGTCCCAAAGCGTTTGGATTGTTGTATTTTCATTTTCGTTTGTTTCCATATATTTTTTAATTTCTTCTCTAATTGCCTGGTTGACCCACTCATTCGTTAGTAGGGTGTTCTTTAACCTCCATGCTTTTGGAGGTTTTCCAGACTTTTTCCTGTGGTTGATTTCAAGCTTCATAGCATTGTGGTCTGAAAGTATGCATGGTATAATTTCAATTCTTGTAAACTTATGAAGGGCTGTTTTGTGACCCAGTATATGATCTATCTTGGAGAATGTTCCATGTGCACTCGAGAAGAAAGTATATTCTGTTGCTTTGGGATGCAGAGTTCTAAATATATCTGTCAAGTCCATCTGATCCAATGTATCCTTCAGGGCCCTTGTTTCTTTATTGACTGTGTGTCTAGATGATCTATCCATTTCTGTAAGTGGGGTGTTAAAGTCCCCTGCAATGACCACATTCTTATCAATAAGGTTGCTTATGTTTATGAGTAATTGTTTTATATATCTGGGGGCTCCGGTATTTGGCGCATAGACATTTATAATTGTTAGCTCTTCCTGATGGATAGACCCTGTAATTATTATATAATGCCCTTCTTCATCTCTTGTTACAGCCTTTAATTTAAAGTCTAGTTTGTCTGATATAAGTATGGCTACTCCAGCTTTCTTTTGGCTTCCAGTAGCATGATAAATAGTTCTCCATCCCCTCACTCTCAATCTAAAGGTGTCCTCAGATCTAAAATGAGTCTCTTGTAGACAGCAAATAGATGGGTCTTGGTTTTTTATCCATTCTGATACCCTATGTCTTTTGGTTGGCGCATTTAATCCATTTACATTCAGTGTTATTATAGAAAGATACGGGTTTAGAGTCATTGTGATGTCTGTATGTTTTATGCTTGTAGTGATGTCTCTGGTACTTTGTCTCACAGGATCCCCCTTAGGATCTCTTGTAGGGCTGGTTTCGTGGTGACAAATTCCTTCAGTTTTTGTTTGTTTGGGAAGACCTTTATCTCTCCTTCTATTCTAAATGACAGACTTGCTGGATAAAGGATTCTCGGCTCCATATTTTTTCTGTTCAGCACACTGAAGATATTGTGCCAAGCCTTTCTGGCCTGCCAAGTTTCAAAGGAGAGATCAGTCACGAGTCTTATAGGTCTCCCTTTATATGTGAGGGCACGTTTATCCCTTGCTGCTTTCAGAATTTTCTCTTTATCCTTGTATTTTGCCAGTTTCACTATGATATGTCGTGCAGAAGATCGATTCAAGTTACGTCTGAAGGGAGTTCTCTGTGCCTCTTGGATTTCAATGCCTTTTTCCTTCCCCAGTTCAGGGAAGTTCTCAGCTATAATTTCTTCAAGTACCCCTTCAGCACCTTTCCCTCTCTCTTCCTCCTCTGGGATACCAATTATGCGTATATTATTTCTTTTTAGTGTATCACTTAGTTCTCTAATTTTCCCCTCATACTCCTGGATTTTTTTATCTCTCTTTCTTTCAGCTTCCTCTTTCTCCATAACTTTATCTTCTAGTTCACCTATTCTCTCCTCGGCCTCTTCAATCCGAGCCGTGGTGGTTTCCATTTTGTTTTGCATTTCGTTTAAAGCGTTTTTCAGCTCCTCGTGACTGTTCCTTAGTCCCTTGATCTCTGTGGCAAGAGATTCTCTGCTGTCCTGTATACTGTTTTCAAGCCCAGCGATTAATTTTATGACTATTATTCTAAATTCACTTTCTGTTATATTATTTAAATCCTTTTTGATCAGTTCATTAGCTGTTGTTATTTCCTGGAGATTCTTCTGAGGGGAATTCTTCCGTTTGGTCATTTTGGACAGTCCCTGGAGTGGTGAGGACCCGCAGGGCACTTCCCCCGTGCTGTGGTGTATAACTGGAGTTGGTGGGCGGGGCCGCAGTCCGACCTGATGTCTGCCCCCAGCCCACCGCTGGGGCCACAGTCAGACTGGTGTGTGCCTTCTCTTCCCCTCTCCTAGGGGCGGGATTCACTGTGGGGTGGTGTGGCTCGTCTGGTCTACTTGCACACTGCCAGGCTTGTGGTGCTGGGGAGCTGGCGTATTAGCTGGGGTGGGTAGGCAAGGTGCACGGGGGCAGGAGGGGCAGGCTTAGCTCGCTTCTCCTTAGGTGATCCACTTCAGGAGGGGCCCTGTGGCAGCGGGAGGGAGTCAGATCCGCTGCCGGAGGTTTGGCTCCGCAGAAGCACAGAGTTGGGTGTTTGCGCGGAGCGAGCAAGTTCCCTGGCAGGGACTGGTTCCCTTTGGGATTTTGGCTGGGGGATGGGCGGGGGAGATGGCGCTGGCGAGCGCCTTTGTTCCCCACCAAACAGAGCTCTGCCGCCCGGGGGCTCAGCAGCTCTCCCTCCCTTTGTCCTCCAGCCTTCCCGCTTTCTGAGCAGAGCTGTTAACTTCTGACCTCCCAGACGCTAAGTCGCGCTTGCTGTCGGAACACAGTCCGTCCGGCCCCTCCGCTTTTGCCAGCCCGACTCGGGGGCTCTGCTTGGCCGGCGAGCCGCCCCTCCGCCCCGGCTCCCTCCCGCCAGTCCGTGGAGCGCGCACCGCCTCGCCGCCCTTCCTCCCCTCTTCCGTGGGCCTCTCGTCTGCGCTTGGCTCCGGAGACTCCGTTCTGCTAATCCTCTGGCGGTTTTCTGGGTTCTTTAGGCAGGTGTGGGTGGAATCTAAGTGATCAGCAGGACGCGCGGTGAGCCCAGCGTCCTCCTATGCCGCCATCTTCCGGAACTCCCATACATTTAAATTTAAAACATCTGGGGGATAACCAAAGTCCTTCTGATCAGTTGTGGACCCATGGTTTGTGTTTGCATTCATTTTTTAAAGAAAAATATTGTGGTTGGATGCAAAGATTATGTTCATGCTACTACAGTTGGGGTTCCAACATTCCCCCACACGCATCTTTCCATCCGTAACAAATGCATTGGAAGCAAGGTAATTTTCTAATGTTCTTGACCCCTTGATGCTCCTCATTTAGGATTTGCACATGGCTACCCGTGTGGCCAATTGAGGTCTCTGTCCTGGCCCATCTGACTCCCCTTCTCCTTGGTTGTCTCACTTCCGTCTCACTTCCGACTTTTCCCTCCTCCGAAGGGGAGGGTGGAGCGGGATGAGGGTGGGGGGGACCTTGTCCTTCACCTGCAAAGGGATGGAACATTTCCTGGGTCACGTCATTGAGCTTTCTCTCCCCTGCACAGCCCAGGAGTGCTTCAACTAGTGCTTCCCAAAGGTAGAAAACAAAAGCCTTTTCTTTCTTCCTGGAAGAGACCCTCAAGTCACGGACTTTGCTGGGAAGCTATCAACCAAGTTACTAAGAGATGCTGAGATGTGATGGTTCTACACTGATATTTTCCATCTTGCATTCACAATGCTATGGGGCTAGGTCTGTGCTATAGCTAGAGGGCTGGGGACGCTCTGGTCCAGGGGATAGACTTGGGGAAATGCCCACACATTGTGCAGAAGTGCACAGAAAGGGGAGCCTGGAACCGTGGCCAGGGAAATCAGGGAGGCTCCGGAGAGGAGGTGAATCAGACCTGGGTCAGAAAGGCTGATTGGAAAAGTGGGAGTCAAACCTCACAGACAGTCCAGAGCCAGCCCTGCTTTGCCCATTTATGGTCTCTTGGCCATAGGCCAGGGGCCCAAATGAAAACCAAGTCCCTTAGCCCGGCCCCCGCTCAGGCTAAGGACAGAGCTGGGGCCCACACCAGCCTTGGAAAGGTGTGAAGGAGCAGGAGTCAATCCTTCTCCAGCGTGGCCATCCAGTACCCGGGGCTGGGAGCAGAGGGGACCCACATGTGGCCCAAGGGTGGCAGTGGTGGCCTCAGTTGAGCTGATATGAATTTGGAATTGCTGCCCACGAAACCAGGCTGGTAGAAGCAAGCCAAGGGTGGCCCAAAGGCGCCTGTTTGTGGCTGTTGTGTGGTGATGGCGCAGCAGGTGGGTCTAAATCCTCCGCCGTCACTCATTGGGTGGTTAATAAGACAGCTGGCAGAGGAGTGTCACCTTCGCTGGGCACGGCATCATTTGCCTGTCTGTCTCCCCTGCCCGAGGTGCTCTCCTGGAGGCCGGGGGTGATTCTCCATCTTTTCTTTAATAGACTTCATGTTTTGAGAGAAGTTTTAGGTTCACAGTAAAATTCAGTGGAAGGACCAAAGACATCCCATATACCCCCTGGACCCTTCTTAGCCCCTAGACTAGGTGTCTAGTCTCATGCTCAGGACCCAGCACATTCTCAGCAGATGTTTGATGAATAAGTAACTTTCCAGCCAAGTGATGGCAAAGTGAAATCATGCTCTTTCTAAAATCCAGGTGGTTAGACCTGTCACAATTAGGCATGACTTTCTGCTCTTGGCAGGAACAGTCTGTGGTTGTCTCGATGGCAAGGAGATCGAGTCCCAGGATTCTGAGGGGCTGGGCCTCCCTGGTTTGCTCTGTATCAGTGAAAGTACGGGGCACCACCCAGGTACCCAAGGGTGGGGTCCTGCATCTTCCCAAACCAGTGCCGAACTGGGTCACTCAGAGGGGTTTAGAGATATATAAAGCCGTATATGTTTTTATAGCTCCCTATCATATAGAGATCTATAAAATGTATTGAACCATATATAGCTTTGTCTATGCTTGGTTATACATATTTATAAATGTATCTAAAATATATATGGCTTTATATATCTACTAAAGGATATATATATATATGAGAGGTTTTATAGATGTAAAAGGTTATATATGTATAAATATGTGCTTCTATTTTAAAGCACATATTTATAAATATAAATTTAAAGTAGGTATAATTCTTGCTTTATGCCCAACATGGGGTTTGAACTCACAACCCCGAGATCAAGAGTCACATGCTCTACTGACTGAGCCAGCCAGGCACCCCAAAGTAAGCAGAATTCTTTTTTTTTTTTATTTTTTTCTATTTTTAAGTGTATTTATTTATTTTGAGAGAGAAGAGACAGCGTGTGTAGGGGAGGGGCAGAGAGAGGGAGAGAATCCTAAGCAGCTCTACGCTGTCAGCACAGAGCCCAATGTGGGGCTCAAACTCACGAAATGGTGAGATCATGACCTGAGCCAAAACCGAGTTGGATGCTTAACCAACTGAGCCACCCAGGCGCCCCACAGAATTCTTAAAAGAGGAATTCTGATCTCAAAGAGGGCCCCTTTTTTTTTTTTAATTTTTTTTTTAACGTTTTATTTATTTTTGAGACAGAGAGAGACAGAGCATGAACGGGGGAGGGGCAGAGAGAGAGGGAGACACAGAATCGGAAGCAGGCTCCAGGCTCTGAGCTATCAGCCCAGAGCCTGATGCGGGGCTCGAACTCACGGACCGCGAGATCGTGACCTGAGCTGAAGTCGGCCGCCTAACCGACTGAGCCACCCAGGTGCCCCAAAGAGGGCCCTTTAACAAAGAGCCTCGGGGGCGCTTGCATGGCTCAGTCGGCTGAGTGTCTGACTTCGGCTCAGGTCATGATCTCACCGCTCTGCTTGAGGCCCTGGGCTGACAGCTCAGAGCCTGGAGCCCGCTTCGGATTCTGTGTCTCCCTCTCTCTCTCAGCCCCTCCCCCCACTTGTACACCGTCTGTCTCTTTCTCTGTCTTTCAAATATAAACAAACATAAAAAAGAAAAAGAGAGCATTGGATACAGCATAACCGCAAAAGTAAGTTTCATCGAAAGACCTGTGGACGCTGTAAATTTCTCCTGCCTTGTTTCAGAGGGCCAGGCTGTCTTTTAGAAAAGGGACATCGTTTACTGTATCTTGCTTGAGAACTAGAGTCATAGTCTCAACCTCATCTGTCCCATAGAAGGAAACAAAGCCTGATGACAGTGTGTGTTATGCATGTGTGTATTTGTGTCCGTGTGCCGTGGCTCAGGCCCCATGGGGGGGGGTTTTCCTGAGGGTCTCCTAGAGCAAAATTTCCTTTAGTCTGTTCAGGGGAGTTATATATTCAAGGATGTAACTAAATAACAAGGATGATAGATCATCCTTCAGAAGAACATTAAAATAGTTCTAATGGGGGAAAAAAATCACTTCCAGTATTTTCCAATTTTTGGTGCGTTCCATCAGAATTGATTGCAGGGTCCAGCTGAAAGAATTGAGGCTCAGCTTATACAAATCAGGGTAGATGTTCCAGCTCTGGAGAACTGGAAGCAGGATGAGTTTACACGGCAATAAAAGATCCGTGCCCTCCCCATTTCTCTTAGCTTCTGGCTTCATTCCAAAATTCAAATTTAAGTTTATCTGTTAGTGGGAAACACAGCATCTCTCACCAACATTATTTATTTCAACTTTTTATCATCAAAGTTTTCAAACAGGCACAGGAGAGACTGTAGAGTAACAAACACCCATATGTCCATTCCTAGGTTAATAATTTTCAAGATTTTGCTGTATTGATTCATCTTTTCCTTTTTTTTCTTTCTTAACAATTTTTGACTTTTTTTTTTTTTTTTAGTGTTTATTTAGTTTTGAGAGAGCACAAGCAGGGGAGGGGCAGAAAGAGGGGGCCAGGGGATCCGAAGCAGGCTCCGCACTGATGACAGGAAGCCTGATGTGGGGCTTGAACTCACGAACTGCGAGATCATGACTTGAGCTGAAGTCAGATGCTCAACCGACTGAGCCACCTAGGTGCCCCTTGGCTGTTATTTTTTAAAGGAAGTTCTTGACAAGTCATTCCATTCCTAAAGACTCACTCAATGTAAAAAATAAGGAAAAATTTTTTATTCTGTAACTGCAATATCATTATTACACCTAACAAAATCAATAGTTCTTTAATATTATCTAATTTCCAGGCTATGATTAAATTTCCCCAGTTGTCTCAAAAAAATGTTTTCTAGATATAGATAAATGGAATAGAATTACAGATTTTGAAATAAACCTACATATCTGTGGCCAATTGACTTTGGACAAAGGGTCTCAAAATTGTACAATGGTGGAAGAATAGTCTCTTCAAGATGTTGCTGGGACAGCTGGGTATCCACAGACAAAAAATTAAGTTGGACCCTTACCTCACACCATATATAAAAAGTAAGATGGATCAAATACCTAAATATAAAAGTAAAACTATAAAACTCTTAGAAGAAACTATTGGACTAAATCTTCACGACCTTAGATTTGGCAATGGTTTCTTAAGTGAAACACCACCAGTACAAGAAACAAAGTGATAAACAACTTCATCAACCTGAAAAAACTTTTATACACTGAAGGACACTATCAAGAGAGCGAAAAGGCAACCCACAGAATGGGAGAAAATATTTGCAAATCATGTATCTGATAAGATTCTGGTATCCAAAATAGACAAAGAACTCACAAACAACCCAACTAAAAAATGGAAAAACAGCTTGAATAGACATTTCTCCAAAGAAGATATTTAAATGGCCAACAAACACATGAGAAGATGCTCATCTTTACATGCTAGAGAAATGCAAATCAGTGTCACAAAGAGATGCCAGTTCATATCTGATATGACTATACTTAAAAAAAAAAGGGAAAACAGGTATTGGCAAGAATGTGGAGAAACTGGAACCCTCATAGGTTATTGGTGGGAACGTAAAATGGTGTAGCTGCTGTGGAAAGCAGTTTGGCGGGTCTCCTATAAGTGAAACAGGGAATTACCATGTGACCCAGTAATTCTGCTCCTGGGCATGTACCTAAAGAATTGAAAACAGGTACAGAAACAGAAAAGGTTTCTGTTCATAGCAGCACTGTTCATCACAGCCAAAAGGCGGAAACAACCCAAATGCCCTTCAACTGGTGGATGGATAAACAAAATGTGGTCTATTTATCCGGTGGAATGTTATTCAGCTGTAACAACAGACGAGGACCTGAGACGTGCTATCATGCAGTTAGATGCTGAAAATGTAATGCTAAATGAAGGAACCCAGACACAAAAGGCCATATGTACTGATTCCATTTGTGTGAGAGATCCAGAATAGGCAAGTCTGTAGAGATAGAAAACAAATGCGGGGTTGCCAAAGGCTCAAGGGAGGAGGGATGGGGAATGGCCATTGAATGAGAAGAGGTTTCCTTTGGGGGCGATGAAAATGTCCTGGGACTAGATCTTGGTGGTGGTTTCAGAGCACTGCAACTGTACCAAATGCTACCAAATTATAAGCTTCAGGATGATTATGAAGAATTTTAGGTCATGTGAATTTGACCAAAATGGTTTTTTTTTAATTAAAAAAATTTTTTTAAGGTTTATTTATTTATTTTTTGAGAGAGAGAGAGAGAGAGAGAGACAGAGACAGAGACAGAGACAGAGTTCTAGCAGGGGATGGGCAGAGAGAGAGGGAGACACAGAATCCGAAGCAGGCTCTAGGCTCTGAGCTGTCAGCACAGAGCCCCACGTGGGGCTTGAACTCATGAACTGTGAGATCATGACCTGAGCTGAAGTCAGAGGCTCAACGGACTGAGCCACCCAGGTGTCCCTGACCAAAATGTTTTTAAAAAGAGAAACCGTATGTTTCAAAGGTTGATTTGTTTGAACAGGACACAAACAGCTTCCCACCTTGCATCATTTCTTCTAACACTCTGTTAATCTGTAACCATTCCCTCCCTTTTCAAAACTCCTGTGACTTTTTGTAGTAACTGGGTCAGTGTCCTGGAGGACGACCCCTCTTCTAGTTTGTCTGATTGCTCCCTGGCAGTGGTGGGGAAGCCGTTCCTGGAAACTGGAAGTCGGCATGACGTGGCTTTGATGGGTCCATGTTCCACTGTTTGACAGGCAAGCTTCATCCCCAGCGCTGTGCACTTTGTATTGTATCACATTGGAAGGCACCATATATCTGACTCAAGTGTGCATTTTGTATCACATTGGAAGGCTCCATATATCTGACTCTTCAGGTGGAGAGTCACATTGTCATGTGTCTGCTTTGGCTTCCCAGCAGTCCTGAGGGACTCAAGACCCAGTGACCAAGCACGGGTTACATTGGACGAGCATTAGCCTGGTGGCTAAGAGGGTTTTTAGGAACAAGAGTATCTAGTTGTGCTTTAAAAAGTTTTTTTTTTTTAAGTTTATTTATTTATTTTGAGAGAGAGAGAGAGAGAAAGAGTGGGCAGGGGAGGGGCAGACAGGGAGAAAGAGAGAATCCCAAGCAGGTTCCACACTGTCAGCGTGGAGCCTGATGCGGGGCTCGAACTCATAAACCTAATATGATCATGACCTAATATGAAACCAAGAGCTGGACGCTTAACTGATCGAGCCACCCAGGTGCCCGTCTACTTGTGCTTTTAAGTAGGTTTCTCTGTGCTCCTTCCTTAGGAGCATGAAACAACCTGGCATTTACAGTTGCTCCGGGGATGGTATGAAGGGGCTGGGTCCTATGTTTGATTTGAAATAAAAGAATATACAGAAGATAGAGAAGGGAAGACCTGGAATCGTCGGAAGCTGCACACAGGACTCAGAAGGTTATACTCTGATGGGGAAGGGCTGGAGCTCTTGACTCGGTGTGAAATGGGTGTTCAACTTAATCTTCTCTAGCTTGTAAGGGGCCAGAGGACCTCAGCCGATAGGCACACGGAACTGCCTCCGGATTTCACAAAATCCCTCTGCAGACCCTTCTCCTTTCCCATCTCCCCCACCCCTCTTCGCCTCTCTATTCTGTTCCCCTTCTCTACCTCCTTTCCCACCCATGTCTTTCCTGTCTGTGTCACCTCCTCACCTTGAGCCACTAGGGCTCTGCAAAGAGGGACGTGTACTGGCTGACTCATGCCTGGTGGCCGTGGGTAGTTAATAAGTGAGGCAGTGAGGCTTGAATCCCCCATCATGGTTCAGGCACCGGAGGACTTCAGGAGGAGGTACCGTATATAGGCTTTGCACGTGGATTCTGGAACCATCCCAGCCTGGGTTCATACATACTCCAGCTCTTTCACTGAGCAGCGACGTAAGCTTGGGTAAGAACCGTAGTTTCTAAATAGGTAAAACAGGAACAAGGTAGCACCACTGTCCAGAGCTCTTTTCCAGATTAAATGCAACAATGCATGTGGATCACCTGGTATGCAGTAAGGAACCAGTGATAGCCACAATTGGGTGGGTCATATGCATTTCCCAGCACAGATTATTTCCTACCTCCACAATATTAACATCAATCGTATGATCAAGCACACGATCAGATGTCAATAATCCCCTCTTCTTGGGAGCCTCCCATGAATTACTTAAGCCTCAGATGGGTGGAATGCACCCTTAGGGAGAGGTTCCAAATTAAATATTACAAAGCCAGTGAACGTTGGTATTATTATTAGTCCTATTATGCAGATAATGAAACTGAGGCGCAGAGAGGTCGAGTGGCCTGCCTGTGGTCACACCAGTAGGAAGTGAGGAAGCGGGGATTTGAACACAGACATTCTTTTTTTTTTCTTTTTTTAATTGAGATACGATTCATGTATCATAAAGTTTGCTCTTTAAAAATGTGCATTTTAGTGGTCTTTAGTATTTTCACAGATACGAGGAACCATCACCACTGTCTAATTCCAGGTCAGTTCCTCGCCCCCAAAGGGAACCCCCTGTCCCCCTTGGCAGTCATTCCCATCCCACAGCCCCTGGTAACCACTCACCTACCTTCCGCCTCTGTGGATTTGACTGTTCTGACGTTCCATAGAAGTGAAATTACACAACACATGGTCCTTCGTGACTGGCTTCTTTTGCTTAGCTCTCAAGATTCATTTGTTTTGTAGCACGAGTCAGTACTTCATTCCTTTTTACGGCTGAATAATATTCCATTGTATGGACATCACATTCCGTTTGTCCATTTACAAGCTGATGGGCATTTGGTGGTTTCCACTTGATGGCTCCCGTGCGTAATGTTGCTGTGAACATTCATGTACACTGAATCCAAGCCAGACGTTCTGACGTTAGAGCCCATGTGCCTCACCTTTATGCTTGAGTCCCTCCCTGTGCAGACTGGAAACATCTCAGAAAATGTTCTGCCTGTGGTCTTTGGGGAATGTTACATGTGGTGAAATTTGCCGAGGGCAGGCTTGACTTACACCCCATGGCTTCCAAATTAAAAAAAAAAAAAATGTTTTAACGTTTATTCATTTTTGAGAGACAGAGTGCAAGCGGGGGTGGGGCAAAGAGAGAGGAAGACACAGAATCCCAAGCAGGCTCCAGGCTCGAACTCACGAGCGGTGAGATCATGACCTGAGCCGAAGTCAGACACTCCATCGACTGAGCCAGCCAGGCATCCCAATACACCCCATGGCTTCTAATCACTCAGTGGGCATGACTTTTGTTGGTTTTGTGGTGTTACAGAATCGTATGCCCCCTTCCTCCTTTTTTTTAGTGATTTAACTAACACAGAAGGTCCTTCTGTGTGCGTGGCTTGCTGTCCAGTAGGGCGGGCAGACATTGATCAATTACAAATCTTGAAACATACTTTGGGAGAAAAGTAAAGGGTTTCAAGAGAACTGGTAATAGGGGGCCTTGCAAGCTGAGGAGGAGTAGTTTCGGGAGGAGTTGGGGAAGAGCGTGCCAAGAAGAGAAGCCGGTGTGGCATGAAACCACGTATCACGAGGTCTTTAATGTTTGGGACCCAGGCATGTTCGTCCTCTTTCTCCCTGTGTTCGAGGGGCTCTTAACCTAGTAAATGCAGACAGGTGAAAGTCTTATTGTCTGTACCCTCTGAGTAGTCCCTTTGTCATGACTAATTAGTGGCCCGTGCCCCTCCACTCTGCTCCCGGCTTCTGGGACCACCACCCACATCAATGGGGACCTCCCAGGGCCGTCACAGACACAGCCCTTACAGTAGGATAAATGTCCACTGGAGATGTCCAGCCGAGCAAGCCATACCTCTCTAGACTGTCCTGTCCCATCCCTGGCGACTCAGACTTGACCATTTTGGATGTGCACCGGGACCTGGGCAAAGACCACTGATTTCTGCAGCTCTGTCCCCGCACCCTATTCAATGGATTAACCTGCCCCAGGATCCCACATCACACACACCGTCCATGTCACTCGATAAGCTGAACAACTGTGGACCACTCGCATGGAGATATATTTGTGTAGTTGTTTAATAAAACATTTATTAACTTGATTTTGCCATTTTTGTGTTCTGCGTTCAGCAAATGTCTTTTGTCAGGCGTCAGGCACTTTGCAGGGGCTTTTAAATCTGGTAGGTCCAGGCTTGTGGGTAATTCAAAGGGCAGCCTTTCTAACATTCCCCTGCTCCTATCCTGTCATTCCCTCCATGCTCGCCTTTACGACTCCCCTCTACTCAAAATGCCCGGTGTCCTCTGCTGTCCTCTGGGAAACCTCAGGTTTCATCCCAAGATCTGCCTCTTTGTCTCCACTGATACATGACCCACGCTTAGTTGTTGGGTCTGCAGGAATCCCTGAGAAGAGATTGGCCTTCTCCTGGATACTCCGTGATGCCTGAGGACACATCGAGCTCCACAGCACCGCCCAGGGCAGGCCTGGTCTCCAGGGTAGCTCACCTTTAGGGTCTCCACACCATTGGGACTGTTAGACATACTGGATTCTTCTTCCCATCGCCCTGTGTGCACACACATTCTTAGAAATAGTCAGCTCTCGGAAGGAGGAAGAGAAATGTTTTCTAAAGCTTTCTTTTTTTAAAATTTTTTATTTATTTTTGAGAGAGAGAGAGCGCGAGCAAGAGCGAGCTGGGGAGGGGCAAAGAGGGGGTGGGGACAGGGGATCCGAGGCAGGCTCTGAGCTGACAGCAGTGAGCCAACGTGGGGCTCGAACTCACCGACCGCGAGATCATGACCTGAGCCGAAGTTGGACACTCAACCCACTGAGCCACCCAGGTGCCCCTAAATCTTTCGTAATTTGCGAGACGGCTCTCTGGTGACTTTCGCAAAGTGGGGTTAGTTCCTTTCCTTTGTCTCCTGCCTCCAATGAACGTCCCTGTGGACCTGATGGGAAAGAGAACGGTCTCCCAGACAAGCCATGTGCTTTTCCACCCACTTCTTGTTTAGCAACACAAAGACCAGAGCAGGGCTCTGCTAGGAAGGGCCCGGCCAAGGTCCTCGGCAGAAGTGGGGGGGTCTGGTGTGAAGCATCTGAGGTTTGTAGCACATTTTGCTTCTCCCCTCCCACCTCCGCACACTTGCATAAGCCTCTCCCCCTCCAGATGCACTGCTCTTACAGAGGACCTGCTCAGCCCCTGCCTGTCTGGAGCGGTGCACCTGCTCTGTGCTCGGTTTGTAACCATCTTGAGGTCTGATTGCTGTCACCCTCCTGCCTCTGATCATCGTAAGTGGGAAACCCTGCTGGTGTCCCTCCCCCTGCGAGGTTGCAATTAATTTGTGTCTTGGCCGAGTTCTTGGGGCCAGTCCTGGCACGCCACTCCTCAGGCTTCTTCTCCTTTCCTAGGTCCCGACGTGCCTCCTGAGCCAATAGGCATGGGTTACGACAAGCACTTGTGTGTCAGTCTAGCTGTGCGTGACTAGCTCTGGGTGCGTCTGTTCTAGCCAGGCTAGGATTCACCTTTCACTTGGAAAGCCTGGTTTCCACATCCATCATCCTCTTGGACCTCCCTCAGCCATGTGATATATCATGCAGGATAAACATGACCCTTTCTCTCTGGATCTCCGTTGAGAAACCTGACCGTCAAGAGGCGGGTCATGCCTGGGGCTGACAGGTGGCAGGGCTGGAAGCAGACCCCAGGTGGTCTGACTCCTGCCCCAGGGCTCTCACCACGTGCTGGCTCCACTGAGAATCTGAGCTTCCTAAAGGCAAGTGACCGGTTACCGGCTCACATTGTTGTTGACCAGTTTCTTCTCAAAAAAGAGCGATGGTTCTTTAAATTTCTTGTGTGAATTCTCACCACTTGAAAAACAAAAATGAAACGTAACAATAAAACAGGTAGGCAAACCAAAGGCTAGTTCATTAATCAGCAAACATTTATTGAGAGTCTACTGTATCCTTGGCATTCTTCTAGATGCTGGGCATACAGCAGAGAACAAAAGAAATATTGTCCCTGCCCTCAGGGGATGTCCCTGCCATCCCCCCATCTAGAATGGTAATTCTTTTTTTTTTTTTTTTTACGTTTATTTATCTTTTGAGAGACAGGGAGAGACACAGGGTGAATGGGGGAGGGGCAGAGAGAGAGGGAGACGGAGACACAGAATCCGAAGTAGGCTCTAGACTCTGAGCTGTCGGCACAGAGCCTGACGCGGGGCTCAAACCCAAGAACTGTGAGATCGTGACCTGAGCCAAAGTCAGACGCTTAACCGACTGAGCCACCCAGGGGCCCCAAGAGCACGTATCTTTAGCATTAGATTCTGTCTTCTGATAGAACAGAAAACTCCGAACAATGGTGGTTTGCCCGGAGCGTGGGGGGCACTTGTATCAGACTCTTCTGTGCCCACTCGGCTTCCTGTGGCCCAGCTTCTAATCCAGCTGTTGCTGAGGTAACCGGGCCACCAGGATGGGGACTGGGCAGCTGTGTGGTGTGTCAAATCGTGAGTTTGGCATCTGTTGACACGTCCCTTCTGAGAAAAGCTGAGGAAGTAGAGAATTACTAATAGCTATTCATGCACGGACGTCGTCACCTTGCTGTGGAATCCAGACAGCTCAGGACGGAGGACTGCCACCAGCCTCCAGGGGCCTCCCAAGCTGTCCTCAAAGTGTGACTGAGTTTGGGAAGGAGAGGCACAATGGTGGAGAGAAAGAGAAAAATAAACCTAGGGTTCAGGTGAAAGCTGGTAAGGGGCCCCATTGGCTCAAGTTCGCCGTGTGTATGAAAATGGTTGATATTAACTTAGGTTCTTTTAAAACAAAGGGCAAAATTCAGAGCCAGGAGAGGTAGGCAAGGGCTGTGAAGAGCAGTGGTTACTTGAGGGAAAGTAGCCGGCAGCCCTGAAGCTGAGAGATCGTAAGCTATTTATCCTTGTTGCTGCCTGTCTCCGCCCCCCCACCCCCCACCCCCCCCCCCCCCCCCGCGATGGCCTGAGCCACGGGCTCAGTCTGAAGGACACAGTTGAGCTTCTCAGTGAGAAGGGACATGACATGGTAGTGCTGGTGTCAGAGGTCAATCTGCTTCTGAAGGAATCCAAACACTACACGAGAAAAATCTATCCAGTGCCATTTGACCGGGAAGAGCCGGAGCACCGTTTCTGATCTTTTGGAAACAGTCACTTCGCTGAGAGGTGGCTCCTGAACCCTGCTGTGCGGGAGGACAGGAATACCATGATTGTTACCGACACGTACTTCGCCAACCGCTAGAGCCTCCTGGAGGACTCGCCACCTTGAGTTTCCTCAGGGAGAGCAAGTTCGACACCCTCTTCACAGACCCAGCCCTGCCCTGTGGGGTGATCTTGGCAGAGTACCTAGGCCTGCCCTCCATGTATCTCTTCAGGGGCTTCCCACGCTCCCTGGGGCACACGATCAGCCAGAGCCCGAACCCCGCATCCTACATTCCCAGATGCTACACTCAGTTCTCAGACTGGATGACCTTCCCCCAACGGGTGGCCAACTACCTCGTTCATTACTTGGAGACCTACCTTCGTATTCAAAGTATGAAGACCCTGCATCCAATATCCTCAAGAGAGATGTGCACTTACCCACCTTGTATCGGAAGGGCTCCGTCTGGCTGTTATGATACGACTTTGTGTTCAAGTATCCCAGACCAGTCATGCCCAACATGGTTTTCATTGGAGGGACCAATTGCAAGGAAAAGGGAGTCCTGTCTCAGGTCAGTGGCTTTGTTTCTCTTTGATCGCTCTGTGTGTTCATGGGCAGACATCGTTCTCACGTGCACAATCTTCCCTCATGCATTTGGCTCTTTGAGCCAACCTGGGAGGGCTTCCTGAGGAAGGGGATGCCAGGCTCGGAGTGGACTGGCATGGAGGGGGTCAGAGGCTGAGGTTCTGAACGATGGAGAGGCTTTGAATGAAGACAGGGTACATGCATGGCAATAACAGGCAGTATCTTTAGCGAGGTTGTCTGGGGACAGTCATAGAATCATAGAATGAGTCTTGGAAATTTCCAGTCCAAACCCTACACCTACCTGCCGAAGAAACAGGTGAAGCCTTGACCAAGAGGACACTGAGCTGAGGGGTGCCTGGGTGGCTCAGTTGGCTAAGTATCTGACTCTTGATTTCAGCTCGGGCCACGATCTCATGGTGTGTGAGGTAAAGCCTTGGGTAGGGCTCTGCGCTGACAGAGTGGAACCTGCTTGGGATTCTCTCTCTCTCTCTCTCTCTCTCTCTCTCTCTCTCTCTCTCTCCCTCTCTCCCTCTCTCCCTCCCTCTCTCTCTCTCTGCCTTTCCCCTGCTCAAGCTCTTTCTTTTTCCCCCTCTTTCAAAATAAATGAATAAACTTAAAAAAAAAAAACGGGAGGGCACCAGGGTGGTTCAGTCGGTTAAGCGTCTGACTTTGGCTCAGGTCATGATCTCATGGTCTGTAAGTTCAAGGGTCATGTTGGGCTCTAAGCTGACAGCTCAGAGCCTGGAGCCTGCTTCGGATTCTGTGTCTCCCTCTCTCTGTCCTTCCCCCAGTTGTGCTCTGTGTGTGTCTCTCTCTCACAAATAAACATTAAAAAAAACACAGATCTGAAAGGACAGTCGTGTGGAAACTATTCTCCCACTTCTGTGCCTCACTCTTTCCCAGAACTCTGAACCAGAGATCCTCAAACAACAGCCAGTGGACCAAATTTGCCCAGAGGCCTGTTTTTTATATGGCCCAGAGCTAAGAATTTCAAAGGGATATTAAAAACAGCAACAGCAAAGAATACGGGAGGGAGATGTACGTGACCCACTAAGCTTACATATTTGCTACCTGACCCTTTATGGAAAAAGCATGTTGACTTCTGACCTAAGGCAAGTAAGTCTTTTCAGATGCCTTCCTGACGGTATGGGAAGAGAGCCCAGAGCTATTTGGAAAGTAAAAGCCTGTGAGTTTTTTGTTTTTGTTTTTGTTTTAATATTTACACCTTCGAAAGGCTTCAGATCACTCTTTCACACCAGAATTCTCCTTTTCAGTGCATTTTTCATCAGAAAGAAAGCCTCAAGTAGGTCCCAAAGACCCTTATCCCTCTTCTTTAACATCGGGTGATTTCTTTGCTGACACATGGGATAGTTGGACATACCTACGAGAGCTGGCAGGAATGTGGAATAAATGAACATAATTGGACTGGTTCTATAAGGCATGGGGCACGAAATAGAAATACCATATGCCAGGAAAATTGAACCAAGTAGTTAGTTCATAAGCAAAAATATAAGAAGAATTTGGCATAAGAAGGAAAAAAATAGCACTTTTGTTACCGACCATTCTAATTTTGCAAAAACAGAAATGTATTTAGTCGTATCGAAAAACCAGATGGTGGTGAATGTGTTTTTTGAGCATCATGAACTTAGTCTGGAATCTCAGTTGTCATCCCAACATATTATGATGTGACATCATATGTCACCATATTATGCAACATGTAATTATGCAACATGTAATTATCAACTTGTACTTTTAAATTAGGAATTAAAGGGATCAGAGTCAGAGTTTTTTCATTAAATGATCAAACCAGGTCAACCCTGTGAAAAAAAATTTGTACTTTGCCGTGATGGAAATATTTTAGGATCATGTAGAGGTGGTGGTTGCATGATACGGTGAATGTACTAAATGCCACTGAATTGTTCACTTTAAAATAGTTAATTTGCTTACGTAACCTCATATAAAAAAGTACTTGAAAAAGAAGATACGTCATAGATCAGGAAAAATAAAGTCCTGATTTATAGCTGAAAAAAAAACAAACCCCAAACCAGGCATTCCTTAGTAGGCAAATAACTTGGTTGGGTAATCTGTAACTACAATACAAGTGGCCACGAAAAGTTTGGAAGCATATTTGACTTCAGAAATAATCCAAGAAATTCAAATTAATAAACGAGATTCAATTTTGCTTACGAAATCAGCAAGCATGTTTTATAGGTAACTCTTGGCTTACCTCTAAAACAGGGATAGTAAGTGTCTTATTACGCTCTTGCTAATGTGCAGAGCCTTTTGAAAGCCAGAGCTTGGAGAACGGTCCATGCATAACGCTATGATTCACAGTTCGGGGAAGTGTGATTATTCTCAGGGTCTCAGGGTAACCTGTGTGCTCCCACTCTTGCTTGTGTGGAACAGCAAGAGATCACTTCCTAGTGCTCGTGTTAGAGTGACTGACTACAGACTCTCTTGGGTCCTCTGCCCAGGGAGGGACTCAGCCACCTCAGCTCCCTGGTTTCTTGTCTGCCTGGTTGATGGTTTCCACTGGGAGACCTTCAGAGGCTGGACCTTGGGGCAGCCTCAGATGTCCTGAGGCTTATCCCAGCCCTACCCAGGGCCCCCTCTCCAGCCCCATACACCTTGTCACCTGCCCCCAGAGCAGTTCTTCTCAGGCCACATTCTCGAAGGTGCCTTTCCCTGTGCCCAGAGGGGCTCCAATCCAGGTCAGATGCTGGAACAGTCTCTCTGTTGTCCTTGCTTCTTAACTGATACCCATCCTTCCCATGGCTAACCTCTTTTCCTTAGGTTTCCAATATCCCTATTTTAGAAGAGAGTTTGATGTCACTATTAGAAGGGGCATTGAAGTGTTTTTCTTAGAACAAAGGAATTCAGAGAAAAATTCTAGTCTCTTCCACTCGCAAAGCAGAGAACTGCTCAAAGCTTCAAGGACAGGTTTCCACTCTCCCTTTTGGGGCTACACAAACCCAGGGAGCTCAGGCTCCCGGACCAGCACATCCTCTCTGCACAGCCTGCTCCATGGGAGGGAATGAACCAAAGCCCAGCCCTAGCCTGAGCCAGGGTGGGAAAGGGGCAACTTTCCCTCCCCTCCTGGCTCCTGGGATCCCTCCTTCGCCCCCATTACATTAGTCAAGTAAGAGCTACAAGCCTTGCATTCAAGCCCAGCTGTGTGGCCAAGGCAGGTGGCTTCTCTCCGGGTGTTCATTTCTCCATCTGTGGAATGGGGACACTCTGGGGTTGGGGGCAGGTACGATGGTGTTTGTGGGAGAACTTTGAAAACCATACACACAACATATGCAGGACAGGCTGCTTTAGGCTGGAGTAACAGGACGGAGACCCCTCAGATAGGAGATAGTCCAATTCTCACACGAACGAGCAAACCGAAGCTTCCAGGCAAACCAAGTGTGGTGCCCGAGGTCACAGGCTGCAGTGATAACCCACTCCCTTGTCACTCTCTCACCCTGAGACCACACTATTGGCCTGGAACTGTTTTTCCAGGGATACAAGACCTGGAGAGTAGCAGCCTCCTGAAGGGAGGAAAGGAGACTGAACGATTCAGCCGATCTCAGGTGCCTCGTCTTTGCCATGTGGCCTTGGACTTCAGCCTTCTCATCTTAGAATGGGGCTGAGAGCATGTGCCTCGCTCCTCACAGGGTTGTTTGAGGATCACATGGGCAGCGTGTGAAGGTGGTTTGTGGACTATCGGGGGAAGCTATGGTCCCTGTCCCTCTCTTCTCTGGACCTTGGCTCAGTGCAGGCTGAGAATTTCTGTGAGGTGATGTGAACATTGCTTCCTCGCAGTACGCTTTGGGGAGCATTTTCTCAGAAAGCTAGCTCCCGATTCCTCAGGACCAATTCTTGCGTTCCCAGGTTTCCCCCTCTTGGGTTCTGGAATCATCTAGATGGTGGTTCTCAAACAGGGGCAATTTTTGTCCCCTGGGGGGCAACGTCTAAAGACATTTTTGGTGTCACAATTAGGGGATGACAGTGTCACTTAGTAGACAGAGACCATGGATGCTATTAAAAACCCTATCTATGAAGCCAAGAAATACCCACCCACCCTCTCCCAACAAAGAATTTTCTTTCCCCAAAAGGCACTAGCGCTAACGTTGAGAAATACTGATTTAAATCAATTCCACATGAATATCAGTAACTTCTACCCTGCAGGGCCCACTCTCTGAGCCATCTTGTCTCCCTTCAGGGGTCTCTACAAGTAATAGTCACTTGGGCTGCAGTGTCCACATTTATTGGGCAGCTGAGGATTGAATTCTAGGCAAGTCAGGGGAAGAAAACCTCAAAATGCCAAGTCATTCTTAATATGCACTTTTAGAAATACACGACTACGCCAATGTCTACAATGCGTTTCATGGTTTGTTTTCCTCTCAAAAAGGGTTTTGAAATGTGTTTATCTTTATGACTGATTAGATGCGCAGAGCATTTTGACAGTACTGTTTCTGTTAATAAGTAATTATCCAGAATAGCTAATGAGTCAGTATTTTTTAAAAAAGTATTCAACATGAGTATCTGAAAAACTCGAACCTTGTTTGATTCCTAATTCATGTAATTCTAAGAGAATGAGATTAAGTGGGTTTAAAACAAAAGCAAACAACTTTACCGAGATATAATTCATAGAGCATACAATTCATTCATGGCAAGTTTATAATTTGGGTTTTTTTTTTAGCATATTTGTAGATTTGTGCAACTATGACCACAATCCATTTGGGAATATTTTCAATCACCCCTAAAAGAAACCCTGGCCCCATTAGTAGTCACTCTTCAGCCCCTGGCACTCTGCCTTTATGGATTTGCCTATTCTCATCACCTCATACAACTGGAATCACAGAATATGTGACTGGGTTTTTTTTTCTTTTTTTAACATAATGTCTTCAGGGTTCATCCATGGTGTAGCATTATTTTCATTGGTGAATAATATTTCCTTCTGTGGATATACCACACTTTGTGTATCTTCCAATCAGTTGATGGACTTTTGGGTTCTTTCTACTTTTTGGCCATTACGAACACTGCTTCTGTGAACATTCACGTACAAGTTTTGTGTGGACATATGTTTTCAATTCTCTCCGGTACATGCCTAGCAGTGGAATAACTGGGTTGTGTGGTAAGTCTATTTTTTATCTTTGAGGCACTGCCAGACTATCTTTCAAAGTGCCTGCTCCATTTGTTTTATTGTGGTAAAATACCCATAAAATAAATGTCACCATTTTAAGGGTTTTTGTTTGTTTGTTTGCTTGTTTTGGAGAGACAGAGACAGTGCGAGTGAAAGAGAGAATCCCAAGCAGCCTCTGCACCACCAGCACAGAGCCCAATGCGGGGCCTGAACTCACAAAACTGTGAGTTCACGATCCGAGCCGAAACCAAGAGCGGGAAGCTTAACCGACTGAGCCACCCAGGTGCCCCACATTTCACCATTTTAAAGTGCGCGGTTTAGTGGTATTTAGTATCCCCCCAGTGTTGTACATTATCACTACTACCTAGTTCCAGAACATTTTTATCATACCCAAAAGACGCGCACATACCTTGTAAGTAGTCACTCTGCATTCTGCCCTCCCCGGCCCCCGGCAACCACCAATCTGCTTTCCATCTATAGATTTGCCTCTTCTGTATATTTTATAGAAATGAAACTATATAAGGGCATCTAGGTGGCCCAATCTGTTTAGCGTCTGACTCTTGATTTTGGCTCAGGTCGTGATCTTGTGTTTGGGGGTTTGAGCCCTGTGTCTGGTTCTGCGCTCTGTGGAGCCTGCTTGGGATTCTCTCTCTCCATCTCTCTCTGCCCCTCCCCTGCTCTCTCTCTCTCTCTCAAAATAAATAAATAAACTTAAAAAAAGAGAAAGAAATGAGATCGTACAAAAGTGGACTTTTATATCTGGCTTCTTTACTTAGCTTAATGTTTCAAGGTTCATCCATGTTGTTGCATCTATTGGTAGTTCATTTCTTTTTTCAATATTTATTTTTTTGAGAGAGGGAAAGAGAGAGAGTGTGAGCGGGGGCGGGGGAGCCAGAGAGAGATGGAAAGAGAGAAGCATCCCAAGCAGGCTCTGTACTGTCAGCACAGAGCTCAGCAGCACAGGGCATGATCCCACCAACCGTGAGATCATGACCTGAGCCTAGATCAAGACTCAGGTGCTCAACCAACTGAGCCACCCAGGCGCCCCATTATTTCATTTCTTTTTGTGGCTGAATAATTTTCCATTGTGTGGATAGACCACTGTTCATTTATACATTTATCAGTTGATGGACATTTCTGTCATCAGTTGATGGGTTTCTACTCTTTGCTGTTGTGAATAGTGCTTCTATGAGCATCTGTGTACACATTTTTGTTTAACTGTTGTTTTTATCAGCAAAACTAAAAGGCAACTGATGGAATGGGGGAAGATATTTGCAAATGACATATCAGATAAAGGGTTAGTATCCACAACCTATAAAGAACTTATCAAACTCAACACCCAAAAAATGAGTAACACAGTGAAGAAATGGGCAAAAGACATGAATAGACATTTCTCCAAAGAAGACATCCAGATGGCTAACAGATGCATGAAAAGATGTTCAATGTCACTCATCATCAGGGAAATACAAATCAAAATCATGATGAGATACCACCTCACACCTGTCAGAATGTCTAAAATCAACATCTCAGGCAACACCAGATGTTGGTGAGGATGCAGAGAAAGACAAACCCTGTTGCACTGTTGGTGGGAATGCAAATTGGTGCAGCCACTCTGGAAAACAGTATGGAGGTTCCTCAAAAAATTAAAAATAGAACTACCCTACGACCCAGGAACTGCCCTACTAGGTATTTATCCAAAGGACACAGATGTGTTGTTTCAAAGGGGCACATGCACCCCAATGTTTATAGCAGCACTATCACAATAGCCAAAGTATGGAAAGAGCCCAAATGCCCATCAACTGATGAATGGATAAAGATGTGGTACATATTCACAATGGAATATTACTTGGCAATCAAAAAAATGAAATTTTGCCATCTGCAACAACGTGGATAGAATTAGAATGTATTATGCTAGGTGAAATTGGTCAGTCAGAGAAAGATGAATATCATATGACTTCACTCATGTGGAATTTAAGATACAAAACAGATGAACATAAGGGAAGGGAAGCAAAAATAATATAAAAACAAGGAAGGGGGACAAAATATAAGAGACTCTTAAATACAGAGAACAAACTGAGGGTTGCTGGAGGGGTTTTGGGTGGGGGGTGATGGGCTAAATGGGCAAGGGGCATTAATGAGGGCACTTGTTGGGATGAACATTGGGTGCTATATGTAGGGGATGAATCACTGGATTCTAGTCCTGAAATCATTATTGCACTATATGCCAACTAACTTGGATGTAAATTAAAATAATAAGTAAAAAAACAGTTGTTTTTCGTTCTTTTGAGTATATACCCAGGCGTGGAATCGCTGGGTCAGATGGTAATTTTATGTGTAACTTGTTGAGGAACTGTCAAACTGTTTTCTACAGTGGCTACACCATTTTATATTCCCACCAGCAATGTATGGATATTCCAGTTTCCCCACATCTTTGCCAACAGTTGTTATTTTGCATTTAAAAGTTTTTTTATTACAGCTATCCTAGTGGTGGAAAATTGATATCTCATTTTTATTTGCAGTTCCTTGATGACAATTGATGTGGAGCATAGTTTCATATGCTTGTTGACCTTTGGGCAATCTATTCAAATCCTTTGCAAACTAAAAAATTGTTTTTTGTTGTTGTTGTTTTTATTGAGTGTCGGAGGAAGCAATTGGGAGGATGTTCATGCTGGGTTACTTCTGGGGGCTGAATCCAGGCTTCTCTGCTCCTCCATTGTCCCTGGAACGTACGCTCTGCCCACTGTTATCACAGTGGGAGCTGTTTCCAAGGATGTAGCCTTGAGAGAGGAAGGTATTGTTGATGGCAGACCATGTGGATGGTATACATGACTGAACCCAGTTAAGGGCTCTCTAAAGATTTGGCAGGCAGGGGCGAAGATCACTTGACCTTGCAGCCACTCAAGACAAGCCTTGTGAGTAAGTTCCCTTGCTTATTAACCCCAACACCCATCAATCGAGAGTGGTCTGCCTCTGTCTTCAGTCCCTCCTTGCCCTCCATGTACAGTGACCAATTTGTGAGCCAACAATTGGTGAACCAGCCAGGAAACTGAAGAAACGGGCTTTGGGAAAGAGGTGTCACAGGAGAAATCCCGAGTTGGCCATCAGCCTTTCTGTGGCAGGTGGCATGTATGTCAGATGCTTATGGACCCCCAGATGAGTATGGGGACACATGAAAACACTGGCTGGTTTGGTGCACTCTTTGGAGCCACTGTGCAGAGCGCTCTGTGGCAGAGAAGAGAAACAAATGACTGCAGGATGGGTGGGCTGCTACTGTGGGCGGCTTGGTGGGCCTCCATAGCTTAACTAGAGGCTGAAGGTCTAGTTAGAAGGTTGGAAGAAGAGCTGAGGTTGGAGAAGGATGTGCGGTGCCCACTGCTCTGCTGGCTTCGGGGCTGGCAGACAAGGCATGGGTTGGGCGCTACGACAGAGACAGCAGGAAGAGATGACCTCTAGAACTTTGGTCCAAGCTCTGGAAGGGGGCAGAGACCCGATGGTGGGTAGTGGGTTGACTGAGGTGCTGGCCATCTTCTGCAATGTGGCCACAAATGGGATCTTGATCCCCTGTTAACAGGGAGGAGCTAGCAATGTAATGGGTGAGGGCAGAAGTAGGAGAAGTGAGTGCTCAGAAGAGTGGGAAACTCTACCCTGGCTCCTGGCCACCCTTATGCCATCCCATCCCCCCTTTCCCCTTTAGTTTCTGCACGCTTCTGCTTGCTGCCTAACATTTTACAGGAGTTTGTCATCATTTTCCGTGGGGCCACTGGTCTGATAGGAACTACTCCTCTTACCAGAAGCCAGAAATGCTTCTCAGTGAATTGAAAAATAGTTTTTGGTCATGTTAAAAATTCCCATCTGTAAATCTATAGCTTAATTTGGGACAAAACCAGGAGCATTTCCATGTTAAATCTAACCATCCAGCGTGGTATATGTCTCCTTTATTTATTCTAGCCAGATTTATATCTTGGAGTTGCTAAAGAAAAAAATCCAACTGAGTACACTTGAAGATCCACTGGCTTTATTAAGGACTCATGAATCGGCAGCATCTCATGTAGAAGCAGAGGGGAGCTCTGAGGCATTGTACAAAATGGATGGTTTTCAAAGGAAGGAGGGTGGGGCAAGGAAGTTATTAGCAAACGACCCCCATCCCTAAACAGAATAGCAGAAGATTGGAGAAGAGGAGTTGAGACAGAGCCTGAGTCGAGGCTGGGTCATGGTGTCCACATGTTCCAAGGTGAGCATGCCCTGCACGAGGGTGCTCTCTGCCCCCACTAGGTCATCGCTAAGGGTCACCTTGCCCATTTATGCTGCAGATAACAGCAACTCTTATTTCGTGGAGTAAATATAGAATGCTCAACAAACACTTGTGTTGTCTTCAAGTCTCCAATGCAGGATCCTTCAAGATATTTCCATATTTGACAGCCACCTCAAGTCTTCCCTGACCATTGCAAGAGACGTCCTGATATGGAAAAAAAAAAAAAAAAAGGACAAAACCAAAGAGCTAGTGTTGCACTCCCTGTTTAGAGAAAGCTGCCTTAGGTGCCTGGGTGGTGCAGTCAGTTAAGAGAAAGCTGCCTTAGCAACATTATAGATCTTTCTGGGTGTGCTCCATGTTACCCGTGCATGGGAGGAAAGAGCATTAAGAGTTTTCAGTTAAGGGCACATCCACCAGAGAGGTTAGTTATGCTTGGAGACTGGGGCACTGGGGACTCCTCAGAGCTTGGTCACAGCCCTTTAGGACGCCATTAACAGAAATAGGAGGAGAGCCAATGAAGCGGGTATCCAGTCTTGTTCTGAGAATTGGATAAAAAGCAAGAGAGTGAGTTAGAATGATCCTTGGAGAGAGCAGCGAAGGCAGGTGAGTTTTCCCTAGGTACAGGGAATTGATCTCTCCCTGTGTGCAAGCAGAAGGGTGGGGCCAGTGGTGAAAGACCGGGATAGATTTAGTTTGTAATGATTAACATAAGGAAGGCACGCTGCCTGCCAGTTACTTGCCCTTCTGAGTGACTCAATGATAAGATAAAGATGATGGAAATAAATGCAGGAGACACAGCCTGATTGGAAAAGTCAGCTGCTTTGAGCTTCTACGGACATGGCTGCAGGATTCCTGGTTCCCCTGCCGGTGCTCACGGGGCTGTTGCTGTTCCTGTGTGTCGGGCCCCGGGCTGAAGGTGGGAAGGTGCTGGTCTTGCCCACGGATGGCAGCCACTGGCTCAGCATGAAGGAGGCCCTGCAGGAGCTCCATGCCAGAGGCCACGAAATAGTGGTCGTTTCGCCAGAGGTGAATCTGCATATCAAAAAAGAGGACTTTTTCACCCTGATGACCTACGCCATTCCGTACACCCAGGAGGAATTTGATGACCTCTTTCTGACCCAGTCTTATCTGGTTTTTGAAAAAGTACATTTTCTAAAGATGTTTTTGAAAATCATGGAAAATTTGAAAACTGCTTCTTTCATTTTTCAAAGGTCTTGCAAGGAGCTGATGTATAACAAGGACCTGATCGGGCACCTGAACTCCAGTTCCTTTGATGTGGTTTTAACAGATCCTGTTTACCCCTGTGGGGCAGTCCTGGCTAAGTACCTGTCACTGCCTGCCGTGTTTTTTTTGCGCTCTATTCCATGCAACTTAGATTTTGAGGGCACGCAGTGCCCAAACCCTTCCTCATATATTCCTAGGCTATTAACAATGAATTCAGACCACATGACATTCCTGCAAAGGGTCAAGAACATGCTCTACCCTCTGACCCTGAAGTACATTTGCCACATTGCTTTCACTCCTTACGCAAGCCTCGCCTCTGAGCTCCTGCAGAGAGAGGTGTCGGTGGTGGATGTTTTCAGCTCCGCATCCATGTGGCTGTTCAGAGGAGACTTTGTACTGGACTATCCCAGGCCAGTGATGCCCAACATGGTCTTCATCGGGGGCATAAACTGTGCCAACAGGAAGCCATTATCACAGGTCTGTATGGGTGCCTACAATGTTCCAAGTGGAATACATGTTTTTTTTTTCTTAATTTACTTCCAGGTGTTTACTTATCTACCAGTCTCTCTAAAGATGTCTATTTCTCGTTCTCCTGACAGTTTGGTAAGATGAATGTTGAAGTGCCTCCACCAATGCAGGAAAGGTTTGCCAGGGTCACTGAGAAAAATGAGAGGCAGGGGTGAGCGTCTGTGATAGGATTGGCAAGTGCTGCTTTGAGTCAACCAAGACTGTCTTCCAGGCAGTCTCCGTCTTCATAGTTGTGCAATTTTCTCCAGCTGTGTAGGAGCAGAGAAACCGAGTTGTGGGCTGATCCATCAGGACGTTTTGCTTGTGGGTGTTTGCTCATCCTGGAGGACAAAGGAACTATCGCATTGTGTTTGTTGACACGGTCGTTTTTAGTGGTTTCGTCTTGGAAGGGACTAAAGTGTGATCATAGGAGACCTAAACACCAAAAGGGAGCAGGAGTGTCTGCGAGCTTGAGTAAATGAAGGGGAAGTGAGACAATGCAGAAGAGAGAAGGTGGGGTCTCTGTGACCCGAGAAAGTAACCGAGTTCAAGTTTTCAGAGAGGGAGCTGTGCTGACAAGTTTTCCGACCAGGTGTTGATATCTGGTATATAACTCGGGACTAGCAGAATTGCATGGCAGGTCGGTTGAATGGCTTGGGATGCTGAAGTCATCAAAGGCTGGTCGGAGGGACTGAGGAAGAGATAAAACTAGGAGCCTATAAACCCAGTGAAGCGGAGGACGGTGATGAAAAGAATGGAGTCTAAAAGGGGAAAGAGTTGTTGGGAGGGCTGACCGCATCACCAGGCCCACCCTCCCAGCCCAGGTTTCCATGGTAGAAATTATTGCTTTACTAATACTTTCAGAGGCATCTGACATTAATCCTGGATATTTGGGTTTCATTGAAATAGGACTCACGGGAGCTATTTTATTTCTTAATTCACCGAGTTAGCCATCTTTTTTTCCCCCATTTATGCCATATTCACTTACTTTATATTAACTTCCATGACTTTAGATCTTTTATAGTTTTTGCATTCTCCTGTATCTCTTTTTATTTATGTACATATTATTGCACAGGACTCTAATGCCATTTCTCTTTTTGCTTCAGACCACAAGGGAGCTATACTATCTGGCTTTTTCCTTTGTGCAATGCATTTATTCACTTAATATATATTAGGCTTGTAAAAATTGAAAAATAGGAAGGCATTTAAAAAGTAACTGGTGCTCTTTTCTTTTAGTGTTGCTATGTAAATATATCCTCTGGAGTTAACTGCACTGGTTCAAATTCTCACTCCCATTTTTCTAGCTGAACGGGCAGGTGGGCAGGTGACCCAACTATTCTGGTCTTACTATTGTCACAATGAGCATACAATAAATATTATCTATTACCATTATTTAAAAAGTGCCCAGAAGGACAAGGTGTGTCATCTGGAGACCGTTAGATGTTTGTGCCAATTTATTTGGTATGCAAAAGATCATTTACACTGAAATTCTCAAGTATTATACGTGATAGGCACACCGTTATCACTTTTGTTCCACTAAATTCTTTTTTACTTTGAGATTTTTGTCTCCCTTACTTTGGTTTACACTTAGATGTGACTTCTTTCGGTACTTGATGGAAATTTTCTCCAAATATGAAAGATCAAAGTCTAAGTCTTTCATATTTTTGCTCCTTTTCTTTCTTAAGATTTCTGATTGGTGGAGTTCTTTTATTGGTTTTCTCATAGAAATAATTTTTGGAATTGCTTATTCTTTTTACTATTTTTATTTTCTATTTCATTAATTCCAGTTTTCTTTTTATTAATGATTGTCATTCTTGTATCTTTTGGCTTATTTTATAGTTATATTTTTCTAATTTTCCTTTGGTAAGCATTAAGTTCCTGTTAGAGTTTTCTTAATAATGAAACACTGAAGGTCATAAAACTTTTCCTGTGTTTCCTAGGTTTTCACATAAATTGCTCATATATTTTTCCTCTTTGTTTTTGGTAACTCAATGGTTTGGATTTTCTCTTTAAGCTCATGGCTATCTTCAAAGCTGTTTCTTTATTCCCATATAGTTAAGGTTTATATTAGCTATATTTCTCTTATTTTTCTAATCATTTTATATTTTAATCAGAGAATGTTTAAAAAATTTTAGTAGGCATGTTTAAAAAAAGGCATGAAGAGGGTTAAAACTAATTTTGATATATTTTATTCAATCAAATATATCTAAAACATTATACCTTCAACATATACTCAACATAAAATTATTAATGAGATATTTCACATTATTTTTTAAAAAGTTTATTTATGTTGAGAGAGAGCATGCGTGTGCTTGAGAGAGCATGAGTGCATGAGCGGGGGAGGGGCAGAGAGAGAGGGAGAGAGAGAGTCCTAAGCAGGCTCTGTGCTGCCAGCATGGGGCCCAAAGTGGGGCTTAATCTCACTAATGGTGAGATCATGACCTGAGCCAAAATCAAGAGTTGGATGCTTAACCAACTGAGCCACCCAAGTGCTCTGAGATATTTTACATTCTTTTGCTTTCATACTAAATCTTCAAAATCTGGTATGTATTTTACACTTACAGCATATTTCAATTTGGACTGGCCACATTTCAAATGCTTGGTAGTCACGTGTAGCTAGTGGCTTCTATGATCGGTAACTTATTATTAACATTTGTAAATGTTCCATAGATACACCTAAAAATGTATATTTAAGTTTTTTCTATTTAAAAAACTGTGACATCCCCAATTCTGAAAATGGTGTCTTAAACTACTTCCTTATTTAACTGGGGTTGCTCTGTGGGAAAGTGCTAGTGAGTCCACGGAGAGTCCACTGCAGGGTCTTTGAGATGGTCATCTTTTGCACCAAAGGAAATGCCATTTTCTCCACTCTGAAAGCCCACTCAAGCCTTTCCATAAAAGAGGAATATTGATATACAGGACTGTGATTCTGGGGCCAAGACATTTTTTAAAAGAGATTTTCAATTTGGAAAATTCTTTAAATAAAATGGTTTCTTTTTCTGTAAAAGGCAACTTTCCACTCAGCAGCACTAATTCAGATATATCAAAACTGGATGCTGTTCGCCCTCAACTGTTATAACTAGCCACCATTCTACTTTGTCTTCACGAATTTGGCCACTCCAGGCATCTCATAGAAATGGAAGCATACACTATTTGCCTTTTTTGTAACTGACTTACTTCACTTAGCCTAATGTCCTCAAGGTTCATGCATATTGTAGCATTAGGTCAGAATATCCTTACTTTTTAAGGCTATAATAGTCCGTCGTATGGATACACATTTTGCTTTTATATTCATCCATTGACTCATCCATTGTAGGTTGCTTCCACTAGAGCTGTTGAGATCCATGGCTTCTGAGTGACCCCAGTATGCCACCCAACTGAAGACTTTCCTGAACAATGAAGACTTATGTTAACCAATTGTACAGACACAAATGCACTTATTGTGTCCTACACAGAGCAGTAGTTGTTAACTCTTAATTAGCATAACCACCATGAAAGGGTGCATTTTCCTATCACTTCAAAACTCCTGACATCGCTTCTCCCCCTGCTCCTCCTCCCCTCCCCACCAACAACGATGAATATCTTCACTGGTGAGTCCCCTTGCCTGGCAGGCAAATGAACTCATTTTTTTAAAAGCTCTGGCAGTCTTCTTTATTATAATACCTCTTGTACAATTAGTGGCTAAGAAGCACTACCCAGGATACCTCAGTGACCACTTGACGTGGTTTTAACAGACTGTGTGCCCTTGTGGGATAGTAATGGCTGAATCCTATGTTCCTGCTAGGTCTTGTATGCACACCATTCCATGGGGATTGGGCTTAACTCAACTTCACGTGTTCTTAATTAAGTGTGCTCAGGCCACATGAGCTTCCTGTAAAGAATTCCAAATAATGCTGCACTTTTAGTCTATCCAGTTCGGTTGCCTTTTTGCTCCCATGTCTTACGCAAACTTTTCCTTAGACACAACCAAAGGGGATGGATGGCACATTTTGTGATGGGCTATCCCAAGGTAGCCATGCCCAAATAGTTTTCACGACGGGGATAAACCGTGGCAACAGAAATGTATTCTGTCCAATATGCATATGCTGCCTCACCCAATCAGCATCCCAGGCTCGCCAATATTCCTGGCTTTTGTCAACCTATTTTAAAATAGGTACATTCTGCACATGGCAATGGGATAGTTTTGTGTAGTTTTATGGAAATACTTTCCACATTTCCATAAATCACAGTTGTAGAACCAAGCTGGGTACAGGCTAGTAATCCTATTTGTGTTGGCTTTTGAGTAATCACTACCGCTGGTTTACTGCTTACGTGACCTGAACGGCATCCTAAGGATGTTGTTAACTAATCATGTAACCGTGAAGAATTCACTTAAGTATTTTCCCCACTTCGGAGGGAATATGTTCCTGCTAACACCGATGTCAGTCCATGAAACTCACTTTAGACTTCCGACCTCCAGATCTTTAAGAGAATAAATGTGCCTTGTTGTAAGCCACCAAATTTGTGGTAATTTGTTCCAATGGCCATTGGAACCGAATACACCACTTTGTCAGGTTAACCTGTTTTTTAAAAAGGCTACACTTAATACTATATTTAAACGGAAAACTCTTACTAGTCACTGGCATTTATGTGGGACTAAAAAGCATCTTTCAGCCAGAAGGATTAATATACTCACATCCTTTACTACCATGTGTTGAAAAATTGGAAGTAAAACGAGTTATCTTGGCAACGTTAACTTCAGAGCAAACTACCTGGCTCACATTTCAAACAAAATGGAAAGGCAAGGTTCAAGGTGCTGTAAACCTTTTGTCCCAATACTACGAAATAATCAGCATCTGCCTCGGGATTATGTTTAATAAACAGCAAAGTGCATACAGGTATTTACAACAAGTTCTAAAGACAAATGGAGGTCTAACTCGTATGGTCCCAATAATAACAACAAATGGGCATTGGCATGAACTGTTTATAAATTCTCGAGTACAGTTGTTCTGAAAGTAGAGTGCACTTGCAATCTTAAAAAAAAAAAAAAAAAAAAAAAAAAAAGGTCCTGCTGCTCCTCACAATGTTTTTTGAATTCAACTTGGACTGGAATTACTTGGTGTCAATGTGTAGCAACTGCTCTCTGCCGTTTATGACCAGGGACTTTAACTCTCCGTCTTCTTCCACCTCCACCCTTTCTTGGCCATTCTCAATGATTCTCTTGGTGGTGATTTTTTTGCCATTGACGATTTCGGTGGAAGTCGACATGGATTTGAAGTTGCCGGTCCCACCACTGCCGTAAGACATGGCGAAGGAAGAAAGGCCTCCATTCCCCAGGGAACCAAAGGAGCTAAATCCTGTATCAAAAGAAGAAACACCGCCCCCAAACACTGGAAATCCACTGAAGGCGGTGAAGAAGGGCGCGGTGCCCCTGCTTCTGCTTCTCCGGGAGCTCCTCCGACCGCCCACCAGGTTCCCCAGCGGGTCTCCAAAGAAGTCGAAGGAAAATGGATCCCGGCCGCCGAAGAACTCCCTGAAGACCTCGGCTGGGTCGCGGAAGGTGAAGACGTGCTCGAAGGGGTCGCGGAAGGGCCCGCCGCCCCCGCCGAAGTCCTCCACTCCGGCCTCGCCGTAGCGGTCGTAGACGTCCCTCTTCGTGGCGTCTGACAACACCTCGTAGGCCTGGGCCACCTGCTTGAACCGCCTCTCCGCCTCCTCCTTGTTCTCGGGGTTTTTGTCGGGGTGCCACTTGAGCGCCAGCTTGCGGTACGCCTTCTTGATGGCCTCGGACGAGGCCTGGCGGGGCACGCCCAGCACCTCGTAGTAGTCCACCATGGTGGACGGCGCGGCACGGCCCGCGGGCCACGGGCACGACGAGGGGACGCGGGACCGAGTGCCCCGCGACGCCAGGCAGCAGGGAAGGGGAGCCCTTGTGACGTAGCCCGCGCCTCATTGGCCGAGGCCGCATCCCAGAATGCAGCGCCGGGGGGCGGGACCTGCCGCGCTTCCGATGAGGCTCTCTGTGGCGTGGTTCGCTGGGGCGCGGACGCCCCGCCTACCGAGGCCCCGCCCACCACCTGGCTCCACCCACCCGCCTTCTGGTTGGGGCCGGTGACCTCCAAATCCCGCTGGAAAAAGAGGAAGTTAGCGGGTGGAAGTGGGGGCCCACGTTCTGGTGGTGGGGCAGAGTGGTATTTTTAAAGAAGGCTTTCTGTCAGACCCCCCCCCCCCCCCAACCTTCGCCCGGTGGGGGTAGACTGATGGCGGTGCGTTTAGTCTGACCTTGTGCTGAAGGTCACCCACATCGTTTGTCCAGGACAGCAGTTCTCCTGTGTTTTGGCCCCAGGACCCTTTTGCTTTAGTTTATATAGGTTGTAACAATCAATACTAACACCGTTAGAAATTAAGGCACTCAAAAAAACCCTCAATAGTCAATTTAATAGCAATAAAACCATTACACGCTAAGATAAATCATATTTCTATGGGAAAACAACTTTTTCAAAACAAAACAATTACTGAAGAAGGGCATCATGTTACATTTTTTGTGTCTCTCTGGTTTAAAAGAAGAGAACTGGATTCTTCTGCTTCTGCAGGCAATCTATGGCTATATTACAGGTGATGTGGCCAGAGAGAGGCTCCACTGTACATAAAAGAGATCATGTGAGTGAAAAAGCCAGATAGTATTATGGAAATAGTTTTGACTTTGCAAAATTCCCCTAAAAAAATTCTTGGGTATTCCCATGGGGCTTTGGCCCACAGTTTGAGAACTCCTGGTCTAGTATATCAAAACTAGTAAAATTTGCTGGCAATAGGGACACCTGGGTGGCTCAGTCAAAGGTCTGACTTCACCTCAGGTCATATCTTGCGGTTTGTGACTTTGAGCCCCGCATGGGGCTCTATGCTAACAGCTTGGAGCCTGGAGCCTGCTTCAGATTCTGTGTCTCCCTCTTTCTCTAACACTCCCCTGCTTGCACTCGTTTCTGTCTGTCTGTCTCTCTCAATAATAAACATTAAAAAAAGTTGCTGCTGTGTTTACAGTGCTGGTCAACTTGGGTGCAGTAATTATTTCCACTAAAACTGCTCTACCTTGACTGTGATTTTCTTTTTGGCATTTTTGGACCTCTGACTTCTATTTTCTCCTTATTCTCTGACGCTGTATTTTTTGCTTTAATAAATAGTAAGTCAACACCAATAAAGGTCACTAAGCTCTAATAGGAAAATGATTAACCAATGAACTCTGTAATATTTCATCATAAAGGGTACTAGACCCAATAAGGCACACTCTGTCACCAGAACAAACTGCTGACTTTATGTCACCAGAACAAACTGCTGACTTTAGGTCATTTTGAGGGACCGAATACAATCCTATAATCATGCATTCGACATTTTATAATCAAGGAATAAACAGTATTACGAAGCGGATTTGGAGTAGAGTCCAGCGTGAACCAAGCAATGTGGGAAAAGCATGATTGGGCGAGGTCAAGTGCTCCAGAATGACTGGAGGGAAAGGGGCAGAGGGAGGGGTCTAGTGAAAGGGCTGGAGAGGAGGAATGAGCTTGGATAGGTGAGCTCAAGGTCCATTCCAGTGAATTCTGAGGGCAAGCCCAAAGACTCTGAATTTTATTCTGGGTCCTAGGAGACTGTTGACCAAGGTTTCAGGGATGGTGGTGGGATAGGGCAGTGCAGGGGGCAGCTGATGGAGGGTAGACGGGGGTTGGGAGCCTTGGGGTCTGAGGCCCTGATACAGGACTATGGCATCTCTGAGACAGTGGATCCAGCAGTTGCTTGCATGGATATGGGGCCTTGAGCAAAGGAGAAGGGAAGAAGGGAAGACACCTCTGTACAAAAAACATTTACTGAGTATTTACTGCCTGCAAAACCACCTGAGTGAGTGATTCCAAAGCCGAAACCCTGCTTGTAAGGGTAGAGTCATGGCCCCAAACCATGCAGGTGCAACAGAGGCCTCAAAAAGTTCTGAGGCTTTGAATGATGCAGGGAAAGTCATAAAATTATCACAGTGGTGACTGTGTGGGTTTACAGCCCTTTTGCTCTGGGCAATCTACAGATGAACTCTTATGACACTGAGAGTTCAGAAGAATGATTGCCCTTAATGTTTAAATTGGATTGTGAATTTCAGAATGGCAGATAGGGGTACACCCAAGGAGCCAAAACATTGCTACCTCTTTGCTACCCACCCGGAATCTTAGTCCTGGAGAATGGGAAGTGCTTGGGGTGGGGTGGGCGTGGGTGGGGAGCTTTGGAGCTCCCATGTGTAGGAGTGCACCTATATACAAGTAAGTACCAGACTGGATGTCTGTGGAGGAAGGATGGTGGGAAGGGAAATCTTGAGTACCTATTCTAGGCACCAGAATGAGGGAGGCCCTGTGAATATGCCCCACAGGACATCAAAACTTTAAAGTTAGCATTTTCTCCATGACCTTCTAACAGGTCCCTGAATATGGGTGGCCAGTGACGTCCATGGTCAAAATGCTGGGGTCTGTGCTCTCATCCTGGGATTGTAGAGAACAGCAGTGATCTCCAAAAGAAAGGGCAAGGTGATCAGTTCTGTCTGCACTTGGATTTGCCATTTCTTAGAGAGAGGCATTTTTTTTTTTTTTCAATGTTTTTTATTTATTTTTGGGACAGAGAGACACAGAGCATGAACAGGGGAGGGGCAGAGAGAGAGGGAGACACAGAATTGGAAACAGGCTCCAGGCTCCGAGCTGTCAGCACAGAGCCCGACGCGGGGCTCGAACTCACAGACGCGAGATCGTGACCTGGCTGAAGTCGGCCGCTTAACCGACTGCGCCACCCAGGCGCCCCGAGAGAGGCATTTTTAAAAAATGTTTATTTTATTTTTGAGAGCCAGCGAGTAAGTGGGGGAAGGGCAGAGAGAGAGAAAGGGAGACAGAGGATCCCAAGTGGGCTCTGCATTGGCAGCCGAGAGCCCGATGTGGAACTTGAACTCATAAATTGTGAGATCATTGAGCTGAAGTCCGACGCTCAACTAACGGAACCATCCAAGTGCCCCAGGGAGGGGCATTTCTACTTGCGACTCCCATGCTTGCTCTCTGACCCTTCACTTGATCTTTTGGGGCTCTAGCTAGTGCTGGGTGTTGCTGTGGGAGCACATTCTACTTGGTCCCCAAATCCTGCCCTCTGCCTTCTCTCCATTTACTTCAATTGAGTAATGACCTTGGGAATCACAGCTTTACTTCCGACTCCTAGTTGGCTGTAAATTTTGAGCCCGGCTGTAAGATCTGGGAACTGCTAGAAGCCATGGGGAGCTGTAGGTAAGAGCAAGGTCTCTACGCTCTCACGCTTAGGGCCCGGATCTCAGTCTGCCGCTTAGTAAATTCAGGACTCTGGCAAATCACCTGGTCTCTCTGAGCCTCAGTGTCTTCCTTTGTAAAATGGGAATAATAGTACCTGCTTTAAGGGGATACTTCTAGGGGATTACATGAGATGTGTTGTAAAGTGCTAAACACCACACTTGGCACCTAGTGCGTGCTCAGTAAATATACATTCTTACTGTTTCTGTTCACCTTTCCCCTTTGCTTCAATGGGGTCATCAGAATTTCTCAGAGTATCTGCTTTCCTTGGGCCTTGGGGCTGTGTGACCAGCACGGTTTCACTTACTTTTGCTCACTTACCGATTTTCGTTTCTGACTGACAGAGGGCTCTCTCACTGCCTCTCTGAGGGAACGCGGATCTGCCCTGGAAAGGCCTTCTGTGTGTGGCACACTCAGGTGGCTCTCCCTTCCCGCCATTCGCTAGCCAGCGGCGTTCATTTCCTTCCTGGCGTGCCTCTCATGCATCTGCTGACCTGTTTGCGTCGTCAGTCTGTCCCTTCCGGTGGAACCGGAGTTCTGGGGAGGTGGGGGACTCATCTGGACTCATCTCTGCTGGTACCCCAGCCCCAGCCCCAGGCCCAGCGCTGTGCACGCTGGACTCAGTAGGTATTTTGCTGGGTGAATGAATCAAAAAATGAGGCAGTGATTGGGCAGAGAGCCCTGAGTCACCTGTGGGGAACGTTCTTCAAGGTTACCATGGGCCCAAAGTAGGCTTGCAGTGTCTCGTTCTTTCCTTTCCATTTTATTTTTTTAATGCTTATTTATTTTTGAGAGAGAGAGAAGTTGGAGAGGGGCAGAGAGAGAGAGAGAGAGAGAGGGACAGAGAATTCCAAGTGGGCTCCGAGCTGCCAGCACAGAGCCTGACGCGGGGCTTGAACTCACAAACTGAGAGATCGTGACCTGAGCTGAAGTTGGACGCTCAGCTGACTGAGCCACCCAGCTACCCCATGTTCTTTCTAAAAAGACCTATTCTTTCTATTTCATTCCTGAAAAGGAAGTCTAATTTGTCACCCCATTGCCTTTTTCTCCCTCTCTGGTGACACTCTCTTGGTCCGTGGAAATACTCATCTAATCCATTCAAAGGTGCTGGTGCTGCATTCCCTTCTCTGGCCCCTCAAGAATGGGACCTGAGTGGTTGGAAAAGAATTCCAGCCAGTCAAACGGTTGTTGTCTAATGAGAAACCTAGTACGCTCGTCCTGATCAGCACCCGGTGATGTAGGGAAGTGTTGAATCACCGTATTGTACACCTGAAATGAACTGAACTGAAATTACACTGTAGGTTTGCTAACTGGAATGAAAATAAGAACTTGAAAGTAAATAAATACAAAATAAAAATACTTGCGCGGTGGGGAAAGAGACCTAGAAAAGCTCTTAGCCCTCGTTAGCTGCAAAGGTAAACTTCCGTGATCTTTAGCTGACTGACAGCGACAGTCATGTGATACAATCAAACATTAACTTTGAGTGTAGATTGGTTCTTGCGACATATAAGTAGAGGAGGGCAAACTTTTGGCAGGTGAGAGGCTTGGTAGCCGATACAGGAGAACCATGGCAGCGAGGTCCCGGGGGCCACGTCCACTTGTGCTGAGCCTGCTGCTGTGTGCCCTGAATCCCCTTCTGTCCCAGGGCGGGAAGCTGTTGTTGGTCCCATTGGACGGCAGCCACTGGCTGAGCTTGTTCGGGGTCATCCAGCGGCTGCACCAGCGGGGACACGACGTAGTGGTCATAGCTCCTGAGGCCTCCGTGTACATTAAAGAAGGAGCGTTTTACACCTTGAAGAGCTACCCTGTCCCATTCCGGAGGGAGGACGTGGAAGCATCTTTTACTGGTCTCGGGCTCGAGGTTTTTGAGAAGAAGCCTTTCCTGCAGCGTGTGGTCGAGACATACAAGAGGGTCAAGAAGGACTCTGCTCTGCTTTTGTCTGCCTGCTCCCACTTACTGTACAACAAGGAGCTGATGGCCTCCCTGGCGGAAAGCAGCTTTGACGCCATGTTGACAGACCCTTTCCTTCCTTGTGGCCCCATCTTGGCCCTGCGCCTGGCACTGCCTGTCGTGTTCTTCTTGAACTCACTGCCATGCGGCCTAGATTTTCAAGGTACCCGCTGTCCCAGCCCACCATCCTATGTGCCCAGGGTTCTGTCCCTTAACTCAGATCACATGACTTTCCTCCAGCGGGTGAAGAACATGCTCATTCTTGTGTCAGAGGGCTTCCTGTGCAATGTGGTTTATTCCCCATATGCATCACTTGCTTCGGAAGTCCTTCAGAAAGATGTGACTGTCCAGGACCTTATGGGCTCCGCATCGGTCTGGCTTTTCAGAAGTGACTTTGTAAAGGATTACTCCAGGCCCATCATGCCCAACATGGTTTTTATTGGTGGGATCAACTGTGCCAGCAAAAAGCCACTGTCCCAGGTGTGTATTTGAGGGGGAGCTTTACAAGCCTGTCTCCTTGCAAGTACTTTGGATGGATGAACTTGCCCCTGACACCTGCTGAATGAGCACACTGAGGTAGTGTCACATGCCCTCTTTCGTTAGTTTCTGCTGTACAAATCCCGGGTCTGGGGTCGTAATTTGTATCTGTCTTGGGAATCACCTTCTGGGTTATTTCTTTGTATAGGACACTTTAAGAAAGCATACTTTGGGCTCCAGTGGAGAGTAATCAATTAGATGCAACAAAGGTTAATTGCCGTAAGCACAGAGCAGTGAGTTCAGGGATCCTTGCAGAGCACAAAAATCTGCAGCATGCACCTTGCTGCCCTTGACTGGGTTAGACACCCAAGGTTCAAGACTGCTAGAATAATTCTTTGACATCTATGGACCATGGTGGCACAAGTTGCCTTTATGTTTCTGGGGTTGAAGCTCCAGTTAGTCGATAGTCTGCTAGGAAGCCGGGTCCTGCAGTCCCCTGTCTTCTAATAAGTAAACATGAGACAGTCCGATCCTGGCATTCGGCAGAAAGGTCCTGAGTCTCAACCTCTGCAATGCTGCTAAGTTAATTTTTTCCCCATAGAGATTTGAGGGATGCAAAAACATAGCATTCACAATCTTCTTCCCACATCTCAATGGAGGTGATAGAGAATAGCAGGAGAGTCTCTGTCAGTTGGGAGGTTGGGAAGGATTCTCCAAGAAGGTCACATTTCAGTGGGCATTCGTTCGTTTATTTCACAAGTATTGGTTGAGGATCCATTGGTAACCTAGGCACTTTGCAGATTCTGAGTCTGGCTTCTACTAAAGGGACTCTACTCACCCTCAGACAGCACTGAATCTTATTTCCAGGGTGACTCCATTGTGATTCACATTTTAAACGATCATGTTAATGTCACGGCAAGGAGAAATTCTAGACAGCAGAAAGAACCCTGCGGGAGAATTCCAGTGCTGTGTGGATGCCTCCACTCCATTGCCGCATGACCAGATCACCTCTGTGAGGCTCTGATTCCTCCCCCATAATGTGAAGCGACATCTGGTGTCTCCTACCAATAAGATTCTGATACCCCAACAGACCAGCAGGCCTGTTGGAGAAGTATGTGCCTGACGAGGTTATCTGCTTAAGAAAGGAGATGGTGTTGAGTTTTTAGAAAGCAAAACGACAAAACCTCATGTTAATAGAAAACCAGTCATAATTCTCTTTCATATATAGGAAAAGGTGAAATATTACCAAACCAGTGGGCACATCATAGATCAAAGGAAAGAGAGCTATTCAGCATGGCCAAGTTAAGAGTGAAATTAAAGAGAAATATTTTTGGCATCATTATATAGGATACAAGTGAAAATGATTGTTTGACATTTACTTTGAAATTTAAAACTTTGGAGATGTGCATGCATAATAGAAACTCCATTTGAAATAGAAGGGTTTGTTTATAAACCTGCATGGAATGTCTCCAGTTACACTGGCCTTCTTTCTACTCCTGCGACATTCCAAAATCTTTCCCGGTTCAGGACCCTTGAACTTGACGGTGTGTCCTTCTGGGATGCTGTGCCTGAGTTTGTGAGGTGGCTGTCTTCTTATTTTTCAGATGAGCTGCGATATCACTTCCTCAGGGAGTCCTTCTCTCCAAGATAGCGTCCTGTGCTATTTCCTTCATAGCCCATTAAATACCGCAGTCATTTCATTTAGATAATTGTTTATTGACCATCTCCTCCATACACGTGGGGGCGGGGACCACCTCTGCCCATCACTGCATCCTTAACACTTGGCAAAAGGTCTGCCTGTGATTGGTGTAAATATCAGAGTCTAATAGGCGCTTACCAAATGTTTGTTAAAGGAATGAATGAAAACCAACAAAGGGCGTGAACTGAGGACTAGTCACCAGATAGGCAGTGATCTCCACCAGTTCTCTGCACTCCTACAATTACATACAAATATAGGTACCTGTAGGTAAGTTTTTGTTCTTCATTTTACGAATTAGGTAACAATATATCCCCACTGCTCACCTATCAGTATGTCCTGAATGTCGTTTTGGTTCTAAATATTATATCTAGTTTTTAAAACTGTTCCATGTTTCATGGTATCTATGGGCCGCAGGTTATTCTGTTTGTCACCTAATATATATTAGCAAGGAAATTTATACTCCAGAGTCTTGCTCTTCCTGGTGCTACTTCAAATATTATCTTAACCAAAGATCAAGTCGTTTGTAGTTTTCTTCATATTTTTCTGTCCTTTCTGGGTCAGATTTTCTTAAGTATTTTACCTTGTTTTTTTTTTTTTTTTGGTCATTACTGTGAATGTGATAGTTTTTCCATTTCTGCTTGTAGCTGGTTATCTACTCACTATTCAGCCCCAAATAAAAATTCAGCCAACTCAAAATATTGATTCTGTCATTTAAAAAACCAGTAGGCTGGTTTTCATCAATAAAGAAAATGTGATTTCTTCTGTTGTAAATTCCATGCCAACTATTGGTCTTATTTTTAAAAAAATTTTTTTAATGTTTATTTATTTTTGAGAGAGAGAGAGAGAGAGAGAGACAGAGTGTGAGAGGGAGAGGGGCAGAGAGAGAAGGAGATAGAATCCAAAGTAGGCTCTAGGCTCTGAGCTGTCAGCATGGAGCCCAATGTGGGGCTTGAATCCACAAACCATGAGATCATGGCCTGAGCTGAAGTCAGATGTTCAACCGACTGAGCCATCCAGATGCCCCTCAAATATTGGTCTTATTGAATTCACTAGAATCTTTCAAAATAATTGAATAATGTTGGCAATCATGAGGATTCTTGCTCCTGATTGTAATGAAGATTGATTTTCTTTTTTTTTTTTTCTTTTAAGGTTTATTTATTTTGAGAGAGAGCGAGGGACCAAGAATGCAAGCAGGATAGGGTCAGAGAGAGAGGTGAGAGAGAGAGAATTCCAAGTAGGCTCCACACTATCAGCGTGGAGCCTGATGTGGGGCTCGAACCCATGAATTGTGAGCTCATGACTTGAGCCGAAACCAAGAGTCAGACACTTAACCGACTGAGTCACCCAGGTGCCCCCTGAAGATTGATTTTCATTTCATCATTTTGTATTATGTTTGCCATTGTTCTTTGGCAAATAGCCTTTATTTATTTAAATGATTTTCTTCTTTAGGATGTTTAACAGGAGTGGCTACAGAATTTTATCAACTGTCTTTCTCAGTATCATAGTTTTTAGCATCATTTATTGATATATATATATATATATATATATATATATATATATGTGTGTGTGTGTGTGTGTGTGTGTGTGTTTTAAAGTTTATTTATCTTGAGAGAGAGAGAAAGAGAGGCAGAGGAGGGAGGGGTAGAGAGAGATAGAATCTCAAGCAGGCTCTGCACTGTCAGCCCAGAGCCTGATGCAGGACTCAATGTCACGAACCATGAGATCATGATGAGATCATGACCTGAGCCAAAATCAAGAGTCAAGACTCATCCGACTGAGTCACCCAGGCGCCCCTCCATATATTTTTTCCCCTGTAAATTTCTCTAAGTGGTGAGTTGTGTTGGCTGAGTGTTAGTTGCTGCCTTGTTTGGTGCAAACAAGCCTCAGTGTGAGAATGTCTTTGTAAACTGTACCTGGCAGAAGCCCTCTTTGTCCTACTTAATATTTTTAATTTGAAATTCCACTTTTTTGATATTAATATCACCGCTCCTGCACTATCTTGCTATTTCCCTAGTGTATTTTTGGCATCCCTTTGTCTTCAAGCTTTCTTTTTTTTCTTTTTAAATAACATGGAGCTGATATTTTTAGCCTGGTTGAGAGAATTTTGCCAGTTTGCAGTTCATTTAAAAATTGATAGATTGGATTCTAACTTTCCCAACTTACTTTATTTTTATTTTATGTGGTCATTTTTCCTTTTCCTGATTTTTGCTGGTTTGTCATGTTGCTATTCATTTTCTTTTTTCCCTTTTGTTTATTTTTTATTTTAGAGAGAGAGAGAGAGGGAGTGCAAGTGGGGGAGAGGGGCAGAGGGAGAGGAGGGGAAAGAGAAAATCCCAAGCAGGCTCCATGCTCAGTGCAGAGCCCGATGTAGGGCTTGATCTCACAACCCTGAGATCATGAACTGAACCGGAAATCAAGAGTTGGACGCTCAACCAACTGAGCCACCCAGGCACCCCACATCCCCTTTGTTAATTAAAGAACGTTACTCCATGCTCCCATTCCTTTAGCAGAGATCATGCTGGTCCCAATGCTCTTGGTCGAAGTCCTGATCTTCAAGAATAAAGATGCAATATTTAGTTGATAAGGAGAGTCCATAGGGACTCTGGGAAGTCCCTACTCCATAGGGAAAGCACACCTGGCATCAGACATGTGTGGGATGCCTGATGGACAAAAGATAGTAGAACAGCATTGAGAGCAAAGGAATGAAGCTCAAGAATTCCAAGATATCGTTCCCCACTCAGAGTGAGAGACCATCTTTGTGGACAGCAGCGATTCAGAGATGATATCCACCCAGACATGTTGGGTCTGAGGAAAACACCCAAAGAGAAGGTGGGTGAGAACAGAGACTTAGAGGTGGAGAGAAGAGAGACTGGTGAGCAAGGAAGCTTGTGGTCTTTGTCAGCGGCTCTGAATGCGTAGTGATAAAGCAACTGGATTCCAACATGCCAAATGTTTACCAAGGGTTTTGAGAAACAGAAGCCATTTGGGAAGAGAAAATCTAATAAAGGCCTGGAACTCAAAATACTAAACTCTCCGCAGAAGTTAGGATCTGTGTTAAAGACTTCAATGAGGTGGGCAGGTGTTTTCACTTCAGAGGTGGCCTCGTGCATTTTGGAAGGGGATAAGAGGTGGAGGAATCGAGGATTATTTTCAGTTAACACACCGCCTCACTCTTTGACCATAGCAGAGTCTGTGGAGTTAGGGCCAGGTTTATGGGAAATTTTGCCAGTAGGGTGTGGACCTCACCATTATTAAATCCCAGAAGAGCTTGCCGAGAGTGGACGTTGCCCACGACAACACCAGCTCTGCAGTTTGCCCTTCCATGATCTGTAGATGAACTTCTGTGACATTTAAACTTTAGTCTTGCTATTTAAGTTTGGGTGTTTACGGACCTGTGGATTCCTTTTTATGGTAATCACACCTGGCTGGGTGCTGAGTGGGTGTGGAGGAGTGTGCAAGGAGGTGAAACCAGATATGGCCCTTTGTAGACATAGTTAGAGGAAGAGTGGGTTTCATGCAGGAGGGAAGGTCCTGGGAAGTGAGGTAAGCCGTGTACCTTCACTCAGGAGAAAGAACTCAAAAGGTCCTTGGAGAGGAGCCATCTTTCCCCAGGAAAGAAGGATGTAGTGCATCCTGGGGAGGAAGGACTTCAGAAAAGCCATCCTTAGGAGGTCTTTTCCACAAACCAAAAATGCAGCATGGCAGTGGGGAGGATGATGCTGGCCTCCCCAACCTTTCAGATGAGCCCCATGGAGATGGCCCAGGACACAGCCACTAGGAGCTAGAAACCGTGAAGAAAGCTGCTGGGATGGGATGGGGGTGAGGACCAGGCAGGAGGCTCACCCCTGAGGAGATGTTGGGGCTTTCCTGGTCATGCTCTGAACCAAATTTGAAAAAAATCCCTTAAAATCATGTGTGCTAAGGCCTGTCAGAAGTCTTCTACGTGTCACTCCAGGGTGGCCAGTGTTCTGGTCTGTCCGGGACTGAAAGTGTCGTATCCCAGGAAACCCCTCAGTTCTGGGCAAACCCTACCGCATCACACAGTCTCAATATCCGTGGCATTCTTGGGAGACGTAGAAAACCATTTGGGAGATTCTAAGGGAGTTAATTAGATCATTGATAACCTACAGTTGGGGGGAAATTGCCATACTCGCACCTTGCTCTATTTCCTCTATGTGGAATTGCCACACTGTGTGTGTGTGTGCGCGTGTGTGTGTGCGCCTGTGCACGTGCATGTGTGCATACCTGAGTGTGTATGTACTTTGCCTGATGACCAAGTACTCTGGAGTTGGCTTTGAAGGTTGGGGTCAGATCAGACTGAGCTGTGATTATCGCTGAGGGTTGAGTCTGGGGGTTTCCTTACTCTCTTCCGGGGGCCACAGCCACCACTCATGACTCAATGCAGCTAATACTGCTATTCTGATTGGATTAATTTTTGGTTGCTACCTCTCAGAGCTTTTGTTTGACATCCATCTCTAAAGTCGATTCCTTATTACTTCAGGGGTAGGGCCTCGATAGGTCATAATCTGTGATCTGCACTTACTAGTGGGGTCCCCACCATCACTGTCTCTCACTCTTATAACACACAGACACTTCTAAGATCCCATCCCCCTGCTTCATCCACAGGAACCACAGATCATTCATCTTCCAGTAGTTGTCAGGTTCATTATTCACTAGAAAACCACTCGCAGTTGAAATACACCAAAACTTACTCCATTAAAAAAAGTTGCTCCTCGAAAAAGAAGATGATTTCGTCGCAATAGAGCAGTATCCGCAATGGGAAAGGCTGACTTAGACCCCCCCGTTTTCTAATGACGTGGTCTTGCATGCAAGGCCCAGGTGGAGGGCTTGTCACACAGCCCCTCTCTGCTCTTCGTTCCTTATTCCTTGGGTCATCTGGTCCAGAAGTTTCTTCAGAAACAAGCCCCACTGCTTTGTCTTGAGCTTTGTCCTAACAGCCAAGGCTGCAATGCCCGATGGTGGTCATGGTTGGAGGAGTGGAGCGGCCTTGCAGCTGCAATCTTCCTTGGATGGTGGCGAAGGATACACTGCTCGAAGGAATCAGGACACGGAAGCATCTCTGGAACGGGACATGAACACTCCAGGGGGGTCATGTGCTGGGTGGGTTGAGACTCACTGCCTGTTTATCCTTCCCCCCCGGTGGCTTGGGTACTCAGGGTTTTCTCACATGCCCCTGACCTTCTCTGAACTCCACAGAGGGGGCTCAGATCCTGATGCACACTTAGCAAGGTTTTCTCTTCCGCTTTCGTATCTTTCACACTTAGGGAGATTTTCTGCTTTCGACAGTACTTTATGAAACCAGCAAAGAGAGATTCAGGTATCTTTCTGTATGTTCTTGCTAAGGCAGGAAAGTTGACTTCCATTCTAAAGAAAGCTCTTCTCCAGGAAAGGTGGGGAAATGCCAGGTTGACTGGTTAAATTTCAGCACTGAGTTGACATGAATATGATCCCCAATCACCCCCGTGTATTGGCTGTGGGAAAGCAAGAATTGTTAAAGGTTGTCTTGGCTATTTGAGGGTCTTCCTTAATTGTGAGCCTCATCCTCAACACTATTTGTGGCTTTGTGCCTTGACTCATTCGTTCTTTCAACATAAAAGGAATATTCCAGAAGCCTTGAAAAGTAATACACATCTTTACTGTGGATTTTCTTAAAGGGGCTGTGCAGGAGTTTTAGAGTCTGCAGAAAGCTTTCTGAAATTCTCTTTGGGCAGCTTTCCTTTCTCCCAATGTCTCCCTTCACCAATCTGCTAAACGGTTCTCTCCCCTCTCTGTGACACTCATCCACCTTTCCTCCCTCCTTCCACACTGCCGGCTGCTCTCTCCATCAATCCCTTTCCCGAAAGCCTGCTTTCTCCCAAGATGCTCTCAGATGCTTGAAGCCCCTGGGAAGTGGATCTGGTCTTACCTCTGATTGCTTTTCCTTTGGGAAATTAGACACTACCTGGATTCTGCATCTCAAAGAAGAACCCAGAAGATAACCAGATAAGCAAGAAGCCTTCCTCCTGTGGAAGGAATAACGGGGGAAGGAAGTCTATAACATGCGCTAATGTTTTGTGTCTCTACCACACACACAGAGACACGCATATTCTTAACAATAAGAGATCGGATTCATAGCTGAATGGATGCAGTTCCCAAAGAACGTGAGAAGAAAATTAACTGTAAATTTCTCTTCTGGTTCTAGGAATTTGAAGCCTATGTTAATGCTTCTGGAGAACATGGAATTGTGGTTTTCTCTTTGGGCTCCATGGTCTCAGAGATTCCCAAGGAGAAAGCTATGGAAATTGCTGATGCTTTGGGCAAAATACCTCAGACAGTAAGAACATGCCATACGATTCTGTACCTTCTGTATCTGTATCTTCACAAGAGTTGGAACCCCAGACTTCTAGTATCGGAGTTAATCCTATCAGTTGGACTTTTGTCTTGGGGTTCCCTGCGACTTCCTGATTACTAATCCAAAGGTCTTTTTACCATGTCACTCTCAACTGTTCTGTTAAACCGCGGTCTGCTTTCCTTGGAGGTCTCATTTTCTTTAAGAAAGTCAACAGCGTATTAAGGAGAATTTATTTTATCGACAAAATGAACAGGACAGTGTTTCTTCATGTTACATAAGGAGTATTTCTACAAAAAAAGCTGCTGGTCAGGACACAGGATTCATTTCTTATATTGCTGCGCCTATAATTCTCCATCCACTCATTTCATTAAGTAAACTTTCCCCTGAAGTGCAGAAATGTGCAAAAGTCATAAATGTACAGCTTGGCGGATTTGCACAAATTCACAGCTTGTTCCCAGTCCCCAGGAGCCTTCCCAGTTGCTACACCTCCCTCCCCTGCCAAGGTTATGTTCATTCAGTGGACTCTACATTCTAGCTACTGTGGCAGATGTTTCTGAATCATTGTGTTTTTAAACTCTGTTCCTGTCTCTGCAAGGTCCTGTGGCGGTATACTGGCACTCCACCACCAAATCTTGCGAAGAACACAATACTTGTCAAGTGGCTTCCCCAAAATGATCTGCTTGGTATGTGAGCAGGCTCTGGTGTGTAGGTCAAACCCAAGTGCAATTACAAAAGTGGCTTGTGTGTGGCTGTTCTAAAGGATTATTTAGCTGGGACATATCATGGCCAACGTATTCCACGTTGCTTTTTACCTCGTGGGGTATCTCACCCCACGTTTTCCTCTGCAGACTTCTGCAAAAGCCACATGCGGGTGGCACTGAGTCCTGAGCATGCTTGCAGAGCATAGATGGTGTCAGACCATGCAACTCGGTGACCTGACTGCTGGCATCCTTCCCTGTTTTGCTTCTCAGGTCACCCGAAGGCTCGTGCCTTCATCACACATTCTGGCTCCCATGGCATATATGAGGGGATATGCAACGGCGTTCCCATGGTGATGCTGCCCTTATTTGGTGATCAGATGGACAACTCCAAGCGCATGGAGACCCGGGGGGCTGGATTGACCTTGAACGTCCTGGAAATGACTTCTGAAGATTTAGCAAATGCCCTAAAAGCTGTCATCAATGACAAAAGGTAAGAGAAAACGTACAGAGGAATACTACTTGTATCTTGGCCATCTCATTCACAATAAATATTCAAATGTGAAAACAAATACATAAAAACCTGATTAATAAGTGAGATGACTTTGGGATTATTATTATGCATTTCACTAAAGGATGCTTTAATTCCTAGAGAACTTCTCATAGAAATGATTTTAAAGAGGTTTTTTTTTAAATTTTTTAAGTTTATTTATTTATTTTGAGACAGAGAGAGAGAGAGAGAGAGAGAGAGAGAGGAAGGGAGGGAGAGCACGAGTGGGGGAGGGGTAGAGAGAGAGAATCCCAAGCAGGCTGTCAGTGCAGAGCGTGATGTGGGGCTTGATCTCACAAACTTAGAGCTCATGATCTGAGCTGAGATCAAGATCAAGAATCAGACATTTAACTGAGCCATCCAGCCGCCCCAAAACTGATTTTAAATATTATTTCCCTTGGTAGGCTTAAAACTTCAATTTGTTAAAAAATATTGTCACCAAATAGATGTCTACTCTATGAGATTCTACAAAGAGAGAAATATGCCGTAATGAACCTAGTGTCCATAAGATAAAAACAAAGAGCTTAGAAGCATAGTTCTCCCTAGCACTGAAACCCGTGAGAAATTTTGTTCATGGGGATTTATAAATGGGGGGGGGGGTGTCATGTGATATCCCAAAGGCTTGTGATAAAGCAAAGGTGAGTTTATTCAAATACGGCTCTGAAAGAATTCAAGAGGCAAAAGCCATCAGATCAAATGGTCTTTGCGTGGAATTTATTGTATTGGTGTCAAGTTCACTTGGTCAACAGCTTGGTCAAAACCTTGTGGGAAGAAGTGATAGCCAGGGTGGACTTCGTCCAACAATTAACAGTGCATGTGTGCATGTGCATGTATGAGTACGTGTGCATGTGTGTGTCTCCATGAGAGTGGAGTCTTCACCCATAGTTGCTTCATCTTGAAAAAGACATCAGTTAGAAGGACAGATGTGAAAAACTGGAGTGTGTTCAGATGGGAGGAGACATTGCACAGGGTGACACAGTGAGGCTGGGCAAGGACAAATGGGGGAGAGGTGGGGTGCCCACATGTGTGGTGCCAATGGATGGAGAAGAAAAGCCCACATAACCCAGGGGTAAATGCCCAGAGTGCCCGGTGGGTGCCATCCCTCTCTTCTGAATGGCGCCTTCCGGCCGCCCAGCTTGTTGGGGTCAGGATGTGCTGCTCACACATCGGCGCCACGGAGCCCCGACTTCTCTCCACGTGCTGACAAAACTCGTTCCTGAGGTTCACATTCATAATGCAATTTTGATCTTTTGTTCCGTGATACAGACAACTATCTGGAACCTAAAGATGACTTAGTAAAAGTTCTCTTATTTTGTAAAAACGTTCATCAATCAGCCCGAGAGTTTAGCTAACTGCATTTGCTTGTGAGTTCTCACTACCTAATTGTGAATCTCCCTGTTCCCAACACTCTACACGGGGACATAAAATAAAGACATCAGACGATGCAGCCAGGCTATAACAGGTGCTCAATAAATAATGAATGAATGAAAGTTATAGAAAATCTATCTTGTTTAAGAGAAGATTTATACAAAAGAAGATGTTTAACAGACCTTATGGTCAAATATTGCTATCACAATACAATAATGTATCCAAATAAAATGGCAGACCTGTTTAAAGGTGGCAATTATCATAATTACTCCTGAATAAAAGTGTCTTCCATTTTTCTCTTTCTTCTCCCTTTCCTTTCCTTTTTTCCTCCTCTACCTTCTCTTTCTTCTCGCAGGTTGAGAAGAGGGTTGAAACACTCTAAGGGTTGAAACTACTAAGCGTTGAAACATCTACACTAAGGGTTGAAACATCTAACCCAGTTTGGATGTGGATGTTCCGATTCAGCTACCAACGCTGTCTAAAATAAACAAAAATCCATTTTGTTTCCCAGGCTGCATAGACACAGCCTCATGCTACAGTTAGCACTTGGACGGTGTGATGCTTCACCAATGGAAAATATGCTGCCACCTTGCGAGGGCACTTACAAATGGCTTTGACTTTGAGTAGATGTGATTGTTCAAAACTGTGAGAGGGAAACTGCTCATAATTTCTGACATGACCTTTTCCTTTATTTCTTTCTCTTATAAAGAGTCATCTAATTTCCTACAAAAATATCATGAAAAAGAAGAGAAGAAAACAGGAAGCTAGGTTCAAATAATTTAATATTATAATTTTGGCTTCCTGTTTTCTTTCTACATTTTTTTTTTAATTTCAGAGATAAAGACCAGTTAGTGTGTGTGTGTGTGTGTGTGTGTGTGTGTGTGTGTGTGTGAGATGTATGGTGTGTGTGTGTGTTCTTTTTTGCCATAATGGAAACACATTTCCTCTACCAAGTTTGTAAAATCTGGGAGCCTTCCCAACCACAGCAAGCCTAGAGGGAGGATGGTCGGTATGGTTGGTGTTCCAGAATTCACGTCACTGTCTTTGTGTTTAGCTACAAGGAGAACATCATGCGCCTGTCCAGCCTGCACAAGGACCGCCCCATCGAGCCCGTGGACCTGGCTGTGTTCTGGGTAGAGTTCGTGATGAGGCACAAGGGGGCCCTGCACCTGCGCCCTGCAGCCCACGATCTCACCTGGTACCAGTACCACTCTGTGGACGTGATCGGCTTCCTCCTGGCCATTGTGCTGGGCGTTGTCTTCATCATGTACAAATGCTGCGCCTTCGGCTGCCGGAAGTGCTTTGGGAAAAAAGGACGAGTTAAGAAATCTCACAAGTCTAAGACACACTGAGAGGTGGGTGGGAAGTGAGGTGACCCAAAGTGGCAACCAGAGGCAACGTTAAATTTATGTTATGCTTATTCAAGAAATACTTAGCCCTAAGGGAGATACCCCCGTGTTTTGTTTTTTTTTTTTAAATAGAAACAATCTAGAGGCGCCTGGGCGGTTCAGTCAGTTAAGCATTTGACTCTTGATTTTGGCTCAGGTCATGATCTCACGGTTGTGAGGTCAAGCTCCGAGTTGGGCTCTGCACTGAGCGTGGAGCCTGCTTGGGATTCTCTGTCTGCCCCTCCCCTCCCCCCCTCAAAAATAAACAGATAAACAAACTTTAAAATAAAAACAATCTAACTGCTAGTCACACCTAGAGGTAGAGATACTTGAATATGTTTTCTGCCCCCTTTAGGATCTTTAATTTGGACTATGTTCATCACTTCAGATGACTTTCCAGGGGGGTTGGACAGGTGCCTCCTGCACTTTGCATTACTTTTCTTACTCAGCAAATGAGGCTTGTTTGGGGACACAGGTTCCAGGTGGTCTTACCCCCCTCTACCTGGAAGGACAGCTCTAACATCGTCGTCTGGGTTCTGTAGACTGTTGCGATCAATTCTGTCCCCAGTAATGGCAGGTCCTAACTTGCATTCATGCTTCACAGATGTCACTTTGTGTATACAAAGAAGGAAACATTTGTTCCTTTAGGGCATAGTGCCTTGTACTTGAAATAAATGAATGACCTCGGGGCGCCTGGGTGGCTCATTCAGTTAAGCGTCTGACTCTTGATTTTGGCTCAGGTCGTGAGATCTTGCGTTCGTGAGATCAGGCCCCGCATCCAGCTCTGTGCTGATAACATGGAACCTACTTGGGATTCTCTCTCTCCCATTCTCTCTCTCTCTCTCTCTCTATCAAAATAAATAAAAATAAACTTAAAAAAATAAATCATTGGCACAGGTTCTTTTGAGAACAGTGTCTGATTTCTGGCTTTAGGGAAAAGAATGATGTATAAAATTGATGAATGGTGGGCTCCAGGGTATCACCATGGCTTGTGCCAAATGTATCTGAATTTGAGAGAAGCCCAAAGCACAGTGTCTCACAAGTGTATTTTCTCTGATGTTTTCCACAACTAAAGACATTAATAAATTCATAGAAATTCTATTTCTTAGGTGTTCTTCTCTTCATTGTTGTTGCATTTATTTGCTGTTACACTACACGTGCTAATTCCGCAAATAATACACCAGCATGACAGAACTTTTGGTCGTCCAATCAGGAATGTGGAGGGAGGGGTTGCACAGGGAAAACATGGCCACCAGAAGCCATGACTGACCCCGGTGGTCAGGGGAGAGGGAGCTAGTGAGCCGGGGACAGGCTCCCGGATGTGTCCACTACACGTTTATGTTGTGTCCGTTTTCCCCACATCCTGCCTTGGTGCTTCTCGTGCATTTAAAGTCACGTGTTTCTACAGATACTTATTTTCAACTTAGTTCCTGTAGAAGCAGAGGTAGGAAGCCCGGTAGAGGGACAGCACACGAGAGTGGCCGATTTCATGAATGGATTATATGGGAGTCAAATGTTATTGCCTTACCCTGAAAAAGAAACCCAAAAAGCATTTTCATTTCAGAAAACCAAGTACAGCCCTCTTCTTTGTCCTTGATCTCATCGCTTTAGTATCTTCTCTGGACAGTATGTGCAGGGGCATCTCACTTTTTCCATGGCTTCTGTACTCATCGTATGTGCGACAAAAAAGCGGCCCCTTTCTGCACCCCTCCTGATAGCCAGGCCCTTCACAATGTGGCTTTGCAGCTCTTCCCATCGAGAGGAGGATCTATTTCCCCACCCCTCAAGTCCCGGCTGGCCTGTGACCTGCTTTGGTGGCATGTGACAGAGTGGGTGGGTACCACTTCTGGGTCTAGGCGTCAGGAGGCCTTCCTGTTCCTGAAGCCCACTTACCTACTGTGAAAACAGCCTGGGTGAGCCCTACTGTGTGACAGACATGTGTTCCAATCACGCTGGCCTCTTCAGCCAATAGCTAGCCAACTGCCAGGTCCCTGTGGGAGGCTGTCCTAGACCAGCCAGCCCTCACCCAGCCCACCAGCGGACTGCAGATGTACGAGCAACTCCATGGCTAGAGATGGCCCAGAGCAACAGAACTACCCAGCTGACCCACAGATTTATGAGCAACAATAAATGGTTGTTTTCTGTCCTTAAGCTCTGAGGCGGTTTGTTACACAGCAATGGCTAACTGATACATTCAGTGCTGGCCCTAAACCCACGATCTTCCAGGGGTTGGGTCTTTAGACTGTCAGAGGATGCAGGCACGTCCTACCCACTTCTATATCCACTTCTACACGGAGAGCTGTGCTTAGCTGCTCGCAGCGGGCAGGCAGGTAGGGTCTGTGGAATGGAATGGGAGCCGTGTCATTTGAATGATCTTTGAAGGAAAAGAGCAGGCCCAGAGGAGAGTGGGAGAGGTAGCCACGAAAGCGAGGCATGTGATAACCGTCTTCTTGTGTCTCTTCCATATTGGCCAGTATGTCTCCAAAGGGCAGAGTGAGGAACAACGCAGGAATTTTACAGGGAAGAAGGGTTTAGCACCATGCCTGCGAAGCTCATTTTCCAACCATCTGGCTTCAACGAAGTAGAAATGGGCTGCAAAGGACAAAAAGCATCCTGCTATCAGAGACTGAGGAGCAGGCCTCTTGGCCGCATGGGCAAACTTTGAGTGGGAATTTTCACTAAGCCGTCGTGGACCTACGTGGCTCTGAGTCTTGTTCTATTGCTCTGTAATGCATAGCAAGTTTCCAAAGGCCAATATTTCGTTGCTCAAACTTTTGATCTGGGCTGTTACAGCTACAACTGACGAGAAAATCTTGGGCTCCACTTTTGGTTCAGGAAATGGGGTACCTGCTCTCTTACCTGTCAGGGGGAACCCCCTGCCCCATCCTGTAAGCCACCCAGTCCTTGGGGAGGAAGAGTCCTCTTCCCAGGACCCCTCTGTCACCCATCCCACCCCAGCTGTCCTGACCACATCTTCCCACCCGGAGGTCCTATGACCACAGGGTGGAAGTGAAGAGGTCAATGAGAAGACATGACTGCCAGCTGACCTGTGAGCTGGACCTGGGAAATCGGAGGCTTCGCATCCCCTCTCCTGTCCTTGGAATGTGGGTTCTGCTTGCCTTTCCCACTCCCAGAGGATGATCCAAGGAGATCGTTTTGGGATACTGAGATGGTGTTGAGGCCACCTTGATGGTACGGGTGACTGAACCCGGTTAAGACCTCTGTATAAACTTGTAAGATGTGGTTGGCGGGTGCAGAGATCCACTTGTCCTGATGCTGCCCAAGATGAAATTCCTGTGTAAGTTCTCCTGCTTATGAAAACTGCCACCTGCCAACATGGAGTGGCTTCTTCAGTCTCTCCCCGCCCTCTGAGTACAGAGGCCAGTTTCAGATTTCACCCCGGAAGCTTCTGTGGAGCTTGCAAACCAACAGGCATCCCCAGGGGATGTGGTAGTTGATAACGCCCGCTCCCGCTATGCCCCTTTCCCAAACAGGCCACCGTTATTCCACCGCACATATGGATAAAAGAAACGTCTAATGACAACATAATGTGGCGTTTTAACACAGGGCCCTGCGCACTCCTTGAAGCCCTCAGTTGATCAAGACTCAGGAAGGCAGTTAGATCTCAGAGTTCCAAGGGTCTGCGACCTAACGGTGATGGTTCTAGTGAAACCCTCCCACCCTGCCAGGAGACCTCTTCCTCATCCACATCACGGCTGAGAAGCCAACTGTCCCACTTCCTTGACGACCCACCTGCCCTTGTCCACATTACCTTTGATGTGTATTAGGCATCCTCTCCTTGTGGTGTATTTTTGTCCCAACCAGGAGGGGACTCCGAGGAAAGGTCAGTAGTTAAGTCCCAGAGTAGCTCTTCAACCGATTCCCAGGAGGGAAAGAGCTCAGGACGGTGAAGAGCCCGTGGAGTTTCAGGCTTGGGGAACTCTGGTCAGGGGGCGAACGGATCTGGGAGCCTTCAGTCCTCCATTTTGACATCTGTGTTGTTGGTCAACCCTTGAGAAGCTGCTGATGTCACGAGAGCTCCTTGAGAGGAGCAACGAGGACGGCGGAGGTGGGTTTCTCATTAATCGTTAGTGTTCGGTGTGGAGAGAAGAGAGAGGAAGGGCCCTTCTTAACCAAGTTAGTCACTGCTGTGTGATAAATGGCATCAACTCAGTGGCTTAAAACAACACCCGTCTATCATCACACGGTTTCCGGGGATCCGGAGTCGGGGGGTCTCACAGGCTGCCTTCATGTTGGCGCAGACACATCCTTTCCGGAGCTTAGTTCTCTTCCAAGCTTATGGGGTTGGAGGACTGATGTCCTCAGCTTCTTGCCACAGGGTCCCTTCCACAGGCAGTTTAGGCCACGCCGTTAACTTCAAGGCTAGCGTGAGACTCCCTCTCCCATCCCTAGGACACAGAGGCTGCTATGAGAGCACACGACCCTGGGAGTGGCTTCCTGTCACCTTGGCCTCGGTCTACTGGTTAGAACACGGGTCTAGCCAAGTCCTGGTTCTGCCCACACCGAAGGGGAGAGGGTTATGCAGGGTGTGACTCTGGGGTGGGGGGTGGTCTCTTGGGTTGTGTTGATACACCAACGATTTTACAAATCATGTCTCCGAAGAGCTTGTGGAGGAGATGACAGAAGCAGTGGTAGGCTCAGACGAGGGCCCAGCAGAGGAAACGGAGGACCTGGAACCCCTGGAGCCAGACGACGACGGAGGTAAGAAAGTCGGCCCCACCCCTGCATTCCTGTCCCGTCCAGTCCTGGCCATTGACTCCTTGAGGGCGTGTCCCAGCCTAGGTCTCGGTTTCTCTGTCTGCACGAGGACAGGGAGGCCCCGCCCAATCGTGGCAAGAGCATGGCTTCCCCGGCCGCGTCGGGAGGGCCTGGGCGCGGGAGCACTTCCTGTGACAGCCACCTCAGCGGGCACCCCTGCACCACCTTGTCTCAGGTACTTTCCAACAAGTCACAAACCTCCTCAACATCATGGACAGCGGGTCAGCAAAGACGGACACTGCTGGGGGGGCAGGTCCTGACATGCGGAAGATGCTGGCCTCGGTGATAATCACGGAGAAGGCCACCACGGAGCCCTCCGCGGTGATCAACGCTCTCATCCGTTGCCTGCAGGTGCCCGAGGTAGGGCCCGCTGGCCTCCGGCCCCGCCTCGGAGCCCAGCCACCCGTGGGTCAGCACACATTACTGACCATCGCAGGCACAGGGCTGGGTGCTGGGGCACAGACACCGGCAAGACCGTGAGGCTCTGACTCACAGGACCCATGGGAGCCTGGGGCTTTGGTAATTTTTAAAAAGTTGCCTTATTCTGACACGGTAGGTTGGGGAGCCCTTGTCCTAGGGCTCACGAACGTAGTCACAAAGATGTTGAAGGAGTGAAGCAGGTAGACCTGGGGCAGCCAAGACGTAGCAGAACCGGGTGCAAAGTGGTGCTGGGCCAGCCTGGAGACTGCTTAGCCAGGAACAGGAGTGGGGTGGAGGGCGTAGGAGGGAGTGATGGGCGGTGTGACGGGAAATCGCGGTAGGCAAGACAGGGCAGAGTTTGGGGCAGAGCATCAGGGTCCCCTGGAGAGCTCGTTAAGACCCAGATTGTTGGGCCCGCCCTGAGAGTTACTGATTCAGTAGGTCTGTGGGGCTGGCCTGAGAATCAGCATTTCTAACACCTTCCCAGGTGATGCTGAGGCTGCTCGTCTGGAGACCACACTTTGAGAACTGCTGGAGTTTAGACTGTCCTGTAGCCTTTGGGGCTGGGAAGTGCGGGAGATCTTTGTAGGAATTCTTTAGAGAAAGCTTGATTTTGTAGAAAGATGGGTGGCAGCTGTGAGGAGCAAAGACAGGCAAAGGGTTTTGTAATAGACTTTTAAAATGTGGGTTTATTAGGAGGTGCGGGGGGGGGTGGGGGGGAGGGGACAGGCCATATCATGCAGGGCCACATGAGCAAGCACCAGGGTTGGCCAGGAAACAGAGGGAGCGAGGAGGGAATGGGGGCAAGAGTCTATATTGTGGTCTCTGGTGGGGGGAGGGGGGAGGGGACAGGCGGGGTGAGCAGGCTGAAGATGGGCTAGTGTGAACAATTTCAGCGGGCTCTGGGTATCGGGGCTGTCCCTGGTTGTCTGGCATGTGGTCCTGGGGTCATTAGGGGCAGGTGGATAGTGGCTCCCAGTGGGAGAGCAGGTGGATCTTACCGGCTTTGGACTGGCGGTTTGCATTTGAAAAGCATGCTCCCTGGGGAGCTGTTTGCTCTTGGTAGTAACTGGCTAAGCCTGGGAGGGGTGGGCTCTCCAGGGTCATCGAGGCCCCGAGGTGTCGGGAGATATAAAACATTTAAGAGCATGGTTAACACCCAGGCCATAATTGATGGGGTTTTGGGGTGATGGGGGGTTCAGAGCCGATGGCCAAGAAAGAATTCTTCAAGACGTCTTTAGTGCAGAAAGGTGATTTTATTAAAGCACAGGGACAGGACCTGTGGGCAGAAAGAGCTGCGTTGGGTTGTGACAGATAACTCATTATATACCTCAGGTTGGGAGGGGGTTGGGGACAGCGTAAGTCTCTAAGGAATTTTGAAGCAAGGTTTCCAGGTCCTTGAGGGGCTGGCTGCTGTTAGGAAAACGCCATTTACTACTGTTTAGTAAAACCTCAGTCATGAGACCCTTCAGATGTATATCAGGGGGCCATAAGCTTGGAGTATGATTGCCTGCATGTATCTTGGGGAGTTGAGATAAAGGAATTTTTATATGTTAAAGCAGACTTACAGGATCCTGGGGCTCAGGATAACGTGAAGCCAAGATTCCCTTTTACCCTTAACAAAGTGTCATCATCGAGGCAGCTGAGCTCCTAGAGGGAGGTCACTCTGTCTGTTTCAAGGACTCGTCACTGGGCTGTAGGCAGTACGGGAATCTAATTTTTCATTTGCCTTTGTTTCCCACATCACCACGGCAAGCACTTAAACCCCCTTACATCTTGATGAGGGTGATATGAGGGCTCCAGGAAATGGAGTCTATAGGTTTCTGGAGATTAGGTTCTGGATAAGATTGCCTTTTTCTTGCTGTTACTAAGTCATCCGTAAACTGAAGGAGACTCCCGTCCTACGTGACCTTGATCTCCATCAGTCAACCATTTGCTTTCTTTCCTTTCCCCTCTTCTTAGGCAGCCAGGAGTGTCTGGGGAATATCACACGCATCCCACCTGGCGGGGGTGGGGGGAGGGTGCTGTCAGCCTGTACTTTGTCCTCAGCTCGCCCCATGCTCCCTCGTCAATAATCAGTGGCAATACATAGACTCTAAACACGTAGGCACATTTGAAATTAACCTGTTTCGGAGATTTCCGTTCTTCATTGAATAGTGAAGGAGCCAGCAGAATGTCAAAATCTGTTAAACCAGACAAAAGTCATTGACATTGCCAGGAACGGCAATGATTTTTGTTGCTAGGGAGGAAGCATTTGCATTCGTATCAGTTTCCTAGGACTGAGCTTCTGTCCCCAGATAACGTAGCCTAGACAATCACAGGGGATCAAGGGTGCACCCCGCTTGAGGCCCCATAATCTTTGAGCGGCTGCAGACAGCCCCAAGACCTCCTCTGGTGCCTGTCTTTAGGTCAGTTTTCAAGTCTTTGACAGTTTTTGCCTTGCGACCATAAATATTCTCCAGAGATGCCTCTTGATCACAGAGGAGGCTGGTCTTATTAAAATTTACCTGGCTGTTTACACAGGTCCTGCAGGAGTGTTAATGAAGCCTACAGGTGTCCTTGAGTTCTCTTTGAAAATCTAGAGCATGCATTCTCCAAGGGGGTGATACTGTTCCCCCTACCCCCGGGTAAAATAGATTCGCTGAAGAAAACCTTACTTCTTTATGTATCAAGTACAGAGAGGCACATAAACAGATACGCCATATACTCGGGGAATTAAGGCTTCATGCGTAGGGGTGCAATCAGGAAAAAATGTCTAAGAAGGCTCTTTAGGGAACGATCTAAAAAAAGACTGAGGGACACTGGTCCAGGGCCAGGCAGTACCAAACGGCCAAGGCCCCCCAGTTTTCTTACTTCCAGGGATTTTCATGAGGAATCTCTGGTTGGAGTTTAGAAGCCTCGGTTATTCGCTAGGGCGACACCAGGCAAACAAGGCCACGACTCTCTGGAGCAGATTTCACTAGGTGAACATATAAGTTTGAGTGAATTTCTTCCTTCTTGAGGTGCCTTTTCCAAGGCCTCTGGGGCTGCTGGGAAGTGGCCGCCCTCCCAACAGAGAGGAGGCCCCTTTCCAAGGGCTTTGCGGGCCATGGCCCCCATGTCAACGGCCCACACTCATTCTGTAAGAGCAGCTGGTCAAGCCTGATTCAGTAAGGGTTATTTTAATCGCCATGGTCTGGGAATACGGTCTCTTTGTCCAATTCTACCTTAAACGGGGTCATTTAAGATGGCGATAAGGCTATCTAGGAATCAAAAGGGAGTGAGAGGCACATTTCTTGGCATCGAGTGCTCCCCCACCAGGGCGGACTGCGTTCTTGGGCTTTCAAGTGGGCCAGTGACAAGTGTGTGGAGAATCTGGGGCGCTGACCATGTGACTCTTGTCTTGCTGACTCTGCCGGACCGAGAACAGGGAAGAGAGAACAGATTTGCGGGCCACACCGCCAGGGCCAGTTGGATGAGTCGGACGGTGGGGGGAGGGGGGGGGGCGGGGGAGGGGAGGGCGGAGAAAGGTGTAGGGGGTGGAACCCGGTAGGGCCTGCCTCTTGGGTGGCTTGAGGACAACCGCCAGGTGGGGTATGACTCATTCTGGAACCAGTTGCAATGCGTGTGGGGTTCCCCACCCCTCTCCGCCACCGAGCGGTTCTCAAACACCAGTGGGGTATCCCACAGTTCAGCTCACTTCTGACCTACCCACCTGGAGACAGCACTGGATCCCATAGGTTAAGGGCTCAGTCCCACAAAGCTGCCCCCGCCCCCGCTTGTCCCCCGTGCCTCTGACCGACTGGCTGTCGAACTCCCTCCCTGGGTTTGATTGATTTGCTAGAGTGGGTCACACAACTCAGAGGAACAGACCGCTCGCCGGATTACTAGTCTATTATAAAAGGATCGAACTCAGGAATGGCCAGATGGAGGTGATGCAGAGGGGAAGCCACGGGGAACGGGTGCGGAGGTTCTGTGCTTTCTTGGGGTGCACCGCTCTCCCAGAATCCCCATGTGTTTGCCAGCCCGGAAGCTCGCTGAGCCCTGATCTGCGATCTACGGAGGCCTCATTACAGAGGCACCGCTGATTGAATCATTGGCTATGGTCAATGCATTCGGATTCCGGCCCCTCCCCCCACTCCAAGACTGAAAGTTACGACCCTCTAATGAAAGGGATGGTTCTCCTGGCAACCAGCCCCCATCCTTAGGTGCTTTCCAAGTCACCTCATTAAGGCAACAAAGGACTCTTTCAGGGCTCTCATCACTTAGGGAACTCCCAAGGGTTTTAGGAGCTCTGTGCCAGAAACCAGAAAGGGGACAAAGATCAAATACACATATCTTGCGAATCACGGGCATATGGGAGGAGGGCCAGTGGAGGGAGAAGATGGTGGGCTGTGTTGGGGGCAGGGCTGGGTCCATCCCAGGCGCCACAACCTAGTCCAGGATCTTCCCGCCCGCCCGTAATCGTTTCCCAGATTTCCACCCAGCGCAAAGTCAACATTTACAACATCCTCCAGGAGATCATCCAGCAGGAGGGGGAGCTAGAGGATCAGGGCGTCCAGAGGCTGGTCGCCATCGCCTCCAAGGAGATGAGGGAGAGCCTGGAGGTAGTGAAGCCCTGGGTCCATCGGTGCCCTGCCCCCCTCCCCTGCCAGCCCAGGGGCTGAGATGTTGGTGGCCTGGGGTGGATGCAGGATTTAGTTCTGCACGGAGAACATCATGTGCAAAGGCCCTGAGGCAGGGAGAGGCTTGGCTTCTCTGGTCCAGTGACCTTGGGGGGCGGGGGGGGGGCAAGAAGAGGCAGAGCCTGAGCTGGAGCAGGTGTGGGGCAGGAGGGTTTTCATGGCAGCCCAGCGGGTGGTGGAGACACACGTCCGTCCCTCCCCCGTCCCCTGCAGGTGGAGGGCTACGTGAAGGCAGAGGTGGCCAGCGACACCCTGGTGGCTTTGTCCCGCAACCACTTCAACTTGGTCATGTATGAGCTGCAGCACCACCTCAGGCCTCTCAACCTCACGGACGAATTCGTCATCGTCACCTTGGCGAAACTGGCCAATGGCAACGGTAGGCGCACGCGGGTCCTCAGCCCGGGGCGGCGGCGGGGTGGGGGGGGTGGGTGTCTGGCCCCGCAGGCCGGCCTGGCGCTCCCTCCCGGTCACTGCCTCTCTCTTCTCTGACCAGCCCCATTTCTCTCTTTTCTAGTTTTTACATTTTTTTAAGTTTTTCTTTTGAGTCCCGCATAATATCAGTTTCAGGAGGGTCATCCAGTCACCTGACGATTCCATGCATCGCCCAGTGCTCATCCCGACACAAGCTCTCCTTCATCCCTGTCTCCCGCTTCAACCATCCCCCCTCTTACCTTACCTTCCTCTGGCATTCCTTCTTTCCGTCTCCGCGTCTCCCTCAGCTGTCAAGATTCCGTGTTCCTGCCTCTCATTTCTGTCTCTTCATTCCTCTGCCGTTCTTTCTCCAGACCGCTCTCCCTCTCGGGCCCCGTTCTCTCGTGTTCTCATCTCTTTTCCTTCTTATCCCCTCCCCCCCTCCCCCATTCCACAAGCAGGTGCTGAGCTCCCGCTGCACAGTGGCAGTGAGTACAATGTGCTCGGTCCCGCCTCCATAAAGGACGGTAAACAAGTAAACAAGAAAATCGGCCATCATCATATGAGATGACATGTGGTGTGACGAGAACAGCCTGGTGGCTGTTTGAGATCAGGAGGGAGGGGACCTCACCTCTGTGGGGCCCTCACTGGGGTAGCGACATTTCAGCTGTGACCCGAAAGGACGAGACGATGGTGAAGAACCAGATGTGGGAGGGCGTTCTGCACGGAGAACGTCATGTGCCAAGGCCCTGAGGCAGGGAAAGGCTCGGCTTCTCTGAAGGACTGAGAGGTCACTGTGGCTGTCGTTAGGGGGAGGGCAGATGGTGGAAAGTAGGGTTGGAGAGACTGGCAGGGCCTGGTGGGTGTGGTAGAGTCTGGACCTTACTTGAGAGCCCTGGAAAGCTGCAGGGTTGCCTTGTGACCCGCAGGTTCCAGGAGGAACATTCTAGCTGTTGTGTGGGTGGAGAAGGGATGAGAGGTGTGTACGTGAGAGGCGATGGTGGCTGAGGCTGGGGCCAAGCTGGTGAGGGGTGCGCAGACGGGAGAGATGAACGAGGCTCCGACTGATGGGACTTGCTGATGAGTTCTGTGCTGGAGGTGAAGGAAAAAAAAGAGGAGCCAAGGAAGACTCCGAGCTTCAGGCGTGAGCAGCTGGCTGCCGGGCAGGTGCACTGAGTTCACATTCCTGTGGGACTTTCGAGGGGCGGGGTCAGGTGGCCAGCTGATGGGTGGATGCGGGGTCGAGTCCGAGGGCAGGTGTGGGGGGCCTTCCTCCCAGGGTCTTTGGCGTGTGGGTGGTGCTCAAAGCCGTCCACGCCCACAGATGCAGACAGAGGAGAGGAGGCGGGCAGAACCCAGCTCGGAGAAACCCGACGTCAGGAAGAGAGTTGGCAGGGAGACGGGGACAGGGTGGCGGTGCTGTGGAACCTGCGAGAAGGGCGGTGGCTCAGGAAGGGCCCGGGGGCCAGCGTGTCCCGTTTTGCAGGGGCTCTGGTCAGATGGGGCCGGGTGGGTGGAGAGAGTGAGGCGGGGGACAGGGGACTAGCTGCTCTGAGACGGCCGCTGGAGGGGCCAGGCTTGGAGGGGAGGGTGGCTCTGTCACCTGTTCCCTTTCCCCCAACAACGCCTCTTCTCTGCCCCCAGCGTCCCTCGGTTTCCTTCCTTTCTCTGCCCGCCTGTTGCCTTCTTCTGGTCTCTCTTTCTTGCTGCCTGTCTCCCTGTGTCTTTGTTCATCCAAGGACCTTGGTGGGACGTGTAAAGAGCCAGGCATCTATCCAGGAGCCACGCTCAGTCTCCCCTCCCTGACTTTCTGCTCTGCCCGCTCCTCCCTATGGTTCTGTCTCCTCCTCCTCCTCCTCCTCCTCCTCCTCCTCCTCCTCCTCCTCCTCCTCCTCCTTCTGTCTCCCTGTCCCCGGTCTCCTTCCTTTCCTGCTTCCTCCCCCTTCGCTTGTTTCGGGTTTGTTCCTTTCACCTCCCACTGACTTCCACACTTTATCCTGTGGCCTCAGCCGCACGCTGGGCCCCGTGGGGGCGGGAGGTGGCAGGAAGCGGGCTTGTCCTCTGCCCTGTCACTGCTGGCCCGCCCCCGACTCCCTGCCACCTCTCGTCCCGCTGCACAGTGTTTGAATTCATGCCATACATGGGCATCACCCTGGCCACCATATTCACGATGCTGAGGCTCACCAATGAAGCCAAGATGTGCCAGGTGATCTGCAGTGGTACGTGCCTGGTGGGGCCCGCCGGTGGGGCCCGGCCAGGGGGCTGGACGAGGGCCCCGGGCAAGCGGGTGGAGGGGTTTGCTGAACAGGAGGTAGGTTGCTCACTTATTCCCGAGCATTTGTCCAGTCTCCTGCTTCGTGTGGCCCCGATCGGCTCTCGGGGGGGGGGGGGGGGGGGGGACACAGGCAGTGGAACTGTGGCCGGTGCTTTCAAGGGAACACGGCTTAGCGGGAGGAAGTTGTCTCTGTGACTCGGTTTACCCGGCTCTGTTTCGAGCGTTTCAGGAGGACGACGGGATTTCACAGGAGAGGGAACCAGGGAACATGGCTCTATGTTGGGCCCGACCAGGGCTGGTCTCGGATGCTTTTTATGGTCTGATCTCCTTGCCCCAGGTTTTGATTTCTTAAGTGTTTCGGGGGGTCCCAAATCCCTGATACCTGAGAAGAATAAGATAAAATGTGCCCACTGCCCTCTGTGGGACAATCCTCGGGCTGTAAGGAGTCATATCCTACCCTTGACCCCTGTATGTGAATCTCAAGGACTGGGGTCTGGACACACCCGTAGGCTTAACACCCCCCCTCACACACAGGTAGAAAGCTGATAAAAATTGGAAGGCAGAGAGCACGGGCTGAAGAGAGGCATTTTCTAGGCTGTCTGAGGCCATCTCGCTCACCTGCTGGTTACAGAAGTGTGCCAACGCTTCTGGAGGGAGGTGGCCCGGGGAGACCTCGTCCGCTGCTGCCCCTCAGGGCTCACCGCCCCCACCCTGCTCCGTAGCCATGGAGACCTTCTGTGAGACGGTCCAGTTTTACCTGCGGCATCTGGAGGACAGTGTGTATCCTGTGATGACGGAAGATCAGTTTGCCATGAAGCTGTTCCCGATGTATCGCTATTTCGTGACCGTGTGGCTAAGGAACCACAACCCTGAGGTGAGAAGCACCCCTCTCAAGGGGGTCCTGTGGTCCCCCCCCGGTCCTGGCTCCCCAGCCTGTGTGGCTAAGGAGGGCTGAGAGACCACTGGGTCCAGCCTCGTTCTCAGAACCCGGAGAGACGGTGACCTGATCAATGGAGGAGCTGACCTGCACAGGCCCTGGGGCCCCGGGGGGCCTGGCTTGAGAAAGACCCCAGGAGTTGCTGGAGGAGGGTCCCTGTTACGGTGCGTTTTACCTAGAGGAGCTGTGCCGTAGGACCGTTTTACAAACGAGGAAACTCAGGCGCTCAGACAAGTTCTCCCAAGTGACAGAGCCGGGACTTGCAGGGACAGTCCGGGCTCGTCGCCTGCCCGTGGGGTCTTGGGTGGGGCCCCGACTACTCCCAAGGCCCTCTCTGTCATGTGCCCTGGACTCTCTGGATGGGGTGGCCTCACTGGGCCTCGCTGGGGCTCCCGGGCTCCTGTGGTAGGTGAAGCTGGGGGTCATCAAGTCCCTGAAGCCCATGCTGACCCTCCTCCTGCCCAACGACGACCTTCGGAATCAGTTGTACGACTACGTCCCCCTGCTGCTGGCGGAATACCGGGGCGGCCTGGAGGCCCTGTTCATCACGCAGGTGAGAGGCTGCAGGCTTGGCTCCTCTGGGTCCTGCGTCGGGAGGGGGAGTGTCACCTGAGTAGAAGCCGGGGCTCCGCACTCACTGGATTTTTTTTTTTTTTTTTAATTTTTTTTTTTTCAACGTTTTTTATTTATTTTTGGGACAGAGAGACAGAGCATGAACGGGGGAGGGGCAGAGAGAGAGAGGGAGACACAGAATCGGAAACAGGCTCCAGGCTCCGAGCCATCAGCCCAGAGCCCGACGCGGGGCTCGAACTCACGGACCGCGAGATCGTGACCCGGCTGAAGTCGGACGCTTAACCGACTGCGCCACCCAGGCGCCCCCTCACTGGATTTTTGAGAAACAAACACTGCTGTTCCAGGTGGAAGGGACGAGATCCCAAAGGGTCACGGAGGCTGCGGTGAGGTTGCGTGTTAGTTTCCTGGGGCTGCCGTAAGAGAACCGCAGGGTGGGCGGCTCCAAGTAACAGAAATGCAGCCGCACGGTTCCAGGGGCGCTCCTTCCGAAGGCCCTGGAGAGGAATCCTTTGGTTGCCTCTTCCGGCTTCCGGTGGCCCCACGCGTTGCTTGGCTGGTGGCTGCAGCCTTCCGTCGTCCCCCTCTCTTCACGTGGTCTCTTCTCCGTGTCCTCCCCTCTTCTTTTTTTTTTTTTTTTTTTTTTTAAATTTTTTTTCAATGTTTTTTATTTATTTTTGGGACAGAGAGAGACAGAGCATGAATGGGGGAGGGGCAGAGAGAGAGGGAGACACAGAATCGGAAACAGGCTCCAGGCTCCGAGCCATCAGCCCAGAGCCTGACGCAGGGCTCGAACTCACGGACCGCGAGATCGTGACCTGGCTGAAGTCGGACGCTTAACCGACTGCGCCACCCAGGCGCCCCTGTCCTCCCCTCTTCTTATAAGGACGCTAGTTGTTGGACTTCAGACCCATCTTAAACCCAGGATGGTTCATTTCATCTGAGGCCCTTACCTCATGACATCTGGAAAGGCTCATTTTCTTTTTTATTTTAATTTTGTTAATGTTTATTTTTGGGAGACAGAGACAGAGCACGAGCGGGGGACAGACAGAGAGAGAGAGAGGGAGACACAATCTGAAGCAGGCTCTGGGCTCTCAGCTGTCGGCACAGAGCCCGACGCGGGGCTCGAACTCACAAACCGTGAGACCATGACCTGAGCCGAAGCTGGACCCTTGACCGCCTGAGCCACCCAGGTGCCCCTGGAAAGCCTCATTTTCAAATAAAGTCACATTCTGAGGCTCCGGGTGCACATGAATTTTCGGGAGACCCTTTAACCCATGATAGCCCGTAACCTGTGTGGGATGGAGCCTTGGCAGGGTTCTGAGTGAAGGTGGGACCTGGGCTGTGTCACTCACCGACAGCAGAGGCGTGGTCCTCAGCTACAAAAGCAAAGAGCAGAAATTAATACGATAGATTTAGGGGGCCGTCCTTCGATCACTCTGGCTGAAGAATGAGATTCGCTGCCGGGTGGATAGGGGAGAAAGGGGAAGAGGGCCTTGAATGCCATGCTCAGGGGCTTAGCATAGCCGTTTCCAAGCATCACTGTGCCTGGGAATAGCTTGGGGGCTTGTTGACAATGCAGGATCGGATTCATCAAATCTCAGGCTGCATCAAATGCAGCCTGAGAGACTGCATTTCTTTCTTTTTCTTTCTTTTTTCTTTTTATGAAATTTATTGTCGAATTGGTTTCCATACAACACCCAGTGCTCATCCCAACAGGTGCCCTCCTCAATACCCATCACCCGCCCCCCATCAACCCTCAGCTTGTTCTCAGTATTTAAGAGTCTCTTATGGTTTGCCTCCTTCTCCCTCTGTAACTTTTTTTCGCCCTTCCCCTCCCCCATGATCTTCTGTTAAGTTTCTCGGGATCCACATAAGAGTGAAACCATATGGTATGTCTTTCTCTTTATGGCTTATTTCACTTAGCCTCACACTCTCCAGTTCCAACCACGTTGCTACAAAGCGCCATATTTCATTTTTTCTCATTGCCACGTAGTATTCCATTGTGTATATAAACCACAATTTCTTTATCCATTCATCAGTTGATGGACTTTTAGGCTCTTTCCATAATTTGGCTATTGTTGACAGTGCTGCTATAGACATTGGGGTACAGGTGCCCCTATGCATCAGTACTCCTGTATCCCCTGGGGAAATTCCTAGCAGTGCTACTGCTGGGTCATGGGGTAGGTCTATTTTTAATTTTTTGAGGAACCTCCACACTGTTTTCCAGAGCGGCTGCACCAGTTTGCATTCCCACCAATGGTACAAGAGGGTCCCCGTTTCTCCACATCCTCTGCGTTTCTCGCCAGCTCCCAGGGGGGATGCTGATACCGCCGGCTGATGGGCCCCTCTGAGCCACAAGAGTCCAGAGTTCACTGACCCTGAATCATCGGCCCGTTCATTGCAGGTCTTGAGGCAGATCCTGGAAACGTCCGTCACCACCAACACCCCCGTCCCCCAAATGCAACTACACACCATTTTCACGGAACTGCACATCCAGGTGAGGCCGCGAGCTTGGCGGGGCACCAGCATTCTCGGGGTGCTGCCATGGGGAGTGGGCGGTGGCAGGTGGTGTGGCTGTGGAGCCCCCATCTTGTTCATCTGGCTCCCGTATCCCACGGGGGCTGGGAGGCATTGGTTGCCCACGCAGCTCTGCCATGGCCGGGCTGCCCCGTACTTGCATCCCGCCTCTGCTTGTCATCTCACCACCCTCCCTGCACGCCCCCTCCCCAGGTGTGTGCCAAGGCTCCTGCCCAGCAGCAGTACAGCAGCCAAAACCTGGCGGAGATCGTACACTGCTTCATAGCCCTCGGTGAGGCTCCCCCAGGTCCCCTGTGAGCCTGATGGGGGGGGGGAGTCCCTGCCCCCCTGGGAGTCCCCGCCCCCCAGGGCTGCCTCCTCTGGCTCCATCTGTCTGGCCCAGGGGGCGTATGACTAAGGCAGTCTTCTCCCGTGCAGCCCAGTCCTACCCCAAGGAGCTGATGAAATTCTTCCTCGGCCAGATGGAGATGAGCCAAGAGGCTATCCGCGTGGGGACATTGACCCTGATTAGGGCAGTAGTGAGCGCAGCTGGTGAGCAGGACCAGGAGGTGGGGCGGGAGTCAGGGGAAGCGGGTCTCACACATATCTGGAACTCGGTCATTTCCTCTTTTGTTGACATCGCTGGCTGGGCCAAGGGGTCATGGCTGTCTGTTGCCTCGCATTTTCTGTGCTTGAACCTAACCAGCACTGTGACCCCCACCCCCAGCTGTGTCCGCAAACCCTGAATCCCGGCTTCCACCTGAGTCTGAATTTCCAACTTTTTTTTTTTTTAACGTTTATTCATTTCTTGATAGACAGAGCGTGAGTGGGGGAGGGGCAGAGAGAAGCAGGCTCTGGGCTCCGAGCTGTCAGCACAGCACAGAGCCCGACACGGGGCTCGAACTCACGGACCGTGAGATCATGACCTGAGCCGAAGTCGGACGCTTAACCAACCGACTGAGCCACCCAGGCACCCCTCCAACTTTTAATCTGAATCTTAGAACTACCCCCCCAAAACTAAATCAAAGGCTTTATGTAAGGCCTAGTTATGGCATGTAGGCATAGCCCTAAAGCCCCACTGTCCCAATGCCCAATCATAGTGGAAACTCCTGATTCTGAATCCCTAAGCCCAAACTAGAACCCTGGCCCTGTTATCAAAAGGGAAATACTCTCCCTAGCTGAGGCAGCAGCTCAGACAGTGCCTCTGTGTGAACTGGGATAAGACATCCCTTGCTGGGAGCACGTGGCCTGGCAGGTTCATGATTTGGTGAGAAGAGCATGGCCACTCCTGTTCAGTCCTTCAGCTGAGTGCCCTGTGCAGTGCACAGACTGGGCAACTTTATATGGAGCACGTTCTGCTGACAGTGAAACTTCCTCTTAAAAAAAAAATGCAGATTTATCTGATGGACAGAGATAATAATGACTAGAGTTGGCCTCACCATTTTTTTGTAAAAGGCCTGATAGTAAAAATACTTTCAGCTTTATAGGCCGTATGGTCTCTGTGACAGTTACTCAGCTGTGTAAAAGCAGTCATAAACTGCACAGTGGGGCTATGTTCCAATAAAACTTTATTTACAAAAATGGGCTTTGATCTGGATTTATCCTGTGGGTTATACTTTGCTAATCCCTGTGCTAGAAAAAAAAAAAAAAAAAGAAACTAGCTTCTTGTGTAAGTTGATAAAGCATTCTGGATGTTCAGTTGGTTAGGGACCAAAACTTGGGCTCAACAGTCCAGCTTCTTGACAATTGTCTGAAGGATATAATTGCCCGAAGGTAACTGGACAATGACGTTCATTACCACGTCGTACATACAAGCAAAACATTAGAAACAACCTAAATGTTTTTCTATAGGGAATTTCTGGAATGAAGAATAGTATATACACATAGTGGAATATTACTCAACCTTAAAGGATATAGTCAATCTGTATTTTTTCATGGGAAAGAAGCCCTCTCTGTATTAAGGGTGATAGTATGGTGTGGGGGGTAGGGTGTTACATGATCTTGATTACTTGCAAGAAATCTATATGCTTAGTTTTGCCTGAGTGAGTGTAGAAGGACACAAACTGTTGAGTGCTTACCTTTTAGTTTAATTTTGCAATGAACACACATTATTCTTAAAATCAGAAAAAAAGTTTCTATTTTGCAGATAAAAACTCAAAATTGGTACCTGCTCTCTTAGTGCCTGGTTGCCCGCTACTTGTCCACCAGCATTGACTTGTAGTAACATGTAGCCTTGTGTGTACTGTGAGCCCGAGCACCCGACTGCAATTCTGTCCACACTGGACCTCTCCGGAATCTTCTCATGGCTCTCTTACCTCTCTCTCTCTCTCTCTCTCTCTCTCTCTCTCTCTCTCTCCTCTCTCTCTCTCTCTCTCTTGTTTAAGTTGATTTATTTATTTTGGCAGGGGGAGGGGCAGAGAGAGAGGGAGAGAGAGAATCCCAAGCAGGCTCCATGCTGTCCGCACAGAGCTCACCGCGGGGCTCGACCCCACGACAGCGAGATCACGGCCTGAGCCGGTGTGAAGAGTCAGATGCTTAACCAACTGAGGCGCCCAGGCGCCCCTCTTTCTTACCTCTGTCAATCTTCCTTCTCCCCCAATCGGCTGTCCGCGATTCTATGACTAACAAACGCTTCCGAAGCACTTCTTGTGTGCCAAGCGCTGTCATTACTGCTCACAGAAGCTCTGTGAGAGAGGTACTGTTATTATCCACATTTTAAAGGTAGGGAAACGGAGGCACAGGGGGCTGAGGAATTCACCTGCGGTCACATAGCTACGTTGTGGCAGACACAGGGTCTGAACCCAGGCAGCCTGGTACCAGAGCCCGGGCTCTGCCCTGCTGTGCTTAACGGTCTATGCGCGCCCACCGTGTGCCTAGCCCACCGTGTGCCCACCTGAAGGTGCTAAAGTGATGGTAGGTGGGGCTCTCACCTCAAGGAGGGTCCGGCTGGGTTCCATGAGAATCGCAAAGCAGAGGCCAAGCTGTGAGGCATAAAAGCCATGCTCTCCCCTTGCACCGGGTGGGGTGGGACAGCCATTGAGAGGACAGGGAGGTGGCCAGCGAGGCCTCTGAGGGAGGCGGCCCCGAGCCGCGGTGGGAGTCGGAGGCTCTCAGGAGGCGTGACGTGGACAAGCCAGCTGATGCCTGGCTCCTGGTAGAAGGTGGGGGGCAGGCCTGCTGCTCTGGGGGTCTCGCTGGGAGTCCCGGGCATCGCCTCAGAGCCCAGCTCTGAGGCCGGTGGCCCTCCAGGCTGGTGTTCCTCTTTCAGAGCCCAGAATGAATGTCAGGACCATCTACCTGGCCATCCGGGTGGTCAAGACCACCCTCTCTGACACCCGCTTCAAGGTAACGGGGGCAGACACCCGGAAGGGGATGGGGCTCGGGGCACTCTGAGGGGGCGGCGGAGGGAAGTCCGGTGGGCGGCCTTCACTCCTCTCCAGCTCTGTGGGGAGGGCGGCCTGCTGGAGGCCCTTTGATGGAAAACCTAGCTTCCTGGCCAGCACCGAGTAGGGCTGGAGGAGTGGGAGGCCCACGGGAGCAGGACCACAGCTCTCCTCAAGGACCTGGAGTTGCCCAATGAAGGGGCCCAGCCAGCACCCTGGACAGAGGAGAGGCTGGGTGAATCCTGCGTCATCCAGAGCTGCGTGGCTGCCTGAGGGTTTTGTGTAGCCTTTACTGCATTTGAAGAAAGCAACTTGAAATTCGAAAGACACACACCTTGCACCCTCCAGATACAGGCCCCCAAAACCCCACAGTCCAGTCTCCACTGTAGCCACGGCCACCTTGGAATGTAGCTTCAGTTCTGGTCGTGGGTCCAGGAGGGCGAGGGTCTAGAGGGCCTGGGGGGGTGGGGTGGGATTTGGGCTGGAGATTTAGGCCGCGCTGTTCTCAAAATGTGGAGGCCGTCAAGGGAAGAGAGAACAGGTTTGTTCTGTGCTGCCCCCACATAGCGTTTTGCAAACGTGAGCCCAAGCCTGGGCGGGCCCAGGATTAGAGTCAGGCTGTCCCCTCCAGGGCTGCCTGAGAAGGGCATAGCCTGTCTAGAAGGGAGTGTGCTCCGTGTCTCTGGGAGGCTCAGATAGGGCTCCTGGGTGGGCCTGCTGCAGATGGGCGCCCCTGGACGAGGCAGGGGGTGGGGGGCAGAGTGGGTGGTAGCCCCTGAGGCTCCTTCCTGCGCAGAGCACCCCCAATTCCTGGCCGTCTCAGATCACGGGATTCGGCGTTAGATGCTGAGCCCTTCTCCCTTGGAGCCCATCCCAGTCCCCGGCTTGTCTGCTGCCCGTCCCCACAGGTAAGGATGGCTATTCTCCGCATCATCGGCCAGTTGGCTCTGTCTGGCTACCAGGACAGGATCAGAGGCTGGGGCCTGAAGTACGTGTCTGTGCAGCTGACTCTATCCACCTATAAACTGGTGAGTGGCCCTGATATGTAGACCATGGCGCAGCTGGGCCTTGGAAGCGGCTGCCGAAGCACTGAGGCAAGAATCCGCCCCGTGTATCTGTGCTCGAACCTGCGTGAGTCTGCGTTCATGACAGGCACAGAGACGCAGTGAGCTGTAGGTAAAGGTGTGAGCAGTCACGCCAGGCAGGGAATCCAGAAAACCCTGGAGACCCGGTTCCGGGGCGTGGAGCCTCACGGGGGTGAGGAGGCCACACTGAAGGCTGCAGGGCACCCGCCCGCGAGCAGGGACCCCTCTGTTCTGCCTTCCAGACAAATCGCCGGGAGAGCTTTTATCAGAGGGACCTGGAGGAGAAGATGGTCTCCACAAAGTCACCATGGACACCGTGCGGATCATAACCTCTTCCGTCAGTGGGATGACCAATGTGAGTGGTCACCCTGCAGCCGACAGCTTGACTTGTGTGGGTCCCACACCAGGCTCGGAGTGGAGGGGGCGGACAGGGCAATGACGCATGCCCAGAGCTCTGTGTTGTTTCTTCTCCCAGTCCCGCTGCCTGGGGGGCCCGGAGGGCCTCCATCTTCCCACCACCCGAGCTCTTGTCCTTGAAGGTCCAGTTCCAGAGCTGGGTCCTTGGTGGGAGCTTAGTCTCTCAGACACTAAGGCAGTGCTTGGCACGCAGAGGGCCTCAATAGGTATCCATTGACTTATTGCCAGAAATGTGTCTATTACCTTAAAGCCCCTGCAGCCCCGTGTGTGTGTGTGTGTGTGTGTAGATATGATTTTAATTGTTTAATTGCACAAGCATCCAGTGAGTTCCTAGCACGTGAAGACACGAAGGCTTATACTGCGAGGGCTCCGTGTAACCCCAAGAAGGTCACAAGCTTAAGAGGGAAACAAGGGTGTCAACTTTTCATTGCGATACAGTGTGATTTGGCAAAAAGTAGGAAAAAATTTACCATGATAGCATCAGGAGGGAATCCTTGTCCACTCCGTGAGACTCTGGGCTGGACGCTCCCTGGCCGGGGGCAGCTTATCTGAATAACAGAGAGAGTGAGAAGATTCACGGTGGCTACAGCCCAGGGAGCACCTGCTTAGAGCCAGTCCTGGACTCACAGGCCGGCACCATGGGGCGGGCCTGACGGATCTCGTGTGGCCACGGATGCCGCCGCCGATCCTGCCCCTCTGCCCCCAACCCAGGAGTTCTGGCTGCGGCTCCTGTGCTACATCATGGAGACAGATCACACCGAGGCCTTGACTCCCATCTGCATCAGTCTCACAAACCTGGCGGAACGCCAGCCGCACACCAAGGATGTGGAGGCCAGCGTGGCCAGCAAGAGCAGGCACGGTGGGCAGTGTCCCTGCGCTGGCTGGGGGGCTTGGGCGGGCCGGTCACTCCGTGTCTCCCAGTGTGTCCTCTCCCCGTTTTCCAGGAAGCGTCTAGGAGTCCAAACAGCCAGGCCAGAGGCCCTTAGCATATCTGAGGAGGGGTTGAAATGGAGCCAGCTTCCTTTGGCGGGTCATTCCTCACATCCCCTCCCCCTGCACCCCTCCCAGGACCTCACCCATGGAGGCTCAGGCTTTCTCCACATGTGACTTGTCTGGGTCCCATGGGAGTCGTCTGTAACCCCAGTGCAGCACTGTCCATGTCAGACTCTCCAAGAAGTGACTGGCCCCACCTAAGGGTGGAGTGACACTGCTCTTCCAAGGGGGCTGTTCTCGTGGGGCTGGGGCTTTGCTGGATGGGCGTTGCTGGTGGTGGGTGTGATTTTAGGAGCCCTTTAGGACCCAGGGACGGCAAATGGTGAAGGGTCTTCTTCATGACCTCCCCTGGGCTCTGGACTAGCCCCCCCACCCCCCCGATGTCTTCTAAGCCCCAGCGCAAAGCGCAATTCTCCCTTCTTCCGAGGATCAACCAATTAAAACGATGTTCTTTATGGACCTATCACTGGTCCCTGTGCCAACCCATCCTCTGTTCTGGGGGCAATGGGATGCTTCAGGAAAGTACCTTCTGGGGCAAAGCCCTTCTCAGGGGCACAGGGGCATGGGAGCATGGGGTGTGTCCCAGTATCAGCCGGGCAGCTTCAGCAGGGTCACATCTCCTTCTTCCTCAGTGGATCTGCCCGCGCCCCAGAAACTGCTAGCCCGTCTCCTGGTGAGTGGCTCACCCAGGCTGTGCCCTGGGCAGACTGAGGCCAGGGCCCGTGACATCTCTCTCTTGAAAGATCCCCCAAGGGAGGAGGGAGCTAGACACTTGGCAGGACAGAGCTTTCCGGGTCCCTTTGATTCCTCTTGGGTACATGTGGCAGGGGGTGTGTGCTCGGATGCCCAGGAACCTGGTGGGAACGTGCTCCCACATTCCTCTGCTCAGCCTCTGAGCAGCCCCAGCACATCCCCAGAGCACTGCCAAGGGCCCGCCTGCCCCTGGGGGCCTTGCACGCATGCGTTCTGCTCCTTATGTTGACTCTGGGCATTAACCCACGCTCTGCAGAAGCCTGGGGTGGGGAGAAAGCCCATGATCTTGCCCCTCTTCTTTCTGGGAACAAAGTGCCTGGGTGGGGGGCTGCCCTGCCCCACTGGCATCTGGGCGTCCCCCACCCAGGTGCTGATGTCATCCCCCTACAAGGGGGAGGGCCGTGGGATAGCCATGCTCAACCTCCTAAGGACCCTGAGCCAGAGCATCGTGCCCGCCATGGCTGACATGTGGGAGCTGGAGATCCCGCTGCTGGTCAAGTACCTGGAAGGTGAGGCGCCCGGGGGCCCCCTCCCCGCGTGCCTGCTGGCGTACTAATCACCTGGCTTGAAGTGGGGAGGGGACGACAGCATGTGCTGAGCCCATCCGTGGAGGGCTTTGAGTGCCTGACCCACGAAGGGGTCCCCAGAAGGGAACAGTGGGAGAAAGTAGCACATGTGGGCCTTCTTTCTGCAGAACATACTGAGTTTACTTGGAATCAGAAGACCTGGGAGGACAAGCTAATTCAGGTGAGGACATGATCCAGCTTGCTGAGGTCGGGCCGGGAGAAAGGGGAAGGGTGCGCGGGAGGGCCCTCGGCAGGGTCGGCATGGGGAGTTTAGGAGTCCTTGGAGGACACATTCTCCTTCTGTCCGAGAAGACTTGGGGAGCACCAGGCACGTCCACGGCTGTGTCTGCCAGCAGGGGAGAACAGAGAGCCTTCCAACTTGGGGAACTGTGTGTTCAGGAAAGCAGCACGGGGTGACCCTCCTCCCTCCAGCATCAAAGCCACAGCTGTTCCCCAGGCTCATGGGATCAGGGTTCGATGGGTCGAGCAGTCTGGAGATTGGGGAAGGGGGCCAGAGAGGGTGAGTCACCACTCAAGGTCACACAGCCCTCCCGCAGCCTGGGAGAGAACAGGACTGGGGTCCTTGGGCACTGCCCATCTACATCTTCTGTCTCCTCAGTTTCTGAGAAACTCCCTTAAGAAGACTCGAGGTTCCAACTGGAGCTTGCGTCTGAGCAAAGAGCTGAACAACCAGATCGAAAGCTTTGACAGCCCCTCCCTGGAGAAGGTTTGTCCTCACAGCGTCAAGACAGTTCAGACAGGGAGGGGACACCAGGGACAGTGGGATGGAGTCCCGCACTGTGGGTGAGCCCAGCTGTACCTGCAGCTGTCCACAGGGTTCTGGGAGGAGAGGTGGGTGGCTTAAGTCAGTGGGTTTTTGTTTCTTGCTTTGTGTTGTTTTTCTTTGAAAGCCTGCTTTGCTGAAGCTGGGGCCTCCTCTCCAGTCGCCATCTTCCCCACCCTTCATCTCACTTTCCACCTGAAGGGGTCTCCTAGCAGAGTCCAACAGGCAAGGGCTGAGATGTGTGAGCAGGTTTTGGGAAATAGTGAAAATGGTGAGGGTGACATTGAGCCACGGAAGCCTAAAGGGGTGGCTGAGTTCTAGCTTGGCTGTGAAGAAGATGAGGCCGGGAGGGGGACAAAGGAAGAAAGAGTGGGCAGGCTGGGTCTAGAGCTGGACTCCCAACTGTCCCCACCCCCACAGGTAGTTTGCCGGATGTTATTCCACACATCCGACTCATCCAGCTACTGGCTCATGACCACGTATGTGTATTTTGTTGTAAAAAGGTTTTTACAAAACTGTGAACATAGTTGAGAGAAATCAGAGAAGGTCTCAATCCACAGAAAGGATCCGTGTTCAGGCCTGGAAGATGAGATAGTTAAGATGGGACGCTCCCCAAATCTATCTACATGTTCATTGTGATTCCTGTCATAAACCCAGCTGGCTTTTCTTTTCTTTTTTCTTTCTTTCTTTCTTTCTTTCTTTCTTTCTTTCTTTCTTTCTTTCTTTCTTTCTTTCTTTCTTTCTTTCTTTTTCTCCTTTCTTTCTTTCTTTCTTTCCTTCTTTCCTTCTTCTTTCTTTCTTCAGAGATTGACAAGCTACTCCTAAAAGTCATGTGGGAATACAGGGGGCCCAGAATAGCCAACATAATTATGATTAAAAGAAAGACAAAAGCTGGAGGGCTCAAATGTTGCAATTTCAACACTTCTTACACACCACTGCAGTGAACAAGACAATGCAGTGCTGGCATAAGGATGGGCAGACAGAGTGAGGTAATAGAATCGAGAGTGTAGAAATAAACCTCACATTTACTGTCAACTGATTTTGGGCAAGGCCTCCTTAGATAGATACACTAAAGGCCCAAGTAATGACAGAAAAATAGATTAAGTCGGACATCATCAGAACTAAAAACTCTTATGTTGAAAATCAAACCATCAAGAAAGTGCAAAGACAGCCCCAAGAATGAAAGAAAATATTTTCAGATTAAGTTCTTATTAAGGGATTTGTATCTAGGATATATAAAGAACTCTTATAACTCAATAACAAAAAGACAGGCCAGTTTAGAAATGGGCGAATGATATGAACAGACATGTCTTCAAAGAAGGTACATGCAGAGTGAATAAGTACGTGAAAAAATGCTCGAGATTATTCCCATTAGGGAAAACACAAGTCAAAACCATAAGGACATACTACTTCACACCCACTAGGATGACTCTAAGAAAAAAGACAGACAACAAGAAGCATTGGTAAGAATGTGGAGAGATTTGAACACTCAAATATTGTTGGTATGAATGGAAAATGGGGCAGCGGCTCTGAAAACCTGTCTGTCATTTCCTTGAAATGTTAAATATAGGGTTACCATATGACCTAGGAATTCTACTCCTAGTTGTACATGCTCAGGAGAAGTGGAAACATACATCCGCACAAAAACTATACATAAATGTTCATAGTGTGATTCATACAGCCAACCACAGAAGCAACCCAAATGTCCACTAGTGGATGAAAGAAAAAACAAAACATGGTCTATCCATACAATGGAATGTTGTTCATCTATTAAAAGGAATGAAGTACTGATTTATGGTACAGAAAGGATGACCCTTGAAGACATTATGCTAAGTGACAGAAGCCAGTTGCAAAGGAATGCAAGTGACCACATATTATATGATCCTGTTTACTTGAAATGTCCAGAATAGGCATCTTTTTAGGGATGGAAAGTAGATCTGTGGTTTCCAGAAGCTGCAGGGAATGTCCAGCGATGCTAATGGGCAAGGGATTTTCTTTGGGGGGGAGGGTGACAAAAATGTTCTAAATTTAGATTGTGATGATAGTTACCCAACTTTGTGAATATACCGTTAAATTTGTAAACCTTAAATGGGTTGATTTTATGGTATGTGGATTATATCTCAATGAGGATGTCTGAGAAAAGGTTTTACAGGTGTCAGCCAAAAATTATGTTTATCCAAATAGATAGCCTTTGTAGGGGAGTATGTAAAATAACAAAAAACAAGTGTATCTTACAGATAGTCTTCTATAGCTAAACATAAATTTGCAGGTGTAAGGTCTTATCTGATGTCAATTTAAGGGCAGATATCCTTTTTATTAAAAAATTTTTTTAATGTTTATTTATTTTTGAGAGAGATAGACAGAGCATGAGTGGGGGAGGGGCAGAGCGAGAGGGAGACACAGAATCTGAAGCAGGCTTCAGGCTCTGAGCTGTCGGCACAGAGCCCAAGCCGGGGCTCGAACCCACGGACTGCGAGATCATGACCTGAGCCGAATTCAGATGCTTAACCGACTGAGTGCCCCAGATGCCCCAGACCAGGCTTGATTTTATATCCTGGTTGTACCCCTCCCCACCTGGTTTTTCATCTCCCCAAACAGCAACTGCATTTACAGTCTAGAGATGCTGTGTGGGTTAAATGAAATAATGCATGTTTGTTTTTGTTATTTTTCCAAGTACACACACAAAACTCTTACAAATAAAAGAGAAAACAGGAGAAATGAGCCAACAAGACAGGGGGAAAGAATACAGACAGGGATTCAGGGACTGGATCGTGAGAATGTGCAAAGGTGATCAGCATGGCTAATAACCAAAGAAATGCAAGAAAACGTGGATGGTCTGCCTCTCACTGGTAACGTCCTGTGTGACAGAGGAATGTGGGGAAATCGGTGTTCTTAGATTGGTTAGTGTGAGTTGAAACTGGTTCGACTTCCATAGGAGGGAAATTTGGTCCCCACTGTTTATAATACGCTTGCCCGCAAACAGTCCGACGCTCCAGAATAACCTCGATGTTTATTTCAAAGAATGTACGAAATGCATAGATATCTGTGCATTAGAGAAAGAAGTCTAGAGTGTTACGTAGGGAACTCTCCACGGCAGTAACCCCTGGAGGGTGGAGTAGAGAGGCTCGAAGCTCCCTCTGTTCCTGTGCCTTTCCAGGGCTTTCTGTATCGGGCCCTGGGTTTCACACTGGCCACAGGCCTGGAGGCCGACAAGGTAGAGGCATTGCTGCTGGATGGCAACGACTTTGACAGGGAGGTGAGGGTGCCCTGCGGCCCCACCCCCATCCACCAGACCCCTCTGGTCCCTCAGGGATATGGGCACATGCGTGAAAGCTTGTGTGTGCATGAGCATGCATGCATATGTGTACTGGTGTGTGTGTGTGTGTGTCTGTGTGTCTGTGTGTGGACCTGTGTGTGCATAGGGGCGTCCATGCGTGTGCTTGTGTGTGTGTGTACGTGTGGGGGGCTCCTCCTCTGGCCGCTGCCCGCTGCCCTCATCCCCGCTGGCTGTGTCTGCCCGCAGGGCGTGATTCTGTGCTTTGGCCTGTGTGCCCGTGGCCAGGTGAAGACAGTGCTGAATGTGCTCCATGACTTTGAGGAGAGGATCCAGGAGTCGGAACAGTCCTGGCAGATCGGGGCTTGGCGGGTAAGGCACCCTCGCTCCACAGTCAAGTCTCTGGGGGTCGCATAGACCGGTGCTTTCAGCACCAGCCAAGGTACCTGCTAGATCTCAGTAGCAAACTCCCCCCGGTGTCACCTGTCCCCGAAATGACTGAGATCCGGAGGCCTCCCCCCAACAAAGCTTTTCAGGGTGCGTCCTTTCAGGGCCCAGATATTACAAAGGAGCGCTAGCCCACCGTGGGCTCCGCAGAGCAGCACTGGGTGCTGATGGGAATTCAGAGTCCCAGGCCTCACCCACACCCACTGGACCTGAAGAGGCTGCTCAGGTAGCACTCAGTGTAGGTACTTTCCACGGGTCAATGGCACTGGGGTGCAGGGCGATCATGCCCGCCGTCATATAGAAGAGAGCACTGAAGCTTGTCCAAAAGCATGCAGACGGCCACTGAGCCGAGAAGTCAGGAGCCAGGCCAAGGCAGCCTGTGGGCCGACCGCTCGAAGGGGCCCCTCTGCCGCAGGGTCACAGGTTGGCTGAGGCCCCAGTGGGCTACCGTCCAGAGTCACCGATGCCTCAGGCTTTGGCCTTGACCCAGGACCCTCGCCCCGGGCGTCTGGTAGTTTGGATGGAGACAATCAGGAGCATCCCAGGCTCCTGCCCCAGCTTCTCCACAAAGCGGGATCTGAGACGTGGACTCGTATCTGAGGCCTGGCAGGGCACGGGCAGCCCTGCGCACCCTCCGTGGTGGGTTCGGTGGCCTGTAGCACCTCATCCCGGCATCACGACAGCCCCTGGCCCAGAGCAGGGCCTGGCAAGGAGTAGGAGCTCAGTAAGGTGTGTTGAACGGATGAGTGAATGAATGAGCGTTTCAAGATATCAGTGGAAGCGGCTTCTGCTGACTCGGTGGCTCCTTTGGTCATGTGACTGGAGACTGTCCACATGCAGCTGGGGTGGCCAGTTGAACCCCGACACCCCCCTCTCCTCCCCTCCCCCCCCCCCCCCCCCCCCGCCGGTGATTCTTCCTCTTCTGGCTGGGCTCGCAGAAGGACCATCCCTGGAGGCGGGAGACGGTGAAGGGCGCCCTCATGGTCATGTACAGCTGCGTGGCCTCGTACTGCCACCCCCAGATGCTCCTCACCCACGTGGACACCCCCATCACCGCTAAGATCATTCACCACTTCTCCAGCAGCTGCCAGGTAACCCCGGGAGGCCGCACCCCCCACCCAGAGCCGGGCTGGCAGAGAGCCACCTGCCTTGTAATCCGAGCACCCCGCCCCCCACCCCAAGTAGGCACCAGGAGTCTCACCTGACACCCAGCTTTGGGGAAGCTCATTTTTTCAAACTGGGTGTTCTCGGCTCCAGGGGGAGGTGGGGGACAGCCTTCCCCACCGCAGTGCCAAGTGGGTGGTTATGGGTCCCGGAAGTCACGGGACAGGTGCCCCCTCTTCCCGGCCTCGCTCTCTCCCTCAGCCCTCGCCTCTGCCCCCTCCCCTCCCGGCATCTGACCCAAGACAAGGAGTGGGGTCTTCAGGGATGTAGAGAGGCTCGCTACTTTCTTGGAATGGCAAGGAGGGGGAAGCACAGAAGGGAGCAAAAGCTATTTCGTTATTGTTTCTGAAGTTGTGGCAAGATACGCATAACAGACAATTTGCCATCGTCATCATTTTTAAGGTGTGCAGTTGGGGGGCGTTAAGTACATTCACATCATTGTGCAGCCGAGTCCACCAGCCCTCTCCAGAGTTCTTTGTCCTGTAAAACGGCCACTCTGGGCCCGCTGAACACATGCCCACATCCCCTCTCCCCAGCCCCTGGCAACGCCCGTCCCACTCTCCGTCTCTCTGAAGCGACACCCACAAGCGTCGCGTTTGACTGGGATCTCACACACAGGTTGCCTTTTTGTGGCTGGCTTATCTCACTTAGCCTCAGGTCCTCAAGGCTCGCCCATGCCGTAAAGGCGAAAACGATTTTTATCTCAATTTTACGCTGTCTCTTGGGCGACACGCAGGGCACGGTGCCCCTGGCCGGTGAATGGTGTGAGCTGACCGGCATTGCTGTTCTTAGGGGGGTTGAGGGAGGTGGCGTTTTCCGAACGCTGTGCCTTGTCCGGCACCTGGCTGGCACCCTGGCCTTGTGGCAGAAGCTCGGGCAAGGCGGCCGAGGGACAGAACGAGGCCTGCCATCTCTCAGGGTGCCCTTGACTCTGCCTGTTACTTGGCGCAGAGGAAGCAGTGCCCTCATGCCGTGGCGGGGTCCTTATGAGAGCTGTGGCTTGGGCAGCCTGAGTCTTTGGGCTCACTCCTGACGTGCTGCCTCCTTTCCTTCTTCTTGGTCTGGGTGCAGGACATCTGTCTCAAAATGGCCTTCCTGAAGAGTGTGGTGCAGGTCACCGATGCCATCGGGAACATCAAGGAGCTGGAGGACTTTGAATTTGCCCAAAAGATGAGCCTCACTGGCATTATAATAGTAAGTCGGGTGAGAGGCGTCCTTGCTCCCGGGTGGTTTTGGGGTCTGACTGCTGACCGGCTTCTCCTCGCTCAGAGGTTTTCAGAGTCCCCAGGGGCATCTGAGGGACAAGGGGGCCGTGGGGGTCACTGAAGCCCCTTCCCGTCTCAGTTCCGCTCCCAGCCAACCGTAGGAGTTCCGAGTACAATATCTGTCTATCTGACAAAGGGTTTGATGGCCAGGGAGCCTGTGGTGCCCGGAAGCGGCTGGTTCAAGGCCGGGAGACAGAGGGCCCCCGGGTCTGCCCCGTGGTGGCCCCGTGTGTTTCTCCACAGGGGGGACCTAGATTCGGCCGCAGGCAGGTCTTAAAGCTCTTTTTTTTGCACAGCACTTCAGTAAGATCTAGAAAATGTCAACTGCCTAAAGGCAAGAAGCCACGACAGAGGCTGATAGAGTTGTGGGAGCCACAGCCCTTCAGCCCCAGACCTCCCCACTCCCTCACGATGCCCTGGGCCCCTGGAAAGCACCGCAGCTGCTTTGGAAGCTGTGCCCGAGGGAAGTGACATGGGGTGGAACAGGAGGCCCCGAGAAGGAAATGAGCACGCCCGCTCCCGCTCTGGGCCGGCAGCGATCCGTGTGTCATTTCACGCTAGCCGGGCACTGTTTTACACGTGACGGCTCAGGCGGGGGAGGCAGTTTGCCCAGGGACGCATGGCGAGCAGGTGGCGGGCCTGAGCGAGAAGCTCCGGTCTGTCTGGAGCCCCCCTGCTTCTCACACCAGATTTTGCTGCCTCCCTGAAAATGCTAAAAGGCCACGTGATCCTGAAAAGAGCGAATGTGGTATGGGTGTCTGCACCCCACAAAGTGCCAGGCCTTGGACACTAGCCCCCCACACTCACTGTCCTCTCTGGTGGGCTCTGGGTGGCTCATTCACCACCCTGCTGTGCCGGGCAGGCCACCATCAAGGCGGAACCCACCGACAGCCTGGTTTCTCCTGTGCGGACCATGGCGATAGAGGCCCTCGCGCACCTGAGGTGAGCTGGGCCCCTGTTCCGGCCCGGTGTCTCCGTGGGGAGAGGCAAAGTCCAAGACCACCCCTCAGTGTTCCTTGGGGGGCCACACCCACTTTGCCTCCCTGCCTCTGCAGCAGGGGTCTCGGGCAGCAGCCCTGGGGCGCTGGGCCATCTAGTTGGGTTGGGTGGGGTCAAGGAATTCATTTATTGATACGGTACTGATGCAGTTAACACAAAGTAATATAATACCTGAGGTTTGCCCTCCTGGAGCCGTCCGTTCATTGGTGGGGAAGTAGGGAAGAAGAAGAAATTATGGAACATCAGTGGTTAGAGTGGCCGGGTGGTCTCTGGGAATTCTGCACCCGTCGGGGCAGATGCACTGTTTAGTCTCATAACCACCTGTTGCCTGAAGAGGCAGCACGTAGGCAGATTTGAAATAAATTTCACATACATGTCTTTGGGGACTCAGAGGTAAGATGAACACATGCAGAAGGAATCATGGGTCAGAGCTGAGTATTTGTGGGTGAACAGCAATAACAAAAAAAAAAAAAAAATCTGAGGCCAGAAGAAGAAAGGGCTATGAACAAGAGGCAATTCTGTTGATACAACAGGGGAGATCAGAAGGCATTGGCATCTGGCTTTTGACCTGGGCTTACACAAAAGAAGACGATCTGGGTAGGAGCTGGAGGTCCCGGCAGGGTGAAACATAGGACCCCTTTGGGGGGCAGTAGTTTAAAGTTAAAATGGCATGGCGGCTCCCAACCAGGGAGGCACAATAGAGCCAGCTGGGGACCTGTGAACAATACCGATATCCTGGCCCCACCTCAGACCTTTAAATAAGGATCCCTAGAGCCTGGTTGTGGCCCTTGGGTACCTCAGAGCTTCTCCAAGTAATGCTAGTGAGCACCTAGGCTTGGGAACTATTGATGAAGGGGTAGGAGAAGGGCGCCCATCGGGCAGCCAGCTACCACCCCTGAGAATTCACTAAAGCTCAGCCGGTTTCTGCTGCCGATTACGCTTGAAAGCCCTTGGGCCAGGGCCAGCCTCTGAGGCAGAGTCCACGGTCAAGGCCAGGGAGTAGCGGTGGAATATTTCTGAGCAGGAGAGGGAGAGGCTGAGAGCAGGCAACAAGAAAGAGAGCTGGCCTTGGGTCCCCGCGTCTCCCCATCGATCGCAGACACAGTCACTGGATACTGGCGACCGGGTGAAGCCAGGGCACCTGGGGAGGGACGCATGCCTGCACCCTCAACCGAGGAAGCTGGTCTCTCCCTCATTCTGTGACATGCCTCTGCACCCTGGACTGAGCAGTGGGGCGGCTGGGTCTCAGTCCCCCTCTGACCACCCTTCTTGTCCACTTCTTCTTCCCTTAGCAGTCTGAAGCCTTTCTACTCCACAGAGGAAAACAATGAACTGATGGATATCAGTGTTCACTCTGTCATTTCTCTTCAACCCCCACTAGAGGACAATGAGTCCATTCAGGTAGGTCCCTCTGGGCCACCTCATTTTCTGGGTCAGGTCTTAGAAGTTTCCAATAACTTGGGCAGTGCTGAGAGCCCACCATCCTCAAGCACCTGTGAGTGCAGCAAAGTGCAGTAGGCTCGATTAGTGAGTATAAAGTAATGCTAGCTGCTGTAACAGCTAAACCCTGAGATCTCCATGATTTAACAAGAAGATTTATTTCACACTCAAGTCAAGTCCAGCCGGCAGTGGGGGTGGAGAGGGAGCTGCTGCGTGCAGTTATTCAGGAACCGAGGCTGGCAGAGGCCCCACTCTCTTCCATGCGTGGCCCAAGGTCTCCGTGGGTACTGACATCCGGTAGAGGAAGAGAGAACGAGAAAGGGTGTCGAGGACGTATGAGCCACCCTGCCCGCTTCTCATTGGCCAGAACTCAGTCACATGGCTATGCCTAGATGCAAGGGGTGCTGGGAAACGTAGTTCCTGACTGGATGGCTGTTTCCCAGCAACAAGGTGGAGAAGGAGGACAAATCTTTTGTGGACGGGTAGCCATTTCTGCCTCAAAGTCCTGGTCCTGGACGGGGAGTCAGAAGAACTGGATTCTGGGAGTTCAGTTTCCTCCTTTGGAAAATGGGTTCCTCTTCAGAGGTGGTCTTGTGTGTCACATGAGAATTTGGGTGTAAAGAACCCAGTCTAAGCAGAGATAAAGGGGTGGTTTTCAGATCATTTCATACTTCCCAGCCCTGGCACGGGTCCTTGCAGAGTCCTGGTGGGTGGCTGTGCACACTCCCTCATTGCTGCCCAGTGCTCTCCTCTCTTGGCCATAGACCCTGTACGCAAATGCGCTTCAGGCCCTGGAACACCTGATGGAGGGCCTCATGCAGAGGCAGCTGGACCCCAAAGGGCTGCAGGAAATGGTGCACGTGAGTTCCTTGGCGGAGGGCCAAGAGCCAGGGATGGCCACGCCCCCCAGAAAGCTGGTCTGAGGGCTAGGTTCTATGGAAAACAGGGGTATGTGTTAAAAATTGTTTCGGTGGGGCGCCTGGGTGGCGCAGTCGGTTAAGCGTCCGACTTCAGCCAGGTCACGATCTCGCGGTCCGTGAGTTCGAGCCCCGCGTCAGGCTCTGGGCTGATGGCTCGGAGCCTGGAGCCTGTTTCCGATTCTGTGTCTCCCTCTCTCTCTGCCCCTCCCCCGTTCATGCTCTGTCTCTCTCTGTCCCAAAAATAAATTTAAAATGTTGAAAAAAAAATTTAAAAAAAAAAAAATTGTTTCGGTAACTGTATTTTGATAAAATTTCAGATTTGCTGAAAAGTTGCAAAAACAGTACAAAGAACTCCTGTATACCCTTCACACCTTGATTCACAGTTCTTAACAGTTGTCACATTTTCTTTATCTCTCTTTCTCTTCCCTTATCTTTCTTGTTGTACACACAAACACACACATACACACACACACACACACACACACACACTTTTTGAACCATGGAGAGTTACTTGCAAACATCAAGGACAAGAATGCCCTCTTATATAACAATGGTACAATGATAAAAATCATGAGGTTTGATGTTGATGATACCATGCTGTATTCTAATCGATGGCCAATACTGAAATTTCACAAATTGACCCAATAGTATCCCCAATAGGTGTTTCCCCCATCTAGGCTCTAAGCGGGATTACCCAATGTGTTTAGCTGCCACGTCTCTTTAATCTCCTTTAATCTGGAAAAATTCCTCAGTCTTTCTTTATCTTTCATAATATTGGCATTTTTGAAGGGCGCTGGCTAGTTTTTTTTTAAATTGGGTTGTTTGCTTTCTTATTGAGTTTTCAGAGGTTTTATATATTCTGAAAGCAAGTCCTTATAAGATATGTGATTTACACATATTTCCCCCCAGTCTGTGATGTATTGTTCATTGATTTCATAGTGTCTTTTGAAGAACAGAAGCTTTAAAATGTTGATGAAATCTAATTTATCATTTGTTTTCTTTAATGGATCATGGTTTTGGTGTTATATCTAAGAAGTCTGTAACTAACCTAAGCTCACAAAGACTTTCTTTTAGAAGTTTGTAGTTTCCAGTTTTATAATTAAGTCTATGAAACATTTGGAGTTAGGTTTTGTATATGGTGTGAGGTATGGATCAAAATTTGTTTGGGGGCCTCTGGGTGGCTCAGTCGGCTAAGTGTCTGACTCTTGATTTCAGCTCAGGTCATGATCTCATGGCATTGTGAGATCAAGCCCCAAGTCAAACTCTGCATGGAGCCTGCTTGGGATTCTCTCTCTCTCTCTCTCTCTCTCTCTCTCTATCTGTCTCTCTCTCTCTCTCTCCCCGTCTCTCTCTGTCCCTCCCCTGCTTGCGCTCACGTGCATCCATGCTCTTTCTAAAAACAAGTAAATAAACATTAAAAAAATTGTTTGTTTGCTTGCTTACACACAGATAACCAGTTGTTCCAGAACCATTTGTTGGAAAGACTTTTGTCCATTGAATTATCTTTGCATCTTTGTCAAAAATCAATTGGCCATGTATGTGTGGGTCTGTATCTGGTACCTGTTCTGCTCCATTGATGTATTTGTCTGTCTTTACACCAATGTCATCCTATCTTGATCACTGTAATGTTAGTTATAATAAGTCTTATGACCAAGATCAGATAGTATGAGGCACTGACTTTGTTCTTTGTTGCTGCATTTTACAAATATTCATACGTTGTGTTCCCATTTGTTTCAGTTAAGAATACATTTTAATTTCTCTTTTAATTTTTTCTTTGACCCATGGGTTATTTAGAACTTCCCAAATGTTGGAAGACTTTCCAGAGAGCTTCCTGTTTTTGATTCCTAATTTAAATCCGTTGTGGTCTGAAGACATACTTTGTATAATTTGAATCCTTTAAAAATTTTTTTTTATGTTTATTTATTTTTGAGAGAGAGAGAGAGAGAGAGACAGAGGGTGAGTGGGGCAGGGTCAGAGAGAGAGGGAGACACAGAATCCGAGGCAGGCTCCAGGCTCTGAGCTGTCAGCACAGAGCCAGAGGCGGGACTCGAACCCACTGACTGCGAGATCATGACCTGAGCCGAAGTCAGTTGCTCAACCCACGGAGCCATCCAGGTGCCCCAAATCCTTTTAAATCAACCGAGACTTATTTTGTTGCACAGTATGGTCTATCTTGGTGAGGGCTCTGTGTGCACCTGTATATTGTGTTGGGTGGAGTGTTCCTAAACATCAGTCAGACCAAGCTGGTTGGTAGTGTTGTTCAAGTTTTCTCTTTCCTTCCTGATTTTCCATCTTCTTGTTCCTCAGTTTCTAGGAAAGAGGTACTGAGGTCTCTGGATCTCACCATCGATGTATTTCTCCTCCGAGTTGTAGTAGTTTGGCCTCATGCACTGCTACTGCTACTGCATGTGTGAACATTAAGGCCCTGGGGTGCAAGGTGGGCGACGATCCCGCCTCCTTCACCTGCAGGCAAACATTTGGAACGAGGCCGAACACATCAGCCGGGCGCCATCTTGGTGAGGATACCTGGGGACTGTGGACTCTCTGTCCACGGCCGCATCTCCCTTGCAGGGGTGCCCGGAAGGAGAGGCAGAAGTATCCAGAACCACCCAACACCTCTGGAAGTCAGAGCCTTGAGTGGGAGAGACGAGGCGGGCAATAGCCAGCTGGGAAAGGCTGGCCTTGGGATTTTAATGTCCCCTTCTGTGTTCTGGGCTCTACCCACAGCTCCTGGAAAAGTGGATCTTGTCGGAGAGAGAAGGGGAGCGGGAGAAGGCCATGAACCTCCATCTCCGTCTCCTGCAGATCCACGTGCAGAGCGTCGGTGTCTGCGTGAGTCCCGGGGCACTGATCCCCCAGCCTGCTGCTCTGGCACCCACCGCAAAGTTCCTGTCTCGATCCCTGAGGAGAGGGAACACTTTATTTTTTAAGTTTATTTATTTTGAGAGAGACAGAGAGAGTGCAGGAGGGGCAGAGAGAGAGAGAGAGAGGGAGAGGGAGAATCCCAAGCAGGCTCTGCACTGTCAGCATGGAGCCTGACGCCGGGCTCGAACTTGCGAAAGCAAGGCTGGGGCCTACCCTCATGCTAGGTTTGAGGCCAGACGCTGTGCAGAAGGCATCGCTTGGATTTTCTGACATAATTCTCACAACATCCCCTGAAACGGGAGGCTCCGTTAGATGAGGAACACGAGGGCACCAGGCTAAGCAGCCTGCCCAGGCCACACAGCTAGGTTGGCGGGGCGGGGGGGGGGGGGGGGGGAGTTCACATTTGAACCCAGGTTTCAGTTACAGGAACAAGGCAAGTGCCCTGATACAGAGCCTGGGCCTGCAGCCGGAGGGGCAGGTCCTGAGCCAGAACCCTCGCATCCTGGCTGCTCTGCCTCCAGGGGCCCCGCTGGGGTACCTTCGAGCAGGGCTCACCCTCTCTGGTTGCCCGTTATGCCGCCCCTGGGCAGCCCCTGGTGTGCATGGATGGACAGAGGGTGTGAGCCTTGAGGTCTCCTGTCCCTCAGATCCCCCTGAAGCTGGGGCAGTTTGGCACGCTGGTTGGACTCATTGCCCCTCGCACCTGTGACTCACACACAAGAACCCGCGTGGCCTCGATGGATGTTCTGTCCAGCCTGCTGGATCTTCATGGTATGGAGACATGAGGACATCGAGGCTGGGAGGGGTGTCAGCTGTGGGGCTATCCTAGGGGAGCATGGCCTCTCTGTATAGACAAACAAGGGTGACCAGCAGAGGTAATGGAGGGAATGCAGAGCTTGCTGAGAGGCCATGGAAGTTTCTGGAGGGAGAGGCTCCCTGGTTTGGCACAACTCACCGAGGGCATGTCCTGGGTATTAAGGGGCCTCACTGGGAAAACGACAGCTCAAAGATACCAAGGACACAGCAGAAGTGGCCAGACATGACCTCAGGGGCACATGCGGGGTGGTGACCTTCAGAAGGGAAGACTCTGCCTCTGGCTCACTAGCTGGTGGCCTCCCAGAAAGCAGGCATTTGAGCTGTGTGCAGAGGTGGTGTGGGGAGACAGGGCAATGAAAGCAAAGGCAAGAAGAGATGGGATGTTCAGATGCTGGATGGTGGTCCAGGCCCTCAGAGCCAGGGAGCTCCTAACCCCAACCCCATGCGCCAGGGCAGGAAGCCATTTTGACGTGGCCTGTGGGTGGGTCCTTTGTCCTTCTGATCGTGTCTAAAATTGTGTTCCCGGCAGCAAGCCAGACCTGCTCTTTGTGGGGCCCTTCTGAGGAATTGAAGCTTGCAAAATGCAAGGAGGATCTCCAGGGCTTGGACATGGAGGAGATTTTCAGTGCATCTTCCAGAATCGCCAAGGTGACATGCTGGGAGGGTCGTGTGGGCTCCTGGGCTGGACTCCAGTGCCCGGACCATGTCTGAGGCCTGGGACCTTGCTCAGCCTGGCCACACAGGCTTCATCCTCCTCCAGGGGATCACAGTCCCCATGGCTTTTGGTCCAACCCACGCCCTCTGTATCTAAACGGTGTGCGATATGTAAGTTCCCCGCTGTGATGCCTGGCACGTAATAGGTACTTAACAGTCCCACAGTCCCCACCTACCTCGTCTCCATGCCTATGATGTGCTGCACTGAGGGTGGAGGGGCCCCAGGAAGAATTAAACTCGGGATCCTGCACAGCGGTGTTGGCCCATGGGCACACTAGACCCCCCAAACTCTCAGAGCTGCAGAGGGGCGGGGTCACTTCCACCTCAGGGGGCCGAGGTGGCTTTCTGGAGCAGGGGGCCTGTGGGGGGAGGCAGGATGAAGTCACGGGGCGCCAGGGCTCAGGGCACAGCTTGAGGGAAGGAAACATGGGCAACATTCGGGTGAAGCTTCCTGAGCAGAGTTCGGGTGGGGTGGGCGGCGTCGGCTAGGTGAGGTGTGGGAGAGGTTGGGGAACCTGCCAGAAGAAGCCTGTGAAAGCTGGGCTGAGCTGTGAGTCTTTGAGGTGGGGGGAGTAACATCCCGAGCTGGCTGGTGAGGGAGCCGGTGAGATGCCGGGCAGGGAGACGGGTAGGAGGCCCTGGCGATGTTTTGAGAGATGGCGGGGGCCTGGGCTGGGGCTGCGGTGTCGGGAGGAAGAGGGGGGCGTCGGCGATGACAAGTGGGGGCAGGACGTTGGCCTGAAACTTGGTTGTTGAACCCCAGGAGGGCTGTGCTCTGGTCCTAGGTGGTTTGCATGCAGTTTAACTGTGACGAGGTGGTTTCGCTCATCCGGAAGCTTTGTGAGAACATCGGGGCCATGGACCTGTGGCATGACAAGGCCTCCGTCACCTGGATAGGCACCTTCCTCCAGAGGCGGACCAAGGAGCTAGAGGACAAGGTAGCAGAGCTGTGGCTGGGCCACCTGAGGCCTGGGGCTGCCCGGGGCGCCTAGGCTAGAGGGACACGTAAGGGCCCGGCCGCACTCTCTGAGAAGGCCTCCCCAAACCCTTGGTTGTAAAGGGGAGGAGACAGTAGAGTTCTAGAACGAGAAAGAGACATGCTGAAGGTAGCCCGCTTAGTAAGTGGCCAGTGGGCCAGACGCCCGTGGCTCTCTCTCCCCGAGCATACTGACCCCTACATAGAAGACACGATAAATTCCAGGAAGAGACCAAATGATGAGCTGGTGGTTTGACCTGCCCGCTGTCCAGTTGGGCGAGAGTCCCTGGAGGAGGGGTGTGCGGTGGGGGAAGGCAGACGCCGGGGGGGCCCAGGCTGTGCCGGTGATGCCCCGCCCCTCCCCAGGTGGCTGAGATCCTGGGTGCCATCTTGGTCCAACTGCCTGTGGCGGACCACCCGGAAGTGCGGCGTCTCCTCATCGAGGGCATCCTCCTGCTGGCGCACTACCACCAGGAGACGGTCCTCACATCGCTCCTGAGGCAGCCCCTGCCCATGGAGAGGTGGGCGCCCCGGACAGGGAGCCACAGCCCCCGGGCCATGCCCGCCTCGCCACCACCGACGTATCTCGGGACGGGGCCTTGAGTGGTGCCATGTCTGACCCTGGGCTGGGTCAGACGCTCTCCCTGCCCCTCCTGTGGGAGGCGTGGCCTCTGAGGACCATGGACTTAGAGCCCCAAGGTTACAGGTCCGTCCTACGGAGCTGGAGTCCAGACCCCGCAGTTTCTCAGGCGTCCCCTCTGGACCCTGCCCACGGCAGCCCTTTCCTTCTCTGTGGAGAACAGAACTCTGGGCGCCCTCTGAGTTTGGGCTGCTCTAGGACACGCCTGAGGACGTGGCCACCAAGGCCCGGGCGGGCCTCAGAGGGGCTCCACCCTGTCCCTCTGTCCTTCCAAGTGCTGCCCTGAGAGGGGATGTCCAGGTGCCCAACGGATGACCCGGCAGGACCTCATGCCCCTCAGGTGGCCTCGTGACCCCCTGCCTCCCGGTGTTATCCTCATGGACTGCTGAGTCCCTGTGTCTCTGTCACCGTGTCACGCAGGCAGCTGGCAGCGTCTCACCCGACCGGGGGCGTGTGTTTGCGATGGTACCGGGGTTCCCTGGGCGCAACCCAGAAAGGGGTGGGCGCTGCCCCCAGAGCAGCCAAGGCTGCAGAGCAAAGACAGGCCTGGAGACCGTTGGTGGAGGGAGAGGGGACAGGTGTCACCCAGCAAGCTGTCACATGAACAGAGAGGCCTCAGATCCAGAACCTCAAGGGCTGGCCCGGGCGAAAGGCAGGCCTGGTTGTGCTGTGGGCGGAGGGCAGTGCGGATTGCTTGATTTGATGGGGGAGGTGGCTTTCAGAGCAGTGCCGAGTTGGGGGGGGGGGGCGTGCAGTGCAGGCCCCTGTGTGGCCTCCGTCGGGCTGGCGATCTCGGCGGCCCGGGTCACGCTGGCTTTCACTATACTGGTGAGCTATCGCTGTGTAACAAAACTGTCCCCACCTTGGAAGCTCAGAACAACCCCTGTTATTATCTCAGTTTCCCCGGTCAAGAATCTGGGGACGGCAGACCTGGGGACTGTGTTCAGGGTCTCACGGGGTGGCGGCCAGGCTGAGATTTTCCGGAACCCAGGTCGTCCCTCAGGCTCACGCGGTTGTTTCTTGCCGTCGCAGGGTGAGGTCCTGCTTTCTTGTCTCCTTACACCCCGACATCTCCTTTATGAGAAGTGGTTGCTGATGAGCCCACGTGCCCACGCGCCCACGCCTCCGTTTGGTTCCCGCCACCGGGTACCCGGTTGTGTGCCCTCCCAAGCCCACCTCCCGCACACGTGTGATTGGCTTTGTGGATTCACACGGGCCGTGTCCGCCTCTCCTTGTTCCGTTGGATCTTGGCGGACTTGCCGCTTTAGCCCTTTTAGAGCCCCCCCCAGGCCCTCGGTCCCCTGAACCTGTGCACACCCGGCCCGTTAACACTATCCTGGGGACCTTCCCTTCTCGGCAGAGCCACAGGCTTGGGCTTGGGGGGCTGGGAGCTGCTTCAAATGCAGTCTGGCAGGCTACTTGGCCTCTGCAGGCCTCCTGCCCCCTTCTGTGTGCTACGGAGATGAAAACATCGTCCTCAAAGGCGTGTTGGGAGCAGGAGGCGCCGTGCTATCTGCAAGCTGCTTAGGACCCGACAGATTGGGTCCTTGGCAGCTGTTGCTGGACGTACCTATAAAATCATCGGAGAGGAGGCCTGGCAGGTGCCTCTAAGGTCACCTAGTGGTGGAGCCGCAGTTTCCTGGGGCGAGGGGGAGGGCGTGGCAGAGAAAGATAGCAGCGTGTGGAGTCACGGACCTGGGTTCTAGTTGTGCAACCTTTAGGCAGCTCACTCCACCTCCCAGATGTTCAGCCTCCAGAGTCTGACCCCTACTCAAGGGCTCGCCTGGGGGTCCAAAGGGGCTCTTAGCTGCCAGGGTACGAGGCGGGAGACCCACAGTCCTCGTCTCTTGTCTTTGGTTAGCCACCTGACGGAGGTGTGGCTGGCCGTGGCCGAGAACGTGCCCTTTGCCCGAACGATGCTCCACGGGCTGATGGGCCGGCTGCAGGCGAGGTTCACCCCCAGGGCCAATGCCACCTCCAAAGCTGACATCTGGCGCCTGGCCGCGGTGGACCCTCTGATGGTGAGTCACAGGGGCGGGCCCCGGGGCTCCTTGGGGGCTCAGAGTAGGAGCCCTGACGCCTCAGCCCTTGTCTCTGCAGACCCTGTGCACCATTCACCTCCTCATCCAGAAGATGGATATGGACGACAGGGTCCTGGACCTCTTCCCCGACCTCATCTACACCCTCCTGCTGCAGCTCAGCGGCAGCCAGGGGCCAGAGGCTGTGTCGCCCGTCCTCAAGACGTGGAGACTCGTCCACATGGGGACCCTGCCCGAGGAGATCAATCTGCAGAGGTGCTCTCGAGGGCGGGGGTGGGTGGGTTTGGCGGGCAAAGCCGTGGGCCCGAGCCGGACGCCACCTCTGGGAAGTCACGGATCCCAAGAGTCACCTCCACCAAGAGGCCTCGTTGTCCTCTCCTGATGGGGAGAAGCTTCCGGAAGCAGATCCCACAACCCTCCCTCACACGAGTCCGGCACGGTGTGGTTTTCGCTGTTCGAGGACCCACTCTGCCGCGTGGTCGCCCTTAGCCCCTTGAGCTCGGCCCGGCGGACAGGGGGACGCCCTCTTCTCTGAGCCGGGTTCAGTGCCTGGGGGCGCCCGGGGGAAGCTTTGTCGAGACGTAGCCCCGCCTTCCTCCAGGATCACGATCAAGTCCATGCAGCTTCTGTTCAGAAGACTCAGCAGCGAGCAGCTGGTTCGCACGCTGGAGGAGCAGGGCGTGTGGAGCCTCCTGGAGACTGGCTCCACGTTCCTGCAGGGCGCGGGCCTGCTGGCCAGGTGGGCATCCGGGCTCCCCGTGCCGGGCAGTGGGACCAGCTCCACAGGGCAGCGGCTGAGCAACCCTCCCGGCCCCCTGGCCCTGTCCCCCCTGCAGGTTCTGCATGCGGAACATGGAGGGCTACAGGCAGCGGCTGTCAGAGCTGGTGCTCAGGGGCATGGACTCGGATGTCCTCAGCCGTCGCATCAGCGGCACGGCGGTCTGCGTGGAAGTGAGGCTCAGGGCGCGGAGGGCTGGGTGGGCTGGGGTGGGGGCTGGGGGGTGCCCCCCCAGCTCCTCTCTGGGGCAAGAGCCCAGGCTCTGAGGGGCATCTGAGTCAGGGGGCGGAGACTGCCCCACCCCGCAGGGGATGTGTTCATTCACCGGTTCGTCACACGAGCCGGGGTGCGCATCTAAGTGAGGCGTGCTGTGCTGAGTGCCGGCTACACCCAGGGGCCCGGATGAGGGCACCTCGGCTCTCGCCAGGGTCGATGGCGCTGGGGGAGGCCTCGCAGGAAGGTCTTGAGGGGTCAGCGGGGCTTTGCCAGGCAGGAAGACCGGGGAAGGGTGGGATGGCCGCTGGGGCCCAGTTCCCCTTCTGTGCAGTTGGGGCACTTTCGGGGTCCTGAGGGAATTGGCCAGAAAACTTTTAGGAGAAATTGTGCTGGCTGCATGATGCCCAACATGCTTTTAGGAGCCCAACATCACCTAGGGCAGCACTGGCAACCTTTTTCTGTAAAAGGCTGGATAGTACATTTCCCATTTTGGAGTCACCAATTCGGTGTTTCGTTTTCTTTAGGTTTATTTTTAAAAAATTTTTTAGTGTTTATTTTTGAGAGGTGGGGGAGGGGGCAGAGCGAGAGGGAGACACAGAACCCGAAGCAGGCTCCGGGCTCCGAGCCGTCAGCACGGAGCCCGACGCGGGGCTTGACCTCACGAACCCTGAGATCATGACCTGAGCCGCAGTTGGACGCTAAACCGACTAAACCACCCAGGCGCCCCTTTAGGTTTATCGAAAACACATTCATGTGTGCGTACGTGTGCGCGTGCACACACATGTCAGAGGGGTCCCTGTTGGCCGAAGTCCTGGCATTTTGAGCACTGGGCCCCTTGTGACTCTCGGACTCCCAGATGAGTGAAGTTCATGCTCCTCGTGCACTCCTGTCCAGGCCCAGCAGGCACGGCTCTTGGACACGGTGGCTGCTTTGTCAGGGTAACTGAATGAACGTAAGGTCACAACGTACAAGGTTTTTCCCGTGTATTTCTCCATGAAGCCTCCCGACCATCCTGTGAGGCAGGTACTGGTGTCAGCCCCTTCTTACAGGCGAGGCCACGGAGGCTCAGAGGAGTTAAGTGACTTGCCGGGGGCCCCAGCCGGCCGGCGGAGGAGCCCAGAGCTGTTCCGGGGGAGCTGGGGCTCCGAATCCTCTCCTCTTCGCAGAGACCATTCTGTGCACTGGGTCTAATCACACGTCCCATCCCGAGGCTGAGAAAGGGGCCTATATGGGCGGTGACTGTAAAAAGTTCTCTCTTCTAGTTCATGAGCGACCCAGTTCTGTACCAGGAGAAGCTGCTGAAGCCCACGGTGTTGATGCTGGAGAAGGGCGTGGACCAGGAGGACGAGGCCTTGAGGGTGCTCTCCCTGCGTGCCCTGGGCAACATGGCCCTGGGTGCCCCCAAGAAGGTCCTGCGCCCGACCCTGAGCTCAGGGGCCCAGGGTGCAGGGCCTGGGGGGGCTGAGGGCCCGGGGCTGGCGTGTTCTGGCCGATGGGGGAGGTGAACCAGGTGGGGACTGAAGCTCCCCGTGGCCCCCTCCCCCACCCGCACCCCAGGTGAGGCAGTACCGGAAGCTGTTACTGGAGAAGTGCCTGGGCTCCCTGCGGGAGCCTGTGGTCACCAGCGTGACCTCCGAGGGCATGGAGGCCCTGGCCAAGATCCTGGCTGAGCTCCGGGAGGGCGACGTGGGGTCCTCGTTTGGCATCATCTCCGAGCGGTGCAGGGCCTTCTTCGACAACGTGAGTCTAGATCGTGGCCTTACTCGGTCCCGGCCCTCGCTGGGGGCTTCCCACGTGCCCACACACACGGGCGAGCACCTCTTATCCCCGTAAGAAAGGACAAAAGACGTGCTCTGGGACAGGAGGGGCCTCAGGTCTGACTTGGTGCCCACGCATCCGTTAGCCGATCCTGGGATCCCACAAAAGGAAAACAAAACCTCTTGTTCTAGGACTCGTGGGACCCCTCCCCTGCGCGTAGGGTGTGAGCCTCTCCTCCTAATGCCTCGCAGCCTGCAGAAGCTCTCTGGGCACCTGGGTGGTGGCGGGCGGAGGGCCTCCATCCTGAGGGAATGATCCAGAAGCCTTTGCGGGGGCCGAGACAGCCCAAAGGGTCCACGGAGAGGCAGGTGGCTGGGGTTTTGCTGGGCTTCTTGTGTCCTGAATTTCAGGACTCGTCTGTACATGTCGACCACAGGAGAGTGAGCTGCTGCGTTTAAAAGCCTTCGTCCTGTTTGGGAAGCTGGCAAAGCTGGTCAGGATCTCTAAGAAACACTTCTTCAAGGAGGAAGTGAAAAAAGCCTGGATTCCCCTCATGCTGCACTGCCGGGACCCCTGCTCCGAGGCAGCCCAGGTGAGACGCGCCCTCCTCTTTGTGGCCCAGAGTGTGGGGACCTCTGGTCCCCGAAGGAGAACGTAGGCGGGTCTGCGGGCTCAGCCTCTCCCCACGTCCCTCTTGGTCGGCCCCGTTCCTCACGCGGGGCTGGGGAGGGGGTCCGGCCGGCTGACCCGCCAACCGGCCTACTGAGGCATCTCGGCGCTGTGGGGAACACGGCCCGGCGGTCTTCTCCCCCAGTCACGGCCTGCAGGCACCCTCTGCCCAGCCTCCTTTTCCTTCCAGCGGATTCCACAGCTTGCCATCATCACCCTTGGGTGTTATGACCCGCTCACGCTCCAGACTTGCCTTAAATCCCTCCTCAGTGGCCCGTTTCCCCTCCCTCTCGGGGGGCCCGGTTCTTCCGCCGGTTCGGGCGTGGGGAGGGCAGGGGAGACCCACAGCTCCTGCCTGTCCGACCGCCTCCCCTCACCCCGTGCAGGCCCGTGACCCTGACCTCTGTCTTCACTCTCCACACGTCTTCCCGTGTGGACTGGGGCAGGGGGCCAGGGAGAGGGGGCTGAGATTAGGGGCAGTTCTGTCCCCTCCCCGAGAGCTGTGGGGCACTCAGCAGCTCACGCTCCACTACTGCCTCAGTCTCCAGTTCCGGGGTCCCGGGAGTCCCGCCCTGGTGAGCGTTGCGGGTGTCCACGCGGGGTGGGGTGGGCTGGCGGCACCTATGGGTTGCTGAGGGGCATCCTGTGGGGCACTCCTGACTCCTGCTCGGCCTCGGGGACTCTGGTGACGCAGCCCATGAGTTCTCAGCCCTCAGAGACTCTCTCCTCACAAATCCATCAGTGGCTCCCACTGTTCTTCCACCTTGTATCAGCAGCTGTCCCGCGGGGTGAGCCTCAGGGAAGGAACGCCTGGGAAGGCGGCCGAGAGGGTTTGATGAAAGAATGGCAGAGAGGGGTGGGGGCTGGGGAGGCACACGGTTGCCACGCGTGTCCCTGGCCAATAGGTACCCCAACCCCTCTCCACACTCCCCTGCCCAGTCTCCTGGCCTATCCTCCCGTGAACTAACCCTGCCGGAGGCCGGAGGCCGGAGGCCGGGGGGCCCGGTTGCTGCAGTGCTCAGGGAAGGTCTGGGAGTGAGAAAGCTCACCCCGGTCCTATCTGTCCCTGCCAGGCCCCTGACCCCAATCTCCCAGAGGGGCAGGTCCTGGGCAGGGCTGCTGAGGGCACGGAGGTTGCTGACTGAGGGACAAGAGGGCTGCGTAGCTGGCGGGGCTCCGGTCGCAGGTACACTTCCCCGGGGCTGCCCCCTGGCTTCTCGACGGAACGCCAGCCCTGCCATCCCCACCCCTACCCCTAGACCGTGGGAACGCCCTGGGTCCGCCTGGCGCCCTCCCTGCCGTCCCCCGCCCTGTGCCCCTCCAGGCCTGCAAGACCACCATGTTTCAGTGTGTGCACTTCTGGGGCCGGAAGGCCCTGGAGAACAGCCCGGGCCGAAGTAACACCAGGGCGACCGAGGAGATGACTGTCTTCCAGATGATGCTGTGCTCCATCCCGGTGAGGAGGCTGAGGGCGTGGGCCTGTTGGAGGGCCGCCCAGGGCCTGGGGCTCTGGGTCACGGCTGCCATAGACCTCTCTCCCGTGACCGTGTGCTCACCTTCCGGGCGTGAAGCGTCAAGGCCAGCGCGGTCCGACAGAGAGAGAAGGCAAGCCGCATACCCCCACGTTTTCTAGTAGCCATGTTAAGAGAAGAGAAAGAGGGGAAACCAAACAATCATAGATTTTATCTGACCCAGCAGATCCAAACCATTGTCATGTCAACACGCAATCGATGTGCCAATTATTAACGGGGTATGTTCCAGTTTGGGGGTACGGTCTTCAAAATGCAGGAGGCACCTGGCACTTAACTCAGACCAGTCATGTTTCAAGTGCTCAAGGGCCACGTGTGGCCAGTGGCTATGGTATGGGACAGCCACAGAGTCTAAAGGCCAATGTGATCTCCTCTCTGGGTCAGACAGAAGGTAACAGGGGGCTGAAAGTCCCTAAGTTGCCCAGCTAATAATTCGCTGTGCGATGCTGGGATGTGCACTTGCCCTCTCTGGGCAGACCCTCCCGCATCAGACAGATGGGAACCCGCTCTGTGAGCAGCCCATCGCTAAGGCCTCATCCTCCATGGCTCTGTCCATCCTGTGTCTATTTGCAGACTCAGAAAAAGCCTGCTGTCCTCTACAGCTTCTTGCTAGAAACAATGACCTACGTTAATAGTAACTTGCCAAGGATCAGAACTGCTGCGTGCGACCTGGCAGGTGAGTGAGCAGATGTCTCCGGATGCAGGAGGGACCTTGAGGGCCACACCCAGGCCTGGAGCGGGAGGTGGCCGAGGAGGGGCCAGACTCAGGCGGAAGTCCCCCGGCACGTGTCCTATCACACCCAGCTGCACACCTGCCTGATTCTCAGCTAGGCATCTTCAGCGGAATCCTAAACAGATACCTCCTAAGGTCAGACGGAATCTCCCACCGGCCTAATATTTGTGTGATGAGCATCTCGCTGGCTCTCGTTTTAGGAATTATTATGCAGCAGATGCCTGCACATCACCTGAAGAAACTGGACTTTCCGGCACTAAGGAATTGTAAGTAGAGAAGACCCAATTCTACGGAGTCCTCGACCTCATTCGGGGAATTTAGAGAAAGCGCCTGGGGAAGAGCCAGCACCCCCTTTGTTGTCTTTTTGTTTTTTTCTTTTCTTTTCTTTTTTTTGTTTTTGTTTTTGGCGGGGTTGAGGGACGGGGGCGTGTAATCAGGGTGCACAGAGATGGACGAGCCTGCAGGGGGCTTTCTGGAAGAAAACGATTTGACCCGGGAGGCCTTTCGCTCGTTCGCTGGGCCTTCTGCCCGCCTCCCCATCACGAATGTCTACGAGATGTTTCCACCCTGAATCTCTCAACTGGTCTACACCGCATGCGAGTTCTGTGGGCGATCTTTCTGTCCCAGAGAAGGAACAGAAGGCTGAGATGGGGTGTGTGTGTGTGTGTGTGTGTGTGTAGACACAGCTCCCCTGCCGTTTTCTGATTTCAAGTACAAAGGGTTCTGCTTCTGCAGCCTGTGTGAACCCATAGCCACACAAGCGGCTTCGGGACCTCCTACCAGCTCCACTGCCCGTGGCAGAGGGCACGGCCGAGCGGGGTCCCGACTCTCCTGTTTGTGCCCACTCTCAGCTCTCCAGGAGCTGCAGTTGGACTTGGATCCTGGGGTCCGGAGGGCAGCCCTGGAGACCCTCAAAGTCTTGGATACTTGCTGTCAGCACCAGCTTTTGGCTTCTCCCGAAGGAATTTGCTAGATGGTCCGAACGCAAAGCGCAGGCTGCCTCTTCCGAGTGCCGAACCACAGCCGTGCAAGCCACTTTTTAATTTAGTTTGTACGAAAAGCATCGTTCTAAAATAATCAGTGTCCCTTTCTTTCCTTCCCTTGGAAAATAAGCCTCCATTGCCGTTTGGAGTACGGATTCCTGACTTGGAAGGTGACAACGTCCCCAAGCCCAGGCAGTGGGGCAAAGGGAGGATTTACTTCCAATGGGGTCGTTTTACTTCCGCTTTCCCCGGATCGTGTGAGGGTCTGAATCCACGTTTGTGCCCCCTACGCTGATGGTGTGTCCCCTGCCAGGCGCTGTGCCGGGAAGTGAGGGGAGGCAGGCGGCCGTCTGGCCCCTGCCCCCCAGGACCCCACCCTTGAAGGGAAAAGAGGCATCTCTGCCGGGGACTGTGATACACATCCGAAGAAGGAGGGTGGAAGTGCCCCAGTGGCGCAGGGGTGGGTGGGAGGGGGGAGTGCCCACCAGCCTGGGGACGATGGGGGATGTCTCCAGGAAGCGACACAACACCAGGCCTGTCCTCACTCTTCCCATCGTGGGGCCAGATGGGACAGGCTGGGGCAGGGACCCGGCAAAGCCTGGAACAGAACCCGGTTGAGGGGCAAGAAGGGGAAATAAATGAAGGTCATGTCCAAGCAACAGGCAGGGGACGGGAGGCAGGCAGGGAAGGTTCCCTGCACTTAGGCCGTCAACAGAGTAGTCTGTGGTTGCCTCCTGAGCAGGTAACGGCGGGACTCTCAAAGGCAGTCGCCACCCCGGGCCCCTCGGTGGGAGGGGGCTGCTGGACAGCGCAAAGCATCATCGTCGCTGCGCCACAGGCTTCCCGGGACCCCACTGGTTTCCCCACTGTTTTGTGGCTCCCGTGGGATAGATAGTGAGGGTATTTTCAGACACAGGCGGGAACAGACAAGCCATTCACTACAGGCACGGAGGAAAGGGCCACAGGTGTGGACAACAGTCTTCAATCCCCTTCATGCCTGTGCAGAACATTTCCAGACGGCTTATAGGCCTAAATTTGGAACGCAAAGACGCAAGACAATAGAGTGTTTTTTAAAAATATTTTCTTAAAAAAAAAATTTTTTTTTAATGTTTTATTTTTGAGAGAGACAGAGTGTGAGTGGGGGAGGAGCAGAGAGAGGAGACACAGAATCCGAAGCAGGCTCCAGGCTCCGAGCTGTCAGCACAGAGCCCGACGTGGGGCTCGAACTCACGAACCGCGAGATCATGACCTGAGCCGAAGTCGGCCGCTTAACCGACTGAGCCACCCAGGTGCCCCCAAAGGATTTTATTTTTAAGTAAACTCTACACCCAATGTGGGGCTCGAACTCACAACCCTGAGATCAAGAGTCACATGCTCCACTGACTGCACCAGCCAGGTGCCCCACCGATAGTATTTTTTATCCTGAGAGGTTTTCTTTAAAAGGTAACAGCAAAGGCCAGAAAAAAATAAAGGATTAAGCTATCCGATTCTGTTAACATGTAACTTCTGGGCAATAAAACGCCATAAAGTTAAATGACAAATCACAGATAGATTTGTGTTAAATGACAAATCACTTGCAGTTTATATAAACGAGATTGGTTCATATAATTGGACGGGCATCCAGAACATATCCTACATCGGTAAGAAACAAAGCCAGTTAACAAGAGAGGCCTGAGGGGTCGCTTGAAAAGCCAGGACCCCTGAAATGCAAACTGCGATACGTCTCACACCCCCCAAGTGGCACTGACTGGTGGCAATAATGTGGGAGGTGGGACCTCTCCTATCGCCAGAGCGCAAACTGAAATAACCATTTGGGAAAGCGATTTGGCAATAATTAGGGAAGCTGAAAACACCTGTCCACGACCTCTAGACGTAAGCCACAGGTGAGCCCACGCACGCACGCATCACGGCTGTGCGTGTGTCCTTAGACATCCAGCAGGACGGGGTGGGGGGGAAACCAGCCACCTGAACTCTTGAGATACAAGACACCGGCGCCTATCACCTCCCGTCAAGTGCAAACACCTCTTGTGAAACCAAGTTGCAGAATGCGAGCAGTACTAAACTGTGTGCACGTTGAAGACACAGACCACCCCACATATAGCCTATGGGGTCCTTCATTGGCGGATCCCATAAATTAGCTAAGACCCCTGGCACCCGGGTGGCTCAGTCGATTGAGCGTCCAACTCTTGACTTCGGCTTAGGTCGTGATCTCATGGTTCGTGAGATCGAGCCCCGTGTCGGGCTCTGTGCTGGGCATGGAACCTGCTTGAGATTCTCTCTCTCAAAAAAAAAATAATAATTAGCTAAGACCCATGCCCAATCTCTTCCCCCTTGCCTTCTTCCTGTAGATGATAATCAAACCCCCTGTTTCCCAGTCTCTGCAGCAGCCGGGCCTGGCCTGGCCAGAGACAACAGCACAGGCCTACTAGGGATGAGGCAGGAGGCGTGGGGGTGGGGGTGGGGGGGGCGGGGCTTGGAGGGGGCGGTGGTGTGGACAAGGCACGTTTTGGCTAAGGGTATTTTTTCCCGACAAAGAGCAGAGACTGGGTTGTGCTCTTCTTAGGAACACAAGGGAAAGGTCTGGAACTGCAGGGGCCACCCCAGCCTTGTTGGTGCCTGGGCCAGCAGCCCCTTGCCAGCCTGTGCCGAGAAGAGTGAGCTGCCCATGAGGGGTAAGGCTCTCGGAATGTTCTCCGCTGCGAGCGGCACAGCCCTTCTGGTTCCCACGGCTCTGGACCGAACGTGAACCCCCAAATCCACATATGGAGGTCCTAACCCCAGTGTGATGGAATCCGAGGTGGGGCCTCCGGGAGGTGATTCGGTTTAGAGGAGGTCACCAGGGTGGGGCCTGCACGAAGGGATTAGTGCCCTTTTAAGAAGAGACACCGGGCCGAGGGCCCTCAGCAGAGCAGACTGTCCAGGGCCCGGATCTCTGACTCCCAGCCTCCAGAACCGTGGGAAGTAAGTTTCTGCTGTGTAAGGTCCCTGGTCAGTGGGATTCTGTTAAGGCGGCCTGAGCTAATTCCTACACTCGGGTAATGTGGTCCCAGCATGAAGGTGTAGGTGGAAAGGGGCACATATCAGTATCAGGAGAAGGGGATGGGAAGGAAAGGTGTGCAAAATTTAACATTTCTGACTTTCTATTTAAAAAAATTTTTTTAAGGCTTATTCATTTTTCAGAGACAGAGAGGGAGAGTGTGGGGGGGGAGGGGCAGAGAGAGAGAGGGAGACACAGAACCCGAAGCAGGCTCCAGGCTCCGAGCTGTCAGCACAGAGCCTGACGCGGGGCTCGAACTCACGGACCGCGAGATCGTGACCTGAGCCGAAGTGGGACGCTTCACTGACTGAGCCACCCAGGCGCCCCTCTGACTCTGTAGTTAAAGCAAGAAATCCACAACACACGGCAATACGTGGGCTGGCACACTGGCTGTCACTGTTTTCTGAATGTGTGAAATATTTTATTTAAAAAGTCACCGTGGTACCCTATTATAAGCAGTGGCAACGAGAACCACGAGCCACGAGGGGAGCCCTGTGGTGGCAAGAATCCCGGGACTGTCTGAGAACAGCACGTTTTCGGCTAAAGACATGAAGAGGTTAGGAATGGCCTGTCATGGGTGAGTTACTTTCAACTTGCTCCCTCCTAATACGGGAGAGAGCAGGTCCCTGGTTCTGAACCTAAACCGTGGCAGCTCTTTCCGCGAGGGCCATCATCTCCAGGGCTCACACAGGTATCGGGGCAAACGCTGCTCTCTACCTACAGGGAATAAAGAGCATTCTCAGGACATGTCTCCAGTTTAAAAAGAACACATGAGAAAAACAGGTCTATAAAGGATCACACGAAAACTTTTAATTGAGCAACTTTATTCAAATAATTTCGATACCGAGAACTCAGAGTCATTTCAATGGGACCAATTTCACGGAAATTTGCTTTGAAGGGCAGGGAAGTGAATCCAAGTCTCACATATTCTTGAGGATTAAAACAAAAACAAAAAACTCACACACGTAGAGTAAAGGAGAAGAGGGACAAAAGTCTAAAAGAAGTTGGCTATATACTTCTCCAGCTTTGAATTTTTCTAATACAAAATCACTTTTCTCTTCCATCTTGAAAGACGTGTTGTTCTTTCCTTTAGAAAAAGAAAAAAAAAAAGTGACAAGGGAAATGATTTCAGTACAATTCCACTAGAATTCCCAAGCCACCGAAAGCTGGACTGTTTTATATTTATTCCACTGCCTATATGTAAATATTGGTGGGTCCACTAGAGAAAATGCCACCACACTGAATAAACAGCGTAAGGGAGGTAAAGACCCACCCGAAGGCAATCCCCCTGCGCAGGCGGGTAAGCCAGTCGTTACGCCCACTGGCTTCAAATCCTGGCCCAGCCTCGAATGCGAGTGTGGACTCAGGAGTCCTGAGGCTTCAGCTACATTCGCTTATTTGTAACATAAGACACAGAACCTGCCTACTGGATGACAGCGATCTCATCAGACAGTTCCTGTGCGGGTTGAGGCAGAAGGGTGTAAAGAAGGTTCCACACAGAAAGCACTCACACGTTAGCCATTCAAATTCCTTTTGTAGTCACAGCTCGGGAAGATTTGGTCCCTTCCCTTAAGACATTTATGATTTAAGTAGGGAGAGAAGAAAAATATGGAAATGGTTAAGAATGTTTGTGTCATGGGTTCAGATGGAACTGCGAAAGGCCCCCGGGGGCGGCCACCGCGACTTATCAAATTCCAGGGGAGCCGGGAGGACCCCACGGAGGGCTGAGTTCTCCCCGTGTTTCACTGCTGGGCACACAAGGCATGGCTCATGGCCGTGACCTTGGTGTCTGCTCCATGTGGCCCTGGATGGGCAGGTGAATGAGAAGCGCGGGGCGGGGGGGGGGGGGGCTCCCGAGGTGGGAAGCAGGGGTCGGGTGCAGCTGAGGCACAAGAGGGCAGGGGGCAGTGACCCCGCTGCGCTGGCCGGGACAGCGGGCGGCCTGACCTGCCGGCAAACCTGGGGACAAGGTGGGAAAGCCACAGAGGTGAGCCTGAGGGGCACGACACGTAGAGAACAGGTCAGGAGGGTGCGTGTGAGCGGGTGCAGGCCTAGACAAGCAGGGCCGGAGGGACAAGGGCGCTCTGGCAGGTGGGGGCTGGGCCACCTCGGGCACGGCTCTCACTTGAGGAGCTGCCTTCGGTGAAAACCAACCCCCTCTCCGCTGAGAAGGAAGGTCAGGTGTCTCCCAAGTGCCTGCCACGGTCCCCGAAAGCCTCAACCCCACAGGACTCGGAACGTGGCTCCACGCTGCCCTGCAGGTGGCCTGGCCCGAGACGGGCGCAGGCAAGGAGCCCGAGGCCCGGACAAAAGGGGAAGAGCCAGCCACCCGGCAGACCGACGACTCGGCCCTCGGCGGGGCCTCCTGGGGCGCAGGCCGCTCTCCCGGTCTGGGAGACTCCCCCACTTTGCTCCAGCTCCACATTGGGCCTCACCCGAGGTCCCTGACCTCAATCCTTGACCAGAAAGACCAATCACAAGGCGGGTCCGCTTCACCTGACCAAGGTGGTCAGGTGGTTAGGGCCACAGGCCGTGTGGTGCCTGTGGAGCCAGAATGCAGGCTGAGAAAACAGGGGCAGCCGAAGACCGCGGAAGCGAGAGGACAAAGGACTGGACCATGATTCTGACCTTGATGAAGCGGTCAGCCAGCTTCAATGCCGGCTTCCTGGGCTCATTCGGGGGCGGGGGGGGGGGGGGCGGTCGTCTTCCTCACCCAGCCCCATTTGTAGCCAAAGCACCGGCGGGTTTTGGAAATACCTGCCGAGAGGGGAGCCACGTGGGTCCGAACGCTGAGAAGCGCGAGTGGGCAAAGGCAGGGCAGGAGCAATGGGGTCACTGAGGGGCGGGGACAGTGACAACTCAGGGCTCATCGGGGCTCATCTGGGAGAGGAACGCACTGTCCCCTGGGATGGGTCACAGGACAAACAGGCACAGGTGGAAAAGGAGAACATGGACACTGAACGTGGCCCATCTGAACGACCGCCGAGGGGGCCGGCCATCCGCACGGGGTGAGGAGGGGAGAGGAAACCTCACCACCAGTGCATTAAACCCCACACGTGCACCCGTCAGAAGAGCCGCGTCGTCCGGGACCCCGGCTCGCAGACCCACCAAGTGCGCGCTGGAAGGCCCGGAGCTCACGAGATGAAGTCTAACAGCCCGCGGCGACCCGTCCCACCTCACCGCCACTGGAGAAAGCAGAGTGGCGCTCGTACGTGCAAACCTGACCTCCGTGATCTGTGCAAACGCAAGTGTAGGCCGAGGTGGGACGGCCCAGGTGCACCTCAAAGCCCAGCACGGATACCGTGGCCCCGGCGGGCCGCCCCCGCTCCGGACCCACTAGGGAATCCAGAAGTACAAGGAAAGGCACTGCTTCCAGATCAGTTCTGCTCTACGACAGCTGTTTTCTGAGTGAGACCAGGAGAGGTGGGGAACGACAGTGTGACAAGGACAGACCGAGCCCTCCTGAGGCTTTTCAGAGAAGTCCCCTAAATGCATCCCAGGGGAAAACGTGTAAAACATTCCCCGTGAGGACATGTCCAGCCCCACCATGATGCATCTCACACAGGGACATGTGCTTGATATACACGCTGATTTCAGCAGAAGGAAAAGAATCTGGGAGAAGGTTTGGAAAACGAGCACAGAAGCATCCTGTCATAAAACACCCACATTCAGCGAACGGAAACGCACCTTTTTTTCTCAGCTGGGCTGTGAGGAGACGACCTCTCTCCCGGCCTTGGGATGGGCTGGCCCACCACTCTCGAGGAATCCTGGGAACTGGCCCACTGTCCACACAGCACAGAATCTGATAATCGGCGTCTCTTTGGAGGGGACCGATGGCCCCTAGCGGCAGTGAGCACAAGGCATGTTAATGGCTGAGCCTCGGTGGCGGTTAAGCGCAGTGGATGTTCTATGCTCTGCTGGGGTGACGCCGACAGCTTTGGGGGACTTTGGAAGCCAGAGTCTGGGTTTAATGTTCCTAAGGTGCCTCTCTGATGCTGAACTTCCAAACTTGCTTTATCTGGACACGCTCCAACGCGTAAAAGTGCCTTCGTCCGCGGAGGCGATTGTTGGCAATACTTTTGATGAAGCTTGTCAAATTTTTCTTTTATTTCCTTGTAACGATCTCGGCCACGGCTTAGAGGCTGCACCCCTGCTACTGAAGTAGGTCTGTTGGGTGATGCAGACTTTCTAAGTATTCCAAGACTATTGTTTCCCTGAAAAAGGAGTGTCTGCTCAGAGCAGTGTGGGCTCTGCATGGGGCTGGTCTCTGGAAGCGGGGAAGGGGAACCCCTTCTCTGCAGGCATCTCCCTGCTCCCCTGGCTCGATCGCCCAGCTCTTCAAAGGCCTCATTTAACCTCTTAGCTTCTGCTGTGCCAAAAGTTCCACTGAGCCTGCGGGTTTCGAAGCCCTGGGGGCCACGAGGGCTCGCTGGACCACCCCTGTACACGTCCACGGCCGAGGATCCCGGGAGGGAAGTCAGGACGGGCTGCTTCCGGGGACTGGGGCAATACTCCTGATGAAGCTTATCAAATCTGATTTCAATTTCCCTGTAATGATTCCCTCGCTTGCCTGGGAGTATTCTTGGTGTGGAAACAATTTTTACAGGGGAAATTAACCACTTTAAGGCCTTGTATCTATTCTTCTGATCCAGATGACACACTGCACGGGAGTCTCCATAAGGCAACAAAGAACGCCCCTCGGGTGTTAAACTCCTTAACTCCTTAAATTCTTTCCAACTTGGACCCCATTTAAGGACTTGGGGTTTGTTTATTTCGAGAAAAGCTTTGTCCAGTTTTAAACCCGTCTTCTGGCCAGAAGCGTCTAGTACGTTCTCACAATCTCTTAAGGCGCCCCTGTCCCTCCCTGGCCCGGCACGGACTGGGAGCCTCTCCCGGGAACCCCTGTGAGGGCGCCTGCCGCCTCGGCAATGAGTCCTGTTCACTCTGCTCCTGGAGCATCTCCTCCTCGAGCTCCAGTTGTGAAGGACAAATGAGGTTTTGGTGGAGAGGATACAGGACGGCTTTGCGCTCAGCAGCAGGCTCATTGAGTGCAGCATGCCCGCGTACAGGTCGCTGATGGTCACGTCACAGATGTCGTCGGGCTCAAAGGACAGGCTGCTTGAGAAGCTGTGCCCCCGGGTCCCTTGTAACGAGACACTGTCACTTCTAGGCACCACGGCCAGGTCTGCTGAGCAGGGGCGTGAAGCCGGCTTCACTGGGCCACCAGGACTCTCTCCGGACACACGGCCACGGCGTCCTGGAGGGAAACACACAGAGCGAAGTGTTACCGTTCAAGACGATCCATCTGCAGAGACCACAGAACGAAAAGGGTGGATCGTGAAGACAATTCAAAGAACAAGAGAAAAATCTCCACGAAAACGTGAGAATAGATTCTCCTCTGAGATTTCTTTCTAGTTATCAAACTCTAATTCCTACTTTCGACCCCAGCTTCCCCAAAGGGGTCTTCCTCCCCCGTGTGATGGTTTACACGTTGGATGCCCTTTCAAAGTCTAATTAGAAACCCAACAATTACGCCAATTACCTGTGGGGACAGGTGACGGAGGCAGAGGACTCCTGAATATGCCTCTTCGTACAGCTTTGACCTTCACATCATGTTAAATGTTTTATAGATTTAAAAAATAAAATTAAACCGGGGCGCCTGGGTGGCTCAGTCGATGGAGAGTCCAACTTCAGCCCAGGTCATGATCTCACGGTTTGTGAGTTCAAGCCCCATGTCGGGCTCTGTGCTGTCAGCTCGGGGCCTGGAGCCTGCCTCCAATTTTGTATCCCTCTCTCTCTGTCCCTATCCCCCTCATGCTCTTTCTCTCAAAAATTAATAAATGTTAAAAAAAAAATTAAATAAATAAATAAATTAAACCAACAAGGATAAGGAGAACTCTAGAAGTGAATACAAAAAAAAAGAAAAGAGAAAAAAAAAGAACCCAAGTGCATATCGAAGTGATGACAACGGAAAGAGAAAAAAGGATCTGAGTGACTTTGAACACAATCCTCTGAACGTGCACCCTTGGTGGGATACTGTCTGAGCATCCAAGAGCTGCTCAGGACTCCTGAACCTTCTTCAGCAGACTGGCAAGCATGTGGCAGCAGGGGCCGTGGTTCCGAAATCAGTCCTCACTGCATGACGAACCAAATGAGTGCAGGACTTTGGTGCTGGCCACACCTGTGGGGTCAAGGTCATGGTGGGGGGACAAAGTGCTCAAAAAGAGACAGGACAGGCAGGCCAGAGGTCAGGGAAGCCAGCACGAAGGGCTCCTGCAGGCTGATCTGGGACAACTGGGCATCAGTGACTACTAATATGTGAATTAAAAAAAAAAAAAAAAAAAGCCCATGGGTTCTTATTGATTCTAGAAAAAAATTGTTTTTAAAAAAGTGAAAGCATGTGGGGATAAAGAAAGAAACAGAATTAGGGCACGAAGGGACTCGGCGTCTGCTTACGGAAGGATGCCAACAGGTGCACACGGAAGGAATGGCCAAAGTAGGGAAGGGTTTGCGGGCGGGGACGCAGGCGGGAGTCGTGGCCTGGCGCCGAAGCCTCGGGGTCGGGTTTGCGGGGACCCAGGTGATGGGCACCCGCAGACGATGCCAAGGAGAGGGCACTTCTGTAGTGAGAAACCTAGCGGGTCCTTCCTTAGCTAAGTGGCCAGGCTCATGCGTCACCAACAATGGGACAGAGTGACGTGATGTCCTGAGAGAACCCACCGTCGCCTGGGCAGCATTTTTGCCAAAAGTGTTTAACATGCACTTAACCTAAGAGGAAACCACCAGAGGAGTAAATTGAGGGACGTGCTGCAACACTGCCGGCAGCCGGGACTCTTCAGGAAAGTCGTGATAGGAAGGTGCCCACAGAGACAGAGCTCGGCGAGGAGCTTTCTGGACTGCGGTGCGGGAAACGACTAGGCCCTGGCATGCGCCCCGCCCGCCGCAGCCGCGTCCCTGGGCCTAGGAGACCTGCAAGCACTTAAGGAGAACACATATGTGACTGCAGATGACGTACATAGTGTGCGTATGTCCGTGTGTGCACGTGTGTGCACGTGCGGGGGTGCTGTGTGCGTGGGCGCTGGGTGTGCAGGGGACGGAGAAGCAACTGCGACAACAGGCTGATTGTCAAATAAACGCGAGCAGAGGGTGTAGGAATCCTGTGTTTCCGGAGAGTCAAAATCTTTCACCGCAGTAGGTTGAGCTGAAGAGCTAACCAGCAGTTAGCGCGCTGGAGTCCCAGGGGAAACAAGCAGTTTGCCGACTACACCGGAGGCTTTCGCCTTTAGGTGCCGGTGTCTCTAACAGTTTATGTCAAGCACACGACAGGGTGCCCGGCGGTGGGGGCGCCGCGGCTCTGCCAACAGCGATCGGGAGGCGGTTCACGCAGTTTCTGTGTCGCACTTACCAGGGGCAGGCCCGGCAGGCGAGGCCAGGGGAGGGCTCAGTGTCACGCGTGCATCCTCTCCACCTCTGTCACCAGTACACTGAAAACGAAGCCTGCGATGTGAACACGTGTCGACTCTGGGCGCCCTCAGACGCCCCCCGCCGCAGTGCCGAGCCCCGCGGGTCGGCGAGGTCGGCTGCTCCTCCCCGACGCAGCGGCCGCGGCCTCTGGCCATGGTGGGGGGAGGTGTCTTAGTAACCTCTGGGAGCTTGGCCCATGTGACCTCCAGGCTACCCCCCCCCCCCCCAGGATGCCCTCCTGCTGCTCCAGGTTAAAGGGAAAGGCCGTTCCCGGTACCCCCACCAAATCAACGGGCCTCAGACCCAGCGTCCTCGCCGGTCAGCAGCACAGTAAGGAAACGTCTATGCTCCTGTTTGCTGCCTTTGAGATAAAGTAGTCAGTCATCCCACAGCGAGTACCTCCTACTTATTTGACATGAAGATGTTTTCTTTATGGGAAGACGTGACAGAAACTAGGGTTGGCACCCTTGCTCTGTCGGTCACGCTCTGGGAGGCCCCGCGTGCTCCACAGCAAGGTGACCGTGGACAGGGTGGAAGGGGGGAGAAGTGGGGCGGTGGGGGCAATCCCTTCCCCAGAGGGTGGGGCCCCCTACGTTTCTGTGAGCACCCCCCCCAGAACAGTGGGCGACGGAGGGCGCACCCCACGGGTTTCCCTGATCGCCCCCACAAGGCGAGCATCCGTCTGCAAGCCTGGGAGAGAAACGGTTGGGAAGCAATTGCTCCAAAGGCTCCTTACAGGCTCCACGGAGAGTGAACAAAAACCTGATTAACCCACCTCGGTGTCACTAGGTTATGATTCAATTATATGAAGACACGTCCTGGGAAACACATTACCTCTATACACCCTTCATCCTGTAGCAATATATCCACTTGGGTCAAGTACTTCCTTCGTAACTCATTTTTCAAAGGGCTCCAGGGCTCTGCAGGCTGACACAAGAGAGAATCAGTGTTCTTAAGAGCTTTTGGGTCCGGATGAGCTCTCAGATTCTCGAGCTAGCTGGCAAGTTCATTAATTACACGTGGGTAAATGAAGCCCCTCGAAGTCATTTTTCACTCCTCGCTGTTAGCGGTGCAAAGTGGGCCCGCCCCTCTGAAAATCCACCTGACCCAGAAATCCAACTTTAGATAATTCATCCAGTGGCAACAATCCCAAAGTAAAAAGACAAAAAAAACCCCAAAACACAAAAACCACCCTCATAAGCCTGTTGGGAGGTGTGTGATGGCATTGCTAGGAAACAATTCAAAACCATCTGAATATTCTTGGGTGAGTTCAGGACTCAACGATTAGCATTAGTCCCAATCAGTGTGCTCACAGGAAAGGACATTCAGCACTCTGGCTCAGGAGGCAGGCCCCCCATTCCCTTCCTGCCCACGCCCTGGGGACAGGGGGGTCTTGACCTTCACTCTCTGCACCTCAGTGGCTGCAGACCAGGGATAACACACACGCACACTGTTCAGGAAGTTCTTTACATCTGGGGGCACCTCGCCCTGCACCACCGCCCCCCCGTAATGCTCCAAAACGTACAGCCTTTCCCCCGGACCCCTGTCACTACCTTATTTAGTTAGACGCCACAAGTCACACATTGGGTGTTTGGGCAAATTCTTCACAAAAAGAGCAGTTTTCGAGAAAAGCCACACACAACAGCCATTCTAGCGTCTGACTCTGGGGCCAGGAAAGACCCCCCAGCAGACTGCGTTCTTTCTGTATTCCCGTGCATCCCACTGGAAGGAAGGGGAGATGAGACCCCGTCGGGGGAAGAGGAGACAGGTGGTTCCTGGGACCACGGGGGCACCCTGGGAGACACCGAACAATGGCCTGATCTCGCGACCTCGTGGACTAAATGGGCTTCCAAGGGCTGACCTGGAAATACTTCTTAGAAACACCTTCCTTATGACATTGTCTCTTCGGGCAAAGACCAACTTAGAGCCTAACTTTCAACACAGCGTGCTCGATCAAGGGTACTGGGCACACCGTGAACTGTGATGGTTCCGTCTGCACAGGGAACACCACCCGACATATATGTGAGTTCAGGAAATCCGGCTTGAACCGGGGGCAGTAAGGGCTGCCACGCACCAGATGGAAGGAGGCCCCTGCTGCCTTGAGGGATGTGAAGGGAGGACCAGAGACGGGAGGGGTGGTGTCAGCAAAGGGTGAGCCTCCCAAGAGGATTTCAAAAAAGACACCGGACATGAGGACACACACACGCACCCCAAGCCCTGGCTCGGTCCCTTCGTCACAAAGGGCAGGTCTTACCGTGAAGGCCCCAGCAACTACATCTTCCGGACACAAAGACGCATCATCACCGCTTTTTGAATCTAAAAGCAAAAAAAAAGGAAATCTCAATCAGAATTTTATTTATTAAAATATTTTTAAATTTTTATTTATTTTTGAGAGAGAGAGAGAGAGAGAGAGACAGAGTGTGAGTGGGGGGAGGGGCAGAGAGAGAGGGAGACACAGAATCCGGAGCAGGTTCCAGACTCTGAGCTGTCAGCACAGAGCCTGACACGGGGCTTGAACTCACGAACCGTTAGATCATGACCTGAGCTGAAGTCGGACGCTTAACCGACTAAACCCCCAGGCACCCCAAGAATTTTAAAGAAAGCTTGCGTTTTGCTCTCAAGAATAGTTTTTACACCCCTCGAGTATGTTCTAGGGTGCTCCCTTTAGTAAGGACACAGCCATCTGTCGCTTTCCTGATTATCAGTAATGCGACAAGTGCATCAGAACAGGAACACGCCTCAGGGGGTAGAGACCAGAGAAGCAGCTTTCTGTCACGTTGAGCGCCTTCGGTGGCTTCTGGTCCTCGGAGCTGGGTCGCTCTAGCCCAGCACCGTCCTAGTCTGCGATGGCAGAAAGTTCCCTGCCTGCCGCCTGGTATGGCAGCCACCGGCCACGTGTGGCTCGTGAGGCACATAAATAAAATTTTCCATTTGATTTAACTTTCAGTTCCTCTGACTCGCCACAGGAGGCTGGAGCCACCACACTGGACAGTGCAGCTCTAGGATAAACATTTCTAGTTATTTCGAGCAGTCCAGAAACTCGCGGACCTAAGGATCTGTGGGGCTAAAATCTCGATCAACGCCAGCCAACAGATAACACCTGTGAATAAACACCTTCCTTAAGGTCTAATTCTACCCTGAATGACTGCCAGTTTTCCCCGTGGGACTCAACCCATTTTACAGACGGCTAGAGCAGGCAAGGTGCCGGGCGAGGGCTGGGGAGAGCGGACAGAGGCTGCAGGTCAGGGCCGGCAGGAGATGGGGGTTCAGGACCAGTTACAAACCCGTCTACCCAGCTGGCTAACTGCTACCAGGAGGAGAGCCGGTGTAGACAGCTTGGGTGAAAGTGGGGGGTCTGTTCTGATGGCAGGTGTCAGCAGGGGCGGGGCTGGTACCGTGGGGGTGCGGTGGGGCACGGGGGCAGAGCCGCACAAGGGACGGTGGGAGGCAAAGGCACAGGAGGGGGACGTCTTGCGTATGAGGAGGGCAGGAGGGGCTGGGTGTCTGGCTCATTGAACAGGGAAGACGGTGGTAGGCCTGAGCCAATAGGAATTCTGCTAGGTTGACCTTTCCAGTTTAGATTTGCCGAGTTTAGACAAAGTCTTCAAGAAGAGAGGCTGACAGGCAGTAAACACATGCAGACTGGGTCTGGGATGGGGGTTCCGCCAGAGTGAGGGGCTCAGACCAACGTCAAGAAAGGGCATCCAGTGGAGAGGGGAGTTAAGAGGGGCTGGGAAGGAAGAAAACCCAGCGGGCACAGGGCCACAGGCCAATTACAGGATTTCCAGAAGCTTCAAATGCCACCAACAGGGCAATGGGATAGAAGCCACAGGATGCCAGTGGGAGTCGCCAATGGGGGAGGCTGGGACCACGGAGAGTTACGCCTTCCCGATGGAGCCCGGAGCCTGCACAGAACTGGCGGAAGAGAGGGTGGCAGTGGAGCAGAGCATCGGCTATAAGTCTGTTCGAGAAGGGAAGCGACCCATGGCAGGTGGCTACAGAGGGACTCGGGACCGGGAGAGCCGTGAACTCTTCCGTGTGCTTAAGGGAGAACCTGAGCACGTTCAAACAGATGCATCCAGGGCAGACAGAGACACCAGAGAGAGAAAGATGGTGATGACAGACCCCCCAGAAAACAGGCTGGGCTGGGGTTTGGGCAGCAAGACGTTCTGTAGAAGTCAGCAGTTCAGGGGCGCCTGGGGGGGCTCAGTCGGTTGAGCGTCCGACTTCAGCTCAAGGTCATGATCTCACAGTTTGGGAGTTTGAGTCCCGCGTCGGGCTCTGCGCTGACGGCTCGGAGCCTGGAGCCTGCTTCGGATTCTGTGTCTCCCTCTCTCTCTGCCCCTCCCCGACTTGTGCTCTCTCTCTCTCTGTCTCCCAAAAACAAATAAAGGTAAAAAAAAAAAAAAAAGTCAGCAGTTCATACACGGCCTGCACGGCAAATCTGGAGTTTCATTATATTTTTGACATTAATTATTTTACGGAGGGGGCAGTAAGTTAAAAACCGATGGGAGGGCGTATGTCCATTACTCAAGAACGCTTGAGCACTGTTTCTGTGTAAGCGCCACGGACGTAACAGCAAGACAGCTCCTTTGGGGAGTGCGGACAGTAGCGACAGGCACTTTAAGATGCTCCCACTTTTAAAAAAGCCTTGGAAAAAGTCATCGTGAGGAATTTGGGCTTTAAATGCCATCACAGGGACGCAGGTCCCTCCCGACCACAATTCCTAGTGCAGGGACACTCACCCACTCCCAGGACTCGTGTGCTGGGCTCAGGAAGCGCCAGACCTCGGGCTTCGGCTTCCGCGGGGTCACCGCCACTCCTGCTGTCTGGGGCATCCTCGAAAGTCTTCACTGGGGAGTCCTCGAAAGCACGGAAGTGGATAAAGACACGCTTGATTTCAGTGAGAACACATTTCAAAGCCACCGTAACAAACCTACACTCCTTCCTTTAGCATATGAGAGAGCAGGGGTCTCATAGGCCTCTCTTCTGGTACAGTTTGTGAGTCTGAGTCCTGCATCGGGCTGTCAGTGCCGAGCCTGCTTTGGATCCTCTGTCCCAGCTCCTCTCTCCCTGTCCCTCCCCTCGTTCTCTCTCTCAAAAATTAAAGATTAAAAAATAATAAATAAATAAGTAAATAAGTGTGACTGAATTATACAATGGATGATGAAAAGAAATGATCACAGTGTATAGTATGTAAAGAAGAAGGGGTAAAAATATGTGTATTATAGGCGGGAATTACATTATACTAAAATATCATCAGTGACTATAGGAGTCAGGTTGATTTTAATGGTTGTATGTATTTCTAACATTTGTACAACCAAACGTATTATGGGTGTGATTCAAATAATCAGGAAGAAATTTTATTTCAGAACTGCCGTTCCTTGCTTTGGAACCCTAACCCTGACGTTTTCGTTCTGGGGTACAGGCTTCTGGGCTGGGAGGCAGTCATTAAGGGAATTCTAGACATCCCTGCAAAAAAATGACGGTAGCAAGACTCCGTGGGTCTCCCAGGAGGCGGGCAGGCTGTATCGGCACCTCCCGTGAACATAACAGGCCGAGGTGCCCCAGCATCAGTGGATATATCCGGGAGAAACCACACCGGCGTTTTGGAAAACAGCTCCATGCGGAAAGAAGCGTGACCCTGTACCCTCTCCCTACTCTCTTCCCCTTGCAGAAGAGAAAGGAGGCATGTTTCTTTCCTCAAAGGAACTGGGTTGGGGCTTTTCTGTAAAGGACCCAACAAACTGAGCTCACAGATGCAGCTAAGGCTGGGGCAGGGGCAGGGGCAGGGGTGGGAACAGGGGCAGGGGCAGCAGCAGGGGCAGCTTTCTCCCACTGGCCAGCCCTGCATGTGGGGCTGTTGTCAAGAACCCCTTGGCCTACAGCAGAGGAAACGGGGGCAGAAAAGGCTTAAACATCAACGCAGCTCCTCCTGCTACCTGACGAGCAACAGGAGAAAAACTTCTCAGCAAATCCTTAGAGGAAAAGGGGGGAGTTCAGGTGAGAAAGACCTAGAACAGAAGCCCCGTGGCGACCTCGGTGCAGTCACAGCTAACCTACGCCTTTATTCACATCGATTTTCCCGCACGGCAGCACATGGCAGCAATAAAAACGGACATTAAATACCTGGATGTGTCCTTTGTTTTTCTCCTTTACTAGTCCTCCACCCCAAATTCTCAATCCTTCAGAAAAGAAATGAGAGAAAAGTTACCGCTTAAACAATCCTGACCGCTGAATGTCTGTTCAGTCCGCATTCAGAGAAAACCAACGTGATGGGCCAGAGAAAGACGTCATCTACGGAAACCAAGCCGCGATCCTGATACCTGTTGTTCTCATCTTTGTGAGGCTGGAAGTCTTTTTTTTTTTTAAATTAAGATTAGGGGCGCCTGGGTGGCTCAGTCGGTTGAGCGTCCGACTTCGGCTCAGGTCATGATCTCGCGGTCTGTAGGTTCGAGCCCCGCGTCAGACTCTATGCTGACAGCTTGGAGCCTGGAGCCTGCTTCGGATTCTGTGTCTCGCTCTCCCTCTGCCCCTCCCCTGCTCACGCTCTGACTCTCTGTCTTTCAATAGTAAATAAACATTAAAAAAAAATTAAGATTAGACAGAAATCTGTCATTAATGGAAATCTCCTACCTAGGAGGCAGATTATCCAATTCCGTCATTAAGCCACAGAGTTAAGCAGAAACAAGGAACACACATGTGCCAAGTATCGTACTCAAAATATATTTATTGAGAGCAATCTATATACTATGTATAGACTGGAAGCACTTTCTGAGGGCAATATAGATGTCTAGAACAAAGCCTAAGCGCAGGGTAAACACGGAGATCAGGAGTCCTGCCACTTACTCGTTAGCAGAACCGGGGCAAGAATACTTAATCTCTCCCTAAACCTCCATTTGCCCCCAGGTAAATTCAAGTGAACAAGAAGGGATCCTTGGGTTGAGATGGTTGCCAATGAGGACACTAGCAAACGTTCACACACGGCGCTTAGAATGCTCCAGGCTCTATTCTAAACACTTTCCAAGTACACCTCATTCAGTGTGTACAACTCACCTGTACAGAACTCCTACTTTCCAAGTTCACTGGCCAGACGGAGACACAGAGGCAAGGAGTGGGTCCAGCAACCAGCCCGGGCTGCTCAGCCATGTGGTGGAGCCAGGCTGGGAACCTAGGGGAGTGACTCTCTGTGCTCCTGGCCACTGTGCCCTGTGGCCTTTCTGGAACAGAGTGAGGCCGTGCAAATGTGCTCCGTCAGGTCAAGGCTTTGCCAATTTGGCTAAGTGACATGGGGCTGGTTCCTTTACGTTTCCTTGGGCTAAGTGACATGGGGCTGGTTCCTTTACGTTTCCTTGGGCTAAGTGACATGGGGCTGGTTCCTTTCTGCTGCACCCTCTGTTAGGAAACCATGATCCTAAGGACAGCACCTACCCCAAAGGGCTGTTGAGAATCAAAAACACAAGACTCTCAGAAGCAAAGGGCACACCTTAGCTATCCACACATGCGAACAACTATTCCTCCCCTCCTGTCCTCGTCATAATCGGTGTGGGAGTGTTAGCTCCGATCTACACCCTACGGCGTTGCCTTAAATCGGGAGTTTATGCTACAAGGGTGATCAGCTAACCCTAATCACGGTGGCACTCCCCTGAGTACCTCTCCAGGCTGAGCAACAGGACAGAGGAACTGTACTATCAGCAGCCGGGAGCTCGTTAGACCTACTCAATCTGCACCCAGCACCGATGCCAGAGGCCTCAGGGATCCGTTTTAACAGGCTGTTCTCATTAAACTGGAGTCAGGAGTGAGTTTCAGCAGTGAAGTTAGTGGTATTCTAGATATGTGGAGTGGCCAGACCATTCCTTGCGTAAACAGCGCATCAGAACATAGTGAATGAAGCCTGTTGATGGCACCCTGGGAACGATTCCTACCCAGCCCTGGGTCCTGCCTTCGGGTTAGATTTGTCATTGCCTGATGAGACCAGAGAGTAACAGAGGCCTGGAGCTGGACTATCTTAGCTTCTGTCTTCATGAACTTTTCACCCAAGGTGTGGCTGGGCCAGCTAAAAATGCAGAGAGCTCAAACTTTATTTAACTTCAGAAGCAGATCTTATGAAGCTTTTAGTGCCTGTCTGTCCAATGCAGAGCAGAACTGGATCTGAGATCTGCCTTCATTAGCAGGTCCTAATGAGTTGGTAACAAGACAGAGGGGGAGGAACTGACGTCACCCAGTGCAAACTTTCTTCACCCAGCTACCAAAGAGAATCCAGGAGATTTAAGTCAGCTTACAACATCAACCACTGAACAGAATGGCTCCTTCTCCTTATATTCAGGTCAAGTTCCAAGTACTCAGAATCTCAAGGAGGACAGCTAATACTCCAAGTCAAACAGGTCAAAAAGTAGTAAGAGTGATTACAAGAGCCGGGCCTTGTTCCAAGAGCTTCACAAGGAGCTCCTGTAACTTACAACATCCCCATCAAGTAATCTACTTGATCTTCCCATTTGACAGGTGAAGAAACAGAGACACAGCCTTGGCTGTTAAAGCAACCAGCCCACAGGGTGCCTCGGGTGGCTCAGCTGGTTAAGTGTCCGACCTTGGCCCAGGTCATGATCTCCCGGCTTGTGAGTCTGAGCCCCGTGTCGGGCTCTGTGCTGATGGCTCAGAGCCTGGAGCCTGCTTGGGATTCTGTGTCTCCCCTCCCTCTCTGTCCCTCCCCCTGCTTGCACTCTGTCTCTCTCAAAAATAAACTTAGAAAAAAATTACAACCCCCCCCCCCCCCCAAAACCAAAAAACATCCCAACCGCCCAGACCGACAGGGTCAGACAGGGGTATTTTTAACCAGCGTACGTCTATGGACCTGCAGAATTCTGTTTTTAATAGGTAATTTAAAAAATAAGTAATTTATAGGCTCAAGGGAACTAGGAATGTTTTAGTTCTTATTAGGCGGACAACATTTTCACAAGAGAGCAGGGATAGCATTTCAAACTCTGAAACGACACTATCCTGTTCACACTCTGAACTGTAAACATTCAGAAGTGGGGGGATGACTCCGTACCCTGGGGTGTCTCATAGGTCAGCGTGGACATCTGCACCAGCGGGGCATCCTCGAAGGGCTGGTTGTACTGCGGGAGAGAAAGGGGCATCCCCTCAGCTCCGAGGGCCGCGAGGAGGCCCTGACCCGGCTGAGGAGGCGCCAGCACAAGGCTGGAAGTCTGCAGGCCCCCCCAAACCCGCCCGCCTCCCTCTCGCCCCCAAACCACCTCCCCTGTCTACCCCAGCGCCCCCAATCCCGCTGCCTCCTCTCCACCCCCTCTCCCCTCCCCTTCCCACCCCGCTCCCCCACCTTCGGCCCCGCGCTCGGCCGCCTCCACCCTTACCCCAGCCCCCAGCCCCGTTTTTCCCCTTCCCCATCGCGCCCGGCCTCCCCGACTCCAGCGGGCCGGTTGGGGGGCGGGGGGCCTACCTTTTCTATCAGCCGCTGCATGCGCGTCTGGAAGCGGCGGCGGCTGTCCCGGAGCTGCCACAGCAGCGCGTCCTCCCCCAGGGGCTCGCCCTCCATGGCAAGAAGAGACCCGCACCCGACTCCAGCGGCAAGACGTACCGCGGCCCCTTCGGCGCCCCGGTTCAAATAACGACTCCCGCCCCCTCTGCTTGCCCTTCCGGCTTGCTATTGGCTGGTGAGGAGAGGCCGGGCGCTGATTGGGCCTTTCAAACGCGTGGCGCATCTTACTCCCGGCCAATCCGCGGCCGAGCTTCTGCCCCCGCCCCACCCGAGCCCGGCCCGGCCGCGGGGAGGAGGCGGGGGCGGGGGCGGGGGCGGGGGCGGGGGCGGGGGGGGGGGCGGGGGGGGGGGCGGGAGGTGTCCGCCACCGCGCATGGCTTAGGGCGATGGCCCGGTGGAACCGGCGACGTTCCCGTTAATCGGCAGCGCCACTCGAGAACCCTGTGGAATTATGGGATTCCTCCGTTGTGCACCTGAGATGACTGGGTGACTTGCTGGGGGGCGGGGGTCTCGCGTCGGTGTGAGGACCGCTGTCACCCAGATGTTACCTGGCCAGTTTCCTCCCCTGGCCCCCCTCCAGGCCCGACGCAGTTACGACCCCGGGGCGGGGGAGGGAGGGTGCCCAAGAAAGACACCGCCAAATTACCAATGCAAAAGGAGGAGGAAAATGACCATACGTTTAGGAAGAAATGCCATAAATGTTATAGAATCCAGGAAAATAAAATATTTTTATTGGAGCACCCGAACACATAAAGCAAATATTAACAGACCTGAAGGGAGAAAGACACAGCAGTACAATAATAGAGGACTTTAATATTCCACTCACATCGATGCATATACCATCCAGACGCAAATCAATAAGGAAACATTGGCCTGTGTGAAGTGTTAAATCAGATGGATTTGGATACATACAAACAAAACATTGCGTCCAAAAGCAACAATACACATTCTTCTCAAGTGCCCCTGGAACATTCTCTAGGACAGATGGTGTGTTAGGGCACAAAACAAGTCTTAATAAATTCAAGAAGATTGAAATCATCAAGCATCTTTTCTTAATCACTGAAACCAGTAATCGATCACATGAAGAACACTGGAATATTCATAACTTTGAGCACCATTAGGTCCCTTGGATGGACTCTTCACCTCCTCTCAGCCCGCACCCCAATCCTATCAGGCCATTGGGTAGAAATTAGGGGAGAAGGAGGGGGTGAGAACTGTGGGCGCGTGGAGTGTAAGCGTCCAGGGAATGTATCGTGAAGGGCACAGAGATGTGCTGCCTGGATCTGCCTTCAAGATGCCCGGGCTGCTGGAGGGCTGTCCACAGGTGCTTACAGCTGGCAGCCTCTTCAGGAATCGCCTCGGTTGCAGAGAGCCCCCTATCCATGGTGTGCAGCCCCAGGGTGGCCTAAATCCACTGAGAGCTCTAGGGAGGGAATATGAGGGCTGGGCCTCCATGTCAAGCGGAGGGCGGCCCTGATGATTCATTCCAGCTCCTGAGCTCTGCATGGGATCAGTGGAGGCAACGTGTCCCCTCTTGATTCGTCCCCGCCCTTCCACAGGTGTCAATGGTGAGGGCACCTCCTAACAAACACCCTGCACCCTAACTCGGTCTTCCAGTGTGATCTCTGGAGGACCTTGATGCAAGTGGCCACTGAATCTACACATTCAGTTTCTCGCTTTTCTGACTTTCACAACTAGGCTACGTTTTCTCCCTCTCCCTCCCTTGGGAGTGTTCAGAAATTTAACATGCTGTTCCCTCAACTCTATGTTTCCACGCAAGTTACTTTCAAACATTTAACTTACCACATGCAGAGATTTGAGACCTCAAAATTGGGCTTTCCCAGAGCTTGGTGCCCACTCCTAGGAAACCACTCCCGGGTTCCAGGGCTATCCTCCCTCGCTTCACTGACTGTCCAAGGATCTGCCTCCGACCCAGGGGTTCCTGGACAGCTTCAGGGGAACAATTTATCAATCTCAAGTTTATGTCTTTAATTGAAGTTCCTCAAACAGACTCACGTTGGCCAATCCTCTCTGACCCAGCCAAAGCCGATGCCTGACTCTTATCCTTCTGGCCACGTGGTCATCCAGTCCTCTCTGACTGAATTTTTCCCACCCTGTGGTCCAAAGTGGTGGCCCAACTAAGGAGCCCTGCAAGATGCTTCTGATTTGGCACCATTCTGTACAAACAACCTGCCCCACTGTAGCAGCCTATACATGTGACCTCAGGACCCCAGAGCTGCCGTGCAAACTCCTTCCACAACACTCCCAAATAACAGGGAGGATCGCAACCACTCCCAAATAACAGGGAGGATCGCAACGTCAGTCTGCAATTTCTCTGGCAGTGGAAGGGGCTGGGAACAGCACCCAGGGTCTCACAGAGTTTCCATAGCGGCAGAGAGGAAGGCATGCTCAGCCCTGCAGCCCTATTTCCGCCTCTGGTTGCACCTACACAGCGCCCTCTGCTGGCCTTGACAGAATTTTCAACCCTGGAAGTGTTTAAAATTATGGGCATAGGACAGGGAAGGAAACAATCAACAAAGTTAAAAGGCAACTGACCGAATGGGAGAAGATATTTGCAAATGGCATATTGGATAAAGGGTTAGTATCCAAAATCTATAAAAAAAAACTTACCAAACTCAACACCCCAAGACCAAATAATCCTGTGGGGAAATGGGCAGAAAACATGAATAGACGCTTTTCCAAAGAAGCCATCCAGATGGCTAACAGACACATGAAAAGATGCTCGGCATCACTCAGCATCAAGGAAATACAAATCAAAATCACGATGAGATACCACCTCACACCCATCAGAATGGCTAACATTAACAACTCAGGAAACAACAGATGTTGGCGAGGATGCAGAGAAAGGGGAACACTTTTGCACTGTTGGTGGGAATGCAAACTGGTTTAGCCACTCTGGAAGACAGTATGGAAGTTCCTCAAAAACTTAAAAATAGAACTACCCTACAGCCCAGCAATTACACGACTAGGTATTTATCCAAAGGATAAAAAAATGCTGATTCAAAGGGGGCACATGCACCCCAATGTTTATTGCAGTGCTACAAACATTGATAATAGTCTATTTGACTATAGTCAAAGTATGGAAAGAGCCCAAATGTCCATCAACTGATGAGTGGATAAAGAAGATATGGCATATACATACAATGGACTACTCCTCATCGATGAAATCATGCCATTTGCAACAATGTGGATGGAGCTAGAGTGTATCATGCTGATCGAAAGAATCAGTCCTAGAAAGACAAATATCATATGATCTCACTTACATGTGGAATTTAAGAAACACAGCAGAAGAACATAGGGGAAAGGAAGGAAAAATCAGATGAAAACAGAGAGGGAGGCAAACGATAAGAGACTCTTAACTATAGAGAACAAACTGAGGGTCACTTGAGGGGAGGTGGGTGGGGGATGGGCTACATGGGGAACGGGCATTCAGGAGGGCACTTTTTGGGATGTGCACTGAGTGTCATATGTAAGAGATGAATCACTAGGTTCTACTCCTGAAACCAGGACCACACTGTATGTTCACTAACTTGAATTTAAATAGACAAAATAAAATTATGGGCATAGGAAATAATTGTCACTGGAATTGTTTTATGACTGCTCTCATAAAATACGCCTAAATTTTATAAAATTTTTATGTAATAGATGGGTGTTTATTCTGCAGCATTTCCATGGAATAATGTGTTGGAAAAGTGTGGAAATGTCACCACCATCTGTGGTTGGGGAGACACAACTTTGGCTGGTCCCAGAGTTGACATAGCCACTGCTATGTCATAGTGAAAACGTCTTTATGAGATGAATTATCAGCCACAGGCAGCAAAGCCCCATCCGTTAGGCTGCCAAGAAAAGGGGTCACTCCCTTCCATTGGTCTAGAGCTGATGGAAAGAGACTGTCATAGCTGACCATTTGGGTTTCCAAAAGGTGTCCGTCGAAGCTCACAAAAGGTGTTTATTCTTTGATTTAATGAGTCTACTTTTTGAAATCTGTTTTATTTTATTTATTACAATTTTTTTAAAGTTTATTTATTTTGAGAGCGAGTGAGCAGGGAAGGGGCAGAGAGGGGGAGAGAATCCCAGGCAGGCTCCACATTGTCAGCGCGGAGCCCTATGTGGGGCTCAGACTAACGAACCGTGAGATCCTGACCCGAGCCGAAACCAAGAGTGGGACGCCTAATTGACCAAGCCACCCAGGCACCCCTGAAATCTCTTTTAAGTACTTAAGCCTAGGGGCGCCTGGGTGGCTCAGTTGGTTGAGCGTCCGACTTCAGCTCAGGTCACGATCTCGTGGTCCGTGAGTTCGAGCCCCGCGTCGGGCTCTGGGCTGATGGCTCAGAGCCTGGAGCCTGATTCCGATTCTGTGTCTCCCTCTCTCTCTGCCCCTCCCCCGTTCATGCTGTGTCTTTCTCTGTCTCAAAAATAAATAAACGTTAAAAAAAAAAATTAAGTACTTAAGCCTGTTGGCAAAGATTTAGGTGTAGGACCTTTAATGAAGCACTGTTTACAAAGTCCAATACTAAAAGGGTGGTTGAATAAATGGCAATAAATATGCACTGTATTCCATTCACAACAATCTTGAGACACTGTATTCATTGCCATCTAAAACGTATATGATTTTTTAGTGTAAAAGGTTATAAGCCTGTATTATGTATCTGCTCTTAAAACATACATTGTATGTTTTTAAAATTTGACTATGTTTTGTATCAAAATGTTTCCCGTGTTATTTCTAGATGATGGTATTATGGGTTATTTTTAATATCAGTTTTCCTTAGCTGCATTTTCTAGACTGAACAGGTATCCTGCCATTGTGAGCAAACATCACTCATGTAATAGAAAACACAGTCATACGTTTTACCTTGGTGCTACAAAATTAAAGACCACTTAGGCAAATAAGACATGCATGGCTGCAAACATTCCCACATTCTGCTGTCATACAGCTGGACAACGTTTTATCAAAATGATACCTCACCTCCCAGCTTTTACCCAGAAGTGTTTTTGTTTTTTCCCCAGGAAAAGTAGGGCTCTAGCTCTCTTTGGTGATGGTCCCGTCTCAGCTTTGTGTGGTGGGAAATTGCTTTTTATTCTTCACCTTAGGCTTTTTGCAATACAAGTAGACTTTTAGGGTCATGATTAATGTGTTTTAATGGACTATCCATTTTAAAAATCAATGAAAAGAATTTATATTAAAAATAGAAGGCAATTAGATTGATTTGGATGACCTATTTTTAATCAACCCCATTTATGGATCTGAAAACTCTCAGGACATCTTTCTCTGAAGCATTCAAGGGTCAGGTCTTCTGTTATTATGTGTGAATAGTTTTAAAACAGGAGGCACCAGGTTACTTGATAATATGCTAGCTACTTAAAAAAGAACTACTTACCTTAGAAGTGTTCCAGGATTACCTCCCCCTTTCAGAGGCCTTTGCAATTCTGTCTTGGCCCCCATCAACTGCGGTGAGTTTGAAAGGAACAGAAGACACTGTTCTGTTTTTTTGCAAAGTTTCAGTGCATCCAGTCCTTACTTAAAATTAACCTTTACGTTCATTGCATGAACTCTTCTCACAACTCTCTTTATCTTTTTATATTCAACTACCCTCACCATTGCCTGTAAGGTTTTTTCTTGCAGGAGATAAGAACTCCTTCTGTGTCTCTCTCATTTATCACAATTATTCCTTAATGTTGTTATAAAGTGCAGAGAATGTAGGCTTTTTAGGAATTCTCTTTTGTTTTCTCCTCTTCTGAATTTTGAGGTCTTGCTTATATCTCGGGTTTACTATTGCTGAGTGCGGTGTGTGTTTTAGAATTCTTTACAAATTTTCTTAGTTCTGTCATTTTGGAAGTATTTGACAGGAAAAGTAATAACTCCCATTTCAAAACCTACTCCTTTCTGTGGTTCATAAGCAGTGTTTATAGCACACATAGAATTTATTGTGAAAACGTTCATTTGCAGTCATTCCTCCGAAATTAATGATATAATTTGCTAGTAGTCAGAGGAGGAGAAATGACAGAAACCGATGTGTCCTTTATCTGGAACATTCCTTAGTTGTTTGCAGTGTCCTTGAGTCTGTTCATCCCTGAAGGAACTGTATGAACTCCTTATATCCTGAGGGTATCGATGCAAAAATGAACAAACCTTTTAGAATCTCTAAAAGTGAGACAGAGAGTTTTATTCGAGCTCGGGTTAGGACAGCTGCCCAGGAAACAGGCTCTTTGCGGGGAAGAACGTGCTCTGGAGGATGAATAGCTTTCTCAGGGTTATATGCTTTTTGCATCTTGTAAAATCTCAAAAGATTATAGATTAACACACAGGCAGGACTCACGAGTTTCATCGTCAAGGAGTACACCCCGGGGTAGGAGCATTGATCTGTATCCCGTGGACAAGACGATTTTCCTTCAGGCCGCTCATTCTCAAAGCAGATGCACAGACTTATGGCAGGCCATAAGTCAGGCTTTGGGTTTGAACAAAGTTTACATACAGACATGTCGACTTAGAAAGAATCTAAACTGACTTCCTTTGTCTACCAGGCCTTTAGAGAGTTTTTTCTCTCATTGTTACTTGAAAAATTGTAGTCAGTTTTGTTAGGTATAATTCATATCTACTGCCATTTATTGTTTTGGTGTAGGGTCTATCAGTTTTGACAAATGCAAAGTCACGTAGTAGCTCCCATGACCAAGATATGGAAGAGTTTCATCAATCCCCAAAACTCTCTTGTGTTTTTTGTTGTCAAACTCTTACCCACCCCCAGGCCCTGGCCACCGCCTTAGCGTTAATAGATTTCAAGTGTAATTCTGCTATGGCTAGAATGCACACTTTGTATGATTTCTGTTCTTTTAAATTGGCTGAGGATTTTTTAAGGTCCAAAATATGGTCAATCTTGGTGATTGTCAATCGTTGTATGTCAATTAAGTCAAGTTGTATGATTGTGTTAATCAAGTCTTCCATATCCTTACTGGTCTTCTGTCTACTTGTTTTATCAATTATGGAGCGGAGAGTTTTGAATTTTTCAATTGTAATTGTGGATTTGTCAATTTCTTCATTCAGTTCTATCAGTTTTTGCTCAGTGTATTTCAAAACCCTGCTATTACCTACATTTAGGGCAGTTATGTCTTCTCAGTGAATTGATCGCTTTATCATTTTATAATGTCTTTCTTTATTTGTGGCACATTCTTGCCCTGAAGTCTGATTTGTGTGTTATTAATATAACCATTCCTTCTTGGTTTTGGTTAGTGTTTGAATGGCATAAACTTTTCCATTCATTTTCTTTTTATTTATGTCTTTATGTTAAAGATAGATTTCTTACAGACAGCCTATAGTAGGGTATTGCATTAAAAAAATTCAATCTCGTATCTCTGCTTATTAGTTAGTCAGTTTAGATCATGTACATTTAGTGTAATTACTGATATAGTTGGAATGCAATCTACCTTCTTCCTGGTTGCTTTCTCTTGTCTCTTCATTTGTTCTCCTGTCCTCTAGCTCAGTTTATGTTTAGGTTAATTATTTTCTACAATTCTGTTTTACCTCCAGCTGTTGGCTTAACCATTTTTAAATGGTTGTCCTACAGTTTACAACATAATTTTTGATTTCTCACAGTCTACCTTCAAATAATATCGTATCACTTCAAATATAGCATAAGAGCTTTAAATCAGTGTATTTCCGATTCCCCCATCCTGTCCCTTGTGCTATGATTGTCATACATGTTATTTTTACACATTCTACACCCTGTAGTGCATGGTTTCTATTTTTGCTTTAGACAGTTAATTATTTTTTAGAGCAAATAAAAACATGAAATTATTTTTATTTTATTTTATTTTATTTTATTTTATTTTATTAATTGTTTGAGAGAGGCAGAGAGAGAATCTTAAGCAGGCTCCACACCCGGCACAGAGCCTGACGCGGGGCTTGATCTCACGACTGCGAGATCATGACCTGAACCAAAATCAAGAGTTGGACGCTTTACCAACTGATCCACCCCCACACCCATGAAATTTTTTTGTATGCACTTTCATTTTTACCATTTCTGGAGATCTTCATTTTTTAAAATTTGTTATCATATTCCTTCTCCCTGAAGAATTTCCCTAATTTTTCTTATAGGATGTCTGCGGGCCATAACGTTTCTTGGCTTTAAAAAGTAACCTTTTTTTTGGGTCTGAAGAGCTCTGTGTTTGGTCTTTCGTGTGAAAGATAATTTCGACGGGGTCTGCAGCCTAGTGTAGCAGTCGTGAGCGGGACTCTGGGCCAGCCTGGTTCGGAGCTTGCCTCTGCTACCTCCTAGTTGTGTGGCCTTGAGAAAATATTTACCCTGTTTGTGCCTCTGCCTTCCCATCTGTGTATAGGAAAAGCACCCTCCTCATGGGGCTGTGATGAAAATTAAATGCAACGGTGTTTTTGAAGTCTTCGGTTCCTGCTACATAGGGCATGGGCCTTAAGCATTTGTTGAGTAAGTTAACTCTTTAACAGCTGCTGAGGATGCCATTACATGCATATACCCGCCTTTATCTAATGGACTTACTACCACTGGGCAGATGGCTCTCATCTTGGATCTTGAACTATAAAAAAAAAACCCAAAAAACAAACAAACAAACAAAAACCAGAGCTCTGCAATTCCTTGTACCCGCACGCGGCAGATAGAGAAGTGTGTGGAGGTGAGCAGCATTAATTCAGAGGCAACGAACCAGTGAGCCAAAGGGTAATCATAGGTGCTACTTGATAGACTGTGAAACTGCCTACTTTGGGGTCCACCCCTCAACAGCTGACAAGAAAAGCCCCCCTCAACATCACATCTACTCTTATCGGAATCTTTGACCTTCGCTCCTCTGCTCTGCTAATCTAGGTAAATTCTTGGCTCAGTTTAGTTTTCGTTATTGTGTTGAACATGTTTTTATAGGTTAAATGGCCACTGCTTTTTTTTTTTTTCTTTCTGAAAACTGTCCTTTTTTTGTCCTTTGTTCGCCACAGGCTCTGCCCAGGGGATCCTGGGCCTCGAGGCTGGTCCTGACTGAATGAGTCTTTGAAAGGGTCATGTAAGGGGAAAGTGAGTTGGATCCTGGGACAACCCACCTTTTAACAAATTGGCAATACCAATAACCCTATTAATTGAGCAGGTTGTGCTAAGCAGCTTACTTATATTGTATCTTGCAATCATCTTGTCAAAGGAGGGGACAACCCATGATGAAGTCCCAACCCTGCAACTTGTAACTAAGGCCACCTTGGGTGATTTATCTGACCCTTAGTTCCATCATCTGCAAAATGGGAGTAGTGTTTACCCCACAGAGTTGTGGAAGTTTCATCAGACCAGCTCTGTAAGTGCAGCTGACCCAGTGCTTGATTTGAACAGTGATGGCTGCCAGGGAATGTAATTTGCAGGTGTGAGGCTGGAGAACAGGCAGAGAAGAGGGGTTACTTCTAAGTCTCATTGTGATGCCCTGAGAGGCAGTGACAGGAGCATGTAGTCGGAAAGGACTCTGGGTGGAGGCGCCATTTTCCAATTAGCATCTTAGAGCTCGTGGTTTTTCTAAGGCCTGAAAAGAACTACCAACTTATTTTAGAGAATAGCTCTTGGATCTAGCTTCCAAGTTTTAAAGAGCCAAATGGAAACCAAAGAAGTATTAATGCAAGTATAAAGACAGAGATTTCTAAATGGCTCTGGAACAGGGGCTTAAGCTAAATTACTTTCCTTGTGTCTTTCTGGAGGCCAGCACTTTTGCATTTTCCAGGTGTCTGCTCTGTGCTTGCTTTCTTGGCTTTTACAGGACACCTACCGTGTTGCTGATGGAGCCTAATGGACCACTTTGCCCTAGAAAGGTCTGATAATATCACAGTTCTTTGCCGCAGCCTCGAGTGGCCGTGAGCAGGCAATGTGGCCTTTCAGGCTGTGGCTTTCTTCCTTCCCGGAGTGTGAGGCTTTTATTAACTTTTCTGAAGGCTTTGAGACTATGGCAAGGAAATTTCTAAGTCATGGTGTTTCCTTGGGCTGCATTCCCTGGAGCAGCATCTGTTGGAAAGATGGGGTTCGGCTCCACTCCGTTTGTGGGGGATTATTACACCCATCTTGGTGTCTATTCGCTTTCTAATTGAATACAAGTCTCAGGAAGGAGAGAATGTCCATTTATGTCACAGAGAGAGTCATTTGATGTGAAACTCACATCCTGGAAGTTGGGCTCATACATCCCACCGCTAGGAAGAATAGATAACAAGAGACCTGATCTCATTATTTGTAGAAACAGGTCAAAAAGGCAGGCATGACTTTGTCAGACAACCTGAAAAAGCCCTCATTGCTACTCACCTACATTGCCCTTACTTAGAATTCCTCTATATCAGGAAACCTAGATGACAATGTTTGGGAACACAGTTGTCACACAGCCACAGCTATCCATCATATTTACAGGGAAGCCCAAATAAATAAATGGTCTTCCCTTCTTTCTGCACATCGGAGGGGACAGAACCCAGAACAATGGACACTGCCACCACTAAATGATAACAGTGAAAGAATGATGACAATAAGTACACTTTTTTTTTGGCAAAATCTTTTCTTTTTTTAATGTGAGATCTGTCATTATAGAGGACTGCATAAAACACCCATGTACAGGTGGAAAGAGCATTCGTAGAGCCAACGCCACTGGAAACCCACAAGGATCAAGAAATGGGACGCCACCCCAGAAACTCCCTGTGTGCCCACTCCCACTGAGGTGACCTCTGGTCTGACTTTGTGATGACAGCACCCTCACTCTCCTGCAGTTTTGCAGAATGTGAGTGCATCCCCAAATTATTTATTATTTGGCCTGTTTCTAAGCTAAAAATGTATGGTGTGGTTTCCTTTGTAATGTACTGCCATATCAGGTTGGGAGGAAGGCTTCAAGGTAGAGTCTAAGGCAGGAGGTATATTTAGGGTACTTGGGATGGACCCCTGTGGGAGGGAGGGATAGAAATGGGAGTGGACAGAGGGAGAAGTCGGCTTCTCCCATGGTGGTTCCGGTGCTAGATGGTTCTTTGGATTGCCCCTCGTTGGACCAAGATGGCCAGGCCTTTTAACAGCTGCAACCATCAACTGTTGGATCTGGACCACGCAGTTAGAGCACCACCTTGGGCAGGCACCTCTGCAGATGAGGCGAGTCCAGAAGAGACTGCTGCTGAAGGTGTCTGCACACCAAGCAGCTCGAGGGGCGGCTTTTCCACTGGCACCGGAGGAAGGTGCAAAGGGTTATTCAACTTCCAAGAGCCACAAAAACATTTGAATTACTTTTAAAATCAGAAGAAAAAAATGGATATAGCCCAGCTTGGATTATATTAGTCTTTATACCAATGCAGTCATGAAAATACAAATTTTAACATATATGTATGCATTTTTTTTTTTTTTTTTATAGAGGAAGAGATCCATGAATGGAGCATTACCCAGGGCTCGTGAGAGTCACTGTGCTGCCCTGTTCAGTCCTGGGTTGCAAAGGTCTGGGTGGCACAGCACAGCATCCCCTACAGTCCATGAGCATGGCATTTGCTTGTGGCACAAGATAATTCTTTTTTATGCTATTAAGAAATCTCTCCACTTCCCTATCCCCCAATTTTGCTAAACATTTTGATCTTTAATTTTACTGACCACCATTTTGGTATCTCTCAGTCTGATGGTGTTGGTTTTCACCTTTGCCCACCTACTATTGTAAATTGTCTTCATTAATTTCCCAATGTTGAGTAATCCCAGAATAAACCCCAGTTGGTCAAAGAGCTTTGTTCCTTCTCCTGCTGCTGGACTTTATTTTCATCCATCATTGTAAGGAGTGGGATCCATAATTTTCTTTCTCTGTTTTGTCGTATTTAGGTTTTTGTTGTCTTATCAACTGCTTGTTGGGTTGAGTACATTGGGAAACTTTCCATCGTGTGTGTGTGTGTGTGTGTGTGTGTATGTGTGTGCGTGTGTGTGTGCGTTGAAAACGTGTAAATAACATGGGGATTATTTGTTTAGCAAAACTGGCAAAACATTCTGATAAAGCTCTGTGAGATTTGAGACATGTTTAGCATGCAATAAATGTCTCCTGCCTGATTCTTTTACGTTATAGGTCTACCTCGGCATTTCCCAAAATGTGCTTCATGGAAAAGTTATTTTGCAAGATCTTAAAAAAAATATTTCCCTGGTTGAAAACTCTGGTTTAAGCTAGGTTAAACTACTTTCTTTACAAGATTCTCAGAGCATTTATATACTAGTTACATTTTGTAGAAGTGCTAACACATTTTATCACTTCTTAAAATTGTTAAGACCCTCGTGTCCTGCAGAACACAATCTAAGGAATATTAAAATATGTTCATTTTTTGGTCTCTTCGCTAGAAATTTTAATTTTTACTTGTTGTCAACAGGCCAACTTTTGCTTCACATTTCCATTATGCCGCTTTAATTTTGTTTGGTGAACTGGAAACCATATAGCAAAACTTATTAGAAGTATGTCAGAACTGGGGCGCCTGGGTGGCTCAGTCAGTTAAGCGTCCAACTTCAGCTCAGGTCACGATCTCACTGTCCGTGAGTTCGAGCCCCGCGTCGGGCTCTGGGCTGATGGCCCAGAGCCTGGAGCCTGCTTCCGGTTCTGTGTCTCCCTCTCTCTCTGTCCCTCCCCTGTTCATGCTCTGTCTCTCTCTGTCTCAAAAATAAATAAATGTTAAAAAAAAAAATTTTTTTTTTAAAAAAAAGAAGTATGTCAGAACTAATCATACACAGATTCTTTATGATCTCCGTGAAAGTCTGAGGTAATTTTCCATGGATGAAGTGGTTTCTACACATAAAAATGGTAATACCCACTTTGGCTACTGAGTGATCAAATCTTCCTGGGTTCTTGGCCATGTTCTTGACCCGAGCTGTCCAGTGTGCTTACAGACAGCCATGTGGCTATTGGAATTAAAATTAATAAAATTAAATTAAAATTTCAGTGACTCAGTCACAGTAGTCACATTTCAAGCCCCCAGTAGCCAAAGGTGTCCTGGTCAGTGGCTACCATATTGGACCAAGCAGCTAGGGGCCAATAGATCATCATCAAGTTTTGTTGGACAGGCTGTTTCAGATAGTTGATCACGACAGATAACTGATGAGTCTGTGTTTTAAACCAGGACTCATAACTTAATTTGGAAGATTATCTACTAATGGTCTTATATTCTAACTAATATTTTGGTCTCAATTAATGTCACTTTTCTGAAATAAACTCTCCAACTAGAAGCAGGCAGCATTATTTATCCAGTAAGGGAGGACCTGATTTCAATATCATAACAATGTTTGATGTGGACAGTTTCAGATTCAGTAAGGATTTGCTTTCTAAATTCCTTAAAGATTAATTTTATCTCCTTAGGAGACTGAGTGCTTACAGACAAGGACCACATCTTTGTGCCCATGGTATTAATCCCAGGGTTGTGCATGTAATGGAAATTTGTTACCTGAATGATTAATTTTCAAGATGATCGAGTTCACAAAGACAAGTCATTTCGTTTGAGCCAGAGACAACCTCTCACAGCAGAACTTCAAACAATACTTTAGCTGATGAGTGTTTTAATAGCATCTCTGTTAATGTGCATTAAATGGTCCAAGTCTGCATACATATAGGGTAAAGCCGATTGCTTTAGTGATAAAAATCCAGGGGTGCTTGGATGGCTCAGTCAGTCGAGTGTCCAACTCTTGATTTCAGCTCAGGTCATGATCCCGGGGTTGTGGGATTGAGCCCTGTGTTGGGATCTCTGCTGAGAGTGGAGCCTGCTTGGGATTCTCTTTCTCTCTCTCTCTCCTTCTCTCTCTCTCTCTGTCCCTCTCTTCTACTCATGCTCTCTCAAATAAATAAATAGTCTAAAATCGTTATCATGGTTCATGAGACACTGTGTGATCTAGACCTGCCTATATATTGAGCCTAATCTCACAACCCTCTCTTCTCTTTCTAGAGTGCTCCAGCAATACTGACCTTCTTCTAGGTACTTGAATGTCTGGCTTCTCCCTCTGGTCCTGGTGGATGAGCTCAGCAACCCATTCTTCCAGAATGAAATGTGATTCTGGTGGGGCTGAGAATCATATGGCCTTACCTCCTCAGAGGTGAGGGTGTGACTTAGGATAGGCCAGCGAGATTCCTTTATAGAAAGATGCTGGGAGAGAAGCCTTCTTCCTTCTAGAGTTGCCGGCCCCAAAAGCTGTCTGTGGCTCACACGTGTCCAGGCTTCGCCCCCTGGCATCTAGGAAGCCGTGCGCGGTAGGGGACAATGAAGGCATCACTCAGAGAAGCAAAGCTGAGGGGGGAAAGAAGTGGGTGAGGACAGAAGCCAAGCACAAAAATATATAAACAGTAAAAAGAAATGGAGACACTTGACCAAATTAAAAATTTAGAACTATACATCAAAAGATATAAAGTAAAGAAACAGAGTAGGGGAAAGGCATTTGCAACTAGAACAAAAGAATATGTACTAATACACTAATACACAGTATATTTATTCCAGATCAGTATGAATCAATCAACAAGACAGGAAACACAGTAGAAACATGGGGCAAAGATTTGAACATGCCCTTCTCAACAGCGGTACTCTCAGTGGCCAGTAAACATGGGACAAAGCACTCTGCATCATTAATAGGGGAATATGAATTAAAGCCACAATAAGATACCATCATGCACTATTGGTTTGGTAAGAATTTAAAAGTCTGGTAATGAGGGGCGCCTGGGAGGCTCAGGTGGTTAAGTATCCCACTTCGGCTCAGGTCATGATCTCGCGGTCCGTGAGTTTGAGCCCCGCGTCGGGCTCTGTGCCGACAGCTCACAGCCTGGAGCCTGCGTGGGATTCTGTGTCTCCCTCTCTCTCTGCCCCTCCCTCACTCATGCTCTGTCTCTGTCTCTCAAAAATAAATAAATATTAACTAAGTAAATAAATAAACTTTAAAAAAAGTCTGGTAATGATACCAAGTGTTGGCGAGGATATGGGTCACCTGGAATTTGAACGTCCTGGTGACAGGAATGTAAATCGGTTCTACTATGTTGGAAAGCACTTGGGCATTATCTACACATTTGCAACCAACCCTTCTATGCCTGAGGAGTATAGACCTCCCAAAAAGCTTATGTCCCCTTAGAGAAGGGGATATGTGTGGCAAGGAATACCTATGAGAATGTTAGTAACAGCCCCAAACTGGAATCAACCTGCGTTCATTTTCTAGGGCCGCCATAACAAGGGACCACAGGACAGGGTGGCTTAGACAACAGAGATTTATTTTTTCACAGTTCTGGAGGCTGGAAGTCTGAGTTCAAGGTGTTGGGAGGGTTATTTTCTTTGAGGCCTCTTTTCTTGGTTTAGAGGTGGCTGTTTTCTCCCTGACCTGTCTTCACACGGTCATCTCTGTGTGTGTCTGTGTCCCAACCTTCTCTTCCTATACAGGCACCAGTCATACTGGATCAGGCCCCGCCTTCTGAGGTGCTGGGGGTTAGGACGACAATGGATGGATGTGGTCAGGGGCAGGGAGTGGGGGACACCCAACTGGGATGGCCCACACCCGTGACTGATCACCGTGGCCATCTTGGCCCCATTTGAGTCAACTCCAGAGGACCCAGCGGTCAGCCAAGGCTGTCACTGGACCTGAGTTGCAGCTCAACCCTCTGTCCACCCATGCTTCTGCCCCCAAATTTCCCCTGCACACATATTCATTCCAGGGGAAGTCTTCAGTGAATATTCTGTGTTCTAAACTCCATCCCAAAGTCTGCTTCCTGGGGAACCCAATGAGACAGTTGATTCCAAGGGAGGTTCTACAAAGAAGGTTGTAAGTAGTTTCCTAAGGCTGCCCTGACAAATGATCACTCAAAACAGTAGTCTGGAGACTAGAACTCTAAATCAATGTGTCCACAGGGTTGGCTCCTTCCCAAGGCTCCGAGGGAGAATCTGGCGGCTGCTGGCGATCTTTGGTGTTCTTGGCTTGTCGATGCTTGGCTTGGCTCCAGTCTCTGTCTCCTCTTCGTATCACCTTCTCCTCTGTCTTCCTGCCTCTTCTCTTACAAAAACACTTGTCATTGGATTTAGGGTCCGCTCTATTCCAGGATAATCTCATTTTGAGATCTTCGCCTTAATTACAACTGCAAAGATCATTTTTTCCAATACAGTTACATTTACAGGTTCCAGGAGACATGGCTTTTTGAGCGACTATTGCTCAACCCGCTGCACGGGTGATAAGATGGGGTTTTGGACCCTGTCCTGATGGGAGGCAGGTACCAGGTGGAGGTGTAATTGTTGCTACTTTCTCTAGTGGTGGATGGGGCTGGTGTTGGAAGGGACTGTGTTAGCTGGTGCGGTGTTTCAGGCAGTTGGGACGGGGGAAGTGAAAGTTCTTCAACGGAATAGGATGCTTGTGTTACGCTGGGCTGATGTTCTGGGCATAGATAACAGAAAGCCGAGAGAAGAGGTCTCTTTGGTAGCATAGGAAGAGACTCATCTTCTGCAAAAGAGAGGCAGAGAGAGCGGAGGTCCCGGCCCAAGACTGAATGCTCAGTGGGGCTGAGCTCCGGGAAAGGTGAAATCCCCAAACAAGGCAGGTCTGCTGTGCCCAGGTCAAGGTCCTGGTTGGAAAAGAATGGGAATATCAGGCTGGTGTCTCCAGCAACAGGGCCCTCCCAGAGCCTTTGGAAAGAGCTCACTGCTCCTTATGGGTGAGCACTCACTCCCTTGCATTTGGAGACGATGCAGCGGCTTCACCCTCCCCAGACAGCAGCACGTGCTCTCTCCTGCCAGCTCCGTGGCAATAACTTGGGACAAGTCAAAACAAAACCTGGCAGGGGCTGTACTGGGTCTGCCTCAGGCTGCAACCCCAAGGCAGCAAGTTCCAGAAGCAGCCAGGAGCCCACAGCAGTAACTATGACAAAATCACAGGGGTATTTCTGTGCAGATTAAGAAGATAAGGATGTATGTTAATAACATTGTATCTATACAGTCATAACTGTATCAGGATTAATATAAAGAGCTGTCCAATGTATCACGTGTAAAAAAGGGAAGAGTTTAAACACCGGGATAGAATAAACAAGATGATTTGCCGACGATGTGATTGTCCGCTGAGAAAATTTAAAAGAATAAACCAACTGAGAAACATGTAGAATTAAGTAGGGATTTCATTAAGTGACCGAATTTTTCCCCTTGTCTCCCTCCCTTTCTAGGTAACCGAAATTACAAGACATATATAAATAAAATTCTCTAGTTTTCCCACATACCAACTACTAACTATAATATGTAGTAGAAAAATAGAACAATTGGAATAGAAATAATAAGAAATATCTAGAGTCGACATGATTGTAACAGCGACATTTTTTGAAGGAGGCAAAAAATTAAAAAAAATAATTGAGAGATATACCATGTTCTTGAATGGCTAGACAAAATATGGTGTAGTAGAAATGTTAATTCAGGATTAATGGATTAATTGGTCAATTAGATATTTAACTATGTAACTTTCTGTTTTTTTCCAAAATGGCTAAGTATAAAAAATTAGTCAAGTAACGACCTGAGCGGAAGTCAGCAACTTAACCGACTGAGCCACCCAGGCACCCCGAACTTGTATTTTTAATTTGGCAATATATCATGGACATCTTTCCAGGTCAAATATAAAATTTTTTTTTAACGTTTATTTATTTTTGAGACAGAGAGAGACAGAGCATGAATGGGGGAGGGTCAGAGAGAGAGGGAGACACAGAATCTGAAACAGGCTCCAGGCTCTGAGCTGTCAGCACAGAGCCCGACGCGGGGCTCGAACTCATGGACTGCGAGATCATGACCTGAGCCGAAGTCGGACACCCAACCAACTGAGCCACCCAGGCGCCCCATTTTCCAGGTCAAATATATATACAACCACACCATCACAAAATTCACTTGGGATATACCAAGATTTACATGAACGGTTCCCTATTCTTGGACATTGTTGTCATTCTTTTCCGTTATTAAAAATGCTGCGAACATACCACATAGTTAATATGTTTATCATAATTCCAATAAATATTGTAACACTTTTTTTTATTTATAAAAGGGATAGAAAGTGCATCTGGAATTATAAATGTACAAGATTAGGCAGGAAATATGTGAAAGAGAAGGAACCATGTGGATTATTTGTCCTACAAGATATTAAAATACATTCTACAGCCATAATGATTAGAATATGAATAGACTAGCCAAGTTTCAGAAACAAAGCAAAATAACCATTTAGAAAAAAGTAGAAATTAGATTCTAGTCTCTCACCATGAGCAAAAGATACATTTCAAAGTGAGTAAATATTTAAAAATTTTTTTAACGTGTATTCATTTTTTGACAGAGAGAGACAGAGTGTGAGTGAGGGAGGGGCAGAGAAAGAGGGAGACACAGAATCCAAAGCAGGCTCCAGGCTCCGAGCCGTCAGCACAGAGCCCGACACGGGGCTTGAACTCACAGACTGTGAGATCATGACCTGAGCCGAAGTCGGATGCCCAACCGACTGAGCCACCCAGGCGCCCCAAGGTAAGTAAATATTTAAATGTAAAAGGTATCAGGACAAATTATAGGCAGTCATTAATATGATTGTGGGGCATGGAAAACTTTCTAAGCCTGGTACTGAAAGCCAAAACCATAAAGGAAATACCAGATAGATTTTACTTTAGTGAAGAAAATTAAGAACTTACGTACACAAAACACTACATCTTTATGATGTAGAATAGTTTGACAGAAATAGGACGTGAGCCACAAGTATGAGCCACATATGTAACTGTAAGCTTTACTAGCAGATACATCCAGAAAGTGAAAAACAGGTGACATTATTTCAATGACATATTTCATTTAATTCAATGTACCTAACATATTACCATTTCAACATGTAATCAATATTCAATTACTAATGGGATATTATATATTCTTTGTTTCCATGCTAAGTATTCGAAACCTGGTGTGTATTTTACACTAATGACACGTCTCAAGTAGGACCAGCCATATTTGAAGTCTCAAATGCCACACGTGACTACAGGTTGGTGTAATAGATAGTATAAATTAGGGGCGCCTGGGTGGCTCAGTCGGTTGAGCGTCGACTTCGGCTCAGGTCATGATCTTGTGGTCTGTTGAGTTTGAGCCCCGTGTCGGGCTCTGTGCTGGCAGCTCAGAGCCTGGAGCCTGCTTCGGATTCTGGGTCTCCCTCTCTCTCTCTGCCCCTCCCCTGCTCATGCTCTGTCTCTCTCTCTCTCTCTCTCTCTCTCTCTCTCAAAAAGAAATAAACATCAAAAAAATAAAAAAAAGAAATATATTTATCAGCATGAAAATATTCTGAACTGTTAAAGTGGAAATGCAGATTTTAAAACAGTATACCTCGAATGATCTACTTTTGGAACATACACCTGGTTACTAAAATCTGGACAAGTATCCAATGGCATGTGAATGTTTTTTTTTTTTTTTCTGGTGTGGGGTTATTGGAGCTTTACATGTGTTTTCATGTACTGATCTTTTCTAATTTCTAATTACCTATGTGAATTTAAAAAATATATCAACAGAAAAAAGAATACGGGAAAGTATGCAGCATATTTTAATTTTTTTAATGTTTATTTATTTCTGAGACAGAGAGAGACAGAGCATAAGTGGGGGAGGGGCAGAGAGAGGGAGACACAGAATCCGAAGCAGGTTCCAGGCTCTGAACTGTCTGCACAGAGCCCGACGCGGGGCTCAAACTCACGGACTGTGAGATCATGACTTGAGCTGAAGTCAGATGCTCAACCGACTGAGCCACCCAGGTGCCCCAGTATGCTTTTTATTTTTTTAAACATTTTTGAATGTTTGTTTATGTTGAGAGAGAGACACACACACACACACACACACAGCACGAGTGGGGGAGGGCCAGAGAGAGAGGAGAAAGAAAGAATCCCAGGCAGGCTCCACACTGTCAGCACAGAGCCAGACGTGGGGCTCGAACTCACAAAACCGTGAGATCATGACCCGAGCCGAGATCAAGAGTCGGACGCTTAACCGACTGAGCCACCCAGGTATCCCACCCGTGGAATTTTTTAAATACTGGTATCTTGATGGTCAGGCTCTCCCCCAGATATTCTGCTATAATTGGGCTGGCGTGGCCTGGGCATCAGTATTTTTAAAAACCCTCCCGATGGCTCTAATATGTAGTCCAGGTTGAGAACCACAGCCTTAACTCATTTTATATCTCACAACAACCCCCAAAGGAAGATTCAATTATTTTCTTCGCTTTATAAGTGAAGGAACTAAGGCGCAGAGAGATTATGCAACTTGCCTAAGGTCACACAGCTCGTCTGTGACGAATGTAGTTGGAACACAGGCAGCCTGGCTTTAACGCGACCCTCTTAAGCAAGCTCTGTATGGCCTCTATGCTCTGCTGAATACCCAGACACCTGGGTTTCATTTCATCCAGGCCAGCATGTAACCGAAATACGGGCACATAAAAAGACACGGTATATTCAAAAGTTCTTTGTAACTGATAAGGAACTATTTAATTACGAGAAATTATTCCTGGCGATACGATTTCCCATTTGAAATCTTATTCTTTTACTGAGTGGAATCCATGATTTGACCGAGGGATAAAAGGAATCTAGCATGTGAATCACACAGGAGAAAGGAATTCACATCCTGAGATTTGAAACCGATGAGGCACTTCTAAGCTTGTCAACAAGGAACAGTTTTCCCCTAGGTACGTCCAGGGTTGCTTTGTTGGCTGGGTTTTGGCGAAGTTCGTCAATTCCACCACTTATGCCAAGCACCCTCTCTCTGACTTTTCTGGGCATGCCAGAATGCCTTGAGAATGCCAGAAGACATCGTCCCTGTCCTCACAGAAGTCACAACACTGTGTGGGGGGACAAATGTAGTGGCCGTTATGGTCACATGAAGCATGACTCAGGGGAGCTAAGGGTGGGAGCAGAGAGAGGTTCTTGAGACAGGAAATGCTGGAGTTGGGCCCTTCAAGGCTGAGTGTAGGCATTAGCCAGGCAGAGAAAGTGGGGAAGAAAATTCCCTGGTGAGAGAACAAGCCGACGTGCAAAACACTGAGGAGATAACGCCTCAGGCCATGGTTGTTCAGCCATCGGGAGCATGAGACCAAAGGCGGTCGTGAAAAAAGGGGATGGGATGCCATGGCCAGCCAGCTCGCTGGTATTTAAACACAGCCAGAAGGTGGGTTGGAATTCAGTAGGTTGAGCCAGGCTGGCCAATAGTTTTCCCCATGAGTGGGTGCATGCAGTTGAGCCCGTCTTGGAGTGACAGCGTCTTCCCCACCCATGTTTACTGCCATCCCCTCTTCTTATCCCTGACACTCAGGAAGTTTCCTTTCTGTGTAGAGTAGGCACCATAGTTACCATTAAAAATTCAAGAACAGAAAGGACCGCAAAGGTAAAAAGGGAATAAAACAGCTGTATGTTAAATACCGTCCCCTGGACTTGAGTTTCGAGTTCATGTTGCCCATGGGGGGTTGACCAGATGTCATGAAGAAACCTGGGCCATGTCTGGTCTTCCAGTTGTGGGTGTGGCCAGGACATCCAATGAGCCATCTAATAGGGAATATATCTGAGCCAGGACAACGACTAAGATGCCCATTGTGTTGGACTGTCAAGGATCTTCTTAAGAATAGCCTCATTTTGGGATGCCTGGGTGGCTTGGTCCGTTGAGTGTCTGACTTCGGCTCAGGTCATGATCTCACAGTCCGTGAGTTCGAGCCCCGTGTTGGGCTCTGTGCTGACAGCTCAGAGCCTGGAGCCTGTTTCAGATTCTGTGTCTCCCTCTCTCTCTGCCCCTCCCCTGTTCATGCTCTGTCTCTCTCTGTCTCAAAAATAAATAAACGTTAAAAAAAATTAAAAAAAAAAAAAAAGAATAGCCTCATTTCTGTAATCAAGGAAGCTAATGGCCAAAAAAAAAAATTGTAAAAATTGTCACCATAACTTTAGAGGGTGGAGGGCAGGGGAAGTCACTTCATTGTAAGGATGAGGTTGATTTTGATCCCAACAGCTTATTCTTTCTTTCCACACCAGCCACAGGAGAGAAAGAAAACCTTGAAGTGGAATCTATAATCTGTCCCTTCAAAGAACACATTAAAGCGCCCAGTCCTAAGTGGTTTTAAGCACACAGCATCACAGGACTTGATAAATAATTGATATAAATTAATGGCCAATGAAAGAAACATATCCGCACTGATCTATAGTTACTGGAAGCAACCTCATATATTTTTCATAAACGTGTCGTTTCGTTGAAGTTTTTTTTTTTCTAAAATTCAGTGTATTCAGAATTTAGATTGTTTTCAATAAATGCTTTCAACTGCTTTCAAATGGCTGTGCTTCTCCGTCAAAATGGGCATCGGAGAAGCCTGTGTTTGGGCGCTCCTTTCTTACCTTCTGATTCTTCCTGACTCTCACCTGGGATACCCAAGAAGGAAATCGGGATGACCAGGGACACCTGTGGAACACTTCGGCTTCCTGCCACTCTGATCATGGCTCCCACCAAGCTCAGGGGGGATGTCTATTGCTTCAGAAGTTTGTGGAAGCAGGAGCCAAGTCCAGCAAGTTTCCAGTCCAACCGACTGACAGTTCCATTGCGTACGGCGTAGACGTATGATTCCACAGTGAGATGAATCTCCGAAGTGATGATTGAGATTTCAGCTTGGGTTCTGAATTAACTGCGCCAAAACGATCATCCAGACAAAACAACAACAACCCAAACCTGGTCCTGATCTGGAAACTGACTTTTGTTATTAAGAGCATGGTTTCCGGAACTGGACAGATCGCAGTTTGCTTTCTGGCTCCGACACTTGTAGCTAAACACAAGCAAGGTACCTCCTATTTTTGAGCCCCGACTTCCTCATCGGTGAAATGGAATAATGACGCCTGCTCCCTGGGGTGGTTCAGAGACCAAATGGACTCGAATATCCAAAGCTTTTGCTACAATGACTAAAAGCTGTTATTTCACAGCCAATCAGGACAATTGAAATGGGTCATTTTGAGAAGACCTGTCTCCTAGTGTGCATGTGGAACATTAAGTGTCATATGGAGGTCGCCGGGATAAGGATGTGGAGACTATGACCCAGGTGAATGAGACCCCCCATTTGTATCCTAGTTTCTCATAGATTCTGGCTAGTTGTTCATAGACCCTATTTTCTTTTCTTCCTGGTCGCATAACTAGACCATATTTGCAGCCCCTCTTGAAGGTAGCTGTGACCAAGGACTGGGTTCTGGTCAGTGCGATGTACTTACAAGCAGTATTTGTCACTTCTAGGCCCAGCCTCACAATTTCTCACTTCCCTTTTGTCTGCTTGAGTTTCACAGATGACCTTACAGAGGACTTCAAGGCCCAGGGGATGCCAGAGCCACAGAATGGCAGAGTCTGGTTCTTGAACACCATGTGGGTAGCTGTCTGCTGAACACCCACACTCCACTTGGGCATGAGGAAGAAATGCATTTAAAAACTTAAAAAAAATATATTTATTTATTTTTGAGAGAGGGACAGAGCACGAGTGGGGGAGGGACAGAGAGAGAGGGAGACACAGAATCCGAAGCAGGCTCCAGGCTCCAAGCTGTCAGCACAGAGCCCGACATGGGGCTCGAACTCATGAACCATGAGATCATGACCTGAACTGAAGTTGGACGCTTAACTGACTGAACCACCCAGGTGCCCCAGGAAGAAATAAATTTTTCAAATCTTTTTTTTTGGGGGGGGGCGCTGGGTGGCTCAGCCAGTTGAGTGTCTGATTCTTGATTTTGGCTCAGGTCATGATCTCGTGGCTTTGTAGGTTTGAGCCCCACATCGGGCTCTGCGCTGACAACACAGAACCTGTGTGGGATTCTCTCTCCCTTTCTCTCTGCCCCCTCTGCTCTCTCTCTCTCTCTCTCAAAATAAGTAAATAAACTTTACAAAAAAGTTTAAGAAATAAACTTTTTTTTCATTCATCCTCAACGATGAATGGGTCAACGATTCAGTGGGACCCAATCCCCAAGTCCTGTAGACTCTTGATTGAGAAGGTCCTTTCCTTTTGTTGCTTGGTAGATTGATGAGTATAAATCAGCATTTTTACGTGCTGCCTTTGGGCGAGGCACTGCTACTTGTTGAAGACAGATGAATCGGTGCTCAAAGATCATTGGTTCAGCTACACTGAATTCTTAAGTTCCGTCTATGATACTGTCCAAACTCAACCATCTGCCAAGACCAGGCGGTGATGTCAATGTGTAGTCAGGCTGAGCAGACGCAGGAATCAGCCAAAAGTGCCCAAGTGAAAGATCTTAAAATACTGTACTGGCCTAAGGAAAAATGTGTTTGGGTTGGGTTCAGCCCACCTGCTCCCCAGCTGGTGACTGCTGCTCTAAAACACCCCCAAAGATGGGCTTGTGATCTGTGCACAAGCCAATCATTGAATTGCAGCTGATGAGAACAGTAGTTGGTTAGGGTTGACACATGACTTCAGTCAGGCCAATCAGAAGCCTAGAGATTCAATTCTGAGACTTCTGTTTGCATGGTCTGAGGAGTGGACACTTTCCCCACCGTGTTCTTTGCACAAGAGATGATGTAGCCCTATCTGCATGGCCATCCTAGAATCATGAGTAGAAAAACATATCTGAGAACAAAGCCCAGATAGAGAAACATATAGAGAGAGGCTGGATCCTGGTGATGTAATCTGAGCCCCTGACCAAGCTGATCCTTAAGACGGTATGACCCTGTAGGGGCGCCTGGGTGGCCCAGTGGGTTGAGTGTCCGACTTCGGCTCGGGTCATGATCTCGCGGTCTGCAGGTTTGAGCCCTGCGTCGGGCTCTGTGCTGACAGCTCGGAGCCTGGAGCCTGCTTCAGAGTCTGTGTCTCCTTCTCTCTCTGCCCCTCCCCCACTTGGGCTCTATCTCTGTCTGTCTCTCAAAAATAAATAAATGTTAAAAAAAAAAAAAGACAGTATGACTCTGTCACTTTGAGTTTCCTGAGCCAATAAATCCCACATTTACTTATACTAACTCAGGTTTGGGTTGGGTTTTCACTTATTTGCAGTAGAGAGTCAAACCTATATACCGATCCCTTTAAAAGATCTGGTGAGTCAAGTTTCTCCAAGTCTTTAATATGATAGATATGCCCCAGAGGGTGGAGAAAGACCTAGTAACTTTCAAGTCTGAGCATCAGTGGTTGGGCTCAGAGGTGATATTAGAAGGGCCAAGAGTCCCAACACACTGGTGAAAGAGAACGTACAGAATGAGGAGTGAAAAGGCAGAGAGAGACAGAGAGACGGAGACAGACAGAGAGAAGGAAACGTCTTTCACAGGAGAAGAATCACGACGGGAAGAAAAGTCCTCGCATGCGTTTCTGTTCCATTTTGCAGCCTGAATAGCGTGGACTTGTTGTGAGTCCACAACTGATGACTTTCTGTGATTTGAGCCCAGAAACAGAGTTGTTTGCAAACAAGAGTCTCTCGATGAAGGAGACTTCTTATCTTCAAGTGAAGTCGGAAAGGAGCCCATGTTCTTCGGACGTGGAAACATAGGCAGGGGACCTACTGGACCTTAGTTTCTCTTTAGAGAAATGCCATTGGGAGGGACACTGGCGGTGTCCTGATGAATCAATCGACCACTCTGTATGGGGCACTGGCTGTCCCGGGAGCCATGGGAGGCACAGGGATGGTGATGTTGTCACCCTCTCTAAACCTGAGATATAGCATCACACAGTCACTAATTTTCCATTTGTTCGTCGTTTGTAAGAAAATGAACAAGAAGGCATTGATCATATTTGAGTCTGAATTATTTTATCTCGTTCTAGGATCAAGAAAAGGTTAGTCAGGGGCCAAAAGTCAGGGGCCACCCACCAATTCACCCGTAGTTCCCGGGGCTCCATGTTAATGGACAGAGTTGTAACCTTCTTTGCGTGAAGACCGAAAATGGGTACACGGGGGCTGACCTCCATCCACGGCCTGCAATTGATCAAAGATGATATATTCAAGGGGAAGTTCAAGGCTTTCTTCTACTGTGTTTCATGGTAAAGAAGCTAATGTAAGTAGTGGTCAACACAGTGATAAAAAACAAGACAGGGGATGTGACAGTGATGGGCCATAGATCAGGGTGGATTTCTCGAATGAGTGGATGGTTTCTGAATGCTTACTGTGCGCCAAGTGCCATTTCCCATGCCTTACATGTGTTAACAAAGCCTCACAACATACCTATGAGGAGGGTGTAATTATGATCTCCCTTTTACAAATGGGAAAACTGGGCACAGAGAGGTCAAGCAACTTGCCCAGGGTCACACAGGTACAATGATGGAGCTGGGGTTTGAACCCAGACAGTCTCCTTCTGGAGCGTGAGCTCTTAACCTCAGCTCTAGGCGTCCTCAAAGCAGCTGTGTGCTAGGAGACCTGGGGGAAGAGGGTTCTAGATGTGACAAGTGGAACACGCCAAGAGCCTGAAGAGGGACAAGAGGTGGGATGCTGGGGGACGAGGTCGGGAGTTTGCTGCGGGCCACTGTATAGGCGTGGATTTTCTCCTGGCTACAATGGGAAGCCGTGTGAAGTTGCCACAAGGGGACTGATAAGAGCTGACAGGTGCTTTGAGGAGATGGCTTTGGAAGACGGTGGAGAAAGGGTCGTGAGAGAACAAGTGGGAAGGGACAGGCCAGCTAGGCGCCGTGCCGGCTTCCAGAAAAGAGACGGTGGTGGCCTGGGGGGGAGAAGGTAGCAGCAGCGACCAGAGGAACGGTTGGCTTTGGGGTACACCGAGTCGGGGCTGGAGGCAGAACCCACAGGAGCTACTGATAGACTGGGTCTTGGGGGGAGAGAGAGCCAACGATGGCTCCGGGGGGGTGGGTGATGGTCACCAGCCGCCAGGGGGGAGGCGCAGGTTAGGGAGGGGCGGTGTGGACTCAAGTGCTCTGACTGGGGTGGGTCAGCCTGAGATGCTTCCTGGACACAGAAGTGGAGACATCAGGTGCGCTCCTTGGAAGTTCCTGAAAACGAAATTTAAGCCACATGCGTGTGGCTGAAGAGGGGAGCCGAACAGCCTTGACTTTCCTTTGAGTTTTGTTAGGGCCGGACTGCCTCTCTGTGCCTCCTACCTGAGTAGCGCTGCGTGCGTGCGTGCGTGTGTGTGTGTGTGTGTGTGTGCCTATAGCACAGAACTTAAGCGAAAGGGCCCTGGACACAGACAGCCTGGATTTCCAACCTGCCTTTGCCACTTGCTGGTTCTATAACTTTGGGCAAACTACTTACCCTGTTTGCGCCTCACTTATACTACCCGCGAAATGGGGCAGCCACCCGCAGATTTGTTGGGAGGTTCCGTGAACTGGCACGCGTACAGCACTCCGAACCGTGCTTGGTGCGGAACAGGCAGCCGGCAGAAGGCGGCTACTGTCACAGGTGGGTGTGGACACACGCACGTGACACGAGGAGTTTATGATTGTGCACTTGTTAAAAAGAGCGGGACCTTCCTGGGTGGACGGTCCAATACTTTCCTCTCTGAGCTATCATCAGTATAGAATGGGTGCAAGGAAGAGGCTAACAGCAAGCCCCTCCGTCCTCTCTGGGGGGGGGGTGCCTCACCCACACAGACCAGGATCCCGCCGTGATAGACTCCTGTTTCCTCATTACCTACCGCGATTTTTATGGGACCGAATTCTTCGGGTACAGCGTTCTGCCTTCAGCGTGTTTGAACTTGCAGCCCCCCCCCCACCCCGGGACCTGGTCTGATGAATGGGGACGGGGCTTCGGGGGCCAGCGTGCTGTGGCGTCCCCCCCTCCCCTTAGGAAACGTCTTTCCCATCACGTTACTTTGGGGGCAAAGGCTCAGTTGTCATCTGGGGTCTCTTGGCTATTTTGGTTTCTGGCATTTGAACCCTTTTCCACTCAGGGCCCATTTGGGGGAGGATAGTACTTCTAATAATCCTAATTGCCCACCGCTTTTCACGTTGTCTTTCCATTGCACTCCATCACCTGTGGCCACCATGCCTTTAAGTAGCATTCAAGCGTCCTTCCCATCTCGGGGTGGGTTTCTCGTCCCCCAGAGCGGGAGGTGAGATGGCTTGGCTAACCCAAGTGGGCCTGTTGTATCGCCCCTCGCAGTTGGCGACCACATCAAAGTGGTCACAAATCACTCAGAACTCACTTTGTCTCCTCAAGCAAAGTTTCGGTAATTTGGATAAAAGGGCGGAAATGGGCTCTTAGTGCCTCGAGCTCTAAAATGGGATGGAGAGAGGTCAGATAGGCCAAGTTGACTCCTGTGTGAACGCAGCGTTGTCTCATTTTCTGTGACACTCAGGAGCTGAAGCTCACTCGGGCTGGAGTCAAGGTGAAAATAGTTCCTCAAAAGACTCCCCCCCCCCCCCCACCTCATTGCCCTGTTTGCTTTGTCTGTTTGAATTGCAGATTTTTAAAAAAGTTCCTTTATTTATTTTTAAGAGAGAGAGAGAGTGTGTGTGAGCGGGGGTGGGGCAGAGAGAGAGGGAGAATCTCAAGCAGACCCCTCCTCGCTGTCAGCACAGAGCCGGACATGGGGCTCGAACTCACGAACCGTGAGATCATGACCTGAGCGGAGATCAAGAGTCACAGGTTGAACCGACTGAGCCACCCAGGCGCCCCTCCTTCTGTGTTCTTAAAAATTACGTTTCGGGGCGCCTGGGTGGCGCAGTCGGTTAAGCGTCCGACTTCAGCCAGGTCACGATCTCGCGGTCCGTGAGTTCGAGCCCCGCGTCAGGCTCTGGGCTGATGGCTCGGAGCCTGGAGCCTGTTTCCGATTCTGTGTCTCCCTCTCTCTCTGCCCCTCCCCCGTTCATGCTCTGTCTCTCTCTGTCCCAAAAATAAATTAAAAAATGTTGAAAAAAAAATTAAAAAAAAAAAAATTACGTTTCATTGTGGCAAAGCACACGCAGCATAAATGTTTGCCATCTCACCCGTTTTCAAGCGTGTGGCTCATTGGCACTGAGAGTGTGTGCATTGTGGTGGAGCCATGACCCCCAGCCATCCCCGGTCCATCCAGTTTCGAAGTTTTCTCCCGGTGCAGAAAATGGAAAAGCAAAGCTGAGAATCCGGGGCTCCAGATTGGGCAGGGAGAATGCTGACAGGCTTTGCTCGCCTTGTGGGGCAAAGAAGGGTCTGGAGGAAGATGCTTGGCCCCTATCAGTAGTCACCTACGAACCCTGCTTTGAAGACACAGGTGCGGGAAAACCGCTCTACTGCAGCCATGACTTGGCTCAGACGAGCCACCTTCTGGCACTGAGAGGTAATGCAACGACCTAGCCTTTCTTAGGAAGTCTTTCAAAATTCCTCATGCGAGTGACATCATCTGACATCTGGCTTTCTCGGATCGACTTATTTCACTTAGCATAATAGCCTCCCGTTCCACCCACATTGTTGCAAATGGAAAGATTTCATTCTTTTTGATCGCTGGACTTTCTTTATCCATTCATCCGTCAACGGACATTTGGGCTGTTTCCGTACTTTGGCTATTGTTGATTGCGCCGCTGTAAACTTTGGGGTGCATGTGCTCCTTCGAATACAACAGATGAAATAGGGGAAGGGAAGGCAAAATAAGAGAAAAACCCAGAAGGAGGCAAGCCATAAGAGATTCTGAAATACAGAGAACAAACTGAGGGGAGGTTGGTTGCTGTAGGGGAGGTGGGTGGGGGGATGGGGTTAAATGGGGGGGCTGGGCACTAAGGAGGGCACTTGTTGGGATGCGCACTGGGTGTCATATGTAAGAGATGAATCACTGGGTTCTACTCCTAAGGCCAAGACTACACTGTATGTGAACTAACTCGGATATAAATTTAAAAAAATAATAAATAAAATGTCTTTAAAAAAAATCGGTAGAGGAATTTGGGCATTTTGTTAAGTCTTGGGGAAAATGGCAAATGTAGGTTTTACATCTGTGCCTCTCCCGCGTGCGTACCTATATGTCTATGCCACCTCTGTCTCCATCCCAGTGTGTCCCCATGTGGAGACTTCTCTGTCTCCATTCCTCCAGGACATGAGAGCATTTGCAGCAAGGATCCATTCACTTAAGACTTTCAAGATGTACTGAAAACACTTGACTAGAACTTGTTTAGGATCCTTAGGAGGATCCTTGGTTATGGATACAAGTTTGGAATTAGGGTGAAAATTGGGACAGAACAAAGAACCTGTTGGTTGAAGAATCAGACAGTGAAGGAGGAAAGCCCACACGCTCTTGACCCGCCTCACTCTGAAGGCGGGACAGGGCCACCGGGCTCCCAATGTTACAGGAAGAGCCCATTCCGTCACCCTGCATAGGGTGACTTGGCTGTGCTGAAGGGGGGGGTGGGGGGGTGCCACAGGCTCCCATGGGGCTTCTCTGCTCTTCCCTGGGCCACCTGTGGTGGTCCCCACCATTCCCAGGGACGGGTCAACGACCCCCTTTACACCGGACCTCAGGGCTGTGCCAGGGCCGCTATAATAAATACCACAGGCTGGATGATTTTTCCTCATAGTCCTGGAGGCTGACTTTTCAAGATCAAGTTACCAGGTTTGGCTTCTTCCGAGGCCTCTCCCCTTGGCTTGCAGATGGCTGTCCTCTCCTTGTGTCCTCACGCGGTCTTCCCTCTGTGTGTGTCAGCCTCCCAATCTCATCTCCCTATAAGGACGCCAGTCATATGGGGTCAGAGCCCACCCCAAAGACCTCATCTTAACTTGACCTCTGTCAGAAAGACCCTATTTCCAAATACAGTCACATTCTGAGGGATGGGGGTTCGGGAACCCACACTGGGCCCAGAACAGGGGCTGCGTCTAGCCTTCCGGGGGCAGAAGACATATGGCAGGTGCAGCTTCTAGGCCTGGGGTGTGGAACTGCCCTCTTCACTCTCAGAAGGCACCGGCTTTCCCTGGACCTCCCAGCGACCGCATCCCTGGAGACCCTCCTCCTTGCAGACCGACCCCTCCAGTCTGTGCCATGTTGACCTTCAGCGTAGGCCTGACTCTTGCTGTCACTGTTAAGGACCTACAGGGGACCGCCCGTCCAATCAAATCCGAGCCCCCAGGCTTGTACTCAAAGCCCATCATGGTGTTACTCCTGGGTGCCATGACATCGCAGTGTGGATTCTCCCCAACACTGCCCTTCCGCCTCAGCCCCCGCCCCAGCCTCCATATCCTTTGGTCCTTCTCTCAAAGTATATTTTATTTTTATTTTTTATGGAAAAAATTTTTTTTAATGTTTTATTTATTTTTGACAGAGACAGGGAGACAGAGAGACAGAGAGACACAAAGCATGAGCGGGGAAGGGGCAGACAGAGGGAGACACAGAATCCGAAGCAGGCTCCAGGCTCCGAGCCGTCAGCCCAGAGCCCGACGCGGGGCTCGAACCCACGGACCGCGCGATCGTGACCCGAGCCGAAGTCGGGCGCCCGACCGACTGAGCCACCGAGGCGCCCCTCAAAGTATATTTTAAACCCAAGATGAAACAGTTCGCCCCAGTTTTGCAACCCATGCCAATCGCTTGGCAACATGGATTTTGAGTCTTTCCCCGTAGATACGCTCCAATCAAGACGCTCGTGGGCTCTATGTTTCACCGTTTGCCCACATCACGCCTTCCCCTCTGCTACCAGCCTCTTCTCTGCCAGCCTGTGACGGTTCCCGCGTCACCTTCCGCCAGTATTCCTGCGCCTATCTGCACTTTGGACTTCAGTCTCTATAATTTTCTAGCTTTCTAGTCCTTTCCGATTCGTTTTCTGAGTTTCACACTAGAGTGTAGATCCTGCCTTCTGGTTCCTTTATGTCTGAAAATACCTAGAAGAATGCTGTGTAGACTGCAGGCTCAGGAAACAGAGGACGGGATCCAGGGACTCTGTCTGTATGCATAGGTGTGTGGGGGTCAGGGAAGGGGATCGTAGGAGGGGGGGAGTTTTAGTCCTGGGATCCACATTAAGGGTGATTCTGCGAGTTCTCTGATTCTCTCTCTGTCTCTTGCCAGACCTCTTCTCATGCGGGTCCTCATTCAAATGCAGTATGGGTCATACCCAGTCTTCCACAGTCCCCACTCTTCCCTATTGCCTTGCCCTTGGTGTCTCCATTCATTTTCATGACCTGCCTGACCCTCAGTTTGTGGTCCTATGTTGTTTTGTTTCTCTTTGTCATAGGGGTTTTCTCCCTCTGAATCAAATATGCTCTTTATAGCAGCTACTGCTTTTGGTGATGGCATCTTATCCCTCCTTTTAGATCGTGCTCGGATCCCTCTGCCTTGATGGAATTGCCCCTGACATTCCTTATGTTCAATCTCCAACACTTCTGCATTTGTTTGTACTATGTAATCAACTTTAAAATTATACTATCCTCTCACTTCTTGCCTGTAGCACATACTTCGTATATAAATACGTCATAGCAAGAACAGGCAAGGCGCCTGGCTGGCTCGGTAGGGAGAGTGTGTGACTCTTGACCTCAGGGTCGTGAGTCCGAGCCCCGCATTGGGTGCGGAGATTCCTTAAAAATAAAATCTCAGGGGCGCCTGGGTGGCTCAGTGGGTTGAGTGTCCAAATCTCGATTTTTGGCTCAGGTCATGATCTCACAGTTCATGGGATCGAGCTCTGAGTCGGGCTCCGCTCTGAAGGGATTCTCTGTCCTTCTCTCTCTCTGCCCCTCCCCTGCTCGCGTGGCGCGGGCTCACTCCCTCAAAATAAGTAGATAAACATTTAAAAGAATCTTAAAAAAAAAAAAAGAAAGGAAGAACAGCCAACACTCCAGGAGCATTACCGATGACAAAACTATTGAAATGATGTTTGTGGTGCATCATTTCAATAAGACGGCTGATGGCCACCCCCTGACGACGATTACTTTTCAGCCTTGCTGGTGGAGTGACTACCAAGGCCAAGTGTTAAGAAGGCGTAGGCGTTACTACAAGTGAATGAAGCTAGCCTTGCTGAGACGGCCTGCTACCCCTCGACACCCCAGCTAGCCCAGCGCTGAGTTGGTGTAGACAAAGTGAACAGAAACTGCAAAAAAAAAAAAAAAAAAGTTTATTAAATGTCCTTTATGATTTTCTTCTAATCAATTAAAAGCTTTTCACCTATTCATTGATCTTGTCATCACCTTCCATTTCCGATTTCATTTGTGGTTTTTAAGATGTGCCATAAATTGTAGAAATTAATTGCTCGTGTGACTTAACACTGACATTGGAAGCCAAGAGAGAGAATGTTTGTGTTTCCTCTGTTAGCACTTAAAGTACCGTGTTCTCTAGTTATGCTCTGGCCACTCAGATGCGATCACTACATTGCTACGGTCGTGGCTTTTCCAGTCTTCTCTTAGCTGCTTAAATTTTTTTGTTCCTCTCGTTCCAAGAGCCTCGGGGAGGAGGGCGGGGCTGAGAAAGCTCAGATTATAAAAGCCTCCTTCGTCTGCAAGAAAGGGGAGGCCAGCAGGATCCTTCCAGTGCAAGCAAATCCTGCCGGACAAAAATCCTACCTCAGCTGGTATGTTACCAACCTTTGCTTTTTTTTGTCTCTCCGTAAATGTCGCGATTGTTGTGACTCGTAGAATTGGCACGAATAGAGTGTGTTTGGGAAGGGCATCGTTTAGATTTTCTGGGAAGATGTGAAATCTGTGAAGATTTGGAAGGAGCAGAAGACAAGACGGGAAATTTCTCAGGGAGCTGTGGGGATAAGCGTGATGGTGGTCCACGGATAAATACGGTACTCGTTTGGATGTATTTAGCAGTGTAGCCGTCTGCAGCAGGTTTCTGAATGATTTAAAATATAATTACAGCGTTCCCCCCCCCCCCGATTGACAGAGTCAGAAATTTCCTCAAATGAGCTTTATTAAGATATGCACTGGCATCTTAACTGTGCAGCTGACAGTCTAAAGCGATCCTATGTTCTCCAAACATGGGATGATCGAGGACGTCACCAAACAGTTTCTCCTTAAATCAAGACGATGAGGGAGCCTAAATTAGCATTAAGAAAGAACGTGTCCAAAGCGTCAACAGTCTTTGATGGAAGGAGAAAAGGATATTTGGCTGATTTTTACACACTGTGCTCCCTTACCTTTTGTCAGCTTCCGGAACACGCTCATGGCTTGTGTTCTTTAGAAGCAAAAGTGAAACACTGAGGGGTTGGATGAATAATTAAAGGTTTCATTTCTATTCGGTTTTGAGCCCATGACTGCCGGCGCCGACTTTCTCGGAGTTAAGATTCTTCAGCAGAATACAGACCCCCTCATGGTAGGGGGTTTCGGCTCCTCGGTGTCTCGAGAGTGTAAAGAACTTTCTTTCAGGGTTGTGACTTTTGATTTATGGTTCTTTAAAATTTGGAACAAAGTTGGTATCACGCTGTATTCATCTTCTTTGTGTTGCCTAACAATTGATGTTATTCCTGGTACCCGTGAAGATGATGGGGCTCCAGGCATAGAGGGACCCCTGGTCTTTCCCCCTCATTCTAGGGGGCTCTCAGCAACTAGCACCTTCAAATTCATTTGCTGCCAGGACTCACCTCTCTCCTCTCTCCTCTCTGGGGCCGGAGACCCTGGGATCAATGATTTTAGGAGCTCCCCTGGGTTTTCACCATCCCCCCAGTTTTTACCCATCGATGCAAACTTCAAAAATGTGACTGACAAAACTACGGGCCCCTCGGGAATGCGGGATAATTCCCATGACGACACCGATCTCAGCCCTCCAGGGTGAACCAGACGGGGGAGGCGAGGCGCGCGTTAACCCCTGTGGGGTCACTGTAACTCTTGGGTAAACCTCCAGGGCTGGGGCGAGAACAGGAAGGGAGAAGATGCCTCCGCATGGTGTCATTTCTGTTTGAAGCTTCTGCAAGTATCACTCACCGTTATGAATAATTGATTCATTGAGGGAGTGAAGGCAGTGGAGATGGTCGGGCTTCGGCACCTGCCCTTTGGAACATTCTTTCGGAGCACGAACGAGACAGTCCCTCTCATTTCGGGTGACATAAGGAAAACTTGCTCTCTGGTCTCCTTTACCACACGGAGACTTAGGTAACACATCCTGCTCAAAGAGCACCTCTCTCCCTGGTGGCGAGAGGCAGGGAAACCATAATTTTAAACACATGCCCAATGCTCTTTTTGCACCCGGACGATCGCGTAGCAGATTGAGTTTTGGTTTTGGTTTTGGTTTTGCAACGGGCTTGGGCTCGCAGGATGCAGGAGTATTCTGTTAGGAATGGGTGATTTCTAGATGATTCGGAATGAGCCGTGAACGCCAGTAATGAAGAGAGCATTAGGCCAACCTCCTCCCCCTCGGTATGAATGGAGTGTAAATGACAGTCTGTCTCTTCCCCAAGAGGTGGTAATGTGGCATCCATAACGTTCTGTGCCTTGGTTTCCTCATCCGTTTAAGTGGGGGAATAAGAATCATCTAACTCACAGGAGGACTGAGGGTTAAGAGCTCAGCATAGCGCCTGGCACATAACAGACCTTGCGTGAGACGTGGCCACTGTTTTCTCCTGGCACGAAGGGGCCGTTCACGGCTGATGGGGACGCGTCTTGTGTGTTTGCAGGACAAACTGCGTTGTCCATAAATTCAAGTTATGACCCACAGAAGAACACCAAGCCCAAATTGACACGATATGGTCTCTGAAGCACCCCAGTTACATGCTTGTGTTTTATAAAGATCCCGGGGCGCCTGGGGGGCTCAGTCGGTTGAGCGTCCGATTTCAGCTCAGGTCATGATCTTGCGGTTTGTGAGTTCGAGCCCCGCGTCGGGCCCTGTGCTGACAGCTCGGAGCCTGGAGCCCGTTTCAGATTCTGTGTCTCCCTCTCTCTCTGCCCTCCCCCCCCCCCTTGTGCTCTCTCTCTCTCTCTCTCTCTCTAAAAAGTAAATAAACATTAAAAATAAATAAATAAAAAGATCCAATGATAAGTGCTGAAGAGCTGGGATTGAAGCCAGAGACGAGAGGGTCATGGAGACTATTCGCAGTGTCCTGGGTGAGGTCGCTGATGCTGTAAATGGGGTCCCCTGACCAGGGGCCCCAGCGGCACCTGGGAGCTTGTTAGAGATGCAGAGCCTGTGGGCCACCTCGGAGCTGATGAGCAGTTTCGGGGGCCCCGCAAGCTGAGTTTTAATGAGGCCCCCAGCCATTCAGTCTGTGCAGAGAACATGTGTTTCTCTGCATGGGCGACTGGAGACACCGTGGGTCTTTGGTTGGGAACTGCTGTGGGGCCTGATGTGTGCGGCTGTCTATGCCTTCGCGATCCCACTGTGAAACTGTGAAACCGCCAATGGCATTTCAGAGTCCATTTGGGTCTTAATTCTTTACTGAGGCAACGTCCGTCCGCAATCTTTGAGTGTCAGGGCCATCGATAAAAATAATCGAGAGATTGCTAAGACTCTGAAAGCTGAGATCACGCACAGTTAAACGGGTAAGTCCTCCATCTGGCCAGCCTCTCAGGTGCCTGTACCCTGGGGCCCATCGCTCCGGGAACCGCTTTCCCTGAGCAACTTCCACGAGCGTTCAAGGCCTTAGAGGCAACAGGCCCCCAGGCTGGTGCGTTGGGGGCGCTGGGTTCCGTCTGGGGTGGCTCCCCCTGTGCGGCCCAGTGTTCCTTTTACACGGGAGTCATTTCCCTTTCAAATCATTATTTGGAAATAATGGTGGATTCACAGGGAGTTGGAAAGATAGTGCCGAGGGGTCCCAAGTAGGCTTCGCCCCTTTTCCCTGATATGGGGGGGGGCGGGGCGCTATGCTCTAGCATCCAATCCAGGAAACGGACATCGGTATCACCCACAGACTGCACTCAGATTTCTCACTGAGATGTACTCCTCTGTGCGTGTGTCATTTTATTCAATTTTAGCAGGAGCACATTTGGGTAACCGCCACCACCAGTCAGGTTCTGGAACTGTTTCACGGTCGCTAGAAGGAGCCCGCTTTATCGTCCCACCCATCGGGCCCCACCCCCTCCCCCGACCCAGGAGCTCTTTGTACCCTGAAGGCTGCTGGCTCAGGGCATGGGGGGTCGGGGGGGGGGGTTGATCTTGCTTGCACCTGACCGTGCTCACCCCTTTGCTTAGGCCCCCAGCGAGATCAGGCTGCAGGCAGTTTCTAGCAGCCCCAGCAGGCTGGCTTTCCATGTGCTGGGTCAGCCCCGCACGTCTGGAGTCTCTCTCCTTTTACCCTCTGCTCGCGAATTGCTCTTTCCTTCCTTTGTACCCAGCAATCTTTCAGTAAGTCTCTTCCAAACTTTGCACACCTAGGACAAAATATACATTTAGACGGTGAGGCAAACAGGCTGTTCCCATGTCTTCTCCATTTATTATCTATTTATTTATTTATTATTTTTTTAAATGTTTATTTATTTTTGAGAGAGAGAGAGAGAGAGAGAGAGAGGGAGAGAGAGAGAGAGAGAGAATCCCAAGCAGTCTCCACACTGTTTTAGCCTGGCTCCAACTCACGAACCATGAGATCGCGACCCGAGCCGGAATCGAGAGTCAGACACTTTGGGCACCTGGGTGGCTCAGTTGGTTCAGTGTCCAACTTGGGCCCAGGGCATGATATCTCACGGTTCGTGGGTTCAAGCCCCGTGTCGGGCTCTGTGCTGACAGCCTGGAGCCTGGAGCCTGGAGCCTGTTTCGGATTCTGCATCCACCTCTCTCTCTGCCCTTCCCCTGCTCGTGCTCTGTCTTTGTCTCTCAAAAATAAGTAAACGTTAAAAAGAAAAGGGTCGGATGCTTAATTGACTGAACCACCCAGGCACCCCTTGGTGGGACTTTTTTGTACTAAAGACCCAATTCTTTCATTAGCCCAGGGAGGAAGATTTACCCTGTTGGCCTTTTGACTATGGTGCCTCCTCTACAGGGATCATTTTCTTCTTCTGAAAAGCGTGTTACTTTCAGGGTACATCTATCCGTGTTCCCCGTGGCTCCACACGTGACGGCCACAGCAAGGGGTGGCACGGTTGCCCCGAGGGGCTCCTGTCCGGGTTGGAGAGTTGATGGGGCAGAGCCTCGCGATGTCCTCAGCCTCAGCCTGTGCAGTTCCCACTCTGCCAGGGGTCACTGTGTAGGACACTGAGCTCGTGTCCACCAGACAGCTGAGCACGTTCTCCGGTTTGATGTTGGGTGCCACGGTGGTGCCCGGGTTTGCCACCCCTGAGGAGGGTGCCAGTTTCGTGCAGAAAGAGGACTGGAGTCAGTTCGGGAAGGCACTTCGCTGCTGGGTCGTGAGACTTCTTTTCTGAGCAAACCCTCTCCTTCTGTCTTGGTCACAACTGCCTTCATTACACATTACGGGGACTGACTGGGGAGGCGACATGCTCCCTGGAGCCGTTCACACACAGGGCGGGCTGTAATCAGAACACAATAATAAAACACCAACAACGGGCTTCGCAGAGCTGCAAAAAAACCAAAACAACCAAACCTGAGTTTGCGTGTAAAAAGAGTTCACAAAGTAAACATTTTAGGCCACTAGCTAGCAGGAGTCAATAAAATATTAGCATTTAAGAATAAGGGGGAGGGGCGCCTGGGTGGCTCAATCCCTTAAGCCTCCAACTTAGGCTCAGGTCAGGATCTCACGGTTCGTGAGTTTGAGCGCCACCCCCCCCCACGTCGGGCTCTGTGCTGACAGCTCAGAGCCTGGAGCCTGCTTCAGGTTCTGTGTCTCCCTCTCTCTCTCTGCCTCTCCCCACCCCCCACCCCCCACCTCTCAAAAATAAATAAATAAATAAATAAATAAATAAATAAATAAATAAATATAAAAAAAATAGAAGAAGAGGGAAAAGCAAATAAATGCTGGGAAGAAAGAATAAAAATGAGGCTGCCCTCAGGGTTTTCTTTTATAAGACCAAAAGTCTAATAAGAACGGAACAGGTTCTACAGTGGGGGGGAATGTTGTCAAATTCTTCACGTGCAAAAAGACATTCACATGAATAAAAAGTACCCCATGTACACCTCCTGTGAGTCGCTCCTCTCAAATCATCCCCAGGGACTTCCTGCCGATGAAGACAGATGAATCCAGGGTGGAGAAGTCCGGTATGAATGGACTCCCACCGGGACGCCAGTGATACATGGAGGGTTGAGTCTGAAAGAGGGTCGAAAACATAGACATAAAAAGTATTCTCATACATAAAAGTATACAATCTAAAGAGAATAGCTTGACAATAACAAGCTGGGTCTAATTCCCGGATTACATGGACTGCCATGGGGCTGGGGGAAGTTGGGTGACGGTCATCCAGAGAGTAACCTGAAGGCAGCGGGCAGATGAACAAACTTGACCCAACACTGACTTAGTGCAGTGAGGGTCAGGTTTGCGGGGGCTCTGTCATTCTTTCCTAAAGCTACTCGGATTTCCTCCTTAGCATTGCTGCTCAATCAGATACCTTAGGGGGTCCCGCTTTGATTTTTCCATGTACGGGACCCAAATAAAGTTGAAGAGTCTTATGACTGGTCTCGCACAATATTTTATTCAAAAGATATGTAGGTCCAACATAGCAAGAGCATTGGAAATAAATGTGAATGAAAGGACACGGTGGCAGGCAGGCTTCTGAGATGGCCCCGAAGGACCCCTGTCTTTCGGTGTTTGTGTCCGGGTGTGGTCCCCTCCCCTGGAATGCGGCAGGACTCAGTGACTTGCTTCTCATGGTAGAATACGGCAAAGGTGATTTGGGATGTCACTCACATGACATTACAAAAGCCAGTGACTTTGCCTTGTGGCAGCTTCTATTACCTTATGGGCTGGCATGCTTTGACCAAGCAAGTTGCCGCATAGGAGGGCCCACAGAGCCAAAACTGAGGGTGGCCTCCAGCCACCGGCCAGTGAGGTCCTGAGGACCCTAGGAACTCAACCCTGCTGACAACCACGTGCGCTTGGAAGCAGGGCCTTCCCCCGTCCAGCCTTCAGATGAGACCCCAGCCTCTGCTTGTACCTCGACAGCAGAGAACCCACCTCAACTGTGCCTAGGTTCCCGACCTGCAGGAACCGTGAGATCAAAGTACATGCTGTTTTTAGCAGTTATGTTCTGACATAATTTCCGACACGGCAATAGATAACTGAGAGGAATGGTTGAACTCAGAAAAAAGTCCAAAAGATGCTGTCTACCTGTCTCACGACGGCCTTACTCACGGCGGCATCCCTGTGCACCCGGCTCCCCTCATACGCCCCTACCGTCTCTCCGGAGCCTCCCCCTCCCATTTTCCACATTTGTTCTCCTGTGACTGGCTCTGGGTCCTTTGGAATATAAATCTATTCAGCTTTTCTAGGCTTCTCTTCTTTTTTCACTCCCCATGAGCCCCAGGAGCCGAGTAGATGAAACACGTTTCCCTCGTGGGCGAGGCAGGGGAGGAGGTCACGATGCTTGAGAATCGGTGGTGTTTCCTGCCACTTTGCTTTTCCTGTGACACCTTATTCATTCTTCTTTTGAAGTCCCTACACTCATGGTGGCAGAAAGGACAGAAGCACCGAAGCTAATGTCACCCAAGCACTGTGCTGAGCTGCTGTGGGCTCGTCCCGTGTAATGCTGACCATCCACAGGCCGAGGCTGCTTGAGCCTTGTGTCAAGCTTGGTTTTTCCTGACTCCAAGCCTTTGCTTTTGTTTTGTTTTGTTTTGTTTCTCTACCACACAGTCTTCATCTCTCTGGAGGTTTGATTATTATTTCTTTTTAAGTTCATCTATTGATTGAGAGAGAAAGAGAGAGAGAGAGAGAGTGCACATGAGCCAGGGAGGGGCAGACAGAGAGAACGAGACAGAGAATCCCAAGCAGGCACCACACTGTCAGTGCAGAGCCTGACGCCGGGCTCCAACTCACAAACCAGGAGATCGTGACCGGAGCCGAAATCAACAGTCGGACGCTTAACCGACTGAGCCACCAGGTGCCCTTCCCTAGAAGTTTGATTGTATAAACAGGCGTTTCTCGGCGTGTTGACTTGAATTCCTCTTGACGTTGAACTTTTCGTTATCAAAGACAAGTATTTCTCTTGGTTTGCCTGAACTTTTGACTTCCTGGCCTGTGGTATGATGTTTGAGCTTTCCTGATGTGTTTGCCAACCCCACGATTTTTGAGACGAATAGCACAGTGAATGGAGGGTCTGCGTTACACGAAATCACCCCCTTCAAATATGGTTATTGCACACCGTGGGGTGCCCTTGCTGTCATTTTACTGGTGGATTCTATCAGAGAAGTTCTATCCACATCATGGGCCGTCATTTTCTTGACTTTGCTTTCCAACTCCTAGCCCAGAGTTCCATGAATTTAAAGAAATACACTCTGAGTTAAAGAGAAAATAAAGAGATGGTCCTAGACTTGAAACTCACACTTTTAAGCATCAAACTCCAGTGCCCTCCAAATGGGTGGGAAGCCCGTGTCTCTGTCACGTGAACCCCAAATACTGCAGATCGGATCCCTGGAAAGAAGCAGTATCCGAGAGGCAGTTCTGGTGAGACCATACACTTGGATGCCATGGTTGTATAACGTTTTCCGTTGCATTCTAGTTTTGGAGTGACGCAATCATATTTCCCAAGTTGTATGTGAAACTCCAACTCCCATTTGTTGGGGGTTGTCATGGATAAATCCATCACTTGTAACTTTCGGGGCATGGTAAACCATCGACAAACTTACTTTTCCTCAAGTTCAGTAGTGGCTCTGTCATCGATTCCAAGAGACTGAGGCTTCAGACGTACCCTGTCTGTCAGTGCCGTTGGGTGATGGGGAGCAGGTGTGCAGAGCAGACCAGAGCTCAGGAGCTGGATTCTAGCTGCTCTTCAACAGCAGAAACCTTTCCACAGAGGCCACCTTCTAGAGCCTTCTAGGACCTTCTAGGACCTTGGAGGCGTGAATGGGGCGAAGGCAGTGCTGCTCCCACCGATGTGTGTGTGTGGGTGGGGGGGGGGCGGCGTTCCTCAGCCCCTCTTAGCTGGGAGGGAGGCCCCCAGGATGCCCTTTGAAAACCACACTCTAGACTCGGCTGTTGAGTGAAGTCCTGAACACCCGGACATTGTCCCTATTTCATCTCCGCAGTAAGAGTCAGGCAGGCCACGTAGGACCAGGGTGCCGGGAGAGGAACACCAATCACTTCCTATCCAGGAAGGGGTTCAGAAACTGTGATGCGAGGGGGAAGAAACAGCCAAAGTTTCTCATCCGTATTCATTATGTGATTGTTGGCTTTCCTTTCCTTTGATCTTTGATTGGTTATTTATCTCCGATTGGTGATGTTAGTGGGGATTGCTTCAGCAGTCCTGCCTGCCCCACAAAGCCCTTCTTCTTCACACCCTTATTCTCGCAGTTATCATACCTGCCCCCTGTCTGCTAGTTTTCTTCTGAGAGATTGAAACAGGCCCCAAGTCAGCCATCGCCCACCCCCCCTCCCGTTTGCTCCTCTGGAGGGGAGGTCCACACCGGTTGTCTCCACCGGTGTCTACATGCTCTCTCAACCCGCATCGCTGAAACTGCCATTGTTATGGCCACTGCTTATCCTGTTTATTAAGTGTATTTTGAAGACGGCACAAGCAATGTATTTACTTTTGGTAAATATAAAAAGTAAAAAAAATAAAACGAATGACTATCCTACCTTCCCCCCACGTTAGCATATAGTGATTAGCATTTCGGTGTATTTACTCCCGGGTGCCTTCTACACACCATCTGTAAGGCATTTACATTCCCTACGGAGGCAGATGCCTTTCCTGCAGGCGCTGAGCCGCCTTCATAAGGAGGCCAGGAGGGTGAAGGACCCACTCAAGGTCTGCGGCCTGGTGGTTCATCCGAGAGCCGGTCGGTGAAGCTGTGTCTCTTAACCACCAGGATTCCTCGCCGCCTGCTTTCTTTCTTTCTTTCCTTCTTTCTTTCTTTCTTTCTTTCTTTCTTTCTTTCTTTCTTTCTTTCTTTCTTTCTTTCCCCCTATTTGGAACAAATCATAATAATTTCTCCATGTCATTAAATTATACCCCCTTAATGGCACCACCCTGTTACTTTTTTTGGGTGGAATGTTCTAGTAATGGAAATTTAGGTTGTTTCTGATCGCCCCTATTAGAAAGAACTCAGCAATCAACAGCTTTTCAGTACAACTTTTTGTGTTTCTGACTCTCCCCTTTATCTAGGGTCTCCAAAGCTGGTTCCCTGGGGTGACAGTATTTAAATGCCTTGCTACTTTACTGCCAAGTTGCTTTGAAGGCTGTAAAAGGGTTTTCACCCCACCCAGCCGTCTGGAATTGTCTGTCTCATCACCATCCTCCCACCATCAAATATTATCATCTGAAAACACCTCCTTGTGGAGTTTCATTGTTATGGGCCTTTTGTGGCTTTTATGAGAAAGGAAGATTAGTCTGTTTTCACGTTTTTTAGCAATTTGTGCTCCCTCTTTGATGGATTTGGATTTCAGCCCTTAGCCCATTTTTTTCTACCGGGTTTTCTATTGATACGAGCCTATTTTCCTTAGCACCAGTGCATGGGCTGGGTTCTCCCTGGTGTGACTTTTCTTCCTTCCTCCCCTCCTGGCTGTCAGCCTATCCAGTTCACTCCCCCTTTCCCAGGGTTCCTGGGTGTGGGGGCCTTGGATACCTTCCTTTCACTCTCCAGGCTCTCCCCCCGGGTGTCTCTTCTGCCCTTTCACTGTGGCCCTCTGCCCTCTAGCCCCTTCTGCTAATGCCTGGCTCCTCTCTCCCCCACGCCCTTACCTCTGACCCCTTTCAGGATGATCACCCAGAGCACCTGTGACATAAGATGTTGTGAAGAAGGCCTAAACTCATAATCAATCGACTTGAGCATCAGCTCGCCTCAGAAGAGCAGGTGGAAACGAATATCTCATGTAGGCATTGGACATGCCAGGACAGGGCCGCCCCCTGCACATCTTACGTGACTTGCCTGTGTCTTGTTTGACTGAAATGTGATTAAAAAGCAAAAATACACCTTTTCCCATTGCAGCAAAAAAAAAAAAAAAAAAAAAAAGCAGTTTTTCATTGCGGGGCAAATGAAATCATTTCTTGACCATTGGTGCCCTACTTAGAAGCAATTTGCTGTATGGGGATCACAGTAAATACCTTGCAGGATTGATCTGTGGTTTTACGATAATGTATGTAAAGTACCAATTAATACTCCGAGCCTCTCTTTCAAATGTCTGGGGAGAGAAGTAAAAGAAACGCTCATTGTTTTAAACAGCCTGTACCAGCTGTTCTGAGTGGGTTTCAAAGAAGCTTCCAGTCTCTGTGGGGTGGGAGCCTTTTGAGGCTGCCTGGGAGGGGCCGTTGGGCGGGAGACAGCAGGAACACCGGCTGGGCGGTGGGTCCAGACCTTTCTACACCCAGGGAAGGCTGTGCGAAAGCAGGAGGAGGATTTAGGGGTCAGCAGGGGGTGTTATTTATTCGTTTAAATTTTTCGCTCAATACATATTTGTACATATCACCTCTGTGTGCCTTACCGGGTCCTGGGCATACAATGCTGAACAAGACAGATCTGGTCCAGGAGCCAAACAGATCATTAAATGAATCAGGGGTTCTGGCAGCTGGGTGGGGAGTAGGGGTGTTACAGGAGTCACCGGGGCGTGCCTCTGCCTGGGGGTCACATGGCACCTCCCCACAGAAGTGGTGCAGACGTGAGGCCCCGAGGTTGAGCAGACAGACAGACAGACAGACAGAGAGGGTCTGCAGAAGAAGGCTCCAGACAGAGGGTGGGGCCCCGGGGGCAGTTGTGGGCTCCTGGAGAGGCTAGCGACCGGGGAGGAGGTGGGACTTGCCCCTGGATGTGGTGTGGCCATCATGGGCGGCAGCTTCGTGCCAGAGGAGGACACTCAGGGAGACGAGGAAGGATGATGCTTTCGTTCTAGAAATGTGTTTACTGTGTCTGCCAGACAACGCAGGGAAGTGGAGGGAGTAGCCGTGGGTGTTTTTGTCTGCAACCTGGGCTCCGGGTCTGAGGGAGGCCCTGAAGATCTGATGAGGGGGTTTGGGAGTAAGGAGAGCAGGGGCGGCCCTGGAATCCTCCCCATGGGTCCGAGGCAGTCCCCGCAGGTGGGGCTGGGGGCATCTGGGCATCAGGAGAGCAGGGGCGGCCCCGGAATCCTCCCCAAGGCGGCTGAGGCTTCTCGGTCCCCTGGGCTGACGGCCTGCTCCCAGGCCCGAGAGGGAATTGCCAGGTATCCCTGGGGCCCAAGTGCTGGCCCTGAGTCCCAGAGCCACCTTAGACACACAGGCCCTCGGCCCCTGCTACCACGGGGAGGATCAAGGCCAGGATCCTTCTCAAAGTCTGGCCCCCTCCTCCGGCTGACACAAGCCATTGTTACGGTTTGTTCTTTATGGTTTTACTACAAAGCCCCTAACTTGGAAGCAGCCACTGCGAACCTCCCAAGTGTGGTGGTCTGTGATGCGGGGCCCCGCCTCAGAGAGCAGCATCCAGGGGGGCCCTGCCCCAGGCGGGAGGGGCCGTGAGGACAGGAAGTCAAGCAGGTCCTGGAGGGGTGAGGGGGGGATGAGGCCAGAAGAGCAGGCCGGGGGTGCAGTGACCGGTGGGGGACCTGGGGCAGAGCAAGGGGCCCTCTGCAAAAGGGCCTGTGACAGGCTTTCTGTGAAGTCCTTTTGCTGTTTGCGACTCAAGCTAACCCCCCCTCCCCGCCCTGTTCACAGAAAAGATGTCCTTCGAGGGTGCCAGACTCAGCATGAGGAACAGAAGGAACGGCCTGCTGGACAGTACCCGGACCCTGTACTCCAGCACGTCCCGCAGCACGGACGTGTCCTACAGCGAAAGCGTGAGTCCAGGCGGTGCTGGGCCGTCTGAAGGCGTCGCTTTGGTCATTATCCACTGGCTTCGTGCCCACCCTCCGGGCAGATCGAATATGCTCGCTGGTCCGGAAATAAAGACGACACTGCAGTCTGATACCAACGGTCCCCCTGGACTGGGATGTTGGAAGTCAGGATGGTGGCTTGCCGTGGGAAAGAGGACGGAAGAGGGATGGGGAAGGGTGCTCCGGTGCCGGGCCCATCAGTGTGCAGGTCTGACCGGTGGTTACACGGGGCTGGCTTTGTGAGCTACCAGGGATCTCTGAACGAACAAACAAGGGGGCAAAAACACCCCCCCTCCCCGGGCCCCCGCGTATTTAAGGCAGTGCTGGCTCTCAGGCACTCCTCCTGCACTTGTCCATCCCCGACACAGAGCCCCCCCCGCGCCCCCTACATTTTGCCCCTGGCCTCACCTTAGCCCTGGCCCTGCAGAAACAAACGGTGGGCGAAGACGAGGGGGCCTGTCCCCCAGCCTCAGGCAATGAGAGACCTCCGGGGAAGGCGGGGAAGGCCCTTACCCATCTGACTCTGGGTTTGGATGGGGCTTTGATGCCTCTGGGCAATGGAGCAAGGCTGACGGTGGGACAAGGCCACTCCATGGCTCCCAAGGGATTTCTGGACGGCTTTTCTGGTCACACCTTCAGCAGTGCTGGCAGCCCCCTGGGTAGGACTTCTGAGACCACCCAAGGACGCCGCAGTTCTAGAAAGCCCTGTTTGCGCCCCTCAAGAGCACACACTTTTGGGGGCACTCAGGTGGCTCAGTCGGTTAAGCAGACGACTTCACCCCTTTTGGGCTCTGTGTTGGCAGCTCGGAGCCAGGAGCCTGCTTCGGATCCTGTGTCTCCCTCTCTCTCTCTCTGTCCCTCCCCCACTTGTGCTCTCTCTCTCTCTCTCTCTCTCAAAAATAAACAAACATTAAAATAAAGAAGCACACCCTTCTGCAAAAGTGCATTTTTAGCAACAGAGGGAATTTTTAGCAACAGAGCCGTGCTTATACCACTGCCCCTCCACGCCCACTGATTTCGCTGGCTTCTACATCTGTTGAATCTTCTTCGTTGTGGTTAAGCAGATTTAGAATCAGTTAAGAGGTTAGAAAATATTATCAGGGAGGAAGGGCATCAAAGCCTTTCAAAAATTATGCATTCAGATGAGGGTAGGAATCATCGTTGCTTTCCGTATTTTTAGTGTCTGTGGACAAGAATGTGTAAGTGTAAATTTCCAGCTTAAGGAAGAGTAATAAAATGAACACTCTTGTGCCGGCCACCAGCTTAGGGAACAGAGTATCACCAGGACTTTGGAGGGCCCCCACCTGCCCCCCATGTTGTCCCCTGTCTCCTGCCAGAGGTGACTGCAATCTTGAATTTTCTATGACCCATTCCTTCCTTCCTATATATATATATATATATCTCCCTAAACAATGTATTATTTACTTTTATCTGTTGTTGACATATATGAAATTCTACAAGTATTCATGGGGAAACTTGTTTTTTTCCTTCCTCATTATATTTTTGAGATTCATCTGTGTCGATTCCTTTCACTGCCGTCCAACGATCCATTGTGTTCATCCGGCCTACGGGGAACATTTGGGTTTCTGCGTTTTGCTATTAGGAGCAATGCCACTTGAACATTTTGGGGTGTGTGAGCTGGGGCTCCCTGGGAAACGTTCTTAGGGTGAAGCTGGGTGGGTGAAGGGTGGACACCTCTCCATCATGAGGTCTGGTTTAAGACCCGGGGTTTGTGGGATAACTTTCGTTCGAAGGGCCGGGAAGAGGAGGCGTGTGGTCCCTGTTTCTCTGATGTCTCAGAAGGAAGGGGGGCCGGGAGCGAGGGGCCGACTGCTGGGCGCACCGTGGACTTCATGCCAAGATGCTGCCTGTCCCCCCCATGCGTGCGCAGCTGGTGGCCGCCCCGCTGTCGGGGATGAGGAGTCACGGCTGGCTTTGGTGCCAGCAGCCTGACTTGGGAAGCCAGACTTGCACCACATTGTCTGAGAACTGCACCTGCCAGCACCCTGCCCCCTGCACCCAAACCTGAGGGTTTGGACTGCCGGCCCCACCTCCCCAGGGCAAGACAGCCCCCCGCCCCCCGAAGGCTGGCCACCGTGGCCAGGCATTCTCAGCCTGTGGGCTCACGTTTCGTGGGACAGACCTACCTCTCTCCAACCGGGGGCGCTTTCCAGGGGCGTGAGTTGCTGGCCACGGTAGACCATTTTCCAGAGTGGTCGCGCCAATGTGCTCACCCACCCCTAGGGGGCGCGAGGCCCCACTGCCTTCCCCTTCATCACTCTCCGCGTCAGTTGCCTTTTTGATTTTTCCAACCTGGTTCCCCCGGGGAAGTGAGAAGTCACGGTGGTTTCGCTTCACGTTCGCCTCATTACCGATGCCGGTGAGCCTCTCTTCACACGTGCACGGGTTATCCGTGCGTCCTTTTTTATTCGCTCTGTGCTCACATCTTTTGCCATTTTCCCCGTAGGTTGTCTGTCCTGTTGTTCGTGATTTGAAGTCCTTTATATATAGTCTCTCTACCAATTGTGTATGTTGCAATTCTGGCCTTCCACTTGAAGAGTGTAGTGGTTTCTTCTTTTTAAAATTTTAAAAATTATTTATTTATTTAATGTTTGTTTTAAAAAACTTTTTTTTTTAATTTTATTTTTTATTTTTTAAAATTTACATCCAAATTAGGTGCAACAATGATTTCAGGAGTGGATTCCTTAGTGCCCCTGACCCATTTAGCCCATCCCCCCCTCCCACAACCCCTCCCGTAACCCTCAGTTCTCCATATTTATGAGTCTCTTCTGCTTTGTCCCCCTCCCTGTTTTTATATTATTTTTGCTTCCCTTCCCTTAGGTTCATCTGTTTTGTCTCTTAAAGTCCTCATATGAGTGAAGTCATATGATATTTATCTTTCTCTGACTAATTTCACTTAGCATAATACCCTCCGGTTCCATCCACGTAGTTGCAAATGGCAAGATTTCATTCTTTTTGATTGCCGAGTAATACTCCATTGTATCTATATTCCACATCTTCTTTATCCATTCATCCATCGATGGACATTTGGGCTCTTTCCATCCTTTGGCTATTGTTGATAGTGCTGCTATAAACATGGGGGTGCATGTGTCCCTTCGAAACAGCACACTTGTATCCCTTGGATAAATGCCTAGTAGTGCAATTGCTGGGTCGTAGGGTAGTTCTATTTTTAGGTTTTTTTTGTTTTTTTTTTTGAGGAATCTCCATACTGTTTTCCAGAGTGGCTGCAACAGCTTGCATTCCCATAAAAAAAATTTTTTTTTTTAATGTTTATTCTTGAGAGAGAGAGAGAGACAGAGTGTGAATGGGGAAGGGGCAGAAAGAGGCAGACAGTGAATCCAAAGTGCTGAGCCATCAGCACAGAGCCCGACGCAGGGCTCGGGCTCAGGAACCATGAGATCACGACCTGAGCCGAAGTCGGACGCTTCACCGACTGAGCCACCGACTGAGCCACCGACTGTGCCCCAGAAGTACAGTGTTTTCCAATGTATTTTTCATCTCTTTCCATATAGTTTGCTTTCCCATCTAAAGGGAAGCTTCGGGTGTATAAAAAATTGTGGTTGTTTCTCAAAATGAGGTTCCGGATATGCCTTACCACCTTGCCCATGGGGGAGAAAATACAAGCCCAGAAGGAATCTCTGAAATATGTCTTCTTTAGAAAAGCAAGTGTAAGAGGACAGAGAATCTGCTTTGATACATTATTTATGATAAACTATCAACAAATGCATACATTCCCTCGGTAGTCCTAGAGACGGGAAAACATAATTTGTATGTGTATCATGACATTTATTACAAGATAACTCCAAGTTGACTTTTAGAAAAATTCACATTTATATAAAATTAAATTTATAAAATTTAAATGTATGCCTCTTTTAAAAACCGTCGTGTACTCTAAGAGCATGGATGGACGCTGGGTGCTATGAATACGTGGTAAATTCTTAAAGCCTTTGAAGTAGGTTTAGATCATCTTTCGTATTTGTTAATAACAGCAGTGTGTTCGAATAAATTAGTGATATGCTGTCCAATGTTCTTTCTCCAAAGGACTTGGTGAATTTTATTCAAGCAAATTTTAAGAAACGGGAATGTGTCTTCTTTACCAAAGATTCCAAAGCCACGTAAGTATCTATTTCCCCTCCGTTTTTGCTTCCGGGTTGGAAAATAAATTATTAACAGCCATTACAACAAACAAACAAATGCTCACTAGTTCATTATTAAAGTTGTTTTCATCTTGCGATTCTCAGAAATGGTGTGCGAGCAGGAAGAATTTGGCAAGTAGCTCGGACTTGGTCCCTCGAGCGGGTCCCCAGGGTGGTAGCATTTCGTTTTGTATTTTTAGCTTTGGCAATAGTTGGTAGAGGCTCTAAGAGAGGCTGTCGCCCCCTTCGGTGTTCCCATGAGCCTGGGAGCCCACCTGAGTGGCCGCAGCAATGAAGGCTGTTGTGTTGTAGCTGTTGGCAGGTGACCCCGGGCACGAGCACACGTGGCCATCCGATCGACTCCTCCGTGAGGCTGTTGATGTAGGGCCTTCCCATCCAATCGGGGGTTCATCCGCTCCGAGTCTCGAGTGTTTTGTACCATCAAGGCTGGGTTTCCAAACACGGGGAGCAGCCCCCAGCGGCTCTGAATGCAGGAGGAGGTCCTCGATGAATGTTAGTTAATGAGGGAGGGAGTGAATGAGCGGACCCCTGATCTTTCCCACAGAAGATGTACCCGAACCCAAAGAGACATTTTTCGTGCCGCCCACCTCTCATCCTGTCCCTCTGCCTTTCCTCTGTTGCCCGCTGCTGAGAGAAGAAAGAATCTAACTCTTCATTGGTTAGATAATCGTTGCTGCTGTCGTTTATAATTAAAGCACTGACCTTCTGCGGAACAGAATCAGCAAACAGAGGAAGGATGTAAGAACAAGTAAAAAGCAGGTTCGTTGGAACCAGCCCCGCATCCCACCTTGGCTCGGCTGCCTGCTCACCGCGTGACCTTGAGCCAATTATCCTTTTTTTCCGCACTGAATTCTCTGATGCTAAAACGCTAGCAAAGAATTCCTCATGGGTTGTGGTAAGGATTCAATGCTGTGACGCATAAAGGATTCAATGCTGTGATGCCTCAGGGCATAAAAGGTTCTTCATAAATGTGTTTTCTTGCTTCGTGTGAGTGAGAAAAGGAACATCAGAAAAACTAAGAATCTCTGTTTTGCCACTGGTGTAAACGTATTCCTCGTGAGTCATTTTGATGGGGTGTAAACCTCATGAGTCAGCTCTTTATTCCCTGAATGTTTCAATGAAAGATTTTGCTGTTAATATATTTGTTTGATGGGTAGAAAATACGATTTAGATTCATTCATTCACTCAACAAATATTTATTGGGAACCTGCTATATCGCAAGGACTTAACATACTTGATCGCTAATTCTACAACCCCCCCCCCCCGCCCCGCCCCTTCAAGGTGGCTGCTATCATTTGACAGACAAGGCACATGAGCCCCGAGAGTTCAGTATTTTGCCCAAGGTCCTATGGCCAGTGGGAGATGGATGAAGGACTGAACCCAGGTTTTCTGATTCCTAGCTTGTGTGTTCTTTTTATCCCCTGCTCCCACCCTTTCTAAGAACGACACTGGCTCAGACAGACTGTATTCCTCAACAGTTTCTTAGGTGCAGAAGTCCAGTCTAATTGGCTTAAGTCAAAGGGATAGTAATGGGACCTTTCGGCTGAAAAGCACAGCCAGAGCCCGAGCTTAATAGCACCAAGACTCTGTCTCTTTTCCACCTGTCGTTTCTATTGTCCTCTGGGGGAGCAGCCTCTTAACAAATGGTGCCAAAACGATCACCATATGTCACAGGTTATCAGCTTACCATTTTGCCAGTGGGGGAAAGAGGGCCTCATTCTTAGCAATTCCACCAAAAATTCTGGACTGATGTCCATGGTTCTTTTTGCCCTGGCTTGGGCCATGTGCCCACCTCTAAACTCATCCCTGGGGCTGGGGAATGGGATGTGTTGATGGGCCAGGCTTGGGTATCGTGTCCACATGGACCCAGGGTGGAGAGGGATGGTTCTTCAAAGAAAAATCAGGGTGTTCCTACCAGCAGACCAGGAAATGGATGTCACACGGAGAAACCTGTAGTTGCCTACGTTAGAGTGCTTGATGACAGCTTGAATCTTGCAGGAAACGAAGGGGAGCAGTCCCCACCTTCAGCAACACAAGCTGAAGACCAGAACGCCTCAGGGTATTCTGATTCCCTTCTCCTAAGGGCACAAGGTTGTAGACCGGGGTCAAGACCCTAGACTCTTTGAACTTCCCCATCTCTCCATAGATGGTGGGAATACTCTGTGTCATCCAAAGTACCCATCGGACAGGGAAATCAAATGAAGGGACTATTGATATTGATACCCTGAATTTGCTTGCTTCCCCCTCAAACTAACACAGGCTGTCCAAGTCTCCCCAGAGAATTCCTGGGGTTGCTCGTATGTGCTATGCCCAGACTAGTCAAGTCTCTCCACTTTCTTGACTAGTCACTGGAGAGTGAGCCCCAACCATTGCACCCACTGCTGAGGACCCTCTGAAATGTTGCTGCCCCGCTTCCGGGTTGCCTCCTGGCACTTCCGAGACTGTGAGACCCCGATCTGGGTTTGTTCTCTTCAGTTCGCATTGCCTTGGCCATGCTACATTCTAGGTAGAAGTAAGGAGAACTCTACCTTCTCTGTAGCTGTTCTGTGCAATGGAACTTTCCGCCACGATAGAAATGCCCTATATCTACACTGCCCAATGCGGTAGTCACTAGCCACAGGTGGCTATTGAGCATTTGAAATGTGGCTAGTACGATCAAAGAACTGAATTTCTTTAGTTTTGATCTGAATTAATTTAAACATAAAATTACATCACCGCGCATGGCTAATGGCTGCCTTATTGACCGAGTCGCTCTATAGGTTTCAGACTTGGTCCTAGAGGTAGAACTAGGGTCCTGATGTTCTCCCATCTGCCCCACGCCCCCTCTCCGTCACCCCTATCCCTCCTGCAGGTATCTGTGCTCCTAATGCCTTTCTGGCCTCCTCTCCATTTGTAAACCAATTCATGCAAATTCCTGTGTAGAGGACTACCAGCCTGCAGACCATCAAAATGGAGCCAGACAACTCTCTCAGCCAAGGTCACCTGAGGCACACACCTCCCCATAGAAGGGAAAAGGGGTTAAGAGTCTGTCTTCAGCTGTAGCCAGGACAGGTGAGGCAGGGACTTCTCCCCCCCCCCCCCCCATCCTGCACTGACCTTCGGTGGGTGTGGACAGACCCCAACAGATAGCAAGATGGTAACAGCTAAAGGGAAAGGAGAGGAAGTCAACTTGGACCCTAGTGGGGAGGACTCTGAGACCACTGGGGGGCAGCCTTGACTCAGGAAGTGCCCTGGGACCTAGTAAGAAAAGCACCGAGGAAATTGGGGTCAATTCACTTTTTTTTTTGGCCCGACTGCGTGATGCCCAGAGAACTGTTCCAAACTGTTCCAAGGCACCATTGCTGCGTGACTTTGGATCCAGGCTTTACTTCGATTTTTACAGCCCAAGAAAATACTGAAAGTCTGGCATATATTTTGAGCACAGATAATTTCCATCCTCTACAGTAAGGAAGACTTTCAGTTACAAGGAACTCACGCCAGCTTAACCTAAAAGGGTTGGTTTACCGTTGGAAACAGTCATGTCACCCCGAACCCAAGGAAAGGCTTGTCTCAATCTGACCGCGTGGATGGGGTTGAGGAACAGGGACAGCTTCGCTGGGGTCCACATCACATGCGCACTCTCCGGCAGGGACCGCACTGAAGTATCACCATTAGGAGATGGAGCAGCGTGGGAAGATTCCTGCTGGGATGCGTCTGTTCCTCATTAGGGACAGTCTTTGTTGTGTGGCTTTGGCAGTTACCCTGGGCTCCCCGTAGTTCAGGAAGGTCTCCATTAACAGAGTGACTCATTTCAGGTCACACGGTTGAGGCCAATTGCTTCCCGGTAGTAGAATCTTGGTCCCTATTAGAATCTATCTGCTTCTGGAGCGATCGTAAAACCTCCTCCCCAAACTGGTTTCTGCTCCATCGAACTTTTAGAAGGTGTCACAGAAAAACAAGACCACTGTTGTCATTTTGTACAATTGAGATGGGATCTACTGCCACAGAGTGTTTTTAGAATTATTTCTACATTTTGCCATCTGTTAAATAAAGTCATCAGTGAGGAAGACCTTGATAATATTGCCCGTCCTCCTGTGACAGCCATGTGACAGTTGTGTATGCTTAAGCCCATCTTCCAGAAGGCAAAAAATACCTAGTTTACAAAAATCACTGAAGAATGATTAAGATACAAATGATTTACAGGAGACTAATCAATGTATCCATTTACTCATTTATTCCTTCATCGTTTGGAGGATATTTGCTGGATGCCCTTATGTGCCAAGAAAGAGAATATAAAATAAACCCTAACAGGTTTTCTCAGGCTTGTATACCTTTATTTGACCCAGCCTGCCCAGGGAATCCTTGCTTCAGAGTCACTATGTATGGTTGCCCAGGTTGTGCACTGCACAAATGTGCTAGGCGTCACAGGCTCGTGTCTGCCAGAGGGGCATCTTTTCTAGCAGGTTGGTGATTAGGGTGACTGCATACTTTGAGACTTGGAACACTGATAGCACGATGGAGGCTCTGACCCTCCCAGGGCTTGAACAGCAGATATAAAGTGGAATTTTCCTGGGCAGATCAGGACATTTGGTCTCTCACTGGTGGTGGCTCTGTCTTGCTCCATTATCCCTTTCTTCCCCTCTCTGGAGAAGGAGAGCTCTGCCCCTCTGGCTTATTTCAGTGGCCAAACATGGGTCTCCCTTTGACAGTCTCCAGCCTCTTGGGACAGAACTCTGTCCTGCTTCTCCACTGGTCGTGGCTCCTTTGAATTCCCAGCGCCCTCCCGAATCTTGTCCAAAGACTGATGGGAGAAAGAATAGGGGCAGCCCAGTGGGTGGGGCAGGAGAAGGGTGAGCAGTGCCTCACTGGGGAGCGTTGCTTTGGCCACGTTGACATTTTTGTCGTGGTGGTCAGGCCGCCACATAGCCCCGGCTAGAGGAGCGAAGTAGTCATCGCATTTGTTTATAGATTTTTTTTTAACTGCTTTTTTCTTCTTTTTCTGGGGTCACCACGTCTGCTATTCCTTGATTTGCTCGTATGGCCCCGCCACAGCCTGAAGGTCCCTCAACAGAGCGTGCGCCACTGTTTCCGACCCTCTCGAGCAAGGTGGGGAGAAGGACTGTGCTGGAGTAGAGGAGGGGTCCGCTTATTCTGTGCCGCCCCTCACAGCCAGGCTGGCTGTTCCCGAGAGGTCCCCCAGACCGGAGAGCAGGCTTCCCATCCCGTGATTCCCTGGGTGCAGTGAGCTCGACCCAGGCCTGACTCAGGGCGGACTTTCAATCCTTTACCTCTTAGTGCCTATTTTTTTCATCCTCCTCCAACTTCATATGGTCACACGTGTCACTGAGCAAACACGTACATGTTAGTTCCCTTGCACTTTTCATGGGAAGCAATAGTGTTCATGTGTTGCTCAGCTTGTCCTTGTCCAGCCCAAGTGTGGAAAGTCTCCCAAGCAGGTGACGTCCAGTGTTAGACGGGATGGTCTCTCTAAACTCTGGGTCGCTTTGAGCCCCGGCCAGGGGCCCCCTGCCTCCCGGGAGAAGGGCTCACCTCACCTCGGAAAGTCTGGTGCTGCCTCAGAGGCCCGCCTCAGAGCTCCCGCGCGTTGTGAACCACGCAGGAAGGTCAGTCATGGTCTTCAGACTTCCGAGGCTTAATCCTGTAATAACCTCATGGCTGTTTATGCAGAGACAACTCCCTGAGGGCACTCCTCTACCCTAGCTCGCGATCTGGAGCCTGCTTTTTGGTGGATGGATAGCAGACGACAGGACTAAGCCACCAAGATGGTTTGTAAACAATCACCCGAGATGATGACTATAGTCTGGAAATAAGACTCGATGGTCAGATCTCTTTGTGCGTTTATTTAAGCTAATCTTGTGCGGTTTCCTCTAAAAACATGATGAACCCCGTCAAGGAGGCTTAACGAGATCTGTTCCTTCCTCTCGGTATCATTCCGCTCAGGGAAAACGTGTGTAAGTGTGGCTACACCCAGAGCCAGCACGTGGAAGGCACCCAGATCAACCCAAATGAGAAATGGAATTACAAGAAACACACCAAGGAATTTCCAACGGACGCCTTTGGGGATATTCAGTTTGAGACTCTGGGGAAGAAAGGAAAGGTAAGAGACGGTTCTCTGCTTTAGCTGATTCATATACTAACACAACCAGGGAGGCACCTGGTAATCTTGTAACACAATCCTTGGAGGTACCTTGAATTGTCTAACAGTGTGGAGGCAGGAGGGGACGGGCAGTCAATCCCGAAACGATTGCAGGAAAAGATAAACCTTGTGAAAGTCAAAAAGCCGTGATCACATTATATGCGACTGGAAAACTCAGCTGGTGACCGGCTGTCCCTCAGAGGCCCTTCCCCGGGGCACACGGCAGGCGACCTCGGAACATCCACGTGGACCCCCCGCTGCTGCTGAAGGCCGGTGACCATTTTTGGGAGTTGTCTCATTTAGTTTAGCGCGTGGCATTCTTGAGAAGACATATGGCCCCGAATAGGGTGCCCTGTCCCTCTACACACCCACATGTCAGGCTCTTACAGGGGTGTCACCGCAAGGTTTGAGGCCAGAAAGTGGTACCTTTCTGGGTCTTCTGTGTCCATGGCAGTACCCTCCGTAGGCAGCCTGGAGCCTGGGTCTGGATGCCTCAACCCCCCTCCCCACCCCAGCCCCGTGGTCGCAGCCCCAGAAGGTGACCCACACTGCTGTCTCTCCCAGGGCCCCTGCTCCAGGATGGGTCACTGCCAGCTCTCGTGTGTGCACGGCTGGCTCCCCTGTGTCAGTCTTGTGCCGTGGTCTGCAGTCAGCCCTAGTGCTGGAAGATTCCCTAACATGTAAACCCCACGTGCTCTGCTTCAGACGCTTCACAGGCGCCCCACAGCTTGTGGGATAAATTCCTAGGTTCTCCAGCCGGCCCGGGGGGCCCTCGGTGGCGCCCCCATCCCCTAGGCACCGCCCCCCCCCCCAGCCTAGTGCTTTTCTTGCACTTCCCCGCGGGGCCCCCTTAGCTGCCTCGCCCCTCCCCACAGGAGCAGGTGGCTGTGGCGACAGGTGCGCTGACCCTGCCGCCTTCCCCCTTCCCTGCAGTATATCCGGTTGTCCTGCGACACGGACGCGGAGACCCTCTATGAGCTGCTGACCCAGCACTGGCACCTGAGAACGCCCAACCTTGTCATTTCCGTGACCGGAGGGGCCAAGAACTTCGCCTTGAAGCCGCGCATGCGCAAGATCTTCAGCCGCCTCATCTACATCGCGCAGTCGAAAGGTGCGGGGTCCCCGCGCGGGGACGGGGACAGCGCGCCGTGGGGTTCCGCCCTGGGCTGGGCCACCGAACGAAATCCCCCAATGCAGTTCATGCGCAGAACCTAGAGGCTCTAGCAGCACACGGTTAATCGCGATCTATTTAAAAGCGAGGTCCTCAAGTGAGTGGGCAGACAGGGGGCTCTGGCAGGTGGTGGGGGGCGGGGGTCCCAAAGCAAACAGCGCCGAGGGGCCTCCCCGTGGGTGCTTTTGTTTCCTTGAGTCAGCTCAGGTTTTCATTGTGTTGTTTCTGCATGGAAAATTTTACCCAGAACACTCTGGCGCGTCAAACAGGAAAGTTTGATTTCTTTGCTCTTTAATTTTGAGACCAGCGATGCGCTTTTGGGACCAGTGGTTAAGGCCTGGCAGGTGGTGGGCGCCAGGTAAGTGTTTAATTGAGACCAGGACAAATAGCTGTGGCTTTGTTACGTGAAATATGCGGCTTTAGTACCTCCTTTCTTTGTCACTTTTTATTATGAAAAATTTCAAACCTACAGAAGAGTTGGAAGAATAACATAATGAATGTCTGTACATCCTTCCCCTAGAATGACCACTTGGTAACATTTTCTCACATTTTTCATGTGGTTTTTCAAAAACAGTCACACCAGGGGCGCCTGGGTGGCTCGGTCGGTTAAGCTTCCGACTTGGGCTCAGGTCATGATCTCACGGTTCGTGGGTTCGAGCCCCGCGTCGAGCTCTGTGCCGACAGCTTAAGAGTCCGAAGCCTGCTTTGGATTGTGCGTCTCCCTCTCTGCTCCTCCCCTGCTAGTGCTCTGTCTCACTCTTTCTCTCAAGAATAAGCATTAAAAAGCCCCCCAAAACAGTCACATATTATTCTTAAAGAATCATTTGCAAGTACATTGCAGGCATCACGACCTTTAGCCCCTAAGTATGTCAGCACGAATCTCTCAAGAACAAGGGCGTTCTCTCCCATAACCCAGTACAATTTTCAAACCTGAGGAAGCTAGCTGCCCAATACTGTTATCTAAAAAACAGTCCTTATTTTAATTAATTATTCCAATATTATCCTTTTGAGAAAAAAACCGAAAACACCTTTTTTCCCCCTCAGTGGACTCCATTGAATTTAGCTTTTCATGGGGCGCCTGGCTGGCGCAGTCGGTTAAGCGTCCGACTTCAGCCAGGTCACGATCTCGCGCTCCGTGAGTTCGAGCCCCGCGTCAGGCTCTGGGCTGATGGCTCGGAGCCTGGAGCCTGTTTCCCATTCTGTGTTTCCCTCTCTCTCTGCCCCTCCCCCGTTCATGCTCAGTCTCTCTCTGTCCCAAAAATAAATTAAAAAAAAAAAAAAAAAGAATTTAGCTTTTCATGTCAAAGCAAACTGAAAGGCTTTTGTTCATCTGGGATTGTTATCTAGAGTTTCTTGGTCTTTCAGGACATTTTGAAGAACACAGACACATTGTTTTTGCAGACTGTTCCGTCATTCGATTTGATGCTTCCTCATGATTAGGTTCAGTTTATCAAAGCCTAATATTTTAGGAGCTTCTTTATTAAAACGGGGGGTTGATGGGGGGGTGGGGGAGAGGGGAAAATGGGGGATGGGCATTGAGGGGGGCACTTGCTGGGATGAGCACTGGGTGTTGCAGGTAAGCCATGAATCATGGGAATCTACCCCCCAAACCAGGAGCATTCTGTATACGCTGTATGTTAGCCAACTTGACAATAAACTATATTAAAAAAAAATTAGTTAACTGGCAGAGCTAAGGACACATGCCTTCTTTTATTTTATTTTTAAAAGTTTATTTATTTTGAGAGAGAGAGAGAGAGAGAGAGAGAGCGAGAGCGAGCATGACCGGGGGAGGGGCAGAGAGAGAAAGAGCAGGGGAGGGGCAGAGAGAGAGAGAGAGAGAGAGAGAGAGAGAGAGAGAGAATCCCAAGCAGGCTCCATGTGTCCGTGCAGAGCCCAATGAGGGGCTCAAACACACAAACCAGGAGATCATGACGTGAGCCAAAGCCAAGAGTGGGATGCTTAACCCACTGAGCCACCCAGGCGCCCCCACACGTCTTGTTTTAGGTAAGAGTTTTTCTTTCAACATCAAGAAGAAACTGGGCCGCTGTCCTCATTTGTTCTCAATTTCCTGGCCCCCCAGGGGGAGCTACAGTAGGTGTTTACTCTGGTACGAAACGGAGCAGCTCACTTTCCTTACTACTAAGTCCTGAACACACGTCATTCATTCAGAATGCTTATTGAGCGCCTACTGTGTGTCAGGAATTGTTGCCGGTGCTGGGACTACAGCACCGAAATGGACAAAAGTCTCTGGCCTGAGAACATCCAGGGAGGTGAAGGGGTGGGGGGCCCGGGCTGCACGTGGACAGTCTCGTCCTCTGCGTTGGCCGCGTGGAGGCTGCTTCACTTGCCATTGCCTGGGTTGAAAGGGGGAGGTTGATGATGAAAATCTGTCTCGAGGAAGGAGATTGGGTGCCGAGGGTCTGGAGTTCACATCCTCTGAGAAATGGCTGCAGGAATCGGGTATGACAGTCCTAAGGACCATGCTGCATTTACCTAAAAATATGGGAAGGACTTTTATGTGAAAGGTGACTAAACTCGTTCCTTTTCGCTAAAGACAGTAGTACAATGAGAGAACGGAGACAGGGGGCGCCTGGGTGGCTCAGTGGGTTAAGCGTCCGAATTGGGCTCAGTTCGTGATCTCACGGTTCGTGAGTTCGAGCCCCGTGTCGGGCTCTGTGTGGACAGCTCAGAGCCTGGATGGAGCCTGCTTCAGATTCTGTCTCCCTCTCTCTCTGCCCCTCCCCCGCTCGTGTTCTGTCTCTGTCGCTCTCTCTCTCAAAAATAAAAATAAACATTAAAAAAGAGAGAGAATGGAGACAAATAGTGAACAAAGGGACCTTGTAACAACTGGGGGCAAAGTGAGCCTTCCATCATCAGATGCCAGTGCCCATCCTCAGGCTGGATTCCTTCGTGGCTAGCACGTTGGACCGCGGTCACTTCCGACTTTAGGTTCGATCATTGTGCCAAATAATATTTTATAAGTATTTTCTGCATTTCTTAAAAAACCAAAGCCGGACGAATGTGCAAAGCACTTGACATTGTGAAGATCACCAAATACAAACCGTAAAATACCAGTGTGCAAAGTTGTGTAATTATGAAGTAAAGCTAAATTGTCGGCCCTAGGCTCATAGCACTGGGGTAGGAGTCCGAGAGAAGAGAACTCTGCTTTCCATGGCGGCATTGCCTCACCTGCTCTCAGGCTCAGGCCCGGCATTTATTATCCATAATAAGATTTACCTGAGAAGCTGGTTAAGGATATAGATTCCCTCGGCCCCTCGCATTCCCACCCGGAGACACTGATGCTTAAGATCTAGAGCGGTTCCCAGAATCCGTGTCTTTTTAAAAGCAGCATCTCCTAGAAACGCCTCCTGAGACCCTCTTTTCCTTCTTCTCCATACGGTCGGCCCTTGGCAAGGCCCATTATAAGGTGTGGCTGGGCCCTGGTGCTTGCAGGGTGGAGGCTTCTTTGGGGGTGTGTGGCCACAGGACAAGAACGATACTCAGAGCCAGCTGAGCATTTATCTGCTCTCTTCCCTCGTTGACAGGTGCTTGGATTCTCACTGGAGGCACCCATTATGGCCTGATGAAGTACATCGGGGAGGTGGTGAGAGACAACACCATCAGCAGGAATTCAGAGGAGAACATCGTAGCCATTGGCATAGCGGCTTGGGGCATGGTCTCCAACAGGGACACCCTCCTCAGGAATTGCGACGCTGAGGTATGGAACAGGAGGAGGTCTGTGAGGTCACACAGGAGAAAGACCGTGGCCTGGGGCTCTGGCCTGCACACTGGGGCTCTGTGATGGAGCTAGCTTATGGGGAGGTCGGCCTTATAAGGAGCACCCTTGGGACCGACAATTAAAAACAAAGAGGACACGATCAAGGAATTCCTGAGAAGGAGTTACCAATGGATGCGTCTTGTTCATTAAAATTTCTGCCTGGCAATATCGTGTTAAAGTCAGGCTCTTTATTCTTTACAGCTATGACCTGAGTCTGTCCCAGGAGGGCTTAAGCTCTGGCCACCATATCCTTATTGCTTGGCTACATTCACAGGAATTGAAACCAATGCTGTGAACCCTGGTTAATTTGGGATTAAGAGGGCTGTGAATAGTTCTCCCCTCAGAGTTTCCTGAGGGCATATTTAGAGAGTAATCAATATACATTTCACGTTCTAAATGCAAGGTAGACCTATGAGGTTTTGTATCAAGCATGGAATTTTGAAAACAGCATTTCTAGTGAGTTGAAAACCTCCTCAAGCAATAGGTGATGTCTGTCTAGAAGCTTTGGGCCAGATGTTCAGAAATCCCAATTTAATCTCTACCTTCTTCCACTTGGGGCTCCTTAGAAGTTTAGGTGGAGTTTTAGAATTACTCTGGTTCTTTTTATTTTTCTTTAAATGATATTACAGCTGTATTTTTGAGGTGTAGAAGGGACCGAGGAAAGCGAGGAGCCATTCCGGAGAATCTTCCAGGAGGCAGCCTGGTGGGGTGGCTGGAGGATGGGCTTTGCACACGGAGTAGACTTTTTCTAGCTACAGAGTCTTGAGCGAGTTCTCTTTGAATTTTTATAATAATAACCTTGTATTATTTTATAGTAATAACCTTGTATGGGACGGAATAATTGTGCAAAGTCAATGGTAGCTTTTATTTGTTATTGCTGGACACACAGCCAGGGAAGGCAAAATCATCTCACATCAAATGCCAACTTCAGGATGAGTGTTGCCTGGTAGAATTCTGAGGACAGTGGGCAGGCTGTGTGGGAAAGATCGCATTGTTTGTCTCTCAGCCATGTTTGTCCTGGGCATCAGCTTCGTGTTGGACAATCACCACTGTCGTGGTGGATGTATTCTATATATGAATTCAAAAAATCACAACAGCAACCCCCTAAAGTAGGTACTTTATGGACCAACTACCAATCCCCCTGGATTGGAACAACGACCACAAAAGACTTCAGTATTTCCCTCATGGCAGTTTATGAGGCCCATCCTCTATCAACAAGTAAAATGTGACATGAGTATGTAAAGATTAAACGGAGAGTTCCAGTCACTTGGGAAGCAAGAAACAGACTAGCAACACCTTGCTAAATAACTATTGGGTCAAAAATGAGCTTTCAAAAAATATAATTGCAAGTCACTTAGAAAGCAGTGGAAATGAAAATATTATATGCAAGGGCTAACAATGTATGGCCAAAGCTGCCCTCAGAGTGAAATGCATAGTCCTATACCTTTATTAGCAAAAATAAAGAAAATAATTCAATGATGTTAATAATAATCTTCACAACACTGAAGCTAACTCAACAAGGAGTTAAGTGCTACTGTTACCTTCTCATTATAGATGAGAAGATTAAGGCATAGAGAAAGTAAGAAATTTTCTTTTTTTTTTACATGGCTAGTAAGTGGCAGAAACATGGTTCACGGCCTTTTAACCACCATCGTGTCCAAATTAATGGGTTTGAAAAATGACACTCTAACAAAACTTAAGAGGAGCAGGAATAAAAAAAATATTTGATCGGAACTAAATTAGAAAGGAAAAAAGAGGAAGAATAGAAATATTCTTTATTCCCCGAAATCATTTTAACAATTTAATTTAAGGAATAAATAAAACCGAGAATTCAAACATGATAACAAATATTGAGAAAAATGGTGTGGATGTAACATATGATTGTATGCCAAAAAATTTGAAAATCTCATGGGAATTTATATTTTTCTGTAAAACTATAATTTTCAAAACCTGTTTCAACAAGAAGAACCAGAAAATCTGACTAGATGAATTATCAGTGAACAAGCTTAAAGGGAAGTAAAAAGCTCCAAAATTGCTCTGGGCCAGATGGTTTCACCCAGAAAAAAATTTTAAAACTCTATTATTGGTTAATTTCAAAGATGTTTATGGTCTCCAACACATACAGAAGTGTGAGATCCTTATGCATTGCTGGAGAAAGAACAAATCGGTGCCCTTTCTGGAAAACCATTGCAAAGTATATATCAAGCATGTGAAAACTGTTCATACTCTACTTACAAATATCTCACTAGGAATTTAATATTTAGACAAACAGATGATTAAAATATTTCTGACAATATCAAGAATTGACAGAAACCTAAAGAGCTAGGAATCTCAATAGCAGAGGGATCTTCTGGTAGATTACTTTATAAACATGAAGGAAAATTGTGGAAAATAATACTTCCAAAGATTTTTCTGATGGTATGGAAAATATTTGCAGTTTTAAATAAAAAATTATGAAAGCTACGTAAATTAATCTGTGTGCCTGGGAAAGACAGAAGTTCCCTAAAGTCTTGATGGTGCTGACCACTGAGTTGTGGAATTAAGCATGATTTTCATTTTTCTTGCACTTTCCTGCATTTTCCATGTTTCCTACAGTGAGTGTGTATTATTTTTAAATACTCAAATTATAGCACTAGTTTGTATTCCTTTTATGTGTCTGTTAATGATAATCTCTGGTGATCCAACCCATAGGATCTTGTGGTTGACTTCTTTGTTTCTTTTCTGTCTTCCCTGAAAAAGAGTGTTTGGTCTTTTGTGGAAGTTGTTTACAATAACTTTGTTGACCGGATCTTCCTTTGTGGTCTCTATTCGTGGCTTACAACCCCCCCTACTTCCTAGTAGACGGGCTATACCAGGACCCGGACTTAGCTGGTCTGAAACAATACCACATTTCACAAACACTGAAGTTTTATATATTTTGAGGATCTCTTTTGGGCTTTTTCTCATTTTCCATCAGCTGTTTTTTCTTTTTTCTGGAGTCAGTGCTACACTTTCCAAAGTATTGTTGCAATACACATGTATGAAAAAAGAGCTCACGCCTCTCCTTATTCTTGGTATTTAAACTTTAAAATCCCTTTGTCAGGCGTGCCTGGGTGGCTCAGTTGGTTGAGTGTCTGACTTTGGCTCAGGTCGTGATCTCACGGCTCTCGTGAGTTCGAGCCCTGCATCGGGCTCTGTGCTGATAGCTCAGAGCCTGGAGCCTGCTTCGGATTCTGTGTCTCCCTCTCTCTCTGCCCCTAACCCACTCACATTCTGTCTCCGTCTCTCTCTAAAATAAATAAACATTAAAAAGTTTAAAAAAAGAATAAATAAAATCCCTTTGTCAAAGCACAACCACAAAGACAAACCACGAGGCAAAACAACACAATAAAATTTCATACTCACTGAGTGGGAATCATGTTAAAACCTATAATCTGATGCAGGAAAATTTAAATTGTTGTAATATCGAGTCTCCTTCCAATGATAGGATATCTCTCAGTTTCTGCAAGTCTGTGTCTTTGAGGAAAGTTTTACACTTTTCCTCATTAAGACCTACATATTTCTTCTTAATGTTATTTCTAGTGATTATGTATTTTTGTTATTATTGTGAATGAGGTCCTCATTCAATGTAATTTTGGAGGCCGTTTTTTATATAAAAAGGGATTTATTTGTTGTTTTGAATCAAATGTTTTATGAATTCTTTTTTTTTTCAGTAGATTCTGAGCGTTCTTTGTTTGCGACTATATTACTGATAAAAGTGTTACTTCTAAATGCAACTCTTCCATTTAATTATATCTTGCATTTTTTGCTTGTATTGATGCCTGGGCTAAAATGTCCAGTGTGATGTTAAATACCAATGATCATAGCAAGTATCCCAATGGGCATTCAAAATACCTGGTGTCATGTTGGTAGGAACGAGGCTAGTATTTTCACCAGTAAATAGGATTTGGTGAAAGCTTCAATATACATGTATTTTCAGAAAGTAGCATAAGGCATCATCCTTTTATTTCCAGTTTATAACTTTTTTTAACATTTATTTTTGAGAGACAGAGCGAGACAGGGCATGAGTGGGGAAGGGGCAGAGAGAGAGGGAGACAGAATCCGAAGCAGGCTCCAGGCTCTGAGCTGTCAGCACAGAGCCTGATGCGGGGTGCGAACTCAAGGACCGCAAGATCATGACCTGAGCCGAAGTCAGCCGCCCGACCAACTGAGCCACCCAGGTGCCCCTCCAGTTTATAATTTTTAAAATCCAGAGTGAATGTTGGGTACAAAGTGTCTTTTTGCATCTATTGGGTTGGGATTTTCCCCTTGAAGCCATAATCTAATGGACTTAATCTTAGAAACAATGCTAATTTTTCCTTAATAATCTTAACTGGGTTTAATCATCCAATGCTTTGTTAGGAGTTTGGTGTCCTTATTCATTAGAGAGTGTGGTCTTTGGCTTTTCCTTGTGTGATTCTTCCCTTGTTGAGGTTTTGGAATTAGTGTTATGTTCTGGAAGAATATAAATGGAATAGGAATGATTTGTTCCAGGAAAGTTTACAGGGCTCCCCTGTCAAGTGCCCAGAGCCCTGTCTTGCAAATATTATCCCATTTGTCATTTCCAGGGCTCTCCTGATTGGAGCTCCTGACTGGGCCAGGACCACTTTCAGAGGAGAACTGTAATATTTGGATTTTGTTTTCATTCTTCTTTTGTTCTGATTGAATACATATGGCGTTACTAGGCAGTAACCTTCCTCTCCCTATTGAATCATCCCTTATAAACTTTGCTTATATTCTTGGAGTTCAGATTGAACGTCTTTCTTTTTTTTTTTTAAGAGACAAAGTGACGGAGAGCAAGAGAGAGAGAGAGAGAGCGAGAGTGCATGTGTGTGAGTAGAGGAGGGGCAGAGGGAGAGGGAGAGAGAATCCTAAGCAGGCTCCACGCCAGCTCAGAACTTGACATGGGTTTCCATCTCACAACCATGAGATCATGACCTGAGCTGAAATCAAGAGTTGGACGTTTAACTGACTGAGCCACCCGGGTGCCCCAAGATTGAACATCTTTTAATGCAACCCTAATACTCTAAGAACCAAACACCTTCGAATGGAACATGAAGGTCAGAAATTCCTTTCTTCCTGCTACCCCAGCACTTGTTTATTGTATGGAATTAAGTGTTAACGACAAAATATCTCTTTAATTGCCTCGTTTTTTTGGCCTTGTAACTATGGGCTTCTAAAGAGCAAAGACTCCATCTTGTTCAATTTCTACTCCATAGACCCTGGCAAAGGTCTTGGCATGTGATAGATTCCAGACAAATATCTATGTGTGTATATCAATGTCTACCTGTATCCCCCCCCACACACATATAAGTAGTGTATATATGTGTGGATGTGTAGATACATACACACACTCACAGATTTCTGTGTGTGTATCTGGATACAAACACACACACACAGAAGCACACACACACTTCCTGGAATGCTATCAGTTTCAATGAGTTTACACAAATGAGCACAGGTCAACGGAACAAGAACTAGATTGGAAATGTGATCCTTACACGGTCACTGGCCATTTATGTGACAGCGAGTAAGTGACCCCGCCATTTTGAACCCTCATTTCTTCATGTTTAAAATGAAGCCCTGTTCCATAAGATCTCCAAGACCCTTCTGCATTTAGGACTCTGGGAGGAGACATCAGTATAGTTGAACCTGAAGAGTTAGCCTTAATATTGACATATAAAAATGCTATCCTGCATCTTGGGCCACAAATCTCAAAGAGAAGTTTCTCTGTACTTTTCAGGGATATTTTTCAGCTCAGTACATAATGGATGACTTCAAGAGAGATCCTCTGTATATCCTGGACAACAATCACACCCATCTGTTACTCGTGGACAATGGCTGCCACGGACATCCTACGGTTGAGGCAAAACTGCGGAATCAGCTGGAGAAGTACATCTCTGAGCGCACTATTCAAGGTCAGGATTTAGAAAGTGGACTTTATGTGGAACCATAAAGAAACATAAAGTTTCTTTATGGAAACATAAAGAAAGTGGAACAATGCAACAATGGAGCGAAAGCCTTTATTTGCCACATGGAGTGGCAAATTCTCTCTGTCTTCCCACTGCTGAGATGCTGGTGTTGAGATGTGTCCTGTTATGGAACCAGAGTACATCATGATGTAGTAATAGACTCCGTAACAGGGACGTATTGGAGGTGTTCTCAACCTGTTTCCTTTTCCAGTGGGGCACACATGAAGGAAGGCATTTGTATTGGTAATACTCTTTCTGAAGAGAACACATAGTCATGTAAAGTTTTCACCCCTTCAAGAAAGCACAGGATTATGCAGATTAGCGAGAGTGTAATTATCTTAAGGATACACTTGAACCTGGCAAAACTAAATCATTCACAGACGTTAGCCTTTTAGATATCAGTAAGGAATTGCAATACGACCCATGTCATGCTGTTGCTGGCTTGGGCACAGAGACACATCCGTCATGGTCAGTGGGTAGGTAGTCAGTCTGAGATCTGCAGCCATCACCTCACACCCTGTGTTCAGTCTGAGGTCTGTGGCCATCACCTCACACCCTGTAGTCAGTCTGAGGTCTGAGGCCATCACCTCACACCCTGTAGTCAGTCTGAGGTCTCAGGCCATCACCTCACACCCTGTATTCAGTCTGAGGTCTGTGGCCATCACCTCACACCCTGTAGTCAGTCTGAGGTCTGAGGCCATCACCTCACACCCTGTAGTCAGTCTGAGGTCTCAGGCCATCACCTCACACCCTGTATTCAGTCTGAGGTCTGAGGCCATCACCTCACACCCTGTAGTCAGTCTGAGGTCTGAGGCCATCACCTCACACCCTATAGTTAGTCTGAGGTATGCAGCCATCACCTCACACCCTGGGCTCATGGAGCAGAAGCTCCTGGTCTACCTCTTCTTGAAGTAGATGAGTGCTTCTAATGAGTACGTTTTACATTTCATGTCTTACAGATTCCAACTACGGTGGCAAGATCCCCATTGTGTGTTTTGCCCAAGGAGGTGGCAAAGAGACTTTGAAAGTGAGTCTTGGTTTGGTTTTCTAGAAGATTGATCAACAAGCGAACCCAGCAAATTTGCATTTTCAGGGCTTTGGGGCTTGTGTGGTCAATTTCTTTTACTACAGCAAGTAGGTAGTATTCTCTTAGCCACACAATGTTCTCTAATATTCCAGAGGAGGCTTTGGAAGAACATGAATAGCCTGTATACCTAATGTTGGCTTTGACCGTCAGCCCACCAAGGAGAAGGGTTGACATTAACTCCTAAGACAGATCATAAGCAGCATGTATGTTGGAAAACCATGGTTACCCCATGTGCGTAGAGATGGGCTGTGATCATAAACACACAGGTTGCCCCCAGATCAGGATTCCCAGACCCACCAAAAGCCCATCCACATGCTTCCTGGGCCTGCAAAGACTCCACCCACAAGAAGGAACCCCAAACCCTAAGTGACTCTGAGATCACAGAAACTTCCTGAACAATTCTACACTTCCAAGTTGAGCAATCAAGCAGGAATTCTGCTTCCCACCCCATCCGTGCAGACTTTGGTCTTACTGAGAGCATCTTGCCGGCAGCCAGGTATCTGCTTGACTTTAGAATGCATCAGTGTTCTCGCATTTTTGTCGGTGTCTCAAGGCAGGCACATCGTGCTGAAGATTCCTAGTTTTAGGACTAGGACTTCACAAGAAAGTGATTTTCAACTCCTCCTTTTAATTAATTTCACATTGATTTGCCTGCCCCCTCATTTTCCAAACTATTCTGTGTAGATACTACGATTCTTTATCTTCCACTTCCCTCCCAGAGCCTCCTCCCGGAGTTACAAGTAATTCCTGGCCAAGTTGTTTGGAATCATAACCTAGCACTTCTCTTTGTTTATGTAACAATGGCCTTCTCATTCATTCATTCATTCATTCATGTGTATTTATTGAGCACCTGCTGTAAGATCTGCTACTGAGACCATTGGTAAATGAAAATTTTTCAGGGAAAGCCTTATCAGGGAAACATAAACGATTCTCTTTCAATATGAAACTCTCAGTAGGTGACATACACTCGCTTTAAGAGCAGAAGAGGAAGAGAGGAAGAGAAAGTAATTGAAAGATGGTTATGTTTGTTATCTCTCTCTCAAATTTTAGATTTGAAATTCTGATTTCCAGAGGGCCACTACAGTTCCATGGCATTTTCCCTGAGCACCTGTGCAGCCAGTAACTGTGCCCAGAACAGGGGACAAGACAGAGGAGGGACAGCTCCCTGTCTGATCACCCCACTCCGGCCCCAGCATGCGGATACCTGCCCGCAGGGCAGGTAGTGGGGTGCAGAGCTGGGAACACCCTGGTGTCTGCCCCAATGAGGCACCACACGCTCCATGGGTGACATGTTCTCCATGAAAGCATTCAGTGTCTCCTAAAGGTTGGGGACTCAAAGTTTCTTCTGGGCATATATATCACTTTATCTTGCCATCAAGTGAATTAAGACTCTGAAGAACGATTCCCCTCTGCCAGCCTCTGTGGAAATAAAAGTGTGGTGCATATTTATATAAGAAACAAATTTAATTTTATTCTCTTTTTGTAAAAGGGGCAAGGAAAATGATTTGGGAATTCTAAGGGAAATGGGTGTCAACATAATAGAAAATATGTAGCTGCTTGAAGGTATTTTCATACCTCGTGAGTATGAATATTTTTAACCTATGTCACATAAGCTGTCAGTGATAATATTGAATACCGTTTTAGAAGTTGTCATGCAAATCTATGATGTCAGGAGTTGAAATGATCAATTTTGTAGGTAGAGATATTTCAAAGCACTTATTATGGAGAACTTAAGCTCATCACGCGTGTCCTTATTATGAGGTTTGGTATTAGCACAGGGTGTAATACACCTGGCCCATATTTCTCATTCATAAACAGTTGCAAACATTTGGTTTGCTTCTGATTGAAATAAAACCCCAAAGGAGGAGCGCCTGGGTGGCTTGGCCAATTAAGCGTCCGACTTTGGCTCAGGTCACGATCTCACAGTGTGTGGGTTGTAGCTCCACGTCGGGCTCTGGGCTGACAGCTCAGAGCCTGGAGCCTGCTTCGGATTCTGTGTCTCCTTCTCTCTCTACCCATCCATGCCTTGCGCTCTGTCTCTGTCTCTCAAAATAAAAAAAAACCCAGAAAAAACAGAGGAAAATGTGCAGAGACGTGTCAAGGTGTCTGGTTGACCACCTTGGTCCCGAGTGCGTTGTGTTGGCCATCAGTGTGTCTTTCTTCTGGCCGACTCTGTCTCCCCTCCCCCAGGCCATCAACACCTCCATCAAGAGTAAAATCCCCTGCGTGGTGGTGGAAGGCTCAGGGCAGATTGCGGACGTGATCGCGAGCCTGGTGGAGGTGGAGGATGTGCTGACGTCATCCGTGGTCAAGGAGAAGTTGGTGCGCTTCTTACCCCGCACGGTGTCCCGGCTGCCTGAGGAAGAGACCGAGAGTTGGATCAAATGGGTGAGCTTTAGGGGGACTTCCGGGTGCCGAGAAAAAGGCAGCTAAGTTCTTGGGGAGGGAGGAAGCCTTACGTGCCTGACTCCGCTAGAGCTGCATTATTTTATCTATTCTCAGTGACACTGAAGTGATACTCTGGCCCAAACCAGGTTTCTCGCTGGAAATTGAAGCTCGCATAGGTTAGATGACTTCCAAGTCTCTGTACCTGGTAAGGGTAGCATGTGGGGTTCAAAGTCAAGTCTGTTTGCAAAGCTGGTAATCCTTTTACGCCCTGACTTCACCACATGTTTAGCTTCCGAATTTTGTGTGTATCAGTGGAGGGGAGGCAAGAAATCCCAGGCAATGATGTTTTAGAAATTCACCGGAGGAGTTGTTACTATGGAATGATTGCCTTTCTAAATTAATTGGCCTGTGATTCCATTCAGAATCTCTCGCCCTTCTTATCAGATCGTGTAAGAAACGTACTTACCGGAATATCTATTACACTTCTTATCACTAAGCCTATAAAAGTATTTTAACATAATGCCATGCCTCCTCACTTTTCCGTCTGTTTCATGACTGCTGTTGACCGGAACTGGCTTCCATTTTCTTGATCGCTCAGTTCATGAGAAAGCTCATGTTAATATTAGTGGGTGAATTCACCTCAACTCATTCCAGAATGGCCTTCGATGTTTAGATAGTTTTAGGAGCACAGGCTACCACTTGGGAATTTATCCATAAAGGAAAAAAAAAACAGGCTATAGGCAATGAGCAGGTGATTTTAGTCATAGAGCCCATTTTGTCATGAGAGTTCAAGGTTGGATTTAGTATAAAAAATATTCCTTAACTAGATTGGTATTTCAACAGTAGTTAGTTGTGAAAGCATCTCAAAATACCGAACACGGCAAACTGAAATCCTAGAATAGTGCAGATAATCTTGTTCATGGTAGCCTCTGCCATTATTTAAGGTAAGCCTAGACAAACCAAAGCCTTGTAAATAATGAGAAAAATCAATCCAGGCTTCTAGGCTGCTTGGTACTCTGTGGTAAAGTAACACACAGTGGGACCCTACTGGTCTTCTTTAATTTCATATGAGTGGGCACTTAGCTGAAATAATCAGGAAGCAAGTCCTTTCTGTATTAAGTCTTATTACCTGAAATCCAGAACTGAAAAACACAGATGCATCTTCTTCCAGAGTCGGTGTTGGTGTGGAATGGCATCCTGACCTACAAATTCTTGTATGATATTCCTACTTGAATTATTGCCTTTCCCCGATTTTATTAAAAAGGTAAAGCTGGTGGTTTTCTATAAAAGTTTGTGCTGGGATTTTCTTGTATCTTGGCCCAAGTCCAGTTGAGAGACAGACACAAGAATCGGGTGGATAGACGTTAAATTTTATCAGCTTCATTGATGATGAAGGCAAGGTTGACAGATGTGGCTTGGGGTGCAGTCATAACGGGCTGTCTTGTGCTGAGCCCCGGAAAGAGACAGATGAGCCCACCTAGACGGAGGTGGCCCTGGATAGCTTCTGCGTCTCCCAGGCTAGGTGTGTGGCTGAGGGCAGACAAGAGCACGGGCACTCTGCCAGGAGCAGATCCCAGTGGAGACGCAGGAAAGGGCTGGCCAGGCATGGCGAAAGTCACCAATCAGATATGTCACTCTCTTAACCTGAGTAGGAGTAAGTGAAGGGGTAGAGAGTATCACAGGACCTAATTTGGATAGAGCTTGCTCTGCATAGAAATACATGGGTAAGGAAAGGTAAGGAAAAGGAGGCCTCCCTCCCCAAGTGGTTGTACGTTTTTGATTGTCCACGTGTTGAAACCTAAATGGTCTGAGTCGATTCCAAACATATCAGCAGAGCAATCCCAGAGTATGCATATCAACGGCGACATTGTATGTTGAGCGCTGTACTCAAGGTGCTTTCCCTGGGTGGAAGGAAGAAATTCAGTGGTTGGGTCAAGGATACCCACAGAGGAAGGAATCGACAACTCTTAGCTTCCCACCAGCGATGGCCCTGGGTCCTCTCCAGTGACTTTCCTTCTATTCCTCATGCAACTTTTCTTCTGGAGTCTGAGCCATGTCATGGCCAAAGAACAGAGGCCATCTAACAGTTCCCCCACTCTTGACAAAGGATTTTGATTTCTGCTTTAAGAAAATCTGTCACAGGAATTCTGAAACAGGCTAAAAATCAGACACATTTCACTTATCCTGTCTGGGATTCATACCTCATTCGTATTCATATCTAACATGCTAATGATCTATCATAGTTATAATCATGTCAGAAGACATCCGTCAATAATACAAAATTAGTCTGGCATTTTAATTATGCACTTATATAAAGTTTTGTACTTGGTACAGGTTTCCCGAAAGACCACGGTCAAGAGTGGAATTATCGAGTAATGAATGCATACATCCAGTCAGATTTTAGTTGAGCAACCCCCCAGGCTAATTGGGGGTGACCTTACTGATCTTGTGGACAGCCAACCCCCAAATCTGCACTCATGGTTTCCTGACCTTTCCTGGAGACCCAGGGCACCTCTTCCCTACGATCATGCTTTCTCCTTTTACCATTTCAACCAGAGTTATCCCCCTGTGCCCACTCCTCACCATAGTGTCCCAATCTATCAAGCAGTGTAGGTACCATTCATTCATTGATTTCAAACTCATCTACTCATTTATGCAGTTGATATTTATTGAAGGTATACCAGGTGCCAGGTTGTGGAACAGGTACTTCAGGAAGAACAGGATACCCAGCAGGAAGAGCCCTCGTCCGCATGGAGAGAACAGAAATTGGAAAAAAAGTTTAGGTTGAGTGATTACAATGTATAAGGTTGAACTGAAATGGGTGTTCTTAAGAAAGGTTACGTGGATTTGTAAGGGCACAAGCCAAGGGAGCCTGGCCTGGTATGAAAGGGGAAGGCTTCTCAGAGGAGGTGATATGGAAGCTGTGATCTGAAGGCTAGGTAGTTAGCGGGGTGAGGACTGGGATTGGAACAGCTAAAACAGCATGTGCAAAGGTCCTGAGGTGCAGGGCAAACATGGCCTACCCCAAGGACCTACAATATGGCAGCGAGGGTGGAAGCTGGAAAGCTTACCAAGGACCAAGCCAGGCAGCTTCTTGAATACCGTTTCAAACTTTGGGCCTTGTTCAAGTGCAATGGGAAGTCCCTGAAAGGTCGAATTGTGATGGGTTGTGTTCAGGAAAGTGCACACTGGCTGCAGTGGGGGGACAGGACTGGAGGAGGTAAGAGGGAGGTGTCGGGGAGGGGCCCAGTTAAGATTCCCTGCAGCTGTCCCTGGGCCCTGTCAGTTTGCTCTGTATCCATATTCACGTATTCCTTCTTCCTTTTCCTTTTGAAAGAAAGGATGTCTCCCCCCCACTTGTGCCCCCAGAATCATGGGACCTGGACCCCTTCCACCTGTGATTTCTAGCTGGACCCTTTCCTTCTGAGGCAAGGACTGCCTGTGTGGCGAGAGGCCCCTTCCCTTCACCCCACCCCCTCCCAGCCTGTCCGTCGGGCTGCCCACCCTGGATGTGTCAGGCAGTTTTCCTTTATTTCCTGGTCACCCCTTGATCTGAGCCTCTGAACCCCAATCACGGCCTTCCCAGGAGACCGCGGGCTGAACGGTCACCCCCTAACGTCCAAATCCAAGGCCCTGCCTGCCCCACAGCTTTCATCCTCCCGACCTGGCCCGAGACCCCCCTCCCCCAGTCCACGTGACACTCTGCCGCTCCACATCGTCATTTCCAGACGTTGCTGAGCCCCCATCCCCAGCCCGGAGCTCAGTAAACCCTACCGGCTTCCTCCGCTGGGGGAGCTCTGCCTCATCAAGCTCCGGCCAAGCTCGTCAGCGCCTGAAGCCTGGGATCAGGTTTTAACATAAAACATTACGGACAAATCACAAAGGATAACAGCAAATTCCTTCTCCCTTTCTCCAGTCACCAAGTCTTCTTGGCTGTTGTGCACATTGGACTTTAGCTTCCCGTGGGTGAAGGCCTTATGACCGCACTTGGTTTCTGCGGCTTAAAAAAAGTTTTTTTTAGGTTTATTTATTTATTTTGAGAGAGAGAGAGAGCAGGGGAGGGGCAGAGAGAGAGAGAGACAGAGAGCAGGGGAGGGGCAGAGAGAGAGAGAGAGAGAGAGAGAGAGAGAGAGAATCCCAAGCAGGTTCCATGCTGTCAGCACAGGGCCTGACATTGGGCTCCAACTCACGGACCGTGAGATCACGACCTGAACAGAAATCAAGAGTTGGATGCTGAAGTGACTGAGCCACCCAGGCGCCTTGGTTTCTGTGGCTTCTGTTGCTCTTTCCTCATTTATTTGCTCATTCAACAATTGAGTGCCTACCGCGTGCCAGGCTTTGTGACGGGCACACGCTCGTGCGTGCACACACACACACACTCACCCCTAGTCCCTTGAGTCTCAGCTCTTTGCTGGGGGCTGTTTCACACGTGTGCCCTTGTACAACCAGTGCTCTGTTCTCGTCGTGGTTAAGGGCTCATTATTCCAGTTCAGAGGTTGGACGCTACGGGTACAGATGCCCTCCAGGGAGGGAAGGAGATTGGGAACGCCCTCTACGTGGTGTTTTAAAAAAAAAAATGGAATAAAAGGGTCTTCACCAAAAGAGAGAAGCTTATGTGCTCCTTACTTCTGAAAGCAGTTGCCTGATGACAGTGCTCTTTAAATCTTGCCAGCTCAAAGAAATTCTCGAAAGTTCTCACCTGTTAACAGTTATTAAAATGGAAGAAGCTGGGGATGAAATTGTGAGCAACGCTATTTCCTACGCTTTGTACAAAGGTGAGTAAAAGTAGCTCCTCAAGTTTCAGCTTTGTGTTGCTTCCTGCAGCTTCTCATGGCCTGTGCTTATTTATTCAAACAGCTCTATTGAAATATAATCTTGCACTTAAGTTTGGTTATCATAGATCGGAAGCTAGAGTAACTATTATTGGCCTGCTGCGTTAAATCTCCTTGGTTGAATGCATTTAATAGAACAAGAATTTTTATGTCGTTAAAATACCGGTCGAATATGATCCCAGCACTCTCCAAAGAGCTGTCTGTGACCGTGGGTTAAGATTTTCATCTGGGTCTCAGGAGTTGATAGAAGCTGAGGGGCTTTGTCCTAGGGCTCCCCGTGTACTCAGATGCACACACACTTCACACACATGAGAAAATTTGCATCCAGTTTCAGGAATTTACACACCTCCTGAAGCTTATGGATGAACCTGTTTTAAAATTCTCATCCGTGATCTTTGCCATCTTAGAATTCCATCGAGGTGGTATTACCCAGAGTAAAGCAATCGTTGGCAAAGACCATGTAGAGTTGAGCCAGCTGAGTAAGAGATGTGAGGTATGCAGAGTAGGGTAAGGCACTAGGAAGTGTGATTTAAGCATTAACCATTTATTAGCATTATTCTTGCGGTGTTTGCCAGAAAATTGGCTGTTTCAGTGTATTTATTAACATGGGACTATATTTGTAGAGATACATAGATACAGAATATATTAGCTCTGGAAAAGACAATGAGAACATTGTTATACTACGGCTCATTATTTCATAGATTTAGATATAATTTAAGTCAGACAGGGTCCTTGAAATGTAACATTTATGGAGTCTGAATCTGTGGAAAACATCAGCATAGCATACACTGTTAGGATATGAAATGGAGAGATATTAACGTTTGAACTGATCTTCATTATATACTTTAGGACATACAGAATATGGACAAGAGTGAATACCATAGAGAATGTGGCTAAGAAATGACAATTCTGAGTGTCAGATTCTAAGAGAACATGCTTTAGAATCTCCTTTATAAATGGCTCTGATCATTGGCTGCGTGGCCAATTCTGACTCTCTTTTTTCTGGGGCGTCGATTTCCTTCCCTGTCCTCCTACAGCCTTTAGCACCAATGAACAAGATAAGGATAACTGGAACGGGCAGCTGAAGCTTCTTCTGGAATGGAACCAGCTGGACCTAGCCAGTGATGAGATTTTCACCAATGACCGCCGATGGGAGGTAACAGAAGCCCTTCCGGGTTATCCCCGTGTCAGGTCGGGCCAATTCAGACAAGGTCTTCAATACCAAATCTCATAAAGCACTGTTCCACTTCGGTGCCAACCTTTACTTCCCTCATCTGTGGTTTTGGACAACCCCGTTGACTTAGTAGCATGGTTGTCGAGAGATAGTAAAAACAGAAGCACCTACTGTAGGAAAGAATCAAACCACTACCGCCATTCAGAGTTTCCAGCCTGCGGTCACGATGCGAGATGTGCTTCTCCAGTTGGGTGCGGTGGGACAGACACCGTCCTAGGCGCAGACCGGGAGACGTATGGGGACACTATGTGCAAGATGATCGGAAGGGGTTTATCAGAAGGAGCTCGACTAAAAATCGAGAAAACAGTACTCATTTTGCACCGTGTCCCAACTGCCCAGCCAGTCTCTGGTAAGAGACTTGTCAGCAGTGACATGTGTATGGGAAAAATAGAACAGCTTGTTTGAAGACCCGCAGTGAATGTCTTGGGAGCGAGGGACTCCAGACTCCCAGCCAGACAAGCACCTCCAATATGGAAGTGGTATGTCTGTTAAAAACTGTATATTTTTTTTTTTCCCCCAGTGGACTGATTCTTCTCACTGGTAATTTGATCAGAGTTGTAGGACTGCGTTTTTTTTTTTAGCAGTGTCCTCTGGTGTCCTACTCAAGTTAAATCAGCCTTAGGAGCTCTGTTTGGTAGACCCAAGTCCCCCTTGGGTCTGCATGGCCATGTGCTACTTTGCTTTTGGCTCCTCTGGATTAACCTAAGTCATCAGTTGGTGGGCAGTGAGAATTCACTGAATCGTATACGCGTACGCGTGGCGGGGAAGGTTCGTGCATTTCTTACCGTCCATCGTGTGCAGTCAGGCTCAGAAAACGTTTTTTTTTAATTTTTTTTTCAACGTTTTTTATTTATTTTTGGGACAGAGAGAGACAGAGCATGAACGGGGGAGGGGCAGAGAGAGAGGGAGACGCAGAATCGGAAACAGGCTCCAGGCTCCGAGCCATCAGCCCAGAGCCTGACGTGGGGCTCGAACTCACGGACCGCGAGATCGTGACCTGAGCCGAAGTCGGACGCTTAACCGACTGCGCCACCCAGGCGCCCCTCAGAAAACGTTTTTAAGGCGTTGCTATACAATCGAAGACAAAGACTTGATCTATATTATATTAACACGTTATCAGTTTTCATAATGTGATGCAAATGAAGTAATGGCTTATAGGTTTTTAAATTATTCATTCCTTCGGCACACATTCACTTGTGTTTGGTCTTTGCGGCATAATGAGCCCTATTGCATGATGCAAGGCTTTAATAAGTTGAGAGAAGGTAGAATTATAAGCAGATCTAGTTAGGTGATTTGTAAACTAAACCCTGTGTGTGAAATGTTCTATTTGTGTAAGGTCAGACGGTGCAAATAAACATAAACTTAGGCATATAGCGGACGGTACGTTCAATTTTATGGACTCACTAAAGATAGTTAAGGGTGAAGGGCATAATGGTTACGAGAATGGACCCTAGAGGCAGCCCAGCTGTGTGGCTTAACTCTGCAAATCGCTTGACCTCTCTGTGCCTCAGTTTCCCCACAGGTGGTGCGTTGGCGTCAGCTGATGCTGACTTGGAAGAACTGACCGCTAAAGTTTTAGACATTTTGTGTCATTTGTGTCACTTGTTAAGTACAGTCATTATTTTTTTTTTTTTATAATTTTTTTTTAACGTTTATTTATTTTTGAGACAGAGAGAGACAGAGCATGAACAGGGGAGGAGCAGAGAGAGAGGGAGACACAGAATCCGAAACAGGCTCCAGGCTCTGAGCTGTCCGCACAGAGCCCGACGCGGGGCTCGAACCCACGGACCGCGAGATCGTGACCTGAGTTGAAGTTGGCCACTCAACCGACTGAGCCACCCAGGCGCCCCAAGTACAGTCATTATTAAAAATTGCATAAACTCAGAATTAAATGTTTTTAAATTAAAAACAGGCAGTAAGGGGCGCCTGGGTGGCTCCGTCGGTTGGGCGTCCAACTTCGGCTCAGGTCGTGATCTTGTGGTTCGTGGGTTCGAGCCCTGCGTCGGGCTCTGTGCTGATGGCTCAGAGCCCAGAACCTGCTTCGGATTCCGTGTCTCCCTCTCTCTCCGCCCCTCCCCCGCTCATGCTCTGCCTCTCTCTGTCTCTCAAAAATGAATAAATGTTACAAAAAAAAACTTTAAAAAAAACCCAAAGGCAATAAATAATCAAGACTCATCACTTGAGCATTATTTGACTGCATTTCTACCACCTGTGCTCTGGAGGTTGATCACATCTGCTGTCTCTTCATGCTGGAAATTCGAGACAGTGATGTGCCTCTTCTCCTCTGCTCCCAATTCTGCGTTCAGTGAGACCACACTGGTGCCTGGAAATCGGGCACAGTGGGAGCACTGACACCACAGGAATTGAAAACGACCACAAATGAGCGCCTGCTTCCCCCACAGAGATGCGATTGGCAGACATTTACCAGCACAGCACCCGCCGCTCATCCGTCACCGGAGGTGATAATGATAGCGTCTACCTCATTGGATTCTTACGGCAATGAAATCGGATGATGTTTCTGAAGCACTTAGAACAGTGGCACGTATTAAACACTACATAAGAATCTGTTTAAAAATAAGCAAAAGCCTTTGGCATAATGGTAATGTTGGTGTAACCTTTCACAGCGCACAAAGCAGTCTCGTGGTGTTTGTTTATTTGTCCCTCACACCAACCCATCGCAGGGACGATTTCATTTTGCTGGTTAATAATCCAGGCCTCCATGGGTACCACAGGATCAAGAGTTACTGATGGGGTTTGGAGGGGCTGCTCTGCCCTCAAGTGTCTGAAAAGACATATATCTATTTAAAAAATTTTTTCAATGCTTATTTATTTTTGAGAGACCGAGAAAGAGAGAGAGAGAGAGAGAGAGAGAGAGAGAGAGAGAGAGAGAGAATGAGCCAGGGAGGGGCAGAGAGAGGAGGACATAGAATCCGAAACAGGCCCCACATTCTGAGCTGTCAGCACAGAGCCTGACGCAGGGCTCGAACCCACAAACCATGAGATCATGACCTGAGCTGAAGTTGGACGTTTAACCGACTGAGCCACCCACACGCCCCTGTAAAGATCTTGACCTGTGTTAGCTGATTTCATCCCTGCAAACACCTATTGTACAGAAGAGTGAACTGAGGCTCGGAGACACGGCCTTGTTCTAGGTGACCCATCTAGGTAATGGTAGAGACAGGATTTGGAAACAAAGACGTGTCTGACTGCAAAGCTTTTCTCTTTCCTCGTATTCCAGTGGTTCTCAAAGTGTGGTCCCCGGACCAGTGGCAGCGTGGGCATAACCTCGGGACTTGGTAGTTAGCAACACAGATTGTCAGGCTCCATGTCGACTTGCTAAAGCAGAAATTCTAAGATGGTCTCTAGCCACCTGTGTTTCCAGAAGGTGATTCTGACTGAAGTCTGGGGACCCTGTCCTATCAAGCGTGTGACCGAGGGAAAGGCAATGATTAGAAGGATATGGGAAGTGCTGGGCAAAGGAACACGTGCCTTGAGGACAGAGGAGAAGGTGTAGCTGTCTCGTGCTGGCCCGGGGCAGGCCTCCCTTCCCCTTCTTATCCCACCTGGAGCCACAGTGTGGGGACTCAGGGGCCACTTGGCAGGTCTGTCTCCAGGCAACGTGTGATCCCCAGAGGCCCAATATGAGACAGAAACAGAAACGGTTAATGCCGCCCTTGGCAGAGGATATTCCCCCAAACTGGGGTCAGAAAAGCATCATGAGGGAAGTGGGCTGGGCAAACAGTAATGAGGAGTGGCCGGGACATTGGGGACTGGAGTCTCCAGGTCCCCGGGAGCAGCTGTCACTTGGCTCTGCCTGATGGTTCTCCGTGTTGTCAGACTTTCTGGTTTTCACTTCTAAATCTGGATTTTAGTGCTGGAAATGTGTGGATATGTTTTTTTTTTAATATTTATTTATTTTGAGAGAGAGAGAGAGAGAGAGAGAGACAGCAGGAGTGAAGGAGGGGCAATGAGAGAGGGAGAGAGAGAGAGAATCCCAAGCAGGCTCCACGCTATCCACACTATCAGTGCAGCACCCGATGCGGGGCTTGAGCCCAGAAACCGTGAGATCATGACCCAAGCCAAAGTCAGATGCTCAGCCGACTCAGCCACCCAAGCACCCCGGAAGTGTGTGGGTTTTTAAGAGCCTTCTAAACTGTAACGTTGGCAACAGAATCACATTGTAGGATCTATTCTGGAGGACAGGCGGAACATATCCGGGAGCTACAGTGGCCTGTCATCCACTGGTTTGGGTCTGACGTAAACATGAATTATCTTTAATAAGATTCTCCCTAAGCTCCCATGGGATAGGTTTATCACCGGGCCCAGAGAGTGGGGGTAAAGGTAAATAATGACCAGGTATACTTGTCAAGTGTCCCACAGCCATTGGCCTGGTCATGTGTGGTTTGCTGGGCAACGGGAGGGTTCCAAGGTGCCAGTGGTTGGCTCACAATCAGTGTCTCGTGTAGACTTCAGAGAAACGGTGTGAGCCACACTGCCTCGGAGGACTTCTGCCGTGCCAGGCACCGCGATAAATTCCTGACCGACACCGTCCTCTCTACTCCGCCATAGCAAGAGGCCAAACCACCTGCCCACCCACATCCAAGCCCAAGATTCCACCTCGTCGCTTCCCCGTCTGTTTGGGCTATAATCCAATGTTGTATTAGAGCTGAAAAGATAACACATATTCCCCCAAACAGGATTAAACACAAGTTGAAGGTACTATTACTTGGTGGCTGGAAATGCGATGTGGTTGAGAAAGAAAACGCTTCGTGTTTCCCTCAGTGGCCTCGGGGTCTGAGTCCTTGCTCTGTCTTCTCCGTAGTCTGCTGACCTTCAAGAGGTCATGTTTACGGCTCTCATAAAGGACAGACCCAAGTTCGTCCGCCTCTTCCTGGAGAACGGTTTGAACTTGAGGAAGTTTCTCACCAACGACGTCCTCACCGAGCTCTTCTCCAACCACTTCAGCACCCTTGTGTATCGGAACCTGCAGATTGCCAAGAATTCCTATAATGACGCCCTCCTCACGTTTGTCTGGAAACTGGTAGCTAACTTTCGAAGAGGCTTCCGGAAGGAAGACAGAAACAGCAGGGACGAGGTAGACGTAGAGCTTCACGTACGTACCAGGGCGGTTGTCTGCTTTTGCATCTTTCTTCGAAAAATATCTCAACCTCCCCCTCTCCCACGTCTCCCCTCGCCGCCATAAAGTAGCTAACATGTTGGCGTGGTTAATTTTTGCTACTGCCTTTCCTTAAGATCATGAGTCTACCTGCTGGGTCGTCTGATACCTTGCTGTAAGCTCTGTGCTATATTTCAAATTACTGTCGCAGTTTTTCTTAACTGCAAAGCTTGGTGTGGCACACACACTGTCTGAAGGCGTCTAACAAGGAAGAGGGAAAAGTGAATGGCCCCTGTTCATGTCTCAGCCTCTTGGGCATGACGGATTGCGCATGTGAGGGACTGCCAGGTTTTCGTGTGTAGACAGAAGAGGCAGTGATTATTTCCAAAGGGATAATCCAGGTTTTCATCTGGGAGGCTGTTGTCGATGCACCTGAATCCTCTCAGGCCTCTCTCTTCTTGACCACAGGCAGGCTCTGTCTCCAACTGTATGCTCTTTGCCATAGGTTTGCTTGGGGCCCCGTGACTGCCAGCGGTTGGTGTATAAATATCCCAGCTCCCTCCCCATTTGGAGGAGCTAATTCTTTTATTTTTTTTTTAATGTTTATTTATTTGTATTTTGAGAGGGACAGAGAGAGCACAGGAGGAGCAAAGAGACAGAGAAAGAGGGAGAGAGAGTCCCAAGCAAGCTTCAAGCTGTCAGCGAAGAGACTCGTGTGGGGCTCAATCTCATGTCCTGTGAGATCATGACCCGAGCTGAAATCGAGTCAGATGCTTAACCGACTGAGCCGCCAGGCACCCCCCGGAGGAGCTAATTCTGAGTCATGTGTTCTACACTGGCTCCCAGGACTCCCTAGTGGTAGTAATCTCTAGTTACCTACAGTGACAACTTGTTGATAACACACCCTTCTCATTCGTTCTTTCTTTTCCGATCTTATGCCTCACTCTCCTATGGGTTTCCCTGGGATCACTTCTCAGATTGACTACTCGTCTCAAATTCTTGAATGCTTCTGGGGAAACTCAAACGAAGTCATTATCTCCTATAATTCTATGAATTTTGTATGTATATACATGTGCATTGTAAAAATCTAAATGAGCTAGGTGTTTGAAGGAATCAGAAGTGTTCAGAAAGCTTGTTTGGGGGGCCTGGGTGGCTCAGTCGGTTAAATGTCCGACTCTTGGTTTTACTCAGGTCGCGATCTCACGGTTTCATGAGTTCAAGCCCCGAGTTGGGTTCTGTGCTGGCAGCCTGGAATCTGCGTGGGATTCTCTCTCTCTCTCCCTCTCTCTCTTCCCCTGCCCTACTCACGCTCTCAAAAGAAATAAATACACTTAAAAACATTTTAAAAAAAGAAAGAAAGCTTCTTTTTGACACTATTTATGTTAAAACCCTCTGCGATATCCGTAATCCTGCCTGAAGCATTTTGGATCTTGGTTAAACCTGTAGGGAAGTTATAGATAGTTATTTTCCATCTGAAAAGTTTCCATTGAGAGATCCGGAATTCTGGAGAGGAGCTGGTGAATGTGTTAGGAATTGGAAGTTTGAATAACACTCCAAAGACAGAAGCGTGGTTTTACGTCATAATAATGGAACTTAAACTGTGGGAAAGTTAGACTTTAGTTTGAGCGACTCTTGTAGATGAGAAACGGATTTCTGTGACGAGAAGGAATGCTTCAGGCTGTCAGAAGCTGTTCAGTTTTTGCGTTGCTGTCAGACATACTCCTGCCCTCTGTGCTTTTCTGTCTAGTCATACTCCGTCTTTGATGATAGGTAAGAGACTGTCAGATCGTCCTACCCGGTGAGTCGCCGTGATGAAAATCGCACCTCTGTGCTGTTACACTGGATTCATATACTAACATACAGAGCCCTCCAAACATGGGGCGCTCCCCTGGGGCATCCTGGTACCTGCTTCCATTCTTATGCCAGTGTATCTACTAAAGGGATCTCCCATTTGTGTGCTGACCACATGTTCTACCTCCTCCCAGGACGTGTCTCCTATAACTCGACACCCCCTGCAAGCACTCTTCATCTGGGCCATTCTTCAGAACAAGAAGGAACTTTCCAAGGTCATTTGGGAGCAGGTAAATGTCTGGGCCCCCTGCCAAATTTACTCCAAATGCATGCTTTGCTGTGGTCGTTCTGACCTCGAAACTCACACGCCTACTCTGAAACGTCACCAACACGACGGAATGTCTTACATCAGGTGAACGTGGTTGTGCCTCTGTTTCCGTGGCGACGGAGGGGTGTTTGGGAGGGGAGGTACCTTCCTGGAAGGTAGCTGTGCTGGGTGGGCAACCCAGGAGGCTCTCGCTTCTCCCGTGTGCGCAGGTGCGGGATTGGTTTCCAAGTGGATGCAGTTTTTAAGTTTAGTTTTTAAAATTAACTTCTGCCTTTATGGCATCAGGGATAGGAAGGAGGGCTTGTGTAAATTCTGCTTTGGGAAGCTTGCTGAGATTTGTCCTTGTGGTTTAGCACATAACGGTTTGCGTTCAGTTGCGGAGAAGAGACGTTCTCCGTTCTTGGAGCACGAAGATGGATGTTGAGTGCAGAGTGTTAACTCTGCAAGTCTTACTAACCCCATCGTCAGCTCTCCCGCATTCTCAGTCCCCTCTTCCCTTTCAGCCGCTACACGCAGCGTGGCGGCCGGGCCGTTGGGCCTCAGGCCGTCAGTTTCTCTTGGCATTTAGCTTGCTATTTTCTTTTTAGATGCCAATTCCACATTCAAGACTGGGAGTGCCTTCAGGGTCGACAGTGTTTTGTGTATATTGCAAATTTGACTTTGAATCACCACGAACCGTTCAGATTTTGCCATTTCCTGCTCTTGCCATGAGTTTGTCCTTGTCTGACGTTAATGTTGACTTGGCCACTTGAAGGGATAAGGAACTAACTAACATTACCCGCCCCTCTGAAAGACCAGGGGCTGCACTCTGGCAGCCCTGGGAGCCAGCAAGCTTCTGAAGACTCTGGCCAAGGTGAAGAATGACATCAATGCGGCAGGGGAGTCCGAGGAGCTGGCCAATGAGTACGAGACCCGTGCAGTTGGTGAGTCTCCGGGAGCGGGGCACCATGGCGGGCGACCGTGTGGCAGGAGGCACGCACGTGCCTGTAGCACCCACAGGTGGCAGAGGTCAACGGCATGTCCAGGCTCCCTTATCTGGCCCGATTTAGGGGCTGCAGGCCACGCACGGTCAGGGGTGTGCATGCTGTGGCCGAAGCCATGGTCCTTTTGGCCCTGGCACTTATTGACTTGTCCAAGGATGGATGCAGGAAATGTGGGCTGTCTCGTCCCACAACCGCCAGGGCCGCGCCCAGGCCAAGTCTAAGAAACTCAGCACCGCAGGGAATTGGGGGGCAGGGGAGGAGTCTTTTTGGATGCTGTCGAGACACTGTGACAGATCTGAGATTTTTATTCGACTTGCAGGTTATCAAGTTAGCCTGCCTGCAACCTACAGATAAGACCCCAAACCCCTGGGTCAGGGACACAGATGGTTTATTGCTAATGGCCAAGGCAGCAGCCAGACCAGAATGTTGGGTCGGTTCCTCGTGCCTTCATTCCCCTGGAGTGACACAATTACGGGCTGCTGTTGCCTACGGTGCAGCTCCCCAAAGTTTAGGAGAGTTGGGGCTTCTACTGGGGCTGCGGGTGACCTTCCCATGCTCCCCGCCAGGGCGTGACTGTTCATTACCTGGAACAGAGAGGCATTGCTAAGCATTGCCCTTCTGGAATGCCTGTCTTCTGTCTGCTGTTCGGTCATTCTTGAACAAAGCAGTGCTTTTTGCTGAGAAGATCCGGATTAGGGCACCTGGGGGCTCAGTCGGTTAAGTGTCCGACTTCGGCTCAGGTCAGGATCTCACAGTCCATGAGTTCAAGCCCTGTGTCGGGCTCTGTGCTGACCGCTTAGAGCCAGGAGCCTGCTTCGGATTCTGTGTCTCCCTCTCTCCCTGCCCCTTCCCAGCTCACATCTGTCTCTCTCTCTCAAAAATAAATAAACGTTAAAAAAAAAAAAAAAAAAAAAAGAAGGTCCAGACCATGCAGGAACGTGAGCGACCCAGAACAATTGCCTCCCACCGACAGACAGTTTGGACCTGCTTGGTTTTTCTTCCCGTTGAGGGTTTTCAGCGGGCCATGTGGCCCGTCGCAAAACGCACACGCTTGTCCGTTGTCTTAGGTAACGGCCAGACGCTCGTGACTTTGGCTTCTCTGTGTTGGCCGAAGGGTGTCCGATGCTTTCTTTGAATACATTAAAATTGCGAGGAGAGGCTGTTTATTTCCGATAGACTTCAGAGAAGGGATCCTAGGGTTTTGACTTTTGAAAAATGCCCCGCGCGGATTTGTTCCCTGGGTTCTCTGGTTGGGTCTCCACATGTAAGCACGGCCTCGATGCAGTAGGTCAGTGTTTCTTCCACTTTCTCATGGTTTTTGTCGTGGTCGTCGTGGTTTCGCACGGGGACCCTGTCTGCGAAGAGCCGTCACCAAGGAGGCCCAGGAGGTAAACGGGCTGGGGGCGTAGGTGAAGAGGAGGCAGAGGGTCCGCAGCCCCTCTGCTGAGCCCCAGCCAAGGCCGGGGGGCTGCCTGCTCAGCGCCGCTCGGTTCAGGGGGCGCGTGCGGACACCTGCCGCGTCAAGGGCGGCGCTGGGCCTGGTGTGCCTCGAGAGCCCCTCCGTTGGGTGGGAGACGACGCGGTGCCCTGCGCTGGCGTTGCGGAAGCCTGCTGGGAACCAGGCTCCGCGCAAAGTCAAGGCTGGGGTGTGGGGGGCGGGGCGGGAGCTGTGTGCGCCTCCGCCGGCCCCGCGCGCGCAGCCTCCGTCCCTCTGGCGACACTGTCCCCGCAGAGCTGTTCACGGAGTGCTACAGCAGCGACGAGGACCTGGCCGAGCAGCTGCTGGTGTACTCCTGTGAAGCCTGGGGCGGCAGCAACTGCCTGGAGCTGGCGGTGGAGGCGACGGACCAGCACTTCATCGCCCAGCCTGGCGTCCAGGTAAACGGCGCGCCGTCGCCCAACGTCGCCGCCGCCGGAGGTGGGCCTTTTCCGCCAGGTGCTGTCCGCGCGCGGCGTTAAAACAAAACCGTCGCCTCCCGTGGAGAAGCCGGAGCAGGGAAAGTTGAGTGACGCTCCAGGAGGTGGCAGCACACAGACGCGGGTAGAGACCCCTGCTTCCAGAGACAGTGCAGGAGAGAGAACGTTCTTTGACTTTCCGCCAAGCGCGCGGGGGCGCTGCACCGTAACGGAGGGCTGGGTCCCCAGATCCCGCGCCTGGGTCTCCACCCACCGGATCCCTAATTATGTGCGTGGTGATGGGTCAAAGCACGCGAGCCCTCTGAGCCTCAGTTTCCTCCTCTGTAAAGGAAGGTTGCCGTGAGGGTTGGGGAGGCGGGATGTGACAGGTGCCGGCCCTTTATTTCGGCGGATGCTGTCGTAGTTCTTCTTGGTAGGAGCGGCACTTAGAGGAACCAGCTCGAACTGGGTGAGGCCTAACTAGAGGTTTTCCGCACCGACTTCCACCGGCCGTTTGCACTTGGCGTCTCCGGTCGCCGAGGGGAGGTTTTTCCCCCACCCACAATCCCAGTTGGAGGGGCCCGGGTGTGAAGCGGGGGGCAGGGGAGACGAGGGCGGGCTCACCCTTATGTGTCATACACATGATGCGCGTGACCACGTTTTGCCTTCACAGCACGTGCGGAGGTGGAGGTCATCCCATTCTGCTGATAGGGACGCAACAGCTCAGAAAAGGTTCTGGAACATTCTCCCGGTTGCACGGCCAGGAAGTAGCAGAGCTGAGGCTTGAATCCGTGTTGATTGTCCGTCAGGTGGACTTTCCCTTACACCGTGCAACCGATCATTAGCAAAGTTAGCAAAGCGTTTGTGGGAAAAAACAACCCAAAACCCGTTCGCGGCTACAGCTAAGCCAGAGTAAATGGCGACAGTCATCGGTGACCAGGAAGGCACAAAGAAAGAGTCTTGCTATTGCTGTTTTAGGGTCTGCACCATAAGGGGGGGAGAGTGAGGCCCGCCCTGGGGGCAGGATGGCCTGGAGGCGGGGCTGGATGCCGAGGTGGGGCGATGCTCAGCTCACCGCGCCTTTGACCTCAGGCCTCACCTTGCTGGTGCCCCCAGAGCTTTGGGCCTGGGGGAGGCTGCCTCCTGCTCTTGTTCCAAGTTTTCCAGCCCCAGGGGTTTCAACCAGAGGCCGATCCATAAATGTTCGCGAGAAATCTCGCTGCCAGACACGTGGGCCCAGGGAGCTGGCTTCCTGTGTGCAGGCTGCTGCCTGGGGTCCGAATTTGCTGGTGGCCGTGGAGGCTGAGCTAGGGAAGAGCCTCCCGTGACTGGGGACCTAGCGGTGCCGCTGGATGTGCTCGTCCCCTCGGCAGGAATACGAGGGTGCGGAGGGCTGGACAGGTATGACCTGTCTTCGTCCGGCTCCCTGAGGGAGAGGCCCCAAAGCAAGGACTTAAATGCAAGTAGTTCGTTCTGGCGGTGAACCCAGGAAGTGCACGGGGTGGTGGGGACGGTGAGAGGGGCGAGGGAAGGAGGCAGACACAGGTACGCTAAGGAGCACGCTGTCGCCTTGATCAACAGGGCTCAACCCTGCGGGGACTTGTGGGGGCCGCAGGGAGCCTGCCCTGGCGTGGCCCGTGTGGGCACAGGCCAGCTGGCGTTTGCCCACCAGCTGCAGGCCGTCCTCTGCTGCGGCTGCCCCTCCTGGGCCGGGCACGCTCCTGGCTGCAGCCGCCCGGCAGAGCATGGCGGGCTCCCCGGGGGAAGAGGCTTCTCCGAGATGGAAGGTCTGGCGGGGCACACAGGCCCTGAGCCTCCCAGCCAGCGCCAATCCCCTCCTGACTAACAAAGGCCTTTTTTGAAGCTGTGTGTTCCTTTGATGAGGACCGGTCTACATTCGCCCTTTTGTGTTGATGTGAGGTGTGGCTCCCAGAGGCGACCTGAGGTTTCTCATTGCCACGTTCTTGGGGGGCCCCCGTCCCACCTCTCAGGGGTTGGCACAGTCTGGGAGAAGCTTATCCATGCATTACGACTCCGAGTGATGCTGTGATGCCCACTGTCTCCCCCTTCCTGTCACCTGTCCGCCTCCGGACATAACCCCGGGGGTCCTGCAGGTGGCGCTGGATGGGTGTGTGAATTTGCAATCAGGGGGAAGGAAGGTGCTAGAAGGACACATGTTTAAACTTTCTTAAGAATTAGAAGTGGTTAAAAATCATGGCTTTAGGGAATTTGGACTCACACAACTTCTATTTTAAAGTTCCCAGAACCTTGGGGCGCCTGGGTGGCTCAGTCAGTTAAGTTTCCGGCTTCGGCTCAGATCATGATCTCCCAGTTCGTGGGTTCGAGCCCCGCGTCGGGCTCTGTGCTGACCGCTCAGAGCCTGGAACCTGCTTCACATTCTGTCTCCCTCTCTGTCTGCCCCTCCCCCGCTCACGGTCTGTGTCTCTCTATCTCTCTCAAAAATAAATAAGCGTTAAAGTTCACAGAACCCAAGTCAGGAAAGGGTTGACAATCAAACAGACTCGTGAATCATTTTATCGAAGCCCCTCAGAGTCCAGGTAACTAATATAAAAGGATAGGACCTTGATTTGGAGAGTTATTTCTTTTGAAGGGGTGTGAGGGTTGGGAAGAAAGGTTACAAACCATCCTGCATTTCGCTGTATTAATAAGGACTCGTGTCCTTTGTCTCTGTCTCCTTGTAGAATTTTCTTTCCAAGCAGTGGTATGGAGAGATCTCCCGAGACACCAAGAATTGGAAGATTATCCTGTGTTTGTTTATTATACCCTTGGTTGGCTGTGGCTTTGTATCATTTAGGTATGAAACTGAGACATACGATGACAGGTGAGAGAGAGAGAGAGAGAGAGAGAGTGCGCGCACGTATCCTTAGGTAAATCCTTAGGTAAAGGATTATAAAGACTGGAATGTATGATGGGACTGTAGGCAGCATGCCCTACACAGTAGGACTGGGAATCTTCTCTGGCTTTTCCCGGGTTTGGTTCCAAACAGTCGGAGATAGAGTTACGTCTTCAGTATCCAAGGCAGAATTCGGATTTGTTAATCCTGAAATGCCAAGGGCTGAGTGTTGGCGGGGTCGATCTGGCTCCCCTTCCCCTGGCCGTGGGTCCGAGGCCCCCGCAGGCCGCGATGCTTCGGACGGTGATGGCGGTGCTCTTACCTCTCGGTCCAGGAAGAAGCCCATCGACAAGCACAAGAAGATTCTGTGGTACTACGTGGCGTTCTTCACCTCCCCCTTTGTGGTCTTTGCCTGGAACGTGGTCTTCTACATCGCCTTCCTCCTGCTGTTTGCCTACGTGCTGCTCATGGATTTTCACTCGGTGCCACACTCCCCCGAGCTGGTCCTCTACGCCCTGGTCTTTGTCCTGTTCTGCGATGAAGTAAGACAGGTAGGACCGTCCCCACGTGGGGCACCTCCTCCTTTGCTCAGTAGGTGCTGTCTTCCCAAAGCCAGCGAGGAGCAGAAGTTGCTTCCGAGGTTCCAAAGTCATGGTTTTCCTAAAGTAAATGGGGCCTTTTCAGTACCTCAGCCCTCCGGTGAGACTTCTTAGCACCAAGCTCACTCCTTGCTGATTAATGTTAATTGATGGAAATGAATTACTCAGGATTGGGAATGTGTTCAAAAGAGAAGATTGACCTTGGACGGCAAACCCACGCCTGCCATTACCGTCATCAAGGGAGGCAGGGGAGATGGGGGGACTTTCAAGCTAAGAGCATCTTAATGCCCAGCGTGTCAGAGTGACAGTGGTAGAAAGTCATAGAAGTCCCTGTGGGGTTCAGGGAGTGCGTGTGAATTATTCATGGTGCTTTTCTGCAGTGTCTTTGGGATCTGCGTCTTGTGGCATCCTTTCCCCACCACTCAATCCAAAGCTTTAGCCCATGCCTGGCACATAGCAGGTGCCCCCTTGGTAATTGTTGGACAGATGAGCGTTGACGGCAGGGGTGATGCTGTTCCTAAACCGTTATGAAAAGTCCCAGGAAACCCTTTCAGACTTAGTGATGATCTGAGAGCAGTGCTGTTGCTGTCACTTCTGTCGCCCCCTTTCTGAGCCCAGACCCAACATCATACCCATTCAGTAAGCATGGCCTCGGTGCTTATGTGTACGCAATGCTACGGCAGGTGCCACAAGAGATTTGGAGGGCCATAGAATGCCGTCCTTGACCTCACAGTGCCGCTGCCTGGTCCGGCAATCCCAAAGTGGTTTCACCCATCATGCCAAGTCTGATAGACTTTTTTTTTGTGGCTTCTAGGAGCCCTCGACTGAGGATGATTTGAGTCTGTTTCTGTTCTCAGCCGGCGAGTGTCTTGATCGGTTCTCAATGTCTGCTGTGGGCCGGGGGGAGGGAGGGAGTCTTTGCGCCAGGGCCCTGCGTCTGCCCTCCCCGGCCCCGTAGGTGCAGGTGGGGGATGGAGATAGGGGACAGGTGGGGGTTAGAGCAACATGAACGACCCACATGGGTGTCGCGCGTGGGAAGATATCAGGCTTTCTGTCTACCGGCAACTGTTCCCCAGGTCAGGGTCCTGCTGACGCACAGAGGATTCTGACTTCACGTCGGCCTCTTGAGGGCCCCACCTACTGGCTCATGAGGTCACAGCCCCATCGAGGTACATGGGGGTTGGGGCGTCAAAGTATGAATTTTGGGGGGTGCGATTCACCCCATAACCTCTCTGTAAAGGCTCTTTCTCCCAGCTGTCTTTTACTTGCTGGCTTTGACTTACTATGTGTCTGCAGCCAGGAGAAGCAAAGATGGAAGGAGGTTCCACATTTAAGGCAGGAAGGGGCCCAGGCCGATGTGAGGAAGTAAGGGAACAGCACCGTTTTTACTGGGAACCTCCTGAGGCCGTTGTAGGCGCTGAGCTGGCTCTCCACGTGGGGTCACGCGTGTTCCCTTCTCCTAGCCTGGTGTGGCTGGGCTCTGGGGTCGTGCCTTCCTCCTTTTCCTCCACTCCCGGGTGTGGTTTCTCAGCTCCTCATACATACGCTGCTGTTGTCCAGAAGCGAGTGGCATGAAAATGACCCCATGCAGAGATTTGCTTCGTATTCATATGTGACCCAGAGGGGCTTAGCTCAAGGGATGACATTGATGTATATCTGGCAAGTGAATGTATATTTTTTTAAAAAAACTTCTAACGTTTATTTATTTTTGAGACAGAGAGAGACAGAGCATGAGCGGGGGAGGGGCAGAGAGGGGGAGACACAGAATCGGAAGCAGGCTCCAGGCTCTGAGCGGTCAGCACGGAGCCTGACGCGGGGCTCGAGCTCATGGACCGCGAGATCATGACCTGAGCCGAAGTCGGATGCCAAACCAACTGAGCCACCCAGACACCTCTGTTTTTTTTTTTTTTAATTAAAAAAAATTTTTTTTAGTTTATTTATTTACTTTGAAAGAGAGGGAGAAAGAGAGAGAAAGAGAGAGTGCATGCACACCGTGTGCACACAAGCAGGGGAGGGGCAGAGAGAGAAGGAGAGACAGAATCCCAAGCAGGCTCCACGCCCGATGCGGGGCTTGAACTCATGAACTGTGAGATCGTGACCTGAGCTGAGATCAAGAGTTGGACGCTTCACCGACTGAGCCACCCAGGCGCCCCGAGAGTGTATGTTTTTTAAGAGGTGAGTTGGCGAGGCAGGGTCTTCCTCATTCAGTCCCACGGCGGTGCTCTGGCTGGGAGCAAGCGGGGGCCGCGACGGTGGCTCATGAGGCCAGAGCGAGGGAGACTTGGGAAGCCCGGGATCAAGGGGCTCGAGGGTGTCCTTTGGAGCAGAGGGTGCTACCGGTGGCTGCTTCTCGGAATGTTCTTTTCTCGCTCATTCCTGCTCCCAGGCATTTCTTCACTAGTCTCGGGGCTGACCCTGCCTCCCTCATGGTGTGAAGGCACAGACGCTGCAGCCATTGTCTGGTTCCTCCAGGCATCTAGAGAAGTCGTGGGCCCGGAGACAGGACTTACTCTGGGTCGCGTGAGAGGGCGGGGCTTGGCCCGGCGGCTGGAAGACCCAGGGAGACACGTCTTGGCGTAAGCTAAACACTTCATTCGTGCCTTCTGCCTTTCAGTAAGTGTTTACTGAACACCTACCAGATGCCAGGCACTGTTCTAGACACCGGAGATACAGCAACGGACCAAGCACGCAAATCTCTCTGTTCTTACGGAGCTTTTTACCGGTTAGAGAGGATCGGCGGGGGTCGTTTCTGGGAGTTTCCGAGGAGAGAACAGCACTGCCCAGAGTCTTACATTTACTGGAAGGTTGGCCTAGAGGGTTGCAGCTGTGAAATTAGAAGTCCTTAGGTCACAAATATCTCCATCCAAAGTTGTATGGACGTTTAACTACGAAGTCATTTATTCGAAGGAGGCTCAGGACAAGTGCATTTTGCTTGGAGAAGGACCCTGGGCAGGTGTAGTGTGACGTGTTCCCTGGGAGAGACCCAGAGTAGACAGAGTGGGGGGCAGGAGCCTCGGGAAGCGAAGTGGGCTGCGGAGAAGCACTTCCCAGTCATCCCGGGGGCCTGCCGGGAGGAGGTGATGCCCACAGCTCTGACCCAGTCCGGCTATCCTGTGTACGTTTATAATGGGTGATGTTTGATACGGAGGGTGATGATGTGGGCATCCAGCTTTGGGCAAATATTTTCTCTTTTTCCTCTTTTTTTTTTTTTTTTAATGTTTTTATTTATTTTTGAGACAGACACAGAGCATGAGCAGGGGAGGGGCAGAGAGAGGGAGACACAGAATCTGAAGCAGGCTCCAGGCTCTGAGCTGTCAGCACAGAGCCCGACGCGGGGCTCGAACTCACAGACTGAGATCGTGACCTGAGCCGAAGTCGGGTGCTTAACCGACTGAGCCACCCACGCGCCCCTCTTCTTTTCCTCATAAACATCACTTTGGAACGGACCGCTTTCATTCATCGATCCTGTGTGCGTTAAGGCGATGGTATGGGAGTGCCTCGGGCTGAGGGTTGAGAGCGGCGGAGGGATGAAAGGGTTCAAGTCCGTCTCTGCCCCCCCCCACCCGGACAGCTGACCCTGAGGTCTGTGAGCCAGACTGCGGAGCATGGCCTCCGGGTTTCTCGTCGTTCAAGGAATCCGACACTGGGGGTCGCTGTTTCTCTTCTGCCTGCAGACTCGTGCGGCTGGAATCCTCAGTTTGGTTTCCTCCGGGAATCTGCTTTGCTATCCTGGCACTGTCTTAATGAACCGAATTCACCCTCGTTAGGAAAAACCCGGAACCAGACAGGATGTTACCTGTTTCAGGTTGTGTCTGGGTATCCCAAAGTGCACTCTCCTTATGTCTCCTTCCCCGGGGGCAGCTGTAATAGGCTAAACTGACATTTTCAACCAAGGCAGTTCGTATGTACAAGCGTCCACTGATCAAATTGTGGATCTTTATGCAACACGAGATAAGTTCCATCATCCCTTCAGTGTTAAGGCCCATTGGATCCCCAAATCCTGAAAGATATGCTGGAATATGGTTCTGGTATTTGATGAGTATATCCCCTGTCTGTCATTCCACCCAGAAAAGAGGCCTCTGTTCGTTACCCACCCCCCCCCCAAAAAAAAAACCCCGCTTTCTTACCACAACAGTGCCTCCAAGCCCCGGGCTCGATCTATTCAGGGTTTCTCCCCCGGCTCAGGCCAGGATTCTGAGAGGCCGAGCTGGACTGGATCTACCTGGTTGCCGTGTTCCTATCTGCCTCCCGGATCAGGGTTTTAAAGGGGGAGCAGGTGGCTGGGGCCTGTCCCAACTGCTCTCATCTTACAGACGGTTCTTGGCGGGTAATCGGTGAGACTGGGGCCGCCCACATGGACGGTGAGGGATGCTGATGCGGTTTCTGGGCCCGCGCGTTCAGCCATCCCACAGAGGAATGTGGTCGAACCGGGGCTGGGAGATTTTATTTCCCTGGTGCTTGATTTCGTAGTGAAATTGAAAAGTGCTGTGTACCTTTGAGGACACGTCCTTGCCGATGTTTTCCTGCGTCGCTCAAGTAAGTCTGGTGGTTTCCTTATCTGAGCTCACTTGGGCTTGGTGTCACCAGCCCTCCAGCCCTTACCACATTTCATTTTAAACATGTCCAATGACTGCCTTTCCCCGGGGCCAGTGGATTCCTTGAGAATCAGCGTCGCACCTAATCCGACATGCTGTGTGCCAGGAGCCCGGCACGGGCATTTGGAATCCTGTGGGCTCTCGGTAAACATGTTTGAAATTAGAGGGACGGACGGGAGGGTCAGGTGACTACCCTCGAGTCCCCCAGACCCAGCAGACAGATCACCAAGGGGCTGTCCTTCTACTGGATCGTCTTTTCCCTCTTTATCTCCTGACAAGTTTTCTTCTGACAAATCATACCCAATACCCACAAGTCATGATGAAAGGGTCCCTGAGACACACTGTTCCTGTCAGTCATTTCTGCGCCTACGCCTGTCCTCATAGGTGCCGCATAGAACACGTGTGTGCAAAGTAAAAAAGAAAATTCCTGGGGCGCCTGGGTGGCTCGGTCGGTTAGGCATCTGACGTCGGCTCAGGTCATGATCTCACGGTTTGTGATTTCGAGGCTCGCATCGGACTCTGTGCTGACAACTCAGAACCTGGAGCCTGCTTCGGATTCTGTGTCTCCCCCTCTTTCTGCCCCTCCCATGCTCGTGCTCTGTCTCTCTCCATCTCTCAATAATAAACGTTAAAATAATAAAAGAAAAAAAGAAATTCCTTTTATCAAGATGTTTTATTGCCACATGCCAAAAAGTATTTACAACAAATACGCAAATCTATGATGACAACAGTCGTCAGTTGTGCAGTGCACAACTTATACCACTGTACTGGGCAGCTTGGGTGTTCCACATTTGTCCACGCAGGTTGTGCTCACTGTCTTCCGGTTCATCTTTAAAGAACGGCGGTGGTGCATGAGTCCTTTTTCTGACTTTGTCAGCAACACATGAGTAACGGAACAGCAAGTGTGCAACCTACTTTCCAATCCCCCCAGAATATCACGGGGCATGTGGCAGGGCACATGGGACATGTGGCTCAAAAAGGATGTGGGGAAAAATGTGTGAACGTTAAAAAAAAAAACCTGGAAGCAGTCGATGTTTCCCGGCTGCTGATGCTCTCTCTCTCCCTCTCTCTTTCTCTCTCTCTCTCTCTCTCTGTCCCTTTCTGCGCTGCAGTGGTACATGAATGGGGTGAATTATTTCACTGACCTGTGGAATGTCATGGATACGCTCGGGCTTTTTTACTTCATAGCAGGAATTGTGTTTCGGTAAGTTGGCCTCACCCCCTTTCCCAGTTTCAGGCGTTTTTTGGATTTTCTTGAGTGAAGAGGTGAAGAAAAGATCTTTTCTGCTTCAAGCCCAAGATCAACCTGTCTCCCCTTCCCCCCCCCCCCCCCCCATCTCGAGATTACTGCAAACGCCACCGTCTGAGCCTCTTAGAGACCCAGCGTGGTCGGCATGGAGTTACGTCTCCTCTCTTCTCCCTCCTGGTGATCTGTCATCGAAAAGTTCTTCACAGTTTTTCTCTCTGTGCTCGCAGAATTTTGGGGAGGGGGATGATTAGAAACGGAGGAAGCAGAGGATGATGAGCACGTGAAATGTTGTGTAACGTGTTCCTTTCGGACCACGTAATCTTCTAAAATGTACCTAAGTGCCGCGTGAATGCTGGCTATGGAGCCCGCCCTCCCAGGGTCAGAGCGGATGATTAGAAAAACCCATCTAGCGTCACCGTTGAAGGCAAAAAGCAATGTGCATGCCACGTGAAAGGGAAGTTGAGGTACACCCAGACCATGGCGCACATCGCCCGTGCCCGCACCCCTCCGGGCCTGCCTTCCCCGAGTAGCCTCAAGGTAAAGCTCGTGGTCGTATTCGAGCTGTGCACACGGCATCCCTTGCAGAGAAGCCTGACTCTTTGGACGAACGCCTACCCGTTGCTCACTCCACAGTCTCAAGGGAGTGAGAGCCCCGTTTCCCCCTCCGATACCTTTCCTTTCTGCTGGGGCTCAGCGTTTGAATCACGGTGGGTTGGACGTGATTTCTAGAGAATTCCAGGTGGCGAGAACACATGGCTCCCAATTAACACATTCGCAGGTGGTCAGCGAGTCAAATGATCTGGTGCAAATGAGGTGAGGTCTCATTAGGGGAAACCTGGCAGAACCTAGTCCCAAGTGGCTGGTCTGGGCTGGGGACCGGGATCATCATGGTGGCCGAGGGAGCCAGGAAGTTAGCGATAATGCGACGGCGTTCTTGCAGTGGGTAGAGTTTGAGGAGGACGCGGCAAAAACCTCTGCAAGCCTTGTTGTGTGCCCTGTCGTTGCTCCACCGGGGGCCACGAGGGCAGAAGACCAGGGCATTCGGTCCTCAGTGACTGACACGTGTTGTCCTTGGTCTGCTGCCACTCACTCTCGGCACCCTGACCCTGTTTCTTCGTGTTCGGTCAGTTTTAAAAACAGGGGCGCCTGGGTGGCTCAGTCGGTTGGGCGTCCGACTTCGGCTCGAGTCACGATCTCGCGGTCCGTGAGTTCGAGCCCCGCGTCGGGCTCTGGGCCGACGGCTTGGAGCCTGGAGCCCGCTTCCGGTTCTGCGTCTCCCTCTCTCTCTGCCCCTCCCCCGTTCATGCTCTGTCTCTCTCCGTCCCAAAAATAAATAATCAGTTTTAAAAACAAAGTTTGAACTCTTTTGTCAAAGTCTCACAGGCCCTGCTTCTCTTCCTTCCGTAGGCTCCACTCTTCGAATAAAACCTCTTTGTATTCCGGACGGGTGATCTTTTGCCTGGATTATATCATATTCACTCTAAGGTTGATCCACATTTTCACCGTAAGCAGAAATTTAGGACCCAAGATTATCATGTTGCAGAGAATGGTAAGGACGGAGGGTGTTTGTGGTTCGCATTCTGCTTGCTAGACGCCTCCAGTTGTCTGTAGAGGGGCTGGTCGCCCGGCAGGTCACAGTTGGCAAGGTTTGCTGTCTCTGACGTGCTTTCATCAGGGGCCTCCCCCGGTTTAAAATTTAACAGGTGGCTGGAAGGAGCAAGTGGCTGATTAAATGTGTTGCCAGTGAAGCGATCTGTCCAGATGTCAGTCTTTACCAGCCGTTTTCATTTGAGTCTGGACAACTCAGAGAAGAGGCAGGAGTGCGACGATTACACCCATCTTATAGATGCGGACTGCAGAGGTTAATGTTCGTCTGGAAGCGTGCAGGGGGCTAGAAGCACAGCGATGATCAGAGCTTCGATTCTGTAGCCACGTAGTATAGATGTAGGACGAGCCCTACCAGCCCCCTTGCACAGGGACGTCCAACAGAAAGATAATTATCCACTGACGATGTGGGTTTCCTAAGCTTGTTTTCCAGATGACCCAAACCTCCCGTGCTTCTGTCTGTAAGTCAGATGGGCGTTTGGATTAGCTCATCTGGAGGTTGCTTTCCAACGCTGAGGTCCTCTGAGTTTGCGGTTTTAATTCAAAGCATATCTGAGGCACCATGTCACCATGAAGTCATGCTGTGTGTGCAAAAAGTCAAAAAAGAAATTAAACCGTGCGTTCTTGTCTAATAAAGACAGCTTTTAATTTTTCTTAAAAAAAAAAAAAAAAAAAAAAAGAATACCAAGGACGCAATGTAGGGATTTAAAGAAAGGGAGCCTGATGAGGAGTAGAGGTACAGGTGCTCCAGAATTAGGGCCCTCTTTCGCTCTCGAGCTGGGCTCTCTCATCCAGAAGGTTTCTGTGGCTGAGCTGGTTGGGAGACCTAAAGCCAAAATACATCTGTTGGTTTTAATTCCGGAAAAGAGTTGTCCCAAGACCCAAAGGTGGCAAATTAGGGGGAACACAGGGTGACTGGAACTTCGACCCTTCCCTGTGGTCAGCTGAGCAGACGAGCCACCCACAGGGCACGGTCCTGACTCTGTTCTCTTGTCCTCCCTTGACAGCTGATTGACGTGTTCTTCTTCCTGTTCCTGTTTGCGGTGTGGATGGTGGCCTTTGGCGTGGCCAGGCAAGGGATCCTCAGGCAAAACGAGCATCGTTGGAGGTGGATATTCCGCTCGGTCATCTACGAGCCCTACCTGGCCATGTTCGGCCAAGTGCCCAGCGACGTGGACGGTGAGCCTGACCCGGCCCGGGTGGGGACAGCTGGGGGCAGGGGGGTTGCTTCCGGAACCGGCCTCCAGGGCTCCCTGCTCTGATCCACGGCTGGCGTTGAGTCAACACCAGGGAGTGAACACTGACCCTCACGACCTTTTCTTTGAGCAGGACTTTACGCCCGCCTTGCAGAAGTGTTCAGCAGTGTAGTCTGCGACGTTTCGACTTCTCAAAAAATAGCGTTTCTTGTGTTTTCAACAGCGACGTGGCAGTTGACAGCAACAAGCCTTGCTAGTTTAGGAACAGGTGTTGTGAGTTGTACTCTCTTGTATAACTGGGAGCCCATGTATTTCAAAAGGAGCAATATTGAAATTTTTGCACCGGCAGTTGGAATTTAAACGTCCAGCTGTGGCCCACGGTCAGCTCTCTTTTGGAGGCAGGTTAGTGGCGGCACGGATGTGCCCACACCCAGCTTACGTAAGGAAGGAGTGGGGCATGTGCAGGCCAGCGTGTGTTTTGAACGAGCTGTCGAAAGCATCTTTGTGATGCCGACGATAGCCCGGGCTTGTCGTGTTCGGTCCTGCCACGACACAGTGATCCCGATGTTCCCCTGCCCTGTTGGTCACATTTCTCAGCTCCCTGGTGTTTTCTCGATTAGCCCTGTGGCCTCGGGCAGCCCTGGCCTCTTCTGCTACGGCCTTTTCCAAGACTTTAGCTCTTTTCCTGTGCGTGATGGAAAGGCACCTTGCTATCGTTAACTTCCCTTCTGCACACTGTGCCCACCATTATTCATCAGGGAGTACGTTTCATCCTCGTGGCTTTAGTCCCACTGCACCCCAATAGTGTTAGTCCTTTGTGAGGACTGGGACTTTTTGCAAGGCCCCCCCATCTGGGCTCTGCCACTCAGTTGTGCAAATCCTATCCTTGACCCCTCCTGTGACCTCATCCCTCACCTCCAATCCATCGGCTAGCGTTGTTGATTAGGTATTAAATGTCCACGAAACCGAAATGCTTTTTATCATCGCCATCCCCCCCCAAGCCATCCTCATTGGGTTGTCCTGTGTCCCCCACCCCCTCACCCCAGGTGCCGTGGCACTGCCTCCTCCAGACGGTCCTCACGTTGCCTTTTGGTTTCTACGTCCGCAGGTACCACGTACGACTTTGCCCACTGCACCTTCACTGGCAATGAGTCGAAGCCGCTGTGTGTGGAGCTGGACGAGCACAATCTGCCTCGGTTCCCCGAGTGGATCACCATCCCCCTCGTGTGTATCTACATGCTGTCTACCAACATCCTGCTGGTCAACCTGCTCGTCGCCATGTTCGGGTACGGGCTCATTCGCGTCCAGTCTGAGCACGTGCTCGGTCGTGACTTTCCCGGGTGTTCACGGTGTACCAGGCGGGGCCGGAGGCACCGGGGGCAAGATCTTAGAAGCCCACCCGCGAGGGAGTTAGGTGAGAGCTTAGGGCATAGGGGACGGGAGGGGGTGCGGCCTTCGGGGGACTATATTGACAACACAGCGAGTGAGTCGCTGTGAGCTGTGCTGCCAGTTTCTGTGACACCAGAGACACGCACCTGTAACGCCCTCCAGCACATCCAGACTCTGTACGTCTAGTGTCCACGTAGCCATCTTCCCGGGTGCCACGGTGTGGACGTGATACCGATGCAGTGGGGTTCAGCTCCTCTCCGATGTCTTTATTTTCTAGGGATTCGGTGGCTTGGATTCTAGGGTTTAAAGGACTCAGCCTCTAGTTAGTGGCTGCTTTAACAATTTTCAGTTTAAATACAAATCATAAGAGCAGAGTCAGGAGAGTGACTTTCTTTCGGGGCTCATGTCTCATGAGGTGAAGAGAGAATGCGACGGTGACTCTAAAATATTTTCATTGCCTTTGGCAGTTCTCCCTAATACTTCCAGAAAATCGTGATCTTCATTTCCCTTCATCTTTCTTAAGAGGGTTTCGCCGGGTTTCAGTGGTAGTTTCAGTGCGAGCTACTTAGTTGTATGTTGTTGTTTTAAGGCAGGTAGTCATTTTTTTAAAGTTTATTTATTCTGAGAGAGAAAGAGAGAGGAGGAGAGAGAGAGAGAGAGAGAGAGAGAAAGGGAGAGAGAGAATCCCAAGCAGGCACCACACTATCATTGTGGATCCCTATGTGGGGCTCAAACTCGCGAATCTGTGAGGTCACGATCTGAGCTGAAATCAAAAGTCAGACACTTAACCAACTGAGCCACCGAGGTGCCCCAAGGTAGGTAGTCATTTTGGGTATGTGATCCCAGCACAGACAGACAGAAAATTTAGCAATAGTGTATCGTTGTTAAACGTTGGGGTGGAAGAGAAACACCTTGTCGGAGTCAGAAACCCAGAAACGACGAAAGGCAAGATAAACACCGTTGGTTTCGTACGGCACGTGTTGAAGGTAAAGGAGAGCTCAGGTGAAGTCACATGATAAGTGGTAGCTTGGAGGAAATGGTGGCATGAGAGGAACGAAGACTTTTTAATTCCCGATGTAGAAAGAGCGTCTGCAGGTGGATGGCAGAAAGATGATGCAATAGGAAATTGGCAGAGGAACGGCAATTCAGAGAAGGAAACACGAAAAGGGCCTCCGTCTTGTCGATGGGAAAGGCCAGAAAAGCCAACGAGATGCTGGCTTAGGACCCATCAGATCTACAGAAATTTCAAAAAGCCTCTTGTGTTGGGGGTGATGCTGAGAAATGGACATCGCTGCTGGCAATGTGAATTGCCTCTCAGTCTCTGGAAAGTGATATGAAAAGAATTATTAAAAGAAAACACACACAAATCTTTGAGGCAGCTCTCTCGCATCTGGGACTCTATCCTAAGGACATATATACAAGGATGCTTGTTGGATCATTGTTTGATGCCTGTTGACTGGGGGGATGGCCGAAGAAAGCTTGTTACAGATGACAGAGTATCGCGCAGGTTTTAAAAAAGATAGATCTCTTTTTATGGACTTGAAAGAATGATATTTTGTTAAATGTAGAAAGCAAATTGCAGACTAGTTCTTATGGTGTAATCTCATTTTCTTGCAGTAAAAACCAAGAAATTAAAAGAATTAGTACAATTAATTTAAAAAAACAAATGTATGGGGTGCCTGGGTGGCTCAGTTGGTAAAGCATCCAACTTTGTCGGCTAGGGTCAGGATCTCGCGGTTCCTGAGCTCGAGCCCCACGTCAGGCTCTGTGCTGACAGCTCGGAGCCTGGAGCCTGCTTCGGATTCTGTGTCTCCCTCTCTCTCTCTGCCCCTCCCCAGCTCCCACTCTCTCTCTCTCTCTCTCAAAAATAAATAAACATGTAAAAAAAAATACAGGTATGTATTTCACTTGTTACAGTAATCGCATAAAGCTTCTATAATGTAGAGAAAAAATAAGAAAAAGACAACTGTTGCATAGAGCCCTGGGCTCCCAAGAGACACAAGGATTGTGGCCTCCTTTTGCACAGGGGTGGGTGGGGCCACATGCCTCTGGACTTGTCACCCATCTAGCAGGCTGAGCAGTGAGTGGCCATCTGGTCTACCCGTGTACAAAGACGTCCTCCCTCGGTCCCACCTCTACACTGTGGCCGCAGTAATGTTTCTAAAATGTCACTGCTCTACTTAAAATTCTGAGAGGATGTCGTTATTTCCCCATGGCTTTTGAGGTAAATTTCAGGTTCTTCAGCTTTTTCCAAGGCTGTCCATGACCTGGCTTTTGAGCAACAGTCAGACGTCTCACGGTCTGTCCCTGGGGAGCACCTGGGTGTCCGTCCTGAAACAGGGTGGTGACCTACGACATCTGACGCTTTGCAAGTGCTGTTCCTTCTGTCGGGATTACTTACTCCATCTTGCCTGTCTCTTGCCCCGATCCTGCTCGCCTTTTAAGGAGCTGAGCATCATCCTCTGCCCGAGTGGTCCCTGATGCCCTCCCCACTTTGTGTAGAGACTCCCCGCACCCCCCCACACAGTGACAACCTTTTGTCCTTCTGGACCGTAAGCTCTAGAGGATGGAGACGGGTCAGGCTCAGCACCTGGACCTTTGTGGGTTGGATGAATGAGAACAGGGCCCTTCCTGTGTTTAGTTCATTATTCAGTTACACTTTGGGAGCTTGGCTGCCAGGTCTTTATATTTCCTGAGACGTGTCATTGGTGGGTCACAGACCAGCGGGGGCTGTAGCACATAGATGTATAATGTCTGTTCTGTGCCTGGGGGGGCCACGGAGATCATGTGGTTGTTGTGTCCACGTGGACCTAAGGAGAGAATGTGCAACCCTCTCCGTCACCACCCCAACGGGTGGCCAGGCAGGGAAGGACTCAGGAGTCAAGAGGCTACACAGGGTCATGCTGCCTGAGGTCCCAGTCTGAGCTGCAGAGAGAGTGGCAGCTGCTGGGTGATTATGTGTCCACATGAAAACCAGGGAGGGAGGACACGCCCTTACAACCTTTACACCGATCATGGGACAGGCCGTGTGAAAACTGGCCACCATGCAGTTTCCCCAGAAATTAACCAAAGGGGCTGATAGCTCCCAAAGCCGTGACATCTGAGTTGCACTAATTCGGTAAATCTCAGAGAGGCACAGAGTAGAATATGACTTAGATCTGTCCTGGGTCTGTGTGCTGTGAAGGGAGGACCTTGCCACATTTCTAATCCATTATCCGCATTATAATGATGAACTGATAGAATCCGGAGCCTGGAGGGACTGGAGCCCAGCGTGTCATTTTCAGGTTGAGGAAGTGAATGCCTGGCCATGGGTCTGGCCACACGGCCGTCCAGCTTACCTGTGTCCATTCAGGTCTTGAATGCAATCCTCCTCCCCAAGACACCCAACCATGGCGCGGTACCCTACTGTTGCCCTATTCAGCGCTTAGGTGTGACAACTTAGGGGCATCCCTCCCCTTGGGGGGGGGGGTCTCCTAGAATAGTCCTTGGTGAGGGGTGCCTGGATGGCTCAGTTGGTTGAGTGTCCGACTCTTGACCTAGGCTCGGGTCATGATCTCATGGTTCGTGAGTTTGAGCCCCGCCTCTGTCAGCACGGAGCCTTCTTGGAATTCTCTCTCTCTCTGTCTCTCTCTCTCTCTCTCTCTCTCTCTTTGTCTCTCTGTCTCTCTCTCTCTGCCCCTTCCCCCTTACTCGCTCTCTCTCTCTCTCTCAAATTAAATAAACAAACGTAAAAAATTAAAAAAGAAAAAAGAAAAGAGAATAGTCCCGGGTTAAACCAGAGACCTTTTCTTTGTTGATGCCTGTCTGGGAACTTGTGGGTAGCAGGAGCCACCCTCCTGCCACCCTTGGGTGGAATCTTCGGAACACTGTTTCTGACGGCCGTGGGAGTTGTTCTGGGCTCTGTGGGCCAGTGGCCGCCAGGCGGTGACCCCTGTCTCGCATCACATCCAAGCATTCGTGTGAAAGCTTAACCGTACACAACGGCAACCTTATGAACTGTAATGTAAAGGAGCACTTGGGAATTTTAAAGCAGCATTCGAGCGCTCTCTAGATGGCATTCAACGGGGAGAGGTAATGGATGTAAACCTCTGTGATTATTCTGCATTAAAATTATCGATCACGGGCCCTGTGCAGCTCATCAGAGCATGAAGTGAACTTACAGTCAGTAGATGACTCTGGGTCATCTTGACATGCAGCTGTGATGCTCACGGGCACCGTCCTGGAGATATTCCACCCTTTGCCTTTTTTTCCCAAAGGGGATCCATCAAACATGTCCTCATCTAGGAGTATTTCTGTAACCAAAATATGTTTCCATCTTAGGAGGAATATGCGTTCATTACAATATGCAGAAAAGTAGAAAAAAAGAGAATAATCACCAGGACCAACTAGAGGTTTGGGTGACACTTCGGCTGGCTAGGGGGCGCTGTTGAAAGGGGCGAGAAGAAAAGCAGATAATGTGGTCGTAAGAATAGTTCGTGTTTACTGATTCTCTTCTGGTGCGGCCATGCAGGTGCCTGTCATTGACCATTTTGGTGGAGGTGTGGCTTTCTCATCACTTTGCAGATGAGGAGTTGGAGGCAGAGAGAAGTTAAGTCTGTGCTGTTAAAGGAGATGAGGGGCACATAGACATATTCATATAGTATGATATGGTACAATGTGCGATATAATGCAATGCATAACACAAGGTAGTATAATGATACTATGTAATATAACATATTATAATAGAATATTATATAAGAAGTACTAAAAAGGCTGTTTTCAGAGACTGGAGATCAGGGCAGCGTTATTAGGTGTGACAGAACATTGGAGGTGGGGCCAGGGTCAGTGGCACTGAGCAGAGGTAACATTCACTCAGAGGACCCCTTACTGGGGGGAGCCCATAGCCTGACTCAAGGCGGTGGGTGGGGGGCGAAGCAGGGGAGATAAAGCTAGTCTGGGGAGAATCAGCCACTGAAGGGGGTGGAAAGGGAGGCAGCGGCCAGGTTGTGGGGTGTCTTTTATGCCACGTTAAAGAAGTAGGACATTTTCTCGCAGATGGAGGAGCATCTGCTGGGTCTTGATGCAGGGCACAGGGCACAGTCTTAGTCGTGTGATTCTGAGAGCAAAACACTAAACTGAGTTTGCACTTCCGAAATCAGTGTAGTGAGGGGCGCCTGGGTGGCTCAGTTGGTTGAGCGTCTGACTCTTGATGTCGGCTCAGGTCCTGGTCCTAGGGTTGTGGGATCGAGCCCCGTGTTGGGCTCTGTACTGAGCGTGGAGCCTGCTTGGGATTCTCTTTCCCTCTCTCTCCCTCTGCTTGTGTCCCCTGCTCGTTCTCTCTCTCTCTGAAAAAAAAAAAAAAAATCAGCGTAGTGAAATGGTCGGCTGTCTCTTACTGTTGACTTTGAACCTGTTTTTTTGATCTTGTGGAATGAGAGGGGAACAGAGATGTGCAGGAGGGGTCTGGGGGGAGGCAGCAGAAGACGGGTCGCCAAGGCCACTGGGCAGGTCTGGCCGGATATTGCTGGTGTGTCTGGGAAGAAGTAACAGATGGAAAGCGTGTGAAATCTGCGAAAAGCTCAGAGGAGGTGTTTCCTGATTGAGATCTAGCTGGCAAGTTTCTCGTCTTCCAGTTCATTCTAAAATTCTGCCATTGTTTTAGCGTCTTCTTTTTCTTCGTGATTTTTTTTGGCAGACTTGCTGTTCTGGTCTGTTGATCAGTCTATTTTGGCTTTTACTACCAAATGGCTTTAATTACTGACTGAAAAAAATGATTTGAGCATCTGTTGTGCAAGTCCCCCTCCTTATTCTCATTCAAAACTTTTTCTGGGTTTTCTTGTACATTTAATAACAAGGAGGCGCCTAAGGCTCATCTTCCAAAACTCTTTATTCTTTCCCCTTCAAAAAAAAAAAAAAACCCTTGTGAATTTTATTGTGATGATGTGAACTTGACAGAATCATTCAGGGGATGCTGAAAAAAAAAATGGTATCTTACCACCCAGAAAAAAATGATGTGATTCTCTACTTTTTCAAAGATACGTGGTTTCCTGGTGACGATTAACAGTTTTACTCTACGGATCTGGAAGATTTTTGGTTACCTTTTCTCCTAGCCGTTTGTGATTGTGAACAAGATATTGTTTCCTATTTTTTTTTTTTTTCAGTAAGTAATTTTTGACATGTAGGAAGGCTGTTAAAGATTTGCTTATTTATTTTGGAATGAGTCTCCTTACTGAATTCTTTTATTCTCTCTCTCCTTTTTTAAATTGTGCCATGGAAGGTTCCTCCTGTTTCTTATTTATTAAACTCCTTTCTTTTCCTCCTACTTCTTTTTTAGTTTTTCTAATCGGAAATGGATGTTGAATTTGCCAGAAGACTTTCTAGCAGCTAGGGAAATGGCATGTTTCCTTTTGATCTGCGATGTATTAGGAAAATGATATATTATATAAATGATTTTAATATTTAGTCGTCCTCTGTTCTTTGGTCATGGCATATTATCCTGTTAACGTGCTGCTGGATCTCATTTACGTTCAAGGCTATCTGAACCCTAAACATTTGTTATCTCTTGGTAACATTTTCAGTGTCAGCAAATCTCTGAAACTTTGTGTCCCTGTGAGGTTCCTGCCTCCTCAGTCCTGCTCCACAGAAGGCACTTGGGTGGTCTTAGGGGACCAAACTCAGTCATCACTGCAGATCTCCCACCAGCTGGGTAGCGGAGGGCACATGATACCCGTGGAGTCGTAGGGTCAAAGGGAACATCGTGGACTTCCTCTCCAGGAAGGCTCTGGATGGTCAGCGGCCGACAGGGAGATGCCCAGAACCTGGGTGGGAGAGACGGTGTCTGAGTTGCTCTGGACATTTGCTGAGGGGGGTGGTGCTCACGTATTGGCACCAGGATCCTGCCTCTCCTTTTACAGAGATGGAACGCAGTGCCTAAAGAATATAAAAATTATTTTAACAAAGCAGTTTGAAGTGGTGCTCAATTATCGACTGGCCTTCCCTGGGGAACGCTCATGTCTCTCTCTTTGGCTGAGTCCGGAACTCATCTGCGGGGGGAGGGGTGGAGAAGTTTAGAAGCTCCTGCCCTGTGGGGAAGGTGGGCCTCAGTATAAATAAGCCCCAGCATGGCCAACCCCAGAAATGTGTTATTTATGCAAAGTGGCTTTTGGGTATTCAAGTCCAGTAATCAGCTGGCTTGCTTGTCGCCCCCTGGGATGCGGATAAGGGTTTGTACTGTTTGCCCAGGAGGATGATACCAATGAAGACCTTAGTTTATGAGCATGGGCCCAAATCCATTCTAGACCAGGGACTGGCGACTTTTCCTGTGAGGGCCAGCTAGGGTCTTGGCTTTGGCCCAGTGCCAAGCACCCACCCCCACCTTTCTGCTTGGCAAAGACCATTCTAATGTGGCGATCCCTGCAGAACAGTGGGGGTGGGGGGTGGATTTGGCCCCCCGGTCACAGCTGGCCAATCCCTTCTCTAGATGACCCGGAAGACATGGGATGTTCTCACAGCTTCTGAGCGACTAGTTAAGAAGCCAAGATGCAAATCGTTTCCCACTGGGACTCTTCTTGGCCCGAGTGCGGTGCTGAGCTCCCGAGGAAGGGAGAGAGGTCCACCTGCCGGAGAGGCCGGCTCCCCCAGCTCGAAAGCATCCGACACGTCCCTCCCTTCCACAGGAGTGGTTGATTCCTTCCGGGCGGAACCTCAGAGAACAACATCTGATGCATTAAAATGGGTGCTGTGGCTTTTGCCTGTTTGACTAGTTACGTTAGCATTTTGAGATCCTCCAGTGACAGTGATTTGGATGGTGGCATTTGTTCTGCCACAACGTAACAGACGGACCTCTGGCAAGTTCTCAGCCTGGACTTCATTAATCCGGGGTGTGCCCGCCACCCTCCCCTCTTTCAGTGCAGGGGCCTACGGTGCTGTTTGAAGAGCCGGCGGGGACCCGCGAGGACAGATAAAGATGTTGGTGGTGGCCTCAGAGCAGCCTGACCTACATCCGGAAGAAACTGCAAGCTAGCTGCCGAATTCACTCTGCTCCGGTCTCGTACAGCACAGTCCTGTTTTCCGCCTAAAAAAAAAATCTGCATAGAATGGACACAATTGACATGAGAATCAGCCAAGCGACCGTCTTACGTGCCTCGTGTAGGAGTTTATGTGTTATAGATGTTCAAGGAGCATGAATTCCCTTCCTGCAAAGACGGCTGGCTCCCTGGGGCTGGGCTTATTACAGATGCTGAAGGGGCACCTGCCGCTGACACCAGTCCTGCACGGAATCCAGGACCTGGGGTGTCCCGTTCATCAGCAGGCTCCAGCACGAGCAAAGCCAAGCTTTTGTAACCAAAGCCATAGCTGTGTAGGTTAGTGTTTTGCCCGTGTGTGTGATCGTTTCTTAGCTAAAGGTATTTAAGCCTTAGATCGTAGCGTGCCATGGGGCAAGAATGAGGTCTCACAACAGACAGACCCGGGTCCCCTGCCTGGTCACCTCATCCAGGCCTGGCCTGAGAAGTGTTTACCCAGAATTGGGAGAATTGAATGCAACCCCAGTCAGAATTTGCTTATAGATTTCAAAGACTGATTGCTGCTTCTTTGGCTCTCGGGGCAGCAGGCGGGGGGGGGGGGGGGGGGGGAGGTGGTGGTTATTTGATATCAGCAATACAAGTATCTGCGATGGTTGAACTTCCCAAATGGTAAAACGCTTCATCGTTTTCTTTAATTAAGTAGTCCAACCAAATCCTTTGGAGACACAGCATAGCTCAGAACCTTTCCTGCTTTACTCTGGGAGGTGGTATTATGTGGTAATGAGGCAGACAGACGCTGGGCAGGACCGCAGGGCCCAAGGCCTGGCCTTACCATTTCCTAGTTGGGAAATTCAGACAAGATTCCTATGCCTGCTATGCCTCAGTTCTCTGATCCGTCCGTCGTAGACGAAAGTAGGACTCTTATCCCATGGAGAGCTGTTTGCAGATTACGTGGTTAGTAGAACTAGGCTGCTTCGCACAGCGTTAGCTGTGTTATGGTTGGTTTGATCTGTAACTGATAAATCAGTGGCACAATGAGACATTCTTCTGGCCAGTGGCTGTTTTTTCTAATTACGTGAATAATTCATGCCCATTGCGTAATGCTTAGGAAGGGAACAAAAGAGAATAGAGAACATTCACGATGTGGGCTGGAGATCACCACTGTGAGTGGCGGATTTATTTCTCCCTGTGAGTTGTGATTCACGTAGTAAGATGATGTGGTAAGTGTGAGTTTGAGCCTAATTATTTCACTTACCATGTGTTATAAGCCTTTCCCCAAAGTATAAAAATTACTAGTAATCATTCGTTTGAACGGCCACGTAATGCAGTCCTATTGATTAACCATGATGGCTGATTCGTTTTCTTAGTGTTGAGCATTTCTGTTGTCCCGTTCTATTGAGGTGGGAGGTTGGGGAAGCTGGTTTTTTCAGGGTTGTGGCAAACGGCCATGCGTGTATATCCTTTGATATATTTCCTTTTCTCAGTACCTCTATAGTCTTAGGTTAAATTTCCAGAAGTCAAGTCATTGGATCAAAGGGATGAACATTTCTTTTTTAATGTTTATTTTATTTTTGAGAGAGAGGGAGACAGAGCGTGAGCAGGGGAGGGGCAGAGAGAGAGGGAGACACGGAATCCGAAGCGGGCTCCAGGCTCTGAGCTGTCAACACAAAGCCCGACGTGGGACTTGAACTCATGGACTGTGACATCATGACCTGAGCCAAAGTTGGCGGCTTAACCGACTAAGCCGCTTAGGTGCCCCTAAGGGATGGTTGAACTTCCCAATTGGTAAAATGCTTCATCGTTTTCTTCAATTAAGTTGTCCAACCAAATCCTTTGGAGATAGAGCATCCCCTAAGGGATGAACATTTCTAAGGCCCTTGATAAATATGAACAAACTTCCTTCCCAGACTGTTTATAATTAAACCCCCGTTAGCAACATATGAGGAGCAAATTGTTCCTAAGAGAGTCGATACCTTCGCCTCTTTGTGACTAACACAATAACAGACCGACGACCGAAGGGAATCCTTGAAAGGTCTTGAAGTAAAAAGCTTTTTAAAAGTTCCCTGGACAGTATTTTTTGTGCGCTAAAACCCCAAGCCCCAGACCCCAAAGCCGTAGACACAATTCTGGCCCAGCCCCAACTGAAGAGTGCCCGATGCTGAGCTGTCCTGGCCCCGGTCTCGGCATGGATTCTCCAACCCTGCCTGGACTTAAGCTATCATTTAAGCTATATCGCAGTCATGCCTCGTTATCAATGCCACCGTGTTTGGCAATCAAATGAGGAGGCGCGTGGCAGGCTGAGGCTTGACCTTGTCTCCCCTCCTACCAGCTACACCGTGGGCACCGTCCAGGAGAACAACGACCAGGTCTGGAAGTTCCAGAGATACTTCCTGGTGCAAGAGTACTGCAACCGTCTGAACATCCCCTTCCCCTTCGTGGTCTTTGCCTACTTCTACATGGTGGTGAAGAAGTGTTTCCAGTGCTGCTGTAAGAGGAAAAACACGGAGCCTTCTCCTTGCTGTGAGTCATTGTCCGTTCCGTGCCCGGGAACAGGAGCAGTGATCGGTCGTGGGGGACGCACGCCAGGTCCGCGCGGGGCAGCGGGAAGGGGCTTCGTCATAGTCACGGCCTCGCTCCCATGCGTATGTCCGTAGAGACAGGGAATTACCCGAGGGAGAGAGTGGGTTAAGGGAGCGTTGCAGATCTGTGGGCTGGTCTCATTCTGGGGGGATAACTTTCGGGTGAGCATCACAAGCGTGCAAATAGCAGGTCGAACAAGTGTGGCGTGGAGACGCGTCTTCGGTCTTGCTTCCGGGAGATGTCGGCTCTGGTAGGCGTTAGCCCCGCCCCAGCAGAGCTCCTGACTTTCCTGGTCGCTCTTTGCGAAATCGAAAATCTTATCATTACTTCACTGCACGTACGGTCTGGTCTGTTCACCCGCCCATTGATGGCCATGCAGGCGGGAGGCTCCCCTTTTTGCTGTACCCCCTCTCAGCTGGTAGAGCTGGAAGGAAGTGTGGGCCGCTGGCTTCTGCCTCTCTCTTCGCCCCTTCTCTCCCACCCGCCAGCTGCCGTCACGGACCCTCTGTGGGCTGGAGCACCGGGAGGGAGGAGGGGAAAGAAGCAGAAAGTCTTTTCTGGAAACAGTGGTACTGCTCTAGGCCGGCTCCGTGCTCTGTGACCTGGCGTGTGTGCACAACTGACCCTTTGTTGTGTGGGCACCTGGTGGGTCCTTCAGCTGTTCCCTGGCTGGCCCCTCGACTCCCAGGGCTTGCCGGTACTTTCTCCAGCGCTGCATCCCCTTAACCTCTAGTCCACACCATGCAGACTCTCCCCGATGGGGACCCACTTCCTTCGGGAAGGCGGGGATGCCCACAGCTCTCCTTTTCCTGTGGCTACCCACCTCCTTAGCCCCGATAAGGGGTAAGGAGCAGGAGGGTCCCCACTGGGCTCCCTCTCCTTCCCCCACCGCTGTGGGAGCCAGAATCTATCATCAGGGAATTTTCAGTCACCCTGGGGGACACCCTCCCCCGGTACAGCTCTCTTCCCTGCACTAGGCTAGGTTTTCTTAACACTTGATCCTGGGGCCACGGACCCAGACAGATCTTGCTAGCTTGCAGACACGTTTCGACCAAATTAAGCAGGAAAGGAGGGAGAGGCTTATTTTTATTCATTTGGGTGTTTGGGCACAGAGGAAAAGATAGAAAGGGCACCACCAGCCCATTCATTTTGCCTTCTGACCTCGGATTTAAGCCAGGGGATCTGGCTCTGGGGGAGGCCTGCAGGCTGACCTCTTCATCACGCCCGGCACCAGGGCTCGTGTGTTTCGGGGCCGTGAGAGGCTTTATATTTCTTTTATTTCTTTTTTAAGTTTATTTATTTATTTTGAGAGAGCACAGGCAGGGGAAAGCAGAGAGATGAGGAGAGAGAGAATCCCAAGCAGGCTCCACACTGTCAGCGCAGAGCCTGACGTGGGACTCGAACTCACGAACCGTGAGATCCCGACTGGAGCTGAAATCAAGAGTCAGACACTTAACCGACTGGGCCACCCAGGCATCCCATAAATTTCTTTTAAAAATCATCAGGAAAAGCATGAACTTTTCGGTCACAAACTTTAAGTCAAGGAAAGCAAAGCACGAAAAGGGATACACCCTATGGCGCATAGAGAAGAAACAGTGTAAAAACAGTCCTGTTGCTCAAAGTCTTCCTTCCTTCACAAATACTAACTCTGTTCTGGGGGTACCAGTTGTGAACAGAAGCATGTGAGGGCTGGGCTGCTTGGCCCATAGTTTTACCTACATGGTTCCAGAGAAAGAACCGTGGATAAAAATTTCAGGGAGGAAGATTTTGAGTTGGTAAAAGTTTAAGACAGTGTCCAACAAATCACATTATCAGTAAATGAAATGAATAGCTGTGTGAGGTCGTGAATCCCCATCACTGGTTGGATTCCGGCTGGGGCTGGGTAGGTGGATTTGGAGTGAAGATCCGCTCTCCACACGTACCCTGTGTTCTGTCCAAGATCAGTGGAACCAGAAAATCCAGTGTATCACTAAGGACAAATCAGTCTTCTGAAATTGGATGGGTTCGACGACACAATGCATTCTGTTCCCCCAAAACTTAGTCAAGAAGGAAGCATGCTAAGAACATAAAAATGGGAACAAAACCCCCAATTTGGCCATCAAATGGGCAGGACTTCAGCTTCAGGAGGCAAACAGGTCAGAAATGAGCTATGTGAATCCGCACCTGTTTCCTTGGGAGAATGATGCTCTTACAACCATTTGAGAAAAAGATGACATTCTCTCTCCCCATATAGTTCTTAGTCTCAGGGAGGAATAAAGAAATAGAGGGAATAGGGGGGCACAGCGGGACAGGTCCTTCTCCATGCCGGGCACAGTGATGGCGGGAGAGGGCGAGCCGAGAGCCCCGTTTACTCGCTGGAGACTTCTGGACGCCCTGCTCGCCATTCATTCATTTGTCGCTGCTCGGAGATCATGGATTCCAGAAACCGCAGAACTCGGTGGTTGCCAGAGCCTCTCATGCTAATTCGTTTCCCAAATTCACCTTGCACTTGCCTCCAAGTCACCGGGACATCATGGGATTTAAGCTCAAAACTGTCCTTTGGAGAAAAATGCCAAGATTTTTCAAACAACTTTTCAGATAAGGTAGAATCCAACCTTGATTAAAAATTTTTTTTAATGTTTATTTTTAGAGAGAGAGAGAGAAGAAGTGGGGGAGGGGTAGAGAGAGAGGGAGACACAGAATCCGAAGCGGGCTCCAGGCTCTGAGCTGTCAGCACAGAGCCCCACGCGGGGCTTGAACTCACAGACCGTGAGATCATGACCTGAGCCGAAGTCGGACGCTCAGCCGACTGAGCCCCCCAGGCGTCCCCCAGGCTTCCATTTTTGCTGCTTTTTGGTGACATCATAAAGTAACAATGACAAAGTATGCCGCCCCTTCCCAGTAATTGCACTGTTAGAAAATACACTGCTTTCCATGAGAAAAAACCAATCCATATTCCTTATGGAACATTTGAAAGATACAGAAAAACGTAAATAAGAAAGAACAAGAACACACGTAAGCCACCACTCAGAGATAGATATTGTTAACATAATGGTATCTATTCTATTAGTTTCGTGTGGGTGGATGATAATTAGGTTGTTCTGTACAGACACATCCATAACCTAAGTTGTTCATTTAGTTAATAGTACATGCACATTTTCCATACACATAAATATCAACCTGTACGACAGTTTTGAACTGTAGACTCTCCCGGCCTACGGATGCGCCACATTCAACGTCACCAGCCCCTCGCTGTTACACACGTAGAGGGTTTCGGTGCTTTCCGTGTCCTACGGCATGACGATAAATAGCTATATGCCTCCCTTTTTTAGCGTACCGCTGATTTTTTTCCCCTTGGAGTTACTTATAGGAGAGAAATTTCTAGATAAAGGGTACTTACAGATTTAGATCTTTTGATATTGTCTGCCACCCTCCTCCACCTTCTTCTCCATCATGTGCTGCAGCTGTAACAATTTACAGATCTTTTTCCCCAACTTACGGGACACCTGTTCATCCACATCTTTGCCAACACAGGCCATAGTTATTACTGTAGACCTTGCTAATTTTCCACGTTGGGTGGTGAAAGTGCCATGCCATCATCTCAACGGCATTATTTCGACTGCTAAACAACTTGCCGTTTTGTCTCGGTCACTGTCGTTCGTGACCGTCGCTCATTTGTCACTGTCACTCTTTGGCCATCTGTGTCCAGGAGTGTCTGTTGTTCCTTTCCGTGTTGGTTGTTCAGTGCTCTCACTGGGTTTCTACATGCATCGCGGTTTGAGCAGAAGACATTGGCAACCACTTTGCTAGGAAAAATCCAATGGAAAAAAATCCAGTTAGGAATTATTTTCTATAAACCGGCATTTGCTATATAGGATTTGCTGAAATCCGTCACTTGCCTATCGGCTCTGCTTTTGATTCCCGATTAATTCTTTTTAAATCCAGGAAGATCTTACACTTTGAAGGCAATTTAAAAATAAAACTAGATTTTTTTTTTTTCCGCAAGTGGACGCCTTCCTGAACCTAGGTGCTTTTTTCCCCCCACGAGTTCATACGGAGGATTGCTGTCCGTTGTGACATTACCTGAAACGCAGGTGCCTTGTTGATCTGTGATTTTGTTTGCTTGCCTTCTGAGAGGCCCAGGTACTGTAAGAAATTGAACTGAGAATCTTGCTGGAACATGCCCCAGGCCAGTTTTACAGCAGGCCCTGCCTTAGATGAAAGGAAAAGGACTGAGTGGAAGAATTTTCCTTGAGGTCCACACCCAGACTGCGTATTATTTTACAAGGGTAGGAATGATGTCCGGGCTTTATTGTCCTCTCTTCCAAAGTCCCTACGCCCCTTTTAGGTTGAGAGAGTAGCGATCCATCCGTAATTATCCAACCGACTGGTTGACATAGCCTTTTTATGTCATCAAAATGAGAGAGGAGCACACATAAAACGTGAGGACAGAATTCATTGGTGAAATGATTTTACTAAGTCACAAAAACACCCAGACAGGCTTTTGATTGATTTCTGTTTAGAATAAAGATTGCATTCCTATTTCACTCAGACAGCTCCAATTCTTCATTGTTACCAAGAAATTCATTAGCATTCCATCGCTTTGAGGCTGTTACTAGCAAGTAACGTTACTCACATCAGCCTGTGCGGGACGAATCTAAATCTTCCGGGTCCAGGGTATCACCAAATGATGAGCAGGTGTTGATTTAGGAGGTAAGGGGCAGAAGAAACAGTGTGATGTTTTTTGTTTTTTTTTTGGTCTCATTATTCAAGGTTTCAAAAACGAAGACAACGAGACTCTGGCCTGGGAGGGTGTCATGAAAGAAAATTACCTCGTCAAGATCAACACGAAAGCCAATGACACCTCAGAGGAGTATGTCAGTCGTTCGCTTCTGCTTTGCACGGCCCCCCCCTTGCGTACATTAAGTTTGTAGAACATAAGTAGCTTCTTTGAGTAAGCTCTGGGAAGAGAATTTACGGCAGAAAGAAAAAGCACCAAAAAGGTATTACCTGGGCAATTGAAGATGAGAAACACGTGAGTGTGTATCAGCCTTTCCAGAAGGGCAGGACCACCCACTTGCCATCCCGATTGCCCTCCGAGGCCCCGGGGAGGGAAGAGGTACTTGGAGGCTGTAGGGCGGGGCCTTGGAACCAGGTGACAAGAGTGCAGGTCGCTCTGCCATGGCTGCAGAGGTGGATTCTGGGAAGACCCACCCACCCATCGCGGGCAGTTGGCATCGTTTCACAGGTGACGCACACCTGTCTCTGTGATGAAGAACTAGAATGGGAGACCATTTGGAGGGTCCGTTACGGGCTGTCCTTGAGAAGTCCTGAAGCTCAGTTATGAGTTGCATGGAGTCACTGTAAACATGCCATAGAACGACATACGTCACAGCTACATCCGTAGACGGTCCCCAAGTAAAGGGCATGCAGGGCCTCTAGGAGCGGTGCCCTTCTCATTATGCGGGTTAACGTGGCTAACGGTCCGATGATGTCACTCTTCCTGAGAGCTCCGAACATGGCTCAAAATTCACTCTAACGAAGAAAGAGTAAATAGAAACACAACCAATCCCTTTGCCGAGTTCAACCCAGCTATTACGTGGGATGGATGGCATGCTCTTTCTCTGAGTGACAAGGCAGATGCCCTAAGGTCTTCTCCACTCCTGGTCTCCGAGATCTTGATTCTGGAACCGGGGATGGGGGTGGGGGTGGACCTTACAGGTCAGATTCCACAACTCTGCCAGTGGAGATAGCATGTGTATGCTGTACTTCTGAGGGGGGTGAGTGTGGGATCCCGCTTCGTGTGGGTGTCGGCGAGAGGACGTAGCTGACACGGATTTAGCTGAAAATGAAAACGATCGGCGTTTTGTTCTTTAAAAGACCGTAAAATGGAGTCTAATGGCCTTTTCTCTCCCCCCTGCCCTTCTCTTGTTCTCTCTCTGTCTCTTTTAACTTCTTTGAAGAATGAGGCATCGGTTTAGACAGCTGGATACAAAGGTATAGTTCTGATGATAGTTTGGGAAACATTATTTTTTTTTAAATCTGTGTTGTCTTTGATCTTTCAGCGGGAGGCCAGTGGTTGTGGTCTGAAAACAAAAGAAGTCAATTATTAAAAAAAAGAGAAAAAGACAGAAGTGACCCTGTTCCGTGTTTGTTCAGCGTGCAAGGGCTGGGGGCTGGAACGGAGTGACTTCTCAGATAGCCCCCTGTGTGCTAAAGTCCTATTTCCCGACCTTTGAACTGTCTCCTGTGTCTGTCTGTCCCAGGGCCCCCTCTGCGCTTTCTCTCAGCTGCGAAAGCAGGTGTAAGATGCCTGCAGTTCCAGAAACACCAGCGAGGCTCAGAAGAGTGATTTGGGAGGCTGTGAGCCTCTGTGCTCATCCTCGATGCTGCTCTAATTTGTTAGCTATTTAATTTGAAGGGCATTGCGAATGCACGAATATACACGTGAGCATTAGGCGTGGGGAGAGTGTACCCACATCCGCCCTGAGCTGGGTGGCCGGAAATTGTGACTTAGGATTAGCAGACATTACAACTGATTCATAAGTACCGGATCCCTGGTAGGCTCTGTGGGGGAAATGATACCTGGTGTTTTATCACGGTATTTTGAGAACGGCATCCTGGATGACGGCAATCACATTCTGCCCCAGGGCCATGCCGTGTGGTGGCTAGACGGTACCCCATCGAGTAAGGCAGACTCTCCAGCACCCTGCCTGGACCGCTAGGGTCTCAATGAATGTTTATTGAGTGAAGAAATGACCAAAAGCTACCCCCTCGTAGAGCTCTTACATGAGAAGTTATCCAATTCAAATTTTGGGGGTTATTTATGTGTTATTTACCACCAGAATTCTTTTTTTTTTTTTTAAGTTTATTAAATTTGAGAGAAAAAGAGAGAGAGACAGAGAGCACCTGAGCAGGGGAGGGGTAGAGAGAGAGGGAGAGAGAGAATCCCAAGCAGGCTCCACGCTGTCAGTGCAGAACCCAGCACGGGGCTCAATCTCACGAACCGTGGGATCATGACCTGAGCCGAAATCAAGAGCCAGGTGCTTAACTGACTGGGCCACCCAGGCGCCCCTGATGTGAGGCAGGTCACCTGCCTGACAGGTCCTGTCTGGACGGTGTGTCTGTGTCTGGTCCCCCAGAGTAGCTCTTGTCTTCCTTCTGAATCTTCGTCTTCCCTTTCTCTGGAACTGCCAGCTGTGAACATTGGAGTCGACTACTCCGGATGATGGTCTGTTTTGTGCGGACAATCAAATGCTTCCATCACAATTTGCTTTAGTTACCTACTGCTGCGTAACAAACACCCCCCCACCCTTCAGTGGCTCCCAGCAGCCATTTTGTTTGGCTCTTGTTTTTTTGTGGGTCAAGAGTCTGGGGGCTCATCAGCCGGGCGGTTCCGCTTCCTGTGGGCTCGGCTGGATTTATCGGGCTGGAGTCAGTGGGTGGCAAGGCCAGGATTTGGCACCCCTATGCTCCTCCATGTGGCTTCTCTCCCACGTGTGACGTCTGATCCCTGTGGCTTGGGCTTGTCGCCGCATGGTGGTCTTGGGGCTGTCCCCCTTCGTCCACAGTTGCTGGCTTCCAAGAGCGAGGAAGCAAAGACTGGCAGTGCTCCGGAAGGCTAGGCCTCCACCTGGCATGATGTCATTTCCACCAGAGTGTATTGATCAAAGCGGTCAAGGCTGGCCCAGATTCCGTGACCCACCTCTTGAGGTGAGAGTGGCACTTGCGTGGGGGCCAAAAGGAACTGGTGGTGGCCTCCATCTTTGGGGACACGCTATCACACGATGGTATATTTTGTTACAGCTGCTCTCCTTCTGAAGTTGTGTTGTTTGTTGTTAGTTGAGGGGCTGGGAAGACTCCTGTTTTCTTGGACTTGAGGGCTGTGCATGGATGATCGTGCGAAGATGTGTATCAGGATCATAATCAATGGGGAGGGAAGAGAAAAGTGCTGGACATTTTTTTAAGGTTTATTTTGAGAGAGAGACATCGTCAGCAGGGGAGGGGCAGAGAGAGAAGGAGAGCGAGAGAATCCCCAGCAGCTTCCACACTGTTAGCATGGAGCCACACGCTGGGCTCGGACTCACGAACCACGAGATCATGACCTGAGCCGAAACCGAGAGTCGGATGCTTAACCAACTGAGCCACCCAGGTGCCCTGCTGGATATTTTTTAAAGACTACAGACAATTTAGGGAATTTTAAGAGAATACATGAAAGGAGCAGCAGGGGATAGTATTCTAAGATTGAGGATTTATATTAGACATATAATGTGTAATAAATAGTATACATATCCGTAAATGATATATTCACTTTTCTACCTCATGTATTTTTATATTTAAATATGTCGTCTGCTGCTTCTGTGCCTAGGTCACATAGCACATAATATTGAAGGAGACCCTGCTACGTGCCAGGCTTGGGGCTAAGTGCCATCAAAGCAGATGTGGCCCCCAAATGTCACGACTGGATCCTTTGTGGGGTGGGCTGGTCGTAGGAGCCGAGGCGTGCGGGATGCGACGGCGACAATGATTTTCATGCAGTATCCGGCTCGCATCCCACAGGCCGCCCGTGTCTGCGTCAGCAGGGGGCAGGGTCAGCAGCTGTGAAGGTCCCAAGTTCAGAGAAGCATGGAGGGTTCCGGGCAGCTAACGAGGCACGGCTCTGAGTGGGAGGAAGCGGGGGTCGCCGGGCCGCCCTGTGTGGGAACCTGCCTCTTTGGAGTTGGATTTTCTTCCTGGGCAGGGGAAGCCTCAGCGTGAGAAGGACATACCTGGCAGACGCTTTCAAAGACCAATGCGAGCCCTCGGGGTGGCCACAAAGAGCAGCTTGGACAGTCTGGTTTGGGAATAGAGGCGGCTGGGCCTTGTCTGGGTGTTGTGTGTGTGGAGAAGGCAGGCTGTTTTTGGTTGTCGTGTTGTTTCCCTCGTGGCTTCCCCTGGGGTGGCTTTGGAGGGAGAGAGGGGCAGGGGCAGAGCCTCGGGTCTCCTGGTCACCACCAGGCCTGGGTCAGAGGTCATCGGGAGAGCCAGGGGACCGGACAGGCTCACCTGTCTCCCACGGCCCAGGCTGCTTGGGGACCGAGGTCTCCTGGGGACCGAGGTCTCCTGACGACCGAGGGCCTGGCGGTGACACTGTCGGTGGGGACGGTTGGCCTGAGCCGCGGGGTTGTGCGAGGTGGGGGCTGAGGAAGTCTCTTGGAACTGAAAGCATAGCTGAAGGCCGTCCGCCCCCTTGTGCAGGCCTCAGAGAAGAGCTTGCGGGTTCCGTCCACTTCACGCCCCTGGCCGGGGAGCTCAGCCCCTTTGCCGGCTTCTACCAGAAGCCCACCGACACCATCCATGAGTTTTGTAGGTTTGGGGAGAATTTGGGTGGGTCCCAGGGAGCCCTCAAACTGCACAGGATTCCACTACCTCTCTCCACCCTTCTCTTCCTGCTCCCCTCTCCCCTCCCCTTTCTCTTCCCTCTTGGATCCTGTGCCCTCCTCTTCTGAGCAACAAAAGAATCTTCTCCTTTCCAACCACGGAGAACTTTGGGGATCATCCCTTATTCCTTGAGCAAGCTCTGGGAATCTGGCATCCGCTTTGAACAGCTTATTAAAGCCCTTCCACTATCCCCCAGTATGCAAGCTTTTATCGAGTGCACTGATGTGGCATGTAATTTAGAACAAGCTTCGTTCGGGGAGCCCGGGTGGCTCAATCGGGTAAGCCTCCGACTTCGGCTCAGGTCATGATCTCACAGTTCAGGAGTTCGAGCCCCACGTCGGGCTCTGCGCTGACAGCTCGGCCCCTGGAGCCTGTTTCAGATTCTGTGTCTCCCTTTCTCTCTGCCCCTCCCCTGCTCGTTCTCTGTCTCTCTCTCAAAAATAAATAAACGTTTTAAAAAATATTTAAAAAAAAAAGAACAAGCTTCCTTCGTCTGGGGCAATAAGTTTGCGAAAGATGCATGTATTGAAAGGAATTTTATTTTGCCTTTTACTTAAATTGTTTTACAATTTATGCTTTTTTGGTGGGAGTGGACACTTTATTTGCAAAAACTTGATTCGTTAGTATTATATCACATTATTTTTATTAGTATTATGCTTGTATCAGAGTGAAACTTTGTTAGTATCTTATAATTTTATTAGTGTTCATCGCACATGACATTATTATCTCTACACATTGTTTCCCTGTGTTGTTAAAACCTATCATTTCAGCGTGGGAACCATTTTTGACTTACCTTTGGGAAAAGCTCCCACTAATTGGTGCTAACGAGTATTGGCTAGTGACACGATTTGGGAAAGTAAGCAGTGGACAGGGTCCATATCACACGCTACTCACTCTGTTCTAAGATGTGCCATACTTTCTGTTTGGTATATATATCTGTTTCATGGAAAAGTCATAATTTAAAATTGAAAGTTGGAAAATTCATCTTAAGACCAGTTTGACTTTTTTTTTTCCTCCCCTTTCAAGATTAATGATCTCAAGGGTCTTCTGAAAGAGATTGCTAATAAAATCAAATAGAACTTCATGGACTCTAATGGAGAAAAATCTAATTACAGCAAGGTAAGTCATTTTAATGGGTTATATTTTTGTTCTGAAAATTTACATATTTTAAGGCTAATTTAAAATCATGATTTTTTTTATGCTAAGTGAAATAAGTCAGAAAAGACAGATATCATATGTTTTTGCTCATATGTGGAATTTGAGAAACTTAACAGAAGACCATGGGGAAAGGGAAGGGGGAAAATAGTTTCAGACCGAGAAGGAGGCAAACCATGAAATTCTTTTTTTTTTTTTTTTTTTTTTTTTTACATTTATTTATTTTTGAGAGACAGAGAGAGACAGAGCGTGAGCAGGGGAGGGGGAGAGAGAGAGAGAGTGACACAGAATCCGAGGCAGGCTACAGGCTCCGAGCTGTCATCACAGAGCCCGATGTGGGGCTCGATCCCACGAACCGTGAGATCATGAGCTGAGCCGAAGTCGGACGCTTAACCGACTGAGCCACCCAGGCGCCCCCAAACCATGCGATTCTTAAATACACAGAACAAACAGGGTGGATGGGGGGGGGTGGGGGAGAGGGGAAAATGGGGCATGGGCACTGAGGAGAGCACTTGTTGGGATGAGCCCTGGGTGTTGTATGGAAGTGATGAATCATGGGAATCTACTCTGGAACCCAAGAACACACTTTACACACCGTATGTTAGCCAATTTGACAATAAATTATTCTTAAGAAATAAATAAATAAAATAAAATCATGATTTTTTTTCGGTTCTTTTATTTTCCTGTGTCATCAGATTTGAAAATGATGCACTGTTACCAAAATTCAAACAACGTAGGGATATAGGAAGGAAGAAGCAGAAGCCGGGATTCACATTACTTTTCCATCAGTGATGCTCTGCCACAGAGGTTAGCACTGGCAGCAATAGGGTGCAAATGTCCTTTTGAATCTTGGAAAGTTACTTACAAACCATGTAGCTCTTTTGGCATTCATTGAATCAAGGTCCCACTGTTCAAGACGTGGCATTTTTCCTTGCTACTTAATTCTCTTTCATGGATATTTTTATGGATCAGTGCCTAAAACGTGTACCTTATTCTCATGATACACTATACACTATACATGGTTATTGCTGTGGGATAGACAAATGTATGTTGGTCATGTTTTTCCTACCAACAAATGTTTTAGTGAGCCATTCAAGGCTTTTCAGCCATAGCTCAGTTGCACGGTAAAAATGTAATTCAGGGAACTGGCAGTTGAACCCAAGGCTTTGCTCCGTGATCTTACCGTTTGCTTTAATATTGTGTTTCCATGATCTGTCCACCTTCTGAATCTAAGTGTTAAAATGTTAACGTGTAGATATAGGAAAAAACAGCAGCGGGGATTCCATTTGACTAGAATTTGTTGAGAAAGTGAATTGCAAAGAATGGAAACACAGTTAAGGTTTCCTGACTCCCTCTCCCTCTCCTTCCTTCCTTCCTTCCTTCCTTCCTTCCTTCCTTCCTTCCCTCCTTCCTTCCTCTTCCCTTCCTTCCCTTACTATTTACTGGGTGCCCATGAACTTCTCAGAGACGTCCTGTGTCAGGATCTGTGCTGAGGCTCAGACACTGATTACAGGCTGTGCATTAAACACTTACACTGTAGAATTTCTCATTGTGGATTGATCGTGTTACAGGGGGAATTGTGTTGCGTTAGGCTCCTTTCAATATTTCTGGTCACTCCATACTTTCCCTTGGGTTCTGACAATTATGGATTGTATATGGAGGACTTTGTTAGAGCAAGACGGCTGCGTGTTGTATTCAATCGGAAAGGCATAGAGCCTTAGCAGCATAAAGCCTGCTTCTCTCTCTACCTCTCTGTCTCTGTCCTCCCCTGCTCATTCTCTCTCCCTCTCTCTCTCAAAATAAATAAACATTAAAAGAAGAAAGAAAGAAGATAAGAAGAGGAATATGTGAGAAAACAGAAATCCTATAAACTCATCACCACTGGTATCTTTAGAAACGATGAATTTGGCGTGCCCAATTTTTTTGTATATATTTTTTCTTTTCAATATAAGACCCATTTTCTTTTCTTTCGTTTCTTTTATTTTTTCTTTTCTTTTCTGTTGTCTATCTGGCATATCCTTTTGAAGTTCACTGAAAATGTAATTTTATAGGCAACCATCTACCTGCTGCTAAAGCATTATTCTTTTTTTTTTTAATTTTTTTTAATGTTTATTTATTTTTGAGAGAGACAGAGACAGAATGCGAGTGGGTTAGGGGCAGAGAGAGAGGGAGACACAGAAGCAGAAGCAGGCTCCGGGCTCTGAGCCGTCAGCACAGAGCCCGATGCGGGGCTCGAACTCACGAGCCGTGAGATCATGACCTGAGCCGAAGTCAGACGCTCAATCGACTGAGCCACCTAGGCACCCCTAAAGCATTATTCTTGTAGTGTCTCTCTATACTTCTCTCTCCGGAGGGATGGCGGTAATCTTTTTGGGGGGAAGGGCAAGGAAAGAGAATGCGGCTGCCGGTGGGAGTGAACTGGCTTTGGTGGGGACAGGTCTTCACCAACTGGCCCGTCTAGGCTCTCCATCCCCAAGTTGATCCAGTAACTTGGAATAGAATCAACAGATGGCTGTACAGCTATTTTCCTTTCTCGCACACTAAGGTTGAAAGGAATTAAGAACTGGGGACAGCACAAAGCCATTCGTTTTCTCAGACCTTTACACTTAGAGTGGACCTGAGGACCCGAGGGTTGAGGGGGAAAGGCAGTCACCAGAAATGGTTTGATCCCTACACAATAATCCATTGATCCTTGCCCTTGCTACACTGAAATTCTAGGTCAGTGAAAGAATGTGACGTTCCCTTGGGGATCACGACAAAACTTTATTTCAATAAGTTGTTGCAGTTTTTAACTTTATTTTCCACTCACCCTTTTATTTTTAAAAATTATTTATTATTAGCGAGAATAGAGAAATCTTTTAGAGAATATATATATATATATATATATATATATATATATTTTAATGTTTACTTTTGAGAGAGAGACAGAGTGTGAGCAGGGGAGGGGAAGAGAGAGAAGGAGACACAGAATCCGAAGCAGGCTCCATGGTGTCAGCACAGAGCCCAACGTGGGGGATCGAACTTACTAATGCAAGACTGTGACCTGAGCCGAAGTCGGATGCTTAACCGACCGAGCCACTCGGGGCCCCAGAGTGAGAGAATCTTAAGTAGGCTTCACGCCCAGTGTGGAACTCGACGCGGGGCTCAATCCTGTGACTCTGGGATCCCGACCTGAGCCCAAATTAAGAGTCAGATGCTCAACCGATTTGAGCCACCTAGATGCTCCTTCAATTCATCCTTTTATTAGTGGAAAACCACTCAGTGAATAAAGCACTCAGAACCATTCTGGGTCTTAACCTGGGCTGAGCTGAACCTCTGTCACTCACCTGTGGTCATTGTGTCCTCATGGCAAACGGGTCAGAACTCACACCTTTAAGAGAAAAAAAAGAAAGTGGTCTGGTAGCCAATTCAGTACCAAAAGAAAATCCATGTTCGGAAGTGCATTTGGACCCATGACCAGTACGTTACCAGTGAATTTAGAAGCAAATCGTCTCCTGAGAACGGAAGTGGGAAATCCATTCCTAAAACGGTGCTCTTTCTCTGTCTCACAGGTGATCTCAGAAATCTACGTGGGAAAAATTCAAGTGCTGATGAACAGTTTTGTTACTGAGGACTCAGTAAGAACTGTTCAGGCCTGGGGTACCGATAGATGGCTTTAATCACCCCAGTGTGCTCAAATCTGAGAAACGGATGTGTGGTTGGTCTTACACAGGAAGATGGGCACTAAGGAAGAGCTTCCCCTCAAGGCTGCCCGGTTACTTCCTGAGTCTCGGTCCCGCGGACTTGCTGTGTGCTCGGAGTATGATCCTGAAACCGCCCCCCCCCCATCTTCCTTCGATTTCCCTACTTCTGACCCCTGTGCGTTGCAGAAAGTCTCTCCCGGGAAGAAGAACCTGGTCGTGCATTCCCTCCTGGATGGTTGGTTTGTTTAACTCAACTGATCCCCAGCTATTTTCCTTTTGGGAATATGTGACTAATTAGTCGGCATGTCGTTAAAAAGTCTCCCCAGTCAGGGCAGATTCTAAAACCTGCCAGGACAAGAGGGGCCCGCTCTGCTCAGGAAAGACTGTTCTCACTTCTCATTATGCTTTTTATCTCTCAGTGGAGGTGATGTAGCAACGTCTTACCCTCTTACCCTCACCAGGAGCCCCCCATTCTTAACGGTGTGAATAATCACCCAAAAATGGGACCTTAAGAGGTACCCCTGATTTTGTTTTCAGTGGAGGCTCCTTTCTCCTCTTTCTTCTTTTCCCGGTAAAGATAATTCATGGATGTTGTAGAAAATTCAGACTACATAGACCAGTAGAGAGACTATAAATACTCCTGTTAGTGATTCAAGATAATCGCTGCTAACATTTTAGGAGGCATTTCCGAATCTGTTTTCCTCTATGCATGTTTTATCTATCTTTTAAAATTGCACATGATGTCAACATACTACATATACGATTTTGTATAAGCTGTTTCACTGAGTATTTTATCAAGGATGTTTTGTTACGTTCCTGGTCTTCTAAAACATTATGTGAATAATGGCATAATATACAACCTCCGGTGATTTCCGTAACGCTGGTCGTTGAAAGCTGTTTCCAACTGGTCAGTGGGACAAGCATCTTGACGTATGAATCTTTTCCTGCACTTGGGAAATTTTCCCATGGCTGGATCCCCAGGAGTGTGTATTTATGATCAAACCATTTATGAGGCTTTTTTCATAATTGTATAGCAAATAGGAGTTATTAACGTTCGTCTAAGTTGCAAGATACACGAACTTAGAACTCTTTAACATAAGACATTATATTTAACCCTTAGTTTAGGCAGAAACCAACATCCTTCTATGAATATCGCAGGTAGTGGAGTTATCGGTATAGAATTGGGGAGATGATCTTATCAGACACTTCTCGTTCCAGCTTTCTCTGCAAGAGGTGGTGTCTTTGCCCAAAAGATGTGCTCAAAGAACATAAGGCACTTGAAATGTCCAGAATTAGTTTTCTCCGCTTTGAATACACTATAAACTCAATGGCTGCAGAAGGAAATCGTAGAAGGAAGCTATTAAATGATCATCTAATTAGAAAAACTACAAAAGCACGAACCCCCCCAAAAGTGTTTTATCATTTTGTCTGGGCGTTAGTTAAAATGATTACTCACAACATTCAGAATGCTGGCAAGGAATGAATATATGGGAATGACTATATTATTTTTTATTTTTATTTATTATACACTCTTATTTTTTACTTAAACTTTATTGATGGCTTAAAGGGGAATCCCCTTCAAAAGGGTTGATGGGTTCATGGTTTTGGATGCTAAAAGTAGATGGGAAATTTATGTGGCAAAAACTGCCAATGAGTGGAATTTTCAAAAATTTCTCTGTTAGTGGGAGAATGTTACTTTTGTTTCACTACGGCAACTGGAGTATCTGCCTTTTCTGAAGCCAAGAAGAGATTTATGTCCTCTCTGTGCTGGCGGGAAAAAATAAAGTGTGTGGCACATTGGATAAATACCACTGTGCGGGGAGAAACAGTCTTGGCCTCTTACCCTCATTCGAGTAGTGAATTTGAATAAAATCAGGAAATCACACTGCAAACCTCTCATAAGACCAAATTTAGCATATCAGTGGATCCGCTAAAATGCATTTGTCCACAGATTCCTATGTCCGTTGCCCATGTTTTTATTAGTTGAAGAGAGACTTCTACATGCCCATCAGTATCAGCAGCACAAGAACGTCTCTGATTGACACTCATGACACAACCTGGACAGATACTCAAAATCCACTGGTGTTAGAGAAGGACTGGCTGAGTGTTTTCAGCTCGGCTTGTCTGTTAGCTGGTTTTGCACGGCCACTCTACGTGAGTTTTGCGTATTCAAAGTCGTTACGTTAGGTGTAGCTCTAACACGTTAAGGTGTAGGAAATAGCACAGGTATGGAACATGCGTCTAATCTGAGCTGCTGTCCTGTGCCCCACTGCTGGTAATGGGCAACTTGGTTTAAACGAGCATGTAAATGAATTAAATAACAAGGAAGAACTGTCATGTGTTGCTTTGGTCATTTTATCGACAGTGAGAATAAAATGAAATTACTTAGTTGTGTGTGTTTTTTTTTTTTTTTGAGAAAGCAGTAAGGATTTTTATTGTCGACACAAAGAAGAGACACGAGTGTAACAGAAGACACAAATAAGTGAATGATCCTGATCATTTTAGACTCCAGGGCCTCTCTGTGGAAAGGTCAGCTCAGCTCCTTAGGTAGACACAACACTATGCAGAACAAAACAAAACAAAACAAAAAACCAGGGGAATTTGAGACAGTGCATAAGACAATGACCAAACATGCACGTGGTGAGAAGAGAAATAAAACGGTGGCTTCTCTAGTTCTTTCCTTACTGAGTTATAGACAGGAAAACCTTGGTTTGCAAGCATAGTTCATTCTGGAAACATGCTCGTCATCCAAAGCGCTTGTATATCAAAGCGAATTTCAAGAACCATTGGCTCAGTTGTGATCATGTGACGTCCGGCGTCACATACTACTCGCATCGAAGACCATTCACTTGTTTATCAGGTTAAGATTTATTAGAAATGTTTGCTCGTCTTGTGGAACACTCACAGAACAAGCTACTCGCCATCCAAGGTTTTACTGTATTTATAAAAACACACGGCCCTTTGCGTGTGGGGGGATGATTTCGTATAGGAAATTTTAAAATCCTTCCACCTCCTGGGAAAAAAAGTTTTACACCTGGCCTGAACAAGAAAGTCAAAATAGGGTGACACTAGCTTTACACGAAACTTGACAATGGTCTTTACTTTTAAAAAGTTTCACGTCCATTTATCTATACCAAACCAGTAGACTGAATTTTCTCCCCTAGGAAGTTTTCAGCCGAACTGGAGTTAAATTATTCTTGCTTTAAGAGGACAAAAAAAGGATATTCAAGACAAATGTCTGTTCTGTGACGCCTAAATGGAAACATCCTTCTGATAGCAGGGGCCGAAGAGGTGCTCCAGTAGGAAGGGGCTGTGGGGTGAAGTGACCCATTAGGCCTCCCGAAATGCAAGGACACTCCAGATTCAGCACAGGAAGAGGGGTCCCTGCCAAGTCTGGCTGTTGACTGTACCCAGGTCTCAAACGGATCTCAGGTCCCCCAACCGGCAGGGCTGGAGCACGCAGAAGATCCTGGTCAAGTCAGCCGAAGTCTAAACTGGTCCGTGAACACCTCTACTCCATGCCTTGTCCGTGCTCCTGTTGATAGAGGTAAGGAAACGGAGAAGCCCCAGTTCTGGAACAACACAAACATCGCTTACCTAGTGGGGGAAGTTCTTGCCTACAGTAAATAAGACAAAAATGGGTAATGAGGTCCCCATATATCACTGCTAGGATTATGTAGGTTAACTGTAAACGAAACAGTACAAGATGGCTTCTTCCACCGAAGGACAAGCTTTGTACTGACGCTTCTCGAAAACCAATTATGTCTCCAGCCCTAGCCTTGGTTTAAGAAGTTTAAAAAAAAAAATGAACAACCTTTCCATGTCAGAGCCAAGGTAAAAGGGGAGCTGGGCACGAGATACCCTCTATCCAGAGCCTCTGGAGTACAAAGAGCTCTAGATGCCAGTGAGTGTGACGCATTCAAGTCACAGGGTTTGAGATTATGGGTCCGTGGTGGTGGTTTCTTCCCTTCGGTCACTGGGATGTCCATCTTGGGGGCTTGATGGTGTCTGGATCTCTGACCACGTGGGTGGTCTGGACACAGGTCAGTTGCATTGGAGAAGGCTTCAAATCCCTTAGTTTATTTTTTTATTATTTTAAAAAATTTTTAATGTTTATTTTTGAGAGAGAGAGAGAGAGGCAGACAGAGCATGAGCAGGGGAGGGGCAGAGAGAGAGGGAGAGACAGAATCCGAGCAGGCTTCAGGCTCTGAGCAAGCAGTCAGCACAGAGACCGATGTGGGGCTCAAACCCACGAACTGTGAGATCATGACCTGAGCCGTCAGCAGCTTAACCGACTGAGCCACCCAGGCGCCCCTCAAATCCCTTAGTTTAGTCAGATTTGTTTCTACAGGGATTTCGTTCTACTGAGCTGACTTCTCTAAGAAGTCCCCCATATATCACCACCCCTCAGACATGCCTAGTTATTTCTGAGGTTAGGGACATCCCCTGTGGGCTCACAACAGGTTCTCAAGGTTTATCTTGGGGGCCAAATGGATGTCCATCGTCCACAACCCCACGTGATAATGGAGCCTCAGCCCCACCTGGGACATGCTTTCCTGGATGAAGGCAGGATCCTCTTGTTCCAAAGGCAGCAGCACATTTTTCCAGGGAGAATTGAGGGAGTGTGTGTCCCCCTACCCCTCTCAGCTTCTTCTGGGTCAAGTAGGGACTGAGCTGTTGGTTGCCATGGAGACAGCCTCTGCCCGCAGCCTGTGTCTCAAAAATAAAACGCTCCAAAGTCCGGCCCTCGGCTGAGCTGGAGCTGATTCAGAGACAAACGCTCCAGCGGCCTCCTTCCCTTCCCACCTGGGCCTTTATTCTCCTGAAGATGGAAATCTCTAGGGGAAAATCAACCTTCGGTGGCCTGCCCCATTCATCGATCAGACCAGAGCGCCCCAAAGCCCCCCCCAGCTCGATCCTGTTCAGACTTGTGTTCAGAATTCAGAATAGCTGTTCAGAAACGTGCGTTCTGCTCTGATCAACACGTTTTATCGCATCAGTTTGCAAAAAACAGTCTCTTCCCGCTACGGGACTCTTGTTTGACCAGGAGAAGCCGCCCTCGCTCCCTTACACGTACAATGCGTTTCCATTAACTGTCCGCTGTGAGCCCTTCCTGGGTAATAAGACTGGTTCAGAGTAGACGACAGCGATGGGAGGCCCCTGCCCTCCACCGTCTTACCATCTCCCAGAGGAGACGGGATGGATTTAAGAAACGGAACTAACACCACGATGCAGTCTGCCCAGTGCGGGGACGGGTGCAGGAGCGGTGGGACGCACGCTAGGCAGGGAGCGATCCCGTGAAGGATCCGAGCACCACCTGCTCCGCAATCGATGGAGGAAATCTGCCGCCCCCCAGTTCTCACGAGACCACTCTGGTGTTTGCACAGACGCCTGGTGGAGATCCTTGGGGTGCAGAGTGAAGTCTGAGTGGCTACAGATGGGCACTGCTTGCTGTGCACAGGCGGGAGCCAGGCGTGTGGGGTCGGCGGGAGACGTCAGGGAGCATTCGGTGGGGGGCGTTTAGGGGGGAGCCGGACGCTGTGTTTGGGACCCTCCTCCCTGCGACGGTGCACATCTTCAGAAGAGGAACATATGAACCGCGCAGCGATCGTGGCAGATCACAGGTAATCTAGATCGTGAGCCCCTGTGGCCTCCCGCAAGGCCGGATTACAGCAGCATCCTTCCAAGGCATGTTTCTGCCAAAGTCTCAGCTCCCCTCTCGACTCTGAGACTGTCTTCCTGACATCACCCCGGAGCCTATCGGGCCCTGCTCCTGAGTCTTCAATGGCTCTCCGTTAACTCCTGCCCAGCTCCCAAAATGGAGCTTTGCCCCATCAGCAGCCTGGCCCTTACCCACGTCCACGGACACTTGGTCTGACCTCTCCATCTAGTCCCCAAACTCCAGAAACAGCCGTCTCACACAGACCCCCGGCCGCTGCCCGTGTGGCCCTCCCGGCCTGGGCGGAATGCTGTGTCCTCCTCCCAGTCCGTTTCTTACCTCTTACTGCCCAGTGCTCCACGGCACAGGGAAACCACGTGACTTACCTGGCCCTCCCTTCCCCGTGGCCTGCCTCTGTTCTTTGGATTCATGCCTCAGTGGATTCTTGAACAGGTGGCAGTGCGGTGCCCCCGGCTCGGAACTGCGGGACAAGGGCGCTGGCCGTGAATCCCAGCTTCACTGCTGGCTGGCTGGCTGTGTGCCTTTGCAGAGGTTACACAAACTCTCTGTGCCCTGATCCGCTCATCTGCAAAAGGACCTCAAACCCACCCTCGTCCGTACCTCGGAGGGTTAAGAGGATTAAACAAGATAGCTTAGGGGGAATCTCAGGTCCAGCTGGCCCTGGGTAACTGCTCCGTGGATTCAGCATCTCTATCTATCGTCACCACTTTCCACTGTTCCTTTGTCCAAAGTCTCTTCCACCTGTTGTCCTGGTGAGCTCCTACTCTACTGTCAGGGCCCAACTCAAGAATCGCCTCCTCCAGAAAGCCTGCCTGGATCCCCCACTCCCTAGCTTCCTGATATCTGGGGGTCACCGGCGTGCTAGATGAAGGCTTCTGGAGGCCACAAGCCCTGGCCAGGCCCCTACCCAGAGGCCCAGACCGGGGTGGGGGTGGGGGGCGGTGGTCAGCACTCGGCACAGCGGTAATCCATTCCTGGTCCAGAATCCTGGCCGGGGAAGTTGTGGCTATCAGCTCCTACCGTGGTCTCCCCGCTCCCTCTGTGTGGAGTTCCCGAGCGAAGGGACATTGTCCTACTGGTTTGTTTTAGTCACCATAGCTAGACGATGCTGGTCTCTCCCAGGAGCTCGGTCAGGTGTGCGTATGACGGAAGTGGAATACTCTTCGCCGTTCTCCAGCGTGTCCTGAGCTGTCTTCACTTGCGTTGTTTCTTCTCCCTTCTCGGCTGGCTCAGCTATTACTCAGCCCTAATTAAACACCATCGCTTCTTTCCTTGTTTCCCTGGGCGGAGGTCACCAGCCCTTCCCCACGGGGGTTTGGCACCTGACTTGTCAACTTGGCCGCAACCCTTGCAGCCCGTCTGTGAGGGGTCAGGGTCCTCGTACACCGATCTGATCCCCCCTGGATTCGCGGCTCTCGCGGGACAAAGACCTGGTCTTTCTCATCGTTTCATTAATCCGCGCGCTGAGACACGTCAATGGGGCGCCTTGCAGTGTGGATATAATGCCGACCCTGTCCTCAGAGACCTCACCGTCTACAGGAAGAGGCAAATCCACCAGTGTTTCAGTCCTGAGTCTTGCCCTCTGGTGGGCACTTCAGCACTGGGCTGCAGGGGAACATACAGAAAGAAAGGGCTTCCAACGGAGCTCTGGGGAAGAGAGCAGGGAAGCATTTTCTGGAACCAGCTAAGGGCTCTCGAAGAGGGTTCCTCCAGGGAAGAGTGTTTGAGGTAGGGGAAAGACACACGGGCCAGTGGTGAAGAAAACAAACTGGAACCAGCTCGCTTGGGTTCAGATCCCGATTCTGAACCTTGCAGAGCCCAGTGCCCCGCAGGCAGTCCAAACCCACACGACGTTAGTTACTGTATCTTTCACCCAGCACCCACCCGCCCCGCCCACCACGTTAGTTACTGTATCTGCCTGTCACTTATTAACTTGGTTTAACTTCTGTGTTCTGGGCACAACGTGTCACCCAATGGCTAGCCTGTGAAATTCACCCTTGGGAGAGATTTTGCCAGGAAACTGCAAACAAACCAAACGCCTCCAGGCAACTCTACCTGTGTAAATAGAGAGGACGGGGCTCCCTGCAGGGTCACAGGGGACCCTTGTGGACGGATGGTGGCACTGATGTGCGTCTTTGACGGCTCCTTCCCACCTCAACCCCAGCGTGTGGCTCTTCCCAGAGCGCAGAGACTTGTTTGTATTTATTTATTTATTGTTTCTATTTTTGAGAGACAGAGCGTGAGCTGGGGAGGGGCAGAGAGAGAGGGAGGGAGACACAGAATCCAAAGCAGGCTCCAGGCTCCGAGCTGTCAGCACAGAGCCCGACGCGGGGCTCGAACTCACGAACTGTGAGATCATGACCTGAGCTGAAGTCGGACGCTTACCCGACGGGGCCACCCAGGTGCCAGACATAGCTCCCAAATTAAGAGTTTTAGTAGCCTTTTGGTTTTTTTGTTTTTGTTTTTCTTTTCTTTTTTTTTTTTTTTGAGCTGTGAGGTGGGGGAAATAGGGTTTGCAATAATTTTGTGTGGATGAAAGGGAAATTGCACGGGCCCATTCTGCCGTCCTGCTTGGAAGTAAATGCGGAAGAAAGCAGTGTGTCCGAGCGAGCCCAGACTCTCCAGCACCCTCACAACTCCAGCCTGATCCACTGTGAGGGGCTGGGCACTGCCTCCCGGTTCCTGCCACCCCCTGCTGTCCTTGCCCCACCCCCAAAGCTTCCTCTGTCCTTTTCCATCTCAGCGCTGGCAAATGGCCCCGACGTCTGGTTAATTCTTTCCGAGATGAGTGACAGATGAGAGAGAATCCGCTCTCCCGGGCTGGTGGGGAGGGCTCCTGGAGAAACCTCCAGCCGCAACATGAAGCCCCCCCGCCCCCCACCGGCCCCCAGGCTCTCTGCTTTTCCTAGAATCTGCTCATCAGAAACTGCAGCGCTCTGGGATTATTCCAGAAATGCTTTCCTTTCAAGCCCCGCTGTCAGTTTCCTTCAGGCGGATTAGGCGGTTTGCGGATGCTTCACTCTGAGTCGTGGGCCTTCAGTGACCCCGAACTGAAGACAACCCGGGCTTCCTGCCTCGGGCTTCGGCAGCCCCTGCAGGTGCCCCTGCCAGCCCCCTCCCTGGGGATGCTGGGGGGCTGCTGTCTGCTCCCTGCAGGCCTCCCACCTCCCTCCCCGCCACCCCACCAGCCCTTCACAGCCCCAGGCTCTGAGCCCCCCTGTCCTTGGCGTGTCAGGAAGCAGGAGACTCATTCCAAGTGAGGGTCGTTTCCAGGTCAGGAGAACAATTTCCTCCCACTCCTGATGGCACTTTGCTTTCCGGCGGATTTAAGTCCCTTCTTTGTCAGCTCTCCTCTTCAGATCCTTCTGTGAGTAGGTGACACAGTTTCCCTGTTAGAAAGAGTCATTTTCAGGCTCGAAGTACATCTGACTTGGGGGAAGCATTTTTACACTCTGAAAGGGGAAGATAAATTCGCTCTCACCCAGCACCCACCGCCCGCCCCTGGATCCAACGTGCCTGGACTCATTCTTCCTTCTTTCACCTTCTCAGGGAACACGGACAGCCCATGGCTGAGATGGTAGAAAAAGGAGAGCTCGACCTGAGCCATTCCCCAGCCCCCTGCTCCCCGAAACCCTCGGGGCCGGCCTCTGCCTGGATAAGCAAGCAGAGACCGCTTTGATCGAAACACTGATGGGCTTTCTCTTCTCTGCCATTTGGGTTGCTCTGAATTCATTTCTCTAGGTGAAGCGGGGACGGAGGACGGATGTGAAGTGGTGAGTGTTCGCAGTTTTCCACCCCCTTGCGGACTCCCCCAGCCCTCTGAGGGGCAGACGCTCTTGCTTGGTTTCATCAGGAGCTGATCCTGGTGAGGGATGGTTCGGGAACGGACACCGGGCGGGAGGAAGGAGGCCCGGCCGGCTGGATTCGAGAGACAGTTTAAGGCAGGTGGAGACTGGATCGTGTCCTGAGTGTGTGTGCTTGGGCACGCGTGCGGGCACGCATAAACTCTGCCCGACCCTCCTTGCTTTCCTCTGCCCCTCCCCCTCCCCCCGCTCCGGTGGCCACACCAGGCCTCTGCCAACCTCCCAAGCTCCGGCCCCGCCAACCTCCCAAGCTCCGGCCCCCCCTCCGGCATCTCCTTCTTGGCAGATAGCCTGGCCTCCTACCCCCCCATTCCCGTGAGCGCTCACTCAACCTCCCTCCTCCAGATTTGGAGACTGCCCTACCCCCGGACCCGGGGTTTCCTCCTTCCTCCCCACCACCACCCGGGCCCGGCCCCCCTCTTCTCCAACTCAGTTCTTCCTCTTTCCCATTGGACGCCACCTGCTCAGCTCTGTGCGTCTCAGGAACCTCGGGTGAACTCTCTCCCCACCCTTATTTGACCTCGTCCCGTCTCCAGTGACTAGTTCCCTCTAGAAGATTTCCACCTGCTCTAACCTTTCCTAGCCACAAAATGCAAAGCCTCTGCCCTCCGTCTCTCCATTGGCCTCTCTGTCCCCCCTTTTCGTCGTCTGGATTCTCACAGAGGTCCCTGTATTCGCGGCCTCCATTTCTGTCCCTCTGGCTCATGGCCGAGTCCTCCCCAAGGCTGCTTCAGTCCTCATTCCTGCTCAGAACACGCCTTCCTGAGATCACCAGTGAGTCCAATGTCTTTACGTCTAATGGAGTTTTTCAATCCTCCTCCTCCCTCATGACCCAGCAGATTCGACACGGTTGATAGTTTCCGTCTCCTTCTCCTCTTCGCTTCTCTTCGCTTTGCTTGGCTTTCGGGAAGCCACAGTCTCCTGGTTTTCCTCGTACCTTTGATGGCACCTTCCCAGTTGCTTTCGGGACCCATTCCACCCTACGTGTCTATTCACGTTGGCTTTCTGAGGGCTCTGGCCTGGGCTCTGTCTTTGTGCCGCTGTGGGGCCTCTCGTTCACGCTCACAGCTTCGGCCACTATCCCTGTGATGTTGACTTTCTGGTGAATAACTCCAGCCCGGATCCACCACCTGACCTGCAGGTCTGTTCAGCCGCTGGCCTCGCTTCCTCGCTGCCTCTCTGACTACACTGTCCAGTGTTTCCACCCGCCATGCCAGATGGGAATCCTTGGGTCCTCCTTGGTGGCCTCTCTCCTCTCACGTCATTACCCTGGTAGGTGTACCCCCGAGTGTCTCTTAAATCTAACCATTCTCTCCTCGACCACTACTGGTCTCCTCCCAGAGGCAGCGATGGACCCTGACCCTCCTCGTTCACTATCCACTTCCTCTAAACTCCCCATCTGGGCCCAAGTGCCCTCTTCAATACGAAAATCTGATCATGTGACACACCCTGTCTCTTGTTTTTAATCTTTTATCTATTTTTGAGACAGAGAGAGACAGAGCATGAGCAGAGGAGGGGCAGAGAGAGAGGGGGACACGGAATCCGAAGCAGGATCCAGGCTCTGAGCTGTCGGCACAGAGCCCGACGCGGGGCTCGAACTCATAGACCCTGAGATCACGACCTGAGCCAAAGTCGGTCGCTCAACCGACTGAGCCACCCAGGAGCCTCTAATCATGTGACCCTCTTATTTAAAACCCTTAAATAGCTTCTTGATGCTCTGCAGATAATGACCATAGGTATTAACAGAGACCGTGAGGCTCTGTGTGCTCCTGTCCTATTCACCTTTTGTAGCCTCATCTGACACGCTCTCCCTCGCTGAGCCCTCCCCCCCCCCCCCCCCCAGTTCCTCACAGGGCACCATGCAGAGGGGAAGGAATGCTGTAAACAGTCAGTCTGGGACAACAGGCACGAGACAGGACTGTCTTGGGGAAGCTGTGTGCCCGACTCAGAGGTGACACATTTTCGCAGCATCCCACGATAGACTTCTGCGGTGCCCGGAGCCTCCGCTGACGTTCCTTGTCACTGTGTTTTGCATGCACTTATGGGATCTTGGATGAATGCTTTTTATCCCCGCTGAAGTGCAAGCTCCCCGAAGTCAGTAGCTACGTATGTCAGGTTTGTTCTCTGTGTACATTCATGAAGCAGCACGGTGCCTGGCATGTGACGGCTCGATAGTGTTCAATAGCTGAGTGAATGCGGAAGTCAGATGCTCCCTGGGGTGGGGGGGGGGGGCGGTGATCATCCATCAGTTTTTCAGGTTTCTGCACATCTGCCTTTGTTCCAATGATTCTCTCTCTTTTTCACGTTTTAGTTATTTACTTGGTTTTGAAGGGGGGGGGGGAAGGGACAGAGAGAGAGAGAGACAGAGAGAGAATCCCAAGCTGATTGCACACTGTCACTGCAGAGCCTGATGCGGGGCTCGATCTCACGAACTGAACCCTGAGATCATGACCCGGGGCTGAAATCGAGAGTTGGACACTCTACCGCCTGAGCTGCCCAGGTAGGTGCCCCTTAAGGATTCTGAACAGCCTTGGAAGGTAGAGATAATGTCTCCCTTCAAAACCAAGGACAGGCGTGCCAACTTTCTGCTATGAAGGTAACGTTCTCCTCTGGAGAGAAGGGTCGGGAGCCCTACTGTGTGCCAGGGAAGATTCGGGGTCGCCAGGAGCAGGGATCTTCGTGGAGCAGGTGTAATCTGGCTCCTGTCGTCTGGGAGGAGCTGGGGCTCAGGTAACCGACGCAAGGCGTGCGGACATTCCAGCTGCTGCCGTCACGAATAAGCTACCCTTCGTCTCCGGCGCAGGAGGGTGGACCTTCTCCCAGCTTCCATGCCCGCCCCTGGTTGGGCGACATCTCAGACCTTTCGGAATTCCCGACGTTAATTAAAGTCATTATACTTCACTCCTTCCGTACGTTCCTTGAACTTTGGTGTCGAGATGTGAAGAAAGGAAGCGTGAGTCCCGGGCCCTGTAAATTGCTTCCACGAGACAAACCTCAGCCCCGGATCGATCGCGGCCACGTGATCACCTGAAGGAAGTGCTGGTTTTGCTGACCATCTCTCCTCCTTGCTCTTCTTTCTGTTCTCTTCTTCTGATGCGCAATTCTTTTCCCTCGGGGTTCCTTCATCTGTGCTCTGTTCCCTTACAAGTACTGAAGCGAAGTGCTCGCCCAGTGTCATCGGAGTTGCAGAGGGGGCTCGTAAAAGAGGGAAAACATTCCAGGTTTGGTAGGCGGTGGTGGGAAAAACCCCGGATCAGAAGTTAGGAGGCACAGCATTCAGATCCGTTCTGGCATCGCTGCTTATGTGGAGCGGGGCAGGTCAGGAAACTCTGATTTCCTCACCTGAGCTCATGCATGCATTCATTCATTCATTCATTCATTTTTGCACTCACTCGTTCATCAACCATCACTCGTTAAATTATTTAAAATAAATGACGCCACTCTTCCTTCAAAGGACTCACACTCTAATCAGGAGACAGACAGGAGAACTGCAACCCTCACATGATGTGAAAGGCGTGGTAACAGAGGAAGTCCTGGGGACTCATTGGAGGGCCTGTGGGGGCAGACAGAGGTGCAAGAGTGAGCCGCAGGGAACCGTGCGGGCAGCTGGGGCCTGAGCCGACTCTGGTGGAGCAGGTGCTTGGCCGTGAAGAAGGCCAGGAAGGAGACTTTAGTCAACGGAAGGGGAAAGTCCCAATGACTCCTGTTGAGCCTTGGCCCACCAGGCTCTGCCTCTAGCAGTAGATTGCCCAGCCCTCCAGTGGTGTCCCTAGGGGAGAGTCTTTATCGCCCGTAGGGCCGTGAAAAGTGTGGAAGGCGGCATGACCGCACGATAAACTCTGCCACTGGCCCTACAGTCTGGGTCCGGCCATCTTGTCTGCCCAAAAGGGACCGGGTCAGTATTCCCCAGGGGCTGGCTGTGGGACGAATGTTCACCACGGTCCTTGGCACTTGGCAAACATCCAAACGACTGCCTCAAAACGGGGCAACGTTTTGGAAATTATCCATGACTTTGTTTTTGCCTCTTTGAGAACATGACCTTCTCCCTAGTTGGCCCAGGATCTCCATCTGCCTGGGCTGGGAGGAGGGAGCTGAGAGGAGAATCCCGCAGGAGGGCAGAGGTAATTCTCAAGTTTCCAACGTGCTTAATAGGATTAGGCAGCAAGAGGTTAGCCTGGAGAAGCGGGATATTGTCTTGAGGTGGAATCACAAATTCTTTATTCCCTTACCTTGAGTATTCTCCCCCCCCCCCCCCCGTCATCACCTTCATCACAGATGACAGAAGGAAGGCAGGGCAATGCAGGGCATCTGGTGAGACGATGCCAGACTCTCGTCATAATTTACATCCATGTGAGTCAATGAAAAGAGTTTAACAGTCTCAGTCACGGGGGGTTGGCTGCCCTTCCAGAAGCCCGCAGGGGGACAGGGCCATGCTGGCCTTCCAAACAGCTCCTGCCCCCCACGTTCTTCAAGCGGGCATATGCTTGGAAAATGACTACCAGGTAGAAAAAAAAAATAGGGGATCTCTTATTAATTTCAGGGAGGCACGAAGCCATCCCAAGAATTTGGAAGCATCGCAGAAGCTTCTTGACAAATCTCCGGAGTGCATACCGTGCTTGAGCCGGCAAACATGTCCACTGATTTGCATTTTTAAAAGGGGAGCGTGTTGTAGAATTCTCTGGATTCCTGTCTCTTAGAAACGCTGTGGTGCTTCCAAGGGGTTAGCGCCGGATTAGACATGGTTGCTGGAAGCAGAAAAGTCTGCAAATTATCCTTCCTTTGGGGGTGATTGAGTTCTTTAGTTTGCCTTGCTCTTAAATGGTGCTTATTGGCTGCTTGTGAAAATGGAAACAGACCCAGGATTTGTTCCAGGGCTGAGCACCCGGGGTCGAGGGGCAACGGCACCAATATGGCATCTCACTGCGTTCCTCCCTTTTTGTCCTAGGAGGGCGACGTGTGGGGCTGTGCATTCAAACGATAAAGAGATGCTTGCTATCAAACATTCGAGGCATTTCCTCCCACTCTTGAAACTTGAAATTTAATTTCTTGCCTTTCCAGAATAATATTTGACATATTTTAAAAAGCCAAAAAGCACCACAAGGCTCATGGTGAAAAATAACAGTCTGTGCCCTGCCCACCCCCACCCCCAACACAGAACCGAGGCAAACACTGAAAAGCCTTTTGCCTGTCTGTTCTGCTTTCTTCTTTTCATCTCTCTCTTTTTTAAAAAAAAAAAAATTTTAACGTTTATTTATTTTGAGAGACAGAGACAGAGCGCAAGCAGGGGAGGGGCAGAGAGAGAGGGAGACGCAGAATCCGAAGCAGGCTCCAGGCTCCGAGCTGTCGGCACAGAGCCCGGCGTGGGGCTCGAACCCACAAACTGTGAGATCATGACCTGAGCCAAAACCAAGAGCTGGACGCTTAACCAACCGAGCCACCCAGGCGCCCCAAGGACTCCTTTTTCTAATGCCCCTTCGCCACCCCCACCTCGATGTAGTAAACGCTTCCCACAACAGCCATCCTCCCAAACATCATTGTTCGATGCTTACGCGATCATGGTTCTATCTGTATTTTCCACAGCAACTCCCCGTGTCCTTGTGTGGTTGTCACTGTTGCTCGATGTCAAACGTTTGGGGGTCTACCTTCAGGGTACGTGGCAAGACTTTTTTCTGCTCCCTTTGAATCCAGGCGGGGCGGCGTGGGGGGCAGGGGGGGTGGGGGTCGTGTGACTGATCTGGCCAACAGGCTCCAGGGCATTTAATTGCTGATGTGAAATTCTCCAGGGGTCTCTTTGCATCAGGCACCACAAGTTACCCGCGTTCCAGAAGGTGTTTGCTCCATCAGTCTGGGTCCTTTTGTGACTATGATGAGGACAGTCCCTTTTTCAACTGGCGGTGCGCGTGTAGCCATAAGCAAAAGATAAAATCTGGTTGTTTTAAGCTCCTGTGGTTTTGGGGACCATGTTGGTTAGCACACTGTAACCAAAGTTTTCCTAACTGAATTCTTTCCTGAGCAAATGTTTATTTTTCCTGGAAATAGCAATGCGTCATTTTCAAAGGTTTGCTTAATTTTCTCTGTGCCAATCAGAAATTCAACTCCAAAGTCTACACTAAGGGTATAAATCTCTTCTCAGTATTCTTTGTCAAAGACTCTGTTAATTTCATCTTTTCTTTGGGGCTCTCTGTTCAGGGGGTGGCCTTCTAGCCTCCTGCACAATGGTCTTCCTGGAGACGGCCTCCACCTCTCTCGGGTGGGGCATAAATCCCCTGCTAACTTGCTTTTGGCCGATGAGTTGTGAGCAGCAATGTTGTGCGTGACCTTTGGAAAATGTCCTTAAAGAGAGGAGGCTCACGGCACCTGGGTGGCTTAGTTGATTAAGCGTCCAGCTCTTAGTTTTGGCTCAGGTCATGATCTCACAGCACGTGAGTTCAAGCCCCGAATCGGGCTCTGCCCTGACACTGTGGAGCCTGCCTGGGATTCTCTCACTCTGCCTCTCTTTCTGCCCCTCCTGCGTTTTCTTTTTCTCTCTCAAAATAAATAAATAAGCTTAAAAAAAAAAAAAGAAGAAGAAGAGGCCCATCTTTTTCTTTCCTTCTTCAAGCTGCATGGAATAGAATGTGATGGTTGGAGCTCTGGCAGCCTTTTTGGACCATAGTGACAGGATGTCTTGAAGGAATCCAGATCCCTGGTAATTGTGGAGCCTCCAAACAAGCACTGGCCTGCCTATCACACTTTTATTGATGGATGGATGGATGGATTGATTGATTGATTTTAACATTTATTTATTTTTGAGAGACAGAGACAGAGCATGAATGGGGGAGGGGCAGAGAGAGAGGGAGACACAGAATCCGAAGCAGGCTCCAGGCTGTGAGCTGTCAGCACAGAGCCCGATGTGGGGCTCGAACTCACAAATTGTGAGATCGTCACCTGAGCGGAAGTCGGATGCTTAACCGACTGAGCCACGCAGATGCCCCACGCTTATTTTTTTAAATGTGAAACATAGACATATTTTATTTAATCTGGTTTTGAATTTTTGGTCACATGAAGGTAAAGCCGATTCTGAATAAACCGTCCTTACGCTTAGCTAGCTCTTTTGTCGTGGTGAAGCACATCCTCTTATCTATCATGGTTTGGTTAGGAAATAGAAGAAGTTGTTAAATCATTACTTCACAACTTTCATCAAAATTCATTCCAAGCGGATTGAATAAGTACAATGTAAAACGGGAAATTGAAACATGTAGGTGAACAATCATGACTTCGACCTGGAGGCTTTCAAAAGAAACCAACAACAAGTTTAACAAAAATGTAAACACAAAAATAGAATCTTTCCTAGGACATATCACACCACCAAAAACAAAATGAGGGAAAACTAATAGGAAGCCGTAATTAGGGGTGCCTGGGGGGGCGCAGTCGGTTGAGCGTCCCACTTCGGCTCAGGTCATGATCTCACGGCTCGTGGGTTCGAGCCCCGCGTCGGGCTCCAGGCTGACAGCTCGGAGCCCGGAGCCTGCTTCCGATTCTGTGTCCCCCCCCTCTTTCTCTGCCCCACCCCTGCTCGCACTCTGTCTCTCTCTCTCTCAAAAGTAAATAAACATTAAAACGTCTTAATAGGAAGCCGTTATTAAAACTCAGGGCTGCTGGTCAAAAACGTTCTTCCCTTTACCCAGGGTTTCTCAGCGTTGGCACTCTTGATATATTGGACTGGATAATTCTTTGTTACGGGGGTCTGCACATTGAAGGAAGTTCAGCAGCAGCTCTGGCTTCGAGATGCCCACTGGCATCCTGTGCCCTAGTTATTGACAACCCAAATATCTCCAGACACTGCCACACGTCCTTGAGGAGCAGAGTCAGCCGGGGGTTGCGAGCCACTGCTCTGCGCGGGGGTCTCACATTTGAGCGTGCATCAGAACCACCTAGAGCGTCTGTCAAACACAGATGGCTGGGTCTTCTCCCTGGAATTTCTGACATAATTGGCCCCGGGTGGGGTTTGAGAATTTGCATTTCTAGTAAGTTCCCAGGTGGTGCTGAAGCTGCTGGCCTGGGGACCACACTTGGAGAATCTCTGATCTGTAAGCTTTGGCTGGCAAAATCACATCGCCCCTAGAATATAAAAGTAACAATAGTATTGAAATTTCCAGAACGTGGAAAGGCTGTGACCATAGGCAATTGAGGGACATCTTAACAGTGGAGTTCAGGAGTTAAAAAAAATTTTTTTTAACGTTTATTTATTTTTGAGACAGAGAGAGACAGAGCACGAACGGAGGAGGGTCAGAGAGAGAGGGAGACACAGAATCCGAAACAGGCTCCAGGCTCCGAGCTGTCAGCACAGAGCCCGACGCGGGGCTCGAACTCACGGACCGCGAGATCGTGACCTGAGCCGAAGTCGGCTGCTTAACTGGCTGAGCCACCCAGGCGCCCCCAGGAGTTTAGAAACCGAGTGGTTACAAGAGACTGCATGATAGAGGCAAAATTTGTGATTTCTGGTTCAAAGACTTGGTTTACATTTGCTCTAAACTTGGCGATTTTTCTCAAGTAATATTACTGTAGACGTGACCAAAAGAAAAAGAAGCGCTCCCAAGAGAAATGATGGAGACGTGAGCAATGAACCTTATTAGTCTGTGTTATGGACAACCACCGTCTTTATTCAAACTTTTTCCAATTGCTTGTTCAGCTTCCCGTGATAAACGTTATATAGACGTCCAGGAGCTATATAAGAAAAAAAGTTCTGGGGCACCCGAGTGGCTCAGTCGGTTAAGCGCCCGACTTCGGCTCAGGTCACGATCTCGCGGTCCGTGAGTTCGAGCCCCGCGTCAGGCTCTGGGCTGATGGCTCAGAGTCTGGAGCCTGCTTCCGATTCTGTGTCTCCCTCTCTCTCTGCCCCTCCCCCGTTCATGCTATGTCTCTCTCCGTCTCAAAAATAAATAAAATGTTTAAAAAAAAATTTTTTTTAAATAAAAAATAAAAAAAAAAGAGAAAAAAGTTCTAAGGCCTTCTTCACTTGCTGCCATGTAACTTTTAAGAGCTTAACTAAATAATTTTTGTGGGAAGGGCAGAAAATTGCTGGAATTAATGCCGTATACCTTGCTGAAGACAGGCAAAAAAATAATAATAATGAAATAAATCATGACGGCCTGAATTTCATTGGCTGGCTTATATATAATCTTCTAGGTTTACCAGAAATGATGCATTTTTAGATCATCACTTCTTCTAAAAAAATGTTTATTCATCTTGGGGAGAGCGCAAGTGGGGAAGGGGCGAAGGGGGGGTGGACAGAGGATCCGAAGTGGGCTTTGCACTGAGGGGCTGACAGCCGCGAGCCCGGTGCGGGGCTTGAACTCATGAACCATGAGATCATGACCTGAGCGGAAGTCAGATGTTCAACCGACTGAGCCTCTCAGGCGCCCCCGGATCATCCCTCCGTAGCACCAACCAGCCCCTGCTCTCCATTGTTTATTGTAGCCAAGTGAATCCAGCCCTGGAATGTCTCTGGTGCCAGCAAACTACAAATAAAACCCATCGCCCTGTGCCGGCAACATTGTTTCACTGTTACCTCCTTCATCTCCTCTATTCTTTTGCAATTACTTTAATTAGCACTGCTCACTTAATGGGACCTTGGAGGTTGGAGCCAGGTGGTGTCATTAGTTAAATCTGGAAGACTCTAATGGAATTGAGTTCAAACCAGGTTAAGAGTAAGAGAATTATAGATCTCGTGGCACACTGCTTTGTGTGACCTTTGGCGCCTCGCAAGTCACTGCTGGCTCGAATCGGAAAGAGCTTGGATGAAGTTTCTGAGAGACCACGTGTGCGCCTGTCTGGATGCTGCAGTTCGGCGTGGACAGGACAGGCGTGTCCCTGCCTCATGGAGCGAGCGTGTAGTCGAGCAATGAAGGACGATATCAAACGAACAAGCAAGACCGCCAGGCTTTGCGATGAGGGCTCGGAAGGGAGGAAGGGGAGAGCTGATGTGGAGGGGTGAAGGGTACGCGAACTTCAGGGGTGCTCGGGAAAGCTCTCCAGGGAGGTGCTACTTAACGCTGCTACCCGAATGATGGGAAGGAGCTGACCTGGGGAAAACACGAGGAAGGAAGGCCCTCACTGTCAGATAGAAGGAATCGGGCACAGAAGGGCTCTGGAATGGAGGTTGTTTTGTGTCTCCAAGGAACTGCGAGGGCACCTGCATGACCGGGACCCATCCAGGAAGGCTGGTGGCCCGAGAGGAGGCCAAAAGCTGCTGGGTCCAGAGGTGTTGCATGGGGCAGACAGACATTTAGACCCTGAGATTACCAGGGATTTTTAAAAGTCTTTGTTTATTTATTTATTTATTTATAATTTATTTATTTACTTACTACTTTTTTTTTTTTAACATTTATTTATTTCTGAGAGACAGAGGGAGACAGAGCATGAGCAGGGGAGGGGCAGAGAGAGAGAGAGAGGGAGACACAGAATCGGAGGCAGGCTCCAGGCTCTGAGCTGTCAGCAACAGAGCCCGACGCGGGGCTCGAACCCACGGACCGCGAGATCATGACCTGAGCCGAAGTCGGACGCTTGACCGACTGAGCCCCCCGGGCGCCCTCAAAATTTTTATTTTTTTTTTTAAGTCAAATCCAAGTTTGTTAACTCAAAATTTTTAACTCAAATCCAAGTTTAGTGCACCAGGGTTTTCAGGAGTAGAGTTTAGTGATTCATCACTTACATACAACACCCAGCGCTCATCCCAGCAAGTGCCCTCCTCAATGCCCTTCAGCCATTTAGCCCATCCCCCCAGCCAACATCTCTCCAGCAACCCTCAGTTTGTTCACTGGATTTAAGAGCCTCTTACGGTTTTCCTCCCTCTCTGATGTTTCCTTCCTCTCCCCTCTGTTCATCTGTTGTGTTTCCTGGATTCCACATGTGAGGGAAATCATATGCCGTTTGTCGTTCTCTGACTTATTTTGCTCAGTATGATCCGCTCTAGTCCCATTCAGGTTGCCGCAAACGGCAAGATTTCCTTCTTTTTGATGGGCCTTTGGGCTCTTTCCATGGTTTGGCTGTTGTTGATGGCGTTGCCGTAAGCACTAGTGTCCATGTGCCCCTATGAATCAGCGTATTTGTGTCCTTTGCACACAGAACTAGCCGTGCAATTGCCGGGCCGTAAGGTAGTTCGCGTTTCAATTTTTCGAGGAACCTCCGCACTGTTCTCCAGAGCGGCTGCGCCAGTTGGCATTCCCACCGGCAGTGCAGGAGGGTTCCCGTTTCTCTGTTCCTCCGCGGTGTCCTCGCCGACGCCTGTTGTCTCCTGAGTTGCTAACAACCTTTGTGGCAATGTGCTGATGAATGGGATGTGTGCAAAGAGCACCCTTGGGCCCGGGGCGGTAGATGTTTGTGAACCGGCCGGTAGGCGAAGTCATGAGACGCACGATTTTGACCCTTTGTGCAGAGGGCAGGCAAAACAGAGGCAATATTTTGATGGATCACGTTGCCTCCTGTGGTAGCGTCCATTTAACGCTTGCCCACCCCACTTCCGCTAGGGCACAGCGGCGGTGGTCAACGTACCCCGTATCTCCTCCTCCTCCTCCTTCCTGGCGGTAGCAACGGGCCTGCCTCCGACCAGCATCCCTCCCCGCACCGCGTCCTTGGTAAACGGCCGCAGTCTCACTGAGTACAGGAGATTCGTCTCTATACCGTGGGTGGGCCTCATCCGATCAGTTGAAGGCACCAATCGACAAAAAATGACCTCCTCGGAGCAGAAAGGAATTGGGCCAGCAGATTGCCTTTGAATTCAACTGCAACTCTCTTTGGGTCTCCAGCCTGCTGGTCCACCTGGCAGATTTTGGACTTTCTAGCCTCCACCGTTAGGTGAGCCAATTCTCTAAAACAAATCTCTCTGTCTCTCCCTTTTCTGCTTCTGTCTCTCTCTGTCTGTCTGCCTGCCTCTCTAAACACCCTGTTGGTTCTGTTTCTCTGTAGAACTCCGATTGATAACACACTGCAGGGGTGCCTGGGTGGCTCAGTCAGTGAAGCATCTGACTTCTTCAGCTCAGGTCACGGTCTTGCGGTTTCTAAGTTTGAGCCCTGCATCAGGCTCTGTGCTGACAGCTCCGAGTCTGGAGCCTGTTTTGGATTCTGTGTCTCTTTCCCTCTTCCCGTCTCTGCTCCAGTCTCTCTCTCTGTCTCTCAAAAATAAACCTTAAAAAAATTTTAAAAATAGCTCACTTTATATTTTACTATTTATGCCCATTTCACAGACGAGGAAGTTGAGGTTCAGAGGCATCGAGTGCTGTGCACAAGGGTAGACGCTTGATGCGTGTGGAGCCGAGATTCCGGGCTAGGTCTTCCTGAGCCACAGCACAACGCAGCTTCTCGTGCATGAACATGCACCATTGACTATAAAGTATCTGTCGCTTTTAAGACTCACCAGCGACGTTGGGCTCTTACACCACGTGAAAATCAGCAGCACGCGCACACCTTTTGGTCTAGGTGATGTGCACCAAGGTCCATTAGCAGAGAAGCCTGGTCACCAGGAAGCTTCCTGCTGCACGTGTACTTGCCTGACACACTTAGCTCCTATCTATCAAATTATCTCCTTTACCGCCATCATTTCCAAAAACGTCTTGCGGTAGCCACACCATTTCCGTACGCCATCAACCGCAAGATCTTTAGCAACAGGAGGGGGAACCAAAGGGACGACCGTTGAAAATGCACGGTTCTGGGGCACCTGGGTGGCTCAGTCGGTTAAGCATTTGACTTCGGCTCAGGTCATGATCTCACGGTCCGTGAGTTCGAGCCCCGCGTCGGGCTCTGTGCTGACAGCTCAGAGCCTGGAGCCTGCTTCAGATTCTATGTCTCCCTCTCTCTGACCCTCCCCCGTTCATGCTCTGTCTCTCTCTGTCTCAAAAATAAATACAGTTAAAAAAATAAAATTTAAAGTGCACGGTTTTGCCGAGAATACGATTACACCCCCTCCTTCTACACATGCAACCGAAAGGAAGAGACCAAAGCAGCACATGTGGATGAAATTAAGACAGGGAAAAACAAACAGCACACGCGGGGGCCCCGGACCTCCCGATGTCTTTGGCCGTGGGCTAAAGTCCCCCACTGAGGGCAACACTTCAAAAGTAGCCTCAACCTGGCACGTTTCCAGAGGAAAAGCCAGCAGTAAATATTGACCCCAGGATCAATGGTTTCTGTCGAAGCCGCAGCAGGCAGGCCAGAGAGGCAGGGGGAGCAGCAGGCAGGCCGAGAGAGCAGGCCAGGTCACACGTGATCAGGAGCCGCTTCGTCCAACGCCGAGAAACGATCTCACTGCCTCTGAATTAAAACTACTCTTCCCCGAACGGAGAAGATGGTGACGAAGATACTGATTCTTCTGGTTCTTGGAATGAACTTCCTGTCTTGTGCAGGTAAGCAACTCAGCGCCACGACCCCCTGCCCTTAATGCTGCAGGTGCCGTCCTGGCCCGGGGCGGGGGCGGGGGGGTTGGGGTTCTTGTCTCACTGTGTCCCCCGTGTCCACTCATGTCCAGGTTTCCCGGTGTATGACTACGACCCGTCCTCCTTGCGGGAAGCCCTCAGCGCGTCCGTGGCCAAAGTCAACGCCCAGTCCTTGAGTCCGTATCTGTTTCGAGCCTTCAGGGGCTCAATTAAAAGAGTAAGTGCAGCGGGCGGGGGGGGGGGCGCCTGGGTGGCTCAGTCGGTTAGGCGTCGGACTTCGGCTCAGGTCATGATCTCACGGTCCGTGAGTTCGAGCCCTGCGTCGGGCTCTGTGCTGACAGCTCGAGCCTGGAGATGCTTCTGAGTCTGTGTCTCCCTCTCTCTCCGCCCCTCCCCCCGCTTGCGCTCTGCGTCTCTCTCTCAAAAATAAATAAGCATTAAAAAAAAATTAAAACGAGAAAGGGTAAGTACACATTCCATCTTCTTGATTCCTCTTTCTGCCGCTTTGTGTTCTTTTTTTTTTTTTTTTCGTCTATTGGGTGCCCTTTAAAATTTTTTCCAGTTCAGAAAGATAGCAGCTAGCCCTCTTTTCAGACTTTTTAAAAAAAATTTTATTTATTTATTTATTTGTTTATTTAGATGAGAAAGCATTTAATTACCGTTCTTGTCATAAGACCCTCAAAGCCACTTCGGATGCCAGATTCTTCTGTCCCTCCCTCCTCTGGCCTGGCTTCCTCTTTCCAGATGTTGCCTTTTGTGTATCCTGCTTCTGTGTCCACGGTCCCCCCTCCCCCACCCCCGCCCGGTTCCTCTTGAGCAGTTCTCTATGAGGAACTGCTCCTTTATTAGAAATGAGGTTTATTTTCGATTTCGGAGGTCCCCCTCCTCGCCCTCAGAGGAAATAAATTCTGGCTTTTAAGCCAAAGAAATCCCACCTTCCTTTGTCAATTTGGTAATGGTCTGTTTCCTGTTAGCTTCGGGAAATGGGGAAAACATGAACTTTCTTGGGCTTCCGATGACTCAGTCTGTGATCGGCCAAGAAAGAAACACAGAAAGAGGCTTCAAAGCCCGGACAGCAAGTCCCCTTCCCCTCCCCCATCCCCAGGGGACTTCATGACCTACTTTTATGGTCCTGGGCCCTGGGCCTGGTTGGAACAGAAGTGCCCCCAGGCTAGCGGGCGCTAAGGTGGGAGGTGGGGGAGGGTCTGTAAAGTGGCAGGTCGCAAGACTGAGAGCTCCGTGCAGCCAGGCCGCGGGGCATCGGTGTGGGGATGCAACCGGGGTCCAGGCGGCAGCTATGCCCCCACAGGGGCAGAAGGGCCTTGCTTTCCCTCTGCCTGCCGCTCGCCTCTCCCACCAGGACTGGGCATCACCCTGGCTCACGCTTAGCTTGCTCCCTCTCCTGCCATGGAGGGCACGCAGCTCGTGGCTTTCGTAGCCCTGGTTTCCAAATACAGCACATCCTTCTTGACCTTTGTCCAGAAACTGGCTCAGTTTCTCACGTCCGGATTCCCAGGAAATTAACTGAATTGTCTCAGTTATGTTTTCTAGTTGGGCCCTAGGTCATGAAGATGATGGGCTGTGTGTCAGCTAGGGGCCCAGCCTAGGAGCAGGCTGTCAGGGCCCAGAGCTGGGGGTGGGGGGGTCACTTGGCCCCGACATCATGGTTCGGGGACACTGGGAGATAGGTCAGCGCCCAAGCTGAAAGGTGAATTCCTTCTGGAAGAGTTAGGATCAGAATAAAGGACTCCCATCTTGCACACCGGCTGCCTTGGTTTCCATTTTCCGCATTTAATGAAATCTACTTGTGGTGTCAGGGGCTCGGTGCTTACAGACATAAGCTTTAAATTTACCTGTAACCCACTGATACCACAGAAGAAAGTTAGTGGTTTGTCACGTGAGCAAGGGCTCGGGACGGACCCTCTTACGGATGGGTCCCGACACCATGGAAATCTGGCCTGTGGCGATGGGCTAGGACGAGGCGCCCCAACCCAGGCAATTGATTCTACGTGACTTGAGCCCACGTTTAAAAAAGATGGGAGAGGAGAAGACAGTGACCTCTGACGTGGCCATGGGACCTGCTCAGATGCTTCTGTCAGGGGCACGGGCCGGGGAGGACAGTGGACACGGGCCTTGTCCTGGGGAAAAGAACAGAATTCAGGTCCCATCGGGGACGGAGCAGAGGGTAGGAAAGAAGGAGGTTGGGTTGGACAACGACATAAACAAATGAAGGTCATTTTGGAGGGTGGGGAGCACTGCAGGGGGGGTGGGGCGGAAACAGAACAGGCAGAGGGAGGGGTGGGCGAGCTGGGGCTGGGGCAGCGTCAGATGGGGTGGAAGCCTCCGCCGTCATATGTGAGCAAAGACTCAGTCAGTGACAAGAACCTCCATCCGTGGGGAGACCGTGGGGGAACCTGGAGGACCAAAAGCCTTGAGAGAGAGGTCGGAGAGGTGGGCCGGATTGGGGACGTTCCCAGAGCATGACTTTGAGAAGCTTGAAGCCTGTTTTAAGGACAATGGAACAGGCACACACGTGCAGGCAGCTCTTTGCACTTGGGAAGGTCTCTCCAGCCACCAAGTGGAGTGGGGTGCCAGGGAGGAGGCTGGGCCAGCGATCCTAGGCAGCAGGTGGTGATGGAGGGCAGCTGAGCCTGGGGTGGGTGTGGGGAGGATGGGGGTGGCTGGGTTCTGGGACAGCCGTAAGCAAAGCCACGGAAGGTTTGGGATCCTTTGATGTCGGTGCCCCTCTCTGTCCGTTTTTACCATTCATCTTCTTTTCTTTTCTTTTTTTTTTTGTTACTGTTTTGCTTTCTAAATTATTCTTAGGTGTAACTGATCTTCACTTTTTGTCCAATTGTAAGGATTAGTTGGAAAAACCTAAATGATCACCGTGTTAGGCTTCTCCAGAGCAGAATCCATAGTGTGCGTGTGTGTGTGTGTGTGTGTGTGTGTGTAGAGAGAGAGAGAGAGAAAGAAATGTGGGAGGAGAGAGAGAGAGGGAGAGTGAGTGAGATTTACTTTAAATAATTGGCTTACACTATGTGGATGGAGGTTTGAGAGATCCGAACTCTGCAGGGGTGGTGGTGGGGGGGGGCCGGCAGGCGGATGTTGTAGTTCATGTCGGAAGGCAGGATGCTGGCAGATTTCCTTCCTGCTCAAGAAAAAGGCAATTTTGTTCCATCCAGGCCTTCAACTGATTGGGTGAGGCCCACCCACATTAAGGAGGGTGATCAGCTTTACTCAAATTCACCAATTTACTTTTTTTTTTTTACTTTTTAAATGTTTATTTACATTTGAGGAAGAGAGAGAGAGACAGAAAGAGAAGGGGAGGGGCAGAGAGAGAGGGAGACACAGAATCCGACGCAGGCTCCGGGCTCCAGGCTGTCCGCACAGAGCCCGACGCGGGGCTTGAACCCACAAACTGTGAGATCATGACCTGAGCCGAAGTCGGATGCTTAACCGACTGAACCACCCAGGCGCCCCCCACAAATTCACCAATTTACATGTTAATTGCATCCAAAACACACCTTCATAGAAATATCCAAATATCCATTTGACCAAAACTCTGGGTATTGTGGCCCAGTCAAGTTGACACATAAATGAACCATTATAATCACCAAAAAGAATTGTTATGGGTTTGTATATTTTTGTTTCTGTTTGGAATAAAAAAAAACCAAAATATTCTCATTATACAAAGTCAGAAAATACAACGAGAAAGAAAACACCAAAACTACTATCTATTGTCCATTCCTCTGAGACCACCACTATGAACATGTGGGAGATTGCCTTTTTGGATCTTTTTCATATATTGAAACAAAATATGTTTTGTTTGTTTTTTTACGACACATAGTAGCATAGTGTAACGTCAGTCGTGAAGTACTACAATTTATTTCAGCAAAGATGCTGGATTTTGGATTTCCTCTGGTTGATTCCTTACTGTGGGGCATTTAGGTCATCCCACCTTTTTCTCTTTTTTTAAAAAAATTTTTTTAAACGTTTTATTTATTTTTGAGACAGAGAGACAGAGCATGAACGGGGGAGGGGCAGAGAGAGAGGGAGACACAGAATCTGAAGCAGGCCTCAGGCTCTGAGCCATCAGCCCAGAGCCCGACGTGGGGCTTGAACTCACGGACCGCAAGATCGTGACCTGAGCTGAAGTTGGACGCTTAACCGACCGAGCCACCCAGGCGCCCCATGTCCCACCTTTTTTCAAACAACACAGAGAGGAAATTCGATGGTTGAAACTGAGTTTACGTGAAAAGGCAAAACCAGGGGCGCCTGGGTGGCGCAGTCGGTTAAGCGTCCGACTTCAGCCAGGTCACGATCTCGCGGTCCGTGAGTTCGAGCCCCGCGTCAGGCTCTGGGCTGATGGCTCGGAGCCTGGAGCCTGTTTCCGATTCTGTGTCTCCCTCTCTCTCTGCCCCTCCCCCGTTCATGCTCTGTCTCTCTCTGTCCCAAAAATAAATAAAAAGCGTTGAAAAAAAAAAATTTTTAAAATAAAAAAAAAAAAAAGAAAAGGCAAAACCATTAGGCTTTCCTCCTTATTCTGAACAGAGTGCTTAAAGGTGCTTAAAGATGCAAAAAAAAAAAAAAAATGGTTGCAAACTTATCTCAGAGTTCAATAAAATCATCTGTACTCCAAAATTCCCACATTTTTGTCTTTTCAACCCAGCCTTTGTGTCTCCAGCTGGCTTTCGCTGGGTCGCTTTCAGGGAAACTGCTGAAGTGTGATCGGTGAGAGGGTCCCACCAATGGTGTCCAGCAGAAGAGAGCTCTCTCTGTTTATGAGACTCCGATTTATTAGCCAATATTTTAAAATTACGAGTAAACGGGGTAGTAAATATTACGGAGGCTGGATTTTTAGTCTTACTTCTTTCCAGAAAACTCTGCTTCTATGAGCACGCCTCACCCAGTGTTAAAAGGGACATGAAAGGACGCCTGGGTGGCTCAGTGGGTTAAGCATCTGACGTCGGCTCAGGTCACGATCTCGCGGTCCGTGAGTTCGAGCCCCGCGTCCGGCTCTGTGCGGACAGCTCGGAGCCTGGAGCTGCTTCGGATTCTGTGTCTCCCTCTCTCTCTGCCCCTCCCCACCTCGCTCTCTTCTTTCTCTCTCTCTTAAAAATAAATAAACATTTTTAAAAAATTAAAAAGGAAAAGAAAAAGGAGGCACGAAGGCGCCCCATCCCGGGCTTGGGGTTTGCTGCTTATTTCCAAACAAAATGTTCTACGTGTTCCTGTTCTTTCCTACGTGTGAATGGTCTGTGCTCTCAGAGAGACATCTCCCCACCGTCTCCTCACTGGGAAGTCGGTTGAACGTGTTGTTGACTCTGATTTGCCATAAGGTCGCTCAAGGACTGAAAGGGACTTGAGTTTTGGAGCCTGGGTGTGTGGTCGGGTACCGGGCTGTGGCAGCTCCCGTCCGGCCTCCCCGCTGTCATCTTGGGGATGACACCGCCACCTTGGGTTTTCTTTGTAGCGGTTGTCGTGACTCACATCTTAGCTCTTAAATCCTTCTGCGAACTTTCCATTGCAATGAGAATGAAATCTACACACCGTCCCATGGGCGACAGGGCCATCAATTACCGGACACACCCCATCTCGCACACATCATCGTGTAGAGTTCTTCTCTTGTTTATTTTGCTTCGGCCACAACCTCTGGACTTGTTCTGCCCCAGGACATTGGCCCTGCTTTTTCCCCACACGACAGGCTCTTTCCCATTCTATGAGCCTCAGTGGGAAATATTTCTTCCTTGGGAGGATTTCTCTGGCACGGTGTCTCCAGTATTTCCTCCTCTCCATCCCCACCACCATGTTGTTTTTTCCCTCATAACACCGTAACCGTCTAGAACGACCTTGCTTAGTTTCCTTTAACGTGTTTACTGTGTGGCACTCCAATTGGGATCCAAGCTGCATGGCGTCTTCCCTGCTCTGCCTTTGGCGCTGGGCACACAGTGGGCAGTCATGAAGTCACGGGACTTCTGTGTCATCAGAACGTTGCAGATTCATCAGGGCGTTTGGAAGTTTCCCCCACTCTCTCACCCTTGGTGGAAAGGAGTAGACAATTGTGCAACCTCATTTATGGGTCAGAAGTGATCAAACAAGAAGCAGGACTAGACAATACTGCACACAAGGGTTGAACTTACCCCTTAATTTCTGATTTCGGGGATTGTTACGAAGTCATGGGGCGTTCTTTTAGGAAAATGCCCCTTAAAAATACACCCAGTCGATTCTCGCTATTTGCAGGGGTTGTGTTCTATGCAGTCACCACGCACACTAAGTTAGTACCTACTGACCCACTGCTCCTTGTCTGACACGTGTGTTTTCTCCACACGGCACATCCAGGCTTTCTGTGTTTGGGAGCCTCGGACAGCACTGTAAGGCTACACCTGGGGGGCCATTTTAAACAGCAAAATCACCAAGGGAAAAAAAACACAAAAATGAGAAAAACATGGTCCGAAAAAGAGCAGGAAAGGGGCGTTTGTCTACAGCACGACAGCAGAAACAAGAAGGCAGAGCGCTGCCTTGTCTGATCTCCGCTGGGAACACGGGCGCAGGACAACTCAAATCCTCAGCGCACGCGTGTGGATGACTGCAAAGGGACCCTGAACCTCGGTTCTGGGGTTATAAATAAATTTGAGCAAGTAGGCAAGTTGGGAAAAACGGAATCTGCCATGAGGGTCAGTTATAAAGGTAAGTCGTCGTAAGCAAACGTCGACCTTGGAGTTCCCGCCAAGAACGCCCAAGTTCTGGCTCCGTTTTTTTAAATGAAGTATTCTGTGCCTTTGGAAAAACGTTTCTTCTTGTCTCAGGCTGAGGGCCGGGAACTGGGGGGTTGTGAGTCCAGAAAGCTCTCACCAGGGAGGACTCTGTAACTTTTTCTTACTGTGCAGGGAGAAACATTTGGAGCATTGCAAACCCCAGTAGCTCACCCATGGCAAACTGATGCTTTGTTTTTGTGAAGGTCTATGTCCTGGACCAGGATAGCTTGAGCATGGACCTAGAGTTTGGCATTCGGGAGACAACATGCAGGAGAGAATCTGGAGAAGACCCTTCTACCTGTGACTTCCAAAGGGGCTACTACATGGTAAGTGCAGCGGGAAACGCCGTATCCCAGAAATTAACCTGCAGAAGCGCCTTGCTTCTTCTGTGACCTGGAGCTGTGCCCCGTCACACGGACGCTCTGGCATCCGGCCACACTGGGAGGCACTGACTGTGTCCGTGCTGTGCTTCCTGCGCAGGGGCGCAGTGCCCCTCAGTGGCTGAGGGCTTGAGCTCTGGACTCCATGGTGTTGAGTGATCCTGGCAAATTGTTTTAACCCCCGCTGCCTCAGTTTCCTGCTCTTTGAACCGGGTGTGATGGTGGTTCCAGGCAAACTGAACTCAAAGAGGCCAATCCCAAAGGCAAATTCCAGAGGTGTTTCGAGTTCCATTTTAAACTGATCTAAAAACTGTGTCCTTGGTGTGAGTCACACTATTTTGCAGTAGGCTGTTGTGCAGTATGTCACCTGGCTCTGGTTCTGCTGAACCACGGTGTGTTCCGTTTTGCATCCCCGGTGGCCAGAACGTGGCCCAACACTTGTTCCCACCCACCGGCAGGTGTCTGGGGCGAGCAGGCCACCACCACCGGGCAGACTCTTGCTGTCCAAGGTGTTTGCCTAAAGACGAATGAGTTCTCAGGGTTTTGTGAGCTTATGAGTTTGTTACTTTATGAGTTCCTTACTTTATGAGTTTGTTACTTTATGAGTTCGTTACTTTATCAGTTTGTTACTTTATGAGTTTGTTACTTTATGACAGGGTCGCTTGGCAATGATGTAAATTCTGAAAAGGGAATCCTTTGTTTCGCGACCTGTTTCATGACACTTTTCTCTGTGACTGTTGGGAGAAGGACTCAAACCCAAGTGTCACAGCGTCCGCTCCTAACAGACTCTTGAGGCCAAAGGAGAGGAGAACACAGGCCTTGGGTTCTTCCTCCTTCCTTTTGTTCCATTGGGAAACTTCGGGGCAGCTCACTCAGGGCTCACGGGGAGGGGAACACGTGATACCCACATGCCTGACAACACACCTTCAGGTATTTCGGTTGTGTCTGCTTCGCTGCTGGGAGATTTTCATTTTGGGAACATGAGGTGCCTCTGTGAATTTCCCCTTTCCGTCTGCATCATTCTGTCAGGCGTTACGCTATCACCTGATCTCTGAGATGGGTCCTAACCCTTTCTAGGAGCCGCTGGCCACGGAGCTCACTGTTTTCTTTTCCAGCCGGCAGTTGTTTGCAGAAGCACGGTGCAGATGTCTGCCGAGCAGGTGCGGGACGTGTGGGTTCGCTGCCACTGGTCGTCCAGTTCTGAGTCTAACAGCAGCGAAGAGGTAGGACCAGGGCCTTGGTGTCCCCCGGGACAGCGCCCTGTAGGCTCTGTGTGGGTCTGTGACAAGCAGACCCATGTGATAGAGTCACTGAGTATCCCCAGGCAGGGGCAAACACAGCTTTGCTCACTTGGCTGGAGTCTCCCTTCCTTCTCCAGCCTCCCTCTCTCTTTCTCTCTCTTTGTTTCCCAGAGAGTTGGAAACAGAGAGCTTAAAGCAACAATTGGTAAATCGTTAAGAGTTTTAGAACTGAGTGTGCAGGCCAATGACGCTGGGTTTAGTGGAGGAAAGGGGAGGGGCATTTTTGTTGGACTAGAGTTCAAAACCATTTAGCAGCTCTGCGGTCCAGGTCAGGGTACTTAACTCCATGATCGGCCACCTCTTCACCAGCCAGATGCCGGCAGTAAAGGCCATCTGACCGTTCTGAGAGAGTTGAGTAAGTTGGTGGACAAGTAAGATCTGGCCCAGCGTCTAGTCCATGAGAGATGCTTGGTGAATGGCGGGCTGGCCCCTCAGCCCTGCAACTGCGCTGAAATTGATTTGGTTCCAAGATCTATTTCCTGGGTGTTAGGACAAGTACGAAGGACTTCCCTTTCCAGACTCCACTGAAGCTTACATAAAGCCTGATGTGTTTTTGAGCTGACACACTCACACATCCGTGGCCCGGCTAATCCAGAAACGACGAGGACCAAGCACAGCGTTTCACAAGCATTTTGTGCATGCGGATTTTGTGGCTTATATGGGAACAGCTGGGGAGAGAGTGAGAAGCGAGACAAGCAAGTCCCGACCCGTGTGGAGTTTGTAGATGAGTAAGGGGGGCTCCGGGCAGCAGGGTTGATCCTGACTACCAGGCAAGCGTTTGGGGGTACATGTTGAGGGGACAGAAGATCGTCTGGGCGCAGGGAGAGCTTCCCTGGGGAACTGACGTTCACATCAAGAATGTCCATCAGTTCAAAGGGGACAAGTGTTGAGGGGAGGAGGAAAAGTGATTCCAAGCACAAGGGGACCATCAGGGAGTACTGTGACGTGCAAGAGAAGCTGGTGGGTTGGAAGGGACACAAACCATTATGACCGCAATGAGCAAAATACGGGCACAGAGGCACACGGCTGATCTGGAGACAAAGGCAGAATGGACCTCCAGGGTCATGTCTAGGATCCCTGGCCTCATCCTAATGACGACGGGCCTATTGATGGCTGAGAGCAGGTGGGGGCACCAGGAGGCTGACAGGACAGGTGCCAGGGAATGCTAACGGGAGCCGGGAGTTAGTAGTGAGTGTTGAGAAATGGATTCTAGTTCATTCTGTGGCCTTTAACGTGTTGAAATGAATTCAGTAACTGCCCCCCTCCATTTAATCCCTCTTCCACCACTGGTTTGGTAAGTCAATTCTGATCGCACAACCGACAGATCTGTTGCAACTTTTTCGTAACATAGTGGACTGTCTGCTTGTCTTCCAATCTGAGTTTTATAAGAAGACTCTGACATCAAGTTAGGCGAGCCCCTGAAAGAAGCAAGATTTTGAAATAAACCCTCAGGTGGATGTTCTCCAAAGATTAGGAAATCATAAAGAATTAGGGGCAAATTAAAAAAAAAAAAGAACTCCTTAAATTCAAGGATTCTGTAATTCGAAGGAAGAAAGAAAGCAGATGGAGATTTCAAGTAATTCCTGGAAACTCTGAAGTAGATTTCATATATGAAACAGAAAAAAAAAAAAAAAAAGAGAAAACAGCTGCTAACCATTTTCAGTGAAATAAGCAGTGATATTAGAAACAAAAGATATGGAAACCAATTTGACAATAAATTTCATATTAAGAAAAGAAAAAGAAACATAAAAGAGACGAGACTAGGATGAATTTAGGCATCAAACACAGAAATCATTGTTGGAAGTAGGAAATAGAAGAAATAAAACCAAAAAAAAAAAAAAAATCCTGGAGTAATGAAAATGAAGATCGTTTGAAAAACGTATGTAGGTTATAGAAAAATTTCCGGGGAAAGGAATATAATGTGAAGAAAGGGTTAAGCCATGGAGAATAAGACTGAAAAATCCAAAATACGAAGACTAAGGACTTAGATCAAAGGGAAGATATCTCGCAAGGATATGATGAGAGAAACTGTCAATAGAAGGAGTTTGGAGTTTCCCCTTACGTGATTTTAAGAAGTATAAAAGCTGTAAGGACATATGAGGGAATAAATGTCTCAATTTGCTAACATTCTGCTGTCCTTAGTCAAATGTATATTTGAATTATAGGTAGTTTCTATGATTTTTGGTTGATTTTTAGTTTCTATGATTTTTGGTTGATTTGGAAAGAGAAATCTAGAGAGGACGGAGGGTTCTATGTGCACACGAGTGCACAGTCAACCACTTAATGGTTTAGTCACCGTCCAGAGTGCGGTGCTAATGCCTGTAGGTTGATGGGGGAACTTGACTTCAGGCAAATCCTGATGTGGAGTAGGTGGGATGAGATTTGCCTAAGGCTTCAGCCAGGAGACCCAGAAACAGTCCAAAGTCCAAAGGGAGAAACTGAGGAAGAATAACCAGAATGGAATTCGGAGCTCAGGGGACGAGAGGCGACTGTGTTCTGTCGCAAATGATAGAACTTGAACTACAAGTCGCCGAAGCCCAAATGGGTAAGTCCCTGGATCGAGTTCCCAGAAAGGAAGGGGAGGAGTTCACCTCATGGACCCGTTCATTTGGGAGTCTTCAATGCCACCTGGGCCAGCTTCTCCCTCCCTTCCCTCCCCCCTCTCCCCCAAGCCCCACCCCCTTCCCCTCTCTTCCCTGCTTCCCTCTCCTACTGTAGACGAGCTTTTTCCTTTCAGCAAGGCCACAGGCTGCTCCAGATTCAGATGCTCTAACTTAGGAGGAAGAGGGAGCATTTCTCTCTAGCTCCACTGGACATGCCTCTTGGCATGACTCCCTTTGGCCTGGCTTAGGTCATGTGTGCCCCAGGCCTTTTTTTCAAGTTTATTTATTTATTTTGAGAGAGAGAGAGAGAACGCACAAGTCGGGAAGGAGCAGAGAGAGAGAGGGGGTGGAGAGAGAGACTCCCAAACAGGCTCTGTGCTCATAGCACTTGCTACTTGATCCCGTGAACCAGAGACAATGACGTGAGCTGAAATCAAAAGTCCGACACTTAACTGACTGAGCCACCCAGGTCCCCTCCTTTTTCTTTTTTTTTTTTTTAATGTTTATTTATTTTTGAGACAGAGAGAGACAGAGCATGAACGGGGGTGGGTCAGAGAGAGGGAGACACAGAATCCGAAGCAGGCTCCAGGCTCCGAGCTGTCAGCACAGAGCCCGACGCGGGGCTCGAACCCACGGACCGCGAGATCATGACCTGAGCCGAAGTCAGACGCCCAACCGACTGAGCCACCCAGGCGCCCCCTCCCTTTTCTTTTAATAACACCTTTACTGAGTTATAATCCACATAGCGTACAACTCACCCTTTTAATGTGTCCAATTCGGTGGCTTTCAGTATATGAATATAGACTGAATATAGCCTCCACTATCTAAATCCAGAACATTTGCATCAACTCAAAAAGAAATCTCATCCCCATCAGCAGCCGTTTCTGTGCTCCCCGTTCCCCCAGCCCCCAACAACCCCTCATCTGCCTTCTGGGTCTACGGATTTGCCTATTCTGGCCATTTCATACAAATGGAATTATACAACACGTGTCCTTTTGTAACTGGCTTATCTCACTAAGCATCGTGTTCTGGAGGTTCCTACCTGCTGTAGGATGTATTGGTACTTCGTTCCTTTCTAGTATTGAGTAAGATTCTATTGTATGCATATACTACCTTCGATTACACATTCAATACTCGATCAACACTTGGGTTATTTCCGCTGTTATGAACGATGATGCTACGAGTCTTCGTGTGCAAGTCTTTGTGTGTTATTCAGCGGCTTCATGGAATCTATTTGTGCAAGCCTTTCCCTAACTGAACACATTAGGGGAACTTCATACCCAGAAAACCCCCACATCTGATCCAAATGCAGTCTGTTTGCAAGTTCATAGGGAAGGTGCCATATTTCTGGTCCCCCACATTTGGGAGCACGTCTGAGTCCAGTGGAAAGCTTTTCAGGCGATTTAAACGTCATGCGATTTGCTCTTCCCCGTGTGCTTCCCTAGACACACATGTTTGACACCACATAAAGTTATTTAATACAATATATTGCCTTATTTCATTAAAAATGAATTACGTAATACCTAAGAATCTTCCTGATAACATTTGCATTTTTTACAATGTCTTTTTTTTCCCTCTTTCACATGCTGATCTATCCTGATGCCGAAATTGACTTAGATGGGTTTTGGGGACATATTGGGATCCTCTACATGGAGAAATATGTACCTATTTGGTAAGCTGAGATCTGTTCTGTTTAATGTGCTTGTTTTTTCTTGAAACGACTTTATATTGTAGTTCTCTGTTAGTGAGTCATTTAACACTGGAAACACTATACAAGCCTTTGAACAATTATAGTATTTCCAGAAGATGAGCATTTTTTTTGTTCCTTTCTTACCAGTAGATGACAATGATACAGCTTTTCATTTAGGTATCTCTTTATATTTATGCAGAGATTTTCCATATATGATTCCATCTGAGGTGTCAAACAAGCAGAGCAGATGTGAGTTTACACCTCGAGAGGCTCCCTCAACTTGAACAGGCTTATTTCCTCCTGGGGCGCAGGCTGAGTTACAGGACCCAGGTGTGCCACAATGTGTGGCTGGAGGGTCTGGACTAAAGCTCATCTAATTGATCGAGGGCGAATTCTGTCATCCTGAAGCCACGTGATGAGAACCAACCATCCCTTTAAGAGTCTCGGTTGGGGGAGGGAGGGCCCGCCTTCCTTTCCGTGGTTAGGGTTCAAAGGGTTAGGGGCCATTTATATCTCCCTGAGCCTTTTGCCCGGTGCTGATAGCTACAAAACGATTTGGTGATCCTCCACTGTTTCTTGCTTAAAAGGAGGCATATTTGGGGCGTCAATAATGAAAGCACAGAACATTCTGGAAATGGAGAAAGGGGCCTTGCCTGATGACCATTCCTGTATTACAGGTCTCAATCCTGACAAGTCCAGAAGCGAACGCAGTGAACGGTCACTCGGTAAGTGGTCCTACTTTTTTCCACGCAGCACCAGCAGATTCTTTTTGGATCAAGCCAGACTCTGCTGGCACCATTTCACAGTAGATTAACCCCCGAAATACAAAATATTTTAAGCGCAAACGAAAAGAGCAGCACTGCACAAGCTTGCTTTGCGAATCACTGAAAAGGTAAAACGTGAGGCATGAAAACTTACTTAAATGTTAGCAGGAATCGAAATATCACAGCTGGCTCAGGACGTCAGCATCGACCTTTCCTCCTGCCCCACTTTGGGGCATTTTCTGAAAAAGCGTGAACTCTCTCGAACCACCTCTTTGCCATCCGCTTTCAAAGGTGTTTTGGGGCCCGCGGATGAAGTTAACAAGACCATAGTTCCTCTCTTTTTACAGATCATTTTCCTCGTTTAGTCTTCTTAATAGCTCTGGGAGGCAGGTGTTGTATTACCTGCTTTTATAGACGAGATAAATGGTAATTCGTGGTGTTAATCGCATATGCAAAATGCAAAATGCATATGCAAAAGTGCTAATTGGTTGACACGGCTTTGTCTTTCACAACCATCCTGGGAGGCCGCACGGTGTTCCTTCCCATTTTGTAGATGGGCAAACTGAGGCTTAGTGAGTTTCTGGAGTTTGTCCAAGGCTACATTGCCAATGTAGGACTTGATACAGATCTGTCAGACTCTAAAGCTTCTGGCTTCTGTTTTTGCCAGTGCTATTTTCTGGAAGAGCTGTGAAATTCACTTTATTTTGGATTTCTTCATTAAAATGAATAACACAGATAATAATATTATGTTGAGCCCGGTGTTTGATCCTCACTAGGCATACTGAAATTTATTTGAAGTGCCGAGGCTTACAATACGAGGCTTGATTTCAAACAAAAAGTTTTAGACACCCTCTGCGTTGTCTGGGAGAACATACAATTATTTGCACAGTGCGACCATTGCTGAGGACATTTTTTTGAACACTTCTTTTTTGGAATTGCCTTCAGAATCTATGGCCCATTCTTTCAAGCTGCTGTAGTGGTGGAAAATGGGTGTCCTTGGATTTGGTTTTGGAAATAGCCAAAATACATGTGATTAATCAGAGTAATAACCAACTTGGGTACATTAGTTATAGATTGCTGTGTGTCAAATTACCCCCAAATTTAGCAGCTTAAAGCAACAAATGTTTGTTATATCACAATTTCTGAGGGTCAGGAACCCAGAGGCAGCCTAGCCGGCTGGTTCTGACACAGTCTGTAACAAGGCTGCAGGTAAGGTATTGTCTGGGGCTGTGATCTCATTTGAAGGCTTGACTGGGTCTGAAGGATCCACTTCCAAGGTCCCTCACGTGGTTGTAAAAAGCCTTGACTCTTCATGGGCTCTTGGACTGAGGGCTTTAGTTTCTCCCACTGTGGGCTTGTCCATCGGGCTGTCTGAATGTCCTCAAAACATGACAGCTGGCTTCCCCCAGAGACAATGATGAGAGAGAGACAGAGAGACAGAGAGAGAGACAGGAAGAGAATGAGTAAGCTGCAGAGCACCGGAGACAGAAGACACGGTCTTTTGTTACCTAATTTTGGAAGTTGTATTTCACCACTTCTGTGTATTTTATTAGTCACACTGACCAACTCTGGTCCAGCGTAGGAGGGGAACACCCAAGTGTGAATTCCAGGAGGCCATCTTGGAGGAGGCTGGCTACTACAGTGGGAAAATGCCATTTGGGACCAAAACTATTTTACGTATAAATCAATGTGACTGAGCCTTCTTACACGGCTCAGAAGGTAATTCCAGAGTTGAATTTTAAAAACGTGTTGGGCCCTGGGAACATCACGGATGCGGTTGAACATCCGTCTCCGAGGTTTCTTTGAAGACGACAACTTAATTTATTTCACCAAATGTGTGTGACAAGCACTGGGCAGATCTCACGGAGGCCTAAAAGGCAAATGTGACAGTGCCTGCCTTTGAGGCTTACAGTAGTGGCCGGGACAGGTCACACGTGGAGAGAAACACACATGGGTTCAGCTGTGATGTCTCGCAGGGGAGGGGGAGGGACAGCCGGGTAGGGCAGATGGAGCCATCCTGTCTTGGCATCCCTCGGCAGTGTGGGTTTGTTTATGCCGGTCACGGCCCTTCCCACTACTTATTGTCACGGGGCCCATGTCATCTCAGATGTTGGTGTGAATGACAGAGCCTATCCGTCCTTCCGTCTGCAGAGAGCCTGAGAAGGATCTTTCCTCCCGGGAATCGAGGGTACCCGTACAAGGGGCACAGAACAAGGACAAACGCTGGCTTTGAGTAACAGCCTCGAGGTAAGGGGACACAGCTAAAAACATGCGTATTTAGAAAGATAAGCCGCTTGGAGCGAGCGCCTGGACGCCGCGGCCCTGGTGCCCCCAGATGTCCTGCTCTGCCGCTCGGCTCCCGTCCTCGCCTTCCCACCCCCTCGTCTCCTCCCAGGCTCTGCCCCTCCGTCGCCTCTTCCATCCCGTGCACCTCGAGCTTTCTCCTGTGGCTCTTGTATTTGTCACCACTGGTGTCATCACGTGTTGAAGAGCGAACAGACAGACAGAACAGCCGCTCCTTTGACGCATCCCCCTTCCAGCAACTGTCCCCCCCCCCCCCCCCGTCCGCTAAGCTTCTCGACTCCACTGTGGCCTTCGGCTGCTGGCCTACCCTTCTCACCTCTCGTTCGCCTTCTGCTCCTTGCACCCTGGATCTTCAGCCCTCGGATCAGTGAAATCAGATCTGCTTGCCTCTCCTCGATCGGTAATTTAAATACTGGTGACGATTTGTATTACCTTCTTAGCCCGCTGTCTCTTCCTTCTGCAGATTTTGCTCCGCGGTCTCTTCCACTCGCCCGCCCTCATCAATGATCTGCAGTTACTTCCAAGCACACGTCTCTTACCGCACTCTATCCCGAGATCCAGGCCCACTGGATGCAGTTGCTATGGTTACCTGGGACCTCTCGGGTCCCACCCAACCTCCTCGTCAGCTCCCTGCCTTAACTGAGGGCATCACCATCCACCTAATTTTCTCAAGCTCAAAATTTTAGAGCACCATTGACTCTTTACCCTTTCTCTTCTCCCAACATCCACAGGGGTCCAGTCTTACCGAGTTGGGCCGCACGTTTTCTCTGGTATTGGCCGATCACTTGCTCGCCATCACCACCGACCGGGGCATGCTTTCCTGCCTCCGGTCCTGATCTTATGCTGTCCACCTTGCATGCTGTCCTCAGGCTTCTCTTGAAACACAGAGGGGTCTCTGATCCTTTCCACGTAACCCCCCTAATGCTCACTTCACTTATGGGATAAAGCAGAGGTGTGCAAAAGACAGGCACTAAGCCAAAAGGAAGAAAAGCCTGTTGGCCCCCAGTGCTGTGGGGAGCTGAACACTGAGCCCTGCTTCACCAAACCAGCCCTGAGTGTCACCGACTCTCACGAGTATATAAATTTCCAGTTGCTAGGGCATTTGTAGCTAAGTCTTGTTAAAGGCTCCCAAGTAGTAAGGGGATATCAGGAAGTGGACACCTAGAAGGAATTCTCAGATGCGATTGCAGACATCGATTCCCTGCACATCCAGTTTTGCACGGAAACACAAGTTAATAACAAAGCTTGAGCTCTCACAGGCTTCAGTTTACACAGCACTGTAACCCTTCAGGATAAAGTCCAAACTCCTCAGCGTGGCCCACAAAGGCCTTGGCGATCTGGCCCCTGCCCACTTCTCCAAGTCGGCCTCTCCCCTAAGCTCCAGGAGTACTGACATCCGCCCGGCTCGCCCTGCTGTGACCTCTGCAGGGAACAGCCCCCTCGCTGCTCTCCCCTCACTGGTCAGGTCTCAGCTGGGCGTGCAGCCTTCCCATGGGCGGTCTCCTCTGATCCCTTTAGGACGGTCCTCATCACGGGGCCTCCGCACTCGTCCGCCCCCTCTCTGCCGCATCATGTTACACGGGACCCCCGGGCGCAGGGCGCAGGGAACTTCACTTGCTACCACCCAAGTGCCCGGCACGGAGCCTGGCACGCAGCAAGCGTTCAGCAAGTAGTTTTGAGTGGGTGATGGAATCTTCCACGTTAGGTCCCTGAAATAGTTATTTTTTAAAAAATCACTTAAGTCTCGTATAATTAATTTTTAACCGCCGGAGTTTGAAGGAAGTCAACTGACATTTTACTAAAATAGAAGGAAAATTTACCAGTGAGGCCGTATTGGATGAAAGATGCAAACGGGAGGTTTTCTTTTTAATCCGCGTGCCTCCTAAAAATAAACACCAGCTTCGTATGGAGATCAAGAAACTACTCATTACGAAGAAATGGACTCATCATATTCCTTTTTTTTTTTTTTTTTTTTATAAATTTAAATCATTTCCTTTTGCTTTATAGAGCATCCTTGGGGAAAAATACAATGCTCAATGAACTGGCTGTATTTCATCTATTAATAATACGATTATATTGGGCATACATGTATTGCAATACAAATTCTCGATTTGATTTCCATAACAAAATTGATTGCTTAACAAATGTCTCTTTAAAGGCAGTGGAGGGGCGGCTGGGTGGCTCAGTCGGTTAAGCGCCCGACTTCGGCTCAGGTCACGATCTCACAGTTTGTGAGTTCGAGCCCCGTGTTGGACTCTGTGCCGACAGCGTGGAGCCTGGAGCCTGCTTCGGGTTCTGTGTCTCCCTCTCTCTCTGCCCCTCCCCTGCTCACGCTCTGTCTGTCTGTCTGTCTCTCAAAAATAAATAAACATTAAAAAAAAAATTAAAGGACGTGCAGACGAAAGGTTCAATGCGGCCGTCCTCACCTGGACACTGACTTTAAGTGCCAGTTATGTCCCTGGCCTCCCATGACCTTTAGATTTCCCCACTGCGCTCTGAATTTCCAGGAATCACAAAATGAGCCTGGGAAGGCCAGCACAGGGTCTGGAACCAGCAGACCTGGCTCCCAGCCTGCTCTGTCACCACGAGCTGTGAGACAATGTTCCACTCTCTTAACTTCTCGGCTCACTTCCTTCAAAGGAAATTATTATTATTAGTTTTGTATTTGTTTTTGTGCCCGTTGGACCGGGAACTCCTTGGGGATGCATGGCCTTGTCATTCTTATTAATTATTTTAGTTCCTACCATAAAGTTAAGGACAATGTCTAGACCATAATAAAGGTTCAATCAGGTTGGAAGGAAGGAAAACACACACGCATGACCCAAATCAGGACAACTATTTGCAAGCTGTGAGTGACGTTCTTCCAGTGGGGAGCTCCTTGAAGGCGGAGGCTTTGGTTCCGGTAGCTTGGAGCCCTCAGACCCTGGTTCAGCTCCTGGAACAAAGTAGGGGCTGAGGAAGTGTTTTTGTAATTCAATAAACACTGTTCTAGGATTCTTTCAGGTTGCTAGAAAAGCATTTCGTACATAGGAGTAGATCGTGAAAGGTGATATTTAGACAAGAGCTTTGGAATTTTTGTCTTATTTGCCCCCTCTAATATAGGGGCCATGAAAATCAGGCTCTAACCCTCACATTGGAAAGGATCTTTCTGAGTGTCTAACCCTTGCTTGATCCTTATAGCTAAATAGTCCACACTCCTTAATTGTGCAGTGGCCAGATGGTCACAAACCACACCAGACCGTAGCAGTGTGAGTGAGGCCTTTTCCTTTACGTTGCCACGTCGATTTGTGCGGACCCCTGGAGTTCTATGTCCAAGAGCAGCAAAGGAGGCCATTGCCAGTGAGGCCTGTTGGGGATAGCTGCAGGGTGGAAAGAATCAGTCTCAGGATTATTTCAGTTTGCCCAACAAGTACTCAACTCCCAAGGGTGCCTGTGTCTGTGTTTGGACCCTTTATGTGCATTGCCTTTTATAAATCTTGCAACAACTCCTATGAAGCTTTGCCATTATTGTCTGTGTTTTGCAGATGAGGAAGCAGAATCATCGGAGAGTCTTGCTCTCAGAGGGGGTGTTGAGATTGGGGTTTTCACTGTTGATGTCTGGGTGTCTCTCTTTTCCCGCCTGTGATACTGTACCTCATGCCAATACCTCCATGTTTAAGAAAGATCATGAAAGGGCAAAGCCCTGAGGATTATTTATTTAAGATTCATGTGTCAGGTGTGGGGTGAAGCTAGGTAGGCAGCCGGCTGGAAGGTAGACTAGTTGACTGGAAGTGTTAACACATACCTATCTGTCGTCAGCCAGGTGGGAGGGGTGACCCTACAACACGGGCCCCTCAGTGAGTGGCTGAGCGATTTCCATATTTGGGTGTGAGACCCGTGAGTGACAACTGTTCATGATCTCCCACCTCCTGGGGGAACGAGACTCCATCGGAGATGGAAAAGACCAGCCGGTGCTTGGGAGCTGGCAACCTGGCTATGTGCGGGCTGTGTCTACCCGTACTCTGTCTGCCCTGACGCTCATCCATGGCACACACGTGACGATCACTCTACCAAGCACAGTCGGTTCTCATTATCATCGTAGTTATGATCTGTAGAGTCGATGCCAACACTGATTTAGTGGATACTCAACCATTGCTCCTGTGGGAAGTACAGGGTGAGGCTCCTGTGAGCCTCTGGTCACCTTTCATCAACCAGTCAGTGCACGACCTCGACGTATGGGTGTTTCTGTTTAAAGACACCTTATTTACCATACTGTTGATCCACGTAGAACTCACGGCCAGCGGCACTGCAACTCGCGCCTGAACTGCGTTTCTCTGACGCAAGCGTATCTCCCCGAGGCGCGTCACAGCCCGTGCTTAGCAGCGCTAGACGGCACTTGGGCTCCACGTGTGGGGGCCGCAAAATCACCACCAGGAAGCACAAAAATGCCAAAAATGTGGCACCGAATAAACCGCGAGAAGGACACTTGTTGACAGTCTGAGCCGCAATCAGGGGGCAGAGCGTCGTCTTACATGGCCAACAGCACCCATGTTGGGAGACTCCCTGGGCATCTCCTGGAATGAATGCAAAACCCCCAGGAGTATTGATCTGGGGGTTACAAAGGAATGTTAGCGAGCAGGCGAATTTCTGAGAATTCAGAGGGTCTACTGAGCAATGGTTTCCACCCCTCGCTCCTCCCCATCTCCTGTTTACTCTCTCGGGCTCTCTTCCCACTTGGCTTGAAAGAGGTGGGGTCTGTACTGCTGCCTCCTCTTTCCATTGGCTCCGCCCTGCTCTCTCTCTGCCTCTTGGGGCCTCCAGCCCCATGGCCTTCCCTGTGCCCGCTGGACTTCGTGGCTGCATTTAGTGCCTCTTTCCTGGCTCTCCTTTCAGCCAAGACTTCTCCCTCTTCTGCATGGATCTCTCTTCTTCCTCCTGCACCCCGAATGGTGGTGTTCCCCAGGACTCCGGCCTCAGCTCTTCCTCTATTCACTGTCTTCTCTTTCCTGGGTGATCCCAGGAACCCCCGGCACTTTGATGCCTATCTGTCCGGGGAGCATTCTGCCCTCCATGTCCACACTGCACCTCTACAGTGTTTCTAGACTGTGCCTTAACCAACGGTGTGCCAGATGCCTGCATCAGTGTATCCTGCCACATGCTCAAGGCACAGTTCTTCCCTTTGGGACTGGTCTTTCTCCTGTAACCAACTCATCTTCCTGGTTATCCAGAATCTGAATAACAGATTAATCTGAATAACATCTTCCTGGTTATCTGAAACAGAATCCTCTCGGACCTCCTCCCTGCCCTCCGCCACCCAGTCACTGCTTTCTGCTGTCTCCCTCTGAAGTTTCCTGGCTCTGTCCCTTCGCTGGCCCAGTGTAGACAGTGTCTTCATGATGGCTTCATCTTGTTCCCTCAAGGTCACCTCCACATGTCGCCAGAATTGTTAACACTGGTGGGGGCAGGAGTGGAGTGGGACACAAGGAATGGGGCCCTCTGCACCGTGGTGTGGTCCACGTCTGTGTCCCCCGATCCTCTCTGCCTCCACATTGCACAGAAGAGTCACCTGGCTGATTATTTCCATGGGCCCCCAGTCTGGCTCAGACCTCCATTCCCAGGCCCCTGATGCCCTGCTACAGCACCCCACCCCCGCCTTGTCCTCGGGGTCTCCTGCACCAGATGAATTCCTGGAATTACATTTATCATACTGTATTCTAGTCCCTTCCGGTTTCTCTACAGTTTGTGATTTCTTCCTTCCTTCCTTCCCCTTTCCTTCCTCCCTTTCCTCCTTCCTTTCTTCCTTTCCCCCCTCCTTCCTCCTTCTTTTCCCCCTCCTTCTTTCCTTTCTTTCCTCTCTCTTCCTCTCTCCTTCTCTTCCTTCCTTCCTTCCTTCCTTCCTTCCTTCCTTCCTTCCTTCCTTCCTTCCCCCTTCCTTCCTCCCTTTCCTCCTTCCTTTCTTCCTTTCCCCCCTCCTTCCTCCTTCCTTTCCCCCTCCTTCTTTCCTTTCTTTCCTCTCTCTTCCTCTCTCCTTCTCTTCCTTCCTTCCTTCCTTCCTTCCTTCCTTCCCCCTTCCTTCCTCCCTTTCCTCCTTCCTTTCTTCCTTTCCCCCCTCCTTCCTCCTTCCTTTCCCCCTCCTTCTTTCCTTTCTTTCCTCTCTCTTCCTCTCTCCTTCTCTTCCTTCCTTCCTTCCTTCCTTCCTTCCTTCCTTCCTTCCTTCCCCCTTCCTTCCTCCCTTTCCTCCTTCCTTTCTTCCTTTCCCTCCTCCTTCCTCCTTCCTTTCCCCCTCCTTCTTTCCTTTCTTTCCTTTCTCTTCCTCTCTCCTTCTCTCCCTTCCTCTCTCCTTCTCTCCCTTCCTTCCTTTCCCCCTCCTTCTTTCCTTTCTTTCCTCTCTCTTCCTCTCTCCTTCTCTTCCTTCCTTCCTTCCTTCCTTCCTTCCTTCCTTCCTTCCTTCCTTCCTTTCTCCCTCCCTTCCATTGAGGCTACACTTTATTCATCTTTGTAACCCCCAATACTTAATGGATGCACACATGCTATTGAACAGATGAATGGATGACTGTAGCTGAGGCCCGTCTCCTGCTTTACTGATTCCGGTGGCTCCCTCGCTTGTACCCTGTCTCTTTCCTGGCTGCAGCTTTGCCTCAGGCCCCCTCCGGCCCTTTCTTTTTTGAGACTTGAGCTTCCTTTCTGGGGCCACCTCCCCTTCCCCCTGCAGGTTTCTCTCAGTTCTTTGTCCGAGATGCTGACCATTTTGAATAGTTGTTCCAGTCTCTAGCGCCATCTTGGATTCCCCTTGAATACACCCAGGAGTGCTGGGCCCTGAGCCTCCATAGCAAGGATGTGGAAAGCATGCTACAGAATCTAATCCCTCCCCCCTTCTCTCTTTTAACAGCAAAATGCATTGGAAGGAATAGAAGTTCCAGAGAAGAAAGATACTTTATGAATTGTGTAATTTTTCTTTTGATCAGTTCCAGTCGTTAATGAATGTCTTACTCTTCCTCTTTTTTCACTGTTCGATTTTTTTTTTTTTTTTGAATAGGCATAACCGTCGGGGCACCTGGGTGGCTCAGTCGGTTGAGCGTCCGACTTCAGTTCAGGTCATGATCTTGCGGTCCATGGGTTTGAGCCCCGTGTCGGGCTCTGTGCTGACAACTTGGAGCCTGGAGCCTGCTTTGGATTCTGTGTCTCCCTCTCTCTCTGCCCCTCCCCTGCTCATGCTCTGTCTCTCTCTGTCTCTCAAAAATAAATAAATGTTAAGAAAAATAAAACCAGGCATAACTGTCAAGTTTTTAGATAAGAAGCAATGACATGAAGAGATTAGTATTACCTAAGGATTTTAGGAGCTGAGGACTCACAAAGTGGCCATGCTTAGCCCAATCATGTCAAACACGTGTTTTAGATTAATATGCAATGATTGTAAATTCCTTACTCTTAAAGAGACAGTCCCAGGCAGCTTGGCATTAATAGTGTCTTTCCTTTTGTGACTTGTGTTAATTTTAAAAAATAAAGGACCTGAAAAAAAAATCATCTGGTGATTTAGGGATGAAAAGGCAAAGGCTGTCCCCTCCCCACCACCCAAATGCCCCTGTGGATTCTTTTTCTCCAGACTTCTCAGTCCTGGGCGTCAATACAGCAAAGCCAGCTTTCTGTCAAACCAGGTATTGCCGGGAATGAACCCAAGGACAGAGGTCCGTGTTCCCAAGCCACTTAGCGATTGCTGCAGTTGAGGGGGAGCCTCTCCTGGAGCCAGGCCCTTGTGAGGTGCCCTGGGGGGATTACAGGAGGTGAGAATCTACAAATCCAAACACAGCACCTCACCAGTGAGATTGAAACCCCGTCAGTTTCCCAGGCTTTCTGTGAAGACGTCACAAGCCCCTGAGAACCATTTCCTGGATGGGAGGTACATTAAGACGTTATCGGTCCTTTGCACCGACCTTGAATGAGGTGAGTTGTTTGCTAGGGAATCACTGGCAGTCTGCCTAAGCATGACGATGTTGCATTCTTGCGAGCCCCTGGGGACACGCACACCCCTCTCCGGGGAGACCACATTTACCTCCCTTGTCCCTTCCCAGCTTGGATTAAAAATTGCCCAGAGTTCCGACAGTTGATGTTCTTTTTTATTTTCTCTCCCAAAATGTCTCAGTGTGGCTTGGCTTGTCACCAACATGTCACACGCCATGCCCTTCTTCCCACATCCAGGGTGTGTGTGCCAGGAAAGCTGTAGGGTCAGGTCTCACCTCTGGGGCTGCCTCAGCCGCAAATTTGCTGGTGTCTTCCTCAAGTTTGGGGCAGATTCCCAGGGTATTCTGTTTTGTGTTATCTTCCTTTCCAGACTGTAGCACGCGATTTAATTTTGATCCTAAGATTAATTATATATACATTTCACAATACATGGCCTGATTTCTTCAGCGACTGTCAGGTATTAGTGGCTCACGAGGAGTGGGACAGGGACAAGGCAAGAGCCATTCTATAGAATGTTCTGCACTGCAGATGCCAAGATCCGACATTTTAAAATGAAGCTCAGCTTGATCCACTCTGAGTGTTCTGGACTATCTCTTTCCTTCTTTTTGTTTTCTTTCCTCAACACCTGTCTTGTTCTTCCCTTGGTTGTGGTATCTTCAGTGCTTCAGCAACCCAAGGAAGGCAAATGAGGATTTCCCACCTTGCTCAACTGTCCTATGTGAAGAGCTCTGGTTTATGTGAGTGGTAGATTTTTAGGAGGGTATGTGGGACCTACTGTGGACAAGTGTGAGTGGGATAAGGAGAAGTCCAAAGGGGCTTCAGCTGGGGCCGCAGCTATAGCGTGCAGGAGTGGTGCTGGATGGGTGGGCTTTAAGGTCTCAGGACACAAGGAGCCTAGAATATGGTAGGAGCCAGAGCCCCCAGAGTCTTTCTGGAGGTGATTGGTTAGACTTGTCCAGAGTGGTAGCCCAAAACCCTTGCTATGTTACATGGTTTCTTACGGTTGCCCTAGCTGCTGCCCAAGGCTTGTATGGTCAGGAGCCCAGCCATAGTTGCCATGGTGACAGCTATGGCCACTGGTCCAAGTAGCACATGAAATCTCTAGCTGGGATCAGGTAGTGAATTGCAGGGGCTACTAGGGTCACATGCAGACAGTTGAGGATTGGTGGTCAAGAGAATTAGACACATCAGAGGGATTATAACCTCTGTCCCACCCTGGGAACTTTGAGAAGCCAAATCCTGGATTTAATTTGTGACAACCTCCACGCCCCCACATTCCCTGGCTAGAACCATTTCTCCAGAAAAGCAGCACGTTTCTACTATATCTTTGAACCGTCATAGTTGCTACAGTTGTGATTCTACCCACCAGCTCCCGCTGCCAAAGAAATGGACTCCCCAGGGCAGGAACCTGTCCTCCTGGAGATGCTAATAGACAGAGGGAGAGAAGGCATCCAAGGCTGCCCATTCTGATGGATTTGCCAGTAGAATTTACATGAAACAGCAAGAGGTCAATGAGAAAAGCCATGGGTCTGGGACCCTCAGATTTCTCAAACTGCTATCCTTGAGCCTGCATATTTGTCCAAAACCCACACTTCTCTCTTCCTTCCCTCTTTTGAGTCCACTCTCTTCTCCACCCTCCATGTTGCAAGGTCTTCTGCGTCAGCCCTGGCAGACCCCCAGATCTGATTTTTCCCTTGGCCAGCTCAGTCTGCTTCTCTCTCTCCTTGTGTTCCCAAGCCTTTACGTGTGCGATGTGGCGTAAGGTTGGCCCCAATGTCTGTGTTGGCTCCCATGCTCTCTTGTCTTGGTAGTAGATTGCTTTAGCCATTGTTCCATGTTCCGAATCAGGCAAATTATCAAACATTTATTTTCTGTTATATCTTGAATCAATGTTCACATGAGCTGAGCTTTCTCCCTGCTGTCCTTTATCTCTTTGTTCTGTTTGAGGCAGGCCTATTTTATCCCAAATGGTACCTACCCATTTCTAAAATATGATCCTAACTTGGCTGTATTACCATGGTTAATGGTCAGTTTTTTACGATCAACATGTCACTCACTAATAGGTTCACCCTGAATGGATCTTTGGGCTGGGAGGCCCTCCCTGACTGGGAGGAAATCCCTTTTATAGAAAGATCCCGAACCAATATCATGGAGCCAGCCATATTGGGAGGATTTTGGTATTTATAACTATATTCTTTTCTTATTGCTGCTGAAGCACAAACTGAGTAGCTTAAAATAACACAAATGCATCATTTTACAGTTCTGAAGGTTAGAAGTTCAAAATGGGTCTCCTGGGGCAAAATCAAGGTATTTTTAGCAACGCTATGTTCCTTCTGGAGTCTCCGGGGAGGATTCATTTCTCTGCCTTTTTCAGCGTCTACAGGCCAGCCTCATTCCCTAGTTTATAGCTCCTCCTCTGTCTTCAAAGGACAAAACTCCAACCTTCACTTCCATCATACATGGCCTTTTCTGTGACCACGCTGCATCCTTCTTACAAGGAACACGGGGTCCACCCAGATATTTCAGGATATGTTCATCTCAAGATCTTTAACTTAACCACATCCGCAAAATCCCTGTTACCTTGTGAGGTAACACATTCACAGATACTGGGAGGCCAGTATTCACCCTACCATAATAGCTATCATTTACTGGACACTACAAACCAGCCAGACACTGTACATGGATTCCATAATGGAATTCTCAAAATAACCCTAATGGGCACCTACCTACTCTGACCACAATTTGACCAATGATGAAAACATGGCTTAGAGAAAACTTGTACCATCACCAGTAAGAGGCAAACCCAGGCCTCATAGCCTTATATCTCAGCTCTCTGAATTCTACCCTCCCTTTGAAAGAAAGAAAGAAAGAAAGAAAGAAAGACATCAAACCTTCAGAAAGCTGATCAGCGGATTTGAAGTTCTCTCAGTAGATATGAGGCAAAGAGAAGGGTGGCCAAACTGTCAGCCTGATGGATCACTTTGGCCATCAGATGTCGCCAGTGCAGTCTTCTTACAAAACCACCGCAAGCCCACCCTGCAGACCCACCTACCCCTTGGATGAATGTGCATTAAGCGAATCCAGAAGCTAATGGAATCCGTAAGCGAATTCCATTAAGTGAATCCAGGGAGCATGGTTCTCTGCATCAGCTATAGGGACTCCATACAGGTGGGGGTGGGGACTGTTTTACCCCCAAACTCCCTGTTAAACACACACACTGTTGCCCTTCTATTTAATTCTTCTTTAGACCGAGGGCCAATTGTGAAATTGGATGAGGCGCTGGGTTCATGCCAAGTTTTCCTTTGCCCATGACCTTGGCATTCTTTCTTTGGGTATCCAAACAGACACTCCCTTGGCCATCACTCAACAGAAAACTGGCATCCTTAAAAGCCAAACACAACCTACCTCAGAAGAAAAAACACAATTAGTGAGCAGATAAGACATCTGAGCTTTATTTTTCTCATAAGTGGAACGTGGTAAAGTAATGGCTTTGCGGGTAAGGTGGAGGAGGGGAAGAAAAAGGAGCTGTTTCCTTAGACTCCCCGGCTGCTCCCGGGCGCTCTGAGCTGGAGGGCGCTAGGTGGCGGGATTTACTAAGCTGGGCTCTGCAGGGCTTGCGGTGAGGAGAGCGAGGCTTGGTGTATTCACCGTGTCATGGTAACTAGGTCACAATTAAAGTGGGAAATGTGTGTCGTTCCGTGGGCAGAAGCACAGGGACTGTCGCCGCTTCTTCAAAGGCACAGCTCTGCGTGCTCGCGGCCACCGCAGAAGCCTGACTGCAGTTTCCACCCTTCCCGCCTCTCCCCTCTCGGCCGCTGTGTCATGCATTCGTTCATTCCCCTGCTCTGTCCCCTCCACGGTCCAAGGTCTGCTGCGACAGCCCCTAGTTTAACTCCTGGCGGCTCAGAGGTTGGTGCGCCCCTGCTTCCCACTCTGCAACACACATCCGGTTGGGGACGTTCCATTCTCAACTCTCAAAAGTAGCTTTGGTGGTAGGAGATCTCACATTTTCAAGAAACCGCATTGCATATTATTACATATTAACAAACACATGCTAGCACATGTCTTGTGATACAGTCAAAACTCTAAGCTGGGTTCTGGCCACCTTCTCTCCCATCTCAGAGGCACCTGCAGTGCGGAGGGGGAGGAGGATGGTCTTCTGTTCTCACACTTGCCCTGCAAGCACGGGGGAGGGGACTGGACAGTTTTGGGGGTGCTGGGTAGCTTTGCCCTGGGGCCTGGCACCTGCTAAGTCTGGTTCTTCCACTCGGGGCTCTTTAGAAATGCCTTGTGCTCCCTTCTGCCCCGGGTTCCTTTGGCCTGGGCCTGGAGCGGACATAGGTCCATTCGGAGTGGTCCCTGTGGCTCCTCGTTCAGCCCTGGGGCATCCCACCCTCCTTTTCCAGGTCTTCTTGCCAGTCCATGCAGCCACGCCGGACTGACTCAGGATGACCCCCTGCCAGCTGGCGTGGGTTCAGTAATGTTCCCCCCAAACTCATATCTCCCTCAGAATGTGACTTCATTTGGGAATAGCATCTTTGCAGATGTAATCAGTCGAGATGAGGTCATCCTGGATTCGAACGGGCCCTAAGCCAGTGACTGGTGTCCTTAGAAGAAGAGAAAACAGAGACGCCAAGACGGAGGGAGGAAGTCCGTATGATGATGGAGCGGACACTGGAGTTTTGTGCCTATAAGCCAAGGAAAGCCAAGGATTGCCAGAATAACCAGGAGCTAGGAGGGAGGCCTGGACCAGATTATCCCTCGGAGCCTCCAGAAGGAGCCAAGCCTGCTAACACCTTGACTGGGGACTTCTCTGGAACACCTTCATTCTCTGAAGTCTGCATATGGGGGCAGCGGTGGGCTCTTTGCATATTCGTGTTGGTTTCCCAATCCCAGTACAGGCCGTATATATGTACCTAGTTGAGGCAGGATTGAATAAAGCTATAGCCAGCCTTTCTGACTAATTGTGGTAGATTGAATTGTACCTCCCCCCACTGAAAAGACATGTCTTCCCAGAACCCATGGACATGACCTTATTTGGAAAAAGGGTCTTTGCCGATGGGATTCATTCAAGGATCTCAAGATGAGAGCATCTTGATTTTAGAGTAGGTCCTGAATCCAATGGCACGTGTCCTTACGAAGAGGGGAGGACACGGAGACACAGAGGGGAGAAAGCCACGTGAGGATAGAGGCGGAGATGGGAGTCATGGAGCCCCAAGACAACGGCCCCTAGCAGCTTGATGAGGCAGGGAAGGATGGTCCCCTGGAGCCTTGCTCAGAAGCGTGGCCCTGCGAACACTTCGGCTGATACCTTGATTTCAAACTTCCAGCCTCCATAAGTGTGAGTGAATCCATCTCTGTTGTTTCAAGCCACCCATTTGCAGTCATTTGTGATGACAGTCCTAGAAACCTAACACACGAATTCTATTATAAACATTTTTCCACGGCGCTAGGCATTGTGGTAACTATTTTTAACGACAGTGCACTATTCTGTAGTATAGGACGCCGATCGATCTTCTGTTATAAAATGTTTAATATTTTAAAACTGAACTAACTAAAGAGCAAGGAATTAAAAACACTCAAATATGCAGTTTGAGTATCTGATGAAGTCTTCAGGAAGGTCTTACCTAGAAGGGAAACTGCTTGGTCAAAACAGACACCCTCTGCTCGCACGCACCTCTCCTGCATGAAGCCGACTGCTCAAAGCCTGTAATTTCTGTAAATATTATTTCACACCAGTTGGCATAAGACGTGTAATAACTCCGTGACTCATTTGTATGACAATGTTTGCAAGTGCTGTCCTCGTGAGGGTGAAAAATAACCCTCTGAAGGCCAGGCAACCTAGTATTTAGCCGTCTGGGTTTCCTTCCAATAGGTTTTAGTCATATCCTTCCATCTTGGTGCCAGACACGTTATTTCAGATATGTGCCTTTTCTTTGATTGGCCTCAGGTCTAAAAAGCACACCCTTAGCTACAGCCAGTCATGCCTAAGCAGACAGAGCTACAGTTGAGCGGGGGCGGCTCCCTCCTCAGTCCCCAGGGTTGAATAACCCGAACACACTGGTTGCTGCACGTGACGTGAGCCCGAGAAGTCTGTGGGCATCGTTGTTCTGAAGATGTCAGCACAGAAGAAGGGCCGAAAACTGTATTTATCTGGAGTCACGGGATCTGAGATTCAACTTCTATTTTGCTAACATCGGATTGTTTTTACCTTGGGAACGTTTGGGAGTATCACCTCGCCTTGGTGGCATCTCCGGGCGATGAGAGCAGTGGGCTAAATAAACTCTAAGGTTCCAGATTCCATTCTCCTGCTAGTGTCTAAATGGTCCATTGCAAGGGTGTTGGCACGTTTGTCTCTGAGTGTTGGAGCAAATGTATCTGAGACATATCAAGCTGTCTTATGTGCTCAGAGGTGATATTTGGAGTCAAGATCTGGCTAAGATAACTATCCCAAAGATCCCAATGAACAGAAGCAATTGTTCCGGGAGCCCACCTCAGTTTTTCAGTCGAATGAAACGTTCTATTATTACAGGAACTACCATGTTGATGCCAAAGGTTATAATTAAAGGCAATAAAACATATCGTGGAATCATTACCAAACTAACGATTGTGTCGCATTTGTAGGTTCGTAAGAGACCGTGGCCTGCGATAAGCTTACAAAATGGGTCTATATAATTCTGACCTGGAATCTGAAAACGACTTTAGGAATTTAGTCCAGAAGGAAGCTGATTAGTACCATTAAATACGAGATTCCTTCTTTGTTTGGCCAATGACTTTTGGATAACCCTCCTTGCCGATTCTAGGATAGAGACACAGCACGTACGCACATCCACACACACGGGCGTGTACACACGCGTGAGCGTGCACAAGCACACGTACTGAAAAGGATGTAACAGGCGCGGATCAGAGCCTCCACCTCCCTCTTAGCAACTCACACCAGTGCCTTTTCTTTGGGAGGAGGCGACCACACCACGCATCATGAGGGAAGGCCTGGAGCAGCAAAGCCGTCATAGAGAAAGATGACATTTGCATGGAGCACCCTTTGGAAGTTGATGAGGGGCCAGTAGACACGGGTGGTACGTGCAGTATCCCCGGAGGACCCAGGGTCAACTTACTTACATTATTTGGAACTACTTTGCCTCAATATCATCTTGCTATCTGGTTTCCTTCATTTTTCTAGGTTTTCATTTGTGTGTGTCATTTCATAAAACTTGCTGAGTCCTTGGAGTTGGGGGGGGCCTCCGAACACCCCTGTGGCAGAGGGGCGCCAGTCTCCGGTCCCCCTGGAAGCCAGGGGCAGAGTGACCGTGGCTGGCTGCGGGAAAGCCAGGTGCACCCAATGACGGCTCCGGAAATGGGCATGTGAATCCACTGCAGCCAGGGACAAGCAAGGAAGGGTGTGCCAGAGGCTGCTGGAGACGTTTACGTGCGTTATGGGTCTATCTCTCTTCTGCAGAGGTGAAGCCGGCACAGGGCAGAATGCAGGGCTAAGAGGCTCTGAGGCCTGGAGACAGAGCCGGGAGTTCGGTTCAGCCCCAAACCCGTCCTATACCTGCATTTCCAGAGCTGACCCATTCTTTACCGTTCAAGTCATTTTGGGCTGGCTGTTACGGCAGGGGTTGTGTGATATATACCATGTTCAGTCCCTCTCATTTTATAGAAGAAACCAGAACCTCTTAGGCCGCGGCTACAGGGCTTGCCCAAGATCATCAACGACTCACACAAACACCAGCAACCAGGGCCCAGTATCCCGAGGACCGGACCGCGGCCTGTATGAGCTTGAGCAGATTTTGCACCACGCTTTTTCAAATGTTCCGCTTGGGTGGATCCATGGACTTCTCTGGTGAAGGCCTTTAATGATCAGAGAAACTAGATAAAGCCAACGGAGCTGTGTTTGTCTGAGGTTATCTTGATGACCCAGTTTACTGAGATTCGTCCTGATCCTCGCTCACGCACCAAGGCGGTTGCCTGATGAACAACATTTTAGAGTTTTGATACTGATGGGCAGGCTAATGAAGATTCCTATCCTCTAATTAGTTCTTGCCTTCTGGTTTGAATGTTTCTGCGTGTTGCTGTTGCAAATGCTCAGAAAGGACCTCTGGGCCCCGAGGACATCTCGCACACATACTTGTTGGAGTCTTTGCCTTCTAGGGAAGAAGACAGCACCCCCCTCCCATGTGCCTGGGCTTTTTCAGAGAAGCGTGGACCCTCTCTTCTTTGTCTCTCGGCTCCTCATGGCTTATCTCTCCCTTACTCCTGATTCCACCGCCAACCCCATTAACACACCTGTTGTTGTCGTTGTTCTAGACATTACGGTATAGGACAGAGGTACAAGACCACGGATCAGACAACGTGGTTTTAACACCCGGAAATGACCCCGGGGAGGTCATTTCCATGACACCCTGAAACACTTTGTGTTCCCAGGCCTCTCCTGGCTCATCTGAAAATGAAGACAACACCCTCCAAACGCATTTCTTGCCCATGCCGCCGTGCAACCCCAGTCTTGTCATGCTGATCCATTAGTTCACTGACACATGTTGGGTGTTCAGTATGTAAAAGGCACGTTGCCAGGAAGAAACTATAAAAATAGATTGTGGAGCATTATCTGAGTGTATCTCGTTACCATTAAAGCCTCATCTGGAAACTGTATCAAACATTTTATTTCTTCCTAAACTACATTCATCGTCCACGTTCATAAACTTCCCAGCTGTCCTCTTACGTCCGTGGTAAAAACAAAATGCTGTCCTTTTCATGCCCTCCACTGAGCAATCGTCGTGCCGACTGGAAACATTCTAAATGTCATCTGGCTGGGGCATTTATTCCACGTCGTGCATCATTGGGCTTTTAGAGTGTTGGCTAAATATTACAAGTGATTAACGTCCCACAAGTCTCACTTTTTGTTTTGTAGTTAATCAGTCACACGTGAATCAGAAATAACAAAGATTGTGGTCAGATTAGGCTTGTTTAATTCAGAAATGGCATCATGTATGGGGCGCCTGGGTGGCTCAATCAGCTCAGCGTCTGACTCTTGGTTTCAGCTCAGGTCGTGATCTTGTGGTTCATGAGTTTGAGCCCTGTGTAGGACTCCACGCTGACAATGCTGTCACCGCTTGGGATTCACTCTCTCCCTCCCTCTCTCTAAAATAAATAAACATTTAAAAAAGGAAGAAGTTTGAGAAGCATTTCCAAATGCTATTGTATTGCTTATCTGTTTTTGTGCAACAAATTGCCTTAATGTTGCAGCTTAAAACAATACAACATATTATCTCACAGTTCCCGTGGGTCAGGAAACGGAGCATGGCTTAGCGGGGCCTTCTGCTTCCAACACTTAGATGTCAGCCAGGGCTGGGAACTCATCTGAAGGCTCGACTGGGACGGGGTCCATCATGAACTGATGGTGGGTGCCTGGTCCCAGCTGAAGGGCAACATGGGAGACCCAGCCTCCTTGTTCTTTAGCCTATGAAAGCTTCCTGCTTTCTGGCCCACTTTGCAGCTCTGGGCGTGGAGTGTTAAATAAAGTTTGTTTGCATCACCTAAACTGTCTTTGGTAATCATTCTTTAACATACACTGCTGTGAACTAAAGTCTTTGAAGACACAGAGAGGGTATGCAGCATTTTGAAGGGTAGCAGAATGTGCTATGTTTCTTTGACATAAGGATTATTTTGAGCTGATTATTTTGAGAAACAGCAGACCCAGGAAAAGCTCCGAATGTGGAATTGAAATTACCCTTCTCAAAGGGAAATCAACATACATAAAGGAAATCTCCATTTGTGCGGGTGTCTCTTTCTCTGTACCAGGAAGAGGAGGATGGCTCTAAATCACAAGAAACTTTCAGTGGAGAAGTCACCACTCGACTCTGCACAACAACCTTGCCCTCGTTTACCATGGCTTTCCCAGCAACCTCTCTTGACTGGCTTCTCCTTCCCCAACCCCTATCTTCTTTTCTTTTGTCTTTAGCTAAAGATGGCTTCTAAACCGAGGTTTGGGCCACCTGGGGAGTTATGCATTTTCCCCTGGGTCTCTCCTGTGTGTAGATGAGGTATACATTTTGATCAGCTTCAGTTTGTTTTTCTCTTGTTCATCTGTCTTCTATTTAGGGGTCTCAACTAAGAACTCAGAAGGGTAGAGGGAAAATGATTTTTCCTCCCCTGCAATTTCCTAAGTTTAGATGGTGGGACTTCCCCTCCCTTGCTGTTTTGGGGAACTTTCCAAGGGACGTTTTGGGAAGTGCTAATCTAGAGTTATATTTTACTAAGTAAAATTTAAAGCCACGACATTCGCTTGTTCTGGCTCTTGGGTTCAGGGAGGATGTGTTCCTGGCATTGCAACTTGAAATTCAAGATCCGTTTTCCACGAAACAATGCAGCTAGACGTAGCTGAAATAGTATGATTAGAGCTGTAATTTGGGTGTATGTGGGTAAAACAAGCTTTTGTGGACTAGCCTGGAAACCAAACCACCAGGGACAAAGCTGTCACTAGAGAAGCATCCACTCGGGGTTGCAAGCAGATTAGAAACATACATGTGCAATTCATCCCAGGCTTCAGCGGGGAGCTGACTTTGCTGGAATTCTCAAAGCAAAGCTTTTTATCAAGCTTAAAATATGCACTCGTTTTTTGAATGACTGAACCTAACATGAATGGTTTTTACTTGTTGCCAGCTTACATGCCTTGAAATTCTGAGACATTCTTTCATATTGAATTTTTCTTAAGAATCTAAAAAAAAAAAAAAATCCTGAGTAAATGTCTTACAATTATAATCAACTTTAATTACTTGTTGCTATGGAGTTTTGCTTGGTTACAAATTCTTCATCTGATGTTCCTGATTCAACTCAAGTTTCAGCAGCTGAAGAGATACTCTGATTCTGACAGGAGACAATACATACATTTTTCGACAGTTTTGGTCTTTACTCCAGTAACGTCTACCCAAGGAGTGCCAAGAAAAGAAAGCGTTGGGGAGGAAAATTTTTTCCTTTTACCCTTGGTTTTTTGACTGCTCTAATAAATCATATTAGCATAAGAGAAATTAACAGGAGAAAAACACATTTAATTATGTAATTAAAGAGGAGACCAGAAAACGAGCTAGACAATGGAGGCTTATCTGTCATCTTGAGCTAAGGGAAGGGATATAGCCTGGGGGCTCCAAGGGGGAGGAGGGTGGGTCACAGGAAACTGAGATCAAGTGTCTGGTAATCAGATGTTTGTCCTGCCCTGCAGATAGGTCATTAAGATTAAAAAAAAAAAAAAAAAAAGTGATCTCTTGGTAATAGCTCTCTTTCTGGGCTAGGTCCCCTGTCCAAGTTCTTTTAGATAATTTACAGGAGAGATGATGTTTTCTTTTTTCAGAATGGAAATTTTGTCGAAGCAGCTTGAGAAGGAGAGAAAAGCCATTTGTCAAAAGATTCATTTTAAAACTCAAGCTGTTAGTTGGGAGGTGGGCTCCCTTCAGGAGTTCTATGCTAACTTGTTTTTCCCAAAGGAAACGAAAGTTTCAGCATTCGTCAAAATGATTCTGATGATCTTACTCCATCATTTGGTGGAAGCAAGTAAAAATCAGTGCTAGACCAGGCCAGGCGAATTTAACAGAATCTTTCCAAAACGGAAGATACTGTATTAAACGAGAGTAAAATTGAACTCCAGCAGCGCCCAGGGCTCGTTTTGAACACTTAATCCATACCACTCGCGAGAGCTGAACGTTTGCCATTAGAAGTTCCTCACATGGCTGTTCTCTCCTGCCCTTTCAGAAGGGAAACTTGAGGTGAAAGTCGAACAATTTAGAGGTGAAATGGCAGCATTTTGGAAGCTTGATTTGAGACGGTGGCTTTATGATGTGTTTGCTCAGCTCTGCTGACCTGTTTCCCAGAATTGCTTTTCTTGTATGTTTCTGGTCTGTGGGCCACGAAGGACATTTGTAGGAGATGCTGAGGGCACAGGGACACAGTAGGCATCCCGCAGGTCTTGGAAATGCCTGAGAAGTAGACTCACCTGTCACCGTGCTGGCGTGAATGAGCATCTGGGCCCTGCGACCGGCCCACCCTCCCTGCGATTTCCCTTCGGTTGGTTCAACTCTCGGGCCGGGTGTGTGTGTTCGGCTCCATGAAGAACGGCCTGGCTTTTGCCAGGGGTCCTGCCTTGTCAAGGTTGGAGGTAGCAGGAATGGGTCGAGTCTGCCAACTATAGCCTTCTGCTGTTCTCTGAGGAATAGCCATCTGTCCATCCTTGTGGGGGTCTCTTGAATCTCTTCCATTTTACATCGATTTTCTCTTCTGACTCCTGCCCTGTGGACTTCAAGCTCCAGCATCAGAAGTGAAGATAATGGCCTTACAGATATATGAAAACAAATATAGATATGGAGATATAAAGATGTGTAGTGGTTCCGCATCTCTGAACTTTAATCAGTACATGTGCCTGTCCACACATATAAATAAACGTAATATTGACAGAAACCAATTAAATAAGCTGTTAACAATTACCGAACTAGAGAGCAGGTGCATGATTATCTGTTTTATTATTCTTTCGACTTTTTGTGTGTCTGAACTTTTCTATACATATGATTTGGGGAAAGAAAGGATGAGTCATTGGCTATGGAGTAATGTCATAACAAATGATACTTTTTAAGTGAAATTAAGTAATACACTCATTCAGTGAGTAGTAAACCAGTATTCAGTTGAGCCAGGCACTGTCCTAGGTGCTGAGGACTTTATGGCAAACAAGACCATCAGAATCCCTGCCCTCATGGAGCTTACATTCTAGTATTTTCTTACACACCTACAATTCATTGGCAGTCTTACGTTTTGGCCCCTCATGGCTACTCTTGATACTAATGAATAATGCAAGTGGCAGTAACCAATCACAGATTTCCTCTGCTCTCTGAAGACCAGCCATTGCCTGACCTCCCTTACCAGTGCCAGTAAGATGCCAGTGATCATTATGGTCCTTCAGTTGTGCATAAACAGTAGAACTGACCTAAACAAAGGAACCATGGGAGATTCCAAGCTCCCTTTTCCCTTTTCCCTCAAGGGAGCCAGCCTCTAATGTTGCATATCAGGGCAGTGCTTTGGTGGGAGATGATGGGTTGAGAGTGGGGGAGGTGTAATGCCGGATCATGGATACCCAGATATGGAGGTAAGAGGGTGATGCGCAGAGAGATGCTGAAGTCCTGCACAGGTCACAATTTGGGACCCACTTCTTTTATGAAGACCCAGTGTTCTTGTTGTGATAACATGTCTTGTGATTAAGGATTTTGAATGTCTTAGACGACAGTATTTGGGGATTTCTCTTTTTCCTCTTTAACAAACCCCAAACAGGAAAAGCAAACCTGTGTAGTTTGGAAGGGAAGGAGCAGGTGAAAGACTAAAATCTGAATATAATTAAAAAAAAATTTCTATAAGTTCAAAACCAGAGGAAAAAGTTGCCAGTTGTGTTATCATTGTCTGCCGGTGAATTGTTTCTAGTTCAGCAGCATCGTCTCCCCTGTCTATTCTATTCTGGGGAAAGGATGTGATTAAGACAGTAGTTCATTAATAGAGGGTGCTTAGAGAAAGAAAGGCAAAGAAATGAGGTCTTTTGTGTGATATTGCAACCACGAAAATTTAGAGAAAAAGATGAATGCTCGCTTTGGGTCTCCTTCCTTGAGATCCACTCCTTCCCCATCCCCTTCCGTGTTTGTACCCTGAGCCCTGCAGGTGATACTTCCCGGGCTCCGTTATTGTGATAGAATAATGGCCCTCCAAAGATATTCATGTCCTAATCCCCAGAACCTGTGAATATGTTTCTTTACATGGCAAAGGGGACTTTGTGGATGTGATTAAAGTAGATATCTTGAGATGGAAAGATTATCCAGGTGGCCCCATGTAATCAGTAGAGTCAGAGGAGTGGTGTCAATAGAAGCAGAGAGTGGAAAGAGAGAGAAATTTGAAGATGCTTTGCTGCCAGCTTTGATGATGGAAGAAGGGGCTATGAGCCAAGAAATGCAAGGAATTCATTCTAGAGCTGGGAAAAGCTAGGAAACAGGTTCTCCTATAGAGTCTCCAGAAGGAACCAGTCATGTCAACACCTGGACTGTAGCCCAGTGAGACTGGTTCTGGACTTCTCACCTTCAGAATTGTAAGATAATAAGTTTGTGTCACTGTGTATTGAAACTTTATACTGGTTTGTTACTGATTTGTTACAGCAGCAACAAGACACTAATACAATGATCAACTGGTTTCCGAATAGATTTGGCCAAAGGGAGGCATTGTTGAGAGATTGGAGGGTGAGGGAAAAGAAAAGCCAAAGCATTTCTTCTCCTCTCTCTCTGCTTTGGAGATATCACTAACAGGGGTCATGTCTCCTTGGATCCGGTTTAGACCAGACATAGCCAGCCTCTAACACACGACACCATCTCTGGGATTTGGTGGCGCCACTTTCTCCCTTGGTTCCTCCACCTGGCGGTGGCATCGGGTCCCGCTGTTGCTACCTTCTGGGCTGCCTCACTCACTCCTGTTGGAACTTTTAACAAACAATCTCAAGCGATGTGTATGACCAACTATAGATAGTGAAGAATATATGCTTCAATGGGTTTGTTAAGATCCCTTTCCAGTTGTATGGCCCCACCTTGTGTCGGTCGTGCTACCGCTACCATTGTTTTATCAAGACCATTGTTTTGTCATCGGACATGCCATTGTTTTATCAAGACCAGTTTTGATCTGCTGTAGAAATGTCTTTATGACCGATGTGCGTGGATTCTACTTATCTCTTTCTTAATGAGACAAAAGCAAGTACAACACGGCTTTGATTAAAATGCTCATCTAACATATCGTCTGTCAGATTGGCTGTTGTTTTTATCACATGAGCAAGTCTATCACTGTGTAATACTTTCTAATCTTAGATAATGATGACCTTGCCCATGACATGCTACCTGTTATTATTCTGTAGCAGCTACCCTCTACGATGGCTTCAAATGATTCTCATCTCCTGGTATTTATACCCCAGATACTACCCCGCACATTGGACCAGCACTGGTTCTGTGTACCCAGAAGAATACAGCGCCGTGGAGCATTGAGGGTAGAGTGGTGAGCATAGCTGCCTTCCAGCAAAATAGAGCAGAAGTGACAGTTGAGACAGTCACTTGAGACAGAAGTGACAGTGTGTGACTTTGAGGCTAAGTCATAAGAGATATTTTAATTTCTACTTTGAACTGATTTTTTTTAATGTTTACTTGGAGAGAGAGAAAGAGAGAGGGTGGGAAGGAGAGAGAGCAGAGTGGGGGAGGGACAGAGAGAGAGAGAGAGAGAGAGAGAGAGAGAGAATCCCGAGCAGGCTCTACGCTGTGAGCACAGAGCCTGACGTGGGGCTCAATGCCGTGAATTGTGAGATCATGACCTGAGCTGAAACCAAGAGTCAGAATCTTAACTGACTGAACCACCCATGAGCCCCTGAACTGATTTTTTAAATCTATTTTTTCTATCTTTTTTTTTTTTGTTTTAATGTTTATTTATTTTTGAGAGAGAGAGAGAGAGACAGAGTGTGAGTGGGGGAGAAACAGAGAGAGAGCTACGCTGTGAGCACAGAGCCTGACGTGGGGCTCAATGCCGTGAATTGTGAGATCATGACCTGAGCTGAAGTCGGACGCTTAACTGACTGAGCCCCCCCAGGTGCCCCTAGTTATTCACTATCCAGTTTTCATGCAATGGCCTCTCAATTTTTAAAATTTAACCTCGTAGAAAGAAGGAAAGAGACACGATTAAAACCACAGGAGCAAGTTGGGAGTTCTTTTTTACATTCCTAACTTTAACTCACAGTAACCGAAGTATACAATTCTCACGGGGAAATTAAGTTAATAAGCCATCCCCTTTTTTCAGGTTTAGCAGCCAGGTTTTGTACACCGGCCACCACGAGTCCTTCAGGCTTCATGAATTTGGTTACAGTTTCCACTCGGTAGGAATCTGGGTCTGGTGTCTGAACCTCTAGCCTCCATTCTCCCTTGAGCTGTGTCAGTATATTCGTAGGCAACTTAGGATTGAAAATGAGCCCCTGCCCCCACTGTAGTGATTGGCTAGGTCAGCACAAGGTCTAATAGTGCTGACAACCCAGTAACTTTGTTTTGAAGACTGTATCCCAAACAGCAAAGAGTACTTAGACCCCAACAAAGACTTCAGGCATACTGCGTTTCTGGGATTGGGCTTTGCAATCTGTGAAACCTGTAAACTTTGCACTCACGTGTGATTTTTTATTTATGCCTCATATAGGGACCCTTTTTATTGAACTATAATTCTGATTGCATTTTCCAGTTAATGTAACTAACTTTAAAATTTAGCACCAGAGGGAAGAGGGGTCATGGTGTGGGGCGGGGAGAGTGAGGGGCAAATGGGTGAAGGGGAGTGGCAGATATGGACTTCGTATACACAATTATAGATCTATGTAATATACAACGATTTCATACAGTCTCATAATCTGCTAACTGTATTATCGCAATCCTCATTCTTGCCCACTTCTCCCTCGCTTCCCAAATATTTCATCCTTCTAAAGAGAGGGATTTTATGACCTCAAAATCCCCAGAAATGAATTTTGGCATAACTCCTTTATTCTTTCCAAGCTCCTTTGAAGCCTTTATCATTTCTTTCAAATCACCAGTATGGTATTTCTTTTCCTTTTTTTAAAAAAAGAAAAAAATCTCTCATTTCTCTTTGAAGCATGTTTTTATAAGTCTGTAACGCTCATCATTTGGTAGAGACGTTAACAGTCTAAGTTTATACCAATGTTCACAAGCCACTTGACTTACTGGCCACTTGTATCACTGAGGAATTGTTTAATAAACTGTCCATATTTCAACTATTTAAACATTTCCTCAATCCCTATCATAACAGCAAACAACCCAACATGTTTGGAACCAGTAGGTAGCTTCCAGTGTGATATATTTTTACTTCACTTTGTTGATATTTTTAGTTTGCCCATCTTTTTTTTTTTTGGTAAATGCATAAATCTTGCTGTATAAAAATGGACAATTGTGATACAGATTGCTGTTTTCCCATGCAATATCGATTTTACTACCTTTCTTTAGAAAATGCAGAGAAATAACCCTGATTTTAGCCACTTGGAACAAAGATTACATTTCCCACCGCTCCTTGAAGGTGGATGTAGCTATGTTAGTACATCTGATGAATGCAGAGTTACCAGAAGCATTGGGTAGGACTTCTAAGAAGTTTCTTGCAGTCAACTGGATGCACCGGGAGGTAGGCCCCTTTTTTGCTGCTTCTTCTCCTTTTTCTCTATAACCTGGAATTCAGACTGATGGAGCTCTAGCTGTCATCCATCAAACATAAAAATGGAGACCAGGCATTTGGAGGGTAGAGCAGAAGAAAGAAGGGTCTTTGATAATCACAGAGCTGCTATATCAACACTGGACTGCTGATCTCTGGCCTTCTTTGTTTTTTTAAACATTTTTTAAAGTTTTTTAAATTTATTTTGAGAGACAGAGGGTACAAGTGGGGGAGAGACAGAGGCAGAGGGAGAGAGGGAGAATCCCAAGCAGGTTCTGCCACGTCAGCACGGAGCCCTATGCGGGGCTCGAACTCACAAACCATGAGGTCATGACCTGAGCAGAAACCAAGAGGCGGATGCTTAACTGACTGGGCCACCCGGGTGCTCCTCTCTGGTCTTTTTTTTTTTTTTTTTTTTTTTAAAGAGAGAGAATCTTCTCTTTTGTTTAAGCCACTTTATTTACATATTCTGTTACACAGAACGTAAACTAATACTAATACAACAATGTTAATATTTTGAAAATTATTCAATTTCTCACAAAATCTCAAATTATGTTGATGGAAAGGAAATATATATATATACACATATATATGTGTATATATGTGTATATATGAATATATATTCATATATATGTACATATACACATATGTACATATATATGTATCTATGTACATATATATGTATATATATGAATATGTGTATATGTATATATATATCAAACATCAATATATAGCACTTAAACATATATGGTGATTAGCATATCCTTCAGGAAGTTTGTCAAAATTCCTTCTTAGGAGAGTGGCCCTGCCTCTTATGGGTAATGTCATCACAGACCATGCCACTATTTCGTCAAAATCAATGTCTCAGGGTATCTGGATGGCTCAGCCAGTTGAGCCTCCAACTTCAGCTCAGGCTATGATCTTCCAGTTTGTGAGTTCGAGCCCCGCGTCAGGATCTCTGCTGTCAGTGCAGAGTCCGCTTCAGACCCTCTGTCTCTCTCTCTCTCTGCCTCTCCCCTGATCGTGCTCTTTATCAAAAAAATAAAAATGGGGCACCTGGGTGGCTCAGTCGGTTGGGCGTCCAACTTCAGCTCAGGTCATGATCTCACAGTCTGTGAGTTCGAGCCCCGCGTCGGGCTCTGTGCTGACAGCTCAGAGCCTGGAGCCTGCTTCAGATTCTGTGTCTCCCTCTCTCTCTGCCCCTCCCCTGCTTGTGCTCTGTCTCTCTCTCTCTCAAAAATAAACGTTAAAAAAATGCAAATAAACATTAAAAAAAAGGTTTTATTTTTTTGTAGAAATACTTTTATAACTCATTTGTGTTGATTGTAGTTACCTCTTTATTAATAAAAACAATAACAACAGCAACATTTATTACAATGCCATGGAAAATATGAACCCATAGCTTGGCTGTTATTCTTTCATTGTACTTGAAAACATATTACTATGTATTATCTTATAATCCTAATTATTACCTTATAACATTAGATAATGGTGACCTCACCCGTACATTTCAGTCTTTATTATTCTGTGATAGCCAGCTTCCAAGATGGCCGTCAATGATTCTCGTCTCCTATCTGAACACCCTTGTATCTCTCCATCTGTATTGAATCCGAGCTGGCCCTGTGCACCTAGTAGAATATGATGGAAGTTACAACGTGTGATTTTTGAGGCTAGGTCATGGAAGGGATTTCGGTTTCCACTTTGGTCTCTCAGGTCATTTACTCTGGGGGAAGCTATAACCATGTTGTAAAGGCAGCCCTCATGTTGAGGTTCACATAGGGAGGGAATAACTTGTCATACCAACCTGCTGGCCACATGAGGGGCGGTCTTGGAATCGGGTTCTCCAGCCTCAGGCAAGCCTTAGGATGAATGCAGCCAACCTTTTAACTCAACTTGTTGAGAAACTCAGAGCCGGAACCACCTGACCAAGCTGCTTTTGAATTTCTGACCCACAGAATACATGACAGATAAAATATAATTATGGTTGTTTTTAACTCACTATGTTCTATGATGATTTGTTATATAGCAATAGGAAACAATAGGTATGTTAAGGATATATTTTAGAGTTTTGGATATTTTATAGATATCACACTGAGTTCATCATGTGAGGTCTTTCTTCTCCTTTATCCTTTGGTCAATTTCTAATAATTTACAAAAGACTCCCCCCCGCCTTTGTTCCCCAGAAAAACAAAAACTCAATAGTGGCAAACATAGGTTTCCAGGAAATGGGTATTTTCTTTAAAAAAAAAATTTTTTTTAAATGTCTGTTTATTTTTGAGAGAGAGAGAGAGAGAGAGGGCAGGGGAGGGGAAGAGAGAGAGGGAGACACAGAATCCAAAGCAGGCTCCAGGCTCCGAGCTGTCAGCACAGAGCCTGACGCGGGGCTCGAACCCACGAACCGTGAGATCACGACTTGAGCCGAAGTCGGACACTTAGCTGACTGAGCCACCCAGGGGCTCCAAGAAATAGGTACTTTCAACTGTAAGTTTCAGGTATATTTTAATTTATTTTTCTCAACTTGTTTTGAGTGAGTAGATAGCAATTTGTTAGCTATAGTTTCATGTAAAAATTCTTAATTTAGGGGGCGCCTGGGTGGCTCAGTCAGTTGAGTGTCCTGCTCTTGATTTCAGCTCAGGTTATGATCTCAGAGTCATGGGATTGAACACCACATCAGGCTCTGTGCTGTGCATGGAGTCTGTTTAAGATTCTCTCCCACTGCCCCTCTCCCCTGCTCACACTCTGTCTCTAAAATAAACACAAATAAATAAAAATGAAAAAAATTAATTAAAAAATTAAAAATAAAAAAGAATACTTCTTAAATTTTAAAAGAATACCTACTTCAAAATTATTATTATTCCTGTTATATTTCAGGTATTTCTTTCCAAATTTGTTGTAAATGTCTAGAGTTGTGGGGTGCTTAGTGACTTAAGCATCTGACTCTTGATTTCAACTCAGGTCATGATCTCATGGGTTGTAGGTTCGAGCCCCACATTGGGCTCTGGGCTGACAGTGCAGAGCCTGCTTGGGATTTGCTCTCCCTTTATTTCTCTCTGCTCCTCCCCACTTGTGTGCTCTCTCTCTCTCTCAAAATAAATAAATAAATAACTTAAAAAAAATTTCTAGAGTCAACCCCCTAGATAGAAACTCCTTGTATTATAAATAAAGTTTTTGCATAACCGAATATCTCATTGGCATACCAGTTGGCATGAGTCACATGTGAAAGTAATACATCCTTAGTAACTATATTCAAACTTCTGAAAATATGCAATTCAAGGTTCTTTGACATTTTACAGTTGGCAACTTTTTTATATGTATATTCTGAAAGGAGACTTCATTGTTACCCATGACCCAAATACTCTGTGTCCATATGTTCCGATGTCTAGGTTGGAGGTCTATGTTCTGGATTTGATCCCCATAAAGCAGATATACAAGTGCCGAACCTTCGCCATGTTCCAAAATATGGATTCCCAGTATCCATTTGTTGTTTTCAGAATGCCTTGGGCAAAAGGCACTGCTTTTTGCAATTGACCCTGGACCCACCCTGGTCTTGTCATTGCTGGTGACATGAGAAGAGAATTACATCCAAGTCTGAAGTAAACATTAAGCGGCATAGCGAGGTGGTATACGTAGGTGGGTAGAGGGGGGTAAGCGATGTCTCCCTCTTACCCTGGACAGGAAGAAGCTCCAAGGTCTGTGAGCCTTGGACTATCTAGGGCAAGGACTTTCAAAGGCCGAGAAACTCTTATAAGCTCAAGTTCACTGTGCAGATGGAAGGAAGACCTATATGGAAGACTAAGGAGAAGCTTTATCCTCTGAATACACTTTCCCAGGAAGCATGTGGGATTCTGAGTTAGGAAGAAGAAGGCACAGAGCCTGTTGGTGAATCTTTCTCACTATGGAAACTTCCTCAGTGGAGGGCCTCTGCAGTCATAGGGGGCAGAGTTGTACTTGCTCAGCCAGCCCCTGAAGAGAGGCACCTTGTTCTGCATGAGGGAAGTGCCTCCAGGCAGCAGGAGGAGGCTTACCCTGCACTGCCTGGGTGCTGAGAGCTGCTGTTTGCATGGACGGATGGACGGAGACCAGCTGGCCTTGGACTTACTCGTCCTGGAAACTTGATCCTGATTCTCCAGCTATGACCCTTTGGAACAATTTGCCCAAACTCATGATCTCTCAGCCTTCTCATCTGCAAGATCAGGTTGAAAAATCCACCCCCGCCCCCCCCCCCCCCCAAGAGTTGATGTGTGGACTAAATGGAGTGCAAGCCATACTGCACTCGGCACCTGGCCAGTGCTTGGTATCTGTGAGCAAGTCTTCTTCCCACCCAAACAACCCCAGGTGATGAGCTCTTGGGGAGTTGGCGGGGTTCGGCACTGACAGCCAAGAAAAAATTCCCGAAGACGTCTTTGGTGCAGAAAGGTGGTTTGATTAAAGCACGGGGACAGGACCCATGGGCGGAAAGAGCTGCACTGGGCTTGTAATGGGTGACTCATTATGTACCCTCAGGTTGGGAGGGGGTTAGGGACAGAGTAAGTCTCTAAGGAATTTTGAAGCAAGGTTTCCAGGCCCTTGAGGGGCTGGCTGCTGTTAGGAAAACACCATTTATTAGTGTTTAGTAAAACCTCAGTCATGAGACCCTTCAGATGTATATCAGGGGGCCATAAGCTTGGAGTATGATTGCCTGCATGTATCTTGGGGAGTTGAGATAAAGGAATTTTTATATGTTAAAGTAGACTTACAGGATCCTGGGGTGGGGGGCGGGTCAGGATAACGTGAAGCCAAGATTCCCCTTCGCCCCTGGCAAAGTGTCATCAAGGAGGCAGCTGAGCTCCTAGAGGGAGGTCACTCTGTCTGTTTTAAGGACTCGTCCCTGGGCTGTAGGCAGTACGGGAATCTAATTTTTCATTTGCCTTTGTTTCCCACATCACCACGGCAAGCACTTAAACCCCCTTACATCTCGATGAGGGTCATATGAGGGCTCCAGGAAACAGAGTCTATAGGTTTCTGGAGATTAGGTTCTGGATAAGATTGCCTTTTTCTTGCAGTTTACTAAGTCGTCTGTAAACTGAAGGAGACTCCTGTCCTTCATGACTGCAATCTCTATCAGTCAACCATTTGCTCTATTTCCTTTCCCCTGTTCTTGGGCAGCCAGGAGTGTCCGAGGAATATCACACATATCCCACTTGGGGTTGGGGGGGGGGGCGGTGTGCTGTTAGCCTGTACTTCGCCCTCAGCCCGCCTTATGCTCCCTCATCGCAGGTATGGGCTCAGGTCATGGCAGAGAGGCAGCTGTAGTGGTCGGTTCTGGTTGCTGTAACAATCACCACAGACTGGGGGGCTTAAGCAACAGACATTTATTTCTCACAGTTCTGGAGGCTGGAAGTCCACGATCGAGGCGCCTGCAGATCCGGTGTCTGGTGAGGACCCGGTTTCTGGTCTGCAGATGGCCTTCTATTGTGTCCTCCGCGGCCGAGAGCAGAGATACGGTGATCACCACTCTCTTCCTCTTTTTGCAAGAGTGCTGCTTCCATTCCTGAGGGCTCCACCCTCATGACCTAATCGCCTCCCCAAGTCCCCACCTCCAAATACCATCACCTTGGGGATTTAGGCTTCACTGTATGCTTTGAGGGGGACACACACATTCAGTCCACAGCACAGCTGGAATATTAATCCTCTCCTCTGCTCTTTCCCCAACTTCCAGCCCACCCCAGCCTGCACCACAGCTGAGAGAAAGACTCAGAGGAACCTCAGAAGAAAGAAAGGTAGGCACAAAGCCACAGGAGTCCAGTTTCTTGGGGAACCAGTTTCTCCACTCCCAAGGACTAGAGAGGGAAACCGGGGGGAGGAGAAGACTGCTGGAAGGAGGTCACTGGGTAAACAAAGGAAGAAGGGGTGAAGGAAGAAGGACCTACAGGCTGTCCTGAGGGCAGAGCAGAAGGGACATAATGATCACTTAGCATCCTTGAGTTTGGACCCCATTGACACATCATCTGGGGACACTTGCAGTCTGACTGACAAGGCTACTTGTGATCCTGCCTCTGCGTAGAGGGTGGACCTGGGCACCTGGGTCCCGGGAGTGGAGGTAAAGCAGAGCATCCCCCTCTGACCAGGTGATGGTGGGATGTCCTCAGGATGGCCCTGAGGCCAAGACAATGGTGGACACTTCCCCCTCGTCCCCTCACCATCCTTCCTTTGCTGATACATGCGACAGACGCGGATGCTGATGGGTCACTCACAGACCCTTGAATAATGTGGCTGGTATTTTGGGGACCCTAGATGTTGGCAGATTTCTCTTCTTTAAAAGTGATATAAAAACACAAACACACTACCTTCCCTCGGCACTATCAGTTTGCGGAAGAGTGGGCATTCTAACATAAAGCAAAACTTCAGAAGGGCAGTATTAAAGCAAAGGAGAATTCTTTAGGTTGAAGACACGCGGTTTTCTTCACAATTAACAGTGACCGTGACTATCTTCTCCACCTGGGGCGGGTGGCCTGGAGGGGGACCCCCTTTGAGCAGACGTCCTTCTGGAGCCTCCTTTCCCGGGGAGCACCGACGTGAGAGCCCAGCAGGCTGGGCTGGTTCCTGCACATTGTTGCGTGGTGTCTGGGGGGACCTCAGCAGAGCTGAGTGGCTTCCTTGGGTCACCGCTTCCTCCTGGGTCGCACGGAGTATAAATGCCCACGTGACAGACTTGCTCTGAGGATAAAGTAGGTGACTATCCACAAAGCCCTTAGCTCAGCGTCCAGAACTAGGACAGGGGTTAGAAATGGTGGCTGTCGTCGTTTTTCATTATTTTAACTTTAGAACTTCCAGCAACTGCTGCGTTTATCCAGGAATGACTGTTTTCTCCTAATTCAACGATATCGCTTCAATTGACTTTAGGCACAATCAGTAATATCCATGACGTACTCGTGCACGCCCAAGGGGGGCCCTCATTCTCTACTGTGCTTCTGAGTGATCCTGAACCTGTTTTGCAGTTGCTTCGGTTGAACGTGACCCCACCAGCCTGGCCAATCTTTTACCTCCCAATGCTTGATTTTAAGAAATCAGTGCTCAGCAGGCACGGCCTGATTACACAGTCCAGTGGGGCGATGAGCCTGCCCTCTTCCCCTGTGTTTTAAAGGAGGTTCATCTGGCCCGGACCTTCTGGAGTGACCTGGGGTGATCTTGACGTCCCTGTAACTTCCTCCCTGTCCTCCTCCCCACACACCCCGCCCCCTTCCCACAGATAATGAGGAGACGATTGTGTAAGAGACAGGTTGGCCCACAAACTGTGTGTTTGGACAGAGCCACAAAGAAGGCTGACATTGAATGTGGTATGTCCTGCCTCTGTCCCAGTCACATTCTCTCTTTATCTCTCTCTTCAAAATAAATAAACAAACATTAAAAATAAATAAATAAAAGCGGAAAAGTGTCCACGTCAAGCTTGTTTTGAATATTGAAAAGATGAGCGTACGAATTAGTTTCTGTAACGTCAATATGAAACCCTGAAGGCATACGTACCCTGTAATGAATTACAGAAACAATCCGCAGCCCCAGTATAAGGAGGTAAAAGACACAGATACACATCCCCAGCAGTGCAAATCCGCGATTTACAAGTCACGAAACAAAAGATCAAAATTCACGGGTCTGATTGCAGATATTCCCTGGAGACCACTCCCTGTGATGTTGCGTAATGTGAATATCGCCAAGATATCACAGAATCATATAAATGATCTCTGGAGAATCTCTGGAGGGAAAGGCGAGATAAGAAACCCGGTAGTTGAAAAACGGGAAAATGAATGAGCCCGTAGCTGGAGAAACCTCATCTCTGTGTAGTGAGGGAGCACTGGTTGCGACTGCCCGTCCTCCATCACAGGGAATGAGTCCTGGTGTGGTTTGGTGGGTTGTATCGGGCCACTAAGAACCCCCCCCCCCCCAATAAACAGCAGGAGTCTGGGAAAAGCTTGAAGCAGAAAAGAAGGAGAAAAGGAAACATCCAAAGCACCCCTCTGAGCCCTATTCTGACTTTATTTCTTTCGTTTCCTGACCGCAGTCTGCAGATTTCCAGAGCCCAATCTGATGAAGTCAAAGAGCTTCAAAGAGATAAACTGAGCTAAAGGGATTTTATATTTTTATTTGCAAGCCTGGAGCTTTATTAAATACCTCTGATCCATTAAACAGATGTTTGCCAAGGATCCGGATTCCTCTTGGGCGAGGAATAGATAGCCTTTTTTGATTCACTTAGGAGGAGGAAGGAAAATTGACAATAATAGATTTTGCAAGGCTTTCACTAATAGTACACGACGTAGATCATTACGTAACACGATGGTGCTAAGTATCGGAATGAACGTTTCCATGCTTGGAAGGGCCGTCGTTTTGAAAATGAGAGTACTCACTAAGGGGGAGTCCTTATGTTTTCCAGCTGCTCCCATCAATGATTATAAAAGTGTCGCTTTATGAGAATGTCACAACTCTGCTTGATGACAGGCAGAGCCAGCCCTTCCTGGTGTTTTCTTGCCCGATTACATTTTCTTGGGGTCTATGGTAGGAGGACAGGCGGGCTGCTGTCCTTCGAGCCTTGGGTGGCTGTCCACCATCTGCCATCCCCCATCCCGAGGTGGGGTCCCTGGCCTGGAGAAGGCTCTCCTCGCTGCCAGTCACGTTCTGCTGGCCCTGCCACTCTCCACTGGCCTCTGCCCTAAGCTGTGACCCAGTCTCCCCGGGGGTTCCCTCTTCATTTTGTCACCTTGTTTGTACAGTATGTAGAGTCATGCCTCGTGCCAAATAACCCGACTGGCTTCTGATTGGGAGTTGTGTTCCCTTTTCACGACTCCAGGGGTTTCTGAGCATGCTCTGTGCTCTGCAAGGCCCCAGAGCCAGGGTTCCAGGGTGTGAATCAGGGGAGGAAGGCTGGGAATCAAGTAAAGGGAATCTGTCTGAACACCCAGAGCTGTCTGCCAGGTGGCTCCAGAGCAGAGGGGCATGGTGGCCCCCGGACGGGGTCAAGGTTGTCCTGAGGCAGAGGTGGTGGAGGGTGAGTGCAGGGGTGTCATGGGTCCCGGAGGCTCTGTGGAGAGCTGTGAGATCCAGGAGAGCAAAGGTGGAATTTGCAAATCACACAATGGGGAATCAAAATGGCAGCTCCTGAGCAGCCCGTGGGGCCACGGGCCACATGCTGATGGTCACATTAAGAGTGACAGAAAATGTCTTTGTCCTCATCAGTGAAAGTCATCTCCAGGTAGCAATGAATTGATTCCTGAATATCGTGAGCAGCATAAATAAATAAATCAATGGCCCAGAAACGAAATTCTAATAGACTTGGTGGGAAGTAATTTGCGAAAAAAAATCTTTCCTCTGCTCGGGATGCAAACGGCATCTCTGGGAGAGGTAAAATTTCTGCCATGGTGTAGACTATGTAGGGAGATTGAGTAATATACACTTTTCTAATTACTAATGCTAATTACTTGCATCATCATTTGCATACCATTATGAGGCAGGAGCTACAGAGGGCCGTGGCTGTTGGTTTTTTTTTGTTTCTCTCCTATTCATTCAGGAAGATGGAAACTTCCACCTAGGCTGAGCATTTTGCCAACAGACAGGCAGGCTGGGGCAGGATGTGCCCCTCTCCATGTTCTCTGGGAGCTTCCAGCAATCAGATCTAAACATAAATACAAGTTAATATATACCTACGCCTATACCTAAACCTATACCCACACTTAAACCTATACATGTACCTAGACCTATACCCTCGATGTATATCTGTGTCTATCCATCTCTAGGCCCATGGCCAGTGTGTGAAGCTGGGACACCAAACGGCCTGGTGGCAAAGGGGTCCAGGCCGTGGAGTTAGATCCCAACTCAAGCAGACGAGCACAGCTTCAGGGCTACAGGAAGACAATTGTGATTACTTCTACTGCATGACGAGCGTTGACTCTTGTCCTGCTCCGTCAAGCACTTTATTTTTCCTAAGTTGGTGGTGACGTGCAGGGTGTGGTTCTTTGACCAGTGCTGTGGCTCCCAGTCCGGGCTTCCCCTACCCTACTCACCATTAGGGAGCATCCCAGAAAGTAGCGGCCTCTGCATATCCCGCCTCTTGCCTTCCTGCCGACCGCAGAGGGTTACAGTCTGCGAGGGGGAGTCTGGGGGGGTGTTCGTGGGTCAGGGGTGGGGTGGCAGGCTGCTGTGCCCCTGACCTGCTTGATGGCTTCCTGGCTTTTGGCTTTTGTGTGTTTTCCTGATTAAGACAAAAAAAAAAAAAAAAAAGACAGCAGGAAATTGTAGGAAATCAATTTTATATTTATATTTATATTATATATATATTTTTTCAGTTCAGAAGATGGAGTGTATATTACTCAATCTCCCTACATAGTCTACACCATGGCAGAAATTTTACCTCGAAGGAGTGCCTGGGTGGCTCAATCGGTTAAGCGTCCAACTTCAGCTCAGATCATGATCTCACAGTTCGTGAGTTCGGGTCCCACATCGGGCTGTCTGCTGTCGGCGTGGAGCCCACTTTGGATCCTCTGACTCCCCTCTCTCTACCCCTCCCCCGCTCTTGTGCACTCTCTTGCTCTCACAAATAAATACACATTAAAAAAAAAAAAAAAGAAATTTCACCTCGAAATTGGCCCCTGGCTTTTCCTCTCTGTATTCGTCTCTCTTGATGATTTTTAAAATGAGAAGTGGGATGAAGCCATTTAAAACACAGCTAGTCAACCTTTGTTATTCTGACCCTGAGGTTTAAGTGTTATTTCTTGAAAGGAAAACAAAATGGGAAATTTCCTCCTGGTGCACTATAGAGCAGTTATGATTAGATTATAAACGATATGGAGCGATTATTTGAGATGTGAAATATGGGGTTTTATTCACAAATGAGAGAACCAAAATGCCTTTGCAGCTTGCTAAACTATGACTTGTTGTGTGCTAATGTGCTTGAAATTATATGTATGAAGTCTTGCACAGAGTTCCAAAATGAACTTTGCTGCACGTAATAACACATTGTTCAACGAACATGTTACGTTCCACTCCACAGTAGCTTTCTGAGTCGTCTTCTTGCAGGTGTAATCACAGCCCTTGCACTTCTGCAATATACTAACGCATATGTACGTGTCAATCTTCGCATGAATCACAAATGTCGCCCATTACTCAGTGCTGCCCTATATTAGGGTTCTGTTGGTACCTATCAAATCATCACAGGCTTAATGGCTCAAAGCAACACACTTCTATCGCTTCATGGTTGCCAAGGGCCAGGAGTCCGGATGTGGCATAGCTCGGTTCTCTTCTCGGGGTCTCACGAAGCTACAGTCTATGTGTTGGTCAGGCCGCATTCCCATCTGGAGGCTCAAATGGGGGAGAATCTTCTTCCAAGCTCCCTCTTGCTGTTGGCAAGACTGACCTGGGGACAGTGGGATGGGGGCTCCTATTTTCTTGCTGGCCATCAGCAGGGAACTGCTCTTGGCTTCCAGATGCTTCCCATGGTCCTCTCCCCACCCCTACCCCGCCCACCCCCAGCTCTCCCCAGAGCCAGTTCACAGCGTAGCTATCTGTGTCTCTCTGTGGCACTCAAGGGGAGGGGATTAGTCAGGGCATCAATGCAGGGGTGGGGATGATGGGGCCACCTTAGGACTCTGTCTACTACGGGCCAATTCTGTGTGACTCCAGCCTAGTGCTTTGTGAGTATCTACGAGGGTAATAAACTTGTTTTGACGGACAGGGAGGAAGGGCCTTTTTATTCCCAACTTAGATTTAGAGGATGTGAGAAATCTCACTGCCTATTTGCTTAATTGTTCCGGTATTTTTGGAGTATAGAATCTGCTAGATACTCTTTACCTACTGGGCACTCATCCTTCAGCATGCTGACCCATACAGCCTGCTCCCCTTGCCTCCAGGTGGGACGGTTTTATGGAGACACCCCTCCCTTCCATTGTGTTGATTAACCCAAGGCTAGATTTTATCTGAGGCCACATTCTCGCCTTGCTCCTTCCCTCCCTCTCCTGCTTTCTCCCTCCCTTACAGATGTCGCCTAAAGAGCACCTTCTCAATAATACATCGACTGTACCTGAGGCTCTGACTCAGGCTTTGCTTCTAGGGAATTTGACCTGCGGTATCTGTCATGTTTCTAAAGAGACGTCCAGTGGTCTAGCACAGCCATTACCTGCCTGGGTTTCGACACCAGACGAGCTGAAGTTTGTTTTTTGGCTCTGCGGCTCACTAGCTGTGTATAGTTGTTTCATAACCTCCGTAAGTCTGTTCTCCTACCAGTAAAATGGGCATAATAAGGGTAATGGAGTAGCGAGAATATGTAGAAAATGCTCATCACAGAGTGTCTGAGATATTTATTATTATGATTACGATTTCCCAAAATGTGGGTCTATAGACATACTTTTCAAGGAAATATGCTTATTCAAATGTCAAGCTCCACACATATGCTTTTCTTCACATCTAAACTAATTATGCAAGTTCTCCAGGCAGCAGCTTTGATTTGTTTTTTGAGATTTGTGGCAAGGGGATCCCATCGGAAGTTGCCTCTTTCAGGCGCGGCCCCTGGACCCAAGGCCCCTGTGACGAGGCTCGCTGCACTTCCCAGGCAGCCTCAAGCCAGAGGTCTGAGCCCACCTTCCCTTTGGGGACCTGGAGCCAGGTCTTTGAATTCTTTAGTAACTGGCTCTGGCTGGTCTTTGAAGCAAATCGATCCAGGCGTTCTGGATTTCTTCCAGTTCTGTGGCTCGCTCATCGCCCTGAGCAGTGAATTAAAGCTCAGATCACCGTTGCCTCCTTCATTCGAAGGTGTTCGTGTGTGTGGAGGGCAGCAGGCAGGCTCACAGGGGAGAAGGAATGTAAATACTTACCTAGTAGCTTTTATTTTATCCCTGTTCCATTATGAGTGACCTTATAAGCCATGGTGAAGAATTTGAATTTTACTCTGGGCAGTAGGGAGTCATTAAAATGTTTTAAGCAGAGAAATGGCGGGGTCAGATTTACATTTTAGAAATCTTTAGCTCTGTGGAGAATGGATGGTAGGCAGAACGATTACCGGGCTGCTGCTGTTGCCCAGAAGAAAGGTGGCGGGGCCCCGAATTAGCGCAGTGTTAGTAGGGATACGTACAGAGAGGCGGAGAAAATGCTACAGATACCTGGAGAGCAGAGCCAAGGGATTCCGTGATTGACTGCATGTAGGGGGAAGAGAAGGATCAAGAACGGGGCCAAGGCACTGTGTTTGGCAGCTGAACGGATGGCGAGTCATTGGCTGAGATGGGGGCACGATGGAAGCAGCAGGTTTGGGAGTGAGAATGCGAGTTAAGGCTGACCCTTGCGAATGGACATAGGACATCTGGGTCGAGATGTCTGGGGGGAAGGTGCTGTGAGGAGGGAAGAAGAAGAGCCTCGGTGTAGCGGTGACGGGAGAGAGTGGGGGTGTAGGAGAGCTATCAGTCTCCACGAAAGGACTGTTGGGGAGCCCTGCCCCCTGGGTGCAGCCAGACTTCTGTCAGGGCAGGAAGGAGAAGGAACCCTTGGCGAAGTGTTCCGTGGCGTAGGCTGGTGCCCTGACCCTGAAAATCATTTATCTGGGGGACAGAGGGAGCGCGAAAGGTTGAGTGATGGGAGAAGAGCGGACAATACGGGAATGTGATCGTGGTGGAATGGGGTGGCCATGGCTGCTGCCAGCTCGAGGGGCAGCCAGCAGAGGGGTGCAAACCACAAGGCTTTTGTTAGCTGCAAGACTCCTAGGCTAATTAGGCAGCCGTGGATATAAGGGTCCTTGTCTAGGTGAGAAGCTCAGGATTGAGTTTTTCTGGCTCCTGGTTTTCTATTTCTCAGACCCTCTGACCAGCAGACGTAGGCTGATGTGCACCTGCTCTGCCCCTGAGAGAGCTTCATGCCAAAGCCAGGCCGTGGGCCCCGCTTACAGACTACCCAGGTACAAGTCCAAGGCGTGGTTTGTCTTCATCTTCTCCAAGATGTTTTGTGAACATCTCTGCCACGTCATGGCCGGTATGTCCACCATCTTTCTCACTCTCGGTTTCCAGTCCCCACTTTTTTTTTTTTTTTTTTTCTATTTATGCCCTATTAAGGTGTGAATGACTTCGGATTCAGGAACTCGTGACCCAAAGGTCTCAAGGTGAGGACTTGGGAAGACAGAAAAGAAATTCATGGGGGAACTGGTACACCTCCCCCTGCCCCGAAGGCAGGGCAGGGACAGAAGGTAGGAAGTGGAAAAAGGAATAGAATTTCTTAGGAGGAGAATCCAGATGTCCATCAGCTGAAATGGCGTAACAAGTCAGGTGGGGATAGAAACCAGAAGGGGAGACTCAAACAGGCAAACGGCATCCTGAATTGAGAACACAAGGGGGCCGAAGGGAGCAGAGGGGCTTGGACTGGAGGTGACTTTGGACCAATAACAGCATCAACTCTTGCGTCACAACTAACGTCATCACCATTGTTTCTTAATTAACTTTTTAAAACTTTTATTATTATTATTAGCATTGGGTTAGTATTAGTATCAGTATTTACTATATGCTGGGCACTTGGAATACTCAAGATACGACCACCATTCAGGTACGGCCCAACTCCTGGGTACCATTCCCTCTTTGCAAAGCACAAGTATATTAAAATCCATTTATATGGTGTTTAACTGGGGTAAAAAAAATGGGCAGAGTTCTCCACATTCAGGCAATCGAAGCTGTTCTCAGAAGTACTTTGTGGCAACGTGGAATTCTTTGCCCTCCCTTAAGCAAAATACTTCTGTTTTTACTCCTGAAAATAATGCCTTTAATGACACCGTCTCTCACAAGAAACACCCCTTTGGGATCAGAGACAGCCCCAAACCTCTGCAGACCGTGAGGAGTATTAGCAGAGAACCTTCTCCAGAAAACAGCGCCTCGTGATGGGTGCGGAACAAGAGACACAGAAAATGGCGGCAACTGCAGAGGGCAGATTGTGGGTGGGGGGCCTGGGGGTGAGCACGGCTGTGTGCTTGCTGGCTGTGCATGGCCCCCCGGGGCCTCTTCCTCCTCCCGCTCCCCTTCTGAGGCTGCCATCACTCCTGGGGGGCTGGGCCCTGGAAAGGCATCAGTCCCTTGACTCTGCTTTGCCCAAAGCCCTCCCACAATTTCAAACAAGAATGTTGGTCAGTTTCCATTTCTGCGGCTTCTTCCTTTTCTTCCTGATTGTCCCTGTTTCCAAAAGTGTCCTTCAACATCTCTTCTGTGATCAGAGCCTCTGTCATGGCTCCCACGGGTCCCTCGTGGACCCTGGATTTCTGGAAACTTTGGAACACCCTGGAGGTTGCCATCACTTCTGTGCTTTTCTGCAGAGAGCTGGTCACCCTCCCAAGACCAAGGGCTGGTTCTTCACCCTGCTGAGCACAGCGAAGGAAGCTTCGGACGCACCTGCTCACAGGCTGCGACCTCCTCATCTCTTGGCCAGACCACACAGACATCCTCTGGCCCCTCTTGGCATCATTTTTCCTCATCATCTCACTTGCTGAGAGAGAGAGAGAGAGAGAGAGAGAGAGCATGAGCAGGGGAGGGGCAGAAAGAGGGGGAGACAGAGCACCCCAAGCAGGCTCTGCACTGTCAACCCGGAGCCCAACATGGGGCTCGATCTCGCCAACTGCGAGATCATGGCCTGAGCCAAAATCAAGAGTCAGACGCTTGACCGCCTGAGCCCCCCAGGCGCCCCCATCAAACATCTTTAGGTGGCTTTGGTCGTCCTGGTTGTCAGTGAGGTGGAAGAGCTACTCAGAACTTAACTGGAAGGGAGGACGTGGGACACACAGGATCCCATGGCTTTGGGGACACAGGCAAGACAAGGCTCCTGCCCAAGACGTGAGGTGATCTGTAGTCACAGCTCAAGAAAGCAAATGGCGCCAGGAAGTTGGAGAGAAGCTGGAGCCGCTGCACTTGGCAGACCAAAGCAGGGAGCGGTCTGAGGGGGCGGAGGGGAGCCCGGGTGGGCAGTACTGAGGAGCGAGACCTTGCATGGGGAGGAGTTTGGGGGCAGCATGTGAGTTCTGGGAGCGGCAACAGCGAGATGGAAGCAAAGCAGTTTCTAGAAGAGGAATCCAGAACTGACACCAAAACTGGCAGCCTCCCTTTGCCCAGGTATGTGTCCGACTTCTGTCACTCGTGTGTCTCTGAAAGGCTTCCCTAAGCCGTGTGCCCTGCCACTTCTCGTGGCATTATCCGTCGTCGGGAACTGCCTCGCTTGCTGGTTTTCTGTTTCTGCCCCATCAGCTGAAACCCTGAATCGGAGATCTTGTCTCCTTCCCGGGCCTGACGACATCTGGCACGAAGAGCAGATTCAACAAACATTTGTTGAATGAGTGAAAATAGAAGCCTCGTGGTAAGATTGAAGCCTGTGAAGAGGGGAGGGTGAGCAGGGTGAGGGGTAGGGAGGGATGTGTGGGGCTTGGCGCAGGGGTAGAGAGGTGAAGTGACTTCAGTCGCGTGGCAGAGAGGTTGTTCAGAAGCAGACCATCAGTGGGTTGCAATGGCTGTGGTCACCATCTAGGAAGAGGTGAGTCTAGATCAAGGAGCTGGTGGTCAACAGAGAGGGGTGGATGGCCGTGGGCACATTAGAGGAGGAGGGAGAGAGAAGGTGGTGCCCAAGGCTTCTGTCCTGGAGACAGAGGGTGGGTGTCCTGTCATCTGAGGCATGGCATTAGGGGCTGACCTGTGTCCCTTCCAGAATTCATATGCTAAAATGCTAACCCACGGTACACCAGAATGCGACCGTATTTGCACATAGGTCCTTTGAAGAGGTTATTAACTTAAATTGCGGTCATTGGGGTGTCCCCTCGTCCAATATGACCACTGTCTTTATAAGAAGAGGAGATTAGGACATAGAAACACACAGACTGAGGGACCGCCATGTGAAGGCACAGCAGAAAGATGGCATCTACGAGCCCAGGAGAGAGGCCTCAGAACGAACCAACCTGCGGACACCTTGAACTTGGGCTTCCAGCCTCCAGAAGTGTGAGAAAATAACTTTCTGTTCTTTAGGCCCCCCAGGCTGTGCTCCTTTGCTATGGCCGCCCAAGTGTGCCAGTATACAGACACTGGAGGAGGAACGCATAAGGAGGCCAACAGCTTGATTTTGGTCCCCACCAGGGCCACACTGTCCTCCTCTGTCCACCCAGGAGGAAATGCCGTCATACCGTGAGGAGCCAGGCCGTGGCCGGAAGGGCTGACTCGGAGCCACAGAGAGACTCTGGACATGGCTCCATGCAGAACGAAGCTCGTGTGCAATGAGCACCCACAGGGCTGAGGCTGGGGGTGGAGGTGGGGGGACGGGAAAACGGGCAAAGGCCAAAGCCCTCGATAAATGGACACGCTAGGTACAGGGGCAACTTGGAAGGTGGTTCCGGGGGGGCCTCTCCAGTCCACTGCTTACCACCTGTGACCTCGGACAAGCTACACAACTTCTCTGTCCCCAAGTCTAAAATGAGATGATAATGTTAAAATGGTGCCCTCCTGGGATGACCTTGGAATGCTGACACGTAGGGGGCACTTAGATCGGTGCCTGGCCCCTAGTAAGCAGATTTTCCAACACATCTCTTCCGCACATTGTTGGTATCCTCCTGGGCACACATACTGTGTATCTGTCTGTCTATCTATCTATCTATCTATCTATCTATCTACTTTGGGGGGTACAGAAGGATCACAATCAAGCAATAACCCTGAAAACGTGAGGTCTCCCATGTTGTCACCAGTTGCTTCGTAATTTGTGCTTTGTTTTACCCAACTCGGTTTTTACAACAGCTTTACTGAAGTAAAACGTACCCTTCTAAACCATACGGTCCAATAGCCTTGTCAATGCATATCACTGTGCAACCATTCTCACAGGTGAATTTAAGAACCACCCGGTCCAGGTGGCCGTCAGTCCCTCCCCCCATCCCCACGCAGGCAACCACCGGCCTGCTCTCCGCTGCCACAGTTCTGCCTTTTCTCGAGACTTCACATAAACGAGATCGCGCAATATGCAGTCTTTGGCGTCTGGCTACTTCCCCTTGAGCACAATGTTTGGGGAGCTCGTCCACGGTATTGGCTGTACTAGCGGTCTGTTCCTTTGCGTTGTCACGCAATTTCCCGTTGCACGGACGAGCCCCATTTTGTTAGCTACTCATCCGCTGGAAGACTTCTGGTCTGTCTCTGCTTGTTGGCTGTCATGACTAATGCCGCTGTGAACACTCAACGTTCACGTCTTTGTGTGGACACGTTCTCATTTCCCTCGGATGTGCGTGTAGGAGAGGAATGGCCGGGCCACGGGCTAAGTGCGGGCTTAGCTTCTTAAGAGACCGACCAACTCTTTTCAGAAGCGGCTCTGTCCACCCAAGTAGACTTTAGTTCCTTTCAAACACACACTGCGCTGCGGCCGTCCTTTTACCCCCAGCCCCCACCACCGTCACCCTCCTCCTCCCTCGAGACCGCGGAGTGGGCCAGCGGGAGCTCACGGAATTGCCCGCTGGCCGGATGAACCTTCGAAACATGTCGCTTGTTGCCTGGCGCAACAAGCGTGGTCCTGTCAGAGGTGCCGGTTCTGCATGCGTGTGTGGTGACTGATTTACTGCCAGGTGCATTCGGTCTGAAGAGCGGCCGAATGACTGACAGAAACTCTCCAGATCCAGCCGATCCTTCCCGTGAGTGGGCTGGTGACCGCCGGGACGCCAGTGTGGCCGGAGGCCCACTGGGCAAGCTTTCGCCTCCCGTGCTCCCTACGATAGGAGACTCTACCGATTTTTTGAAGTCGTGTCTATCAGCTTGGAAACAGCGAGGTCAGAGATGCAGAGAATGGGGTCCCCCCATGAGGCGTGAGCTCAGAAGGCTAAAGGGACTCTGTTCTGGGATCCCCCCCTTCTGGATAGGGCTGCTGGGGTCCATGGGGAAGTAGAACTCGGAAGCCGTGTCCCCAGGCCTTTGACAGCGTTCTGCCTTCGGAGTCGTCTTCTCTCGGTCTATGCGAGCATGGACCTCCCCTTCTCTGCCCCATGGCTGGCGGGGAGGTCAAGTGATACGGCTTGTGAAGGCCCGGTGCGAACTGTAAAGGGGCTCACGGAGGAGGAGGCCGCAGCCGTGCCGAGCACATCTGTGGCACCTCACCCACAGATCCCGGAGGATCGGCACCCCCCGAACAGACGTGCAGATAACCAGCCTCTTCCCTGGGAATTCTCATCCCAGGGTGGGTGGGGGCGGCAGGGAGGGTTGGGGCCTAGCAATCTGCATTTTAGCAAGTTCCCCCTGATGATCCTTCTCTTTGAGGGGTTTGGGGAAACGGTCTCATCCAGTGGTTCTGAGCTGAGGCTATACCTGGCTCTGGAATCAAGAGAAGGATCCCATGTGTGATCTTTGACCACTGACAGCTTTCGGACCCTACCCATTCTGCTCCCCTGCTGCCCCCCATCTGGGAATGCTGATAGGGATGCTGAGGGCCCCTTCTTTGGCCCGTGGGAGGTTCAAACCCTGGTCCGTACGCAGAAGCCCCCGACCTGGTGCGCCCGTAACCACGAAGAAAACCAAAACCACCACCGGCCACCAGGGTCACCTTCTCTCAAGTGCCTGGGCTCGCTGACCTCCCCAGCAGTCCCACTGCGTGAGGGATGTCCCTTTTCATGTCCCCCTGGGACCCCATCTCAATGTCCTAACCAATTTGGGATGGGGGTCGATCCTGCCTTCCGTGAGGCAACCACAGGGCAGGAGCTAGAAAGCTCCGCGGAGGGCCCGGGAGAGTCGTGTGTGACCTCCTGTTAGGCAGCCTGGCCACGGCTCTCAAGGGCTCCCGGGTGGCTGCGATGTGCTGCGGGGACAAGGGACACGGGGCGAGTCCCCCTCCTTCCCGTCGAGGCGACAGCAGCTGTCTCCTTGCCTCCACCCTCCAGGGTAAGGCTGCGTGTTTTGTTACAGTTCTAGTCCCACGTCATAGCGGAGGGACCATGGCCGGTGCTCTGCAAGGGGGGGGGGAAACCGTCGAGTGGAAGCTGGCGAACAGCGATGCCCTGCCAGCCATTTGGACGCCCCTGCTCTCCCACCCCACCCTGCTTTCTCCTGCCATTCACACGTGGAACTCTGGGGTCAAGCAGCATGTTAGAAATTTAAGGAACAGGACTCCAGCTGAGGGATAAGGTTCTAGCATTTCGACTTGCCCGAAAATGCAGTAGGGAGTCCCCGTACGGGGGCACTTTAAGCAAAGGCCAGGTTTAGGATTCTTTAGAAGGGATTCTCTGAAGCCGGTGGGTCCTCAGGATGAACAGTCTCCACGCAGTCCTCACACATTCCTTGTATCTATGGCCCTTTGTCCCCGGAGAGGCTCACTTACCCTTCCCTGGGCAAGAGGGCAGCCAGGCACCTGCCGGGCCTGGGACCTGCAGACCTGGTCCGGGCTGGTGGCCCCGAGAGGCTGTCGTGGTCATCCTGCCCGTGGGCAGGAGACCAGAGAGACTCGGCGGGGCCAAGGACGTTGTCTGGGGATCTCACTGTTGGTTCTTAATCCGAGGGGATGACGAAGCAGGCTCCGTGCGTTCCCCTGGCCCCTGCGGAGGCCAAGGGGCACGGCCAGCGAGCCAGGCCAGGGAGCAGGGCTGGTCCAGGGGCTGTGTAACCAGGAACGGAGCAGCAGGCCTCTGTAGCTGCTGAGGGCGTTTGAAGCCCCTTTAGGTGCTGTGTGCTCCAGGCCTCCCACGCAGGGCTGCCCTGCCACCACCCAGATGGCTCTTTCTTTCTTTCTTTTACTTATTTATCTGGGGCGGGGAGGGGCAGAGAGGGAGAGAGAGAAACCCAAGCAGGCTCCACACCGTCACCTTAGAGCCCGATGCGGGGCTCGAACTCACGCCGTGAGATCATGAGCTGAGCCAAAATCGGGCGCTTAACTGACTGAGCCACCCAGGTGTCCGCAGCCCAACTAGGGTGCCTGGGTGGCTCCGTCGGTTAAACATCCGACGATGGCTCAGGTCCGTGATCTCACGGTTCGTGGGTTCGAGCCCCGCGCCGGGCTCTGTGCTGACAGCTCGGAGCCTGGAGCCTGCTCCGGAATCTGTGCCTCCCTCTCTCTCTGCTCCTCTCCTGCTCCTGCTCTGTCTCTCTCTGTCTCTTAAAAAATAAATAAATGGTAAAAAAAAAAAAATAGTACCAACAATTATTAATCTCCTACCATTGTCCAAGCGCGGTTTTGAGCACTTTCTGTATTTAACCCTCGTACTAGCACTGTGGAAAAGGCACCATCATCACTCATTTTGTAGGTGCAGAAACGGCCTCGGAGAGATTCAAGAACTTGGCCCCAGCAGCAAATCACGCTGCTGGTTGGATGAGAGAGCTGGGATTCAGACCCAGGGCTCCTGGCCCGGAGTCTTTTTATTGCTTTGTGTTGCCTTTGAAATGACCGGTATGGGCAGATCTATTCAACTCCGTTCATGTATGGACCCGAGGGCTCTTCCCATGGCTTTGAAGTTATAGCGTCAGAATGGTCCTGCCTGGGGGGAAGGGGGGGAGCCGGGCCTGGGGATGAGCTGCTGACGTGCTTGACCGGTGGGACGCACTGACCAGCCGGACGCTCGCAGCTCCTTCCCCAGGCTCTGGCACCGGTTGGTCGGAGCACTTTCTAGAAGATTCCTGTGTGAGTCCGCCCAATAAGGAGAGGGCTGGGCGCCATTTCTGAGCAGCCTTGAGACGGGCAAGATGTGTCTTTTGTGGAGAGCGCGGAGGCAGAAAACAGAATTGTTGTCAAGAAGGACTCGGTTTACTACAGCCCCACCTCTCACATCCTTTTTAAGGCCAGGATCAAGCTTCCTCGGCCCTCCCAGGGATGAATCAACACACTCCCTCCCGCTGGAAAATTTCTATGACATTCGACAAAAGCTGTCAGATTGCCATGCCTTTGTTCTTTGAGGACTTAGCACTACCTACCCCCCGAAACGCCTGCGGTTATGTTTGCAACTCGTGATTCACTTCCCTGAAATGAGTTCTTTTTTTTCTATAATGATGTCAAGTTTGGGACACTACTTGGATCTGGGTGGGAACGCTGAATGGGAACCAGAAAGAATCCCACAGCCCAGTGCCATTAGGTCAAGCTTTGAAAAGCCCTTTCACTCAGGTAAACCATCAGGTGACGTGATAAATGCCAACAGCCCCCAGGGGCCAGCTCAGTGACAGCCACCCACCACCCAGGGGCCCTGGGCCACCGCCTGGGACTTGCTGGGCTCAGTCCAGACGCCGGTCCCAAAAGCCCTTGGCTGGCATGGATGAAATTCTGCCCTCATGGTCCTCTCCGGGGAGGGCAGACGGGGCACAGGGCAGCGTGAGGACACCCTCCTGTGCCCGGCCTCCACCGAGAGACTTGGGCTGGAACGTGGGATTTAAAATCAGGTTTCTTTTGCTGCTGTGATTCAAAAAATTTTCTTCTTCAAATTAAGTTTTGTGAGCATCACATTTTAAACTCACGGCAAGACGACGCAAGCCAGTGATTTGAGAGGCTTGAGACTGTCCTCAGACTCTTGCCGAAATGCCGCTTTCGTAGGGGAGCCTCCTCTGACCCAGCCCTCCAGCCCCTCCGTCTCTCAGGCCAGCTCTTCTGTGCGGCCCTCACAGCACCGTGTTCCCTCACTTTCACTGTATCTCAGTTTGGCATCGTGTACTGACCTATGTGATCACTTCCTCTGTGGTGGCTCCCTCCCCACTGAACCCCGCCTGGGTTTTGATAACCAGAGGGGTCAGGGAATGCTCTTGAACCTCAGAACATGGAGCACTCGAATCACTGAAAAAAAAAAAAAAAGAAGAAGAAGAAAAGCGAATGAGACATTCGATTAAAGAAAGGGGAGCATTTCCACACAAGTCTGGAGGCCCCATGGAGAGATGGGGAAAACCATATGCGTTTAGCTCTTCAAACTCTGAGTTTTCTGCACAAAAGACACTCGACCTTGACTCTTCCAGTCCTCCTTCCACAGGTAGGACCTCTTCCAGGGGTATTTTGGCCTCTCTATCCCGTGGGGCACAGGGGGATTCATGCCAAGCATCAGGGCTTCTCTGACCGCCGCCCTGGAGGGTGGTAACGATTCACGGTGGGCACCGTTTTCACGGCAAAGACAGCGTTCTCGAGTGACTTCTGAGGGCAAGGGAAGATCTCGTCCGAATTTCACACCATCCTGCTTCCTTCACAGAGGGGTTCCCTCCCCAGATCCCATTCTCCTGACCTACTTCACCGGAAGTAGAAGAGAACTGAAGACGGCCATCTTTTAATTTCTCACCAGTGACTCTGGGGCAACAGGAATTATATGATTAAGTCAAAGGTTCAGAAGTCACTTCAGACCAAAAGCATCTCCTTGGAAGCTCTCCCTTCCAAGATACCATATCTGAAAGAATTGGAAGTAAACACGACTCGGGTCCATTTACGTAGATTCCACCATTTTAAGAGCACATACTGCCAATGTTTGCCTACAGGGCAGCAGAAATAGCAACATGAATTATTTAAGCAATAACATCTCTGAGAGCTGCTCAAGTGATATTTACGGCATTACCATGGCAACCACTCTTGTTTTGAGTATCATTAAAGATCTCCCAAACTGCAGGGGTGGACTTCTGGTTTTAAAGTGCCCTGGGCTAGTAGCCCCTGAGACGGCCTCTCCCAACTTACTGCTGAAACTCCTGTTCGAGTTGAAGAAATGATGCATACAGCACTTGGACCATGAACTGGCTGGAAATGGGAACCCCTGGGCAGAACCGTCATACCACCAGGACAGAACGCTGTGCGTTCCCGGGGATGGGTGAAATGCCTTCTTACATGGTGTCATGAGTTTCCTGTGGCTGTTACAGCACATTACTACAGACTGAGTGGCTTAAAACAACACAAATGGATTATATTATGGCTCTGGAGGACAGAAATCTAAAATAGGTTCACAGAGCTGTGTTCCTTCTGAAGGCTCTGGAGGAGAATATGGCTCCTAGCTTTCAGCTTCTAGAGGCCGTCCGCATTTCTTGGCTCATGAACCCTTTCTCCGTAATCGCATCTCCCTCCCTCCCCGTCTTCTTCTCGGACTCTGGCACTCCTGCCTTTCTCTTACGACTGTGTCCTTCTGATTATAATGATCTCACCCTGACAATCCAGGTTAGTCTCAGGATCCTCGACTTAATCACATCTACAAAGTCCCCCTCGGCCATTTCAAGTAACATATTTGCAGGTTCTGGAGATTCACGAAGGACATCTTTTTTTTTGGAAGGGGGCATCACTCAGCCCACCACAAGCTTCACATCTTGTGTTCTGGGAAACATCTGGATCTCCTGGGGAAAGTGGCTCTGTGAAGCTCTATGAAGGGGAACATACACAGCCCCCACAACTGGCCCAGCCCCCCACCTTTGAGTCTCCTCTCCTCTTGCGCCCCGACTCAGCCCCAGCCCGCTTGCCTGTCTTGATGGCACCAGCCTGTTGGATGCCTCTGTGCCCCTGTAGATGCCCTCCCTCCTGTCCGGCACCCTCCCACCCCCTCTCCACTGGCGGACCCACACTCCACTGCAGAACCCTCTGGCTTTGGGTCCCAGCTCTCCCCAGGCCCTGCCAAGTGGGAAGCCAATGTCATGGCAAAAAGGAGAGCCCCAGGGGCCTCCGGATCTAATGAATAGTCCCTCTGCCTCATCAAAGGCTCGCATAAAATTTGTATAATTGTTTCATGCTAAATAAAACACTATCTGTGACCTCTTACTGGTCATTTCTACTCCCCATCTCCGATGTCAATTTCAAATACATAAACGAGTTTAATAAAGGGACTTGCGGGCTCATCTGCTCGCTGCTGGGCCGCAGACACCTGCAGGCGACACCGTTCTGACTGTGAATAGTTATCTGACACCTATGTTGCTGATTATTAAGTTGGCGTTTACCAGAGCATTTCTAAATTGCCTCGTCCCTCAAAGATTCTCAGAGGAGGCCGGGTGACAAAATGGCAAAGCCGTTTTATTGCAGCGGTCTAACGTCAGGCCCTAATAAAACGTGAGCTGCTGTACAAAGACACCCACGAGGATCGCAGGGAGGGAAACCAGCCTCAGCGTAGGGCCATCCAATCGCTCTCAACGGCCATCGGGGCTAATTTTCCCATCAGCACAGGGGGCACGGTGCTCGAAGCCTGCATACTTTGCGGGGTCCACAAAAATGTGTCCTTTTCTTTTAAAATCAGAAGAAAAGAGTGACCTTTCTTCTATCAGAAAGAAATGAAAAATCTTTAGGGCCCGTGTTAGTTTCCTAGGGAGAGCAGGACAAAATACTATAGACTGGGGTTAAACAGCGGAGGTTTATTTCTCACCAAGATCAAGGTGCCGTTGGGGTTGATTTCCTCTGAGGCCTCACTCCTTGGCTTGTAGAGGGCCTTTTCCTTCCTGCCTCTCCACAGGGCCTTTCCTTGTCTGTGCAAGCACATCCCTGGTGTCTCGGTGTGTCCTAATCTCTTACAAGAACACCAGTCATACTGGATCAGGGCCCATCCTCATGGCCTCATTTGAACTTGATTGCCTCTTTAAAGGCCCATCTCCAAATACGGTACATTCTGAGGTTCTGGGAGTTAGGGCTTCAACATATTAATTTGCAAGGGGACACTACTCAGGCCATAACGGACCCCACAAAAGTCTATTATGATGGGAGGGACCCACAAGGCAAAAGGCCCATGAAAGCCATCATGTGGCCCTCAGGATAGCAGATGAATTGGATTTTCTGCAAGGAGGAGAATAAAACAGGACGGTATCTGGGCCTTCTGCAGAAATTCCAGAATGATTCAGCTGACTCCGGCAAGGGCTCTCATGCAACCTTCTCCTGTTAACTACCCCATTGCCTAAAGCTCCAAAGAACACACAGGATCACCAAAACATGTTACGACACTTCTTGTTGGACTCTCTCCTTCAGAGATCTTACTATTTGCCAAGTCTATAAAAGAGAGAAGGTTTGTACACAACATTCACTCGACAAACACTGAATTCTTTACCTCTAAGCTACAAAGATCTATGCTAGACCCTTTGCTGCACTACGAAAAGAGACCGTCAATGTGCTTTCCATGTCCCGAAGCGGACAGGAGGGCGGTGGGAAAGCAGCCCAGTGACTCAGGGTGAGGCACCAGGCCCAGAACTTGACTAACTCAGGATAGGGAAGACCGCTTCCTGTCTTCTGTTTCTGCTTTTCATTAACAGGAGATTGTGTGTGTTCAAAGAGTTCTGCGGACATTAATCACATCCACAGACACCGAGGGAGGCTTTTTACGTTAAAGAGTCAAGCGAAGGTCACCCAGAACGGCAATGTTAAAGGAAGAGACAACCATGCTGCCTGGAGGCTGGGGCCACAAGATGGCCCTAGCGTTAATCTGGGCACAAATGGCTTGTCGGTCCTCATCTTTCCCAGGGCGCCTGTGCGGGGGGCATCCTCACTCAGCCTCGGGGGGCTGCACTGAAGGAAGGAGGAATCTTGGGAGAGAATGCTCTTGTGAAGTTTCCCATGGCGTGCTTGTGGTTTACGAGGCTGCGTTTTCATGTTCTAGCATGCTGTCTCTGATTTCCTGTGGGGGGGTCGTCCCCAGGCCTGCCAGTCGCTAATAAAATGAATGGGTGGAGTCTGATCGGCTGTCGCAGGGTCCCACCAGCAGAGGGAGCTGATGTCGCCGTGAAGACTTGGGGGTCAACTCTCGCCTGGGGAAGGCGTGAGGGCCTCTGCAGCCGGCTCACTGACCAGATCAACTCCATGAGGCCGGAGGCCTTCGGGACCGGTTGGCCAAGCATTCATGATTCCTTCTTCCCAGTCAGCTCTGTGGGAACAAGGGACTTAACCCGGACCCAGGGGCTCCCAGTTGGCAAGGACCTCTAACAAGTAAACTGTTAAAGAGGAGCCTATTAAGACTAGTAAATAATTAACATGGGCTCATGGAGATAGATGCTCGGTGAAGCATTTCAGGGCATCCGACCACTACCAGTCAACGTTAATCGGCGCCTTTAGATTATAGACTCAGATAATGAGATCAAAGGGACAGGAAGTCACAACTCCCAACACTGCTTTTCAAACAAGTCAAGGTAGACTAGAGTCTTACTCTTCAGAAACGCTTTCTGTACTCTTTCCGCCCTGACAGGTAGAGAAAGTTTAATTATAGGTGGCCAGCATGAGGGTAGAGTCTGCCCTCCATAACCAAGCTTGGAAAAGTACGTACGAAGCGTATTTGTTTAGAATGAGGCTGGTTATTCTCTCTCTGAGAGCTGAGGCACAGCCCTGCTGTCGGATTAATCATTGAGCTAAGTCATTTCAGGGGAATTTAATACCACAGTCTGAGTTTGGGTGCACAAACAGAAAGTTAGATACACTGGGGGGGAGCCCCGTGGTTTTCCTCCACCTAAGCCCAACTTCCTTGGAGCATTGGATGGCCGTGCGTTCCCCAAACCTCCCTCTTCCTCTCTGTGTAGGTCTAGAGTGGCTTCTTCAGGGTCCCAGCCACAAAGACTGTACCCCACGGGAGCCTCTTGCCCGCCTGACTCCCCACAAGGGCGAGTCGTTGGGAAGAAAGAGAGGAGAACGTGGTTCCTCCTGTGACTCCTGCCAGGCCCGGCCCTGCCAAAGCCTGCTTAGAACCCCGCTGGCCCTCATTCTGGGCTTCCTGGGTCCTCCAGGACGTGGGTGGAGACACAAAGCCACCCTGACTCAAGGACGTTTTGTTTGGTCGTGACTTTCTTTCAGCCTCTGAGTGTCCACTTGCCTCCAGACAAGCAGTAGTATCAGTGTGAGCCTCTCCCCAAACTCTCAACATAGGCCGGTCCCACCTAGTCCTCACAGCCTGGAATTGTCCCCTCCCTGCTGTCCCTAGGGGCCCAGGGTGGCTTCCTGGGGGATGAAGACACATAAGCTGCAGGACAACAAGGGGTGAAGCTGCTCCCTGCCCATCTCAAGCCCCAGCGTGCTGGGCACAATTGGGGCAGGGCTTCCTCTGCTCCTCTGCCGGCCCCCTTGGGACGGCCATGCTGCTCTGCAGGTGTGGGTAAGAACCGAACAAGAACTGGGTGGCCCAGGACAGGTGGCACCCGCTCTCAGCCAGAAGCTGATTTTCAGAGCTTGTAGGTAACGACTCTCAGCCAGCCTTGCTCCAGCAGATTGCACCGGTCACGGACTTCGCTTACACTGGGCAAACAGGCTGCCTCAAAGCTGGGGAGGGACCAGAATCGCGTCCGCACAGGGGGCCTTCCGACGGCTTATTTAGAGCAGTATCCCGTGCTGCTGGCTCAGTGAGCCCAGCTCGGCTCCCCTGAAGCACCGAGACAGTTTGTGGTCAAAGTTCCTTCTCGTTAGGAATGGAAGCAGAGCCTTGGGGCTGTTGGGAGAGCTTCCAGCCAGAGTCCTTCTGCAATTAGCATATCAATTCTAACGAAGGAAGGAGCTGTTGTGTGTCATCAGTGGAGATAGATGAGCATCGTCTGTGGGCCAACGCACGGCACAGGAAGGAGCAGATTCAGGGGGCCGACAGGATCAACTCCACGGAGGAAGAAAATCCGGGCCAAGAATGAGGCCCAGTGTTCCTCCTCTCATTCGGGGCCATGGGCAGAGCGGGGAGACAGAAAAACCGCACGGTCGCTCCGTGGTTGTTCGTGTCTGGGCGCGTCGCTTCTGCATGGACTCAGACGCTCACCTTTATGTCACGTGGCTCTCCACCTGCCACGTTTGTGGGCGCAGTGGCCAGAGGCCCGGGAGGGGCCACGGTAGAAAATGCCGCCTTGGAGGGATGGGCGGTCTAGGGCTGTGGGCCAGGCCGAGACTCGAGTCCGGCAAGCTCTGGTTGTCCCCACAAACCACGCATCTGCTTTCTCCTCTGTGCATTTTCTTTTTTTTTTTAAATTTTTTTTTCAACGTTTTTTATTTATTTTTGGGACAGAGAGAGACAGAGCATGAACGGGGGAGGGGCAGAGAGAGAGGGAGACACAGAATCGGAAACAGGCTCCAGGCTCCGAGCCATCAGCCCAGAGCCTGATGCGGGGCTCGAACTCACAGACCGCGAGATCGTGACCTGGCTGAAGTCGGACGCTTAACCGACTGCGCCACCCAGGCGCCCCTCCTCTGTGCATTTTCATACGCTGGGTGTTGCGTGTGAATGGAGTCATATGCCGGGTGGCCTTTTAAGTCTGGCCTCCTCATTCAGCGTAACATTTTCAAGTGCATCCATGTTGTAGCCCTGTCAGGCCTTGGGTTGAACACGCTGGGTGGCATCTACCCTCGTGCTCACAAAGGCAAACACAGCTACTGGCAGATAGTCACGTCCCCCCTGTCCCCTTCCCCAGAGAGATAGTTGATGAATTTTTTTTCTTTTAAGGCGAATGATTTAGTAGCCAGATACCTGCACACAAACGACCCCATGTTTTCTTTCCAATGGTCCGGCTCATACTACCGTTGGGGTTCATATCCGTAAGAACAGGCACGACTCTGCTGCCTCGATGGCTCCGACATGCAAGGCTGTCAAGCAACGAAGTCACTGCTCTTGCTGGTGCAGAGGCCACTGCAGGTCCCAGAACTCCCCAGGGCAGGTGTCTTCCTCGCGGTGACTCGGGCGCCACCTCAACGGTGGCCGCACGGCTGGGATCGATGAGGCGGGGAAAGGACAAGCCTGTGGGTCTCCCGGCTGCTACTTGAATACCTTTACCCCATGTGCTACCTGCACCCACAACTCGGCCAAACCAAGTCCTGCAATCACACCTAGTCTCCAAGGAGAAGAGGAGAACAATTCCCAGAGTGTTCAGAAGGAAAAGAACTGGAAGTATTGGGGAGGCGCATTGATGTCTGCCAAGGGGTGCACCTTCCTAGCGACTGGAACCCCATGTCTGTGCTCCCTCCAGACAGTAGAGCCCCTAAAAAGGAAGGTACCAGGTAAGGGCCAGTGGGCATAAACTGCACAACAGGAGCTGCACGTGCCATTGTTTTTACCATAATAACGAACACGGTTGTGCCCACCTCATATGTCATGTCCCAAGACACGTAATGTTGACTGTTACGATGAGTCTGATGGGCCTTCTTTGCTCTTCTGTCGATTCGGTTTGAAGGTTAGATTATTTGTAGCCATGAGAAAGAGGGCTTCCTGTATCTGTTCACTTTGTGCACCTTACTGGAAGCATGTTACTACATGGCAAACATTTTGTAGTCAGTTCACTTATTCCTTTGTCTTTGTATTGCATACCTGGATAGATAGACGATAGGTAGATAGATAGATAGATAGATAGATGATTGATAGATGATAGATAGATGATAGACGATAGATAATAGAGATAATAGATGATAGATAGATATGTAGACAGATGATTGATAGATGATAGATGATTGATATATAGATAAATAGATGATAGATAAATGAGAGATGATTGATAGATGAGAGATAATAGATAGATGATAGAGATAGACAGATAGATAGATGATTGATAGATGATAGATAAATAGATGATAGATAAATGAGAGATGATTGACAGATGAGAGATAACAGATAGATGATAGATAGAGGTAGATAGATAGAAAGATAGATAGCTACAGCTGTAGTTTGTGTGTGGATGTATGTGGATGTATATGTGCATGTGTGCAAATTATAGCTACCTTTTTATGATTATCAGTGATCTATTCCATGATCCATTTCAGTGAGGTTTCTTATAATTTTTTTTGAGAGATTTTGGAAGCACACTGATTTCCTTGATTATATTTGAGAAATATCAATATCACTAAGAAAACGATTCTCTTATCTCACCCTCAAATTAGGAAGAGGGCCTAACGGCAGCTATTTCTAAACAGATCACAATTCCTACAAGATCTCATGTTCCCTAGATGAAAATAGTAACAATGGTCTTATCTCAGGATCTTCTGTGACTCCGCTTGGGATCGTGCTCTAACTGGAGGAGATAGTATTTTAACGTTTTTTATTTATTTTTGGGACAGAGAGAGACAGAGCATGAACGGGGGAGGGGCAGAGAGAGAGGGAGACACAGAATCGGAAACAGGCTCCAGGCTCCGAGCCATCAGCCCAGAGCCTGACGCGGGGCTCGAACTCACGGACCGCGAGATCGTGACCTGGCTGAAGTCGGACGCTTAACCGACTGCGCCACCCAGGCGCCCCAAGGAGATAGTATTTTAATTTATTTATCTAGTTTAATATTAAATATCTCAACAGCTGGTGCTCATGAAACTTACTGTATTGGTAATTTTATGGTTGAATAAAGAGAATCCTGTCTTCCCTTTTAGTTAGCTTAAATTACCATATATTTTCTATAATTGTGTTTAGTTATTCTGTTTTATGCCTAACTGTGCCACAATAGGTTACTCATCCTCACTTTGATATTTCAACATCTTTAAAGTTTCTGATGCTGGTCGACTCTCCTGAGGACCTCCCTTGGCCGCACATTAACACAGTTACGGGTAAATTAAAATGAACACACTTATTGAGAAAATGGAAGCAATTCCAAATGCCCATCTCTTCTTTGAGTGGGTTGATATCAGATGCAAGCTTCCCATAAATGAATGACCCTTTACTTTAGGTGCTCTGGCCATAAAAATGTCTTCAGTGCGAATCCCACAGTTGGCTGAAGTTCAACCCTTGGTGGCTGATCTGAGCCTTCACCCTGAAATTTTAGGTCTTCAACCTGAGTAGATTTCCTTGGCAAATTGTCCATCTTTTTTCCCAGAGTGACAATTATAATGGAACAACAACATTTTCTTGTTTCCTCTGCGGGCCATGGGTGGGTTTCAGTGGGATGGCGGGACTCCCTGTCTCCCCAGCTGGATTCCCTCTCTTCTTCGACTGCCGGTTTCCTTTGATTGATGATGGCTGATGGCCGACGATGGTTGCTTTTCCCAGTACTCTCTGATGTCATCACCTTTTACCAGAGCCAGCTCACGGTGCGGATTTTAAAGCCAACCTGCTGTCAATTGATGGTGAATCCTCTTGGTGCTACGTTAATAGATGCTTGACCAGCAGCCCCCATCCAGTGGCTCTGCCATACGGGAGTAAACAGCTACTAGCAAAGCAGCTCCCTCTAGCAGTCGTGGCCTTTTCCCTGTGGTCTATGCCACCTGTTGCCCTCTGCATCTTTGTAGGGCCTTGAACTTCAATATTGCATGTCTACTTTAAAAAACAACACAAGAGGCGCCTGGGTGGCTCAGTCGGTTAAGCGGCCGACTTCGGCTCAGGTCATGATCTCACGGTCCGTGAGTTCGAGCCCCGCGTCGGGCTCTGTGCTGACAGCTCAGAGCCTGGAGCCTGCTTTAGATTCTGTGTCTTCCTCTCTCTGCCCCTCCCCCGTTCATGCTCTGTCTCTCTCTGTCTCAAAAATAAGTAAACGTTAAAAAAATTTTTTTTAAAAAACAACACAAAATATTTTCACTGCCTCCAACATGTCACTTGTGGAGCTGTCAACCTCGCCTCTATCGAGCAGCCTGGAGGAAATCTCTGATGGGCTGCCTCTCAGAGAGGCCACCTTGCCCTTTGACTTCCTCAAAGGCAATGCCCACACCTCCTTGGAGAGCAAGGGCTAGGTCTTAGTCAATCTTATGAGCCCCACACAGTAGGTGGGAGTGTAGAGTCCTGCACGCAGTAGGTACTCAAGAAATGTTTGGTGAGAAACCCAACTTGTACGATGAGCCATATGAAATTGCCAACATACAACTATTTTTGTAACCTGCAAAAACGACAGTTTCGTAGGGCTCAACTTAATGTATAGATGCAGTAATTTCCATCTCATTAACAGTATAATATATATTATTCTTATCAGCTTTCAAAATAGTTCCTACGAAAATGAGTTCACTTAAAAATTTTGGACTTGGTCTCTGCGGAGTCACAACTATTTCATTCTTTTCCTAAATATTCTATGCTTTGTATAATGCTAAGGCATGAGAAAGAGGGTCCCATATGTATTTTAATAAACCGCATAATATCTTTTGATGCAATGCTCGATGCCTTTCTTGTTCTAAAAGCTAAAATAGCTCAAAGAATCACCCAGAAATTGTATCAAAATTCTGGTCTAAAGCCATGCAGGACCTCTTCTAGGTTCTTACCAACATGGCCGTGAAACGGGCAAAATACTAAAACTCATGAAGCCCTGATAACTGGCAGACCCATTAACGCCGTAACCTTTGAGGAACTGGTGAAAATTACAACACAAAACAGAGCTGGGCAAAATCAAACGAGCAAACAAATAAATACGGACAATCCTGGGAATTCAACTTGATGGCACTCCCAGGCTTTGCTTGAACAGAATTCGGATGACCTCAAAAAAAAAAAAAAAATCAGTTTATGTGTGAATTTAGGGAGCTGGGGCCTGCACCATCAAGGGAATTGCATGGTCAGCTGCTTTCCCTCCTTGGGCTGCATTCTCCTGTCACACCCACTGTCCTCTCTACTCTTCCCAGAAAGCTGACAAGAATAGGAAGGGAGGCTGAATGGAAAGAAGAGCAGTGCATTTTGGGAGCTGTGGGCTACAAGAAAGAGGAGCTGTGCATTTTGGGAGTTGTAGTCCCCAGGAATGTATACTAAAGCAATGATTGCCAATATCAATGGAGTGAGTGCATCAGGCCCTGAATTCAGTACTTAGCATAAATTCTTCAGGAAAATTCTATCAAATCTCCACTTTTCAGCAGGAACTCCTTTCAATTTTTGTTGCTTTACTCTTGCGAGTTATCTGGGTCCCTTTTTCTTCACCCCCTACCCCCGATTCCAAACAATTTCGATGTATCTTTCTGGATAGATCTAGAAGTCCTTGAGAATTACAGCTCAGTGATACATCAATCTACAGTGGATGAAAGAGCTCTTTCCATTTTGGAATGATTCGAGAGCTGAGCGCTCCAGTGTATGTTCAGGTGAAAATGTACCTGTGGACATTTATAATTGCTGCAGGGGTATTCACGTTAATCATGAGCTATATTAAGAATTAAAAAAAAAAAAACCCTCTTTTATCATCTTGCATATTTAGCTTTCAACCCAATTCTGTAAGGTCAGGTCTGCCAAGCTATCATTACCTGTGTAATTAAGGTAAAATATATTCTTCAAATAGTCCCCTTTTTTAAAAAAAGAAGCCCCTGTTTCGTTTTTGTGAAATTCACGTATACTTGTTGTAAAGAATTCAAGCAGGGTAGAAAGAGTTCGAAGAGGGAAGTGAAAGAGAACAGTCACCCACATTTCTGCTTCTGAGAGATGGCCGTTCTCGATTTAAGGAGAATATACATCTCAACGAAAGAATCTTGATAATTGAAGACCTACCGAGCAAAAGGGATTTCTAAAACACACTTCACACGAATCATATTTAGAGTCTGCATTTTGATTAGAACTGCCTACGGAGTGTGATTTGGGGCCCCTTGGCTAAAACAGAATTCTTCCGGGCTGTCAGAGGTGTGTGAACTCCTCTCCGCCCCCCTCAACCCTCTCCCTAGGGATTTCTCTCCAGCTTCCAAGACTCTGCTGACCTTGGGAAAGTCACTGCACTCTCATGCACTGGCTCCCCAACTTCAAAATGAGGGGCTGGGTCAAGTTGTCGCTAAAGGCCTCCCCACACCTCATATTCTAAGGGCTATTTTCCTCGCTAAAATGGAAAATCTCCTAAGTGGTGTTTGGGTAGTGAGAGTGGGAGTGGAGGGCTCAGGAGAATGGGCAGGATGAACACTGGAGAAGCCTGGCTTGTAGAACATACAATGGAGGAAACTTTGGATATTTGGGCTGGAGATGAAAGGGGGGGGGGGGGAGGGAGGGAGACCAAATTTAAGAAATTTCATTTCTTCCACATCTACTCATCTAGGATTGACTTAACTTTTATTGTCTGCATCTTTGATTGCCAGTACATTAAAAAATAATTATAAGGGCAACGAAAGGCTGAATTTTTTTTTTTAAAAGCCCATTAGTGATGGGTCTTTAAATTACACCAGGGCTGCCTGCATTTCCAGTCCTGATTGTGTTCAGATCATTAACCAATCCACAGAGAGGTGATGGGTGGGACAAACTTCTAATGCAAGCGTCAGGGAAGAAAATGATCAGCCCCAGAGTGAGCGTGAGTGCGAGGCTTCACCGAACAGAAAATGTAAGTCAAGGTCCACACGTGCCTCCGTTTATGAGGATTTGCTGATCTCACACATTTTCCTTCCAGGCGTCCTTTGGGAGGTGGTGTGCGTATGGAGGGATGCCCATGGCTGCACAATTAGAGAGTGTGCAGTGAAGTGATTCCATCAACAAAACCATCCCACTGAGTGCAAAGGTTTAAACCCCCGTCAGGGGCTGCCTCTGTTTGCTGTTGGCCTGTGCACTGACATGTAACTCTGGAACTTGTTCTATTTGTTCCCTGCTATGTCCCTGAGCCTGGGACAAAGCCCAGCTCAGTAAACAGCTACGCATGATGCCCCGCCCCCCCGCCCCCCATCTAGCCTGAAAAGATGGGCTTCCTGCTGGGGACAGATGATTTGCAACATAATCAGGACAGAAAATTCTTTCCTATTCCGGGTCCACACCCCAAGAAGACAGTGAGGAAAGGACTTCCCGACTGACACGGGACATCTCGACAACCTCGGTAGGTGGGGGTCTGACCAAATGTATTTGATTTAAGAAAATAAAGACAAGTGTTCCGGTTGCCTCCTGCTGTGTCAAAGACCACCCCTAGACTTAGTGTCATCACAACAGCCACCTTCTTACTATACTCAAAGGTTCTGTGAGTCCAGAGTTTGGGCAGGGAGGCCTAATCTCTGCTCCGTGGGGTCTGGGGCCTCCACTGGGAAGGTGTTAAGGGCAGAGTGGCCGGGGTCTTGAGGGGCTCCATCACTCATGAGTCTGGGCCCTAGGCTGCGACCACTGGGGTCTGGGACCACTCGGGTCTGGGCTCAGCTGGGTCGCTTGACTACAGTGCCTCCAGGTGGCCTTGGCTTCTCAGCGTGTGTTTGGTTTGAGGGCAAAACTTCCTGAGAGCAAATGTCCCGGAGAACAGGTGAAGGCTGCCTCAACTTTCTGGTCCAGCCTCAGAAGCCACACAGTGTCACTCCTGTCACACTCCATTGTCACAGCATGTCCAGATCTAAGGGCTGTAACCCTACCTCTTGATGGGAGGGACACCAAAGAACTTGTGGCTGCATTGGAATACTTCCCCAGTGTCAAAGACTTTCCAGCAGATGTCTACATGGAGATAAAGGGCATTTGATGATCGACCGAAGGCAGCTGGTTACCATAGCACCGTGATCTTTCCCACAACTGTTCGCTGAGTGGCTATCGTGTGCCAGGCACGACCGTGGCCACGGGCTACAGTATGGAACAACACGGGCCAAACTACATGTCCGTAAGTAGCCTATATTTCAGTGCAGAAAGATGAACAAGAAACACGCAAATGGGTAAAATACCCCAGATTAGCGGGTTACCACTTCATGGACAGAAACGAACTCTGGAAGGGTTTTATTACGGACTGTGGGGCATGGAAAAGGGGACCGAAGTGGGGAGGAGGGCTCAGCGAAGAGGCGACATTTAGCTAAGAGGACTGAGGGAGGTGTGGGAAGGTGATGGATGCAAGATGGCCTTCGGTGCTCTGGCCCGTGGGGCCCGTGCGTGTTCCGTGACTGATAGGACACGAAGGAGGGGACTTGGTGCTGGTTTCCTGGTTAAGGCAGCTTCCGTCTCCTGTCTTGGAGCCACTGCTCACGGGGTCCAAGTCACCAAGTCGAAAGCCCCAAGAACCGTGGCGGGGAGACCATGCGGACAGGCATCGAGGCCACAGGGTAGGGGAGCCTGGCAGAGGCCAGCCTGCCAGGGCCCCGGCCGTGACATCTCTGCGACCCCCCAGCTCAGTCCACCCACCAGCAGAGAGACATCTGTTCCCTGAGATGATCCATCCGGGGAGAGTTTTTGATTAAAATCATTCCAGAAAAGTTACTGACTGAAGTAGAAACGGGGGCCGACCCGCCTCTGCAGGTGACAGGAAGGCCCATTTCCTGAATGCTGCCGACGACGGGCCCCACGCAGTCAGTTAGCGGAGTGACTCGGTGAGGTGGGCTGTTATTATCTCCAGTGTCTCCATATTATCTCCATGTTGAAGTTACTTATTCAAGATGGCACAGGCCTGAGAGACTGAGGGAATTCAAACCCAGTTCCCTCTGGCCCCAAATCCAGTGTTCTGTGCCCTCTCTTATTCTGATAGTAGGGGGACCTTTCCGCACCTTTCCCCAGCCCTGGTGACACATCTGAGGATCACCCCCGTGCTCTCTGGAACCCCGGGAATGTCTCTTACAAACAACGAGGCAGGTGGAGTGAAAACCATGTCTTGACATTGCCTAGTTCTAGATACGTATCCGGTGGATTCCTCGAGAGACTGAAGGTTTTACACTTTCAAAGCTCTTCGTAGCCAGGAAAGTGCACTGCCCTTCGCGTTCGGTAAACTGCACTCCCACTGGTGTCCTCCTCTGTCTGTCCCCACGGACGTGCCGCCAGCACCCGCCCGAACAAACAGGTCGTGGCTAGCCGACCACGTGATGGAAAGACTGGATCCTAAAGAATAATCTAGGGCATGTTGCGGTCAGCCCAAGGCATACATGTTAAAGTTTCTTTTATATACTTTATGTCATGCACGCATAGAGTTGCTCTGTCGGTGTAGTGGCCTCTCGATGGTACGAGTCCAGACACGATGACAAGCGTGGGGTGAGTTGTAGTCAGCTGTTGGGCGGGGGGTGGGGGGGTCTCCATCCACACTACTCAAATCACTCCGGATGAACGACTCTGCTATTCAGCACGCTGAGCCTGAATGCAAGCTTTCCACACCGGCAGTTGTAGACAGGACCAAGTTTACGGTTGCAGGATGAGTCAGCCCCACGAGTCTGAGGAATTTCTGCTGATCTACAAGTCTGGGTGAGTCATCGAGGCTCCAGGGTCATAACTCGGCAAAGGGAGAAATGAGATATCAGATCAAGTTACCATCCTAGAGGGCACAAAGAAAGATGGTGTGTGTGTGTGTGTGTGTGTGTGTGTGTGTGTGTGTGTGTTGCGAGTGTGTGTATTATGGGTACTGTATGTGTGTGTTGTGTGTGTTTTGTATGTGTTATGGGTGTCGTGTTGGGTGTGTGTGTGTGTGTGTGTCCCGTATGTGTTACGTGTGTGTGCATGGGTTGTGTATGTTGTGGGTGGGTGGGTGTGCGTGCACACATAGACTTAGAACATCAGGCTCAAGGTCAGGAAGGCAGGTGGTCCAGAGTGGGGTGGGGTGCGACGTGTGTCTGGCCAGGCGGGCCCTGGGAGGCAGCTCGAGGGGAACAGCAGCGTTTCGGGGGACCGGCCACATCTGGCCACGTGAGGGCCACTACAGCCAGGCGCCTGGGATGACGGAAAAATGGACAAGTTATTTCGAGATCAACACAAAAATAACCCAAAACTGAGGTTGGCCCAAAGGAAACCAAAGACCAGGGAAGGAGACGGGAAGTCCAGCCTTCTCTGCCTCTGTCCCAGGGGAGGATTGGAGTAGAATACAGTCACGGGCCCGTCATATACCTTATCTAATTCAGATCTGAGCAATGATTTCCCCCATGAAGCCCGCTACGCCTTCCGGTCTGGCGTCTTTATTTATCTTGGGGTAGCTATTTACGTTTGCATCTGATTCCCTCTAGCTTCCTCCTCTTTTTCCTTGACGTCTCCGGCTCTTTGTCGCTCAGATGACAGCCACGCGCACGGAAGGAACGCCTGACTTTGTGCTCTCGTTTGGCTCTACCATGAATTCTGTTCTGCCGCCATATTTATGAACCCCGAGGTCCTTACTGAAACTGGGTTTCGTGAGGATGGGAGGAAGAAACGCCCATGTCTCCCACATAAATAATGCGGGTGCCGATGGCTGAAGGCTGCCGCGTGGGGCCCATTTTTCTTCTTTCATTTACAGCCCCTAGCTTCTGCTCACAGTGCGTACCCAAGAGGAAGTCCACCTCGGGAACCCTGGACTCTCAGGAGGGAAGGGGAGAGCACTGAAGGAGACAAGACAGGGCAAGACAGGGTCCAGAATAAAAGCCCAGGGGGCCAAAGGTGCACCCATCCACCTCCACCCAGGAATGGGATCAGCTGTGGACCAGACCTTGGTCACCAGTGAGGAATGCAGGAACACTCCACATGGTGACCTTCTTATGACCTTGGCTATGTCCTTGGCCATGTCCATGGGAGTTTCTCTGTGGAGGTGCCTTTAAATGGTAAAGGAGCCTAGGGTCCTTGAAGGCCTACTGGGGCTTTGATTAGTCAAGGGAGAGACTGTCCAAGGATAGCCTTGAGCGAAACTTCTAGCTTCTGAATCCCTGAGCAGAGGGTCATCAAGGTAGATCCCTGCCTCGTGGTATAGTACGACCATTGGCCTGATCCTGAATCCTGGCTCTGCTGCTTGTGAACGCTGGGTCTTAGGCAAACCACACGGCCCTTCCAAGCCTTTGCCTTCCCATCTGTCAAATGGGCTGACACCAGTCAGCCCTGAGGCTGATATCGGGATAAAGGAGACACTGAGTTGTAGGAGCCTCCAAAATATTGACAGAATGGGGTCCACACCCAACAGGATGGGGATCCCTTCTTCCTTTGAGGCCACTGGCAGTTTCCAAGGGACAACCATCCTGCACAGTTTGGATATAAGAGGAGAGGAAACGTGATGTCTCCCTTGAGATTTATCTCACCTCCTTCTTGTTCCTCAAATGTCACCATTTTGCTCCTTTGACTATCCTTGTGGTCCCCTGAACCAGAACCTGTAAGTCAGATGCTAAGAAGAATCTGGGAGGAAAGCTATACACACCTGGTTGCTGGCTCTGCACTGATGGATAAATGCAGGGTCTCAGAAACCCAGGGAGGTCACAGGCCAGAGGCTGTGTGCCCTTCCCGGGGTCCCTCTGTAGATCCACCCCTCCCATCGCTCTCTTTGTCCCTCCAGACCCTGGGTCTGTGGTGCCGGCCCTTCCCCGCAGCCACACCACCCCCAGCATCCTCTGTGCACATAGCACCCTCGGGCTGTCCCTGCCTGCGCCAGGTGACCCATTCCCAACACCTCTTCTGCAGCTGCCTCTCCGTTTCCACACCTGCTTCCCTCAGTCCAACCTTTCACCCTCCAAGGTCACCTCCCTGACACATCTGCCTCAAATCCTCCAGGGACGGGCTGATGGCTGCGACACAACCACAGCCGCTCCCTGACAGGTGACATCCGAGGTCCCAGCTGACCACCCCAGCGCTTTCTTTTTTTCTTTAATTTTTTTAACGTTTATTTATTTTTGAGAGACAGAGAGAGACAGAGAACGAGTGGGGGGAGGAACAGAGAGAGAGGGAGACACAGGATCCAAAGCAAGCTCCAGGCTCCTAGCGGTCAGCACAGAGCCTGACGTGGGGCTCAAACCCACGAACTGCAAGATCATGACCTGAGCCGAAGTCGGACGCTCAACTGACGGAGCCACCCAGGCGCCCCTGTCCCCAAAGGCCCAGGCACCCCTGTCTCCCAGTTGTCTACGCCAACTTTCCAGCGATCCCAAAAGGGCAGCAGTGCCTTTCGGGTTTTCCTCATGACCCTGCTTCTCTTTGAAATTTCCTCTGCCTGGATTTCTAGTCAACCCCGTCTGCCAGGAAAGCTCCTTTCATCCCTCAAAATGCAGCCGAAATGTCACTTTCTCTGGAAAGCCATAGTATAGCCTCCACCTTGGTGGCTCGGGTAAATATTTACTGGCACTTTCTGTGTGCTCTATTCCCCAGACCCCGAGATACAAAGATGAATAACAAAGTCTCTGTCCACCAAAACCTTTCCAACTTGGGGAGAGATGGCAAGCTAATAATCAAATAAAATACAGCGCGCTCAAGGAGAGGAAAGTAGGCGGTGTAATCACGAAAGTCCCCGCTTCCGGCATGCCCGGCAGTGTTCCAGCTGCTCCACAAATACGAGCTCGTGGAATCATCTTTCCAACAGAGAGATAGAGGCTACTAACATTTCCGACTCTATAGATGAGAACACTGAGGCACAGAGATGTCAAGGGACATGCTTACCATCACACAGCGAGTATGAGATACAGTCAGGCCTTGAGCATCTGTTCTTAGCTGCCCCTTGCTGAATGTCACCATCGCACAGTCATCCCGAGTCCTGGGCGATGTCGCATAGCCACAGTCCATGGGTCAGGAAGGAACGGTCACAGGCCATCGTCAGCCAGAGACCCAGCCGCACAGCCACACTCCCATCGGGCTCTCGAGCCCCCCTCACCCCCGATGAACACGTGCACACTTAGAGTCCCAGGCAAAATCACAGAGAGCCGAGTGGGGACAAAAAATCACACGGGAGCCCCCTGCTGAAGTCCCTGCCCTGGGGGCCCCGAGAAGTCTCACCGTCTAGGACGCTTCAAGGAAGATCTGGAATGGGTGAACGCTACCCCGATGCAGACCTGGAGGTGAATTCGTGCACACTGCAGCCTGTAACTAATTCAGTGCCCGAGAGGCAGAGTCCGGTGGGGTTGGTGGGTGCGTGCATCGGGACGGGTGGGGGGGGAAGGGAACATGGAGAAATGACAGAAGGAGGAAACCGATCACGGGGAGCTGAGCTCAGCCCGAAGGTCTGTCCTGAGGGCAAGGGGGAGTCAACGCGCGAGACGTAGGGAACAGAAGGTGGCCCCCAGGTGACTGATAATGCCGACGGAGCCTTGTCGGATTTAGCAAATAAAAATACAGGCCACCCGGTGCGAGGTGAATTTTACACACACGGAACATGATTTTTAAAAGTATGTTTTCTAAGGTATTTGGGACATTCTTACACCAAACAAAGTATTCGCTGTGTATTCATGCAACCAAATATACAACACACAATTTTTTAGTATCAGAATACCCCACGAATCACATGGGACTTACATATGCTAAAAAAGTATTCCCCGTGGCTTGTGTGAAATTCAAATGTAACTGAGTTATCCTTGTATTTTCTTGGCAATACTGACTGGAGACGCTTATCCGCTAAGCCACCCAGGAGCCCCAGGGCTGTTCTTAATAGTGAAAAGGTGGAGCAAAGGTGAAGGTCATTGGAATTTGCAGAGTCTAGTGTATTAAACATGCCCACACGGGCACTCGGACCTTTCCATCGGTATGACACTTTATTATTTATAGAATATTTAATCTAAAAAAAAGTTTATTTATTTTGAGACAGAGAGAGAGTTCGAGCAAGGGAGAGGCAGAGAGAGAGAGAGAGGGAGGGAGAGAATCCCAAGCAGGCTCCGCGCTGCCAGCCCATGGCCCGATGCGAGGCTCGAACTCAAGAACCGTGAGATCATTTGGGGCGCCTGGGTGGCTCAGTCGGTTAAGCGGCCAACTTCAGCTCAGGTCACGATCTCGCCATCCATGGGTTCGAGCCCCGCGTCGGGCTCTGGGCTGACGGCTCAGAGCCTGGAGCCTGCTTCCAATTCTGTGTCTCCCTCTCTCTCTGCCCCTCCCCCATTCATGCTGTGTCTCTCTCTGTCTCAAAAATAAATAAATGTTAAAAAAAAAAATTAAAAAAAAAAAAAAAAAGAACCGTGAGATCATTCTGAAACCAAGAGTCAGAGCCCCCCGGGGCGCCCCTAGAATGTTCCACTGGGAACTTGCTGGTGCCTCCACCAATTGTGTGAAGCGTTTATCTCAGTTTCCTGAACGACGAGATTAATTCACAGAGAGATTTCGTAACTCAGTTCATTCTAAGAGAGCCGGGGTGGGGGCGGGGGGTACAGGGTCGGAGAGACAAAGCCAGCCTCCCGAAGCAGGCATTCCTCCGCACGCACACCCTTCTGCACAAAACCACCGTTCTGCGACGTTTGGGGAAAACGAAGTATCTGGGGCAATGAGAGGCATCCACTTCGGCCCCCCATACCATCCCCAAATAACTGAAAAACGGCTGCGGTGGGATCTTGTTGGAACACACGGTCTCGCTCAACGAGGCCAGAGGACACACGTCCTTTGGTACCACATCCATCCCCTCCCTTGGCCGTCTGCCTGCAAATTCAGAGCTCCATACGTCTGTCGTGGCACCGTGACCAGCATCGATCCTGAAGCTGGGGCAACGCTTGAGTTCCCGGGGCCGCGGGTGGTTTCGGCCCCCGGCCCCCAGACCTTTCTCTGCCTTGAGGAGCTAAGGGCCCCACTCCTCTCCTCTGTGGTTGCGCGTGCAGCTGAGACGTAGATGTTAATTCTGTGTCTCCAGGTGGTATCCAGCTTACGAATAGGAGTTTGAGCCTTTTAAGGAAGGAATCAGGACTTGAAGGGAGCTGGGGGTGTTTACCTCTAGGAAAAGATGACGTGTTGACGTGTGTGCGTTCCTCGCGCGTGTGGGGGCGAGGGCTGGAGGGGTGGGAGGTGAAGGTCACGAGTGTCTGAAGATTCGAGAAGAGCTGCCATAGACTTGTTCCACCTAGAGATAGGCCGTGAGGTGGCGAGAGACAGGAAGGCAGATTTTGTTAAATACAGAAAAGAATTTTCTAGCAATTACTGCTATTAAAAATGGAATGCATTACTTTATGAAGCACGGAGTCCCCTGGTCCTAGGAGTGTTTGAGCTGAGACTGGATGTCCGTTTGGTTATCCATTGCTGCGTCACAGCCCATCCCACACCTCAGTGGCGGAAACAGCCGCCATTTCATCGATCGGCTCGAGGTTCTGCAATCCGAGCAGGGCTCAGTAAAGACAGTTCATGAGGCACATCCTGTGGCTGGTTCGGAAGACGCACCCTGGAGATGGCCTCACTCCGGGCTGGCAGGCCGGTGCTGGTGGCCACCTAGAAGTTCCACTGGGGCTGTGGGTTGGAAGCCTCATCCTCCTCGGCGTGGCCTCGGCACCCGGCCGGGCTGGCCTCTCACAGCATGGCGGTCAGAGAAGCCACTAGACCCCACTAAGGTTTAGGCCCAGAACAGGCATGGAATCACTTCCTCCACATTCCACCCCTTGAAGCAGGTCACTGGGCCTGAGCCAATTCAAGGGGAGGGGACTGCACGAGGGCATGAAGACACCAAGTTCCTCGGAGGCCACCGAAGGAACGTTCTATCATAGAGCCCACCTAGCTTTATTTTATTAAGAAGATTTATTCCCTGTGTCGGCTGTTACATCGGATGACCAGTGAGTCTTCTTCGAACTCTGGAGTGCTCTGGTCCAATTTCTTTTCAGTCTCCAGTTCCCTGGTACCGCAACGGACATGCCACGAGCATTACTGTGGGACTTACTGACTGATTGATTTCCCACGTCTTCTACTTGCCAGCCTTGGTCAGTCATTTCACAGGAGCCCATAGCTCTCCGCCAGACGCAATGCCTTCTCAAGCCAACGAGTGATTGTTCCTCATGCTGCAGATAGCAGCTTGGTCCCAAGTAATTCGAAATTCATTTTGAACGTGTCGTTACCAGGCAGAGGCACACATTCGTCTAGTTTCCAAATAGCAGGACCGTGGGGAGGCAAATGGTGTAACTGAGGCGTATATTGATTTTGCTACTTGAGTTGTTTTTTTTAAAGGTAAAAAAAACCTTTGTTTTTAAAAACGTTTGTTTTAAATGTAATCCGCACCCACTGTAGCACGTGTATAAGGAAAAGAACCACACAGAAAAGAAAAGCAATCCCAATGACCCGTAGACAGCTACCCCAGCATTTTAGTACATACTTTGATATGAACTAATGTACCGTTGTTACATTAGCTCATTTCATTTCGTCATGAAGAAGTTGCATAACTTACGTTCAGCGACACTAAAGAACTTTATGAGATCAAAATAGTTTACGTTACAGTGACAGCCAACACAGTTATTAAAATCTGTGCAAATGTTTTTAAGGACCGTGTGCAATTCTGCCATCCGCATAAATATTTTTATGCACAAAAGCTTTCTTTACTTAGAAATATGTTCTTAAAGTACGCTTCAAAGAGATGTTTAATGTTTACTCATTTCATTCCACAAACATTTTATTGAGCACCTCCCATGTTTCAGACACATGCTAGGCGAATGAAATCCACCTATATGTTGATCGTGTGCTCCATATTTGCTAGGAAGGTATTATGCTAAGGGCATCTGCATTTGTTTGCTAGGGTTACCATAAATTTCCATAAATTGGCTTAAACATCAGAAATTGATTCCCTTGCAGGAGGCTAGAACTCTGAAATCATGGTGTTAGCAGGGCCACGCCCCCTCTGAAATATCTAGGAAAGAATCCTCCTCTGCGTCTTCCAGCTTCTGATGGTTCTTGGCAATTCTTGGCATCCTTTGGCTTGATCCTCATTGATAATGACTCACAGTTGCATCACATGACATGGTCTCCTTCCCTCTGTGTGTTTGTACCCCAATTTTCCTCTTCTTCTTAGGACACCAGTCATTGGCTTCGGGTCCACCTGAAACCAGTGGGACCTCACCTTTACTTGATTTCACCTGTGAAGGCCCTATGTCCAAATAAGGTCACCGTCACAGACTCAAGGTAGACCCAGAGTTTTGAAGGAAACTACTCAACCCAGTACAATGTTCCATGAATATGATTCTCTCTGGTCCTCACAGTTGCCCCGTGGGGTAAGAGTGTTGATCATTCTGAGGCTTGGAGAAGTCAATGATCTTTTCTAGGGTCATACAACGAGGGAGTCATGGAGCAGGTGTTCAAAGCCAGGTGCCCCGACGTCAAGGCCCCTTGCTTGCAAACACCAGCCCCGTTGCTGGAGGGGCTATTTGCATCCGAGGCCAAGGAGTCAGAAGTAGCAGAAGGGAGGGGCTTGTCCAAGTCAGGAGGAAGATAAAAACCCAGGCTTGTGGATTTCTAACGGCCTCACTGCCTATCTTTCCCTTTCAGGAAATGAGAAGAGAGCCTAGGGTTGGAGAGGGGAGAGAGGTGCCCTGATCAGGGACTCCTTAGAGCCCCAGCTGGGAAGGCCAGGGATGGCCCCAAATTGGGCTCAGGATCCAGCTGTGGAGCTGTGAGGTGTTCTGGAGCTGCTGGGGTCATCGGGTGATCCTGAGAGGCCCCGATGCTAATGGCAACAGAAGGGGACGTTTCAGCTGACGAGACTTCCTCTCCTAATGAATTTTCCATTCCCCCTGATGAGGACACACGGGTTAGCCTAAAAATAGCATGAGTGGCGCCTCGATTAGCCTCTTCGTTCCCACTTTCACATCCACAATGAGCGCCTCTAAATTTGGAACTGACAAAATGCTGCCGAAAGATTTCCTTTCAGAAAATAATGGGCTTAATGGGGCTTTTGACAAATGGCTGAGGCTTCACTTTCTCCTGCTCCTTAGTTTGAACTATTTTCAGGGTTTTTTTTTTTTTTTTTTGAGATGTCACGTGCATCTTTGTTTCCAAATTGGATCCGAATGGAAAGGGAGAGACTCTGGAATGAGTTTCCTGTGAAAATCGGATCTCAACCTTCTAAAATGAAACGGTAGTAAGGAGCTGTCTGGTGTCTAGAAGCTAACTGTGAAAAGATGGTCTCCCCCCCTACTGCTGTCAAAAAGGCGGGAAGATGGCTGGGAGGCGGGTGACAAGGGAGGTGAAGTCCCCGGGGTCAGGGCTACGTTGGTCTTGGGCTCCCAACAGTTCTAGACACTGCTTCCCTGGGTGGAGGCTCGGGGCCCTTCAGAACCGGCTTCCTTGACATCTGCTGTCCCTCACCTTAGAAAGCCGTTTGGGCCATGCCTCCCTTCTTCTGTTCTACATTTAGCAAGAAAGAAGAAATTTCCTTTTTAGTCGAACACTACGAACGTTTCAGTTAAAATGGTGACTGGAAAATGTGCGTCCTCCCCCGACTCCATTCTCAGTTTTCAATCGAGAAAGTAATTGCAAGAGCGAAGAGAATACATTCGCGCTGGGAACCAGGAATGGCGCCTTTCGAAAGCATGCCAGGAACTTCATGGGATCTCTGCAAAACGTCATGCAGTGGATTATCAGATGGAAGGCATGTGTGTCCCACACGTCCTGGGAAGAACCGTAACAGAGACAGCCACTGAAGGTCATCGTCACAACAATGTCACAACAACGTCCCCATGCACAGGGAGACACCCCCTGACACCATGGGCACTGTTAATCTCCAGCTGCTAACAAGAGATGCCACGACATCTGGAGACGTGACCAGCAACCCAGCCGTCTGCAGCAAAGAAAGTCTTCGGCCCAGCCAGAAAGCCCCTCACGGACAACGTGACCTCTGACCTATGAAAGTAAGAGGCATGGTCAGCCACGGCTTTCTTCTCTCCCTCATCTGGTCTTAGACCCCTTGAGCAGCACGCTACGTCGTCTCCCCATTGCTTCTAGAAGTGTGCTCTGCCCTCAGATATAGTCAGAAACCCCTCCACGTGACAAGCAAGCCAGGAAAGACTAGTGGACTCTTGGAAAAAGGTGATGGCTGCAAAAGGGATCAATCTAGGGACAGAGGGCAGACATCACCTCACCCTCACCATGACCCTAAATTCCTGGGGGTGGAATAGGCGACTGACCAGAAAGGAGGCCTTGGAGATTCTCCTGTCTGTGTTCTCGGTGGGGAGCACATCTGACCAGAGCATGACCTGTGAGCAGGGGAGAACTTTTGCTGCTGAAAAAGCACAACCCGTGAAGCAACAGGGAAAAAGTCAGTGGTAGCAGAGAAGTCCAGAGCAGATGCTCCGAGATTCTCAAAGGAAAAGTCTGCAGAGATGAACGAGAGGAACAGAGTTCTCCAGATAAATAAATATGTGAGGGACTCAGAGAGATAAATGAGTGACACAGAGGACAAACTCAGGACATTAGAATATCTGCCATCAGAATGGAAATACCAGTGAAGGACAGAGCCGTGATGGAAGGATTTTCTCTAACAGATGACATTACCTTCGTTCATACTTTCTAACTCTTCTCCATAAATGTGGGTCTGGTTTCTCTTACATTCACAAGCTTCTCAATCTGAGCGACTGCCCCTCGTACCTTAATTAACTTTGTTGAAGACTGACTACTGTCAGGGTTTCCTGAAGTTGCCCTTTTAATTTTTTTTTTAATGTTTATTTATTTTTGACAGAGAGAGAGACAGAGCATGAGCGGAGGAGGGGCAGAGAGAGAGGGAGACACAGAATCCGAAGCAGGCTCCAGGCTCTGAGACGCGGGCTTGAACTCACAGACCACGAGATCATGACCTGAGCTGAAGTTGGCCGCTCAACTGACTGAGCCACCCAGGTGCCCCTGAAGTTGCCCTTTTATAAGAATCTCCTGGAAAGCGTGTTTGGAACACAGAGTTCAGGGCCTCTCCTCCCAAATCCTGAATTTGAATTTGGGGAGGTAGAAGGACCTGGAAATTTCATTTTATCAAGTGCCAGAGGCTTTTGGGATCACCCCAGTGTGAGAAATTGGTGTACACCATGGCCTTTTCAAATAATTCATTTTTGGATTAATTTAATACTTCCATTGTTGGTTTTTTTGTTTGTTCGTTTTTTGTAATTCATGGGTTTTTGGTTTTGTTCTCATTATTTTTTCCCTTGGAGTTTTGCTTCCCCTACTCCTTTTGTAGATTCTTAGGATAAATCTTTGGTTTATTGACTGTTTTCTCTTTTTTGCTAAGTAACAGAAGCTTTCAAGACATAGGCTTTTCCTCTGGGGATGGCTTTGTCCAAATTCTATGGTTTTTGATAAGCAGTATGTATGTATATATGTATGTATGTATTTATTTATTTATAATTTTTTTAATGTTTATTTATTTTTGAGAGAGAGACAGAGTGCGAGTGGGGGAGGGGCAGAGAGAGAGGGAGACACAGAATCCGAAGCAGGCTCCAGGCTCCGAGCCATCAGCACAGAGTCCGACGTGGGGCTCAATCCCACAAACTGTGAAATCGTGACCTGAGCAGAAGTCGGACGCTCAACCGGCTGAGCCACCCGCGTGCCCCATTGATAAGCAGTATTTATGTACTGGTGGTATCTCTAAGCAGATTCCTTTTATTAACCAAAACAACATGTAGGATTTTTTTTCACTTGGTTTTTCTTTAACCTCTAAATTAAAACAAAAACAAAAAACAAAAAAAACCCAGCATCAGTGAAGACCTGAATTGTTCTAACCGACTGGAAAAAATATGGTCAATCTTGACATGTAGTCCAAATTGTGAAGTTGTTGGTACAGGTCTCTAACTTTGGAGGTTACAGAGATGCTGATAAATGGAGAAAAATAGAATTAAATGTTAGAATACATCAATTTCGAGCAAAGTTCCTCAGTCTTGACACTACGGACAATTGGGACAAGGTAATTCCTGGGGGGGAGGGCTGCCCTGTGCGGGGTAGGGCGTTTTGGGATACCCCTGGCCTCCACCCCCAGATGCCAGGATTAGCACCCCCCGCCCCCTGCCCCAGGCATCGGTGGCCACCAAAACTGCTGTCTGGGAGGTAGAATCACCCCAGCTGAGAACCTCTGCCGTAGAGACAGTGACTTCTAGCCTTGCGCAAGGATGGTTCTGGCAACCTGCAGGTCTCCAAGCTACCTTCTTTTTTTCTTTTTTTAATGTTTATTTTATTTTTGACAGAGAGAGAGAGACAGAGCATGAGCGGGGGAGGGGCAGAGAGAGACGGGGAAACACAGAATCTGAAGCAGGCTCCAGGCTCTGAGCTGTCAGCACAGAGCCCGACGCGGGGCTCGAACTCACGGACTGCGAGATCATGACCTGAGCCGAAGTCGGCCGCTCAACCGACTGAGCCCCCAAGGTGCCCCTCCAAGCTACCTTCTTTATCCCCTCCAGAACCCTTTCTCCAGCAGAAGCTCACTCTCCTGGGCTTTAGAGAGGAGATCAGCGGATGGAGCTCGCTCTGAAAAGCACACAGTAATGTGCTGTCTTCGATTAATTGATTCTTCTTCTGTCCGGCAGAGCTCCCAGCCCCTTTGCTCTCCCTCTTTGGCAACAGTTTCCTAAGCCAATGTTATTCAATTGTCAACAAAAGCGAAGGAACAGAATCTGCTAGATAGTCAGCAGGTCCTTCGTGCGTGTTCATAGCCCGCTCCAAAATGTTTATTTTACATCACTCTTTGGGGGGGCATTTGAATCCCTCTTTATGGTCAATAAACGGAGGCTTGGGAGGTTAAATAAACGACCCAAAGTTACGTTTGTTCTCCAGAAGTGGTGAACGGGAGCCAGGAGCTCAGGGTGGCCTGATTCCCACGTGAGTGTTTGGGTTTCCTCGTTAAGATGAAGGCCAGGTAACCGAGTCTCATTTCTCATAAAATTGCCCATAAATTTCGTAAAAGCGCACAGCTCCGCAAAGCAAGACTATCAACCAACGAATCGCCAATGGGAGGAACGATATTTGCCAAATAGGGGTCTTGTTCTCTTCTGCTTTATTTCATGAAGTTCGTGTTTTGTGGTACGAAAGGTAAGGAAATAGGGGAGTCAGAAAACGTTTGTGCCATTTGGTCCACCAGCTCCGCTGAAAAATACTTCCAAGTATGATTATAGTGCTATTTTACAAACTTTTATGATTTATTTTTAATTAAAAATTTTTTTTAAATTTATTTTGAGAGAAAGGGAAAGATAGTGCCTGAGCGGGGGAGGGATGGGGTGGGGGTGGGGAAGAGAGAGAGAGAGAGAGAGAGAGAGAGAGTCCCTAGCAGGTTTCATAATGTCAGTGCAGAGCCTGACATGGAGATCGATCCCACAGACTGTGAGATCATGACCTGAGCTGAAATCAAGAGTCAGAGGCTTAACCAACTGAGCCACTGGGCACCCCTTAAAATTTTTAAGTATATTTATGTATTTTGAGAGTATTTTACAAGCTTTTAAAAGATATATCTTAATCCTAAAAATAAGGTAGTACAGGTGCCTATGTGAAAATATTGAACATTTGTAGTTATCCTTTCATCACTGACCCCTTAAGTCATGTAACTGATTTTTATTCTAAATGATCTTTGCATATATAACCCATTATCTGTCAGATTGGTTGCATTTATCCCCTTTTGTCATGTTTTTCCAACTTGGTTCATGATTTCTTCTCACAAAGAAGGTAATGTTTTTATAGTTACATTTCATTCTTTGTTGAAAGGTATTGGTCTTGGGGCGCCTGGGTAGCTCAGTCGGTTAAGTATGCGACTCTCGATTTCGGCTCAGGTCATGATCTATCTCATGGTTCGTGAGATCTAGCCCCGTGTCAGGCTCTGTACTGACAGCGCTGAGCCTGCCTGGGATTTTGTCTCCCTCTCTCTCTGCCCCTCCCCTGCTCACTTTCTCTCTCAAAATAAATAAACAAACATTTTTAAAACAACGAAGGTTTTGGTCTTCTGCTTAGAAAATGCTTCCCCACTTCAAAATCACATATATTCCCTAAAGCAGTATCTTAGTGTTTTTACGTTTTACAAATTTAATACTTAAAATTTTTATGATCTGGAATTTATTTGGGAGTAATTGAATTCAAACTCGCTCAAGAACTGATTCAATCTTCTTTTTTTTCCAACTAGTTACTAAGTTGTCCCAACTTTATTTATAAGAAGCCATTTCTCATATCCCCACTGACTTAAAATTATGTATGTTTTGTTGTCGTTAACAGGAGAACGCACTCATCACCACGCCGGGTGGAAAGACCTGAATGAAACAAAATTGTAACAGACAGAAGGAGCCCCCTCTCCCCACCAGAGATGTTTATCAAAAAAAAAAAAATTGGAAGGGATTATATAATACTGGATTTCTGGAGAGCATTTTTTACTTGAATACTCATATATTTTCTCAAATCCCTACCATGCACTATACTGTCTTACAATCAGGAAAGAAGCATACGTCATTTTAAACTGCGGTGCTTTTGGGCGAAGTGAGGCCAGAGGCCGATAAATTCAGTTTAGTTTCCTCATAGAATTATCTTGCTTGCCTTTGCCGTGTTGTTCAAAGTTCTCTGCATTCTGGCGACAAAGCTAGTTAATTTGCTGCTATCTTGTGCTTCCCTATCTCAGATTCATCACCCCATAAAGCTCCCAAACAGTGGGGATAAATGTGAGTTTTCTCAAGTGAAGAATTATAGTGCCTCTTTAGCGGCAAAGTAAAATCTTAGAAGTGCAGCGGAGTTGTGCGCCAAGTGAAGATGTGCGGTGACCAGACGACTTGTTCCCCCGCTGTTTGATGGTTTTCTTCTTCCTTTTGCTTCTGGTTGCAAGAGATTAAGGAGATGCTTGGCCTTTGTTCTGTTTTTCTTTCTGTAATGCTCTGAGAAGTCAAACCGCTCTCGTCCAAGGACATCTTGGTACAGTCCACCCCTCGCAAATCACAGCGAGATTCCGGGCAGCAGTGACAATAAAGTAACTAGATCGGCCGCTTATGGGTATGTTCCTAGGAATCTGTGCACGTATGTTCGTATATTTATGAGAAGCTTCATAAGTATAACTCGTGCAGTAGAGAAAACAGAAATTGATGCAAAATAAGCAAATGACTGTGTTTACCGTAAGATGCTACTTTTATTATTTTATCACTTAAAAAAAAAAACCTTTATGAAAGTTAAAGGGATAATGCAGGGACGATATACAGAAATGCAGGAGGAGAATGATAATTGTCCATTCGCGCCGGGGGTTAGCTGAGCGGAGGATATAATGGAGAGGTGACTGGGAGACAGGAGAAGTCCAGAGAGTTTCCACTGCCCCAGAGAGCTGAATCTAGGCGGAGATGGGGGAGCGTGAGGGAGAGGCCAAGGTGACTCCAGGTTGCCAGGGAATGGCTCCACTATCCCCCGAGATCCAGGATGTAGGAGAAAGCTGATTGATTACACTTTCTATTCTGTGCCCAGTAGGACCGATCTTTAAGGATGGATCAGTTGGGCTCCATGGCTTGTGGCTGGGCTGGGCCCTCTGGCAGCCTCAACAGAGGTCAGGGGGCTGGAGGAGGGAGCGGTGAGGACATTTATTCACTGGCTCCCCCTGTCCCAACCTGCAAGCCCTCCCCGCCGCCCTCTCTGAGCTCCCCTTTGGTCCCACGGAGGAACGGCTGCCCCATGTCACCCACACACAGACGCATCACCTTCCTTCCTTGGTTTTCTTCAACTGTGCCCACATCTTGAAATTGGCTCCTTTGCTAAACTGTCCTCAGTTACCCGTTTTGAATGACTCATCTATTACCTACAGGTCTTGTGACTCATCTGCGGAGATGACAGATGTGTTGGTTTCCTGTGGCCACTGAAACGAAGTACCACAAACGGAGTGGCTGAAAGCAACACAAATTTATTCTCTTGGAGTCCTGAAGGTCAGAAGTCTTGAATAGGACGCTAGGGCTGCAATGCCTTCTGGAGGCTCTAGAGAATGCATTTCTTTCTCTTTTTTTTTTATTAATTAATTAATTTTTAAAAAATTTACATCCAAGGGAGTTAGCATATAGTGCAACAATGATTTCAGGAGCAGATTCCTTAATGCCCCTTAAGCATTTAGCTCATCCCCCCTCCCACACCCCCCTCCGTTTGTTCTCCATATTTATGAGTCTCTTCTGTTTTGTCTCCCTCCTTGTTTTTATATTATTTTTGCTTCCCTTCCCTTGTGTTCATCTGTTTTGTCTCTTAAAGTCCTCATGTGAATGAAGCCATATATTTGTCTTTCTCTAATTTCACTCAGCATAATCCCCTCCAGTTCCATCCACGTAGTTGCAAATGGCAAGATTTCGTTCTTTTCGATTGCCGAGTAATACTCCATTGTATATATATACCACACCTTCTTTATCCATTCATCCATCGTTGGACATTTGGGCTCTTTCCATCCTTTGGCTATTGTTGATAGTGCTGCTATAAACATGGGGGTGCATGTGTCCCTTCGAAACAGCACACCTGTATCCCTTCGATAAATGCCTAGTAGTGCAATGGCCGGGTCGTAGGGTAGTTCTATTTTTAATTTATTGAGGAACCTCCATACTGTTTTCCAGAGTAGCTGCACCAGTTTGCATTCCCACCAACAATGCAAAAAAGATCCTCTTTCTCCGCGTCCTCGCCGACACCTGCTGTTGCCTGAGTTGTTCATGTTAGTCGTTCTGACAATGTGACTCGACCTCCCTCTAGCTTCTGCTTCTGTTGTCTCATCTTCTCTGGCTCTGACCCTCCTGCCCGCCCCACCCCCCGCCTTTATAAGGACCTCGTGACTATGTCTGACCCACCCCAATAATCCAGGATAATCTCCCCATCTCATGACCGTCAACAGAATCACATCTGCAAAGTTCCTGTCGCCATGTGGGCTAAAATTCACAGGTTTGGATTAAGATGTGGCCACCTTTTAGAAACCCTTTATTCTGACTACTATGCCAGATTTCTCAGGAAAGATGGTACATATGTTTTTTTGATTTAAGACGTCTGTGGCAACTGGAGGGAATTGGAAGGAATACAAAGTGGGTTGTTGGGTATCTGGGTCTGGAGGTCAAGTTAATTTTCAAGATCTTCCCTCTACATGGATCATGTCACATTCCTATATTGAAACCAACATAAAGTCAAACATAAGTCATCCTTCCATATTTGGTTTTGCTAAGTTTTGTGAAGGAAGCAATCCATATTTCAATACCACTTAATTAAGATGGTCTTAAAGATAGCCCTGTCCCTCCTTGGGCCTGCCTTTTCTATCTTACTGATATAAACCCTCTCAATTTTATAGTCTTGTAATTTCAGGCGATAGTTAAACCCAAAGTGAATTACAGCACGATTCAAATCCAATGACCTCATAGGCAGTTGATGGTTTTTAAGACCTTGCACATGATGCATTGACTCTACTATGGTATTTTGGGCCACTGACAGTACGGATATGTTGCTCTAAGCTAAGATTAGCTGGATTTGGAAATCTAACTGTTTTTAGATCATGACAATAACTTTTACAGGCTTAGATTCTAAATTAGCTTAAATATCACTTCAACCTTTTATTACATAGGTGTCCTTGAACTTATCCCTTTTTTGCCTCCTCTTCCCTTCTTACGGCTAAGTGATGGAAATCATTTCCCAGGCCGTCACCAGGCTAAAGAGAGTAAAGATTCAAAAGCTTACTAACAGCCCCTGTAACACAGAGAGCACGTGAAAACATAAGTTCCTTGGCTGCTTTTCCACTTGGCCTCTAGGTTTTGCAATAATGCACCGTGAGCACTCCTTCTTGGTAAAATTCAATTCAGTGATCACTTATTGAACACGTACACTAAGTAACACTGGGCACTGAGGCAGACACAAGGATGAATGAGGTTTGCAGTCCAATGAGAAAAGCAGGCGAGAGCAGAGATGCTCCCGATAGAGCATGGCTGGTAAATATATCTCTTTCCCCAGAGCAATGGTGACAGTCGGGGACCAGTGTCTCCAGCTTTCCCATCTGATATTTTCCTGTTACACACAGCTGGCATTTTGGCAACAGCTGGCTGGAAGCAGGGGTGTAGTTTGTGGCCAGCGACCAGAGGGCGAGTGTAATCAGCATGGTTTTGTTAACATAGAGTTCCAACTGGCTGAGCTCATTAGTCAGAGACACACAAATCTGCCCTGGAAAGTGGTATTGATTATAGTCTTGGAATGAAAAGAATATTTATGGAAAGGAGAAAATCAATAATGATTAGTGGATTCCACGCAGGACTGCTTCAAAATCCAATGCAATAAATAATGAAGTCATATCCTCTGTGTGCAGGCACGGTGCTTGGGTATGAGGGGTATTATGCCATGAATAAGTCAGGGACGACACAGGCTTACTGTCCAGAAACTGGCAGTCTAGCGAAGGAGACACAAGTGTGAGGGTAGCTAAAGCAGGTGGTAAGAGCCTTGGGGAAAGAGCTACACTGGGGGGTTTGAAGGAGAACAAGGAGAGATTCGGTCCGGGGCGCCTGGGTGGCTCAGTCGGTTAAGCGTCCGACTTCAGCTCAGGTCACGATCTCACAGTTCATGGGGTCGAGCCCCACACTGGGCCCTGGGCTGACAGCGTGGAGCCTGCCTGGGATTTTCTCTCTCTCTCTCTCTCCCCCCTCTCTCTGCCCCTCCCCTGCTCTCTCTCTCTCTCTCTCTCTGTCTCAAAATAAATAAATTAAAAAAAAAAAAAAGAATAGATTTGGTCCAATAGGTCAAAAAATAAGCCAAGCAGATGAGGCATTTGGAATAGATAGACCTTGAGGAATGACCTTGTGGATACGCTCCAAATATTACGTTTACTTTCTAATTTATTCGTTCAAGTTTGCTTCTATCTTGCTTGCTTTTCTGAAATTATTTAAAAAAAAAAATCAACCCAGTAGTGTATTGTTACATTATCGTAACATGTGACTTCAACCCCTTTCTCCAGAGATTAGTAAATGTGTATTATTTCAGACTATTTTCTATGTGCTCACATACATTTGTCCTTGAATCAAATATTTGAAAAAAATACTATACCATGTACACCCTAAACTCACACAATGTTACATATCACTTATATCTCAATAAAGCTGAGAAAGCACATAGCGTGTCAATGTCATGAAAGATTGAAAGGGTACTTTACGATGGTGACTGCTTCTAGGAGTAATTTTTAAATTCTGGTACTTTCCTCTATTTTTTACAACAGATGTGCATTGGAGTGATTTATTTTTTTATATTTAGTTATGTGTTTTGAGAGAGAGAGATAGAGGGAGTGAGCAGGGGAGGGGCAGAGAGGGGGGCAGACAGAGAATCCCAAGCAGGCTCCGCACCGTCAGCGCAGAGCCCAACGTGGGGCTCGAACTCACGAACCCTGAGGTCACGCCCGGAGCCGAAATCGAGAGTCAGATGCTTAACCGACTGAGCCACCCAGGTGCCCCTGGCGTTATTGGTTCTTACACTGAACCTCTTGCCATCTTTCCTCATCCATGGTTGCCCTCCTGAGCCAAGCTGCCTTCTCGCTCTCTCTCTCTGTTATGTCACTTGGTTTTATTTTTAGCAGAGCGCTTATGCTGTCTTTTGTTCTCCTGTTTACTTATATGCGTGTTTATCGACGGTTCCTCTCTGCAGGACATACGCTGTATGAAGGCAGGGACCTTGTCCGTCTGGTCGACCGCTACATCCCAGGTCCGGAGAACGGGGATTGGTCCCCGACAGGTGCCAGAAATACGTGAATCTATGAAAACATGGGAGAGATACAGCAAAGAAGAAAGAAATGCTTTCCTCCACCAAGAAGGTAAATTGGCAACATTTCCTGCAAGGAGCCCCTGGTTGAGGAAGTCAGCCTGCTCCACCCCACCCCCATCTCTCTCTCCACCCCGAACTCAGAAAACCACAGAGCAGGAAGTGGGAGGGGGGGGCCTTCGTGGCACAGTGCCCCTCAAGATTTATGGTCCGTACAAGGAGGACACGGGACTACCGGTCCTTCGCACGTGATTTGTTGTGTTGTTTCAGAATCTCAGAGTGCTGTGCTTATCAATGATCAGCTTTTTGGAGTTTGGGGTGGGGGGAAACCCCTGATTTGTGGCATGAGCCAAATTCTTGGCAAATGAAATAAATACTACCACGATAGCCAGTTTCAAGCCACCAACATGAAATCACGGAATACGGAGCTGGTGAGATTTGTGTGCAGTCGGGTCTCATGAACCCGTACACCGCCTCCAGCCCCATCACAAGGAAGGTGCGGGCTCCCCAGGCTCCCACAAAATTCCAGGCGGCTTATATCTTCGTAGCGGGCGTGACTCTCCCTGCACAGGCGGATGCGTTTTATGATTTTGCCCGGTTGCTGGCGGGACCCTCGTTCTCCCTGACTGGTGGAATCTTTGCCTTTCTGTGTGGCACTTGCGAATAACAGCTAGGCTCTGTGTCGTCGTGGGCTGAGGAGAGCTGAACAAGAGGCTTTTTCTTCTCTCTCCACATGTAGCAGAGACGATCGGAACAACATCATGGCCATCTTCAGTGCCAAAAACTTGAGTGGAGGTTTTCTGCTTCTACCACACTCATGACGATGGGCCTGAATCTTTGGATACTTTTTGTTGTTGTTGTTAGCTGAGCACAACCCATAAACCAAGAAGCAGCTTTTCTGGGATGAGCAGGCAATTTCTCTGTAAACAGGAGGAAATAGACTTGAATGCCATTACGCACAATTTGGAAGGTACCGCAGGGTCTGAAGAAGCGTAAGGTACGCAGATCTGGTGAGACAGAAAGATAGAAACTGTTAAGAAAAAAAAAAAGGCTTGAAGGAAACTCACCCAACTATTAGCTGGGCTCGTCTTTGCTAATGACAATGTTCGCAATTTTTTTCTTCCTTACATGTCTTCCTCTGAGTCTCCAAACTCAAAAAGAAAAAAACAACAACAACAACAACAACAAAAAACTTGAGCGTTACTTTGATAATAGAAAAGAAGAATTATTTCTTTGGCGACAGCAGGAGAATAAGCGAAGAAGTAAACCATGTTTCTGATGCCACCAAGGGAAGCCAGAGGGCCCGCTGGGGGACGGACGTTGCGTTGAACTCGTTCTGGGGACCAAGGCTAAGTGTCAGCCTGGGGTGGAAGGTGGCCAGAGGCACAGCCAGAGGCCAGTGTCTTAAGTTCTGCCCTCACACTCACTACCGAACACTTACCTGCAGAAACTGGCAGGTCCTGCCTTTGACCACTGGTTCCCCGGTACGCCGGTGTTGGGGGGCCAGGGTCGGGGGTGGGGAGGGCTTTGAGGGCTGAGCCGGGCAAAAGACATGACCACAAGGTGGCAGGAGCACAGGTTTGCAGGGGAGGAAAGTCCCCCCTGGGGTGGCTTCTCAGAAGGGAAGGACGGCGGCGGGGGGATCTCCAGGGAGCGGGGTTCACAAGGTCTAGGTCAGAGAACACTGAAGGTGGGTGGCGGCTTACAACCTTCTAACTACGGCTCTGTCGCAGCTGTTGGGGGACGTTTCCCACGCAAAGGACGCAGGTTCTGAATTTGCTTCTTTGGGTTCCTTTGTAAATAGTTGGGGGTGTAAAATTTCGAGTCTGGCAGCAGGGAGCTTTTGAAATACAGTGTCTCCATCTGCAGGGAAGAAATAAACGAGCTGGGGGCTACTCCCCAGAGGCCGTCTTCCGCTCATGCATATACAGGGCACCATGGGGATGGGGGGGAAGCCTGCTGGGTGGGGGTGGGGGTGGGGGCTGATGAGAACGGGTGTAGGGAGAGCTCCCAGCCTCTCGGGGGGGGAGGGGGGGGTCCCGCCTCCATCCCTGCCTCCAGGCCACCAGGGCTGATGGATTTCAACCCAAGGGACCGTCTGCTGCCGGTCCCTGAGCAGAGGGTGCACGGAAGCGCTGGTGGCCGTAGGCGTGAGACCCAAGGCCTGTGTGCTCGGGTCTTCTGGAGTCAGTCCCCGGCCCTCCGTAAAGTAATTGGGCCCACACGCCCGTGGGCCCGGCCCTTGGCATTTGCAACAGTCTGTTGTCAGCAAGAGAGCCTTGGAAGGAAAGGACACACACACAGCTTGAAAAATCCAAGGGTGGAAGGAGACGAACCGCTTAAGTAAAGCCCGGAGAAAGCAAAAGGTAGGAACGTCAGTTATCTGATAAAATAAAATTTAAAGCAAAAAGTATATGCTAACGAGCAAAGACGCGTGTTTTATATTTGTGTATTTGTAAAGGGCACAATGGAATAAAGAGACCTATCTCTCAGAAACACGTGCGTCAAAGAGTCTCAGTCAGAGGTGTGACAGTGGACGGAATGGCCTAGAAACAGGCAACACAGCAGACTGGAGAGGCCAACACCCCTTCCCCTAAAGCGATATGTCCAGCAGGCAAAATTTTTAAATGATAATGATAAATAGAAATACCAAAGACTTTCCCAATACCATGAATGAGCTTGAATTGCTACACATATGGTAATAATTACATATATGGGAATAATAATAACCAAATATTACATATATCATTACCAACATTATTACACATTACAGTGCCACGTAAACAAAGAACACATGTCCTTTCCAACTGCTTCTAACGCCTTTGCAAAAACATGAATGCGTTTGATCACACAGGAAATTCCAAGAAACGAATATTTACATACTGTGTTCTCCAACCACCAGGCGACACAATTAGGAATTAACAGCAAAAGGCCAGCTTTAAAATCCCTTATCTTTGTAAGGGTTCCTGGGTGGCTCAGTCGGTGAAGCGACCGACTTCAGCTCAGGTCACGATCTCCCCGTTCGTGGGTTCGAGCCCCACGTCGGGCTCTGTGCTGACAGCTCGGAGAGTGGAGCCTGCTTCGGATTCTGCGTCTTTCTCTCTCTCTGCCCCTCCCCCACTCGTGCTCTGTCTCTGTCTCTCTCTCTCTCAAAAATAAATAAACATTAAAAAAATTTAAAAAAAAAAGAAAGAAGAAAACATTCACAAAAGCATCGAAACATTGATGAGTATTTAGGAATTAGCCAAGAACACTGTAGAATATTTCTGAGAGTCAAACTTTAATAAAAGACATCTAGGTAAATGAAAAGGAACTCCATCCTCTCATAGAGGATAATTTAATGTTTTAGAGACGTCGTTTCTCTCCGAACGAATCTGTTAATTCAAGTTCATGTCAAGAATTTTGAGACATATCTTAAACAATATCCAAAGAGACATTTATCACTTTAAATACATTTATCAGGAAGAAAAACCAAATAACTACAACCTAACAGGTTTAAAGTCAAAATTGAAGGTGGATTTTCCCCTGTATAAAACGTTACTGAAAGCATGTGCTTGAGGGAAGAAAAGTACACAAACAGCCAAAGCACCACCAGAGATTTTTGGACTCAAACAGAAATCCTACAGGGCCATTTTCTTCCTTGGCTTAATGTTGTCACCTTTAGAAACAGAATATAAGGGGCGGATCTTGCCCTATCATGTATTCATGCACACGCAAAGCCAAAAACAATTTGTAAAAACCCAGTGTGGGGGGCGCCTGGGTGGCTCAGTCGGTTGGGCGTCTGACTTTGGTTCAAATCATGATCTCATGGTCTGTGGGTTTGAGCCCCACGTCGGGCTCTGTGCTGACAGCTCGGAGCCAGGAGCCTGCCTCCGATTCTGTGTCTCCCTTCCTCTCTGCCCCTCCCCTGCTCATGCTCTGTCTCTCAAAAATAAATAAATGTTTTAAACAACAACAACAACAACAACAACAGTGTGGCATTTGTTCCCAAACAGACAACATCAGCTGGTGGACACCAACAGAGAGCTGAGAGATGGGCCAGGGAGCAGTCCTGGGTGTCTCCTCTCCTGTGCAGGTTCTAGGGGTCATCCCCACCCCCTCCCCAGTCCTGCCCCTGACCTGGTGCCCTCCCCTGTCATCCCTTTTCTGAGCATGTGTTTGGAGCTAAAACGGTCCTGTAGATCACTTAGAATCTCAAGGCTGTTTAAAGGACCAGATTGTCTTAAAGATTAATCACAAGAAAAGAAGTCACTCCGGCCTTGACCCCCAGTCTTTGCCATTGTGTTTATTTGCCACTTGTTCAACCCCTGACGTGGCGGCTTCTGTTACGTGCGTTCTCAAGAACGATTGTCGCACTAGAGGCTTTTGTGGAAAGGAAGAAGGAAGCGGGAGCTAACACCATACATTTCACACAGATCATCTGTTTTGTGAAACCCCTTGTTCCCGAGGGCAAAGAGGTGCAAAGACTCATTGGCGTCCCATCACCTCCTCTTAGACATTGCTGGATCTCAGGCTCGAGTGGAGTGTCGACCCCCAGGGCTGCCAAAGCAAAGTGCCCCACACTAGGTGGCCTTCACAATGGAGATTGTACTCTCTCCCAGCTTCTGGTGTCGCTGGCAAGGCTTGGCATCCCTTGGCTTGTAGACGTATCCCTCCCACCTCTGCCTCTCTTGTCACACACGATCCTCCCTGTGTGTCTGGATTCTCCTCTTCTTATAAAGACACCCGTCATATCAGATTACATGCCCACCATACTCCATCTGAATTGGTTACATCTGCAAACAACCTGATTTCCAAATAAGGTCACCTTCTGAGGTTTGGAGTGGATGTGAATTTGATGGCGGGGGCGGGGGGAACCCTATTCAGCCAAGCACAGGCGTGCTTGCTTGGCTTAATTTTCCATTAGACTGGCTTTGGCGTCATCTCAACTCTTCGGGACGCACCTAATTCTTGTGTCCCGCCATTGTTTTCGCCATGAAACCATGGTTATCGTGAGACATTTGTGCACGCGTTGATTCTGTAAGCGTTTGTCAGGCATCTGCTGTGTGCCAGGGATTGTGCTGGGGAGGACATCGAGGGGTTCACATTCTGGGAAGGGAACAGACACCTAAAAAAACAAACAAAATCGCAAGAAGTTGAAACGGACGCTAAAATGAGGAGCACAGAGATGGGAAGCTCATCAGACCAGCAAAGGCTGTCCTTAACGAGAACGCGGTGGGGCTTGCAGGGAGGCAGGAAGGGAAGGGAGCTTGGGGAGGAAGACCAGTACATGCAAAGGCACAGAGACCTAAAAGAACATTTGTATTGGAGGAGCCCCACGCATTTCAGGTTGCCCAAGGGGTGTGGAGTGTGCAGGCTCAGCCAGCGAGGAGTCTGGAAAGACCATCCCAGTCGAGAGGGCAGACAGGCACAGAGCTTCTGCTTGTGGGTGGTGGGGCGGGCTCTAAACAAGGGATAAAAACAAAAGCACATGAATTTTTTTAAGAAAGTACCTGGGAGCAGCAGGGAGGATAGATTGAAGGCGAAGGGACAGGTGGGGAGACCTCAGACGTAATCGTGTCTTTTATTTTTTAAAAATTTTTTAAACATTTATTTATTTTTGAGAGACAGAGAGAGGCAGAGCATGAGCAGGGGAGGGGGAGAGAGAGAGAGAGAGAGTGATACAGAATCCAAGGCAGGCTCCAGGCTCCAAGCTGTCAGCACAGAGCCTGACACGGGGCTCGAACCCAAGAACCGTGAGATCATGACGTGAGCCAAAGTCCGATGCCTAACCGACTGAGCCACCCAGGGGCCCCCAAACGTAACCATGTCTTAAAATTAGTCCAGACCAGGGAGGCTGTTGCATGGGAAAAGGTGGGGAGAGGCCTGGGGGAGGAGCTCAGGACAGTGTAGGAGGACAGGAGCCCGGGGTGTGGCGGGAGGCAGTTCTCGGACCCAAAGCTATGCTCAGTGACGTGTCCAGAACACTTTGGGCTCAAAGGCGATAGACCACATACACATAAATGATTTCTATCACAATGGTCTCCGAGAACTTAGCTTTCTAAATCTGTAAAGTTAGCATTTTGATGCTGATTGTTAAGGATGTGTATCTATTTCAATGCCGGGGACAGTTAAAAGCATCTCAGAAACACTTGGAAGGCATTTTTGCTGAAGGAAATTTACTGCAGCCACTGAATTCCATAGATAGAGACAAGAGGAAACTAATTCAGAGTTCTGTCATGGCGCTCTAAGCCAGCTCCTCACTGCTCTGCCACAAACGTGTTCTCTAGTTTGATTGTTCTCTAGATCGATGAGGGGAATGGACCCAGTGATGCTGTACTGTACTGACAATTATAGGAATGACATTCGCGCGCACACACACACACACACACCACATTTTAAAATTAAAAGCAGTCCGGGGGCACCTGAGTGGCTCAGTCAGTTAAGCATCTGACTCTTGGTTTCAGCTCAGGTCATGATCTCATGGTTCGTAAGTTCGAGCCCCAGATCGGGCTCTGTGCTGGTGGCATGGAGCCTGCTTGGGATTCTTTCTCTCTCCCTCTCTCTCTCTCTCTCTCTCCCTCCCTCCCTGGTTTGCTCTGTTCTCTCTCAAAAAAATAAATAAACATAAATTAATAAATGTATATAATTTATTAAATTAAATTAAAAGCAGTCTGTTATTAATAAGCAGCTCACTATTCTTTCTTTCTCCTTCCTCCCTCTCTTCCTTCCTTCTTCCTTTAGAACAGCAAACTTAAGCAGCACCTAGAGGCTATTTCCTGATTTTGCACACTTGGGGCCAGGAAATGGTGATGGTAACTCAGAAGTAGGTCCACTCAATCCAGCTATCTACAGATAACAACACCTAAGGATTGAAAAACAAAAACAAAAACAACACCTGTATATATCTTTATGGAGATAAGACTGCTTTAAGAATAATGGAAGCCGTGCAGATGTAACAACATACTAGAACTCATCACGCATGTGCATAGATTAGGACGTGTCAAGAATACGGCTGAGCACGTATGCTTTCGCAGCTTGACTGTGCCAAGGGTGTGGTGGTTGCTGGGCCAGCATGGTTAAGGGCACAGTTATGCTGACCTGTGTCCCTCTCTTCTGGGCTCCAGAATTCTCTTCTGCGGGGTCCAGCCTGCTCTGGCTCATCTGTCCTTCAAGGATGTCTGATTTCTGTTTGCTAAGGTGTCTCATCTCTTTCCACTAAGCCTTGGCTTCTGCTTACACATCTGTCCAAACCTCAGGCTTTGAGGTCTGAATCTTTATCAGTTGGTATAAATGAAAGACTTGTAAGTTCCAGGCGGTCTTAGTGAACTGAACCACTGAAATGTCACCTTTCTGCCTCTTCACTGCGGTCGGTCACAGCTCTGATTTCCCGGTGGGGAAGGACGGTCCTTCCCTTGGAAAGGGTTCATCATCTCCTGCTAGGGTTCATTGAACATGACAGTAGCCACGATACCCCCTGCAAAACACCATTAAATATCAGCCCAACCCGTCCTGTCCCTGGAAGCCAATAGGCCTTGCTGTTTACAGACAGCTTAGGCAAGTCTGCAGTTAACCTGGGAAAACTCTCGGTTTCTACTGGGCGTGGTTTCAAGATTCTACTGGGCATGGCTTGAAGACTACTGGGCGTGGCTTGAAGACTCTACTGGGCGTGGCTTCAAGCTTCTACTGGGCGTGGCTTCAAGCTTCTACTGGGCGTGGCTTGAAGATGGCAGGTGGTTTCACCTTTCAGTAGTCTCTGAGTTCATGCGGGTTTTATTCAACAGGTTTCCAAAGTCAGTTTTTATTATCTCACCCTTCTTCCGCACCTTTTGCTACAGAACCTTTACTTCCTGCTGCTACTAAGATCCAAGCCCCCGTTCACCACAGCTAACGTTTTTCTTCACCGCAGAGTTGGTTCCCTCCTAGGGATCGCTGTTGGAACATCTGGACTCAGCTTCCAGAGACACACGGGTAAGTTGCTGCCCCTTTAAGGACGGTGTTTCTTAGCAACGATGGATGGTTGGCCCTGCTTCCTATCAATCGATTCTCTGCAAGCCGTGCTCTGCTAAGTTTCCAAACTAACCATTGAGAAGTAGTAGCCGATGCACTGAAACTAGCATGCTCTTCCAAAAAAAAAAAAAAAAAAAAAAAGTCAAAAAAATCTAATCAGAGTAACATGTTGTAGGACTATTCTAGTTGTACTGATTCATACTACTTATCAGTGTTGCTTAATATTTTCTGTGAAGCTCCAAATGTGCTTTTTGTTTCAGTGCCTGGAACAACTGTGGCCAACAAAATTTAAATATATACATCTAAGTCTCTAGGTACACATACATATTCATATATTTATGTATATATACTTTACTTTTTGTTTCTTCCGTTTACATTTCATTTTCCTTTGCATTTCTTCACATGCTTATTGGTCGCTCATGTTTCTTGTTGAATGACTGGTCAGTGCAGGACAAGTGTGACCTTTGCCTGCAGAGACCTCATCCGGACCCCTGCTAACCAGCCAGGAAAGCATGGGTTCCACTCAGAGCCTCAGATTATATGTCATTAAAGCAAGAAACTTGGACCAGAGAATCCTCGGGTCCTTGCAGGCTCTCGGTATTTATGATTCCAGGAATAACTTCTCCTCATACTCAGAAATAGGTGCCAGGGAGGGAAACTTCAGAGCACCATGAGAGGAGGAAATAAGGGGACCCCACTTATTTTGGGGGGCCATGGAAGTCTCCTTGGAGAAGAGATGGGAGCATAAGTAGAAGCGAGCAGTTGCAATGGGGAACAATAAAGAAGAAATGGGAGTGATAAAGACAAAAATACATCCAGTGACACCTGTTACACATGGAAAGGCAGTCTCCATTTGGGACCACTGTGATAAGCACAGAGATCGCCATGATGGGATTTTGCAGTGGAAGTAAGAGGGGGTCATCTCCAAATACCGCATGGGCAAGTAGGGATTTCTAGCCAAGGGGCAGGGTGGGGATCAGTGGATGGAAAATTACTAAGAGGAAACATCAGGAATAAAGGAGGTTCTGGCTACACCTACCTGCTGAGTCTTGCTGAAGACAGGCCAGATGTGACCACATATCACCTGGGGACTGGATCCTGGTCAGATACTGAGGGCCATCAGATATCCAGGGCAGGGGGTCCTGGTCAATCTCCTGAAGCAGGACTCTTGCGAAAACCACATTTTGCAAGGTGGTGCACAGATAGGTTCAGGAACCTGACTGGAGTTTGGTCAAGCAAAGAATCTTTGTCAGGGGTGGCAGGGACGTTTGGGGTTAAATGATTAAATTTAATCCAATGGGCTTTATGTTAAACTAAGTGATTAAGTCTAGGGCTGGGCATGGAAGACACGAGAACATCTGAACCAGCCTCTGAGAAAGATACGAATAAGCTGGAGGGTGCTGTCGTTCCCAGTGTCTATTCCCTTTACCATGTAGTTTCTCCGTGTCCACCCACTGAGGGCAGGGCCACTTCCCCATGCCTTGGTGATGGGCCCAACCATGTGATTTGCTTGGGCCAATGGGGTGTTGTAGGCACGGAATGTTCCCATGTGCTTCCATTGGATCTGTGTTTCTGCCATTTATCCAAGGGGCCCTGCTGCGCCTGGAGGGAAGATGGTGGCCATGTAGAGCAGAGCCACCTCCAGCCATGCTGAGTGTAGACTAGCTGACCGCTGGTCAACCCACGGGCTCGGGAGCTGCATAAACACCTATTGCCACATGCTGTGATTGATGGCATTCAGAAGTAAGGCTATGGTTATCTGCTATATGGCAAACTTGGGCTTGAGTGGAGCTAATGTTGACCTCCAGGGCTCTTCAAGCCATACTGCAGGAAGAATTATATCTGCCTCCAGGGAGTTCCAACACCGGCTAGAAGCCTGGACACTGACTTGGGTTAAGGCAAGGAAGTCCAGTGGGACCCTAGGAAGAAGGAACTGGTAAGCTGTAGAAAGGCCACCAGGATCCAGGCGAAGGGAACGGGAATCAGCAAAACCAACTTAACAAAGAAACAGGAGTAAATCCAGGAACCATGTGGGAAGCCTGCCGTATTAACCGGAATGGATAGAAGGTGTTGGAGGAAGGTCGGAAAGAACTTCATGGCCTGTGCATGTCCTGGGGAAGAGCCCGATATCCCTGCTCATGGGAACAACACGGATTCAAAGCACACTGCCCTTTGGGACGGGTGCACACCCAGCCCTGCCAAGGAGGGATCAAGACCCGTGGGGGACTTAGCCTCAGGGTCTGAGATGTGGCAGGGGGCAGCGCGGGTGGAAAGGATAGCATTTTCCATGCATGAGGTGCTGTCACATACATCGTCTCCTTCAGCTTCCCCATCATCCTAGAAGTAGGTACTAACATGCACATCCTCTGGATCAGGACCCGGGGTTCGTGTAAACCAAGTGGTTTTCCTCCAGGTCATGTGAACAGAAAGAGGCAGCACCGGGGTCCAAACCCGTCACTTCTGGATTCTGCCCTCTTACGGGAGAGCTTGCCCCCAGCACACGTATCTGAGGTCTGTTCTCCTGGCTGCGACCGCGTTTGTCGTCTGCTTTTCATTTCAGTCGTTCAGAATATCCAGCAAGTTCCTTTTGCTTTGGTTCCATGCTCGCAAGGCCACTTTCTGTTTACCTTTCGCTTTCTCGCATAGACTCATTGGTAGGCTGACCCTAAGTGTTTCCAACCTTAGGAAGTTTGTTCTGTGGTCCTTACTGCGAGTTCGTAGGTTGGCATCCCTGAGCATGCTCGAGCCTCTGCTGATGTTGGGTAGGATAAGGCTTGGTAGCTCTGGGTTTATTGACCGTCAAGATTCCAGACATGGGACGGACCTCAAACTTGGGGACCCGCTCAGCCAGATTTGGGGTGACTTTCCTGGACAGCACTGCTCAGGCTTCACGTCTTTCAGCTGCGGAACACAGTGGCAAGACCGGGCTAGCGGGCTTATTTTTGGAGGGCGTGTTCTTGAACTCCACACTGCCTTCTTCTTGGGTTAATAGCACCATGCTTTGGTGACACATTAATACTTTCTGCCGTCATGAGCTCCCAATGCAAAGGGTAGAAAGCAAACCATAAGATGCTGATAGGGCTTTTTTTTTTTTTTTTTAAATAAAAAAAAAAACAAGGAATGCATCGTATCACAGTTACAAATCTCCGAGACTGAGACGAGGAGGTTCCTCTGTGTGGCAGCCTGGTACCGTCTATACGGAAGGACGGGCTTGGCGTCCCCACGCGCAGGCTCCGTGGCACTGTTCGGTGGCCCAGGTGACACGCTTGTTTTGTCTGGAACACGCTCTGAAGTATACGTTTTCTGCTGGAAGAAAAACATGTTTTAAGAGGTTTTGTTTCATTTCGCCGGCTGCTGATTCAAACACTTGTCCTGCTTTCATAGTCCGTGATTAATTGCAGGTTCCTACTCCTGTGGGAATTACTCAAGGCTCCTCTCAAAGCCGTGCTGCACTCGTCAGCGTGACTCACCTTTTCACGATTCCAGAGCTAATAACAGGGATTATCCAGTTGGCACTTCAGGAAATGAGTGAGAGTGAAGTAAGCTAGCGAGCTCCTTCTACCTCTCTTGAGTTTGAAACAGAAGGTTTTTTTTTTTTTTTCTTTTCCTAAGCGTTTGCTTTTCTGTTTTTGTTTTCTGCAGAAGAGGACTGTTACGTTTGCTTTTCTTGGGAAAAAAAAAAAACCTTTTTAATGAAGTCTAGCCTATAGAAGAAAGCACAGATCGGTAATAAGTGTGCAGCCCGATAGATGTTGGCAGTATAAACCCACCGGCGTTTCTGGGACCCCAGAACGAGAATCAAAACATGGCCAGCTGTTTGAGGTATAATTAACAAATAAAAATTATACATATTGATTTGCTGTGCAGCATGGTTTTTTAAAATACATATACATTGTAAAATGATTACCCCAAGCAAGTTAATTCACGTAACTGTGACCTCACGATGTGCATGCGTGAGAACGCTTACAATCTTCTCTCTCAGCATAGTTCAATTATGTAACACAGTATTACTGAGTCTAGTCACCCTGGGGTACATTAGGTCTTCAGGATGTATTTATCCTGCAGAACTGAAACTTTGTGCCCTTGGCCGACATCTCCCCATTTCCCACCCCTCCAGCCTCTGGCAGCCACCATCCCAGTCCCTGCTTCTGTGAGGTAGGCTTTTTACGAATCACACACATACAAGTGAGATCATGTAGTATTTGTATTTCTGTGCCTGGATTATTTCACTTAGCATGATGTCCTCCAGATTCATCTATGCTGTCACAAGTCACGGAGTTTCCTTCTTTTTAAAGGCTGATCATTTTCCACTTAAAGACTGTGTATATATGTGTGCATATATATATATATATATATAATGTATATATGTGTGTGTGTGTGTATATATAATGTGCTTGTGTGTATATATGTGTGTAAATGTGTGTATATATATAATGTGTATATATGCATACATATATATGTGTATCTATATATGTATATAATATATGTATACATGTGTGTATGTATGTATATAATGTGTATATATGTATATATAATGTGTATATATGTGTGTATATAATATGTATATATGATACATATATGTGCATGTATATATGTATACAATATATGTCTGTATGTATATGTGTGTGTATATATATGTATGTATGTATATATATGTGTATGTATGTATGTATACAATATATGTATGTATGTATATGTGTATATATGTGTATGTATGTATGTATATATGTATACATATATATACACATTACAAACACATATATACACATATAAACACATATATACACACATAAACTTATATCTCACATTTAATTCATCTGTTCATCCAGTGATGGACACTTAGGTTATCTCCATGTCTTGGCTATTGTGAATAATTCTGCACTGAACATGGGGGTGCAGATATCTCCTCGAGACACTGATATCATTTCCTTTGGACATGTACCCGGAGGTGTGATTGCTGGGCTATGTGCTCCCTAATTTCTAACTCCTTAAAGAATTTCTTTGCCTTGAACTTTATATAAATGGAATCAGACTATATACTCATTTGTCTGCTTTCCTTTTTCTCACACACTGCTAGGATTGTGAGTTTGAGTTTCGTCAGTATTATTAGGCCTAGCACTATTTGTTCATTTTTATTGCTGTATAGTATTCCACATCAAATCACAACTTATTCTACTGTTGATTCTGTCCCTAGTGACCAATGACGTGGACTCTCACTTCAAATATTTATCGGCCAATAATACTTAAATAATATTTATCTAACAGCTTTTCTCCATTTCTCTGTCGAGTCTTCTTTCTTTGGACTTTTAAACCTTTATTTTATTTTCTATAAATTTTTGAGTTTTTATTTTAGCTTGTAATCTACCGAGAAGTTGCAAGAATTATCTAATGAATACTCGTATATCTCTTCATCTAGATTCATCAGTTATCAGCAATTTGCCACATTTGTTTTATCTATCTACCTATTTACATATGTAACTATCTACTTATCTATCAATGTTTTGCAGATCGTTTGAGAGTAAGTTATAGACACTGTAACCCTTCATCTCTAAATACTTGAGGAGGGATCCCTTCAGCACAAGGACGTTTTCTTTCAAAACGACAATATTATTATCAAGTGGGATGAATTTAGCATTTTCATATTGCTTTTATATGACATGGAATCCATATAAGAAATGTGGCAGGTGTCCTAATGCGTCTGTGATAGCATTTTCCCTGGACCAGGCCCACCCACGGCAGTCGGTTGTCACAGATCCGTAGACTCGTTTAATCAAAACAGGCTCTTACTCTGTCTTTGTTTTTCATGATATTGACATTTTTGAAGAATACAGACTAGCCATTTTAGTTTTTTTTTTTTAGTGTTTATTTATTTTCGAGAAAGTGCAAGTAGGGGAGGGATAAAGAAGGGGGGACTGAGGGTCTGAAGCAGACTTTGCGCTGACAGTGCAGAGCCTGATGTGAGGCTTGAACTCACGAACCGTGAGACCGTGACCTGTGCCGAAGTTGGATGTTCAACCAACCGAGCCACCCAGGTGCTCCCAGACTAGTCATTTTGTAGAATGTGTTCTAGTATGGATATTTCCGATATTTAAATCAGAGTTTTTATTCCTCCCAGGAGATTCCATAATTGATGCTGTGTCCCCAGGGCCTCACTTCAGGAGGCCATAACGTCACTTTGGTCACCCAAATAAAATGATTTCCACCCTATTTCTCCACCAGAAAGCTAACCTTTTCCTCCTATGTTATTAATCTATGGAGAAATGATGCCATCTTGATATCAGCTTCCCCAACAACATTCACCCAACATTCACCCATTATATTGCCACTGTGGTCGTCACAAAGTGGTGATTTTCCAACTCCACGATGTCTTCTGTACTTGTTAGCTGGCATTTTGCCATCAAAAAATGAGACTTCGCTTCTTTCCTTTGTGTTTCATTGTCTCTATTTTTTACCACAGGGTGGACCCCTGTGTTCATTTTACATTCTGTGTGTTGTTCATTTTGGTCATTATTCTTTTGGAGAATCAACTCATTCTCCAAATTTGACCAGCGGGAGGTCCTACGTGCCAGTCAGGGTGCTTCATGTTCGGGACCCATCTCTGAACACTTCCTTGCTTTACAGCACAAGACATTCCAGGCTCCTAAGTAGAGTCATTTGATGAGTCCCTTTTCTTAATGAAGTTTTTTAAGGTTATCACTTTCTCTATTCTGATTGGGAAATCCTCGCTTAGCTCAGCATCGTGAAATGTTGTTCCCATGATTTCTTCTACAGGCTTCAATATGTTACCTTCCACGTGTGGACATGCGATCTTGCTTGGATGGAGTTTGTTTCTGGAACTGTCGTGAACTGTAAGGAGAAGAAACAGAACTTAAGAATGAAATGGGGCACTACTGATTACACAGGGCCGGCAGGCGTAAACCAGAACTGTCTTGGGGAAACTGGGACAAAGCCCACCGGGACCCTGAGACCCACTGATGATGTGCGTTGCTTGCTGGTAACTTCCTGACCTTGGTGCCTACAGGTGTCCTCACCGCTCTGGTGTCCTTGGTCTTCGTCAGACCCGTCAAGCATTCCCTCACCCGTAGCATGTGCTGTCCCCTCCACCCAAACTCAGCTCTCCCGGACAGCCATTGGGTTCCATCCACCCTTCACTGGGGCCTCTGCTTAAAGTCACGTCCTCGGACACCCAATCCAGAAGAGCTCTGCCCTACACTCTTGGTCACTCTCTTACCCTGCATCCTTTTCTTCATGGCACTTACCACTGCCTGATGTGGCCTGACACACTGGCTCAGATTCTCTTTATGAACCGTTGGGGCCTGTGACACTCCTGACCGCACCTGCCTCCCAACAGGACTCAATCAACATCCACCAAATGCACGACTGAGCGAGCTTTTGCCACCGCCGCGTCCTCACATCCGATGGACCTGGTCTTTCCCACCATGTTTTCTTCTTCAATGTTTAGTCGCTTCTTTTGCCTGCTTCTTTTTCTGGGGGAAAAAAAAAAGTTAGGATCCCCCTTCCCAAATTCTAAAATAAATCAACAGAAATCACCTCTATTTGGATTATTTTTTGAAACTGTCCACAGCTAACACCTAATTAGGAGGCACACGCCATGGTCACCATGCTCTGCCTTACCACCCAGCGTGTAAGAATCTCCAACCTTCCTTCCCTTGTGCCAGGTTCTCTTAAGCTCTCAGTATGGCGTTCAGTTGTCTTCAAGATGATCTCGAGGTATTTTGTGTTACTGTAGTAAATGGTGTCCTTTTTCTACCATATCTTCTCCCTTGGGATTTTGGGCGTGTAGGAAAACTCCTTTGGGTTCGATTGTGTCGACATGTCCCCGTGAATTTATGTTTACGTGCGCTACATTGCAGCGCACTTCAGTGCATCAGGCGGGTGGCGACCATCACGACGGCTGACACAGTTATGACGGCAAGGTTCACAGCGACAACCATAGCAATAACGTGGCCACGCAGAGCATAACGCGGTCTCCAACACCGACAACATCTGGAGCCTAGGAGGCCCACGATAAGTATTTGCTGGATCCATGAATAAATTAGCACCCGTTGTCACAATCTTCATTTTTCCTGTTTTTACTGAGTGCCCCAAATGAATCGCTGACTTACACCGACGACCATTGTTTTAGAGTAACTATCCTTAACCTGTGAGGCAAGAACCCTTCCTGTTCCAGGTTTCAAAGAGTTATGGCTGAAAAGGGGACTGAAAGGTATCAGATGTATTTGCAACACCTTTGAGATGCTTCTATAACTTTCTTTTCAAACGTATCAGTACAACCGATCGCTTAAATGTTACAACATCTTTCCACTCCTGGGTATAAATTCTGTATTTGTGTGTTCGTGTACCGTGCATGTTCAGGTTTAGTCCAGAGGGGCGTGGTAAGGTTTTGATTAGGATTTTTACATTCTAACAATTTTTGAAAAAGGTTTATTTATTTTTGAGACAGAGAGAGAGACAGAGAGACAGAGAGACAGAGCGCGAGTGGGGGAGGGACAGAGACAGAGGGAGACACAGAATCTGAAGCAGGCTCCAGGCTCCGAGCTGTCAGCACAGAGCCTGATGTAGAGCTTGAACTCACAAACGGTGAGATCATGACCTGGGCCGAAGTTGGACGCTTAACCAACGGAGCCACCCAGGCGCCCCTAGGATCTTTACGTTCTAGTTCAATGGATACGGATTTACAACTGCCATGTCTGTGTTGTGCAGGTCAAATGTAGAAGTCAGGTTTACGCTATCTTTGCAGAAACACATCTCCTGTTAAATTATCAACGCAATTTGCTTAAAGAGATACCTGAAATCAGAGCCTCAGGAAGTAATTATTCAAAAACCTCTATACTGTGTTTTAGTTATCGGCCTTGTCATTTAAAAAGTTTCTATTATTTAAAAATTTGCACAAAATATTTCTCTGTATTGACATTTTCAATTTTTTACTGAACACTTTCACTAAGTAGACTCATATCTTTAAGAAAAAGGTGTCGTATCTTTTCTCGTAACAACTTACAAATTTCTAATTTCATTTCTTTGTATTTTGGAATTTCAAAAATTAGATTTAACAAAGCATTGCCTGTTTTACTGATTAGGAAAAGAAGCGACTTTTAGCTGAATTTATGGATTCCATTCTTTTTCTAATTAATTAATTTCTGCCATATTTCTCTTACTCCTCTCCCCGGGTTTCTTTAGGACTGATTTGATTTAAAAACAAAATAAAAAAAATGAAGCCTGAGGTGAATTTGAGCCCAGGTACTTTCTGTTATTCCTTTTGAAAAAGTGCACCTTTCTCCCTGATGGCCTTATTGGTGGTGGTGTATGTGTTTTGAAATAACGTGATCTCATTTCTATTCTCATCTAAGTAACTGACTATTGTATATTTTCATTTACTTTTTACTTTTTACATTTACTACCAGTTTGTAGATAAGTGACTTTCATTTTTACTTATTTTCACATCTTTGAATGATTTTGGTGTTTTCTTTTGAGTCCGTTTGTTAAATTGTAAGTTTATTGGGGGCACCTGTGTAACTCATCGGTTAAGCATTCGACTTTGGCTCAGGTCATGATCTCACGGTCAACAGGTTCAAGCCCATGTGGGGCTCTGT